>NC_064860.1:59708747-60953747 GCF_024139225.1 Suncus etruscus | reverse complement strand
AAGGGAAAGGACAAATCTTAATATAATCTCATGGTTATTTTAATACTTACTTCCATGAGGTATAGCCAATAGATAATAGAAATACCATAGGATGGGAATATAAGCAATCTTAAAACGGTGTACACAGGCCAGATAACTTCCTCTTTGCCCCCATTTTTGAGTCTGGACACTTGGATCTTTCCATGTGCCTGGTGCTTAAATAGAACAAATAATTTAAAAAAAAATGAAAAGAAAAAGCCTATGTTAAAATTATTTCAATAAAATAAAATTTTAAGCCAAAAATAACTATAAGAGTATGCATGCATGGGGTCTGATAGACTTTTCATGTTTACATGCAATACCTATGGACACTTAGAGGTGTTAGTGCAGTGATATTGTTACATGAAGACTGGCAAATAATTTTGTCCCAGGTGATTATATACCAATCTAAAAATCAATGTTATTTTTATTATGGGTGACTGAATGATGTGCTTCATTATCAACAATATTCATCTACTAATACCTACAAGCTGTCATTGGACTACAATGCAGAAATAGACACTTTACTGATGTCATTAAGAGTCTTGAAAGAAAGTTCTTCTGGATCACCCAGATAAGCCAGATATAATTATGAGGTTCTCATAGCATGAAGTTGACTCAAAGAAGGCTGATAAAGAAATCCCATAAGATTTACTTAAATTTTTAAGCTCTAAAATATGAGAGAATCAATCAGTCTTATTCGAAAACACCAAATTTGTGGTAACTATTATAACTATTGTGCTTAATTAGGAAAATGGCAAAAGACTATCAGGTCCATTAGCAGCCTGCCAGTCTCTGCAGGGATAAATCAATGTTTTTGGTTTTTGGATCTGTCAGGATACTGAGAGAGTTAGAGACTCTCTATTTACTAGGTCACTTCCAAGTTTCTGGTTATGTTTTGTAATCTCCACTCATATGCTGATTTTTTTTTGTGTGTTTTGGCTGTTCATGACACACCCAGCAGTTCTGGGATGGGAGTGGGTCCCTGGGGCCATTATCTGATGGTGCTGGGTAGAGTTTAGCATTGAATGAACCCAATACTCACAGAAGTAAGGAATATATGTAGATATATTCCACACTTTGTTCTGTCTCTCTGACCAAGGAGTTTTCTTCTTTGGAGAACAATAACCTCTTAGACATCAATAACCTTCAAGATGGGGTGAATCTCCACTATTAGTGAATATCTATGTAGAAACAACCCAACCACTGAAAAAGAGGGAAAAATTCAATGATACTTTCTCATCATCCCTCAAACAATTAGTATACAGTTGTTGCTGTCTTGTTGGGGGATTCTCCCAGAGTGCCTTTGCTATTTGCCAAGGGGTTAGTCCCAGTAAGTGATCCAAAACAGTAATCGTTGAAAATATAAAACCTCAGATATTGTCTTTCTCAGGTCAAAGTCTGAAGAAAGCTCTGGGAAAAAAATATAAAGATTGCTTGCATGTTGCTGGCTCTCCCCCTTTCTCCCCTCCCCCGATTCAGGAGTTTTTCCTGGAGTCTCACACAGACATGAGCAGTGCTGCAGCACTGAACCCCAATTTTACGTCCTTTTTATTAAGTTTTTTTGGTAGTATTTTTTGACTTCAGCACTGGAAAGACTGTTACATAAGGTACATATCTAAGAGAAACAGTTCAATGAACAAACAAACACAAAACCCCCACAAAAATATGTGAAATATATGATGTGAAATAATCCTTAGCTAAAATTTACTTTGTTGAGTAAAGTGAAAATAACATACTATTTTTTGTGGCAATTATTTTATTTATTTTTATTTATTTTATTTTATTTTTATCTTTTTAATATTTTATTAAAACACCTTGAATACAAACATGATTGTAGTTGGGTTTCAGTCATCCCCCACCACCAGTGCAACATTCCCAACACCAGTGTCCCGAATCTCCCTCCTCCACACCCCACCCCTGCCTGTACTCTAGACAGACTTTCTACTTCCCTCATGCATTCTCATTGTTAGGATAGTTCACAATGTAGTTATTTCTCTAACTAAACTCATCACTCTTTGTGGTGAGCTTCATGAGGTAAGCTGTATAACATACTATTTTTAATTAGATGGAAAGGGGAGAGTTTAGGGCAAGTATAATATTGACTATGTTTTCTTTCTTTTTCTTTCTTTCTTTCTTTTCCTTCCTTCCTTCCTTCCTTCCTTCCTTCCTCCCTCCCTCCCTCCTTTCCTTCTGTCCTTCCTTCCTTCCTTCCTTCCTTCCTTCCTTCCTTCCTTCCTTCCTTCCTTCCTTCCTTCCTTCCTTCCTTCCTTCCTTCCTTCCTTCCTTCCTTCCTTCCTTCCTTCCTTCCTTCCTTTCTTTCTTTCTTTCGTTTTTGGGTCACACCCGACAGTGCTCAGGGGTTATTCCTGGCTGTACACTAAGAAATCTCTCCTGGCAGGCTCAGGGAACCATATGGGATGCCGGGATTCGAACCACCTTCCTTCTGCATGCAAGGCAAACTCCCTACCTCCATGCTATCTCTCCGGCCCCTATGCTTGTCTTAATATATTATTTTACCATAATTTTATTTTATTTCTGCTTCAGAATATTTAGTGTTGGGCTTGGGAATACACTCAGGGATCTATATAAAATTCTGGAATTGAACCTGGGTTGACCTCATGCAAGGCAAATGCAGACTTGCTGTACTAAGACTTACTTGTTAATTACAAAGCCAGAAATATAAAGAATTTTTTGGGGGGAAGGCACACCTGGTGATGCTCGGGAATTACTTCTGACTATGTGCTCAGAAATCGCTCCTGGCTTGGGTGATCATATGGGACGCTGGGGGATTCGAACCGTGGCCAGTCCTAGGCTATCTCCAGCAAGGCAGATTCCTTACCACTCCACACTACTGTTCCAGCCCCTAAGATAGTTATTTAATTTCTCCAATTTTATGCTAAAGGAGATGCTACAAATTTCAGTTCATCTTAAATATAACTGAAGACATTTCCTTCCACAGTATTAACCATCTGGAAGAGGTGTGTGTGTGTGTGTGTGTGTGTGTGTGTGTGTGTGTGTGTAGACAAGTGTTTCCAAATGCCTAGAGATATGGCATCCACAAGCTAAATAATGCATATAGTTGGTGTAATTTGCATTTTTACCACTTACTTGGTTATGCTTTTTATTAAAATACATTGAAAAATAAGTCTCTCCGTTGGACAAATTTGGTGATGAGAATTCTCCTGATTCAATATTAATATGTACCTAAAATACTACTGTGAAAGATATGTAAGCCATTATGGGCAAAATAAAAATTTACAATAAAAGAATCATTGTTAAGCTTCCTCTTATATGGTTTGAAAATCATGCTGCGTGGTCCTCCTTACCAACCCTTCCTAACGTGGACTGTTACTTGAAACCGGACTTAGCTCTACAGGTATCCCTCAATGCATGAACTCTTCCCAAGTCCTCCCTGCTGCAAATCTTTTGCCAATCTTAAGAAGGTCAGGTTGGGAGACGAAAAGGTGCCCAGGAACCCACATACCACAAGAAAATCTCAAAAGACAATGGGGAAACCTATACTACCATCATAAGTATAAGACCTGTATTACACATCCTCTTTACCTGCTTTTCCCCAAATGCAAGATACTTTCTTGCATCACCTTGTTCCTTTAATTAATTTTTTACTTTATTTTTTAAAAATCTTTTTTCTTTTCATATATATATATATATATGAGCACATATATTTTTATTTTTATCTTTTTTGGGTGTGTGACCTGTTTTTGTTTTCTTCTTTTTCCACCCTCAAATGCACTGGCAATATAATGTAGCACCATTTCTCCCTGCAAAGGCACACTAAAAAAAGAGGAAATCTTACATATAAAAATGAGCTCCTATTTAGTAGGGATAAGAACTCATATTTGTTTACAATACAGGGGTATTTCCCACCTTGAAAATATGTCACGTGAAGCCAACTTAGACCCCAGGTGATTAGACAACAACCGTCCAGCCTTGAACCCTGGACCACAGACATAGAAACGACACACTTCTTAACAACAGCCACAGGAAACAAATCCCAACCGGGATATCCTTAATAGTGCTCTGACACCAACAAGTGCCAGCCCTTATATGATACCCTGACAATGAGGAAAATGGGAACAACTTGACCTAAGAGCAAGTTATCCTACCTCACCAGCTAATGATAAGAAAAAATCAGAAGACTTGTCACCTTTTGGTCTATCCAAATGCCAAGATCACCATTTACAGAAGACTGGCTGACAGAACCATGGCCAGACTGTATATATCCTGGGACCAATAAAAAAGCCCTAGTCTAGGGCGTGAGCTACGACCTGCATAACAACTATGGTCCTTAGTTCCAGAGATCTGTCTGAAACTATTGCAACAGAAGGGGACTTCTGGAAACATAATGAAAGAGGATATCTCAGGCCCCTTCCTAGTATCAGCGCAAAGACCAGGAGTGCCAACCACAGAAGACGGATTAAAACGACACTGAGGGAACAGAACTTCTAGAACCACAAAGAAAGATAATCATAAGTTCAACTCCTTGACTCGTGCAGATACCGAGACCTCTAGATACAGAGGTCTGATTTTATCACCCAGGATGGAGCAGAAGTCTTCCATACACCACAAAAGCACAAAGGGGAGAGGAAATGAACCTGAAAGGAGTCTATAGTTAATCCCATGACAATGTACGTCAAGGGTGGAGAAACCCTGTATCTCTTAGGCAAAGGAAATTACTTTTTGAATGACCCCAATATTTATTGTGCATCTGCAGGAGGAAAAAAAAAGCACAAAACAATTTTTTATTATTATTATTGCTATTTACTTACCTATTTTTTGGTTGATTTCTTTGTTGTGGTTTGGCTATTGAAGTGGATGTCTCCATTTATATTTATTTACTTATTTTCTTCTTTTCTTTTCTTATGTGCTCTGCCACATTTTTTATCTCAATACCATGGCTTTTATATGGTACTTACCCCCCCCCCTTTTTTTTTTTGGAATGCTCACTGGATATTTTATTTGACAGTTCTTTATGTACTGTTGTGGTGTTTCACCTTCTTTTTCCCCTTCGTCTCTCAAACCAAGGATGAAAGCCTCTAGAAGGACTCCGTCCATTTCCGGAGTATTTGATCCCTTTTTTCTTTTCTTTCTCCAGGTTATTACTTTTCTCTTCTTCAAACAAAATCACATAACTTGAACTATCTAGTCCCGCCTCCCAATTGGGGGGGGGGATAAGGGAGGTACCAAGACCAAACAGGTGTAAGACCACTAAGTAGTAAACTAGGAACAGAGGGGACCACTTATTCTAGCAGCCCCGGGGATGAGGGAAGAGGATATGGGAAGTAGGACGGGAATGGAGGTGGAGGGAGGACAATTCGATGATGGGAATTCCCCTGATTTTATGTTAATATGTACCTAAAATATTATTGTCAACGATATGTAAGCCACTATGATTAAAATAAAAATTATATTAAAAAATCACGCTCACAATATGTGACCACACACAAGTTGAGTTTTACTAAACTGACTTTATTTCCAATTCAAGGTATTATATATATATATATATATATATATATATATATATATATATATATATATATATACACTTTATTTTAAACACCTTGATTACATACATGATTGTGTTTGGGTTTCAGTCATGTAAAGAACACCACCCATCACCAGTACCACTTTCCCATCACCAATGTCCCAAATCTCCCTCCTCCCCACCCAACCCCCGCCTGTACTCTAGACAGGCTTTCTATTTCCCTCATACATTTTTATTATTAGAATAGTTCAAAAACGTAGTTATTCCTCTAACTAAACTCATTACTCTTTGTGGTGAGTTTTATGAGGTGAGCTGTAACTTCCAGCTCTTTTCTCTTTTGTGTCTGAAAATTATTATTGCAAGAATGTCTTTCATTTTTCTTAAAACCCATAGATGAGTGAGACCATTCTGCATTTTTCTCTCTCTCTGACTTATTTCACTTAGCATAATAGATTCCATGTGTAAGAAAATTTCATGACTTCATCTCTCCTGACAGCTGCATAATATTCCATTGTGTATATGTACCACAGTTTCTGGAAACAACCAAGATGCTCTTCAACAGACAAATAGCTAAAGAAACTGTGGTAATATACTCAAGGTATTGTTTTAATTTTTCTAAACATGTACCTGTCTCTTCATTTCCTTTTAATGTTTGAGTGACAATGATATTTGTATTTGGCTGCATTTAGACAGCTCAAGATGGCATAATTCATTGAATTTTTTGTGTAAATCTCCAGCGAGTTTACAATCTGGTTTTATTTCACAGATAATTTGTTGGGAGTGGCAACATTTAAGGACTAAATTGCTGGCAATATTTAAGGACTATGTGTCTATGTGTTCTGGGATTACAACTGGTAGTTTTTGAGAGTCATAAGTAGTGCCAGGGATCTAACCAGCATTAGATTAGATTCTGCAATTAAAGTCCCTTAGCTACCCTCACAGATAATGTCAAAATGAGGCAAATAAAATATATATGATTTATTTGGCTAATTTATCTCATGTAATATTTTACTAATGAATCAGTTCTTGAGAAAATTTGAATCTACATGTATAGAAGTGTTACTGTGGAAAGTGTTATATTTAATATTTTTTCTTGTAAATTTTGATTGTGTGTGTGTGTGTGTGTGTGTGTGTATTTGGGCCACACCAGGTAGAGCTCTGGGGGTACTCCTGGTTCTGTGCTCTGGTATCAATTTGTCCAGCTCAGGGACCATTTGGAATGCTGGGGATTGAACTGGGGTTAGTCACAAGAAAAGTGCCCTATCTATTGTGCTATGTCTCAGGTCTGAAAGTTTTGACATTTATTGATTGATTGTTTGATTGATTTTTGCTTTGGTTTTAGTACACTCAAAGAAAGGTTCTTAAGATTTACTTCTGGCTATGTAGTCAAGGATCAGTCCTGGAAGTGCTTAAGAAATGATATGTAGTGCTAGAGATCAAACTTGGATTGGCACATATAAAATGAATACCTTATCTCTTGTACTATCTCTCCAGCTTTTCACTTAAATCGGTATTGCATGACATAGAACTGTGTTTTCTTTTGCAATGTAAGTTGTGACATTAAAATATAAGATATATTTTATTATTTTTAAAAATGGTTGATGGCCCAGCTAATAAAATTCTATATAAATACCAACTAAAGAGGTGTAAAAGGAATTACTTAAACACAAGAAGACCATTTCAGTACTTGAGAAGATCAAAACAGGACAGTTTTTTACCCAGTCACTTTTGCTGTTGTGAATATTAGAATAAAAATATCTTTTGTTTTTTTAAATAAAGTTTTGGGCCCTTGAGGTGAATGCCAGGAATTGAAATTGTGGAGACATATAAAACTTGAATTCCTAGAACCTCCAGGAGCATTCATATTGTTTTCCAAAAAGACATTGAATTCAGAAGACATGACCAACAGCAGTGACCAAGGGTCTCTTCTCGCCCTCCACCACATTAGCATGGTTTGCTTTTGTTTATTGTAATGTGTGCCTGTATCACTAGTGTGAGGTGATTGATATCTCATGTTTTGATTTGCATCACCTTTAGGTAAGTGATGCAGAGCATTTTGTTGTTGTTGCTGCTGCTGTTGTTTTGGGCCACACCTGGTGGTGCTCAGGGCTTATTTCTGGTTCTGCACTTGAGAACCGCTCATGGCAGGCTTATGAGACAATATGGAAAGCCAGGAATTAAATTTGGGTTGGCCACATTGGAAAGACAAGTGCCCATCCTTTAACTCTGAATGTAGCATTTTTCATAAACATTTTTCGCCATCTGTGTCTTCTTTGAGGATGCTTTTTGAATGGATTAGCTTTTTTTTTTTATCCCCTTGATAATTCTATCATCTATAGATATTTTGAACATTGAAGTTTCATCAGATGAGTGGTGGGTAAATTTTTATACCACTCTGAAGTGTCTTTTTATTCTGGTCATTATTTCTTGCAATGCAGAAAGCTCCTGAGTTTATTGTGTTCCATTTATTTACCTCTACATCTGTTTTCTGTGTCAAAAGCAATTATTATTAAAGACTCTAGATTCAGTATTGCAAAGTGTTCTACTTATGTATTTCTCTTATTTATTATTATACATAAATCTAGTACTTTTACTCAGTAAAATAAGAAACATGGAAGGCAAGCATTATTGTTCTCTATCTATTACTATATTACTATATTCCGTAATATTTCAAATCTTTTAAATCTTTTAAGTCTTATCTCTAATTTTAACAACCAATAATTCTTTATAATTACTTTCATTTTAATAGTGTCAAAAGTATTTTATATATCAAATATAATTTATCTTTATTTTTCAAGATGACATTCATCAGATATATAACTGCTGTGGAAATGCTTCCTACTTTCATCCCTATGTCTTACTACTTATAGTTTGTCTCCCATTGTCTTCTGATGTTCCTTTCAATTGAGAAGTTAGGTATGACAGAATGGTAGTATTATATTGAGATTATGTTTTCATTATTTTTGGTATGTAGTGGTTATATCAAAGATTCTCAAATTATTTGTCCTGCTGCTTCCTCTTCAAAACAACAAAGTCACTCAGCAAATTTTACTTCCTAGAAATCTACCTTTATAAGTGAGCAAGAAGTGTCCTCATTGAATCTGAGTCTATTACTCACCCCCTCCCTTTTGTTTTTTTCAGTGTTCTCTAGGAGGTAATGCACTCCACTTTAGAAAGTTTCTCTTCTTTGTTTTCAGACAACTTCTTGAATTTATAAGTTTGGAAACTACTTATATATTTTCACATGTTTCTGCTCCATTCTTATTATTCTTATTTTTTTGAAACTCCTATTATACTGGTCTCAGATGTTTTCAGTGGATCCTGTGTTATTTTTCTCTTAATATTTTTTTAATCACTGTAATCTGTCTTCCACTTCACCAATCTGCTCTATTTACAAATATGTTCTAAACACATATTTCTTATGAATCTCACTCACATTTCAGCAATAGATTTCTATTAAATATAATTTTAATTTATAACTATTACTTGGTAAATTTCTTCACTTTTTTCTCTAATTTAATAAAATATTTATTATTATTATTATTATTATTATTTGGGTTTAGGTTCACATCAGTTGGTACTCAGTAGATACTTCTGGCTCTGCTCTTGGGAATCACTCCAGGCATGCTCAGGGGACCATATGATTTGTCAGAATTCAACCTGAGTTGGCCCCATGCAAAACAAATGCTTTATCCACTATGCTATTGCTCTGGCCCCAAAATATAAATTATTAATTAGAGTGTTAGTTTACTCCACACTTGACCAAATGTGGGTATATTTCTGTTTTCTTCTACCTTCATGGTTTTAGAAATTTTGTCTTATATGTTTGAATTTTGCCTTGCAGTATTTTTATTGATTGTGAACATTTTGGATGGAAGAAACATGGATCACCTAAATATCATAAAATGCTGATGGTATGTTATGGTTGTTATATTTTATATTTATTTCACAACTTTCAAAGTCTAAGCCAAAATTTCCTATAGTCTTATATCTGAATGAAATTTCAAATCACATTTGTCTTAATATTTTGAGAAGACTGAAAAATATGTTGTTTCTTAGCTACCATTTTCTGCTTAGATCCTTAAATTTTCACTTTTTTTATGTCTTTATTCAGCCGAGACATCAGCTACGCAATGAAAAATTGCAAAGAAATTTAAAGTTCTTATTATCATTTTAATGCTTCTTTTTTATAGTCATGTTTCTTAACTTTCGCCACTCATAAAACTAACCTTAAATTATATCATCTTACCCAATAAAACTTTTTGGATTCTAACTTCCCAAGCCATGCATTGGAAATAAACTTGGGAGAATGAACACACAAAAAAATGAAAGATTAATTTTCAAATAAACTGGTGAGTAAATGCAGTAAGATTGAGTGTTGATTTTGCAATAGAAGTCTAATGCTGAAATTAAAACTACAGGGTATAAAAATTTGTGACCAAAGAAAGTGAGGAGATGCATGAAATTTGTTTTGGAAATAACAGTGTTCCTACAGACAGAATAGGTCAGCCATTGTACTTATATGAACCCAACACAGAGACCCAGGAACCAGCCAGATCATATACTCAGAGCATTTCATAGCTGAAGTTCCTAATTCCACTAAAACCACAAAATTTCTGTCTCCTTCCCACAGTTTAAGAGAAAAGGGGGTTATTGTTAAAACGGTTCTTTATACAAATGCATTACTTCATAGGCACTGATGTTGGAAGTCCAAAAAGATATCAACAGAATAAAACAAGGTGGGAGAGAAGTATTTATTTCAAGATTTTATGGAAATTTCTATTTTTTTTCTTTTCTAATTTCTAGGGACTGCATACCTTACATCAGCATGGACTCTGTCTGACTTAAAGGTTCATATCTATCTGATTACTTATGTGTGATCTCATCTCTCTCTTGAATATTTTTTACATCTATTTTACACTTAAAAAATTAAAAAGAGACAACTATTGGTTTTTGAGCTTCACCTAACTGTGCTCAGAGCTTATTTTTAACTGTGCTCAAGTCTCATGTCTGGCAGAATTTAAGGGACCATATGTGGTACAGGAATCAAACCTAGGATGGCAGAGTGCAAGGCAGGTGACCTAAATGCTATACTATCATTTTAATTTTTAATAATGTATGCAATTACTTCATTTCTCTACATTAATATTATTAGATTAGCAATCTTAATGTAATCAGAACATTTATTAATCTTTTTCCTGGTAGTATCTGGCAATATTACAATATCTTGGAAATAAGTTATGGGCATTAAATTTTTAAAGGGGAGCTATCTTGTTTATCATAGAGGGAATATATCAAAACAAACTGTTAAAAGCATAAAAGATAAAATATTTAATTTTAAAACTTAATTTTCTTTTTCCATTTGAGAAAAATTAGTTCACTTTTGGATGGAAAAAGCATGACTCCTTTGCACATCTGTACTAAAATGTGAATACAGTTTCTACTCAGTTCAGGCATACCATGAGATAAGATCTTATTAGAAACAGACCTCTACTAATAATCTTATAAAGTTCTTATTAGTTACAGATGTAACAACTTCTACTTAATGTAATTTTGGATTTATTTTATGACTTGAATAAAACATTTTTTTTATTTTTACTCTGGTTGTGAAAATGTTTTCATATAAGCAAATTGTTTCCCAAAGATAATGTCATAAGGCTTTTGGCAACAACTTTTAAATAAATGGTTTGCATTATTTATCTTTATTTTTTCATTAAAGAATTTTCCAAGTAGTACTCAGAATCCCTTGTAGCCATGGTAGACAAGTCAGTAGACTATTCATGGTAGATGATGTGCTACTTGGGCTCAGGGTTTCTAGAATCTAAAAGTTCTACCCACAAAAGTGCCTAGAGACCACGAGGGTCTGTGCACTTCTGAATGTAATGAATGTGTTCCAGTCCAATGCTATTTTCTCCATGCCTAAGGTTTTTATTTTCTTCCTGCATTTATATTATTACTCTTTTTGTAGAATACATATATAGTATTATGAAAACTATTGCTAAAAATCTGTGATTTTGTTTTTGAACACAAAATTCATCTCTTGCTTATTAATCCGCTTGAAATTTTTAATCTTCTATTCAGTTGTCATGATTGATTGTGTTATTTTCATAAAGTGCACCTTTAGACAAACATTCATAATTAATTCAGCTGTGAACTCTGCAATAAAAAGATATTTTAAAATCAGAGTAATTTTAAAATCAGTGATTCATCTCATATGGCATAAATTGCTAACATTTTTGAGGTCAATATAAGTGAGAAATAAAAGTATGTTCCAAAATTATCTTTAAAAATAATATTGTTATCCCAAAGTTGCACAATTTAAACTCTTATGTTTCTTATATCCCCTAATAAGAGATCATTACTAAAGATTTTAAGAGTGGTTCACATGAAATACAAAAACTAGACAACTGAAATTTTAAGTATGAGTTTGTGGCAGTTTGATATTCAAAGCTATTCTGATGGTTAATTGCATCTTGTTTTATTCATCTTGATGCTTGTTATTGTGCAGGTAAAATGTAAGAGTAGTTTTTTAATATTCATTATATTTAGGAATACTTCTACTCTTATGAAAATAGCTTAAATATTCTTTTCAAGAATGATTGCCATGAGGGAAGTGATAACATTTTAAAAATTCATTATTTTTGCAAATCTCTCCAAGTTGGCTCCATATATAGGAAGCATAATACTATTTTTAAAGTTTAGGTGACTAGATGCTATTTCACTTTCTTATAGTCAACTTATGCTGACTTGAGTTTTTGATGATTGTGTGTCTAAGGCTATGCTTTTGATCTTTATAAGGAAGTTCACTAACTTACATCCTGGGAGTGCAGATGGCATGCATATTCTTAAATAGTTATCATATAAATGCATGTCTTTGATCTTATAGGAGGGGACTATAAATTATATATAATTACATATGTACATCTTTATGTATGTATGTATATATGTACATATATGTATATATGGTAAAACTCAGACAAATAAGAATTTTCTGCTAGCAGGTCATAACTGTATTTATTTATTTATTTATTTATTTATTTATTTATTTTTGGGGCCACACCCGGTGACACTCAGGGGTTAGTCTTGGCTATATGCTAAGAAATCGCCCCTGGCTTGGGGGACCAAATGGGATGCTGGTGGATGGAACCTTACTGTCTGTCCTAGGCTAGTGCACAAGGCAGACACTTTATGCCCTGCGCCACTGCTCTGGCCCCAAAACCGTATTTTAAATAACATAAGACAGCATGATGGCTACACATAGAGCAAATAGTTGCTAATTTTTTCCTACTATGCTGTCTAAAATTTTTTGATTTATTTAAATTTTTATAAAGCACTGTAAGTTCTAAAATTATTCATAGTTGGGTTTTTTAAATTTATTTTTAAAAATAATTTAAGCACAGTGTTTACAGAAATGTTCTTAGTTGGGTGTCAGACATAGAATGTCTACCATCTTTACTGGTGCAACTTTCCTGCCACCAATAACCTTTGTTTTTCTCCCCCATCCCCTGTCTCTGGGACAAGAATTCTACTTCTCTCTTTCACTATCATTGTTATGGTAATTGTCAGTGGGATTAGTGCTCACTGACACTAATTGTATTTCTGATCTTTTTTTTTTTTGAGCCACACCCTGTGACATTCAGGGGTTACTCTGGCTATGCACTCAGAAATCTCTCCTGGCTTGGGGGACCATATAGGATGCCGGGGGATAGAATCACAAGCACTCAGCTGCTATGCTATCACTCTGGCCCTGCTTTGTGGCAAGCTTCGTATCATGGACAGGTCCTCCTGGCTCTCATCTCTATTGTCTCTGCATATTATTTTTCTAATATCCTGCAAAGGAGTGAAAATATTTTATGTCTATTCTTCTCCCTCATTTTACTCAGCATATTAGTCTCCATGTCCATCCGTGTAAAGGCACATTTCTTGACTTTCATGACTTTCTTTTCCTAACAGCTGCATAATATTCCACTTTGTATATGTACCATAGTTTCCTTAGCCATCCGTCTGTTGTCAGGAACCCGGCTTGTTTCTAGATTCTGTAACTGAGTTTTAGACATAACAATGTTTTGGCACTAATCACACCATCAGAGCTAACCTTCCTTTACAAATGTTCACAGGATCTCTTCCAACCTCACATAACTGCAGCCCCATCCTACCTCCACCACTGCCTACCATCTTGACAGGCACCATTTTTAAGTTTGTTAAAGTGGAGGTTGAAGGGTTTCAGTATTGGCTCTGTTTAAATATGTAGGTTATTATTCCTTAACACCACCCATGTAGTGGATCCCCTTAACTCAGTCCCCCATTTCTCATCTGTCTTTCTCAGTCTCCCCTAACACGCTCTTTCTTTCCTTCCCCCCAATACTCTGAGGTTAATGTAATCTATGTACTTTAAACCTTTAAATAAAAGGTTTCAATTTCTAATACATAGTTCCTTAGCAAAATAATTCTAAATAAAGTATTTTGGCAAACTAATTTTTTAGTTTGAGTATTTTATTAAAATATGAAAGTTGTATTTTGTACCTTGGGTATGAGAAATTAGTGTAATCTAGACTTTAACAATATAAAACAATGTAATTTTAAAAGTTTGGGGGTGGAGTAGGATTTAAACCTCATGGCTTGTGCTCAGGGTTTACTCTGATACTCTTCAAAAATCATTCCTGGTGTTGAATTATAGGGGCTACATGCAGTTCTGGGGATCAAATCTATTTTGGCTGCATGTAAGCCAAGTGCCTAACCTGCCTACTATCTCTCTGGCTCTTATAATATTTTTAAATACATCTAGTAACTAAAATCCTCCTTAATATTTCAGGCAGGACTTGACTGAAATACTTAGACAAGATTCTTTATTATTTATTGTTAAATCACTTACAAATATTTTTTATTTATTCAGCTGAGATATGTTTTATCCATTAATTTTCTTGTATAATTAACATAATTAGAAAAAATTGTATAGCAATAAATTTTCAAGTATATTCGTTTTTGTTTTTGTTTTTGTTTGTTTTGTTTTTGGGCCACACCCAGTGAACCTCAGGGGTTATTCCTGGCTATGCACTCAGAAATCACTCCTGGCTTGGGAGGCTATATGGGGCACTGACACTGGGGGATTGAATTGCAGTCCAACCTAGCGTGTTCAAGGCAGATTATGCCCTGAGCCATTACTCTGGCCCCTCAGGTATATTCTTTTAAGAGTGGAATCAAAATATATGTAATTTTGTGATTGATCCTTTTTTGATTTTCACATAAAATAAAATCCATAATTTTATTGTGTATTTAATTACAAGTATAAAACTAAGTGTTGCAGTTTGACTTTGTTAATTATTTTTATACAACACAAAATCAGAGAACTAAAGTAACAATGTAGGAGAGTTCTATATCTGACCAAAGGAGCAGTCATGATGGTCTGCCTATGTATGTGAATGAAGATACTTGAGTGTGAAATAGATGGAAATTATAAATCTTAATTTGTTTAAAAAAAATAAGCTTGCTTTAAATATTCTGTTAGTTTGTTTTTATATTTTGGTGGGACCATACCCTGTAGTGCTCAAAGCTTACTCCTGTCTTTGCACTCAGGAATTACTACAGGATATCCTTAGGGGATCTTAATTGGATATCTGAGATAAAACCAAGGTTGGCCACATGCCAGGCAAATGCCCTACCTATTGTTCTATCATTCCAGTACCAAATATTCTTTAAGATAAAGAAAACCATGTGTTTGATAGAGAAACCATAAACAAAGTAAAGCAAATAATAACTGTTTTTTTTAAATTTTGGGCCACACCTGGTGATGCTAAGGGGTTACTCTGGGCTATGTACTCAGAAATTGCTTCCTGGATTGTGGACCATTTGGGACACCAGGAGATCAAAACATTGTCATCCTGGGTCAGCCAAAACCCCTACCACTGTGCTGTCACTCTGGCCCCCTAAATTAATTTTTAAATAATTCTTAATCATCTAGTGAGGACAGTATATCTGAAATTATTAATCTGAATCTTTGACTTAGGGGATATTTTTGTATTTATGTGTTTCTGTTTATAAGGATTTCTTGTGATTTGTCATTAGTAAAAAATTTGCCTCATCCATCCTTCCTCCCAAATCCTGAACTTCATTGAGTGTAGGAAGTAATACTGATTTTAAAATATGGTTTTAAAATAAACAAGTATAACTTAAATGTAACATTTAACATTTGTAACTAATTTTCAAATATTTATAGAAATGAAGACTCTTTAGTGCGAATGGTAAAATTATAATTTATTACCTCTAGTGAAGTAAATTATGTTTTATATGCTTGTATCTTCATAAGTTACTGTTTCTCCAAATGTACATACTATAATATTATATTCCACATTAGAGATGATAAACAAAAATCAAAATAACCTTAAATATAGGTAAATGTAAAATTACCTTTAAGAACAATTAATTCTTAAAGGCTTAGTTACCATCATTATATGCAACAAGAAATATGGAAATAACAAACTAATGAAAAAATGCACTACCGCTGAGCCCGCCACCATTTTGATGAAATTTTAAGTAGCCATAAAACAAAATGTAATTTTATTTACCTGCAAAGACTCGAGCCAGAAATCTCCATTTCAAAGTGGTTACATTTTATAGTGTGACTAAATGCCCATGGACAATGCGAATCAACTTTACATTCTATATTCATTATACTTTCACACTTGGGGTAGGTTGTCTACCCAGAATCTTTATTATACAAGGTCAGGCCCCCCAAATGAGATCTCCCCCCACATTGTCTTCTCTTCCTGGTTAACATATGCTGCCATTGCTCCCCAGAATGAATACAGTCTCTTTGCTGGATCCTGCCTTTTCATGTCCTGCTACAGAATAGCGGTCATAACAGCTATCTGTTCATGAATATGTAAATGCGACATGCATAAAAAATTTTAGCGGGCGCTTCTTCTCAATTCAGCTTAAATAATACACGAAGAGCAAGAGATTTGATTTTTCAAGCTCTTTGAGCCAGTGTTGTAAGGAACGCTGTAAGTATGTAATATGGAAAGACATTAGTGAAACTTATGCAGATGCCCATGGTGGTTGGACTTTTAATAAATCGCCATCTATGCATGGCTATGGTGATGCATATAGATTTACTCACTACCTCACTTTTATGCCAATTGCTATGGGGTAAAGCCCTAGGTCCTCAATAACCTTTTATTTGCTGAGTAGATTCCATTCCTTTACCTCACCCCCAGTCAATGGCTAAAACTATATTTACATTATTGCAAATATCCATATCTCCTCGCATACATACATATGCATTCATTCACACACATTCCTTTTGAAGGGGAGACGTGATGACTATATCCGCGGAAGTCTTTTGATGGAAGCATTGAGCTCTGGGGATAAGATAATTGAGGGATTTTATTATTGAAATAAGCAAGCATGTTCATGCATATTTTTATGGCACGCATGCCTATGTGCCACTCTGTGTAAGCTCTACCATTGCAGCCCGTGTGCGGTAATTAGGTTGATGTAATTATGGTGAAATAAAGGCAGCCTCACTGATAATTTCACAGCGAATATTAAAGACATATGTGCCTTCCAGTGTACAATAAATGAACCTGAACTGCTGTCAGGGGCTAGGAGGACAGTGTGGCCAATGCACCTATTGTATTCCTGCTGCAGAAAGGAGCCTGCCGATTGGTCACTGTTTGCAGCACATAGCACTGGCTGGTTATAAAGGACTTGTCTAGGAGAGAGCCTGTAGGTACTCCATTGTCTGGTAAAGTTCATATGACTGCATTCTTTTTTTTTTTTTTTTTTTGCAAGGGCGGGGGGAGGTAGGAGAGTGGGGAAAAAAGGGGTGTCAGTTCAACTGTAAAAGCTGCACAGATTTTTTTTTCTTTCTCTCTTTGCCTCTCCATAGATTGCTTCTGTTTCATGCCCTGTCTCATTTTGTATAGCTAAAAAAGAATGCTAATTAAGACCCCTTGTCTTAACCTGAAAATAATGACTCGGATATAATTAGAAATCTGGTGCGAATTTAAAATTCTGCTAGGAGACAAAAAAATACATCAGTTATGGTGCTTAAGAGGGAAATGAAGAATTATTTTTCTGTAATCAAGGTAAATATGGAGAGAGGTCATCCCTCTCTCTCTTTTTTCTTTTTAATCTTTTTTAGCCAATTTTAACCAATGGTGTTCTACTGCTGAGAGGATACTGTATTTCAAAAACTATTTTAGCCATCAGATTGAAAAGACACAAATCAGTAGTACAAGAAGCCGTCTTAATCCTCCTTAGGATGCAATTCAGATGTAAGAACTGCTTTAATTTTTTTTTTTTTTTTTTTTGTATATGTGTTATAGATGGATCTGAGAGCGCTGTCTGGGCTTGGTGCCAAGCGCTGGTATTTCACAGCAGCGACCGCCTCACAGACAGAGCTGTGGGAAGCAGGAGAGAGACTCTGTCTTAGGGTGCCACTACTATGGAGACACAGCTGGGCTGAACAAGATTTGCTTCAAACGACAACAAGAAAGACAGTATTTGGTTCAACCGCTGCCCAGGCAGGCAGGCACCAGAAGAGCTAGCAGCCAATCCGGCCATGCTCGAAGCCAGCTCTGCAGCTCAGCCAATCAGTGACATCACTGGTGAGAAACTCATTTACATCATGCAGTAATGAACTTTGTTTAACATAGCTTTCCCCCTTTCCTGGGACTCCCCTCCCCCTATTAGGTCCTTCCATTAATTATTCTGTTGGCATAATTTATACCGCTTTGGGAAAATGCAGCTACTTTCTCTCTAATAGCATTTACCGCCTTTCTCATACCCTTCTAAGACACCCCCTTCCAAAAATTAATGAGTGTCTACAGTCACTGCTTCTGGTTCTATTTTTATTTTTTTTTTAGCCTTGAAAAATTATTTTCTCTTTCTTATATAAGTCTTGGAAAAATAAGGGAACCTTTGTCTATTTGGTCTGGCCCTGCTCTCCTCATGAACTGAGTATGTTTTCTATCGCTTCAGATTGGTACAAGGTCATAGAGAATAGAAGGTGCATTACCATGGAAGTGGTAGTTCCTCCCCCCCCTCAACCCCCAAAAGCAATCTGTTTTTCAAAACTTCCTTGAAGGTTTCCAGATTTTTGTGCTGCAGGGACCATTTTATATACAGTGCTTTATCCAAAAAAAAGTGCTTATGTGTATCTTTCACATGAAGGAAAGTTCTCTCTGGCTATATTTCTTTCTTCACTGCTCTGGGCCAACATGTCATTTTATTAATGAATTGAGCTGAGGTCATTTCTGGACAAATCTCTCTTCCCATCTCAGCACAATGCACCTGATTTGCATCCATTTACTAGAAAAACTCAATGCAAGATCCAGCTTGAAAAGAAGTTAAGAGACAGACTTCCATGTTATTTCAAAATATATTGCAGACATTTGTGCTCTATAGAGTGCGTAATTTTGAACATCTGCCTAGAATTTTTGTCAAAATGTACGATCTTCATTCCCTATTTCATACGTTTAGCAAATTTATTATGTGTGTGTTTTTTTAAGAAGGGCAAGGAAGACCTTATGAAATAATCTACATGGGTGAGATCATTTATCAGCTGAAAACCTTCGGAAACAAAATGTTGTCTTCTACATTTATATCTGGTTTATCATTGATAATCTTGTTTTATAGATGACTTTAAGGATGAACCTAGAGCAAGTGTACATTTTCAGGATGCTTTATAAAATTCCAAAGAGCAAAAACTGGGTCACACAAGAATGCAATTTCACTGAAGCTGTGTTTTTATTGCATATTGGCAGTAAAGGGATGCAGCATTCTAGCACATAAGGTCGAGTTCGTATTTTCTTTTAAAGAATCGTTGAACATGATTATTCAAAGACATAAAAAATTAAAAACATCGATGAGAGTTTCATAATAGCGTATGGCGCATTTAAGAAGCTTGAAGAGTACAATGATAGGCATAGACACTGCTTAATGTATATGACGGATTTAGACACTAAACCATGGCCCTTTTAATTCATGAGGTATTCCATCATCCCATCATCAGTATTCAGGGGGCGACTGTCCTGAATCAGTCATGAGCTCCCCTGCTGCAGATCCTGTAATTTGAATCATGTGTAATAATATATTATCCTACTGGGGGCCTTCTTTCAGTAGGAGAAGGTTTATACATTCTGCTATAAGAGAACTTTTGGCTATTAGCCAACTCACAGCCATTACTCACATAGGCAATCAGGATCATCTTCCTTAAGGAATAACATCTGCACAACCTCCAGAGCCAAAAATCTGCAACCTCGCTCACATTCTGAATTACGATTTCTTGGAACTGGGAACACTTGACAAAGTGAAATAGGAAAATGGAAGGTTTAGAGGAATGGAGCAGAATTTTATGGAGCATGTTAGTGAGCACAAGCACAAGCTCCTAATCCTTTGACATGATAGAAAATAGAGTGACAAAAATGGGGTCCAAAAATATTTGGAGTATATATTTGATTTTCAGCTCCAAACTGAAACTATTATGTTTTCAGAAGACATGGATGCCTCTGCGTTTGTCTTTAGATTCTCTAGAAAGATCCTGTGAAGGGTGTGTCGATGTGGAGGGATAAATGGAGGATGGTGAGGGTTTTGAAAGCAGAGAAATGCCACCATATCACTCCGGGATATGGAGCAATATGGTGTGTGGAGCTGGAATCATTAGACTGTGAGTTAAAAGTTTAAGGAATAATTTTGATTATTTTTCTAGCTAGGACTTTAATCAGATCACATGGCTCCGCTCTGTTTTGCCTTTTCTGTGACAATTAAGTCAGCATAGAGACAATCTCTGTATAGCTTGCCCTCCTCTACCCACCCCCTATCCACGCCCATACACTCCTTTTTATTACTCTTTGAAATCCTTATTTGCATAAAGGCCCAAATTAAGTGTTCCATTTTCTGTGAAACCTTCTCAATGCATGATAAACAGAATCTCTCCCACTTCTCCATAATTTTCTTTGTACCTCCATTACAGAATGTCTTGCTTGGCATGAACGCTCTGCGGTAGGTTGCCATTAGATTGAAAGCCCCATGGGGACAGAGATCGCATTGAATTCACCCTCCACCTCCAGTTCTCAGAGTAATAAATTGTTTCTCAATTTTGAATCCATGTCTTAATCAATGCGTTCAAAATAAGTTGTAGAGATGGGGTAGAGATGATGGAAAGTTATACCACCACTGTGTGTGTGTAGCAGTTTTGCCCTAATTAAGTTTGTTTTTCATTTCACTGATCATTCATTCATCATAGAGTTCACCCCCACAAAACGATCATTATGTTATTTTTCTTAAGTAACTTGTAGGTATTTGCCCATTTTTAATCAAATATGGAGTTAGGTTAACAGATTGCTTTTAGAAAACTGGAAAAAATCAAATTGATATAGATTAATTGTAAAAGTTATTATAAGCTACTGCCTCATGATAAATTATAGTATCATAGCCTACTATTAGAGATTGGAAACATTAATTATTTGGATGAAGTAAGCAGTTAATGTTGGATACTGAAATATCCTTTAATAATATAAATCTAGAAATAAGGGATCCTGCATTTTATCATAAGTGTTACAATCAAGATATACCATATCCATCAGGATAGTAACATTATTTTTTAAAAATGTGTTACTCATTGCTGTGATGTAAGTGGATAGCATCATACCAAATATGGCTGATTTTATGCTATTTATTTATTTAAGTTTATGCTCTTGGAAAATGTACTATTTCTTAGTAAGGAGTAATTTCTTTGCAAACCATGATATTTTTGTTGAGTTTGCAATTTGTTTTTTACATTTAAAATACTATTTCAATTAATTAATAAGATAGATTATTGAAATAGAATAAAGTAACTAAAATACATATTTACTTTTAGTTAAATAGATTTTGTGGGACTGTTTGACTAGTATAAATTACTTTTTTTAGTATAAATTACTTTTTACCAGAAAATATTTTCTCAGCCGAAATATTCACTGATAGTACTTTCTTCTAACCCGGTTTTTAAAGATAGAATTTTAAATCTTATAAATAATAGATGACAAATTGGGTCTGACCAGGGGACAAATTCTTCTGAAATCTAAAAATATGATAGGAGTCTCTCTAGTTTCTTTGGTTTAAAAATGTTCCTTAGGAGCAAAGGAATAACTGAAGAAAAGTGAAGCATATAAGTGAATTAGAATGTTACTTTTTGTAGCAGTCAGTAACATGGGAATGGGGAATCACTGCATTAGAATATTGTGTTTTCTCAAATTAATACACTAGTAATAAATAAAATCAAGGCAATGAACCATTTTCCTTTGTAATGACAGTTATTATATCATATTTCATTATTTTATTCCATGGTTGACTCAAATTAGAAAGTAAAGAAAATATTGTGACCTATTCTTTAAAAAAAACTTACAAGGTTTTTGATTAAAAAATGCACTTATTTGTATGATGGCAATGCATCTGGTACAGCTGACTTGAAAATGTGGGAATATTCTAATAGTTTTTCTACTCAACTCTCTTTTTTTGGGGGGGGTTGAGGCCACACCCGTTTTATGCTCAGGGGTTACTCCTGGCTAACGCTCAGGCTTGGGGGGACCATATGGGACGCCGGGGGATCGAACCGCGGTCCTTCCTTGGTTAGCGCTTTCAAGGCAGACATCTTACCTCTAGCGCCACCTCATCTGCCACTCTCCTCAACTCTTAAAGCATGTTCAATATCAAGAGGACTACTATGTTTATTTAGGAACTTAATGAATACCAGTATCCCATAATTTCCTAAAAAAATTTTTTAGGATACTTATTTATTTGAGATGTAGTGTGTACCCAGAACCCCAGAGTAATACCTTCGTGCTTCATTACCAGGGATAACTTTCAACAGACTGTCTTTACTGTTTTGTTCCTGATTTGACTGTATGTTATTGTTATTTTAGGGTTGCTGTGTTGTTTGTTTTGATTTGATAAATAGGCTGAGTCTGGAACACTAGAAAAATTTCCACATAAACTAACACTAAATATTTTTGCACTTTTCACCATTTAAGTTTATGTTAATTTTGTCAGAATGTTGTACTTTTGGTACAGGAAGAACATTGGTACTGGAGGAACCTGTATTTTAGGATACTAATGATAATATGTATAATCAATGAGAAGATAATTGTTAATGGCTAATATTCAATGAGTTATATACCATGTAAAGCTTTATGTACTATTATTTTAATTAGTTTTCAAGACAATTATTTGGTATTAGTATATTCATTTCACAGTAGAGAAATGTATGTTAGTTTAAGAGCATTTTCAAAGCATAGATTATTTATCTTATGTATTTATGCAAACATTTAGATAACTTAAGATAATCAAGGAAAGCTTTTTAAAACAGTTGTGTGCTATTCATGGTTATATACAAAGTACAATATTTAAAAAGCCTTTTTTATAAATCTGAATTGCTAATAATGGTTATTTGATTAAATGTTTTTATTTCCTCTTTTCTATAGGTATATTACATCTTAGAAGGATTACTGTTTTATGATAAATTAATGCTTATTGATCAGGCACTTACAGAATGTCACTAAAAGGCCTCCATAGATCTTGACTATCCAGACATTTAAGATAGCTGGTCATTATCAGTCTTGGTTACATGTCTGTACAACTCCTGACAATGTGGAGTTAAAAAATACAATTTTGCAGCTACTTACCATATATTAATAAGTGATCTGATTTCCTTTTGCTAGACTTTTTAGTTTATATTTGTATTATTTTAGGGCAGTGATGGCTAACCTTTATGAGCCCTAGTGACCGGTCCTCCCAATGGCCAGTCCGGCCCTGTTGCCAGGTGAACTGCAAAGCAGAGACCAGCACTCGCCTCCCTCCGCGTTGCAAATCTTAATTGCGGACCCTTCCCGCGTGCCAGCTGCCAGGTCTTCATGTGCCACCGCTGGCATGCATGCCATAGACTTTCCATTGAGGTTTTAGGGCAACACCTAGTGGTACTCAAGGCTTATTCCTGACTGTGCTTAGCAAATCACTCCTATTTGGGCTTGGGAGACCATATATGAGTTTGAACATGGATAGATTTTCTAGTTTTAAATCTAATAGTCAAGCAGAAACAACATTTTCAATAAATCAAATTTAAGATTATTCATTTAATGTGAAGAAAGGGGAGTAAATATATAGTTTCTTCTATATTGACTATTACCCAGTTTATTCAATTATATGCAGTATTAACTCATGCAATAATTGCATGAGTTAATTCAGAGTTTAAATGGGGATTGCCTTGAGTATAGTAAGAATGAAAAAAAAAATAGAGTGTAGTTGGAGAAAGACACAGTTCAAGGGAATTCAAGTACATTGGTGGTGTTAAGGGAAGACAGAACTACTACCCAAAACATAGAGTCAAAAAAACTAAAATCATGAGAATCAAACTTAAAAAGGTACCTGTAAAAATGGCAGGTTAGTAGGCCGGAGCTATAAGCACTGCGGTAGAGCTTTTGCCTTGCACAGAGCTGACCCAGGACAGTAACAGGTTCAATTCCCAGCATTCTGTAGGGTCGCTTAAGCATGCCAGAAGTGATTTCTGAGCAAAAAGCCAGGAGTAACACCTGAGAGCACCTGGGTGTGGCAAAAAATGGCAATTTAGGAGCACAGAGATATGGATATATTCTGGAACATTTTATCAGGGGAGCTTGTCATTAGTGGTGGCGTGATGTTGAAATGCTGTATGCCTAAAAGTCAACTATGAATAACTGTAAATCATGGTGCTTTAATTAAAAAAATTAAAAAAGAAACTTCTTTTCAAACATGTCCTGAATGTACAAAATATTAGATAGTAAACATACAAGTTTAGTCTCTTAAACATTATTATCATTATTGATAATATTTATTTTACAATATAAAATATCAAAAACTATGTTTTAATATACTGTATTTTCTGGCATATAAGATGACTTTTTAACCCATGAAAAACTTCTTAAAAGTTGGAGGTCTTCTTATACACTGGTTTACAGCATGCTGAAACTTATTCCAGCTTCAAGGACAAGTGATCTGCTCCCCTCTTACTGCCACATCCCATCCAGATGCCAGGCGTCATCACTCAGTCCTCTGCTTGTCCTGATTCATCTTTCAGGGCATACAGTGGAGCAGAATTACCAAGTGCTGCATCCCATCCAGCTGCCAGGTGTCATTGCTGGTTTGTGGCTTTCCAGTGCTCAGTCCTCTGTTCAGCTTTTATGGGACACAGAGGAAGAGCTTTGTCTCCGTCTAGCAGTCCTATTAATCACTGCACCCCAACCAGCTGCTCTTGGAGGAGCCTCCTCTCCCTCCTCTCAATGTAGTTCACAATTAAACAATCACAGTCACTAAGTGCAAATGACAAATGTAAAATGATTGTTGGCACTCCAAATTCTAGCCTTATTAAACATATACTGTTAACCTTTGAGAAATCTACTCTTTTTCTCTTACATTTTTAAATTTCTATTTTGTGTGCATTAAAAGAGAGGTAGTGTTATATGGCGAATATAGCCCAAACCCTACATATTAACAGGAAAAGTAGGGAATAGTCTTATATATCGTCATCATCTTTTTATTTATTTATTTATTTATTTATTATTTTTACCCTCATCGTCTTATACAGTAGAAAATACGATATATTATTTTGCCTTATTGCTTTAAATCTGTTAATTTCATATCAGTATACTTAAATAAAATAGTCTTAAACCCCGTGATTCTCATTTGAGTTTATATCTCTTTTTTATGATTCTTCTCTAATATTTATATCTAGAACTCAAGATAGTACTTTTGGAATAGAATAACACAAATAGACGAAATAATCTCATTGCACTGTAAACACTATGTCCATTCATGTAATTGGATATTCATTAGTAATTTTTTTTATTTTCTGGGTCACAACCAGTGGTGCTCAGAGGTTACTCCTGGTTCTGTGCTCAGAAATCACTTCTGGCTTGGGGGACTATATGGAATGCTGGGGATCACACCCGCATCTGTCCTGGGTCAGCTACATGAGGCAAATGCCCTACTACTGTGCTACCACTTTGCTCCTCATTAGTAGTTTTTAGGATCACACTGTTATTTTTCTCTGTGTCTTACAAGATTCTCCTATATAGGAGGATCATTTTTCTCCCAAATTTCTTTGCTTTCAAGTTACTAACACTTTTCTATTTATAGGTTCTGAAAATAAAGGTTAATGTAACATTTTCTTTCATTGGTTTCTGAAATTATTAAGAATCACATACTAGTTAATTATTTAATGTACTCATTATAAATTTTATATTTATAAAATGAATATTCAAGTTGAGAATAAGAAAAAATTTAAGTATTTGTTAGTGATTGCTTAACTCTATTGCACATATAGAATAGTAAAAAACATGGGTTTCTGTGGGCCAAATACCAGAGTAAGAAATCTTGCCTTGATTTTATTGACTAATTATTTAATTGGACAAATCATGTCACTTCTGTTTTCTTCACTTTCTTTATTTGAGCATTTATACCAGTTTTAATCATGAGGATTCTGTGCATTTTCTGCATATTTTAGTAGTATAAAGGTAGTATATTCATGAGGCCTTGTTCTTCAAAATGTAGATGTTGAGGGTGTGAACTTGACATGTGTTTAAATGAAATAAATACTAATACAACATGTACACTCCTGTAAATTCTTTTGAATATTCTTTGTTAAAGTATATTATTTTATTTATTGTATTGGGATTAACCAAGTTATTCATAATACAATTGTTTAAGGCATTCAGTGTTCCATTACCAATACCACAACAAATGTGACTTTTTCTTTATCAATATCCACTGTTTTCCACCCACCACCCAAGCTCCTCGTCCTAGCAGGCACAAGCAAATTTACTTCATGCTACTTATTATAACACAAAACCAAATGGAATTATCAAAGAATATATCAAGACACACATGCTCTTTGGGCCCATGTACATGTTTCTTGCATGTACATGTTGACTGCATCTTCCTCTTGACATGTGGACTTCATACTTTCCTAATTTCATACTTATTTGTGTACCAGGGCTCTCTGTGTCATTAGAGAATTTATGACCATCACTCTCTCTTTTTCTCATCCTCTTTCTCCCTTTCCAAAATAGAATTTCCACATCAAACCCATTTTAACTAAAAATAGATATGGTAGATGAAAATAGATTAATGATAACTGTTATAGATCAAAATAGTATTACCAAAGTCATTATCTGAGGATTGACTGGGCTGGTTGTTGCTAGTTGAACCTTCTGTTTTCTTTTCTCATTGTCTGGATTTCTATAGCACCTTCCTGTCAAATTTTCTGTGCTCCTAATGGACTGACAACACTATGAAATTTAAAGGTGTCAAGAGTGGCCCATATTTTAGGCTCATACTCCAGGCCCATACTCCAGGCTCCATGAGCCTAGAATAATTTGGTGTTTTGGTGACTTGATAAGGTTCAGTTGTAGAACTGGTTTGTTAGTTTACTTATTCTATTCCAAATTTTTGTTCTTTTATCTGAAAAGTTAGTCAACTATTGTTTTTACGGTCAGTTTTATTCTACTCAATATTGGTTTTATTTTAAAAGTATTTTAAATACTACATATTTTAATAAACAATAAAATTTTATAGTCAAGCGTAACCACTATTATTCAATATGTTAATTGGATTTTATCTATTAGAAAAATAAAATATCTAATGATATACAAAAAATTATATAAAATATTTTATTATTTTCAGAGACTTGAAGGAATGCTAATATGTTAGCTCTTCATATTCTAAAATGCAGTAGCATTATTTTGAGGAAACTAGCACACAGACTAAATGATTAATATTCATGAATCAAATTCTTGATATACATGAACATTTCTATAGTGAGTTTTTATGCCCAAGAATGAAAGAAATAGATTCAGCAATGAATATATGATTAAAACTGTAGATCTAATTAATTTTTGTAGAACTTTTTTTCTTATAAAATAGTGTAATTGTAAGGGCTACTGAGAAAAATATTTGCATAGATTAAACACATCTGGAGGAGAAAAGTGTTAGATTTTCTTTTTTCTTCAGGCTTTTTAAAGATTCTTCAGGTGTATATATAATGTCAATTAGAACAACATGATTTTCACAAAATACCATCTCTATAGAAAGCCTTTCAAAGCATGTGTTACATAAACAGGAAATATGATTGTTTTTTTTCTCAATTCAAGTCAAAATCACCACCTATGTGACTAATTTAAGAGATTTGACAATATAAGTGAATTTAGAGATTTTTTTATTAAACCGAATAATATTTTAGTATAGAGCCAAGAACTATTCCTGAACACTGCTGCTACATTTCAAACCTCAACAATAGATTAATAATATAAAATTTATTTTTATAGTGATTTCTTTCTTAACTTTGTTATTTGGTTATGGATTTTCAAGGGCTGCATAGGTCTTGCCACTATGGAAACTGTTCATAGGTATCAAAATCCACATTGTTGTCTGTTAAAGAGAACAAGTTCTTCATTTACCCAGGGACATTTATAAATGATCCCTGCTATCCCAGGATAATTACTGAAGATAACTTTTCATTATTTTTCATAACAACCCATTTAAGATTAGAAATTATGGTTTATACTCTAGACTAGGAGGTAATACAACCATCAGGGCTCATGCCTAGCTTATAACGGAATTGGGTTCAATTTCCATCATTTAGTTACCTGACCATCATCAGATCCAGCTCTGGAGGCCCAATGACCACCTAGTGTGGCTCTGGTGGTTCCTTCTATTACAGGGGAAGCAAGATCACCCCAGGCACTGCAGAGTCCAAAAAGCATTTCATTCTCTGGCTTTTGTATTGAACTACTGACCTGATTGGCTAATAATCATTAGTTGAATCCCTGAGCCTCCTGAACACTGCTTGGGATCCAACTTTTATAAAAGAAAATAAAAATAGAAATAGCTATTTCCTAATTATAGTGGTTAAATTTTTGTTTCCAACTACAGATGTTTTGATCTGTATACTTTAAAGATTATTTGTACTTTGAACATCTTGCCAACTAAGTTTCAGAAATATGGTTGTAGTAGTGATTCTGTTGACATGTGTTAGATATGCAATGAATAATTGCTGAATTAAACCCTCACATTTGAACATCAGATTATATTAGTCTTCTGGTTAACACTAATAGCAAATGTCCCAGATGTTAATTCATTCAGTAAATGCTAATTAAACACAGTGAGTCAATCACTGCTATAAGTGTAGCAGTAAAGCAATTAGACATGTACTATACTTTCATAAAGATTGTTATTTTATGAGTAATAATATATGTTTACTAATATGTATTTAGGATATTTTACTCTCAAATAAATTGCTTTGTTAAAAGGAATATTATTTAAAACCTAGGCTTTTAAATATAAGATAACTCTTTAAGCTAAACTAACTTTATTCTGTCATTTTCTACAAAAACTATATTTCTTTTCATTCAATTGCTTGCTTAATTGAAATAAAAAAGCAGGAATTACTTTATTTGCCTAGAAAAAATAAATTTTGATTTTTAAAGTGCAAATACTAATGAGGTAATAAATGAAATATGATAGTACAGTGGTAGAATGTTTGCCCGGGTTCAATCCCTGGCATTCCATATGATTCCCTGAGCATGCCAGGAGCTCTTTCTTAGATCAGAGCCAGGAGTAACCCCTGAGCACTGCCGAGTGTGGCCCCAAGACAAAAGCAAACAAAAATGTTCATTTTGTGGCAAATTTTACTGAATTTTAGGTTCCTTTGCAGTCAACAGTACCAGTTGCCTTAGTTTTTATTTTCCAATCTAATAAAGAGCAGATTATAGGATAAGATTAATATCAATCTATCCAGTATTATAGTTTTCATAACAATATGAATAAAAATTTTTCTTGTATAAATTAGTAATATTTTATAAGTCTTAACTGATGAGATTATGTATGAATAGATTAGAAAGCAAAGTTTTTGTATGAGAATTTACATATTATATGAGCATTCCCATTTAAAGTTTGAAATAAATTTAACATAATGTAGTAATGTACTTTTCAAATGTGCACAAAAAATGAGGAAACAGTACAATATTTGTCCAAGTTCAGTTTGTAATCAGTATACTTTTAAATGTTTTTGACTAAAAAATTCTGATTACTGGACCTGAGCAGAGGCACAGTGGTAGGGTGTTTGCCTTGCACGCGGCTAACCTAGGACAGACCGTGGTTCCATTCCCTCGTGTCTCATATGGTCCTTTAAGCCAGGAGTGATTTCTGAGAGCATAGCCACAAAGTTACCCCTGAGCATCAATGGTTGTGGCCCAAAAAACAAACAAATATTTTTATTATAAAATCAATATATTGTCTGCTAACAATTTGAAAAATTTAATAAAGGTTTTGAAAAATATAATTTTAGTGTAAACCAACTTTGAATATCTAACTCCGTTACAATGGTTACACAAACTATTTTGAAATACAGATACAATTTCAATATTGTAATTTTGCCTATTAATAATTGCATTTTTCTTTACACCTTAAGAGAAAATAATATGTGACACTATATAAGGTGTGTACATTTGAAGTAACAACAAAAGAGAATTACTTTATTTGCCTATAAAATAAATTTTATATTTTTCAATAACAAATATTAATAAGATGATAAATGGTATATACTTATGCCATATGAATATTTCAGCCTTATTTGATAAAAATGTTCTTTTTGTGGCAAATCCATTTAAATCACATGCAAGTAAAATGCTGTTACTGACACCTACCTGGCATTTTGAAAGTAATGACGATTTCCCCAAAAACATTTCATATCACATTTTCTCATAATTCACAATTTTTATACATTCTCATAATCCTCACCATTCTCATAAATAACAAATTCTCATAATTTCTCATAATAAAAAGAATATTCTGTTTTTAAGATTCTTTCTTCCTTACTACCATCTTTCTTTAAACCATCTTTTTCCATACTAAAAAATGCCCAGCTGTCAGTCAACATAAAAAAAGAGTCAAACAAATTAAGGATAAACAACATTGTCAATGTTTTTGTTTCTTCTAGAAACAAACTTCTAGAAGTCAGGAAGCCTGAAGAACACTTAGACTAACTTGTAACATGTAGAGTATACACTTCTAAAGCCAATCTATTATTATTATTATTATTATTATTGTTTTAGATTATCCCTAAATTTTACATATTTGATGTAACAAAAACTTACAGTCTTCATCATATTTATATTAATTGTTTTTTGAGAGTTTGTCTTTGTTTTTGTCTAATGGCACAAAGAAGTTGTAGAGAAAAATTGTTTAAAATTAAGATCAGAGAAATAATTGTATTAGAATGAAATGCAGATGATTCTTGAGTTCATTTTCATTATAAAATTAACAAGAACAAAAGTTCTCTTTGATATAATCTACACATTTTTCCCATGCCTGCCTGGACTTTCTCCAAGATAAACCAGTTTTATCCCATAGTCTGAGGGAGTGTGAGTGCAAGTATGGATAGAAGGGAGGCTCCCTGAGATTGGTCCCCAAATGTTTCCCATGGTATTAGAATATGTTCTGGCCACCCCCAAAAGCAAGTTAGAAAATAAACTAATTACTGCTGTCGATGTTTGAAGTCTTTAGATTATATTATATTTTTATGACCAAAATATGTTATTTTTGTTTATATCTATAATCTATTGTAAAATAAGTCTCACATATTGTTTTGCTTAAATTCAAAATTTCTAAGAATATTTTGGAGAAGTTAAATATAGAGTATCTGGTAAATCTTTGCACTCTTGGACTTGGAGATTTCTGGAGTTGAAACTCCCTGAACATGAGAGTAGGAAAATTAAATCAATATTTTTTCTCATTTTAGAAGTGGAGTCCTTTATTGAAATGAAGACAAGTCATAAGGCCAACATATAAAATAGGTAAAATACAGCTATTTTGCATAAATTAGACATAAGAACTCCAAGTCCTATTCTTGTCTCTAGTGAAGTCAAGAGACATTTACAGTTGAGTCAGATCTGTATGTAACTGGAGTTACTGAAAATAAAAATAACTTGTGTTTCCTAAAATTTGAATTTAGTACTTACTATAATTTATTACTTATTTCCCTCTTTTGTTTTCCTCAGAAATTAAATAAATATAAATCAAATCACCACTAGATGGCAGTAGATTAAATGTTTGCTCTATTAATTTTGCAAGCAATCTTTAAGTCCATTAAGTCCATTTTCAGTTTTTTATGAATTTTCAGGAAAAAAAATCTCTTGTCTTGTATTTTATAGTTAAGTGTTCCTTTTATTCTCTCATATTGTTATTGTTTTGGTGCTCTTTGTTTCATACATTATGGAATTACTGGTTAGTCAAAATGTTCTTATGATATATTTACCTACTTTATGGAAAATATTGCTTTGGTCATAGTAATTTAAAATAATGTCTGGCATGAATACATATGTATTTATAAATAATATACTTTTTCTCTATATTATTAGGAGCTTAATGTTTCTTTATTTATTTTGGATTGCCACACCAGGCTATAATCAGTGTTAACTCATCACTTTGCATTCAGGGATTACTCCTGATAGACACGGGGGAGACATATGGGGTGCTGAGTATCTACTTTGGGTTAGTATATGCACAGTAAACATCCAATCCTCCGTACTCTTGTTCTGGCCCACAAGTTTAATATTTTAGCCAAATGTGATGATGATTTTGATCCTCTTTCCCACAACTTCCATGCACTGAAATTCTAATAATAAGTGGTTGTATTAGGTGACAAAAGTTCATGTTTTGGATAACTGGGTAAGTGAGTTAATCCAGGCAAGTGCTGAGTGTACAGAGAACTCATGCAAGTCAAAAAGCATCAACATGTTTTCCAGGGACCATCTGTTTTGTAACTTCATTCCAAAATTGAACTCTTTAAAAATAGACTTCAACCTCATTTTCCCTTCTTTTTTGGACATTACTTAAGTTATATTTCCAGGTTTTCATTTGAACCAACTAAATTAATCTGCAGTGACCTCTGTTCTATCGCTGAGTGCACCGTCAGCATTATTTTGAGCACTAATAAGTCCTGTACTTCAGGACAAAGTCTTGTAGCTTAATCCTTTGCTATAGTGAAAACTGTCTGAGACTGGGACTTTTTATTTTTCTTTATCAAGAAACTGTGGGATATAGGCACTTATAACTGTATGAGTTGCTAATGATATCATCCTTGGAATAAAGGAAAATGATTTAAAGAAGAAAACTAACTTTAAATTCAAGTTTTTGCTTCATTAGGTCAAATCTGCAAGATGCAATCTTTTTCTAAAGCACTGTTGAAAAAAGAGATATGATTTTCATTAATAAGGATATTGTTAAGCTAGGAATGAATTTAAGTGGCTTGCCTGTATTACATTATACAAATCAGAGAAAATTCTAAAATTAAATCTCCGGAGATGGTTAGTTCACAATCTTTTATGCATAAATGGTAAATTGATTCTTTTAATTATCATTCTCTGATGATAATTCACACTACTAATAAGTATATGGAAAGTAGTTATCTTTCCAGGTAAGTAATTACCCAAAAGTTTCTTAAATAATCATATATTTGACTTGTTAAGTACTTTGCTTCTTATATATTCCTCTATCACTTTAATTGAATGCAGTTAATATGTGGATCTTATATTGAAAAGCCTTTTTTATTTTAGAAGAACAAGGTTTATTATGAACAGATTCTGGACAGAATGACTGATATGGTGAATTCAAAGTTATTGATGTATCTTTTTAAAATGTACAGTTATTTGTATTTTACCCCTAGAGGGCTGCGATGAGCTTTTTACCTCTTTCCACCAGGGTGAGAGAAATCCTGAGCATTTTATTTAGAATGAACTAGATTGCTAAATAAATTAACTTTATTCAAACTCATATTATCAAATTTTGAATCAACAAGGATTTGTTAGTTTCTTTCCTAATAAAATTACTTAGAATCAAGAATCTTTGTTTCCCTGCACTCAGAACCAGCTCCTAGAGACATTTGTGCAAAGGTTTAATTCTGCAAGACATGTATTTTACCAATCAGATGTTATATAAATATTTTCATGCAGAGTTAGAGTTCAGAGAATATAACATAAAAATGGGGCTGTATTATTTATCTGAGCAGATAACATGTAGAAATAGACATATGTTTGCTTTGAAATCTCTATCTTTCTGAAAGATTCAATTCTGTTCACAAAATTTTATTATAATTAAATATAAAGAAGATATTTTTTCTCTTCCTTTCTACTGGTAGCTCCTATAAGATAAGTGTATGTCAAATAAAAATAGTTGTGACCAGTAAAAAATAGTTAAATCATCAGAATCACATCCCTCAGAGCCTTGAGGACCTGGTACGTTCAAAGGCGAAATAGTCTGGATTACCATTATTACTGAAAAAGAAATAATAACAAAGTGAAATCATGTGAAATTAAATTTTCTAACTACTAAATTAATAAGCTCTTTTATGTTAGAAATCACTGAAATTTTAGGGTGTAATTACTACTTTAATAAAGTATGGTCCTTTTAAACTAATACAGGAATATGTGTGCATATATAAAGTTGGTTTGGAGATTAATTTTATTCTTCTGATTCAGTTTAGTCCTTGCTTTAGCTGAAATTCTTTGGGGCAAGCATTGAAAGATACTGGTAATTTCTTTGAAGTATATATTATATGAAGCTAGACTCATACAAATAATCTTTAATTTCACAAAATTAGGGAAGATAACCAGTATGTTTAATATAATCACCAAATATAATTGTTAATATGCATATGTACAGAACAGAGAAAAATTTGTAATATTTTATAAATTTTGATAAAGACAATTTAAAACTTAAAAGATAATTTTTAAATTTATAGTTTTCAACTTTTAATTGTACTGTAACAGTTCTGTGAAGCTAGTAAAACAATTTTCTATTGTTTTAAGCTGTCAGCATAAGAACGTAAGTTTCCTCATAAATAATATCAGCTATTTTCTGGTTAGATTGAACAGCCAGTTTATCAATTGAATTATCCATTACCTACATGGGGCCAGACTGATCAGTGATAGTTTGAATTATATGAATCTAGTGCAGCTAACTTTTTCTCAGTTCTGTTCCCAGCCCAACCCACAAGAAATGTTTGAATCTCTGAGTCAACCATAGTAATTAGTAAATGTAAAATGAAAATATATAGGTTTCTGTAGATTGGCTCAAGCACATAATCATCCTGGACATAAAACATTGCAGCAAGTAAAAAGTGTGGTCTATTTTCTCATAAGTTACTTACCAAAGAGCCTTAAAACACATCTACATTTCAAGTGGTCATAAACAGTGGGCTTGAAATGCAGGTCCCTTGACTAGTACTATCAATATTTAATTTGTTATTATTATTATTTTTATTTAATTTTTTTATAACTCTGGTCTTTATTGGGCATTACTACTGGCTATATATTCAGGGATCATTCCCTGAAAAATTGGGAAGCTAAATGCAGGACTAGAGATCATTTCCAGTTAAGCTTTGTGCAAGGCAAGCACCTATTCAAGTGGTCCCAAGAATTTTATATTTTTATTGCAGAACAGTTTAAATTATACACTAAAAGTAAACAATAATATGTTAAATAATCATGTATCTTTTATTCTAATTCAAACAGCTAGCAACAACAGCCATTTTTTCTATTCATACTATTTATTAGTTTTTCCTCACATTATTTTGAGTAACTCTAGATGTCACATACTTATACATTTTAGTCCTTATCTCAAATGATAAGAGTCCTTTGATAAAAGAGGTTTTATGTGCTATACATAAAACACTATGTGTTGCACAAATATTTGTCAGAGTGGGTTTAGGTTGAAGTTTAACATGTCAGCATTTAGCCACATTAAATTGATATTATCTTTTGGACTAACAGTCTACCCATTTCATTTTTATCAGAACAAATTACCTTTAAACATTCCAAAGGCAAACTCTAAATTTCCCATTAGACAATTTAGAGGTATATGTACACAGTCCAAGCCTGAGATCAAGGAGCTGTGAAGATGTGTTTTGCAGCTGTCTTCCTTTGAAGTTTTCTGCTTTGACACTTCAGATAACAATATAACTCAGGTTTCCAGGGAACTGAGCAGTCTACTCTTCAAAGAAGAGGTGAGTACCTGAAGCTGACAGGTTAACTTCAAGAAGTTATTCTAACAAATGGAACTTATGATCAAATGTTAAGAGGACTTGGGGGTGAGTGGATCCTTTTTATTGACCTGTTTATTGAGATGAGGAAAACTCGGCATGTTATAAATCTTAGATTCTTTGTGCTAAATTAATTCTGTATAATCGCCAGTGTATTTAGCAAAATTTTTAGGAAATAAATATTATGCCTCTCTATTTAACACTTCAGAATACAGTGTAATCATATCTCTAAATTTTTTAAAGGAGAAAAAAAGCAAGTCAAATTTTTATTATGAAATAGGTAATTGGAAGTAAAAGGGAACTACTTTTATTTCATATAGATTATCTTTTTAGGAAATAAAAAATTAAAGGCTGTGACATTATTTTTTATTTTATTTACATGTGAATGGTATAAAATAATTAAGATAAAGTTATTTTGTGGAATCATTGGATAAAGATATACTTTAACTCAATTTTGAAGTTTTTATTCTTGTAGTTTTCTTTTTCAATCACTTGGAGCAATGACATAGTGTTATCATCTAATCTAATTTAGTATTAGTCCTAATTTCCAAAGCAAATATAAAAGAACTAACGAAGATTATACCTCTTGATGACTATATACTCATGGTGAAACTTTGATTTCTTAATTGTGTTTTAGTAATAAAAGCTATAAAGTCATAATAGGGATTAAATTAGATCGATAATGTTAAATTTTATTAAAAATTACTCTATTTTTTAGTTCATGTACAATAAAATAGTCACATTGTAAGTGTAAAAGTTGTAATTTTGACATATGCATAGTCATGTAGCAAAATCTGAAGGATAGCATTTGCACCTGCTATAAAAGTTTTCTTATGTCATTTTGATGTTAATATCCTCAATTTATCTCTAGCTTCCATAAGTCACTGATTTGTTGTCATTACAATTTTGCATTTTTATGTCAGTCTCCCAGCACCACTTAATGAGAAAACAGTGTTCTCTCCACTAATTGTTTTTAAATTTTTTATTGATTAATTCATTGATTGGTTGTTGGGCCACACCCAGCAGTGCTCAGTGGCCCCTCTTGGTTCTGCACTCAGAAATCACCCCTGGCAGGCTAGGGAACCACATGGGTGCCAGAAATCAAACCAGGTCCCTCCTGGGTTGGCCGCGTGCAGGGCAAATGCCCTACCACTGTGCTATCTCTCCTGCCCTCCTCTGAATGTTTTGACTCCATAGTGAAGTATTATTTGACTGTAAATGGATAAATTTATATCTGTCTCTCAATACTATTATTGGAAAATGCTTCTAATTAACATTCTATTTGTGTTATATTTGATATATATATATAATCACTTTCCTTGATTTTAATATTACATAAATATGAGCTCTAGACTGAAGTAATATCTAAATATACATATCATGACAAAGTTTCAAAAGCATAACATTAAATTTCCTATAGAAAAATAAAGATCAGAACACATTTTCATTTCATGTACTATTTTAATTTAACTATATAGAATTTGCACTGTGGTTTTCTTATAGTCATCACAAATATTTCACAGAGGATCCAAATATTACATTTTAGTGTATGCTGTAAATAAACAGAAAGGAAAGCTGTTAAATTCTGAAATATAGGGGCCAGAGGGATAGCATGGAGGTAAGGCATTTGCCTTGCATGCAGAAGGTCAGTGGTTTGAATCCCGGCATCCCACATAGTCCCAATAGCCTGCCAGGAGCAATTTCTGAGCATAGAGCTAGTAACCCCTGAGTGCTGCCGGGTGTGACCCAAAAACCAAAAAAAAAAATCTAAAAGATATGTCTTTCTTTGCTTAAAGTAGAACATTACATGCCTTATACCTTTGGGCAATCAAGATATATTTTCTTTCATTTAAGGAGATTCATCATTATAAAATCCATTAAGCAGTAACTGTCCAAAAGCCTTAGGTATTAGTAGATAATGCTTGGAAATCTGAAGAAATGGTCATTTGAGTAGGACAGGTAGAATTTGTTAATATGAGAACATCCTGAAGTCAATTGTAAAGAAAATTAATCATGACATTTTATAAAACCATTCCATATTCATAAATAGTATGAAATTGCATAGAAAAGCTTCCTTTCTAGGATATTAGAGCTGACTATCGAGTCTTTTAGCTTTCAACATTGGCTATAATTCATATTAGCCTCAGCACTAAAACAAAATGGTTTTATCTTATTAACAACCCAGATTTAGACAAAGACATTAATGTAGACAGAATTCTTTTCTCTAATCCTCAATGATGGCAACATATAAAGCATTGGGTATAGATTTCTTAAAATAATGTATTTTTTCTTGATATATTTATAGTTATTATCTCTTTAAAGTAATTTAAATAAGCATATAGGACTTTTACCAGAATATTTTTCTAGTTAAAGAAAACGTAGAGAGAAAAAAAAAAACTGAAATTCTATAGTACTTTGGGTTCATGTTTTCTTTCTTCCACTTAATTAATAAAAGTATGTTTAATATGGAAAACATATCCTTAAAGTCAAATCCTGATAAAAATAAATGGATTAAAATTTTGCAATAATTGTGCAATTTAGCAATTCTTAAAAATTATTACTTGAATATTTTTTTTTGTTTTTGTTTTTGTTTTTGGGTCACACCCGGCAGCGCTCAGGGGTCACTCCTGGATCTAAGCTCAGAAATTGCTCCTGGCAGGCTCGGGGGACCGTATGGGATGCCGGGATTCCAACCACCATCCTTCTGCATGCAAAGCAAAACACCTCCTCCACCAAGCTATCTTTGCGGCCCCAAGATAATATATATTTAATTGATTAATTTTGAAGCCTTGGGGTTATACTCAGAGATGTTCATGTCTTATTACTGTCTTTGTGCTAAGGGCAACTCTTAGAAATCATATGCAGTGCTGAGAATCTAATCCTGAACTGTGATGAGAAATACAAGCATCTTAACTTCTGTACTCTCTTGCTCCATCTTTTCTATTTTTGGCCAGATTTTAAAATGCTTTTAATTTTGTTTTGTTTGTTTATTTTCTGTTTATTTGTTTTGAGGCCACACCCATTCTTGCTCAGAGATTACTCCTGAACATGCGCTTGTGATTATTCCTGGCTTGGGGAACCATATGGGACGCCAGGGATCAAACCCAGATCCATCCTGGATAAGCTGCATGCAAGGCAAACGTCCTAGTATATATATATGTAAAGACATATTTGAATTTTTGTTTGTTTATTTGGTTTTGGACCTTACCCAGCAATGTTCAGAGCTTACTCTTGGCTCTGTGCTCAGGAGTCATTTCTAGTGGACTCATGGGAGCCAAGTGTGGTGCCTAGAACTTAACGTATGTTGGCCACATACAAAGCAAATGCTCTATTTGTACTACCTCAACTAGCACTATATATATTTAAAAATATAATATATTACTTGTAGTGTGACTATATAAGACATCGAAATAGTAGGATCTTGATGCTGATAAGGCTGTATTTTTGTAATGATCAACTATATTGCAGATGTCCTTTTTCTCCTAGTTTTAAATAAAAGATCATCTAATTAATTATGTATGAGATTTATATATGAATAAGAAGTCCTTATACAGAAACAGACATGAAACATGAGTATGTATTGATCAGTTGACAAAAAAGTCAACAGGGACTTGTAAGAACATTAACTTTGTATTTCCCTGAGGAGCAATGGTTTCATAGTTGCTAATTCAATGTTTACCCTGTATACATTCAATTGTGTGTTTCTGTGTATATACATTATATTAACTGACCAAATGAAGAGACAAGAAGTGGCAGAATAAGGAGACAAGTATCAGAAGTACCCATTGGCCTAGACAGAGCTGAGTCCAGAACTGTGAGAAATTGCATCTCATTGTTTAAGGCTCTCAGCCTGTGATATTTTATTTTTGGCAGCTCTAGAACAATTACATATCAGGCACCTCATTTTACTTGCTTGGAATAGAAACATGGCTGTGGTGGCAGCTTGGACTTTGTTGAGTATAATTGAAATTGGAGATTTTGAAGTCAAAGCTGAGACAAACAGTTCACAAATTTATTGTAATTCATAGAAGACATTCGTGTTTGTGGTTGATTATTCACATACTGCATTGTTTTCTGAAGAAAAATTCATCTTTTATGTTGGAAAATATCAAATCATACTATTGAAAATGTTATAATAGAATCAATAAAAGCATACTTTTGTTTAGTAAATAATAGTTCTGATTATGGCAATGGAGACTGAATGTTCAGTATCTGATATTTAAAAGTGTGTTCAGGAAAATACTTTGTAGTGGTAAAATTGTTTTACAGAATAAATATATTAAAACTATTATGTTGTGACTTTCATTACACTATGAAAGAATGTTTATTGTTTAAAAGAATTAAATAATTATAATCAACTAATTTAGAAATGTACTTGGAAAAGTCATTTACACATCTCTTAGTACTGCTTCTAAAATATTTGGTTACACTATTTGAATTGCTATTGATGTAACAAAATATATAGGTGTGTAAGATAGTATCTTGGATGATATGTAGAAGATAATATCATATGTTCACTTAATTCACACTTTTATAATGCACTCTCCATCTTTTATTTTAATAAGGGACCATATATTTTACTATTGTTCATTTTTTTCATTATTTCTCCAGTCATCACTCCGGGCCTCTCGATTTCTTTCTTATTCTATTTTTTATACCTTCCATAGGAAGCAAAAGTTTCCCCATATCACACAGCATTGCTTTTTTTGTTTTTTGTTTTTTGGACACAGCCAGTGATGCTCAATGCCTGGCTTGGGGAACCATATGGGATGCTGGAGGATCTAACTGAGGTCATCCTGAGTCGCATGCAAAGCTCCACTGCTCCAGGCCCCACTTGTTTTGTTTTGTTTTGTTTTTCTTTTGTTTTGGTTTTGGTTTTTTGGGCCACATCCATTTGATGCTCAGGGGTTACTCCTGGCTAAGCGCTCAGAAATTGCCCCTGGCTTGGGGGGGCCATATGGGATGCCGGGGGATTGAACTGCGGTCCTTCCTTGGCTAGCACTTGCAAGGCAGACACCTTACCTCTAGTGCCACCTCGCCGGCCCCCAGGCCACACTTTTTAAGAGAAAAACAATGCTCTTACTATTTTGGATTCAGCTTTACAGCAGTAAGTACTAGATATAGTCTCAAAAATGTTCAGTCATATTAATTCATAACCAGCAACAAAAATGTTGCTTTTAAGACTTTTCAAACTTTTAATCTTTTAAGACTGAAGTTGATCTATATCAATAATATTGTTATTTATTTATAAGCTATCAGATGAAGAAATGAAAAAACTTTAGAAAAAATCTTTGGTGGGGCACATGCAGTGATGCTCAGGTGTTATTCTGGGCTCTGCACTCAGAAATTAGTCTTTGTAAGTTTGGGGGACCATATGAATAGTCATGGATTGAACTTGAGTCAACTGCAAGCAAAGCTACCTGCTGTAACCCTACCTGATGCAACCCTACTTCTGCAGTTTTATTGTGACCACTGCAATAATTCAAGCTTCAAGACTTGAAATAGTAATGAGATTCTTATTAGTTCTGGGATCAAAAGCAGCTCAAGAAGGTGATTATGTATTTCCAGTTGAAGCTTAAACTTTGGTTTTAAGAAATTTATCAAGATTATGCATTCTTATGTATAATGTATTATGTTCATATATTATGAACATAATACTATGAACATAACACTTTAATTATTAATAATTGTTACTGTTTACATTCAATTAGGCAGAGGAAAACTACACTGTACTTTCTAAAGTAAAAACTTCCCTTCAAGAATTGACATTTGGCACCATTTATGCTCATGTACATAAGTCATATTTTTATTTGCATGACTTTTAGATGCCATTCATTCAGTTAATATTTGGGTATTCCTGTTACTACAAAAATAGAATACAAAATGTATTCTGAGTACAAATATTTCTCTTTAGAACCACCGATAATAAATGTACTAGGCTGATTTTTGATTTATGTGTTCTTTTAGTTCCTCTTTTCCTAGAGAGGAAAGAAAAGGAAAGACTCCTATAGCATGATCCAAAAATTATTTTAGTTTCTTGACCAGTTCAAAGAATGTATATTTCTAACTCATGGGTCTAATCAATGTAATTATTATATAAAAAATACAAGCTAAAGAAAGCTAAAGAACCCCAGTTTAAATTACACACATTTTTATTTAATAGTACAATATCAATTATTACTTCAAGAACAGTATACAAAAAAGACACTGGTTCACTGAAGTTGTCAAGTTCTATTCTGAAATAATTGTTTTAAATATTTCTAAAATCAAGTGTATTCTAAGTTCTTTATTGTAATGTTTATAATCTGTGATTCTGGAATTTCTCAATTTAGTAATAATCTTTTGTGTATATGTTCATGGTTATATTTAGTTATATTTATAAAACTGTTGGAACATAGGCCACTTGGTGACAAAATATCTATTTGGATTTGGAGAACTGGATATTCTTTTAAAAACAAAATACCCTCGATTCTTTGTAAATGTATTTTCTCATTCTTTTAAAAAATTTATATTGAATCACTATATGATATGTGGTTTATTCCTCCACAGCCTGCTTCTATGGCAGAGATATTTCTCTCTTCCCCCATCCTTTTACCTATAGGCACAGTGCTGTGCAATACTATTACTGAAAAGGTATATCATGTGCACTATTTCAGTTTGCACTAATGTATAATATTCATTTCCATATATAATAATTAAGCACAGACAAATATATCAAGTCATAGATATTAAACTTCAGATCTGTTTATTCACTAGTTTCTATGAACTCCATCCTACAACCAACAACAGTTACAAGAAAAAACAAATTAAATTAAGATATTTGTAAAGGTCCAATAGAATGACAATGACTCCTTAAAGGCTTGTCTAATTCTAAAGTTTGGCAGAGAAACAATTAAGTGAAGAAAAATAATACTATTAGGAAAAAATATATTAACCAAGATTTCAGATATCAGGGAAAACTACTGTGACAAACTGCACATTTGTGAAAAACTACCCTACTCAAAAAGAGGAGCTAGAACCAAAGGCAAAGTTAAATTTCAAGAGATTCATAGATTTTTTGAAAAGTAACCTGAAAGGTAAACTAAAACATAACATAACTTCAAAACAGTTTGAAATAGTTGAATCTTTAATAAGTTGAAGACAATATCTATGCACACCCCTGGCAGTGCTCACTGGATGCTATGGGGCTAGGAAGTAAATCCAGGTCATGTGCTCAACTCCATTCAACTATTTCCCCAGCCTATTCATTCTTTTATATCTATACCTATATCTATATAATTTTTATTTTAATCATTGTAGCTTACATATCATTGACAATAATATTTTGGGTACATATTAACATAAAATCAGGGGAATTCCCATCACCGAATTGTCCTCCTTCCACCTCCGTTCCCGTCCTGCCTCCCATATCCTCCCCCCTCATCCCCGGGGCTGCTAGAATGAGTGGTCCCCTCTGTGCCGAGCTAACTACTTAGTGATCTTACACCTATTTGGTCTTGGTATCTCCCTTATCTCCCCCTCAAATTGGGAGGCGGGACTAGATAGTTCAAGTTATGTGGTTTTGTTTGAAGAAAAGAAAAGTAATAATCTGGGGTAAAAATCAAATATGCCGAAAATGAGCGGAGTCCTTCTAGAGGCTCTCATCCTCGGTTTGAGAGACGAAGGGAAAAAAGAATGTGAAACACCACAACAGTACGTAAAAGAAGTGTCAAGTAAAATATCCAGTGAGCACTCCAACAATATAGATAAGCACCATATAAAAGCCATGGTCTTTAGATGAAAAACATGTCATAGTGCATAAAGGAAGAAAAGAAAAGAAGAAAAATAAAATAAAATAAATAAAAATGGAGACAACAACTTCAATAACGACACCAAAACAGAGAAATCGACAAATACTAGATTAATATATATAAATAATAATAATAATAATAATAATAATAATAATAATAAAATAAAACATGTTTTGCCCTTTTTTTCCTCCTCCTGCTCAGGCACAGTAAATATTGGGGTCATTCGAAAAGAAATTCTCTTGGCCTAAGAGACACAGGGTTTCTCCCCGCTTGAAGTATATTGTCAATGACTCAACTATAGACTACTTTCAGGTTCATTTACTCTCCCATTGGTGTTTTTGTGGTGTATGGAAGACTTCTGCTCCATCCTGGGTGTTAAAGTCAGACCTCTGTATCTAGAGATCTCGGTATCTGCACAGGTCAAGGAGTGGAACTTATGATGAAGTCTTTCTTTGTGGTTCTAGAAGTTCTGTTCCCTCAGTGTCATTTTAATCCGTCTTCTGTGGTTGGTGGTCTTGGTCTTTGCGTTGATCCTAGGATGGAGCCTGGGATAGCCTCTTTCGTTATGTTACCAGAAGACCTATTCAGTTGCTATTGTCTCAGTCAGATCTCTGGAATTAGAGATCATGGTTGTTGTGCAGGTCGTAGATCAAACCCTAGACTAGGGTTTTTGTTTGTTTGTTTGTTTGTTTTTGTTTTGTTTTTGTTTTTGCTTTTTGTTTTTTGGTCCCAGGATACATACTGCCCGGTCATGGTTCTATCAGACAGTCATCTATCTGTAGATCGTGATCTTGGCTTTTGCACAGACCAAAGGGTGACAAGTCTTCTGATTTTATCTTATGATTCATTCTTTTTTTTAAGGATAAGAACAGACAAGCTCATTTTTTACTGTTTCAAAAGACTTTCTCCAGAACTTCACTATTTAATAAGATATATTGTTGTTTAATTGTAAATTAATGAAAATAAAACATAATATTTCATGTTAGCTATAGCACATATCTAGTTGCAATTTAATCAAAGAGCACAGATGAAAAAATTCACACCATATTCTGTGTCCATATGAAATCCTTCTTAGCCTTACAAATAAAGTTAGAATAGTTGGCCAAGGGTTTATCAGTTTTATTGAGTTGACTACTAGAAATTATTAATCACTTTCAACCTCCTACAATCTTTTGTCTTCAGGGTTCATAGTATCTTGTATATTTGAATCTTTTCTTGGGATTTTTTTTCTCTTTGTATTTCTTTGACATTTTTTTTTCTAATTCCTTGTATGCTACTTTCTTCTCTGCTGATTTTGTCCTTTTAAGAGATTCTTCTCTTTTTTGTCTCTTTTTAACCTTTCACAAATATTGTATGAACAATTTATGTTTGGAAGAGTATCCATACTAACAATTCTTGGTTTGATTAAGTTTTTGTTTTAACTAAGGAAACTAAACTGGCAATAATAAGTAGGTATGAAATCTCTATCAACACTGAGTGTTATATTTTGTTTATTTAATATGTGCAAGAATTTATATGATTTTTAGAACTATGTGTAATTCTATACTGTAGTGGTGATGTACTGTTCAGTAAAAATTGAAGTCACAATAAATGAAATAATATCTTGGAGGGTCCAACTGTTAATAAATAACATTCTTAGCATTAAATTATGGCAACATTGTGGATTTTTAGATGTACAGTTTTAACTAAAATAAATATATGGTTCTATATATGCAAAATATATAAATATTTTATACTAAATAATGTATAATTCTATCTAAAATATACTGTCATGATCCCCAAAATCATATAGTGCCATGGTTAAAGTCACTTTTTTTATCATGGCTTCCTACTTGGATTTGAATACTAGACAAGAAATGCAACAGAACCCTCAAATAATATGTATGTATATATACATATATATACTGAAATATATGCAACTTATGTTACCTGTTTATAATAGTAGCATAGAGTCTCATAGAGGAATTGAGATCAATGTACATAAAAGGCTTTGAACTATGCTTGGCATAGTTATTGCAACGCATTATCTTACTCTCCAATTTGTCTAAAACAAGAAAATATATCACTTCCTCTTATAGATGGTTTTAACTTTATTTTTAAGGGAAGCCTTGGATTATAACCTGACATGTTTTAGGGGTGTAGGTTCATGATGTTTCAAACAAATTCACACACACTAGCGCTTGCAAGGCAGACACCTTACCTCTAGTGCCACCTCGCTGGCCCCCTTTCTTTTTCTTTTTCTTTTTTTTTTTTCAATATTTCATTAACTCTTTTACTCACTTCATTGAATTTTTAGTCTTGCTTTATTCCCAGTCCTTTCACTCTACTATCCTCCAGTGATTCTCAGGGAGGCATATGTTATTGATAATCAAACAAAGATTTGATGCAAGACATGTACCATAATCCCTGTCCTATTAACTTGGCCTCTTCCTAAAACATTTAAAATATTAAAGATCGATACACTATGAGTGAACTAAGAGAAGCATGCTGTTCTCTCTTATTTTTCAGGAGGGCAAAAATTATACAACTTCTGAATATGGTTCTAATGTTTCAACTTAAAAAATATCTTCTAAATGAATTTCAGTAGTTTTCCATATTCTATCTATTATGTTCAGCCCTGTTTCAAAAACTTCAAATTTTTATATCCTCTAAATGTAATTTAACACCCTTATAACATTTTTCCATAACAAAGTTTTTTTAGAACCATCATTTTTAAAATGTTAATGCTCAAGACATGAGAAGTAGATGTGAGAACTTTAAAGCTATCCTGAAACAACCTCTCTGGTTTCTTGGCTTTTATATTTCATATTAAATCCAGACCACTCCAAGTCTGAGTGCCATCAGATTTTGGCAAGTCTTAGCTTCTTGGTGCTATAAGAAATTGAATCAATTTTAAACATTCCAACGGCCATACTATAAATCCTTTAGTTTACACAGGTGATTTCATAAATGTTTTTTCATCATTTGGATATTAGAGGGGTTTAAAAAATAAAGACTTGAACTTTAACACTTTTTCTTATCATTAAAACTGAAGAAGAGAGTCTACAGATACATGTTCTGAACATGTGTTTTGAAATTAAAGAGGAAAAGAGGAGAAACTATTTTACAGGCTGTGCTGAAACCAAAGCATTTGGAGCATAGTTTAAAACATTTGCCAAATCCCAAATACAGCTGCGTTCTCCCATATTTCTCTTAATTGGAAGCAGATTTCTGTGTTAATTCTGTAGTTTAAGAGAGCTCTAATAGTATTTCTTTTCTAAAACTTGGGTGCTAAATCTACAATGATCACTTCTATGACCAAAATCCCCTTAGAAAAATTTTATTATAATTCAAATGGTACCTGCCTTTAAAATGTCCATTTCTTTTCTTTGTAGAAATTGTAAATTTTACAAATTGTTGTAAATTTAAATCTTATAAATAGCTATAGATTTAAAGTTATAATATATAAGTAATCAATACTAAACTGTTGAATATTTTCTGTTTTGAGACAGTTTGTTTTTGTATAAATTTCAAAGGTTTATTAAATTTTTTAAATTAAAATTAAAAATTAACAACTGTACGAATGTTAACATTTACATAATACACTTATACATATTAGATATCTATTTAAAATATATCTCTTCATGAAAACAAAGGGAAAAATTTACTCCCCTAATCACCAAAAATTCAAGTTAGCAATCATACAGTGTGAATAGGAGACATATATTGGCTAAGACACTTACCCTCTATTCAGCCAACCTGATTCAATTCTCTGTACCACATATGGTCCTCTGAGCACAGCCAGAAATGATTTCTGATATTAGAGCCAGGAATAACCAATTAACATCACTGGTATGGCCCAAAAAACTAAAAAGAAGTCATCTAGAGAAATAAATATCACCTTAAAACTTGTATCTTTTTTTCAGTAGCTATTTGCATGAAAAGTCATATATTGTCTTTAAGAACTAGTGGTTATTAATAATTTAGAGATACTCAATATAAAGTTTTATGTAAATGTTAGAGTAATTTGGGAACTATTGGGCTTGCCATATAATCTCATTTTGATATTAAAAACAAGGTTGTGTCACTTAGTTCTTAGATACCACTCATTTTTAAGCAGAGACTATTAATAATAGGTAAATTATAAAATTAAATTTAAAATAGTTTTGAATGTATTAAAGTTTTTAGACTGTATCTATAAAGTCACTTTATGGTAATAAATACTTCTATTGTATTAATCTAGGCCAGCTGGCATCAGCAAGCTTTTTCAACCTTTTTAATCATTGAAAATAACATAATTGATTTTTGTTGAGAGTATTACTACAATTTTAAAAATTTAACCTAATTTTAATAGCGCAATGGGGGAGCCCTTTTAGGAAACTGAACATAGTTAAAATGCTAGTGTTTGGGACTGAAGTGATAACATGGAGGTAGGGCATTTGCCTTGCATGCAGAAGGACTGTGGTTCGAATTCCGGCATCTCATTTGGTCCCCTGTGCCTGTCAGGAGCGATTTCTGAGTGTAGAGGTAGGAGTAACCCTTGAGTGCTGCTGGGTGTAACCGCCCCCCCACCCCTCAATGCTAGGGTTTGCTTAGGAGAGTCTGTAAAGTCTACTTTTATTTAGGAACAAGAAACACTGCAAAATGTTCATTCAAGTTTAAACAATTGATCTAGCAATCCGTTTTTAAAATGTTATCCAGGGAACTCAACTACTGAATACCATCCATCAATGAGAGTGAGATTCCATTCAGGGAAGGTCATGCTCTTGAACCACTTACAGCTTCCACAGGGCACAAGGAGAAACAAGGGAAGAATAAAACACCTGCTTAGCCAATCAGAACCAACGCTGGAACTCAGTTGGTAGATCAATGCTAGAACTCACAAGAATAATGTGCTTTGATATTAATACTACAGAGGACAACTCAAAGGTTGTTCTCTATATATTTGTTCCCAGCATTTTTATTCCTTCCTTCTTCCCTCCCACCCTTTCTCCCTCCCTCCTTTCCTTCCTTCCTTCCTTCCTTCCTTCCTTCCTTCCTTCCTTCCTTCCTTCCTTCCTTCCTTCCTTCCTTCCTTCCTTCCTTCCTTCCTTCCTTCCTTCCTTCCTTCCTTCTTCCCTCCCACCCTTTCTCCCTCCCTCCCTCCCTCCCTCCCTCCCTCCCTCCCTCCTTTCCTTCTTTCCTTCCTTCCTTCCTTCCTTCCTTCCTTCCTTCCTTCCTTCCTTCCTTCCTTCCTTCCTTCCTTCCTTCCTTCCTTCCTTCCTTCCTTCCTTCCTTCCTTCCTTCCTTCCTTCCTTCCTTCCTTCCTTCCTTCCTTCCTTCCTTCCTTCCTTCCTTCCTTTTTTCCTTCCTTCCTTCCTTTTCTTCTCTTGTGCATGCTCTTCCCTATGTTAATACCACAGTGTCTTAGAATTAATACATACTGTAGTTAGTTTTAGCATCAATTGGGCAAACTCTCTCTTATATACTTTCATAGCAGACAACTAACCTACTCATGACTATTTAAATGCCACTTACATCTTAGAATTAGATGAAGAGTTGAAGATTGTTTTGTTAGTTGGTAATGCTTCAAATTTTATATATATCAATTTCAAATAATTGACATTTACAATATTGAGTCTTATAATGTATATTTATGATATTGCTTTTCTATTTAATCTGCAAATTCTCTCAATAATGTTCTGTTGTTTACTTAAAGATTTCATGTGCTCTCTTAGATTTAGTCCTAATTGCCTAATGGTTTTGATGCCATTGTAAATTATATATTATAATTTTTTATAATTTTTAATGTTTAATTATAAACACAACTGATTTATTATGCTATCTTATAAAGAATAAATTTTCTGCTTTTGTAAATTCCATTAATTTCAATATTATTTTCATTTTCCATGTAAAAAACCTATGTCGATATTGACATGTGGAATAATAATGATGAAAATAAAATAACTATATTTGTTTGTGCTTTACTATTACAGATTTAGTATTAAATATAAAATTTATGGAAAATTTTATTTCGCAGATACTTTTTCTTGAAGTATATTTCCATGTTTAATTTTTTTTTTTTTTGTGGTTTTTGGGTCACACCCGGCAGTGCTCAGAGATTATTCCTGGCTCCAGGCTCAGAAATTGTTCCTGGCAGGCACGGGGGACCATATGGGACGCCGGGATTCGAACCGATGACCTCCTGCATGAAAGGCAAACGCCTTACCTCCATGCTATCTCTCCGGCCCCAACCATGTTTAATTTTTAAAATGTTAATTTTTTAAGTTATTGTTTTATGTTATCAATGTAACAACATATTGGATGGTCCAATTCTATTCATTGCTTTTCTATCATTGGAGACCTCAGATAGACTTACATTATTTATTTTATATATTTTACATTATACATCTATAGTTTAGGTACTTAATTTTGTTTTGAATATTTGCATTTTCAGAAATAAAAGTTACACTTAATTTTATTTCCATTTTTATCTTTCATATTTTATTTCAAGTTTTGGTGGGTTCACTTAAATATGTAAAAGATGCTGTTTTACTTAATCACTAAATAAAATTATATAAGCCTGGGAATGTTTATTCTTTAAATATGGATTAAAACTCATGATAAAAAAGATTTTGAACCATTCTTTTTTTTTTTTTCCCAACACCTTCGTCTACGGTCTGGCGGAGCCGAACACCCCTGCAACCCTAAACTCTCGGGACGCCCCAAATCCCCTTGGACCATTCTTTTTTAACTATTACTGTTGTTTTCGCATTTCACTAAACAGGTGGGGTTGAGTAACGTTTCTTGACATATGAAGTAAAAGTACATATAAATGACATCACTTCTATGTATATCAATGTATTTTAAAAATAATCAATATACTGTAATTTTATTTCAACAACAGAGACAGACATACTTTAGAAGCTCATGTTTGGTCCGTGTTAGCCTCAAACTCCATGTTTATAAACTACTATACCGACTTTATTTAATTATCTGTTTATATATAATTTTGGATGACAATGGCAAAGCACAAAGATCATTCCTGGTTCTGTATTCAGAAATTATTTCTGGCAGTGGAGGTATCATATGGGATTTCAGGAAACAAACTTGAAATTGGTGCATTCAAGGTCAGCATTTACCTGATGTACTTTGTCTACAGCACCTATACTGACTTCTAATTCCCAAAATTAATTTTGCCCATTTTTCATCTCTTTTTGCACCAATCTTATTTAGCATTATATTTGTGAATTTCAGTTATGTTGATGCAAGTAATAGTTTAAAGCCTCTACTTTTTTATGTTATATGAGTTACATTTTCATATATATTTTTATTAAATATATTTAAAATAAGGTATCATTGATATTATTTCTCTCATCCATGAAAAGAGATGTATTTCCATACCTTTTTATTTTCTTTTATGTCTTTATAGTGATTTATCATTTCCTGTTTATGATTTATGATTTATATGATTTCTTTATATGTCATTTACTTCTTTTGTTAGAGGTATTCAATATATGTTGAGGTGCAATTATAAAAATAAAATAAATATAAATAAATATAAAAATATAAAAAATAAAATAAAAATAAAAATAGTTATTCTATTTTCAATTACATTTTAATATAAATTTCGTGGATCTTATTTTTTCTCTTGTATGTTACATATAGGCTTACTCTTTCTAAAAATTGTTATTTGTAGGTTCTTTAGCTTTTCTAACTATGACATGTGCAAATAACCTTAGTTTAAATTTTGCACTTTAAAATTGTATATGCTTAATAGCTATCTCCTTTGCAATTGCAAAAAATTTCAACATCATAATAAATAATAGTGATAGGAGAGACCAAAGTATTCTTGTGTCTGGTCTTAGAGAGAAGACTTACTTTTTTCTCCAATGAGCATATTAGCTCTGGATTTGTGGTAGATAGTTTTAACTATATTGAAGACATTTCCTTCTATCACTATTTATACATTGTTTTAGTCATGAATGAGTATTAATCTTGTCAAATTATTCTTTGAACTATTGATGATTATATGGTTTTAATATTTTCTTGTATTGACATGGTATATAATATTAATTGAATTGTATATGTTAATTCATCCTTGATATTTTTTGATGTGTTGTTGGAGTTGATTTGCTGATATTTTTCAGTAGTTTTACAAAGATATAGGTCTATAGTTTTCCTTTTTAGTAGTGTCTTCTATTTGATTTTGGTATCAGGGTGTTGTTTTCCTCAGAGTAACTGAACAATCCAATCGAAAGTACTATACAAGTTTAAGGTCATTACTATAATAGTACCAATAAAATTCTTTAAATACATAAACCAAATACGATTACAATTTGTGTGGAATAATGAGCACCCTCCCAAATATCCAAAGAAATCCTAGATAAAAATATTCGAGGCTTTTCTTTCCCAAACTTTAAATGATAACATCAAGTCATAGTACTGCAGACAGTGTGGTAGTGGAGTAAAGGGAGGATGTCATAACAATTAATGGAATTGAAAATCTAGCGATAAAGTCTCAGAAATATGGAAAACTAATTTTTGACTAAAAAGCTAAGAATATAAAGTGAATTAAAGAAAGCCTCTACAGCAGTTGTTTCTGGGAAAACTGTTCAGCCCCATTTAAAACAATGAACATAGACTTCTTTTTTTTTAAATATATAAAATCTTTAAGCACCATGATTACAAAGATGATAGTAGTTGGATTTCAGTCATAAACAGAAACCTCCCTTAATACAGACTTTTATCTAATGTTTTACACAAAATAGATTGCTAAAGTTGATAACATAATTGAGTCTGTAAATTTTATAAACTTAAAAATGGGTTGAGCCCTTTATGACATTGAATAAAGATGTATTTTTAATGACTCAATGGCATTGGATCAGCAAAAGGATAAATAAATGGATTGACATCAAATTGCAAAGATTCTGCTCGTATAAGTAAAGAAAAAAGAATAAAAAAAGACATCCCATAGACTGTGAGAAAATATTTGCCCACCACTCATCTGATAAGGAATTAATATACAAGGTCTTTAAATATTTTAAAACTTAATAAGAAAATATATCAACTCAATCTCAAAATAGGGAGATGAAATAAATAGAAATTTGCTTAAAGATTTACAGATGACCAATACATATATGTAAGATGACACCCAGCTATTAACCCAAAACAAAAGTACTTCCCTAACTCTTCTTTCTTTTAAGCCTATCCTTTTGTGGGTTTTCTGTTTGTTTGTTTTGCCTTTTGGGCCACACCTGGCGATGCTCAGGGGCTACTTCTGGCTATGTGCTCAGAAGTCATTCCTGGCTTGGTGAACCATATAGGATGCCAGGAGTTTGAACTGCGGTCTGTCTTAGGTTAGCCTGAACAATGCAAACACGCTACCACTTACACCACCACTCAGACCCCAAGCCTATCGCTTTGATATGTAAAATTCTACCTGACTCACACTCCACCCTCCACTGCCTTATTGAATTGGTACTGGTTTAATAAAGAAAGATCAGCCTGTCTTGGCTCACAGAGAGACCACAAGGCTGAAGCACACTGACTCAAATATTTTCTCTAACTGGTTTGTTAATTAATTTTCCGTGACTACTTTCTTCAGACTCATCTGAATAAGATTCTTCATTGCTTGGGGTGAGGGGGAGAAACTTCATTGCTTTTGTGTTTTAAATATACATGTAAATTATATGCAATTTGAAATGAACATAATGTAAGAAAGTTTTATAGGAAATTATTCCTATTATTCCTATGGTTTTACAAAGTACAAAAATTACCATAATTACTGTAAACAGTAGTATTTAACTTGATTTATCTACATTTTAATATTTTTCTTACATTTTATTTTTTTGCCTTTGTGAGATTACATTTAGAATTAATTTTCTATAACTATTTTATTATTATATTTTATTTAGTTTAGTTTTCTTATTTATAAAATCATTTATGTTGAAATAGCACTTTTACTTTAATTCTATTTGTTATATTACATTTTTGTTTATTTTATTTATTTCAATATTTTATATTACTTTCTTTTATTTTCTTCATTAAAGAAATCATTCTAGCATTTCAGACTTCCAGTTAAGAAGATAGATTTTAAACCTTAGAAAGTAATATTTCTCTCTGTGTGTCTTTCCTGTCTTCCTTCCCCCCATCACTTTATTTTGATTTTCTAAATTTTATCAGAAAATGAATTATTCTTGTGTTCCAATATACTTTCAGTTTGTGGCAGACCTATTCTCAAAACTCTGAAAAACTCTCCAAATACAAATATGTTTAGTCCCCATTATATTTTTAATTTTTGAAACTTTAAACATGTTATTTTATTATTAAATTTTAAGTATTTAACTGGTTTTTCTTTTTTTAATATTTTTGCACTTGAATTTTGCTCCTGAATATTTTTTTGTCATATGTTTTCTAGTTCAAAATTTCTGCAGTTGAGCCTAATTTGCTCTGAATTCCTTAAATTTCTAATTTTTGTTATCATGAATCTACAGATTTGGTCTCTAAAGAATGTGATCTTACTTAAAAATTATCATATAATTTCTAACTTGAATTTTACTTTGTTGAAAATTTAGAGAATGTCTATGGTGTAATTAGTCTAGTAATTTTAGTCTAAAACATCTCTATACTCTGTTTAAAGTCAATCTTGTGATGTTTTTATTTTGTGTATCTCATTATATATGACTATGCACAAGACTATAACAACCATAGTATAAAATTATCCCAGAATAATATTATTAACCAATATTAGAGAATTTTTCTTTTCTTTTGATTTAGAGGTGCTAGAATATTAGATTCACTTAAAAAATTTGAATTAATGATTATCATTTTATAAGCTTTTAATAATTAACAATTAAGCTACAGGTGTGTACAATGACTGGTTCATTTTTGGTTCATGTGTAATTATAGGAAGTATAGAAACTGGCTCTAAGTCTAATATTGATAACTTTTTAAGATTTTTGAACTTCAGACTTGTATTTTAATTCCTGTAAGACTGTTAAATTTAGATTTCTTCTCATTTAGTAACTAATGATAACAAAAATACTCTCTAATTATAGCTTATGTTTATGAGTTTCAATTCTATCTTGGATATAAGCCAGGTAAATATTTATGAATTTTAAAATATATAAGTCTGAAAATATTATGTATAGACATATTTTAGCTATTTTAATTACTTAAGCAGGAAGATTGCAAATGTCCTAATTTAAAGAAGCAATGCTTCTGACAGTTCTAATTGGGCAGATATAAATTCATGTCTTTAAGAGTATTAATGAGCAGGGATCAGAGAGATAGCACAGTGGCAGGGCATTTGTCTTGCATGTGACAGATACGAAGGGTCCCAGTTCAGTACCCAATTCTGGCATCCCATATGGTCCTCCAGCCTGCCAGGGGCGTTTTCTGAGTGTAGAGCCAGAAGTAACTCCTGAGCACTTCTGGGTGTGGCCCCCAAACCAATCATCAAGCTTTTAAAAAGTTATGAGGGACAAAGTTGTACATTTAATAATAATCAAGGGATGTGTTCAACAGAAATAAATCACTCTCCTAAACATATACACATCCAATGAAGGATCAGAAAAAATATAAGAAAAAGAGTATTAATAAACAAAGACCAAAGCATAACTGCTATTTTATTTAGTCACATATACATTAGGGGCTTTTTCTAGTATCATTTATGATAATGAATTCAGAGAAGCTGTTAAGTTATAAATCCTTACCTCATCAGAGTAAATTAAACTGTTGGATATATCATTACTCTATATACTTAAATAAAAATAAATATTATAGCTATAATAATATTATTCCAAGTAACATTTAAAAATGTTCTCTTGGTTATTTTCACAATTTTTTATTAAGTTTATCTTATATGTTATTAGAAAAATGATAAAGTCATTTTAACTCTATGATAAATATTTGAAGGTAACCGATATCTGTTCAAACACACATTAATAGGTGTGCGTTAAAGACAATTTTAAAATAATCCAAAATTAAATCACTAGATATTGGCTCACTAATGTAGAAAAATCATTAATATATTTTGGTTAATTTATTTGTCTTAAATAATTCCTATTGTAATGTAGTGTAAATATAAGTTTATAAATCTCATCAATTCACTAGAACATTTGATTCAATACAACAAAAATCAGCAAAACACTTTGCTATGTGTCATAATTCTTTGTTCTCTTTCCTTCCTAAATCTGTAGGCTATCTGTCTGAAAGGAAATTTTCCTTTTGATTTTTTCTGGTAGTCTACTTTATTTTTTGTCTTTTAAAAACACTCCATAATTTAAAAATTGTCCTGGCAGGAGCTATGGTATGTAGTATGAAAAATGGTCCTTGGACCTATCCATGTTATAACATCAAATCTTTTAAATCCATAATAAGACGCTTGCATTTTATTCGGCAAATGGCCACAGCTGTTATTATTTGACTCAGGGTAAAATTAGGAATATATTTACTTAAGGCATTTGTTTATCAGAGGGAGAATTTTATTAATTTTGTATTACTTAACATACAAACATATGACCTTTTCTCCATAAGCTCTCTATGTAGAATTAACTTCAATGAGAAAACTAATTTTTGAATGAATAGCTTGAAGTAATTTTTATGATTTTATGATTTTCATTTTCTAGATATTATTTGATATTCCTCAGGCATTCACATTTACAAATTTTTCACTTTAATGTGAATGTAGTAGAGAAAACATCTGTTAAGAGTTCTAATTATTTCTATCACTTTGTAGTTGGAAAAGTACAGTGCAAAAAATTAAGAGTCAAGATGCAGAAGTAGTGCTTACCTGCAGGACCTACATTTTATAAACTAGTTTCCTCTCAATTGATTTATATTCTTCTCATAAATTTCCATTTTCAGCATTTTTGAAATTGTTTGCTAAAATTATGCATTAAATATTTTGAAGGTGTCATAAAAGTTCTGAATAATAAATTATATAAATGTAACATGTGAATAGCTTTTATATTTGGAAAGGTTAATTCTTTACAATTACTTTCTCTGAATTGATGCAATGTTGTCTGCCATTTGTAATGGTTATGATATAATCTAATCAGCAATAGTGGGTTGCATTTGTAATTTAAACACTCACAGAAGTACTTAGAGAATATTTTATATCCACATCATATTTTATATCCATATATATCCACATATATCCATCACATTTTATATCCACAACATTTTATATTTGATTTTTGAGGTTCTTTAACTAAATCTTGGTGAATTGTAACTCTAGGTGAAAACTGCTAGTTGTATGACCTTCACAGAGCCCAAAGGTTTGTTTGGTTTTGATTAGTTTTGCCAGACTTCATTTGGTTTCAATTAAAACCTGAGACAGGCCAGTGACTTTCATGAAAAAATGTGGGTTTGTCAAGTTAGGAAATAAATCTTTTGTGTAGAAGAATATAATGTTTTCTTCACTGGTCCAAATATCTACTCAAAGACAATTTAGAAGATTTCATAACTGGATTCTTAGGGAGAGAGAGTTCTATATTGAACTCTTTCATTAGGTTTTGAATATTGATTCCCTGTATTTTTAGATAATAAAATGAAAATCACTGCATTCTTCAGAGCAATACCAAGAACTATTTAATCATAAAAGCTTATCAAATTATTTTATATTAAACTGTATAATTATAGTTATTTGACTTAAAACTCATCAGGAATTCTATACAGTTCAAGCATAGTTTTAATTTATTTGCTTTCTCAAAAAGTTTATTTCAACATTACATTAGCATAAATTGTTTCTAAATGAAATTTTTCAAGTTTTAATTCTCTTGTAAAATATAAAATACTTTTTTTAGTGTTAGTTTAGTGTTAGTTTTTTTTTAGTGTTAGTTTTTTTAGTGTTAGTTACAATGCTGTATATTATTTATTTGAGAGGGGAGAAGTGACATATACAATAGAACACCCTAAATACATAACAGAATAAGTTGCTTAAAAATAAGTAATCATTGGTTCAGGAAGAAAAATCTTCAGTAGATTGTTCTTTTATGTTTTCTAAATGAAACATCCAAAACAAAGGCCCTTGATCATTCAAAATTTTTACTCTCCCTTTTTTTCCTATATTCTGTGCCAAGCAATGAAGAAAAACATAAAACAATCACATAATAGTGGTGTTGGTGATAGAAAATATAATTATTTTTGCTTAAATTCATGATTCTCTGACACCAGGTAGTAATTATATATGTCTGGAGGTACCACTAAATACCTTATAATCTATATGAAGTTATGCCAAAATAATAATTGCTGTTACAAATAGAGTTCATATGTTTGAAATTAGATATAAAAATTAAGGTTAATGCCCATGCCATCGTATATTCTAAAAACCAAATGAAAAAATAATTCATGCATTGCTATTTTACAACTATAAAATTACATCTATTTAATTTAAATTAGGAAAATTTGTTATAGTATTCATTTACCACCCTAAATCCAAACACAGGAAATCTTCTAATTCTGTAATTATAAAAATAAAGTTAATTAATATATACAAGTGGGTTTTCTTTGTAAGGCTATAATCTTTGTGCTACACCCAGCAGTACTTAAGGTTTACTCCTGGCTGTGTGCTCAGTGATCACTGCAGATGGTACTCAGTAAACCAGAGGCAGTTTTAGGGATTGATCCCAGGTCCACCAAATAAATGCAAGTCAATTGCCCTCCCTGCTATAATTTCTCCCTGCCTAACAATGTTTATTTTTAAAAGAAAACTCTTAAAATACATACTGCATTTTAAGATTTTAATATCAACTGGATTCTCAAATATCTTTTGAGAGAAGCTTATTTGTTTCATGATGACATAATTTAAAATTAATGTTCTGTTTGAGTATAAAGAAATTATTTTTAAAGAAATACTTGAAATTTTATTATATTTATTTAATTTCATTTATCTGAACAATGAGGTGGGGGAAGTTTTGCATTCTTATTCAAACTTTCCAAATTATATTTTTGGTTTATTTCATGAATTTACTTTATGTGTTAAGTGTTGCTTTTTTCTGAGCATCAATTTCTACAAATTGAAAGAAGTAGAAACACTCAATAATGCTTGCTGTTTTTGATGTTCTACTAATTTAATATATATTGGCTAGCCTGAATTTATTCATAATAATATTTACAGTATAATATCACTTAGTATATCATTTTGAATATTTATTTTTATGTTGTAACTTTTCAATTCATTTCGAAGAATGTCAAACTAATTATGCTGGTAAACATGTTTTGTCAGTTTAAACACTGCTTCTAAATAGACAGTTATGTATCTGTAGAGATCAACTGCTTTCTATTTATCCATTAAATGTACTGCAGATCTCTTATTTTCATGAACTGTTAAAGATCTCAAGGTCACAGGAAAAAGATATTCAAAGATAAAGGAGACTCAGGCTTTGGCCATTAACTCAGTCTTGGTGAATGGAAAGGGGAGTAAGCAAATTAACACAACTTAGTACCATTAAAGGTTTATAAGTTCAAGTTTCTATTACCAGCAAATTTGAATTTTATTGATATGGAATTAATCTGTTTAGCAGAAGTTAAGTGCTGGTGTTTCTTTCAGGGCATAAAAAAATGAACAGTTTAATTAGAAACCAAATGTATTATGGATTCCAGATAGTCATCAGTAAAGGAGCTATTTCTTTTAACATTTAGAAAAATATAAACTTGATCATGGAAAGAATACTACCTCACCCTGTATTGGATTTCCTTCACCTAAAAGAAAAGAAACAGAAAGGGGAAAAGCAGAATTTTTACTAGCATGTCAGAGGTACATAGCATAAATGCTAGCATGACGCCTTCAAGAGTTGAAATAATAATCAAGGTAAAGAAAATGTACATATTGAGTAACTGTGGGAAATCGAAGATATTATAACACTTACCACAGGTATGCACTTGACCACTTATTTTCCTGGTTGGATTAATGAAAGGATACAGGACTTTTTTTTTTTTTTAGCAGTTAAAAAATCCTCTGACCAGCATAAGGAAATGAAAATGATCCAAATGATGAGCATATGGGGAAATAAAAATCAACTGTACATAACCTCCTACTTCTCTTTTAGATAGTTATTTAAAATAATTTACTCAAAAAGAGGATGGAGAGAAAATGCACAAGTCATGGGATTCACTCAGGATTTTATTATAACCCATTATTTTGGCTAACCATATTTTCTTAAAATGTCCAGTAGAATGAATTGCTTCTTTGGCATCTAACACATAACTCTGAAGCCAAGAATCCTTGAGTGGAAGCAGGCCACCGCCACAACACATTGTGGTTTATTCCTTCATTTGGGCTTTGAAAACTGCATCCTAAACTTCAAGTGCCTTAACCTAGAAAGCTTCACAAGGTATTGTCAAAAATCTCCAAGGGAGGTCTGCTTTTGTTGCTGAACATAATCTCTAAGGTTTCTCATTCAGAGAGGATGAAATATCAAATAGGCAGAGTCTGGATTTTGAAAATGAATATAGAGTTTATAAAGAAGCAGAGTGCACCAACTTTTGGAATGGGATTTCAAAAATAATATGAAACAGTAAGATGCATGAAGTTTTGGTTAACCTCACTAGAAAGTTAATGAGGGGCAAATGTTTTTTGTATTAATGTAGGAGTCTTATTTTCCCCCTTAAAATTCACAAATAAAAATTATGACTAAATGCGCTTAATTTCTTTGGCTTTGCATAATTATTATTAAAAGAAAAAGTAATAAAACCAAAGCAAAAGTACAGCAGGGTAGGGTGTTTGCTTTGCACATAGCCAACCCAGATTCAAAATGAAAATTATTAATTAATACTGTTATCTATCTAGGAGAACATTGAACTTGAAGTTTAAAGACCGTAGGCAGCCTATTTATGAACCTAGGAAAAACTCAGTAACAGCTGAAAAGAATAGAGAGATTTATGGGAAATTAAAAAATTTCAGTTCTAAGAATGTCCATCAGCACAGCTGGAGAACAATTCAAAGAGGAAGTCTGATTTTAGGCTCATCAGAAAAAGAGTAATAGAATAAGTAAAAGACTTTACATATTCCAATAATTATTTTATAAACTCATACATATCCATGAAGCATGCACCAATTGAAGTGTATACAAAAAGCATACATCCCATGTACAGAAAATTAAATGTCATGGTAGTTAAAAATCATTTAACTACTACTACTAGGTAATCTTGGTTACTATCAAGAGGTAAGAGATACTAAAGATGGGTTACAGACTGGCTTTGTTATCAGTGGCTTGGATTCCTCCTTATCAGACTTCTTAGAAGTTGTGAATTGATCCAATCATAGTCAATAGAAAGCAACTTCTACCATACTTAGGTTTTTCACACCACCACAACTATAAGGCTCAAGCTTAGTTTTATTTTTAACTTTTCCAAAATCCTGAGTCCTTTTCAATTTTCTGGCTGGAGGAAGAGTATGGGTGAAGTTGCAAAAAGCCTTGATATCTTGAATCTGGCATCTGCCCCTTGTATTATCTTAGAACTATTTATTCACATCCTTTGGAAGAAAAGATTAGTGCTTAATATTCTCAGTGCTAGTTTTCTTATTTCCAGTTGAGGTTGATGTCACATGATAAAAGCTGCACATTTATCCATGGGATGTTGGCACTGCAGAAGGTAGAAAGAAATGAAATTAATATTAAGTTGGTTGTCAATAATATCTGTTAACAGATGCAAAGCAGTAAGGAAAGAATTTTAAATGCCATATAAAAAGGAAAACAATATCTTTGAGTTATAGAGCTACATACAAACACACAAATGGGGGAAATGGGGGAGAGTTCCTTTGTTTTTTTTTTGTTTGTTTGTTTTTTAATTTTTATTTTTAATTATGAGAACAAGGGTGCAAAGTAAGAGGACAAGGTAAAGTTACAGTGGAAGGACAATCACCCATAACATAATTCTCAGAAGTCCCCTTGCTGATATATTAACTTTGAAATTTCAGCCAAAGAACATTAAGATAAATAAGACAGAATCCATGTACAATTACTTTGTCCCTCAAGTCCCCAGATTGTAACACATTATAATATTTCTTAACCGTACACAAGGCAATCTAAAGCCATAAAACTTATGTAACTCCTTAAACATTACAGGCATAGTATTTTCTTACATTTCCATATACATGCATATTAGCTTAAGTTAACCTCAAATTTTAAGTGAGTTCTTTTTAAGGATTAGAGTCAAAGGAGCACAGTAAGAATGGTGTTAGAGTGGCAATTTTTGTTTGCATAGGCCCACCAAAATATGAGGGACATGGAAAGAAATAACCTTGGCCTAAGTACAAAGAGACCAGACCCCTGAAGTTTCCTGGCACAAGACCAAGTCTAGGCTCCAAGCAAGCTAGATCGTCCAATCCAATGCATTGTCTGTAGTGCCAACACACTTTTATTTTTCACACAGTCTCTGTTGTTGGTATCATGATTCTGTATTAAAGATCCTGGAATCTGCATATCTTACATTGAAGTCAGGACGTGGAGCATCCTCTCCTTTCACCTCACAATCAAAGGGCAATGCAGGGAGCCCTGTCCTGTAAGCAGGTCCTGAGAGTTCCTTTGTTATTAAGATAAGAGGAACTAAGTCTTAGTTGTGTCAAGCCTCCTCAAAGTGAGAGATGTTTGTTGCAGTGAAATGGAAAATTGTTTGTTGTAGTCCTATAGCAAAATTGTTAGTTCTTAAGTAAATGAGTCCTTGAATATTGCACATAAAATGACTACACACATTTACGATGTCTATGATGTGTTATTCTGTATATTGCAATTTTAAGTTGGTGTGCTTGTTTTTTAGTTGTAGTCTCTAGTCTGGTGTATGAAGTCCAGTAAATCCTGGTTTTTGCTGGCTCTGTCGACTAATATCTTGTTTCTTCTGCTGATCTATCTCTTGATTTTAGAGCTCTTGTACCCATCAGTAATCTTGGTTCTTGGGTCCAGTGCCAGTAAATGTTCAGTGTTCAGTGCTCTTGATGACTGCCTGGTCACTATTCATGCTCTGTGCTCTACCTCTACTTATTCCCTTTTTACTTCCATTTACAACATAACAATGACATAGCTTACATTATATTTATTTGTAGTCTCTTTGGGATTTATTGTGAAAGGAGTGATATGATATTTGTTGATTCAAATTTATAAGCAGTGAATTTACAAGTAGTACATTCTTGAGATTCTCTTAAAAAGATTTTCATTGTACAAAAGACAGAGATATTTAAGAAAATTGTCTAAGGCACCAAATCAAGTTACTGTAAAATACTGAAACTTTTTTTGTTCATATATCCATAACATTAACTACAGGGTCTTTGTGATATACAAAAATAATTGCCGATGAATTTTACTCCTTTCTAGAGTAGATTTTGTTCTCTTAATCTGTTTTAATTATGTGATACATAATTCTTGAACTTGGTTGCTCACTTGACTACCTAATTTTACCTGTGCCTACAAGTACACATATTACATTGTATCTATTTTCCTTTATTTTAGCATTAATATTTATTCATCACCGATTTTTATTATAAACTGTAATTTATCATGCTGTTCAAAATCATTTCAGGCATTAACTATTTATCACCAATTCCACCACCAGTGTAACCTTCCTTTTTTCAGTGTCCTAGATTTCACTCCCACAACCTTAACCTGCTTCCATGCAGGCACAAACAAAGTTACTTCATGTTTCTTGTTACAGCAAATGGCAAATGGAATTATAAAAGTTTAGATGAACACAGATCAATTTGAAATGATAGTTATATCTCTCCATGGTGTAATTAAAGTCGGTATTTAAGAATTTGCTGGGCTGTGGTTGGTTCAATCGAGCCTTCTGTGTTACTGCTTAAGCCAACTGAGGTTGGTACAGTAGTAGGTAACTTTATCATCAGATATATAGTAATACTACTGGGCTTATAACCTCAAAATATTGAGGCTTCACACAGTGCGTGCAGAATCTTGGTCTAGGATTTATAGATTTAAAATGAATGTGGTGTTTTGGCAGTTTGATAAGTTAAGTTGAAGAGCTAGGCTGTTTATGTTGGAGGGGATTGGGGGTGTATTTGGCTGCTGTAGTTCATGCAAAAAGGGGAATCTGCATTATTTTTCTCTCATTTCTGAGGGTTCCACAGAGATATCAGTCAGGACCATACTGTTTAGAAGTATCTTCGGGCATTATTTTCTTGAGGAGCTTTTTGGAAGAGCCAGGCTAATTTTTCTGCAGTTAAGATGGTGGCTGTGGGAGGCCAAGTGAGTGCTGGGATGCTTGGTCAATCCCCTTTCATTGGGAAATATCAGACCATTGTGTCTATTTTTAGTTGTTTACAAAATAAATCATAACACTTCTCTTTTTAGTTTAAAAATAGTTTCAATAAATGCAAAGTTGTTTTAACAGCACTTGAATTTCTTTTTCTTTTTCTTTTTTTTTGTGGGGGGAGGGGCCCTCCTGACACTCAGGTATTGCTAGTGGCTCTGCACTCAGAAATCACTCCTAGCTTGGGGGACCATATGGGATGCTGGGAATTGAACCTGTGTCCGTCCTGGGTCAGCCTCATTCAAGGCAAATGCCCTACCGCTGTGCTTACCATTCAGGCCCAATAGCACTTGAATTTCTAAGTGATGCATTCCTAATTGGTAGTCACTTGTCTTTGTAAGGTAATTGGACTATATCTTAATAATCAAGCATCTAATGATATAATGGAATACAGGTACACAATTATTCATGTTAAATGAGTGATGTTAATGTCTGTGTGCTTAAAATAGCCTGGCACAGTGTTGATATTGTGTGGATGATCATTAAAACTAGAAAATATGAAGGTCATTAACTCAGAATTAGGATCCACTTGACTATTGATATAATTTTCTTCTAGCATATTTTCATATAAGTGGCATACATTTTTATTTGATATTTTGGTGTTACATAATACAGTTGCTTATGATTAATAATGATCTATTTTACTTAGGGCCCATGATTTTTCTAATTGCAGGTGAGAATGCAACTTCAGATGGGCCATGATATAAATCTTGAAGATAGGAAAAGAAAGGCCTTCCACATACAAAGTTTGCATTCTTGTCATGATCATTGCCCCTGTTGCTAGTTATAGCAGTACTAGTTTGCTAATATTTGACTGTAGTATTCCAAATATTCCACTCCTAACTTTCTATAGGGTGCAATCATATGCGCTAAGAAAATTTCACTTTCATCGAATAGAACTTTTTCTTCAACTACTGATTCCGTTACTTAATGATCTGTTAGAATTATCGAGTCACAGAGGTCTTCTCTTTGATATATTTTGAAGATTTTCCTTTTCCCCCTAATGTCTGATATGTATGAAAAGCTTTTTATGTAGTTAAAATATGACATATAGGAGCTGGAGAGATAGCACAGCAGCATTTGTCTTGCAAGCAGCCGATCCAGGACCTAAGGTGGTTGCTTCGAATCCTGGCATCCCATATGGTCCCGTGCCTGCCAGGAGCTATTTCTGAGCAGATAGCCAGGAGTATATCCTGAGCACCACTGGGTGTGGTCCAAAAACAAAAAAAAAATGACATATAGAGAGTGAGTGTTATATTTCATATAAAATAAAATAATAAGTGCATTCTATCTTATCATGATTTTTGTGTGGGTATTTACACCCAGAGGTACACAGGACTTATACTCAGGGATCACTTGGCAAGCTTGGGATAGCATATTGAATACAGAGGAAAGGAAAGCTGAAAGGACTGCCTGGAAGGCAAACACTCTATCTACTGTACAGTAACTTTGGTCCTTAATTTATCATGATTTGGACTTCACTAGAAATTTAAGTTCTTAAAAGTTTTGTTATTGGTCTATCTTGCCTCTAAGAATATTTTTCTGACTTAGAAAAGTAGCATATGTTTAAGTTCATCATTATGTAGCCTGAACTTTGCTCACCTATTTATGTCATATGTACTCTTACAATTTTAGAAAAGCAGTGTTCACTCATAATTTCATCCATTAATCTTAATTCCATCCCCTCTCCTACATGGCTTCTAGAGATGTAATTCCTGTTTATTTTAAACTATTTTTTTTATCAATTTATGTTTTTATCAGTCTATTAACACAATCATATCTATGTTCTCAAGATATTGATTATAATATACATTTGCCTTAGTTAAAATTAAAGGCTATTATAAAATCTCTTATATATGGTGATTCTAGCAACTGAAGTAAACAATTCTTATTTGCTATTCTAAACTAGTCTGAATCACTAGTCTCCAGGGATCAAATAATCTCTTATTACTCAAGTCTTCTCAACTCCTACATAATTATAATTTTCTTCCATAAACTTTCCAATTTGTGACCTTAAGGATAATGTATTGGCACAATTGTGTGGGAAAATGGAAGCTGGGTTGGTTTATTTATACTGTCCAACTTCCCATTATGTGATACCTATTAACCTCCATGAATATCACTTTCTTTTTGTGGTAAGAGATTGATATGCCTTATAGGATAAGGATAAACTGAAGGAGTGTAGCTTACTAGCTTGAAACTTGGCCTCCTTTACTATTGCTTTTGGCAAATTAACACTTATTTGCTTGATGTTGAACTAGAAAAATGGAGAATTAATTGTACCAGTGTAAAGGAGATTGTGAAAAACACATGTGTGCATACTTTATCATTCACATTGCAATTTCAATACAAAAGAATGTTTATTATTTTGATATTAAATAGTGTGGTGATGACTCTTATTTAATTATATATCTTGGTGTTTTGACTGTAGGTCAAAAATCCCAGAATGAGAAATTGATTCCTATTCCCTTAATTCCTTGTGGGGGGAGATCTTGATAATATTTATTCACAGCAAATAATCCACACAGACAAAAGTTAGGTAAAGGGGTAAGAAAGTTGGGTTCAGAGTCCTTTATAAGCCTACTACCAGCTCCAAAAAAAACCTGGAGCTGGCTAAGAAACTCTACCAAAAGACCTCGAGCACCTCGCTCCCAGACTATTTATTAGGTTCTCAACAGCGTCCCCACTTGGAAGGTAAAGGTGGGACAACAGGCAGAGATAATAATCTTATGAAAATGTTTTCATATATAACAATTCCCCCCTTTTTAGTAAAGGAACAATAATAAAATACAAAAGTAAGTAATATTTTCTATAATTATAAAAGGAGCAACTAAGCAAAAAGAAAAGAGCAGCTGTTTGCATAAGCGCATCACAGGGAAAAGTAAAAAAAACCTTCTATAATGTAGCACCACTTGTTCCTGCAAAGACATATTAAACAAAGGGGAAATTTTACGTGTAAAAACTAGCTCTTATCTACTAGGGATAAGAACTCATACTTCTTTACAACACAGGGACATCTCCCACCCTGAACGTATGTCATGTGGAACCAACTTAGTCTCCAGGGAACTAGACACTGACCGTCCAGCCTTGACTCCTGGATCTCAGACATAGAAATGAGTTCTCCACAACAGCTCCAGAAACCAAATCCCCTCCAGGGCATTCATAATGCTGCTCTGATGCCAACATGCACCAGTTCTAATTTTATAACCTGAAAACAAGGAAATGGGAACAACTTGATCTAAGAGTAAGTTGTCCTTCCTCATCAGCCAACGATAAGACAAAATCAAAAAACATGTCACCCTTTGGCCGGAGCAAAAGCTAAGATCGCTATATACAGATGACTGGTTGTTGCAACCAGGACTGCACAGTATGCATCCCGGGACCACCACCAACAACAAAAGCAACTAAAATCTCTAGCCTAGCTTTTGGTCTACGATCTGTTCAACAAACAAGATCTTCAACTCCAGAGGTCTGACTGAGACAACCGCAACTGAACGGGTCTTCCGGAAACATAACGAAAGACTTTATCCCAGACTTTATCCTAGGAGGAACATAATGACCATGACCACCAATTACAGAAGATGGATTAAAACGACACTGAAGAAGCAAAACTCCTAGAACCACAAAGAAAGACTCCATCATAAGCTCCATTCCTTGAGCTGCACAGTCACCAAGATCTCTAGATACAGAGGTCTGATTTTACCATCCATGACAAAGCAGAAGTCTTCCATACACCACAAAAGCACCGAGAGGAAAGTAAATGATCATGCAAGGAGTCTACAGTTAATTCCATAACAGTATAGTTCAGGGGTGGAGAAACCCTGTAACTCCTAGGCCAAGGGAATTCCCTCTATAATATCTCCAATACTTAATGTACCTATGCAGGGGAAAAAAGAAAAAAAAAACACAAAATAATCATCTTTCCACACATTTATTTATTGATTGATGATTTTTGACGTCTTTATTTTGGTGTAGATATTGAAGTTGATATCCCCAATTTTATTTTATTTTATTTCATTTTATTTTATTTTATCTTATCTTTCTCTTTCTTTTTGCACTCCGGCATGATTTGATTTCAGAACTGACACTATTGTGTGGTGCTTGTCTTTATTGATGTAGTGCTCACTGGATATTTAATTTGATATTTCTTTCTGTATTGTTGTGGTGTTTCAATTATCTTTTTCATGTCCTCTCTCAAACTGAGGTTGAAAGCCTCAAGAAGGTCTTCGCCCATTTCCAAAGTATTTGATTTCTTTTTTTTAATTTATTTTTTATTTTTCTTATTTTGTACCCCATTCTATTGCTTTTCTTTCCTTCAAACAAAAACACATAACTCGATTTATCTAGCTCTACCTCTTAAATAGAGGGGCAAAGAAGGTGGGGGGTACCGGGACCAAACATATATGACCACTAATAGTAAGCTAGACAAAGAGGGGTCCACCTACTCTAGCAGCCTGGGGGGTGATGGTGGTGTATATGGGTTGCAGAAAGGGAACTGGGATGGGGGGAGGACAAATTTGGTGATGGGTATTCCCCTGATTCAATGTAAATATGTACCTATAATACTACTTTGAAAGATATGTAAGCCAATATGATCACAATAAAAAAAAAAAAAAAAAACAACCTTCTAACATAAACACAGGGTGTCCAAAACCAGAAACATGTATCAAGGAATCAACAAGCTCCAGAGATGATAAATCTACAACGTACAAGATGAAGAATTCCAAATAAGTTCAGACACATTATATATATATATATATATATATATATATATATATATATATATATGTATGTATGTATGTATATGTATAAGTATATGTATATCTGTTCAAATATCTAAGAAACACATAAGCTTGTGAAAATCCCTTATTTTCTGGGAAACAAGGTAGAATAAGAAGCACATTATCCATAAAAATTGAAAGTTTCTTTTGACTCCAAAAATGATTTTGGTCAGAAATTGCAGTTAGCCCTTTGTAAAACTCTTCTAAAATTGAAGGATTCCCTCCTCCTTTCCTCATGGAAACTAATCAAAGTCATAATTTTAACAGCATTTTAAATAATTATGTAAGTATTTTAAAATAATTATAAAAAGTTTTAATAATTAATGTTTATGGAAATTTTAAATTTATTAGAATCTACTGTGGACACTATAGAGTTCAATGAAAATATTCTATGTCATTACTCTCTACTATGCACAACTGCTTGATGTAAGGAACTTGTGTTTTTTTTTGTTTTGTTTTTCGGTGGTCACATTCAGCAACGGTCAGGGGTTACTACTGGTTCTGTGCTCAGAAATCACTCCTCCTGGAAATTTAGGGGACCGACCATATGGGATGCCAGGAATTGAACCCTGGTCTATCTCTGATTGGCTGCATGCAAGGCAAATACCCTACCACTGTGCTGCTGTGTTATCTCTCAGGCCCAGCAACTTGTGTTATATTTCACAAATCACTGCATTGTTCCTTAGGAAAGATAGTAATTTTGACAGATATTCTAAATAAGGAGATTCTGTTGATTGTTTTTCAATAGTTTTATACTTTGGGGTAAATTTATTCGTGTGTTTTGCCTAGAGTTAGATTTTTAATAGCTATAGCAACATATGCTTAAATAAGTGAAAAATATAACAAATTAAATGTTCATTATAATATCTATGGTGTTAACATAATTAATATGTACATACAAAATAAATAGAAAAAACATTCATAATACTAAGTGATATTTATATTATATTGTTGCTACTAAGTGGCCTCACTTTTCAGTTTTGAATCAATGTCTCACGTGAATATTTAAAATATTGAATATTACAATCAAATAAATTAAATATTGTTTGACATTATAGTTATTCACATATAACAAGACATAATTAATATTTTAACTATTTTAAAGGGTTTAATTTAGCCAATGAAATATGTCTTATTGATAAGTCAGTAAGATTTATAAATGACTGTATATATATATATTTTTCACTTCTGTGTTACTCCATAAAAATAAGATACTAACTCTTTTACATTTGTTGAAGCATTTGACTCAGTAATTTTAATTACATTATAATGCATTCTGTTAAAAACATAAAATTTAAATATGCTTAATTCTACTTTAATCATTTCTCATTTTCACATCTGCCTTTGGGACAAGAAACTCAAACTAAATTTTATTCTAAAAAAAGGTTAAAATACTTGGACTATAAATTAAATCTACAGTTTCTCTTGGCTAATAATTCAGTGTAAAAATACCCAAAAAACATATTTCATGGTGTTTCACACTTCATAAAACACTTTCATTACATTATATCATTTTATCCTCTCAAGATTGTTGGAATACATTTTAAAGTTATTTCCATTTTACCAGATGAGTACACACAATTAATGTGCAACAGAATCAGGATTCAATCTTGTTATGGCTCCAGGTAAATCAAAATCAATGGCAATCAAAATGTAAATTAAACATTAATATATGAATGTATAGTAATAAAAATACACCAGGGAAACAAAATTTAACTGAAAGCTATAATTATTAACTTGTGCAGTTTTGAGGGCCTTGGACTAATTAAAGTATTCTCAGTTTTTTTGTACTGCATTTAGAAGTTTAAAGAAATTTACAATGATAGATAAGGTATAAATATAAAAATACCAATCTTAATTCTAACCTCAAATAAATCTGATGTATTTTATGTAAAATTTTTGTCAATTTTATTAAACAGAGATGACTATAGAATGTAACAAGAAATTAAATGAAAAAACATTACATATTTCAGAGGAGTAGAAGTGATGAGATAAATATGTGGAAGATATATATTTGAAATATTTCTTCTCTCACTTTTGGTTTTCTTCTACTTCAATATTTATATAAAATTATAAATGATTTTCATAATCTCTCCCATCTTTTACTACTGAAAGCAGAGAGAAATCAGCTTTTCTTGTATACAAGTAAATTGAAGGAGAGAAAACACTTTTAGGCTAAATCATTTTAAAGATATTTAAATGGGGAATATTTAAAGATATTTAAATGAGCTATCACTAGAATAAAAAATAAGTGTTGGAATTTGTTATATGAACAATTACTAACTAAATGGTTATATTCTTAGTAATGATGTAATTTTAAATTCAGCTTTTAAATTTATATCACTTATGTACCTTTTATTCATAAAGAAATATTGCAAAGGAATATTTCAAATGCATATTTCAAGGAATGTCTCTTTCATTGAAAGAAACGTTAGTAGTAATGTAACTTCTCTTTCAATTTAGCTTTAAAAAATAAAGTCCCAAGTGTTGTAATAACAGCCATAATTAATTGCATGCATAAATGATAGAGTATCATAGCAAGATTAAATTTTGGTTTTGTTTAAAGCCATAAACTTATTTTATTTATCACATTTACAAAATACAAAAGAAAAATATTACCATATTTTCATGAGAGAGAAAATTTGCTTTAACTCAACATTCATTCATCAAGGGGGAAAATACTTTTAACTTACTAGGAATGAAAAATATTCTTTAATTTGACCAAAAACCCACGACAAATATTTTCAAGCTCTTCCCTGGATCAATTATAACACAAGGAGTATCTGCCATCAGCACTGTATTTAAGGTCAAACTGCTGACTCTGATTATTTAAATGCATGGCATAACTTTGGTAAAGATAGTGTGTAGTGAACTTTTAGCTAATTCAATCTCAATTTATTATCTACTTTTTTAACTAAATATAACTTAATATTTAATCTTTTGTTTATATATTAAATATAACTTAATATTCAATATTTATTCTTTTACATCATCTTTATAAATATTTAATCTTTATAAATATTTTATTTTATATGAATGCCTAGAAAAAAATTTTTGGCTTTTGGGGCCACACCCATTTGGTGCTCAGAGATTACTCCTGGCTAAGTGCTCAGAAATTGCCCCTGGCTTGGGGGGACCATATGGGATGCCGGGGGATCGAACTGCAGTCCTTCCTTGGCTAGCGCTTGCAAGGCAGACACCTTACCTCTAGCACCACCTCGCCGGCCCCAGAAAAAAGTATTTCTTTTCAGGATCAATGGTGTTAGTATTGTGTCAAAGTTAACCACTATACAATTAAAATTACCTATTTTTGTGCCTTTGACCATTTGTTTTCTTGGGATGGAGGGTATAAAGCATGTGCTTTTTTCTAAAATCACTCCTACATTTGTGCAATAGATATATTCTGTTCAGTGGTTATAGGAGGAAAATGTCCTTAATAATTCCATATCTTTGCTTCATCCTTAATTGCCTGCTAAATCAGTTATAACAGCATAATAAAACTCTATAATTTATAGTTTTACAAAAATAATTAATGTCTTAAAATTTGCATGGCAGTACACTATTTCTCTCTGACCTTCTTTGAGATGAAAGGGCTCAGATAATTTCCAGTTTTTCTGCCTCCAATCTTTTAATTGCACTGAAATTCATTCTCAGAAAGTAATTCTTAGAAATTCTCAAGTAATACTTATCCGAATCTATCTCTCCACATTATGAACACAGAAGTAAAATTTTAGCTCTTACATTACTCAACTTTGATGCACAATCATTTCCTTATTTTGAAATTTTTTACTTCTGGGATTCAGCTATCTTTTCTTTCAGCTGTCATTGTATCCTCCTTTCTGTGTTCTTCTTTTGTGTGTCCCTCCATGTTCCTGTTTCATAAACCACTTATTTCAAAATTTTGTTATCGTTCACAGATTTGAACCTGTACTTCAAACTGGTGAGCTTCTTCTGCTAAGTGTGGAACTGACTGGGGTGGATTGATGTCATTAAGTATGTGGGTAGTTTGGCATAAAAGGTCTTCTAACCTTGGTGAGGTCTTGTTGAGCATAGTTGAAATGCATAGCTGAAAATCTGAGTTCAGTAGTGTCTGTCTTCAAACTAGTTTCTCCCAGTGATTGTTCCACGGGGTAAGTAGGTTTCATTCTTGAAGATTTAGGTTCCAGCAGATCCTGGCAAAATTTGCTGGTTTCTTTACTGCAGGTATCTGGGGCTGAAATTAGTGTCACTTCTGTTTTGTACTATATTGGTCAGAGGAGTCATAAATTTGAAAGAGGAAATAATGGTTACAGCAAAGGAATATCAAGTAATTTGATGCCATTTTACCATTAATGTCTTAACCTTTTAGGAATGCTGGAATATTTAGAGTTTATTCCTTAGATGTTTCCTTTTTAATCTGCCTGTCATGTTTTTATGAATTCATCTAGTTCCTTGGATTTAAATCTGGTATTTAATATTTGTTAAATTTATAAGTAACAAGCAAAGCATTTTCAAATTATAGTATAAGAAACTATTAGAAACTATAATTTTATATATCACATAACAAAAATTATTTATCAGGTTCTCTATTTTGATCTCTAGAAGACATCAGTTTTGCAGCCTACAAAATCAAACTTACACTTTTAAGTCTATTCCTCCTGTAATCATTTACTTGCTTCATTCTCAAATTTTTTAGTCATTCATATTAATTGTTCTTTAAAAATCCTGAATCAATTAATCAGAAAAGTTGTTTTTCAATAGAAAACCATATCTGGCTACTTTGCACAGCTTTACTTTAATTTTGAGTCTATATGATTTGTCATTTTACCTGAGATATCAAAATAACCTCTTGCTGGCACCTCCTTGTTTTCCTTTATCTTTTTGATTCAGTTTGTTAAATAGTTGCAGAACAGTGCTTTACAAATGTCAAATTATTCATGGCATTTCTTTGTTAAAATATTCCTCATCAGTTTCTCATCCCAGATAAATGTCAAGGTTCATCGTGGCCAGTATTGTCCTACATGTATGTCCTGTATGATACATCTGACTTTGTTTTGGTCACTCTACCCTCAGCATTTGAAATTTCCTCATCATCCACGCTTTCTTGAAAACTATAAGAATCATTCCAACATCAGGGTGGAATATTACTCCTTTCACTACATGAAAATTTCTTCAGTTTCCAGCTCCTTAGTAAGGCTTTTATTTAATAACCATATGGCTATATGATTTCCTGTCATCTTTGCTTTGTGCTTATTCAATTATTCCTCATTGTACTTATCTTAAACTGTTCTCTATTGTCATATTTCTGCTGCTATATCCTTATGATAATTTGTGCTTTCTGAAGATAACATATTATTGGAATTAGGTTTCATTTTGGAGTTTTATACCGAATTTGTTTGGCTCAATGAATCAGTATTCTAGATTTTAGTAGGGTTTTTTTGGGGGGTCAGTCACACCCAGTGGCGCTCAGGGGCTACTCCTGGCTCTGAGCTCAGAACTTGCTCTTGGCAGGCACAGGGGACTATAAGGGATGTTGAGATTCGAAACACATTCCATCCTGAACCGGCTGCTTGCAAGGCAAATGCCTACTACTGTGCTGTCTCTCTGGCCCCAGTTATTTTCTTTTATTTGCAGATTTTACTGTGAGAATTTGACCTATTAATCATTTACCTTTAGAACCTTTTCTTACAGTTTTGGTGATTTTTATTATTACTGAATAGGGCATATTTTAGCATAGAAAACTATAGTCCACTAGACTTACAAGACTGTGTTGGAATGCCACATTGCAAAACTAGTATGTAATCTAGACAGAATTACTTAACATTATCCAGAAAATACTTGTTTAACTCTAAGCAAAATAGGAGAAAAGAAAAATAACTTATTTCCAGGGGATGCTATGAACATGTAATGATAGAATGCACTTAATCCACTATGTGGATATTGCACCAGAAAGGTGATTGGTTGTTTTTATTCATGTTAAGTAATACAAAAATTAAACAAAATATTTCAATTTTGTTTAACAATTTGATAAGCAAATTGTTTAGACAATTTTGTAGCGATTAATTTTTAAGAGATGATAGATTATGAAATTAAAATTTAAACTATTATATTATTTATCAAATTATTCTGCATGTATAAGATTATTTGACATGAGATTATATATAAGATCATTATACTAATATGGTCCTATAATTCTGTACCAATTCTGTACCAATTTTTTTGAGGGGGCTATACCCGGCGGTGCTCAGGGGTTACTCCTGGCTGTCTGCTGCTCAGAAATAGCTCCTGGCAGGCATGGGGGACCATATGGGACACCGGGATTTGAACCAACCACCTTTGGTCCTGGATCGGCTGCTTGCAAGGCAAACACCGCGGTGCTATCTCTCCAGGCCCAATTCTGTACCAATTTTAATTGGTACATTACATATTGTTATTTTTAATTCTGAGTCTTTTTTGTGGTTCTATTTTATCCTTTTTCTTAGGAATAGTCTCAGTTATTTTACCATCAAATTCACTGATACAACCTTCGCCTTCTTACATTCTGTATTGAATACCTCTATTATATTTAGTTCAGTTACTTTAGCACTTTAATTTCACTCTTGAGCATTTGTCAGTTTTTTTGTTTGTTTCTTTGGGGGCCACACCCATTGACGCTCAGGGGTTACTCCTGCCTATGTACTCAGAAATCATTCCTGGCTTGGGGTGACCATATGGGATGGTGGGGAATCAAACTGTGGCCCATCCTAGGCTAGAGCTTGCAAGGCAGATGCCTTACGTCTAGCGCCACAGCTCCAGCCTCTATTTGTCAATTTTTAATTCATATTTTCTGTCTTGTTGAAGTTGTTTTTTTTGTTTTGTTTTGTTTTTTGTTTGTTTGTTTGTTTTTTGGGCCACACCCATTTGTCGCTCAGGGGTTACTCCTGGCTATGCGCTCAGAAATTGCCCCTGGCTTGGGGGGACCATATGGGACGCCGGGGGATCGAACTGCGGTCCGTCCTACGCTAGCGCTTGCAAGGCAGACACCTTACCTCTAGCACCACCTTCCCGGCCCCCTTGTTGAAGTTTTTTTTCATTAGTTTTCTAATTTTACAGAGCCTATCTATGTGAACTGTTTCTTTGAAGTTTTCTTTAGGCCTCTTTCATACTTTCTTTGTACTAGGATTATTTTCAATCTCTTGACTTGCTCCATCAGTGCAGGCAAGTTTCTCTATCTCCTATTTGCGGCTGATGTTCCATGAAGATCTGTACAAGGACTGGGTGCCTCTTATTAAATTTCTTAGATAGTAACTTAAGTACATATAATTATAGGTGCTCTGACCCTGACATTTCATTCTAATTTTAATAAGCCTGGGTAAAGACCAGAAATTTGGGGTCACAATTGCCTGAAACCGTAGCATTGAAGCCAAGAGAAACTAGAATAAATAGAAAATTTATATTTATGTTATGGCTCTGAATTTGACCTTACCTGGGGGAAAAAAAAACTAGAGTTCATTATATGTATAGATGACTGATACACAGGGACAATAGTGAGCCATTAGAATGGACTGAGTTGGCAACTAAGGGTTGTACTTGTCCAACACATTTGACAGATGATGAGTGATAATAAGGGAGTTAAGGTCGCCAGAACTCAGTAGTTAGTGGGTGGGAAGTGATTGCAGAATCTATTCTATGGTAGATTTAAAAGGAAGTTCAGGCCTACTACCACTATGACCATGTATGCTCTCAAATCAGGCTAAGAGCAGTCTGGCAGTTACAGATCATGAATTGAGTACAATGAGCAGAGTGAACTCGTTGATTAGTTATCCTTTTAAGTTTACTGGGATTTTTTTTAAGTTACAACTTGTTTTCTTTTTGTCTCCAGTTATGTTGACTGGTAGCAAAACGTTCTGTATATTTTCTAGGAGCAAGAGCTCTTGGTAACTGTCTCTAAGCCTCAAGTTAGCTCAGCTACTAGCTCAAGGATTTTTTTTCCCTCAGGGTGTTATTTAGAGAAAGAGGTCCCTTATTGAATATGGCATGAAGATACTATATTCAAGGGTCTGTAGCAATAATAAGGCAGGGAGGACACTTGCCTTTCAGGTGGCCAACCCAAAATTTAACCCCAAACTCCATAAATTCCCTAAACTCACCAGAAGTAACCTCTAAATACAGCACCAAGGAGAAACCCTAAACACTGCCAGGTGTCACCCATAAACAAATGAACAAAATGCAATTTTCAAAGTTCTGAGAGATGACCAGAATAGCACTTACTAGTCATGAAGACCTCTTTAGTTTCTGGACTTAAGTTATAGTATAGTTTTATACATTTTAGTTACTGAATGTTCTTAAAGATACCCTCAACTCACTTATATACTCAATTACCATGGTTAAGTTTCACCTTTAGAAATTTTAATGCGGCTTATTTCCTCACTGATGGTCAGTGTTATTGTTATTGTTCTTTGCCAGGGTGTTTGTCTGTAGTTTATCCTGAATCTTTCTTTCTGTTAGTTGGTTGTCTTTTCCATCTCAGTTTCTGTGTTGATTAATCATGTTTATTATAGATAATTTGGGTTGGAAGTAATATAAACTTTTACTGTTGGGTTATCTTGGTCTGTCCTTCTTTCTCAAATTATTTTAAACAAGAAAAGTAAATTGAAAATAGGAGAAATAGAATCTAGCTTGTCACATTACAGGAATTTTAAATAATGCTGAAAACAATAAAAATATGGTGAGAAAGTTTGTAGGAATTTTATATAAATAGTAATAGAATTAGTCAGCAAATTCAATACTACATCTGGTCATAAGAACATTAAGAGTATTAATTATCTTTCACGTAAATGAATGTTTTAAAGAGTAAATTTACTCCAAAATGTACAGTTAGATCTAATGTCTCTAGTTTTATTCTTTGAAAATTGATGAATTCAAGAATATAACTCTTCTTTCAACACAAGTCTCTCCCTTTTTATGTTCTACCCCAAGAAAATCTTATCAGAACTTCTGGATACCATAACAAACTACAAAATCTATGTGCTTGTATATATATATATATATATATATATTCTTTTTTGTTTGCTTGTTTTGAGGGAGCACACTCTATGATGCTCTTAGCTCTGAACTCAAGACTCCTTTGTGGTACTCAAAAGATCACATGGAATCAAACCCAAGTTGGCCATATGCAAGGCAAGCATCCTAGCTGCTGTGCTATCTTTCCAGCCCCAGTACTAGTTGTTATAGTGTGGCCTTTCTTCAGTTCCATGTGATACTGTAAGATCTGATAGCAAATTATTTTCATTCTTTAGTAAAAAATGCTACACCCTGATAACTGAGCCCCAGGTTTTTTGTGAGTGAGTCATTTAAAACTGAATTAAAATACTGACTTCGAAGACCTTTACAACCTGGAACATTTGCTGAGTATATATGTCATGGTCTTAGATTAATTGTGTATAAGTACTAATCAATTGTGACACTGGAGCTACCATCTCAGATTAATTGCATATAAAGTAGGGGTAACAGCTTCTGGAATTATAGATTAGGTCATAGTTTTTAATTCCTTAGTATTTAATTCCTTGGCTAGCAGTAGTCAATCAAAAAACTCTACCCTCTGCTATTATATTTTTCTTTTATAAATAGTAGCCATGGGGAAAAAACACAAAAAGTTCTCTTAAATTTAATAAATGCTACACTTAATTTTTTTAATTGGAGTATACCAAAGTATATAAATTATAATTATTCAGTATATATGAAAAATCTTGGGTCAAGAGAGACACTACAGTGGTTAAGGCACTTACCATGAACAAGACTGGCATTGCTTCAACTTGTGGCATGGTAGGTATATAATCTCCAGATCACTGCAAGAAGTAACTACTGAGCACAGAACCAGGATACTTCCTGATTACTTCCAGAAATGTGTCACTACTTCTCCTTAGTATAAAATTCTTCAGGACAATATTGCTAATATTTTTTTTAAAAAAGAAAATATTTAGAGAAAGGAATACTGCTTCACTGTCTAAGAAATAAATTTGTCACTTAGTTGGTGATAGTGGTATTCTTCCTTATTTAAAATTAAACTATAATTAAATTGTTTTTGCTTCAGGTTCTAAATACAAAATTTTCAAGATATTTACTTTTGTCACTCTTGCCTAGCAAGAAAGTAAGATAATATGTAATGCCAATGCCTCACAATGAATATTAAAAAGGTATTTACATGTGGATAAATTTGCTAATTTATCAAACCTTGTTTGCCAGTTAAACTTTCTTTTAGGATCCTTGGAGTAATCCCAAGTAAAATATATTTTAAGATCTTTCTGGGACATCTTATTGCTCTCTTTAATAGAGAGATAAACTTTATAAAAGTTGGTGGAAGATATTGTGGTGACTTGAAAGACCAGGGATACAAAGTACTATGAAAAGTATAGTCTTTGAAGAACATCATTGTTTAGTTTTAATGTGTGGTAAAATTAAAGAGTATAACATGAAGAAATGTGGATTGTTTAAAAAATTGTGCTTTTCCATAACAAATGATTCTTGCTTAACTAAGCAAGTATTGTCAACTCTGAAATAATAACCAGAACATATGGTCTTGTTTAGTTAGTTTGTTCAATTTTTGGAAAAATTAACAAGTCACTTTAAATTGAATATTGGGTTCCTAAAATTTATGTCATATATTTATAATTTTTATATATTAGACTTTTTCCTTTTGTGTAAGATTGAAATATTCTGTTGAAATATTTTAACTGTGATGTCAAATTTTTAAAGCATAGTAAAAATATATTTTAAGTTTAGAGTGTTATTTTTACTGAGTTATAATTAGATGGAAGTATATTTTTTTTAAAAATCCTCCAGTTTCACAGGACAAGTTTAGAAAATCAAAATACCTCACCTCCTCAAATACACAGTTGAAAGATATTATCATCACTGAGGAATCATGCTGAGATTTAGTATCATTAGCAAAAAACTTAGAAGATATTAAGCAGAAATATTGCAGAAGTTGTCTTATTTTTTTAAGAAAAGCTTTTTAATTGCTGAATCCAAATAGGGAAGGCCTACATTTGAATTCATGGCATATTGCTATAATGTGCTATTAGCCTAATCCTTCATTTTCTTGTCAATTAAAGACTTATCCTTATTCACTGGTTCACTTATCAGTAATTCGCTGGGTATTTTAAAGCTGGTTGTTAAAAATCTCTTTGTTTATAGCAATAAGGCACCATTCATTTTGTGAACTTTATAAAACCAACCTCTGCCAATTTTGCTCTTTGAGAATAGCTCTAAAGATGTGTTCCCACAGTAATTACTTATTCCAGAGATGTTCATTAAAGAATGAAGTAAGAGGCAAGTGTTTGAAACAATTGCATCTCACCAAAGCTAGCTTTCTACAGTACTTATGTATGTTTAAAAAACTCACTGAACAGCATTATACAAAATACAAACTTGTGAGTGCTATTGCCTACCCTTATACATGTATATTGTTTATTTATTTCATATATTTATATTTGAGAAATTCAACAAATTGGAGGAGAGATGGGAGGGAAGTTTTTGAATGCAAAGTCTTCTGTTCATCATATACCTACTGTAACTGTATAGTTACAGAGACCAGGATATTAATAAGGGAGATAAACCTCAATCAAGTCAGCTGCATCTTAGTAACAAGGAAAAATCTACTAGATGAGCTATATATTTCTTTGAGAATAGATTTACCATTGGAGGAGATAGCAGATGAGTTTTATTGTTTTATGTATTTGATAGTACATTTTGGAGGGTGAGAATGTCTTCAGATATTAAGTAAAAATCTTTTATTAGAACCTCTTTCTGAGTCTCAACGGCCATAGAAAGAAAGAAAATTCAGAGTTGTAGAAGGGAAAATAGAATTGTATTCATTACAAATAAGTGTGTGTGTACATGCATGCATATTAAGCCAGGGATAGAGTCCAGGACCTCACACATGCCAGGCAATATTTCTCCCTCTGTATTCTCTCCCAATGCAGAGAAAATCTCACATTATAAAGCATTACATAGGTGAAGTTTTATTTACTTAATTTGCATAAGAAAGTATAATGGGCCAATAAAGAAAATCAGAGGGGTCCAATCATAAATTTATGGGATAGGTGTTTGCCTTGCATGGGCCTACCATGATTTTATCTCGGCACTTCATGTGGTCCCCCAAGCACTGCCAGGAATGACCCCTGAATGGAGAACCAGGAGTAAGTCCTGAGCACTGGCTGGTGTGTGTGGCCCTGAAATAAAAAGAGAAAGAAAATTTAAAAAAAAAAGAGAACTTAGGAATGTCAATAATTATTAAACTTCTAGATATCAAATGAAATGATTAATAATCATTAATAATATAATTGTTCTTATTTTGAATAGCCAAATTAATTTTGTAGGTACTTGGAAACAGTTTTGCATTTTGTGTTCTTTCAGTTTGAATTATTTTATTTATATTTTTCCTTGTTGGTTAACTATTACCAAAATTTCTATTAAACATTTGTATTTCAAATACATTTCAATATATTTATATAGGAAACAAATATATAAATTTCATTTATAATTCAAAACAGTTATTATTTATATTTTTAATATTAATGTAACTTTGAAACCTTTTTTGAATTAAAATATTTTGTGGGGGTATCACACCTAGTAGTGCACAAGTCTTACTTCTGATTTTGAACTATGGATCAGTCTTGACTGTGTTTATGAGACCATTTGTAGTGGTAGGCTTGGCTATGTGCAAGGCCATTATTTATCTCATTGTACTATCTCCCAGTCCCTCACTCTAAATTACTTTACTCTTAAAATCATAAAGTCTTTCCTGATACACAGTGATTATTATGGAAAAAAAGTTAAAATACTTTTTATATAAAGATTAAAAACTTCATATTGTAGTATTTAGTTATATGTATTTCCTGTATTTTCAGGCTGCTGTTCTATGAACTTCATTGAGAAATTATGAAACCCCTTTAATATTGATCATTTAATCTATAAAATGAGAATGCCTACAGTGCTACCTCAGCTTTCTTGTTCACTTTCCTGAGTGTGAATTAAGTAAAGTTTCACTGAACAATTCAAAAATATTGCCAGGCAAATACTGGATATGCAACATATATGAGCTATTATTTTCAGGTACTAAGATGAGCAGCTTTAAAATATTACAATCTCGGGGCTGAAGCCATAACACAGCTGTAGGGCATTTTCCTTGCATGTGGCTGACCTAGGACAGACTTCAGTTCAATCCCTTGGCGTCCCATATGGTTCCGCAAGCCAGGAGCAATTTCTGAGAACATAGCCAGGAGTAACCCCTGAGAGTCACTGGGTGTGGTCAAAAATCAAAAATAAATAAATAAATAAGATATTACAATGTCCTAATTATAATACAGTTCATGTACCTGTTACTAAAATTTTTCAAGAAATCAGACAAAAGGACAAAACTCCATTATAGTTTTATTGTCTGGGTATATTCATTATCATCATAATGATAATAAGTCTTTATTATTTAGGTTAATAAAACAACCTATACATTTAAACAATGATAAAAGATACAAACATCACATAGTTTTTAGAATCTTCCTCATATTCCAGAATATTCACAATTTTGGTTTCCATTACATTCCAGAGTAGCCACAATATTGGTTTTTTTGGCCACATCTAGTGATACTCAAGACTTCCTCCTGCCTCCTGCAATCAGTACAACTCTTGATGGTGTTCAACAGATTGAACCCAGGTTGGCTGCATGCAAAGTAAGCTCAGCCTGATCATCAAAATTAAGACAAGCACTGCTGCTGACTTAAGTTTTCTTTGTGGGAATAGATGATAAATAGTTTTGGTTTCAGTGCCATACTCCTTTACTCAGAACTTACTCCTGGTTCTGTGCTGAGGGATGGATCACTCCTGGTAGTCGGACAGGGACCAATTGTTGAGCTAGGAGTGAACCAAAACAAGCACCTAAAACCCTGTAGAGCCCTAGATCATGAGTGGGTTAAGTAATATATTTTCATTAGCTATGTATTATTGTTTAATTACTAGTTAAAATGTTCCAATCTTACTATTTCTAGCTCTGACATTTTCTATGTGATCTTGTACAAGGAATATATATATTTTGCATTGGTATTTTTGTTCTCCATGCATAAAACAGTGATAATAAGAATGATCCTCTTGTAGACTGTTGACTGAAATACATGGTTTAAGAGTGAAAATAAAATATATTTGCTGGGGCCGGGCAGTGGCGCTAAAGGTAAGGTGCCTGCCTTGCCTGCGCTAGCCTTGGACGGACCGCGGTTCGATCCCCCGGTGTCCCATATGGTCCCTCAAGCCAGGAGCAACTTCTGAGCACATAGCCAGGAGTAACCCCTGAGCGTTACTGGGTGTGGCCCAAAAACAAAACAAAACAAAAAAAATATATTTGCTTAAAAATAAAGAGTGATATTTAGGGGCCAGAGTGATAGCACAGCAAGTAGGGTGTTTGCTTCTACCCGGGTTCATCCCTGCATCTCATATGGTCCCCTGAGCCTGCCAGGAGTAACTTCTTTGCACAGAGCCAGTAGGAAGTCCTGAGCCCTACCACGAATGGCCTCAAAACCAAATGCGGCCCCAGAACCAAAAAACAAAAGAACTGGTATATAAATAGTGCCAAATAAATGTTAGGTAGAATTTCTGTAAAATCCTGGGGTTTTCCACAAATAATCAGGAAAAATTTATACTGCGCATTGATTAGTTAAATTTTACTACTGTAATTTTTTATATATAAACCCAAATTTTACCATAATTTAGCTCTATATTTCTGATATTTATATGTAAAAATATTCCCCATTCAGTGTACCCACTTTTTAAACTATGTTGATTTGAGATTAGTTTATTTGTTTGTTTTTGGGTCCTTCCAGGTGATGCTCAGGGGTTACTCCTGGCTCTGCACTCAGAAATCACTCTTGGCTTTGTGGACCATATGGGATGCTGGAAGATTGAACTGCATTCTGTCCCAGGCTAGCACGGGCAAGGCAGACACCTTACCACTTGTGCTACCGCTCCAGCCCCATGAGATCAGTTTAATACAGCTAATTGGGGACACGTCTCTTACATAACCAGTTTGATACATATACTGAATTGCATTTTTTCTAACTTGGTTTGCATTGGAAACTTTTAATGTATCTAAGGAGTACAGGCCACCTTTTGTCAGTAACTTTGACTTCTAACATTTTGAAGGTTGTAAGTTTGAGACCATAAATACATGGAGGAAGCCATACTTCTTTATAAAGGTAGAATTGTGTGTGTGTGTGTGTGTGTGTGTGTGTGTGTGTGTGTGTGTGTGTAGAATATGAAGTAATTTTTCAAAAAATTTTCTCCCCTATGTTTTGTGATAATTGTCTGATGACTTATTTTTAATATATACCTACAATTGATATATTTAAGAGATAATCTTGAAACAAAGTGGAATTTGTCCCTATAAGAAAGTAGATCAGTACTTGTGAGCTGGAGCCCTTAGATGGAACTACTGATACTTTTCAGAACAAATTTGAGTATCTCCATGTGTTGCTTTGGCTTGCTGTTTTGGCTTGGTTTGGGGCTCTATCCAGTTATGTTTGGGCTTACTCCTCACACTGTGCTCAAGGGTCACTCCTTGACAATGCATAGAGAACAATATGTAGTGTCAGGGATCAAAGCAAAGTTAGCTTCATGCAATATAAGCATTTAATTCCTCTCTGTTAGTCTTCTGTATTTTAACATGCAACAAGAAAAAGCATAGTTTTAAGAGGGCCGTTTTCTATTGACTCTGCTTCCTAAAACTATAAATTATATATGCAAATGTCCATGTGCATTTTTCCTTCACTTCATTTAAATCCGTAACACATATAATTCTTACAGATTAAGTTAGAGACTTCTTTTACTATTTTTTGATGGGGTGTTTCTTTACTTTTCTTTTGTAGCTAAGTTTTACAAATGCATTATATATCTTTTATAAGGCTAACCACACACAGTATTTATATATATGTAAATATATTTTGTCATGTCATGTGAATGACTGGCAAATATGTTCTCCTATATTTAGATGTCTTTATTCTAGTCATTTTTGTGGTATAAAAGCTTAATTATATAATTTAATATAACCCCATTTGCTTATATATTTCTGTATCATCTAGATTCAACGTCATAAAGATTTCTGCTTCTGTTTACCACAATATAATTTGTCAGGTTTTATATTAAATCATTTTAAATTGATTTTTCTCTGTGGTGTGAGGCAGGGTCTGAGTTATTTTTTCATTTTTTAACATACGACTGATCAGTTTTCTTACATTCATGATTGAGAAGGTTTTCCTTGACTTGATAACTTTTTTGCTAATTTTCAAATAAATATGATTAACTAATCATACATCTATAAGTGTCTGTCTTTGAGCAATTAGATTCCATTGGTCTAAGAGTGTTTTTATTCCAGTATCACATTATCTTGATTCTAACACACTGTGGTACTATCATGATGTATGATTTAAGTGTATTATAAATCACAATGCTTCAAATAAGAAAAATGAAAGTTAAAAACGTGGATCTTCATAATATATATGATAACCATTTAAGCAAAACTATTCATAAAGTCAGCGATATTTGATAGTTTTGTGGCTTCTTGATGATAAGTACTCTTTTAAAAATTAAAGCTAAAAACTTATATGAATCTTGATTTCCAATTAGTCATTAGTACAAAGTGCTAACATTGATATGGTTTTAGTAGTCAATGACCAAATTAAAATTAACAACATTCAATTCTTTGGAGAAACAAATTATGGTGTAGTCTAATTTTATTCGAAAAAATGCTCCTCAAAATAAAGTACCCGGTAAAATAGATCTGTGCCATTTGAAAACATGGAAAAATAAAATCCTAGGACACATCTCTAACTTATGGAAGCAAAATTTCAAGGGGTGGGATTCAGTCATCTGGGCTTTAACAAGCTCTCCAGGTGATATTGATGTGTCTGAGTTGAACCTGAGAACCAAGAATAATGATGGCAACTGCTTTTTAAATCAATCCTTACACACTAAATGAGTGTTGGTCTTCATTTACTTTTGGAAACAATACCTTAATTTGAGTGAGATTGCTGCTATTTCAGCACAGTTTGATGACTGTCTCAGAGTTGTTACATTACTAAAGAGATTTTTATTTTATTATTTTGTGGAAAATATCATTAAATAATTTCTTAATTATTTATATGAATCTCATATTTGTGTTTGTCATAAGACATGGAAAAATAATTAGACTTTTTTTCACATTTGAAGTGATTAATCTTCTATTCTATGGGGTGCAGTCCCAAAGATTACTGACTATTTATTTTAAAATTTTTAAAATTTAAAAATTTAAAAATTTAAAATTTTAAAAAATAAAAGTGCACATTATGTGGAAACTGTCTGAAAATTTTTTCATCATAATTTAGGCCTTTAGTCATCTTCATTTCTACTTCCTGAGTCAACTTTGGAAGACGACTTGAGGTTAAGTGTTTGCCTGAATAAAGCCTTTTTGAGTATTTGGGTTGGAGAACACAGAGCCCAAACCTTATACACCCATATTTTTGCTACCATTAACTTGATTACTCATTTCTCAGCCTCTACAAAACATTTCCCCTAATTTCCAATTCATGCATCAAGAGTCTCTTAGGTGATTGGACTGCTCAAGAGAAAAAACAAATAAGAGCCTAGACCACAGCAAGTAGTCCCTCTAATAGTTCATATTTTATCCATCACCAGCACAGATTCTTGTTAGCCTGAGGTTAATTTGCCAGTTTTCATTTTTTTCTTCTTCTAGTATTACCAAACTAGCTCCTGTGGCAAAATGTCAAATATTATCATCAATGTTGCTAAACGAAAACACTGCAGAGGAATGATCTCAATTTTCTTCTGACCTTTGAAAGAATGTGTTATTTGTTTTTCAGAGACCTCCCTCTAGTTCCTTTCTAACAGTATTTTCTTCCAGAGTCTAGATGGAATGACATTAAAGTGAGGTGATGTTCTGGGAGTATAGAATGAGTTCTGGCAGCGATGATAGTAAGTGGATAGGACATTTGCCTTCTACACTGTGAGTTTGATCCTAAGCACCTCACATGGTCCCATGAAACCACTGGAAATCTTCCCTGACTATAAAGCCAAGAGTAAATTTTGAGTACAACTGGATGTGCCCCCTTCCTCAGAAAAATACTCTTTGTAATAGTCAAAAGATAACTGACCTATTGGGATGTGGTAAATAATCAGAATAATTAAGCAAAATCTTAAAATAAATTCTAATGCCACATCATAGTAAAATAACCTTGGGGGTAATATGTTTTCTTCCTTTTTTAAAACATCTAATCTTATTTTTAATAAAATATAAACTAACCTATTTCTATATTTACACTATTTTAAACAAGGTAAAATATTTTCAAAGGTTAATATACTGAAATTAATGAAAATACAGAAAAACTATGAAAAAATCATTATAGTTAATTTTTTTCTTGAGAATAAATGGAAATATCTTAAGATGTTTGACCTTTTCCTAAAATCTCTGTATCTGAATATGTCTCTTTCTCTTTCTCTCACATATGGAGTTAATATTTTTTGTTTGGGGGCCCACAAGTGGAAGCGCTCAGAGGTTACTCTGATCCTTACCACCCCACATGGTTTTAACTGCTGATCTGCACTCAAAAATTACTCTTGGCAGGCTCTGGGGACCATATAAGTTGCCAAGGATTGAAACCAAGTCAAAGGCTTGTAAGGCATATGCCTTATCTACTGTGCTATCACTCCAGTCCCACAGATAAGATGTTAATGAGCAAATATGTAACATATTTTCTGTTGATTTGTAATCATTTTTAATAAAAATTATGAACATTTCTTTTAGATGAGGAAAGGGTATCTTTATCTGAGGGCATATATATATATTTATTTACCAGATAACTTATTAAAAAACTTATTAAAAAGATAACTTATGAACTTTTTGCACCTGTCTGTCTGTATTTCTGAATCCCTGAAAGTTTCCTCAGAAGCCTAGGGAGCGCACCCCCAAAAAACTGCATTTTGAAGCTGCCCAGTAAGTACATTCTGGCTGCAGGGGTCGCTGTCCAATAAGCTGAGGTCTCTGGCCTGTGGAGGCTCCACCCTGATGTGCCTTTGTTCACTCTGAGGACTGTCAACTAGAGGCAGCAGAAGAGCTTTCACTTGGCTTCCCGGCTGTGCACTCTTTCTAACCAATGAACCCCCACCACAACACGCAGGAAAAACCACACTACAAGTGTGAGAATGGGGAAACCTCTCAGGCAAACACCATCCACAGAGAATAAAGATAAAAGCTCGGATGAACTAATAAATTCCAACCACCTGATTAACCTCTCAGATAAGGCGTTTAGAATAGAAATATGAAAGATATTCGTAGAACTCAAAAAAAGCATAGATCGATCAGAACAGAACACAAAGACAGAAATCAGAAAACTCCAAACTGAAATAACAGATCTGAAAAGCATGGATGCTCAACTGAAAACCTCAATGGATAGCCTCGCCAACAGGGTATCAGCAGCTGAGGAGAGAATCGAAGTACTGGAAGATGTGATGCAGAAAAACTCAACACAACAGAAGAAATTGGAAAAGAAACTTAAGACAAATGAACAGGCAATGGAAAAAGTACTCAAGGAAAGCAAACAGATGAAAATAAAAGTCTTTGATAAACTCAACAGAAACAACATAAGAATCATTGGAGTCCCAGAAACCCAGGAAGGAGATCTCCAGGAAGAATCAACTGTCAAAGACATCATGAAAGAGATACTCCCAGAGTTAAAGACTACATGCAATCAAATCCGCATGCCCGAAGAGTACCAGACCCAAAGAAAAAAAACCCAAGACACATCCTCGTTACAATGACAAATCCCACAGATAGAGATAGAAAACTGAAAGCAGCAAGATCAGAAAGGGAAATTACATTCAAAGGAGCATCCCTAAGACTTACAGCAGACATGTCACAGAAACACTCAAGGCCAGAAAACGGTGGTGGGATATTGTGACAAGACTGAATGAAATGAATGCCTCACCGAGAGTACTGCACACAGCCCGAATCACATTCATGTTTGAAGGAAAAATACATAGCTTCATGGATAAAAAAAACAGCCTGGATAAAAACCAGCCTTAAAGGAAAAATTGGCAGGTCTACTCTAAGACAAGAGAGACCAACAAATACAGCAAACTTAAGTACAAAGATGACATTAAATCCTATGACAATCATTTCCCTCAATGTCAATGGACTAAATTCACCAATTAAAATACACAGAGTGGCAAATGGGTCAAAAAGATGAGTCCAACCTTCTGCTGCCTACTAGAAACACATCTGAATAGTCAGAACAAAAAATAGTCAGACTCAAAATCAAAGGCTAGAGGAAAATCATCCGAGCGAACAACACCCTCAAAAAAGCTGGGGTGACCATATTAATATCTGATGACAACAACTTTATACTCAGAAAAGTGGTAAGGGACAAAGATGGACACTATGTACTAATCAAGGGATATGTGCAACAGGAAGAAATCAGACTATTAAACATATATTCACCCAATGAGAGACCAGCAAATTATTTACTACAATTATTGACAAATCTGAAAGAAGAAATCAATAATAACACAATCATTGTGGGAGACCTCAACACGGCCCTATCAACACTTGATAGGTCAACCAGATTGAAACCCAACAAAAATATACTAGCCCTGAAAAAAGTTATGGAAGAAAGAGGACTAGTAGATATATACAGCACACTCCATCCCAAAAAAACCTGGATACACATTCTTTTCCAATGTACATGGGTCATTCTCCAGAATAGACTACATGCTGACACATAAAACATACCTCCATAAAATCAAGAGGATAGAAATCTTGCAGGCTCCACCTTTGCTGACCACAAGGCTCTGAAATTAGATGTGAACTACAAAGCCACACAGAGGAAAAACTTTAACAATTGGAAATTAAACACCCTGCTACTGAACAACCAGTGGGTCCGATATGTAATAAAAAAGGAAATCAAAAATTCCTGCAAGCAAATGATAATGAAGACACAAACTGCCAGAATCTATGGGACACAGCAAAAGCGGTCCTGAAGAGGAAAACTTATAGCTTTGCAAGAACACATCAGGAAGGAAAAAGGGGAATACCTGAATAACTTAATGACACAGCTCAAAAAATTAGAAAATGACCAACAAAAGGAACCAAAAATAGGGAGACAGAAGGAAATAACATAGATGAAAGCTGAACTCAATGAAGTGGAAAACCAAAACCAATCCAAAGGATCAACGAAAGTAGAATTTGGTTCTTTGAAAAAATAAACAAGATTGATAGACAATTGCCAAAACTTACAAAGGAAGAGAGAGAAAGAAATCTGATAACCCGTATTAGAAATGAAAAGGGGGAGATCACGACAGATATTGCAGAGATCCAAAGGATAATCAGAGACTACTTTGAGAAACTTTATGCTACTAAACATGAGAACCTAGAATAAATGGAAAAATTCTTGGACACTTATAACCTTTTACATTTAAGTAAGGAGGAGGTAGCATATCTAAACACCCAAATCACTACTGAGGATATTGAAACTGTAATCAAACATCTGCCCAAAAAGAAAACCCAGACACGATGGATTTCCTAATGAACTTTTTCAAATCTTTCAAGAGGAGCTACTATCAATCCTAGCCAAGATGTTCCATGAAATTGAAAAAACAGGAACACTCCCAAACAGCTTTTATGAAGCCAACATCACCTTGATACCAAAACCAGACAGAGATGCTGCCAAAAAAGAAAATTACAGACCAATATTCCTGATGAATGCTGATGCAAAGATCTTCAATAAAATCCTGGCAAATAGGATCCAAAGCATCAAGAAGATCATACACTACGACCAAGTAGGTTTCATCCCAGAAATGCAAGGATGGTTTAACATCCATAAATCTATCAACATAATACACAACAGCAACAACAAGAAAAATAGAAATCACATGATCATATCAATAGACGCAGAGAAAGCATTTGATAAGATCCAACACCCATTCTTGATCAAAACTCTCAGCAAGATTGGAATGGAAGGAACCTTTCTAGATCTAGTTGAAGCCATCTACCACAAGCCAATGGCAAATATATCCTCAATGGAAAAAACTAAAAGCCTTTCCTCTAAATTCTGGTACAAGACAAGGCTGTCCGCTCTCACCACTCCTCTTCAACATAATACTGGAAGTGCTTGCTATAGCGATCAGGCAAGAAAAAGATATCAAGGGAATCCAGATAGGAAAGAAAGTAGTCAAGCTCTCATTGTTTGCAGATTACATGATACTCTACTTAGAAAACTCTAAAGACTCTACCAAAAAGCTTCTAGAAACAATAGATGCATATAGCAAGGTGGCAGGCTACAAAATCATCCTACAGAAATCAATGGCCTTTTTATACACCAATAATGATAGGGAAGAGATGGAAGTCAGGAAGGCAATTCCATTCACAATAGTGCCACACAAACTCAAATATCATGGAGTCAACTTGACCAAAGACGTGAAGGACATATACAAAGAAAACGATAAGCCCTGCTCCAAGAAATAAGAGAGGACACATGGAAATGGAAACACATACCCTGCTCATGGATTGGCAGGATTAACATCACTAAAATGGCAATACTCCTCAAAGCATTATACAGATTAATGTGATCCCCATAAAATACCCATGACATTCTTCAAAGAAGTGGATCAAACACTTATGAAGTTCATCTGGAACAATAAACAATAGCTAAAGCACTCCTAGGGAAAAGGAAAATGGGAGGCATTATGTTCCCCAACTTTAAACTGTACTACAAAGCAATAGTTATCAAAACAGCATGGTATTGGAATAAACACAGACCCTCAGATCAGTGGAATAGGGTTGAGTTCTCAGACATTGTCCCCCAGACATACAATTACCTAATTTTTTACTACAGAGCAAGAAATCCTAAGTGGAGCAGGGAAAACTCTTCAAAAAGTGGTGCTGGTAGAACTGGTTAGCCACTTGCAAAAAAGTGAACATAGACCCCCAGTTAACATCATGTACAAAGGTAAAATCCAAATAGATTAAAGACCTTGATATCAGACCTGATACCATAAGGTATATAGAACAACACGTCAGTAAAACACTCCATGACACTGAGACTAAAGGCATCTTTAAGGAGGAAACTGTACTTTCTAAACAAGTGGAAGCAGAGATCAACAGATGGGAATACATTAAACTGAGAAGTTTCTGCACCTCAAAAGAAATAGTGCCCAGGATACAAGAGCCACCCACCGAGTGGGAGAAACTATTCACCAAACACCCTTTAGATAAGGGGCTAATATCCAAAATATACAGGGCACTGACAGAACTTTACAAAACAAACAAACAAACAAACAAACAAAAAAAACATCTAATCCCATAAAAAATGGGGAGAAGAAATGAACATAAACTTTGATAAAAAAAAAAAGAAAAACAAATGGCCAAAGGGCACATGAAAAAATGCTCCTTGTCACTAATCATCAGGGATATGCAAATCAAAACAATGATGAGATAACACCTCACACCACAGAGATTGGCTCACATCACAAAGAATGAGAACAATCAGTGCTGGCGTGGATGTGGAGAGAAAGGAACTCTTATCCATTGCTGGTGGGAAAGCTGTCTAGTCCAACCTCTATGGAATATGGAGATTCCTCCAAAATCTGGAAATTGAGCTTACAATCGACCCAGCTATTCCACTCCTAGGGATATACCCTAAGAACACAAGACTACAATACAAAAACCCCTTCCTCACACCTACATTTATCGCAGCACTATTCACAATAACCAGGCTCTGGAAACAACCAAGATGCCCTTCAGCAGACGAATGGCTAAAGAAACTGTGGTACATATAGACAATGAAATATTATGCAGCCATCAGGAGAGATGTTTTCCTATACATGGATGTACATGGAATCTATCATGCTGAGTGAAATAAGTCAGAGGGAGAGAGAGAGAGACGCAGAAGACCTCACTCATCTATGGGTTTTAAGAAAAATAAAAGTCATTTTTGCAACAATCCTCAGAGGCAATGAGAGGAGGGCTGGAACACCAGCTCACTTCATGAAGCTCACCACAAAGAGTGGTGAGTGCAGCTATATAAATAACTACACAGAGAACTACCATAATCATGTGAATGAATGAGGGAACTGGAAAACCTGTCTGGAGTACAGGTGGGGTGGGGTGGGATGGAGGGAGATTTGGGACATTGGTGGTGGGAATGTTGCACTGATGAAGGGGGGTGTTCTTTACATGACTTTACATGACTGAAACCTAATCACAATCATTTATGTAATCAAGATGTTTAAATAAAGAAAAAATGGGAAAAGAAGATCTTATTAGGACAAGTAGCAAATGAGCTCAATCATCATTAGTAACTACAGAAATAAAACCTAGATATTAGACAGTATCTATATAAAAATAAACCCTTAGTCCAGAACTTAAAAAGCCAAGAATACCAAATAAAGGGGGGCTGATGGTGTTAAGAAGTGAAGGGAGGACTAATGTAAAGGTGAACTAGAAGTAATAGGATTGTTGATGAAAGGCATTTGGCACTTTGATAAGGATGAGACAAGGATGCAGTCAGTATATATCAAAATCATAAGCATCAATACTATTTTTTTAATTTTTATTTTGATCGTAGTGGCTTACATATTGTTGACAATAATATTTTAGGTACATATTTACATAAAATCAGGGGGGATTCCCATCACCAAATTGTCCTCCCTACACCTCCGTTTCTGTCCTACCTCCCATTTCCTTTTCCCTCACCCCAGGGCGGCTAGAATATGTGGTCCCCTCTGTATCCAACCCACCACTTAGTAGTCTTGCACCTGTTTGGTCTTGATGCCTTCCTTATTTCCCCCTCTAACTGGAGACAGGACTAGCTAGTTCAAGTTGCGTGGTTTTGTTTGAAAAAGAGAAAAGTGATAAACTGGGGTAAGAGTCTAATACCCCAAAAATGGGCGGAGTCCTTCTAAAGGCTCTCATCATCAATTTGGGAGATGGAGAAAAAGAAAGTGAAACACTCCACTAGTACCAAAAGAAGTATCAAATATCCAGTGAGGGCTCCAGCTATATCGATAAGCACCTCAAAGAACAGACAAAACAAACAAACCAACAAAAACAAAAACAAAAACAGACAAACAAAAATCACGCCATGGTCTTGAATTGAGAAACATGGCATAGCACATAACGAAAGAGAAGAAAGGAAGAGAGAAAAAAAAGTAAGTATAATTGGGAACAACACTTTCAATAATCGCACCCAAACAGAGAAATTGACCAAAATAGATAGGTAAATCAAAAATAATAACAATAATAAATAAAGGTAATATATATATTTATATAAAAATAACCAAGGTTTTGTGCTTTTTTGTATGTTATTTTCCCTCCTGCCCTGGCACAGTAAATATTGGGGTCATTCGAAAAGGAATTCACTTGGCCTAAGTGATATGGGGTTTCTCCGTCCTTGGAGTATTCTGTCATGGGATCAACTCTAGACTTTGTTCAGGATCAGGGTCCTTTACTTTCCCGGTGGTGTTTTTTTTGTTTGTTTTTTGTTTTTTGTTTTTTTTTTTTTTTTTTTTTGGTGTTTGGAAGACTTCACAACAGCTGCAGGAAACAAACTTCATCAGGGACAGCCTTGATAGGACGGGACCAACAACAAGGCCCAGCTCTAACATGATATCCTGACAACGAGGAAAATGCGAACATCTTGACCTTAGAGCAGATTAGCCTACCTTACCAACTAACGACAAGACAAAACCAGAAGTCTTGGCACCCTTTGGTAGGTCCAAAAACCAAGATCGGGATTTGCAGATGACTGGCTGCTAGAACCACGACCAGACTGTATACATCTTGGGATCAATAAAAGAGCCCTAGTTTAGGGTTTGAAATATGACCTGCACAATAATCATGATCCCCAGTCCCAAAGGTCTGGCAGAGACAATGGTAACGGAATGGGGCTTTTGGAAGCACAAAGAAAGACGCTATCCTAGGTGCCACCCTAGGTTCAGTGCAAAGACCAAGATCATCAACCACAGAAGATGGATTAAAATGACACTGAGGTAACAGAACCTCTAGAACCACAAAGACTGACTTCATCATAAGTCCCACCTCAGGATCTGTGCAGATACTGAGACCTCTGAACACAAAGCATCAATACTATTTAAACATATCAGGCCAGAGCAATAGCACAGCATAAAGACATTTACCTTGCACACAGCCAATCAGGAAGGTTCAATCCCTGATCCTCAGGCAAAGTATATGGTCGCCTGAGCACCATCAGGAGTCATTTCTGAGCACAGATCCAGGTGAAACTCCTGAGTGCCACCAGGTGTGACCCCAAAACAGCCTCCAAAAAAACATTAAACATTGACCTAAACTTTTATTAAATGTTAAAAATCAAGCACAATTTATTTTTATAAATTGACTCTTTTTTGGTGCTGAACCGTGAGCACTTAGAAACAATCCCCCAAAATAAGCATTAAAATTTATTTATTTATTTTTAATCTATTTTCTATAACAATACTTTTAAATTGCTCAAAATAAAATTTGTAAAATATAATCTATGAAATATTTTCCACATTTTTGCTGATTTATTTTTAATACTTCTAAATTTTATAAATCAATACAATTATGGAAAATTATGTAGATGTTGATGAATATACAAACAAATAGATACATAGTTTTAAATTATTTTTATCAGAGATAAAGCACTCTAAGTACTTCTGTATTTAATAAGTGCAATTATGTCCTGGTAGTATTTAAAAATTGTATAAATTTTTGCATATATACAATTGGTAAAGTGATTTTTGCTCTTCAACTGTTAAGTGCACTGAAAGAATTGGTCCTCTGTTGCTAAATACTTTTGTACTGCACTGACAAAAAAGTATCTTATATTATGTGTAATGTGTAATATATATAACTACATATGTATAGGAATATATTTAGATTCTCTTGGAAAGAATACAAGGTTTATTTTTTCCATAACATTTATACTCCACTTACTGTTCCCAATTTTATCTACTCATATTTTATCATTTGGACATGTTAATTTTACTTCTAAAATATATTATTGCAGATGCTAATCCTAAGAGGAAACAATACTCTGTGTGTCAAATGTCTCATTTGAATTTTTTAAAATTTTTATTGCAAGTGAGGTAGCATTTTTACAATGGCATTAGGGTTTTAGCTTTAGCATATAATGTCACAGCACTCCTACCATCAAAAACCTTTGTTATTATCTTTATTTTACAAATAATGTTTAAATTTTATTTAGTATTGTTATTTGCAATACTATTTTATACTTGCAGGTATGTTATGCTTTGCCCAGCAACAGAATGTTAATATCTGAAGGTCCCTTCCCTGCCTTTGCTTACTCTCACAGTTCTGTTGACACTACCTCATGGACTTTTTTATTGGAATATTTGATTCCTTAATTTTTCTATATACTCTAAATATGACCTAGATAACCTAGTATTTGTCTTTTATTTCTGACATTGCATTGCCTTCTCAAATTCCACCCATCTTTCAACAGACTGCATGACTCATCTTTTTTTCCTAGCTTAGTATTATTCCCTTTTATATGTATACCAGAATGTATTTATCCATTAATCTGTTGTTGATACTCGGGTTATTTACATATCTTGGCTATTAAAAATAATAATGCGATGACCTAAGTATGATTACATTCTCTCTGGTGATTTTATATATATATTTTAATATCGATGCCTAGGAGTGGAATTTCATAGTCATATTTTATTATTAATATTAAATTTTTAAAAAGTTTATACAGTGTTTTCCAAAGGGTAAACCAACAATCTCACTTGAAGTGAATGTGATTTCTTTTTTCCACCACCTCTTTTATGTACTTAAAATTTCAAGGCTCTTTGATACAAGCTAATTTGTCTAATTGGCATTAGGTGGTTTTTATTTCTCTGATAATCAGTTATAATGAATAACAAATGTCACTTTTGTTCATGATTTTGAAAAATGTTTTTGACACACCATAGTATTCAAATTCACTATTTAAAAGAAATGGTTCAGTTCAAATATAAAAATCAACACACTTTTTTATGATCTTCCACAGATATCAAAAAAGGTTACTGTAATTAAAATATAAGCTTCTTAAGTTTAGCTTTGCTCACTCAAGCATATGAGATTTTGTTAAATATCTGAGTTCATATTCTAGCACTTAAAATATTTATACAAATGTGTCTCTAATCTAACTTTGTTCAGCATTTTAATTTTTTGAAGCCACAAATAGCAAGAAGAGGTTTGGTCACTCTGACAGCAATATTTGACCACACCACACAGACTACTTTTTCAGATCTTAGATAGGTGTTCTTCTTGTAATAGGAATGCACAGGAGCAGCAGGACCCAGTGATACTGAATGGTGAATACAGGATTGCTGGAGTTTGAACCATAGTGTTACACATGTTAACCATGTGCTATCCTACTTGAGCTAGTTCCTGAAATTCTATGAACCAAATCCCATTTCCTAGCCAATATTTTAAACATCAATTTTCCACCCATATGTTTTCTATTATGAGCATGTCATTTATTTAACAATGTTATCAAATATATTTAGATTTTTTTTATCCTCAATAAATCTTTCAAAACTACTTTAAAGAGTAAAATAATTTGACTTTGTGCACTGGAATAGTGGTTTTCAAATGTTGGCCTCACTTTAGAGTCATCTTAAAAAGATTTAAAAAACCTTACACCACTGCACACTCAGTAAGGTTAACGATTTAATACAAATTTTCTGAAAATGTAAATATTTTGGTGGGAGTTACATTTAGATGTCTCTAAATGACTATTTTTGGTTCTGTGCTCAGAAATAAAGCCTGGTGGTGCTCAAGGACCAGATGTGGTGCTAGGGATGAAGACATGGTTTGTAAACATGGCCATATGCAAGGAAAGTATCATACTGTTCAGAATATCTTTCTAAAAATCCACGAGTCTACCCCAGGCACTGTGTTTCTAACCACTTAGGTGGATGGGTCTGATGCAGGGTAGCAGTGGAGAAATAATATACCTAGCAGTTAGGATCGGAGTCAGTCTGTTTTTCATATCATGGCCTCTTTCTGCCGTGTGCTGCTGTTCTGCCCACCAAAAATCAGAACTGCTCTTTCTTTATTATCAAGAACCAATTCCACCAGGATGGGGGAACGTCCTGTAAAACAGTTGGGCTTTTACTTATCAAAGGAAGAGATTACTGAGAAGAAAAAATTGAGGGAACACCTTTGTTTAGGGTTGGAGCTATCTCACCTTAGAATAAACTGTTTTAAAAACTTTATTTTGAAACCTATTTCATATCCAACATGATTCAAGGGTGACTTGCTCTGTGTTCAGTGGTCTCACATGGTGGTGCTAATGGATCCATATTTGGTGCCAGGGACAATACAGGGGTCCATTGCATCTAAGGCAAGTGCCTAAATCCTTGTACTATCTCTCTAGCTTGTTGGAAATATCTATTTTAAATAATTAAATAATTAAAAGACAAAAATAAATTTAAGTTACTTTTTAATGAGCTAAGTAAATTCTCAAAATAATTATAAGTTTGTCTACATTATGCTATGTTGGAGGTATTAATTGATTTATTTCGTTTCTCAATGTGATCCTTGTGGAGTAAAAAAGAAATTAACTCTGCAAAAAACATGTTTTGGTAAGATTCTGTACTTGAGGGGCCAGAGAGATAGCATGAAGATAGGGCGTTTGCGCCTTGCATGCAGAAGGACAGTGGTTCGAATCCCAGCGCCCCATATGTCCCCCAAACCTGCCAGGAGCGATGTCTGAGCATAGAGCCAGGAGTAGCCCCTGAGTGCTGTAGGGTGTGACCCCCCCCAAAAAAAAAAGATTCTGTACTTGACTTTTATTCTAAGTAAGGGCGGTGTCTTTCTCTGCAGGCTTTACAAGGTCAAACTTGCATAAATTTATCTGAGTTATGATTCTTTAAACAAATAATATCAGACAAAAAAAATCCTATGCCTGGATTTTGTAATGCCTACTAGTCACACACAAGTAATAGTAATCAAGTTAAACTTGATTGTATGTGTGTATCCGTGTGTGTGTGTGTGTGTGTGTGTGTGTGTGTGTTAGTAAGGGATAAAGCTTCCATTTTAATTTTTTTCTGTTGACATTTTATAATAAATATGTTGTAACACAATATTGTTTCTTAGTCTTTTCTCATAAACCTTCCAGATCATTGACTTTTCTCTCTGAATGATTTTACTAGAAAGTTTATATTGAAAAGTATAAATCTTTATGTACCATACATATTAAGCTACTCTTGCCTCAAAAGCTTTTTCAGAGTGACTCTTTTTACAACAAAATGAATTATGTTTGTAAGACAAACCATTTGCTCTCTATGATAACTATTAATTTAAAGGATGTAATGTTTCAGACTTCCTTGAAACCTTAAACTGATACCAGCTACAGGACAATCTGTACTATTACTTTTAATGAATTACATTTGGTAACTGGATTCTCTTCTTGAAGCATGCTTTCAACTTTCAAATATTTTGGTCTGCCATTAATTCAATGATTTCACCCTTTTTGTTCCCCTAGACAGGGTAATTTCATCAAAGTTTTCCCACATGGCAAAATCTGTATTAGCTATTTGGTGTGCTATAAATTTAAAAGCCAGTAGTATTCCTCCCACTCCTTATGTATACAAAAAACAGATGTAGTGATTATACTGCAATGTTCCTGGCTAATGCAAATTTAGATGTAAGAATATAGCCTTTCTATGTACTGGAGAAAAGTATGTCATTCTTTCTCATTTCACTTAAATGGATGTTTAATAAAATCACTACTTATCAAAAGAGAAAGTCTAAAGAAAAACTAAATAAATGAGGTGATATTTTAAAAGTTAATAAATGAGGTGCCTTGATCTATGGCTTCATTAAAGTCTTTTCATTGCTTCACAGAGCTGTTAAAAATACGAGATGTGGTGTAAAGCATAGGTAAGCTAATTTATACATAGCTTTAAAGAGTAGGCAGTGCAACACTTATTATGTTTACCCAAGGGTCAATTGAATGTAGAAAGCCTTTTATTCTAGAAGATATTATGAGACAATATCTAACTGCAAACCAACCTTCTTAAAGATAAAATAATGTAAAGTGAACTGTGTTTCAAGTGAGTAAGTTGAAGAAACTGGTGAAGTAAAATGTGATGATATATTTTGACTTTCTCCATTACTTGGGTATACTATCAATAATTTTATTTAACAGATTTGTTTGAATCTTTAGGATCTTATATTTTGAAATAAAATAGCTATTTAAAGAAATTTTCCCAGAGAAGTGTTGGTATGTGTATGAGGGAAAGATAGAGAGGGGGAGAGATGTATTAAAGAGAGAACACAAATTTCTCTAAAGCAGAAAAAAAAAAGCCAGGACTATAATTTTAAAATCAATATAGATCAAGCTTTTAGTATCACTTCAATTCACATCAGTGGCTCTGAAAGCTTTATTTGAGAAGTTTATATAGCTGAGAGTAACAAACATTTAAAATACCCCAGACATGTTTAGGGCTCTTTGTTCAAAAGTAGCAAAAATAAATTTGACAGAAACCAAAACTATATATGTTAATGGTTGATGGTTTGTAGCATAAAATTTAGTAGTAAGACCACTTATTTAGAAGATACGATGGATGCTAATATCTATTGGTTAACTTTGACCTTTCATCTTTCTGCATCTCTTCTGTCTTTCCTATCACAGTGTTCACTTCTCTTTCTTAATTGCACTCTCGTGCTATTTGAATGAAGTTTTCTACCATAAATTGGTCCTCTGATCCTCATCTCTGTTATCTTGGGATGTTATTATCCTGGACAAGAACAGGTGCTGAAAGGAGATAAAGATGTATGTTACCTATAGGTAAAAAAAAATAGTTCAAACCACAATGCCTAAAAGAAGAGAGAGAGAGTGAGTGAGAGAGTATGTGACAGAGATATAGAGAGACAAAGACAGAGAGACAGATAGAGAGAGAGAGAGACAGAACGAAAAGAAAAATGTCTGCCACAGAGGCAGGCAGTATGGAAGGAAAGAGGGAAACTGGTGACATTGATGGTGGAAAATGTGTGCTGGTAAAGGGTGTAATACATTGAATGACTGAAACTCAGTCATGATCAATAATTGTGTGTCTCATGGTGATTCAATTAAAATCATGTATAAATCAATAAAATATTAAATTAAAAAAATACACTGTCTTAGAACTTGCTCTCAAGCTTTGGAGTTGATGGTTTTAGTTCTAGATCCATAAACCAATTTTCCTAGGATGTCCATTAAATACTTTTAATTTATTAGACTTTCCTTCTGTGTCTAAACACAAAAATGTTTAATGAAATATCACATTTAATTAAAAATTGGACGGATTTCCATTATTGTATTAATAGGCTTACAATGTCAATTTCACTATAATTGTATATACACACTGTAAATGTAGTAATATAACTTTTCTGTATGTAGTCCAAGACATTCCTAACTCTCAAAGTCTTTTTTTTATTTTAGTTTTTGGGCCACACCTGGTGATGTTCAGGGGTTATTCCTGGCCATGTGCTCAGAAATAGCTCCTGGCTTAGGGGACCATATGGGACACCAGGGGATCAAACCACGGTCTGTATTAGGCTAGCTTGGGCAAAGCAGATTCCTCACCGCTTGCACCACTGCTATGGCCCCCCAAAGTCATTTTAACACCTCTACTTATTATATATGCTCAGGAAAGACAAATCTTTCAATAATTTAAATAAATATATAAGATGCAAATTTTCCATGTATTTGTTGAAGTAAACCCTTGAAACAAACTTTCTTTCATTCACATTCCTTTATCTATTGTGTTTGATCTGTTACAAAGGTTTATGAGCAATATGTGCTTTTAAGATTATAGCACAAGTAAGTAAACTTCTACCTGTGGGTAACTACTAAGAGAAAAATTGAACTTTAAAACAAAATAAGAACAAAATCCAGGAAACCAACAAAAGTAAAAGAAAAAACTTCATTAAAAAAAAAAGTTGGATGATTAATTCATCCAACTGGAAAGAAAATATGGGATAATTTTTAAAAGGATAATAAGACAAGATGTTTTCTCTTTTATAAACTCAATTAGCATGTAACATATATGTGTGCAAAAATGATAATTTTAAAGTGCCCTAAAGGCACACAAGAGGGAGGACCTACTTAGTTTATGTCTAGATTATCAATTCAGTTTTTCTTTTCTATTCTTTTAGTAAAATTAACTGTTTTGCTGAATAAGAGTGTTAAAGAAAATCTTAGTGAGTCATTCCAATTTGTTTCCACATTCTGAACAGTCAATAAAGGAATTTATTGCCTCATTAGGCATTTTGAGTACATTTCTAGAAACCTGGGTGATGTAAGACAGCAAAGTAACTTGGTACGATGTTTGGAAAGCAGTTGCAGCTGAACTTGTTTTTGAAATTGTAAGGTGTCTGCTGGACTGGAATGACATAGGAATTTATTTCAAGAAATGATGCCAGGCAGCAAGCTGGCTTCATGGACATGTGTATCTATTTTCAGCAAGTACTGAAACATGAATTTAAATATTGGTACTATGAAATATTCTAAAATTATTGATGTAAGAAAGTTGTGGTTTCAGTCATGATTAAGAAAAAAATGGAAGCCTGTGAGAAATAAACAAGTTTGGAAGATGTTTTATTGAGACTGGATGGTAATGCATCTAGTAACTTTCATCCTGGTTTTAGGTATTTTGTATCTTTGCATTTTATGTAGTTTCTATTCAGTTCTAAGTTCAAGATCAAGGCAATTGAAACCACTATACCTCTGAGTGAATGATTGCAGTTTCCAAGGATTCTTTACTAGTCAAATGAGAGTAGGTTCTTTTCCTTTCTTTTCAGAATCAGAGAAAGCTTCTAAGTTTTTTTTTTTTTTTTAAATTTAGAGACTTTATTTTAGATTTTGGCCACATACTGTAATGTTCAGGGGCTTACTTCTGGCTTTGTACCCAGGAGTTATTCTTGATGGTGCTCTGGGGACCATATAGGTTTTTGGAGGTCGAACTGGGTCAGTTATGTTCAAGGCCAGCACCATTAGTAGCTGACATTTGAGCTGAGGAAAATACTAACAATAAGTGAAGTTCTAAAAATACATTTTTTGTCTGCATTCAGGGAACAGGGTGACTCCTAAAAAGTATTCATAAGGCTTTCCTGTGATACTTGACAAAACAGAATGGGGATTCAATATAAAGAGGGCCTGCTAATGTAATGCCTGGACCAACCCAGCAATGTTTATGGTCTTCTTGTCTGTCTTTACCCAGCGACACTTATGTGACCAAATATTGTTCCCAGGCATTAAACTGGGGTGATCTATATTGGAAAGTGCCTTAAGCCCTTTTCAATCTCTCTGGCCTCAAAAAGCACATTTTTAACATAATTGGTGAATGGGTTTATAAAATGTATGCAATTGTTGGAAATCTGTATTATGATTAGTAACCAGAGATCAAACGAAAACATAGAAACATACTGAGGTAAAATTTCCAAATTTCTTCTTTAAGTTTTTAAGTAAGTAACTTAAGCTTCATACTGCAAATAATGAAAAACATTTTGTGAGGAAGGAAAATGATCAGGTTTGTTTTTCTGACTTCTTATCCTTTCAGTGCACATATAGGGCAGAGATTAAACATTTTAAGAACTGCTACAATACTTTTTAACCACTATTTAGACACCAGATGAAGTCAGAGCAGGGAAAAGAAAGTTCAAAAGGGCTTATGTACTTTGCTTTGAATATATCTGGCCTGGATTCAGTCTGGAGCACTGAGGGGAGCAATCCTGAGCACTGAATAGGAGCTGGGTTTGACAACCCATGCCCCCACCCCCTCGCAAGCCAACTTTGCCTTCTAAAAAATTTACTTTCAGTAAATAATTGATCAAATTTAAGCCATGGCACTGATTACAAAGCTTTGTAACTGTCCTTCAGATTTTAATGAAATTGCTGTAATTTCTGTTTTGCAGTCCATCATTCCCCATATATTTTTGGTAATAAATAATTTATTAAGCCATAAAAAGACAAGAAGGAACAAATGCAGTTGGATAAGTAAAATCAACCCATCTGAAAATGCTGCTATATGACCATAACTGTAAGACACTTTGGAAAAGTCAAAATTATGGAAACTGTTAAAATACCAGTAGTTGTCAGAGGTAAGGAGGTTAGAGAGACAGAGAGAATTTTTAGAGCAGCGGAACCACTCTGTATAATAATATAATTCTGAACATGTGTCATTATACATTTGTTAAAACTCATTCAAAGTATCACTGTTAAGGGTCCGAGTTGACCTCCCAAGTCGGCACTCAGAATCAAATACCATCTCTGATAATACAAGGTGCAAAGGGGAGTTTATTCGGCTGGCCGAGGTCCAAGTCTCATCCAACATAGTGGAGTCTTGACAAGGATCCTGGTTCAAATTTCCAAGGGGTTGTGCTCGCTTCGGCAGCACATATACTAAAATTGGAACTATATAGAGAAGAATAGAATGGCCCCTGCGCAAGGATGACACTCAAATTCGTGAAGCGCTCCATAAAAAAGAAAAAAAAAATTCCAAAGGGTTTACAAGCTTTAACGATTCAAGCATCTCATTGAGTATGCAAACAGTTCAACCTTTTCAACACACACGATTGGCCTATTTCTTTCCACACAAATCATGTCATTTTTAGAAAAGAAGTCCCAGTTCATCACTGACCCAACTTTATTTGTCCAGGGGGCCAAATCTGGTGGAACATTAAGAAACCACCTGGTTCCTGAACAGAACAGAAAGGGACCTGACCTTCAGAGGGTGTATTCTGTGGTTTTATCTCAGAACTGCCTTCCTTGGCTTATAGAGAGGTGATAGAGTGAGAAAATACTGTGAGCCTCGGCTCTGGCCTGCTATAAAAGCAGCTCCACTGGGGCTTGGGACTACCTTGGTCCAAGCCCTGGGACTCTGTCCTCACATCATAGCAAGAATATACCCTAGGAACATAAAAATACAATACAAAAACCCCTTCCTTACACCTATATTCATTACAGCACTATTTACCATAGCAAGACTATGGTAAGATGCCCTACAACAGACGAATGGCTAAAGAAACTGTGGTACATATACACAATGGAATATTATGCAGCTGTCAGGAGAGGTGAAGTCATGAAATTTTCCTATACATGGATGTACACGGAATCTATTATGCTGAGTGAAATAAGTCAGAGAGAGAGAGAGAGAAAAAAACGCAGAATGGTCTCACTCATCTATGGGTTTTAAGAAAAATGAAAGACATTCTTGCAATAATAATTTTCAGACACAAAAGAGAAAAGAGCTAGAAGTTCCAGCTCACCTCAGGAAGCTCACCACAAAGAGTGATGAGTTTAGTTAGAGAAATAACAACGTTTTGAACTATCTAATAATGAGAATGTATGAGGGAAATGGAGAGCCTGTTTAGAGTACAGGCGGAGGTCGGGTGGGGAGGAGGGAGACTTGGGACATTGGTGATGGGAACGTTGCACTGGTGATGGGTGGTGTTCTTTACATGAGTGAAATCCAAACACAATCATGTATGTAATCAAGGTGTTTAAATAAAATAAAATAAAAAAAGAATAAATCTTAATGTAACTACAAACTTTATATAATAATGATGCATCAATATCAATATTAAAACAAATATTCCTTATGGAATAAGATCACAGGAGGGAAGAAAATGGACATGAAAAGACAGAGAAAGGGGAAACATTTTCCCTTTCTTTCTTTCTTTCTTTCTTTCTTTCTTTCTTTCTTTCTTTCTTTCTTTCTTTCTTTCTTTCTTTCTTTCTTTCTTTCTTTCTTTCTTTCTTTCTTTCTTTCTTTCTTTCTTTCTTTCTTTCTTTCTTTCTTTCTTTCTTTCTTTCTTTCTTTCTTTCTTTCTTTCTTTCTTTCTTTCTTTCTTTCTTTCTTTCTTTCTTTCTTTCTTTCTTTCTTTCTTTCTTTCTTTCTTTCTTTCTTTCTTTCTTTCTTTCTTTCTTTCTTTCTTTCTTTCTTTCTTTTGTTTTTGGGTCACACCGGGCAGGGGTTACTCCTGGCTCTATGTTCAGAAATCACTCCTGGCAGACTCGGGACCATACGAGATGCCGGGATTCGAACCACCAATCTTCTGCATACAAGGCAAACGCCTTACCTCCATGCTATCTCTCTGGCCCCCTTTGTTCCTTCTTTCTTTCTTTTTTTAAATTATCTCTATTTAAACACCATTATTACAAATATGATTCTAGTTGTATGATTTTAGTCATGTAAAGAACACCCTCTTCAGCAGTGCAGCATTCCCACCAACAATGTCCCAAATCTCCCTCCTTCCCACCTCACCCACAACTGTACTTGAAATAGACTTTCTTATTTTGGGGACACACCCAATAGCACTCTGAGTTACTCCTGGCTCTGCACTCAGAAATCACTCCAGGTAGGGTTGGGGAACTATATGGAATGCCAGGGATCTAAACTGGTTGGTTTCCTAAAACAAACATCCTACCTGCTGTGCTATTGCTCCAGCCCAGCCCCATATTATTTGTTTGTTTTGTATTATTTAGTTATCTATTTTTATTTTTATTAAAATATTTACTTAAACACCATGGTTACAAACATGTTTGTAGTTGGGTTTCAGTCATAAAAAAGAACACCCCGGGGCTGAAGAGATAGCATGGAGGTAGGGTGTTTGCCTTGCATGCAATAGGACTGTAGTTCGAATTCCTGCATCCTATATGGTCCCCGAAGCCTGCCAGGGGTAATTTCTGAGCACAGAGCCAGGATTGACCCCTGAGTACTGCCAGGTATGACCAAAAAACAAACAAACAAAAAAAATGAACAGTCCCTTTCATCAATGCAACCTTCTTGCCACCAATGTCTCTCATCACCCTTCTCCCACACCCTCCGGCCTGTTTTAAGGCAGGCATTCTATTTATCTCATTCACACATTATCATCATAATTGTTGGTGTGGTTATTTCTTTAATTGCACTCACCAATTTTGTGGTGAGCTTCAGAACATGGGCTGAACCTTTCAAACCTCATCTCAATTGTCTCTGGGTATTATTACCATACTGTCTTTTACTTTTCTTAAATCTCACAGATGTGTGAGAGATTCCTTTTTCTACCTCCCTTTGAGGCATGGAATAACTGGATCATATGGGAGTTCCATTACCAGTTCTTTGAGGAATCTCCATATTTTTCCAGACAGACTGGACTACATTGCATTCCCACTATCAATATCCCCCATATTTTTAATCTTGCCTATTATACTATATGTTCTTTCTCATACACAAGTCCTCAAGGCACAGAATTCACACTGACTTTGTAAACAAAAGTAATTGTAATATTGAGAATCAGGCAATATCAAAGTAAGTTTTGTATTTGGACAGTTAAGGTTCAGATTTTGGTTTTGTCTTTACCTAACTAACTTGACCTTAACCAAGTTAAGTCTTTGCATGAGAATTTGGAAATAAATGTTACTGTCTATTCGAGTTGTTTTGTTGATTCAAGGATTCAAGGCAGCAGAGTAAATAGAAAAATCATTCAAAGAATTTCTGTAGGATTTATTGTAATAGAGATGTTGATAAAAATATGTTTATCCATTATAACGTGTCTTATTCCCCCATCATAAACATTTCTGCCTTTTTGGAGTTGTTATATTCCAGTTTAATCTCTTACACTGTGAACACATATTCTTCTCTTTGCATTTATCTCTACATCAATGTGACTTAAATACCTAAATCTGAAAATGTATTCATACCTCTGCATATTAAAAATCTTTTTAACATTTAAGTTAGAACCAGTGTTCTAAGTTTTGTTCCTTTGTTTCTTAAAATGCTTAAATTTTCTTTCTCTGTCAGCTTCCTGATCTCACATTTATTCAAAGATTATACTTTACTTTGATGTTCAGCACTTCAAGAACTTTCTTTTTTTTTTTTTTTTTGGTTTTTCGGGCCACACCCGTTTGATGCTCAGGGGTTACTGCTGGCTAAGTGCTCAGAAATTGCCCCTGGCTTGGGGGACCATATGGGACGCCGGGAGATCAAACCTTGCAAGGCAGACACCTTACCTCTAGCACCACCTCACCAGCCCCACTTCAAGAACTTTCAACTCATTTTCTAATATCAAGACATTCTTCTCTTTAAGAAAGAAAAGCAGTTTATTAACTGAAAGTGGAGAAATGTTATTTTTGTAAGACTATTCATCTTTATGAGTTTCCCTGATAAGTCTAAAAATTTGATTCCTTTTAATATATGAAGGCAGTGGTTTTATTCAACTATGAGAGAAGAAATAAAACATGGCTAGAACATCAAGCCTTAGGAGCAATAGCACAGCTATAGGGCTTTTGCCTTGCATGTGGCCAACCCAGGACGGACCCGGGTTCAATTCCAGGCATCCACATGTTCCCCTGAGCCTGCCAGGGACGATTTCTGAGCACAGAGCTTGGAGTAACCCCTGAGTAACACTGGGTGTTGCCCCCAAACCAAAATAAATAAATAAATAAATAAATAAATAAATAAATAAATAAATAAATATTAAAAAGAAAAGATAATGAAGCTTCAGACTTGCTTGAGAGAACAATAATTTGGCCAGAAGGCTGCTCACTCAGATGAACTCTTTGGGAAGAACTTGCTTCTTAAACATCATAAGCACTATCCCATATTATGTAGCTATTTACTGCAGACTTATTTTTAATATATATTACATTAATTTAAAATATTTCAATGAAAAAATGTAACCATGCAAAATATAAGTAATTTTACATAGCCTATAATAAAAATTTAAATTAAAAATTTACAAAATGGGGGCTGAAGCAATAGCACAGCGTCAGGGCAGGGCATTTGCCTTGCAAGCTGCCAACACAGGATGAACACTAGTTTGAATCCTGGCATCCCATACTGCCAGGGAAATTTCTGAGTGCAGAGCCAGGAGTAACCCCTGAGGGCTTTTGGTGTGGCCCAAAACAAACAAACAAAAATTAAAAAATGGTTGAATAACTATAATTGATTTTTTATTGATTTTATTGTCATGCTAAACATAATTTAAATATAAATTAGGGGTAGTATTAACACCATCTTAAAAGTAAGCTATTCAGAAACTGCTTTTTTTTATTTTATGGGGTTATTTCATTTTATTTATTTATTTTTGTTTTTTGGGTCGCACTTAGCAGTGCTCAGGGTTTACTCCTGGTTCTATGCTCAGAAATCACTCCTGGCAGGCTCAGGGGACCACATGGGATGCTGGGACTCAAACTACTGTCCCTCTGCAAGGCAAACAACCTACCTCCATATATCTCTCGAGCCCCAGGTGGGGGTGTGTTTTATTTTTATTCTCCAGTTAAACCATAGGGAATTCAGGAAATTGTATCAATGCAAGAAGATTGGGTTAATATTATAATCATGTAGTCATTGTATTTATTGTTCCACATTTTATCTGAAATTTGCATATGATTCAATTTTATTCCATAAAAGTAAGTTTAGCTTATCTATGTATGCTTTAAATAAAACAGTACCCCAAACTTGGGTTGCTTTCATGGCACTTGAATCTTACAAAGCTCTACTACCCCCCTTTATAATCTTTAGATTAAATTAAATTATCAGACTAAAAATACTGTTTCATCTCTAAATCGTGATGCCAGGCAAACATATGTACTATAGGATGAAAATAGATGTGTCATAAAAGAAAAGGCAGTATAAAGAGCTCATTTCCCTAAATAGAGCAAAAATGTTAATGGGAAGGAGAATAAATAAAATAGCTTATCTGGAGACCCATTTTAGACTTCATCACAATCTAGAAAAATGTTTCAAGTAAATAAAATATGTTCCTACTCACCAATAAGTATAATATAGGCAATTTATGATCATTACAGTTTTTATTGTATTTGAAGAATTCCACAGAGGGCCATTAAAAATCCATTATAGGGTTTTTAGTTAGCGATCTGTTCTGCTTTCCAAACCATGGTCATTTAAAGCAGTTTCAGACTTACAATAATATGCAATTCTTTCTCATCTCATCCAGATTTTGTTTGCTTACAAACAATTACTTGAGGTTTTTGTTGCCTTGTTGGTCATTCTTAAAAGCACTATATAATTTAGTTCTTTAAAATACATCAGTGTTCTTCAGAAAATGTTTTCTTATGTACAAGCTCCATTTAAATTTGTAATAGAGAGATGTATTTATTTGTAAAGATTAAAAGAAATTTTAGGTTCTCATAGATGGAGCATTAATAAAAAATGTGATAAAAAATATAACAGAAGTTCTCTGCCTACTTGGAAACATAGTTCTTGTTTCGCTACTTCAATTTCCTCAACTTTCTAATTGCACCCCTAGTATTCGACTTGGAATACACAATCTAGGCTTCAGTCTACATTTTCATATTTTTCATTACCTTATCTCATAGTTCCTCCCTTATACACAGACACATCTTCCCAAATGTGTGTATTCCATTGCTATAATATGTTTTACATTCAATGGAACATCTTTACTATCTCCAAACAGTTTTTATGTTGCTCCACTGTTTTTCTTGAGCTGCAGTCCTAAAATCCTCCTTTATAATATGTAATCTGGTTAAGTCTTTGTCTTGCAATTAAAATTCTGTTTCAATTAAACTTACATTTCTGCAGAAAAACTGCTGGTAGTATAGAAAAAGGAGAGTATATTTGTTAAGAGATGATAGCTTCCCATCAACTTTGTTAGATGTTGTTCATTAGATACTACAATTAACTCACTTGGCACCAAGGAATGGGGCAATATGTATTTTGTTTGTATCTTTGTTACACCCAGAGGTGCTTGGAGACTACTCCTGGCTATGCACTTGGGGATTATTCCTGGTGAGCTCAGATGATCTTATTGAGAGCAAGTTTGTCATGTGTAAAGCAAGTGCTCTACCCAACATACTATCTCTCCAGGTCCATGAAACATAGTATTTGGTAAACTGGGGCCTGGTTAATTTACCATAAAGAAGTCTTTCTGGGAGGTAAAGTAATATTATGATAGCTTTTCAGTAATGGTATGTAGTAAACCCCAATGCATAAAAAGAAAAAGAAAAACTGTGCTCTAAACTGGGAGCAGGAGGAGAACTAGGGATGTTAATGGAAGGAAATAGATACAAATGAAGAGACAAGTGTACATTCTACAAATGAAACTCAGTAATGAATAACTGTGTAACTTTATTGTTCATGGTGAAATAAGAGAAAGAAAGGTAAAAAGGAAAAAGAAAGAGATAGAAAGAGAAAGAAGAGAGAACAGTACAGAATGAGAGAAAGAAAGAATAAGAGATAAAGGATTGAGCCCGGAGAGATAGCACAGCGGTGTTTGCCTTGCAAGCAGCCGAACCAGGACCAAAGGTGGTTGGTTCGAATCCCGTGTCCCATATGGTCCTCCGGGTCTGCCAGGAGCTATTTCTGAGCAGACAGCCAGGAGTAACCCCTGAGCACCGCCGGGTGTGGCCCAAAAACGAGAGAGAGAGAGAGAGAGAGAGAGAGAGAGAGAGAGAGAGAGAGAGAGAGAGAGAGAGAGAGAGAGAGAGAGAGAGAGAGAGAGAGAGAGAGAGAGAGAGAGAGAGAAAGAGAGAGAGAGAGAGAGAGAGAGAGAGAGAGAGGAACAAAAAAGAGAAAAGAAAGGAAGAAATACAAAGATGTAAAAAAGAAGAAATGAAGGCAGATAGGAAGGCAGGAAGAAAGAAGAAAGGAAAGAGAATGATGGAAGGAAGAAGGAAGGAAGGAAGGAAGGAAGGATAGAGAAGGAAAAAAGTAGGAAGGAAGGAAGGAAAGTAAGAAGAAAGAAGTTAGAAGAAAAAGGAAGGAAGGTGGAGGGAGGGGAAAAGGGAGGGAGGAAGGAATAAAGAAACACAAAGAAGGAAGAAGGAAAAAGAAATGCTTTCAGATAGACAGCAATAGATTGCAGATTCAGATTTTTTTCATTTATTAGTGACCTGTGTTCCTTGCATATGTGCATTTTATTTTCTAATCTTTTTATAGCATTGGTTTGATTGTGATCATTTTTAACTTTTGAAGTATGTATGTGGCCATTGATTCTGCATACAAGTTCTTGTGTTCTTCATAAGGCATGTTTGTATTTAAAAAGTAAAATCATATGTATATGAGTAATTAGACATAGCATATGTTTTCCTGTAAGCTAAAATTATAAAAAGCTAATAAGGATATAAATAACAAAAGCACTTTTGATAGATGTTCAAGCAGTCAAGGATATAACAGCTTCTCATGCTTTTCAAGTTTTAATTTTATTTTAGTCTGTTCTTGGTTGTAACACTTCTTCATTTATACAGTGTCACATTCCTCCTAATGGATGAGTCTATTTCTCTCAGACTCATGTAATCTGCACTGGAGAAAAAAACATCTTCAGGAAAGTACATGACTTTGAAGCAAACTTAGACATGCTTAAGAAAGTAAACTTTTAATGCATTATCTTAAATTCAATATTTTAAAAAAAAGTAATTTAGTTAAAATATTTTAAGTGAAATAGTATGTCTGAAGATAATATCCAGACTTATACTCTTCATGTGTAGGAAAAATAAATTACAGAGGAAATCTTTACTGATCCCATAAACACAGAGATAACTTTTAGACTTACTGACAAACAGCTGTGAGCTGCTCTATAAATAATATCCTACTATTGTTTATCATTTTACTTTAAGCCAAGAAGCCTTTTACTATTGCATACGTCTCACAAGATCCATCTAAATCTTTTTATTTGTGAACTGCATTATGAGACAAAGCAGTCCTCTGCTCTTTTGTAAAACATTACAAATTAATTTTCTATTACAAAGGTGCAAGGTATAGGGAATTAAAACAGAACATAAAAGACTAGATTCTTGATCTCAGAGGATTTGCATCGCAACAAAGGAAACAAGCATGCACTTAAGCAAACAGATTCTGTACACATGCTTAGCACCTCAAGATAGCATAAGCTAACTGTGGAAAGAGGCATAGATGTTTTCAGTGGAGACAGCCTCTACTAGCATAATCAGAGATGGTTACCAAAAACTGCAGTCTGAGAAAAATCTTCAAGAGCGGTATGATTTTGTTCATTGTAAAGAAGACTCAATAATTTGGAATAGACAAAACTGAAAATTATTTTGTGTAACACATTAAGTCAGATATGAATGAGGAAAACATCGGAGTCATTAAAACAAAAACTTTCAAATAATAAATTCTTGTTTGTTTTTTCATCTATTATTTGCATAAACCAGTCTACTACCTCTGTTTTTTATTTGCACAGATTCCATGTTTTAGCATTTCTGCACCTTGATCAGTTGCAAGATGGGAGCTTTGAATTCTTGGACACAAGTGACCTATTCCTTTGAGTGCCTGACCACACCACAGGAGTCACTGATCTTAGCTGCTAAGATGATTAAGCACTTTGCTCTCTCTGAAATGGCATCCTATCAAATTATGCTCTAATAGCATCAAAACATTTAGCTTTTTGAGAAGCTAGACCTAGAGTGTTCCCATTCACGTCTAAACTTTCTCCAGCTGTGTAATCCTAACAGCTTGATTTCTTCTCTATTTTATGGTGAACAGAATAGTCTCAGAAATTCCTTTTTCCTTTTGAAATACCAAGATTTGGAGAGACTTAAAACTGATCATTCGCTCAAGAAATTGGACTCTTGGCTATTGTAAACCACTTTCTGGAGAACCAACACATTCTGAAAAAGCTTTGAGGCCTCTCTATTTATTATCAAGCAGAATCACCTTTGGAAGAGTTTGAACATGAGAACATATTGAAGCAGAATCACCTTTGGAAGAGTTTGAACATGAGAACATATTGAAGCAAGAATCTGTGCGGTTCCCCATTGCCTGTTTTTATTTCACACACACACACACCCTCCACATGACTATATCCAACAGAGGTAACCTGAATTTCTCCTTTGATGTCACATACCAGGAATTCTCCTGGTTAGGAACAAAGGGGCATTTTTTAGGCTTTATTTTTTTTCATAATTATTCCAGAGCAGATACTGACTGTGCCTTAGAACTAAGCTTATGATTTAATACTCAAAAGTATCAGAAAGACTGAACTCAGTGTTGAAAAATAAAGCAACATTGGTTTCTCATGGGTGGTCACAACCGAACATTTATAGTATTTTTAAAAACTATGGCTCATGAAATTACAGAGGTCTGAGCATTTTGTTTACATAATGACTCTGTTAGTGGCAATAGTAGTACTTTCTGATGTCGAACTGAGTTAGCCTTTTGGGCAAGTTTAGGCCACTTTCCCAAGGATCCTGGCTGTTGCCTGACCTTCATTCCTGCGGAAGTCAGCAGGACTGGAACTGACCAGTCATGCTTGATGTATTTTCCCTTAGAATGGCAGAAGGAAATTATCAGCTTAGGAGACTCTCAGAAATAATAATAGAGGATAGCTTCCTGTTTTGTAAGCTCTGTGTACTTAGCTCTCTGTGTTTCTTGGTGGGAATATGACATTTAAAGGGCCATGATGCTCTGAAAGGTATCACTTTACAATTAAGTTAGATTTTGAGTTTAGGAAAATCAACAAGACTTTATTATTTTTCCAAGTATTTGCGGTTGAAATAACTTGCCATTGAAACTTTGTACATGCTTTAGATTAGCAATTTTATAAAATCAATATTAATATGCCTATTGGAACTTAACTATTTCTGTTTTTACTAAATTTTAATTTCAATTGCTAATTGGTGACATGGAATGGGAATGGGTATCAAAATCCAACCAGTCCTTTATTTGAAGAAAATTTAACATTTAAAACTAAGTTAATTCAGGGGTGCATATTTTCTTTATAAAATAACCATTTTTTTATCAATTAGTATGGTCAGATTCCTTCAGGAAGTTCTAACACTTAATATATAATTTGTTTATAAACATTTTACTATTTATTTTTATACCTAATCCCACGTTTTTATGAATAATAGTAATATCAGTAAAACATTTAAACAAATGATTTTGTGAATACCTTTCAAAGAAAATGAATATATTTATATATACATATATAAATTTGCTTAACCTTATCTACAAGAATTCTGAGCAAAGTAAAGAGAAATGGTTTAAACAAAGTAGGTTTTTTTATACAAATAAAATATTTTCTACAGTACTCCAAACCATACATAATTTACATATGGTTTTTCAGTGAAGTTAATCTAACTCCACCAATAAAGAATGAATAAATTACAGCAATTAAAGAAGCATAAGTTTTGGTGAATATCATGACTGAGTGTGTGAGCACCACAACCTTATGTGTGACACCAGGCAAGCTTACAATCTAAATTGTGTGATGTGAAAAAACAACAACCAAGAATGTATGCCAAAAAGCCTGTAGGCAACAAAAATGATAGTGCAGTGGAACTAGGAAGAGATAGTAAATAGGATGGACAGATATCACATGTTCATCCCAAAGCTATTTCAATCGACTTGTATTTCCTGGTTACCAGTGATAAAGAGCATTTTTCATGTTTCTATTGGCCATTTTTATGTCTTTGGTTAAATGTCTCTCCAACTCACACAATTTTATGTGAGGTCATTTTGTTGTTGTCGAGTTTTATGAAATTTTTAAACTATATTGGGTATTTATCATCAAATGTTTGGTCTATAAAGACTAAATATATTTCTATTCACTCACTAAGATATACGGGAAGTTTTATTTTGTTATTATTTTTGAAGTTAAAATGTTTTCTATTTGTTTATTTTTGTACCGTATGTTCTGCTGCTCATGGCATATTTTTGGACTTATGTTCAGAGATTCTTTTGGTGGGCTTGGGGACAGAAAATCAAACCAGGTTAGAGTCAGCTGCATACAACACATGTTCCTTACTTTTCTATGGCCCTGAAGTTAAAAGACATTTTTTAAGTAAAAAATTTTCTTTAGGTATTACAAGTCAAGAAAAAGAGAGAATTATGCATTCAAGAGCTTCTCCAGAGGTAGAGAACCCTGGATGACTTTGGGGTTTGAATTATATATAGATATTCTTCAAATGGCTTTGGCTTATTCATTTCTTTTGACATGAAGAACATTTTTGTTTGATGTAATCCTACTTGTTTATTTTTGCTTTTCTTTCCTTTGTCACGAATTTAATCCCCAAAGATAACTGAATCATTATCAAAAATTATCTTGCCTGTGTTTACTTTTATGTATTCTATGATTTGTATTTTAGAATCCAAATATTTAATTCATTTGAGCTATTGTTTATGTGTAGTGAGAAATAGCAACTCAATTTTATTCTGTAGTTATCCAGTTTTTCCAGTCAGACTCATTGAATAAACATTTTTCTTAATTTATCTTAGTTTCTGTTTTATCAATCAATAGTAAATGTATAGGGATTAAATTCTGGCTACAAAATTTTTTTTCTTATTTTGGGCCACACCCAGTGATGCTCAAGGGTTCCTCCTGGCTATGTGCTCAGAAATCGCTCCTGGCTTGGGGGACCATATAGGACACTGGGGAATCAAACCACCTTTGGTCCTGGGTCAGCTGCATGCAGGCAAACACCCTATTGCTGCACTATCAATTTGGCACCTGGCCTCTAAATTCTATAGATTTGTAAGTATTTTTTTTTATTTACTAACATAATGTTTTGAGTATTATATGTTTGAAGTATCTTGAAATCAGGGAATGTTTGTCTCAATTTTTCACTTTCATAATTGCTTTGGGTATTTGTTTTCTTTTGTATTTATATCTGGAATTTTCCTGAGTTTCCAAAGAAACTGTATACGTCTTTGGATAAGATAGTTATTTATCAATGTAACTTTTTTAGTCCATGAGTAAGTGATATCTGACCCTCTATATACTGTCTCCTTCTAGCTCCACCATACTACCATTTTTTATTCCCTTCAGGCTTGTTGGCACACATATTTGGTTGTTGTTTTCACAGTTTTGGTTGCAAGCTATTCTGTAATTACAACATAAGATCATGGTGCTCACACACTCAGTCATGGTATTCACCAAGATTGCTCTTCTTTAATTGTGTTTGCACATATTCATGCAAGTGTGGTGCTCAGTCACATCCTGATTGTACTGCTTGTTAGAGATTACTTAAGCACAAGTGATGTGCTTGTCTTTGGAGACACTTCCTTGTACTCTTCAAGTACCCTTTATTATTACTTTTTTTTTTATGGAACACACTGGCAGTAGGTAGGTGTTGCTAACAGATTTGTTCTCAAGATTTCCACCTGAAGATTTTTGTGAGACAATGTGGTACCTGAGTTGAACATGGACTTAAGGCAATAATGTTTTATACTCCTTTGAAGTTTGTCTGGATCTCAAATATCTTTTATAGTGGTGCTCAGCTGGGCTCAAACCCATTTGTAGTGTGGCTCACACATACCAGATTGCTTGCATTGTGGACTTCGATGGAAGAGTTTACAGAAAGAAGAAATCCAGACTCAAACAACAGAGTGGCCAACATTGTGTTTATTGGATATGGTGGCATCAGAGATTGAACCTATGATCTTTGGCTTCCAAGTCAATCATGCTGAATCATTGAACTGCTCTCTTGGTGCATGAGTATATTTTATTTGTCTTTTTGCATTTTTTTAACAGTGCCCTAGGGTGTCACATACAAGTCTTTCTTTCATCTTTGTTAAATTGACTCCTTGGTATTCAATTATATTTGATGTAGTTTTAATTCTATTAGATGTAGTTTTTTTTCTATTTGTTTCTTATTTTTCTAATTTATTACAAATAAATATGCTGCAGAATTTTGTATGTCAACATTTTAATCTGAAAATTTACTACATGGTTTGTTTCTAATCACTTTCTGTCAAGTCTTGAGGATATTTGCATTAGTATTATTATGACACCTTCAAATAGCTTCTTTCTTTGCTCATTTGAATTACTTGTATTTCCACTTTTTTTATCCTTTCCAGGTATTTTTTTTATTTAAACAACTTTATTACATACATGATTGTGTTTCGGTTTCAGTCATGTAAAGAACACCACCCATCACCAGTGCAACATTCCCATCACCAATGTCCCAAATCTCCCTCCTCCCACCCAATCCCCACCTGTACTCTAGACAGGCTTTCTATTTTCTCGTACATTCTCATTATTAGGATAGTTCAAAACGCAGTTATTTCTCTAACTAAACTCATCCCTGTTTGTGGTGAGCTTCATGAGGTGAGCTGTTACTTCCAGTTCTTTTCCTTTCGTGTCTGAAAGTTGTTATTGCAAGAATGTCTTTCACTTTTCTTAAAACCCATATATGAATGAGACCATTCTGCACCTTTCTCTCTCTAACTTATTTCACTCAGCATAATAGGTTCCATGTACATACATGTATAGGAAAATTTCATGACTTCACCTCTCCTGACAGCTGCATAATATTCCATTGTGTATATGTACCACAGTTTCTTTAGCCATTCATCTGTTGAAGGGTATCTTGGTTGTTTCCAGAGTCTTGCTATGATAAATAGTGCTGCAATAAATATAGGTGTAAGGAAGAGATTTTTGTATTGTATTTTTTGTTCCTAGGGTATATTCCTAGGAGAGTATAACTGGGTCGCATGGGAGCTGGATATTCAGTTTTTGGAGGAATTTCCATATTGCTTTCCATAAAGGTTGAACTAGACAGCATTCCCACCAGCAGTGGATAAGAGTCCTTTCTCTCCACATCCCCGCCAACACAGCTTGTTCTCATTCTTTGTGATGTGTGCCAATTTCTGCAGTGTAAGGTGGTACCTCATAGTTGTTTTGATTTGCATCTCCCTGATAATTAGTGATGTGGAGCATTTTTTTATGTGTCTTTTGGCCATTTGTATTTCTTCTTTGTCAAAGTGTCTGTCCATTTCTTCTCCCCATTTTTGATGGGATTAGATGTTTTTTCTTGTAAATTTCTGTCAGTGCCTTTTATATTTTGAAGATTAGCCCCTTGTCTGATTGGCATTGGGTGAATAGTTTCTCCCACTCAGTGGGGGGGGGCTCTTGTATCCTGGCCACTATTTCTTTTGAGGTTCAGAAGCTTCTCAGTTTAATATATTCCCATCTGTAATCTCTGCATTCACTTGCTTGGAAAGTGCAGTTTTCTCTTTGAAGATGCCTTTAGTCTCAATGTCCTGGAGTGTTTTACCTACGTGTTGTTCTATGTATCTTATGGTTGCGGGTCTGATATCGAGGTCTTTCATCCATTTGGATTTAACCTTTGAACATGATGTTAGCTGGGGGTCTAAGTTCAATTTTTTGCAAGTGGCTATCCAGTTATTCCAACACCACTTGTTGAAGAGGCTTTCTTTGCTCCATTTAGGATTTCTGCTCTTTTATAAAAAAATTAGGTGATCGTATGTCTGGGGAACATTCTCTGAGTATTCAAGCCTATTTCACTGATCTGAGGGCCGGTCCTTATTCCAATACCATGCTTTTTTGATAACTATTGCTTTGTAGTGAGTTTAAAGTTGGGGAAAGTAATTCCTCCCATATTCTTTTTCCCAATGATTGCTTTAGCTATTCTAGGGTGTTTATTGTTCCATATGAATTTCAAATGTGCCTGATCCACTTCTTTGAAGAATGTCATGGGTATCTTTAGAGGGATCACATTAAATCTGTACAATGCTTTGAGGAGTATTGCCATTTTAATGATGTTAATCCTGCCAATCCATGAGCAGGGTATGTGTTTCCATTTCCGCGTGTCCTCTCTTATTTCTTGGAGCAGAGTTTTATAGTTTTCTTTGTATAGGTCCTTCACATTTTTAGTCAAGTTGATTCCAAGATATTTGAGTTTGTGTGGCACTATTGTGAATGGGGTCGTTTTCTTAATGTCCATTTCTTCCCTATTATTATTGGTGTATAGAAAGGCCATTGATTTTTTGTGTGTTAATTTTGTAGCCTGCCACCTTGCTATATGAGTCTATTGTTTCTTAGAAGCTTTTTTGTAGAGACTTTAGGGTTTTCTAGGTAGAGTATAATGTCATCTGCAAACAGTGAGAGCTTGACTTCTTCCTTTCCTATCTTGATTCCCTTGATATCTTTTTCTTGCCTAATCGCTATAGCGAGTACTTCCAGTGCTATGTTGAATAGGAGTGGTGAGAGAGGAGAGCCTTGTCTTGTGCCAGAAGTTAGAGGAAAAGCTTTCAGTTTTTCTCCATTAAGGACAATATTTGCCTCTGGCTTGTGGTAGATGGCCTTAACTGTATTGAGAAAGGTTCCTTCCATTCCCATCTTGCTGAGAGGTTTGATCAAGAATGGCTGTTGGACCTTATCAAATGCTTTCTCTGCGTCTATTAATATGATCATGTGATTTCTATTTTCCTTGTTGTTGATGTTGTGTATTATGTTGATAAATTTACAGATGTTAAACCATCCTTGCATTCCTGTAATGAAACCTACTTGACCATAGTGGATGATCTTAATAAGCATTGAATCCTATTTGCCAGGATTTTGTTGAGGATCTTTGCATCTGTATTAATCAGCGATATTGGTCTGTAATTTTCTTTTTCATAGAATCTCTGTCTGGTTTAGGTATTAAGGTGATGTTGGCTTCATAAAAGCCATTTGGAAGTGTTCCTGTTTTTTTGATTTCATTAAAAAGTCTTGCCAAAATCGATAGAAGTTCCTCTTGAAAGGTTTGAAAGAATTCATTAGTGAATCAGTTTGGGCCTGGGCTTTTGTTTTTGGGAAGACATTTGATTACTGTCTTAATATCTCAATAGTGATGGGTGTGTTATATATGCTACATCCTATTCATTTAACCGTGGAAGATTATAAGAGTCCAAAAATTTATCCATTTCTTCCATTTATTTTTTAGTGGCATAGAGTTTCTCAAAGTAGTTTCTGATTACCCTTTGGATCTCTACCATATCAGTATTGATCTCTCCTTTTTCATTCCTAATATGAGTTATCAAGTTTCTCTCTCTTTCCTTGTTAGTTTTGCCAGTGGTCTATCAATCTTGTTTATTTTTTCAAAGAACCAACTTCTGCTTTTGTTGATCTTTTGGATTGTTTTTTGGGTTTCCACTTCATTGATTTCTGCTCTCAGCTTTGTTATTTCCTTCTGTCTACCTATTTTTGGGTCCTTTTTTGAGTACTTTCTAGTTCTATGAGCTGTGTCATTAAGCTATTCAGGTATGCCTCTTCTTCTTTCCTGATGTGTGCTTGCAAAGCTATAAATTCCTCTCAGTTCCACTTTTGCTGTGTCCCATAGGTTCTGATAGTTTTTGTCCTATTGTCATTTGTTTCTAGGAAGGTTTTGATTTCCTCTTTGATTTCATCTCGGACCCACTGGTTATTCAATATTAGGCTGTTTAACTTCCAGGTATTAAAGTTTTTCTTTTGTGTCCCGTTGTAGTGCACATATAATTTCATTGCCTTGTGGTCAGCGAAGGTAGCCTGCAAAATTTCTATTCTCTTGATATTATGGAGGTATGTTTTATGTGCTAGCATGTACTCTATCCTGGAGAATGTCCCATGTACATTAGAGAAGAATGTGTATCCAGGCCTCTAGCACAGTTCTTAGTGTGATTTTTTTCTTCTTGTTTTAATGGTGTTCTTTCCTTAGAAAGAACGCACGGCCGTGTACACAGGCAGCACTCACAATTTCTCAAGGTCGGGCCCCACTGGGCAGGTGTAGTTTCATAGATTTTCTCAGCCTGACGTCACATACAGGGGACCTGACTTCTGCAAAGTACTGCTTATAGCCGGTTTTCACATTGTGAAGCAGTTCCTTGGTGTGCCCACCCTTGAATGAGCCTCTGGGAGACGAGTTTTCTGGAGCCTCTTTTCGGCCCACTCCCAAGAGGTTCAATCAACAGGACAGGAGACAGACACACAGAGGCAGCACTCACAATTTCTCATGGTCGGGTCCCACTGGGCAGGCGTAGTTTCGTCTTATATTTCTTCTTGATCATTGTTCTGCTATGACTTTCATACTATAGTGATTAATAGTTGTAAAAGTGAATATCCTTGTTTTCTTTAATATCTAAAATGAAATGTTTTCCTATTTCCACTATTGAGTAAGATGCAGCTCTGAATTTGTCATTCATGACTTCTACTATATATAGAAATAAATTACTCTAAATAAGATTGCTGAGAGTTTTTATGATACACAGATGTGGGATTTTTTTGAGAACTTCTCTGAATTTATTGCTATATATTTTATTTTTCTGGTTTTAGAAATGATGTATTAAATTACTTGGTTGTATGTGTCATCTTATATCTATATTTCTAAAGTAAATTTCCTTTGGTCATGATACTTTTAATGTTTTGCAGAAGTTTCTTTGCTAAGAGATTGTTTAGTATCACATTCTGAGGATGGAATAGCTCTTTTCTAAATTCTCTAATATAATAAATTTATATATCACAACCCCTTATAACTCCTAGTATTTCTGAATATCTTCTATAATAGCTTCTTTTGATATTTGATCATATTATTATTGAAATTAATCTTAACTTTTGGGGTTTTTTTGTCATTTTTGGGGGGGGGAAGAGGATAATACATGACTATACCAAAGAATTACTCCTAGATCTGCATTTAGAGAATATTCTTAATAAGGCTAAGGAATGAAGTGCTGAAGTGCTAATTAATTGAACCCAGGTTGGCGGCATGCAAGGGAAGAGCCCTATCTTCTATACTAACTTTTCAGCCACAATGCCTTATTTTCTTATAACCTAACAAATAATTGGTCTTTTGTTATTTGTTTGTTTGTTTTGTTTTGGAGCCACACTCCAGGGTTTCTCCTGGCTCTGTGCTCAGAAATCACTCTTGGCCCGGGGGCCCTTATGGGATGTTTGTGGATTGAACCTGCCTCAATCCTGAATCAGCCCCTTGTAAGGTAAATGCCCTACCACTGTGCTACCACTCTGAACTTGAATTGTCATTTTTTTAATGCATCCTAACAGTATCTGTTGGTTTCTTTGATCTTTTAATATTGTTTTAAATTCTGTTTGTTTATTTATACTCTCATTTTGAATATTTGCATCCATATACATTAGTATTTTATTTCTCTTTTCTAGTGTGTTTAAGTATAAAATTAGATTGTGAAATGTTCTTTATTTACTGATGTAAGAGTGCAATTTTATGAATGTTCCTCTTTTGTTATATACATATGTTCTGAAAACTCATATCTTAATTTTAATTATTTCCAATATTTAGAATGTTTTCTCTATTTCATAAGGGCAAGACCCAGAAACACTGTCTTCCTGCTATGGTTGGCCTAATTTTCTTATTTTACCATTAATAATTAAAAAACCTCTTGTTAATTCTTCACATATATGAGTTCTGTTTTTTTTTTGTTTGTTTTCTTTTTTAAGTTGATGTTTTAGTTTTATTGCATCCAATCCAAAAAGATACTGATATAATTTTTATATTCATAAATGTATTAACATTTGTTTTATGTGGCAACATGTATGCTAACTTTTTGAAAGCTCTATGTCACTTGGAAAAGAAGAATATTCAATTTTGAGGGTTCAGAACATGTGTAAATACCTATACTTGTCCATCTGGTTCAAAAAGTTTAGACTTATAGAACCAAAAAAAAAAAAAAAAAAGAATTCTATGCAGGAAACTGGCATTGTTCATTATAAAAAAAGTTCTGGCAGTATTTTGTTTTTGCACAGATGGGAGATCTGAATCTGGAAAAATCAGTAGGGATTCATTAAGAAACCAGGTAGAGAAATAGTATAAGGGTTAACATGCTTGCCTGGTATTTGACCAACACTAGTTCCATCTCTAGTGCCTCAAATTGTCCCTTAAGCACTCCAGGAATGATCCCTGATTAAAGAGTCAGGTGTCCCCCCTGAGTACCTCCATCAGTCACTACAGATAACAGAGACAGGAATCATCCCAGAACACCCCCGGTTGTGGTGCAAACCCACAACCTCCACCCCTATAAAAGTAGGAAATCAGGTTATAAATAGATGACAGTGGCCCAAGTTTATCAGATAAACTCACACCTAGATAAAAATAATCTTATGAGGCATGGATCTAGCTCAAATGAAAGCATGTGCTAGCTTGAGGCCCTTTATGATAAGACCACTTGGGTCCCTCAGGACTTCTGTGAACAGCACTGATTGCTTCTGAGTCTTCACTAGGCTTGAGCAGCACTGCTTTCCAGGACCCAAACATTGAACCACCAGGACTATAATTCCGAGCCTCTAGTATTCTAGAATACTAGAAGTGGCCTCAGCAAACTCCAAGTTCTGCTGGGATTGGTCTGTATATATATAAAAAAGTGATAATTCTGAAACATAAGTATCAATATGTTAAAAAAAATCTATCAGTATATGCTACAAATCATAATCCACTCACAATAAAAACTGGTGAAGAGGGACCCAATTTTTCCTGAGCAAAAGCAGAGGTAGTGATAGTTAAGCTGAGTCTCAAAGCAAGACCAGTAAGTCATTTGACATTTGAAAGCAAGAATAGAAACACATTGTGTCAGGAAGGCTTCTCCAAACTCAGAAGACCATCGGATAAAAGGCTGAATATGAGAAACCGGTTAACTGCTAGATGAACTCGATATAGCATGCAATTGCTGGCTTATAATCATGCATGAGGATTTAAAATGTGATGGGACCACTCAATGATAGTCTAGTTTGGTCTGTTGGTCCTTTCTTCCTTCCTCACTCTGTTCCTTTCTCTCCCTCCGTCCCTCCCTCCCTCCCTTCTTCCCTCCCTCCCTCCCTTCCTCCCTCCCTCCCTCCCTCCCTCCCTCCCTCCCTCCCTCCCTCCCTCCCTCCCTCCCTCCCTCCCTCCCTCCCTCCCTCCCTTCCTTCCTTCCTTCCTTCCTTCCTTCCTTCCTTCCTTCCTTCCTTCCTTCCTTCCTTCCTTCCTTCCTTCCTTCCTATTCTGTGACTAATCTTTATGTATATAATAATAGCAGTCTTTCCTCACTACTGAAACTTTCTTGCTTTCAAACATTTGCAGAGCTTCTGTCAGTGTAACTATCCCAATTTTATGTTCTTGGGAGAAATTTGTATAGATTTGCACTCATTAAACATTATATCCAGCTATATTATTCATTTGTCATATATTCTTATCCATCCAACACATATTTAGCCTATGTTAACAGCCAAGACACTATCTGTGCTCCCAATGGAATTCATGCACACCAGCATGTTCTCTTATTTGACAAGTGTTGAAGAAAAAGACAACACCTTATAGCAGGTGTTCATAGTTCTTTGCACTGGCAAGTATATCTTGAGACATTTGACAGGCTTTTTTTTTTTTTTGAGCTTTATTTCTGAAAGGAAAGATTAAACTTTGTCTGGAGCACCTCCAGGAGAAACCTCAGAGCATGTGCTAAGTGTCCCTGGAGAACCAACATCTGGGGCCCCTAAACAAAGACGAATAAACTTTATGAACTGCTCTTTGATTACACAGTTTGGAGTTCTTTAGCTCAGTTTTTTTACCACATGCTGTAACTGGCATCAATTTTATATTTTCAAAGTTTTAGAGGTAATTGAAATGACATCCATGGCAATTCCCATCTTGATCAAGCAGCAGGTTTTGATTTTTTTAGGTTTGTTTTTTTATTTTGATTTGGAGGTCATATATGGCAATTCTGGGAGGCTACTTTAGGTTTGGACTTGAGTTGCTTGTGTAAAAACTTGGAGAACAATATTGTGCTAGGGGTCCAGCTTGGACCTCCCACAGTCATATCATGCTCTTTAGCACTTGGAATTATCTCATTATCTGATCACCAGATTTTTATTGAAAATTTTTGAACTATTATTTTTTAATAGTTCCATTATGGCCTCATCTAATTGGAAATTTAGACCTAGTCTTTTGGATAGAGGATCAAAGTGTTCAGGATATTTCTATGTCACCTAAATTTAATTTAACTGTTAATAATGACATGATAATCAGAGATAAAATAAAAGCAAGGCAACAATTTTTCAATAAATTATTTTAGTTTATTATCAAATTGGGCTACAGTTCACAGTAGGCTTTCTTTTTTGTTAGTCCTCTGAATTCTCTGAGCCATAAGTTTGCCTAGATGATCCTAAATATCATAACTCAAGTCCTCATAAAACTGAATGTAATCTCTACCTGTACTATATTTTGTTTTTATAAGTTTTTTTTGTGCAAAAAATTGCCAATTATAGTTGGCAACCAACCCAGCAGAAGCTCTTTTTTAAGTTGGCTGGACTTACCATTAGGATATTATTTGATTAAGTTCTACAAAAAGCTTTTTTTCTTGCTCTTGCTTGACATACTTGAACACAATTTCCTATTGCCTCTCATTTCTGTCCCTTGATGGAATTCGTTAACATACTATCCTCCTAGATTGAGCTTTAAGTTAGATTTAGCTGTCAACAGTGAGAGTAATATTTGACTGAAAGGCATCTATTACTGATAAGGGCATAAAGGGATTACTTGGTCACCTCTGTATGATCAAAGACAGTCAGAAACTTTCTAGCTTAGTCCTGGCCTCTCAGAAGATATTTTCACGAGAAGCTCAACACTTGCTGGTTACTCAACTCCTTGTGGATCAATTTGCTTTTATCTGTGCAAGATATTCGACTTGCATAGCTTGTCCCAATTTGTGCTCTGTCTTTATTCTGCTGTGAGTTGTCCTTTTGTTTGCTTTAAGTAAAAAAATTCCTATTTCCCAACACTCTAGCTTTCTTATTCTCATTGCCACCATCTCCAGTTTAAATTATTTTCTACATTCTTCTCTAAAGAAAGTCTCCACTTGTATAAATATAGTAACACATGTTTTAATCATCAACATATGTGCATTTTGTATTTTGTAGGAACCATGGTTTCTTTTTCTTTCTAATTCCCATTTAAATCACTATTTTTCCACATGACACCAACCAACGGTCATATCTTTGCCTTTTCCTATTTCAACCATTCTCCTTTTTTTTTCTCTTCGTTTCCATATTATTTCCAAACTACATTTGTTTGTTCTTCATTTGTTTTATTACTAAGAGTTTTTGGAAGAGAAGAATATCTGGCAGTGCTCAACAATTATTGCTCAGAAGTGAACCCTAACAGTGCTTGAAGAAATCATATGAAGTGCCATGGATTTGAACTAGGGTCAGCAAGATGCAAGTAATTAAGACTTTTGCTTTCTGACCTTATATCCAATCTATTTAAAACCAGGCATATAAATAATATAAATTGAATTGTATTTTTATATATCTATTACGACAACAAAAATGGAGAATTGTGTACTTTTGTCCATGCTGAATTTTAATTTATTGACATAACATTTTGTTTTATATTCCAATATTTTATTCAGGATTTGTTTTTACTTGATGACTTATTTGCACAATTTTCTATTTTTTTTCACTTTTCATCCTATTATTCTTTTTTCCTTGTATCCTTTCCCCCCCAAAATTATCTTATCCAACTCCCTACATATTTACTAATCTTGCTGTATACATTCTAAACTACAATAAGATAGTTGTGTTCATGTTGCTGACTCAAACCTATGAGACTTAAATAGATAGGGACGAACTCAGACATGAGTTTATTTTAGATTGTTTGGAAAGATCTAATTAAGGTTAAAGTACATATTGTGGGCGCGTATTTGTCACTAAATGAGAGTGATGACTCTTGCCGTATGTTCACAAGGAAGAAAACTAAGACTTTGTACTGAGAGGAACATAATTTTACATACATTAATTTTCTCTGTATCTTGAAAAGTAAGGAATCAGTTAAATAGAAAGAAACATTTTAATTAATATTATAAGCAAAACAATCTTAAATTCTAATCAGTATGTTTCAGAAAGTAAATAAACCCAAAAAAGTCAATACTAAGATTTTTGAGAAGAAAAATGTTGGAATTAATACACTTAAGATAGTAGTGCCTGCACTTATTTTTGTTAGAATATTTTATTAGAGAAAATACTGACTTCTTATTAAAAAGCCAAAAGTGAGAAAAAGCAATTTCTTATTTGAATATAACATATCTATTACCATTAATATTTTAATACTTAATCCTCTGAATGCACTCAAAACTATTGACTTTACAAAGTTGGATTTAATTATGAGCAGAGCTTGTTTTATACCTTCATTTGCTTACCTAAAATTCACAACTAATATTTATTTTTATTTATACAGATTCGCTATTGCTACAGAGCCTTATGTTCACTCCCACTGATACTTGGATCAGTCGTAGAAGCTATATGGTTCAGTGCTTTTCCATGATTTAGTACTGTCTGGGCCCTGAGGGCCATAACTCTAAAATAATGATTGTTGACAAGATTGAGTGAATAGAAGTGTCCTTTAGGTAACAGGAAGGCCCTGACTCTTTGGTGACCAGTGTTGTGAATCCTTGTACATATAAAGATATTATATATACCCTAAAAAATAAAAAAGTAATTAAAATAATGATTTCATATGGCTTTAAAATACTTTATCATAAAAGTTGACAGCTTTATTTTTATTTTAGCTGGTTGTTGTCAACCAATTTGTACAAAAATATTGGTCTGTCTCATGGATGACCTTCTTACAAAAGAGTCTTTGACTGTTTTACAAAAGAATCTTTGATGTATTACTGAGTGAAAGGCACCACTTCCAAGCTATTCACTCATTGGGACCTCTGTGGTAGCACTTTTTTCTTCAAAATTTTTGTAATGAACTACATTTACTATTATTATTGCTCCAATAATATACAAGATGGTACCTTGATAACATACAAAATTTCATATACACATCTTCAATATAATTTATGTTCCCAAAAATGCATTATTTTTTTTATTATTTGTTCATTAGCACTACTATTTTTTTTTTGTTTGTTTGTTTTTGGGGTAGAAGAGGGCACACCCTATGAGGCTCAGGGGTTACTTCTGGCTATGCGCTCAGAAATCGCTACTGGCATGGGGGACCATATGGAAAACTGGGGGAATCGAACCACCCTTTGTCCTAGGTTAGCACGTAGCAAGGCAAACACCTTACTGCTTGCTCCATAGCTCCGGCCATTAGCACTACTATTTTAAGGTACTGTTCACTTGGTTATCTTTCCCCTACTAATTGAACTCTACTTAGTTGCCAAATGGAAGCAGAAATTCTGTTTTGTTTGTAGTGTGGGAGGGTATCCCTTGGTTTTATTCTGGCCTTGAGTTAGGAATAACTCCTGGCAGTGCTCAGGGACCATATGTGGTGCCAGGAATTCAACACATGATTATGACTACTGCAATTGCATATAAGCCAGGTGCCTTAGCTTGTAAACAATTTCTATGATTCAGAAATCTTGTGTTTTGTTGTCTTTGTTTTGGTATCATACTCCATGATGGTCAGGGATGACTCCAGGATCTTTACTCATAGATCATACCTAGCAGTGCTTACGAGACCTTATATCTTACCAATGATTGAACCTTGGGATGTCTGTGTACAAGACACATAACTTACCTGCTATAATAACTTTCTGGCTCAGAAATTACATTTTTGTGGGGCTTATCACATGTGGAAGTGCTCAGGGTTTATGCCGGTCCTGCACTCAGGAATTACTCTTGGTAGTGCTCAGAAGTACATATGGGAAGCCAGGGATTAAACTCATCAACCTACATGCAAGGCAAATACCTGTTGTGCTCTTTCTCTGACCTTCAGAAATTATAGTTTTAAAAAAATACTAAATTCAAAGAGTCTCAGACAGTACCAGGCATGTTGTAAGTGATTAATAAATATTTGATTTTATTTAAGTAAAGCGGCAATAAAAATAAGAATATGGGCACATTTAATTGGGTGTTTTCCAGAGAAAATTCTAATTCATCTGCTTGTAAACAGAATAAACTCATCATGAAATCTTTATTTACATTTTTCCATAAACAAAAGTTAGAACTATAATTTTAAGGTCGTTTTATTTTTTTTTCAAAAATTTCATTTTTAAACTACGTATTTTGTTTTTTTATACTTTTATCTACTGTGGCTGTTAATTGAGAATGATGTGTGAGAGTTTATGTGAGTTAAGTATGTTAAAAATGTACACATTGTTCTAATTTCTTTCATAGTATAATTTCATGACAGCTTTAGATCCTCATGTTTTTTTTTTTTTTTTTTCTGGAATCAGGAAGATAGTTTAATGGGCAGAGTGCTTGCCTTGCACATAACTGACCTTGGCTTCAGTCACTGACACCTCATATGGTCCCCCAAAAGTGACCACTGAGCACAAAGCCAACACTAAGCCCTGAGCACTGCTAGATATGGCCCACTCTATCAATCTTCAAATATACTTGGTTTCTTTTCTTTTTTTTTTATTTAAACACCTTGATTACATACATGATTGTGTTTGGGTTTCAGTCATAAAAGGAACACCACCCATCACCAGTGCAACATTCCCATCACCCAAGTCCCAAATCTCCCTCCTCCCCACCCAACCCCCGCCTGTACCCTAAACAGGCTCTACATTTCCCTCATACATTCTCAATATTAGGACAGTTCAAAATGTAGTTATTTCTCTACCTAAACTCATCACTCTTTGTGGTGAGCTTCCTGAGGTGAGCTGGAACTTCCAGCTCTTTTCTCTTTTGTGTCTGAAATTTATTATTGCAAGAATGTCTTTCATTTTTCTTAAAACCCATAGATGAGTGAGACCATTCTGCGTTTTTCTCTCTCTCTCTGACTTATTTCACTCAGCATAATAGATTCTGTGTACATCCATGTATAGGAAAATTTCATGACTTCATCCCTCCTGACAGCTGCATAATATTCCATTGTGTATATGTACCACAGTTTCTTTAGCCATTCGTCTGTTGAAGGGCATCATGTTTTATAATACCTTTGATAGATTGCTGTGAAGTCAAATATTTTAAGGTTTCTTTTTAGAAAACTCATCTCCCCACTAGACACTTTCTCATCCATATCTCTTGTACAGGTTTTGAATGATTTCTAATACTTTATATTTACCCATATACTTTCTACTTAAAATAAATATTTTTATTTCATTAATTTATTTTCATCCCAGGCCATGTCTTTCTCATTGTCTCGAATCATAGAAGTCATGGAATCATAAATTCTATTTTCCCCCACAGATTTTAACAGATGTTATTTTCAATGTTCTCCTTTTAAAAAAAAATCTCTTTTTCCTCTCTACAATGCCATGTTTTATTACATGACCCCATTTGATTTTTGCTCAATCCTAAATTATTTTGCTCAATCCTAAATTAGCCTAGATATAGTCAATGCCATATTTGTGGAATGACATTTACTGTTATAATACCATAGCTGTCATGTTCTTAAAAACATGTTCCTGCTGGTAAAAAAAAAAAAAAAGCTCTTCCTATTGTTTTGTGACAAATTGATTTTGTGTACCTCACAAGCATAAATTCTTGCTTTTCTTTCTTAAATAAGATAGTGTTCTATGCCCAAATCTTCAAATCTTTTTGTTTTAATTAATCTTTACTTCCATCCAGATTTTATTACCTTTCAAGGAATGACATGAAATGGGAAAATTATCAAAGATGTAGAATAGAATAACTGTAGGAAATGGGAACAACATACTCAAGGCTAATAGTTTTATAGTTATGTGTTTCTCAGAAAGTTTTTTCTTGATATATATGTCTTACAACATTTTGAATATATTGATGTTTATTCTTATTATTTTCAGACTTGTTATGTATTCGAAGTTAGCACCTTTACATTTACTAGAATATTTGGTGGCCAAATTATACACATTATTAAAATCTTTTTAAAATTAGATAATTTTAGCACTAATTCCTACATGAGGTTTGTTTAAATCATAAATATATTTAGAGTAATCTACTTTTCCCTGTAAAATGATGGGAAATAAAGAAACAACCTAGTATGTGTGTGTGTGTGTGTTTGTGTGTGTGTGTGTGTGTGTGTGTGTGTGTGCCACACTGGTGGCACTCAGGGGTTACTCCTGGCTATGCACTCAGAAATCGCTCCTTGCTTCTATGAACATATGGAATGATGGGGATCAAAGCGCCGTCAAAGCAGATGCCTTACTGCTTGTGCCACTGCTCTGGCCCCAATATAACAACATATTTCTAATAGAGTGGTTATTAGTGATTTTTATATGATATTTAATATTACTCTTCAGAAACTGTATATAATTCAGAAATGTCTGGGTTATTTTTTAAGCAATTGTCTATAAAAATAAATAGACCAGAGTTCACCAAAGCACTTTCAATTTCTGGACTATGGTGCATGTTTTATGTAGATTGAGAATGACCTTTATATGCTTTTTTGAAAATATTTTGTTTTATGCTTGTTCTACTGCAATCTGAGATCAGATCCTTGACACAAATAATTATAGATTTCTAACATACAAAACTGTTGGCCTTGTTGACTATTAGGATTTAGTTCTTAATCTTGAATGAGGAAAACATGCAAATAAAAAATAAAGTTTGTTCTTCACTGAGAATGTAAGTGAAACTTAAAATTACAGAGTACTATTGAATTATTGAATTTATAAACACTAGCTATTCCTTAAGCAGTAATTAGAATTCTTGATTTTTATATATGTATTATCAAAGGAAACCAAGATTCTCTACTGTCCAATATATAGAATAATCACAACTAAATAACTACAGTGATGCTTCATAATTACAATTATTTCATTTAATTTGGCCATTTAAAAATTAATTTAGAAAAAAAGCCAAACTCCATTTTCAAACTTGTCAGTAATTTCAAACTTATATTTTAGAAAGTAGAAACACCTTATACATGCCCTAACTCCCACCCCTAACTGCTTTTAACATCCTAATATTTTTTATACTATCATAATTTTTAAATATAATCCTATCTCCTAGGGTGTATTATCTAATTCTGTTTCTTTTTCCCCTCTTGTTCAGGCTTCTTGGGTTCTTGGTTTGTTTTAATGAATCAGACAATGCCCAATTTGAAAATAACCCAATTGGCTAAGTAAAAGCACATGGAATGAATCTGCTCAATTCAATGGCCATATTGATCATTTTCCTTCCAGTTTGTGCATCAGACAAAGCTTTGTGGCATTACCATGTAAACAGAGGGGGAAAATGTGGGTCTGGTGTGGTCAGAGATGTAGTCCAAGGGTATGACACTTGTCTTGAATGTGACCACCACAGGGATTGAATACCCACATCAAATATGGTCCTCCAAGTCATGCCAGGGCTCATTCTTATATAGAGAGCCAGAAATAGCCTCTCAGCACCCCCAGTGTAGACCAACCAACAGCCCGCCCTTAAATGAAGATGTGGTGAGTATGGGCAAATTTATTTTTGATTAATGGCATTTTGGAGGAAAGTGAGGGGTACTGTCCAACCTCCTATAACATATCTACCCTTAATTAAGTTGTAGTTCCAGCAGTATAAACTGGATTTGAAATTTCAAGCTTAAAATGCCTTGAGATTTTTAATTTTAACTTATTGATGGTGATAGCTTTTTGAGAACTCTTCAAAACTAATGTATGGATTTTAATAATTTTGTTTTATTTTAGATACCATTTCTTGTTAATGTTTTGATTATATCCTGTTATTTAAACTTTCATTTTGTAACATGTATTGAAAAGAGGAAGCATTTTTCTATGCTAGAAAACAAAAAAGAAGTGCTAATTAAGAAGGGATTTGAATAAGAAAAAATCATGACATTGAGTTGCAATAACTTTAAAAAACTATTCATCTTCCCCAGAGTTGTTTTTATAATTTCCTTTAGCACAGAGAACTTTGATTATAGTTTCATTTGCAGTTAGGATGAATAAGTCAGCATTATTGACAAAAACTAAAACAAAAGCCCAGAATCCAAGTGAATAAATGACAGCTGTAGCAATATGATGCATTATTTGGTGATTACTGTAGTCCCAGCTTGAAATTGAATATATATAGTTCATGACTGTATTCCAAATACTGTTTGATCCAAATGGAGGAAATGAAAGATATTGTTTTCTATTTGCTCATAGTAAAATATATCTTTGAATTGAAATTATGATGCCTAGGTCCAAAGAACTAGCAATTTACCTTGGGTCTATTTTGTGTCTTTGGCATACTTTCTAATAAAACTGTTTTTAGAGTGCAGTGCCGACTTGGTTTTAGTTTTCTTAGCTATAATAAGTAGCCTTGGGACCCCTGAAGGCACACCCCACACACTTATGCTGTGTGACCTAAGGTCACAAGTAATGGCTGCAAGCTAATTGATTGAGAAAGGCTTGTCTGGCGGGGCCTCTCCGCGTCCTCCCTTTACATTCCTAAGTTCTGTGAAAGAGGCACCAGGCGCTTAGGCTGGCGAGGAAGGAAAAAAGAGAGGAAGTTTCTCTGCCTTCTCAGTCCACTCCGCATTCCCTTGTAGTGAACTTCTCTCCACCCACAGTTCACCAAGAACTCCTTCCCTGGAAGGTGAACTCCTCAAAGCTGCTTTCAGAGAAGGGGTCTGAAAAGCTGATCTGAGTATTTCTTGCAAACCAAACTGCTTCTTCCTCTTAGGCGGTGGCTATGGAAATGCTCTTGCAACTTCAGCAAAGTGCACAGCGGCATCATCCTTCCAGAAGCCTGGACTCAGATTGACAGGCAAATAAGCCAGCTCGTGGAAGGGACCTCGGGGTGGCAGCTCTGGGCTTTCTCAGCGGTGCAAGGCAAAAATGAAATGCAACAGGGGCTGGATCAAACACTAAACAAACCACAGGATCACCCTTTTTCGACTCCGCAACCTGTGTTTCGCCTGGTGAGTGCAGATTTCAGATCTTCTTTTCAGTCTGCTTTTGGGTGTGGGAGAGAGCCCAGGGACAGACAGGACTCTGCAGTGCTTGCAGAGGAACTAAGGAGCCTGTACATTGCATGTGAGTTCCGAGGGGCTTCGTTTTTGTTTCTGCTAGATTTCACATTCAACTTGGCAATGCGAACAAACAACTCCAATATTTGTATTGTCTCGTGCAGTTCCTTTTTTTTTTGAATGTGTCCTTTGTTTAATTCATGCTTCTCTTCTTCTACCTGAATAAATATTGCTTTAGGCAAATCATATGTGGACTAGATAATAAAGGTACAACAGTGTGACAAAATATCTGTAAACATGCCATTTAGTCCAACTTTGTGTCCCTTCTCTAGGGCTTCAAGTTTTGTCGCATTATCTCCGGAATATAGAGCACTTTTATTTCTAAAAAGCACTTTGGTGAAAAGAGCTTTGTGGGCGAATTCCTGTGAGTTAAAGGGTCAGGGCCTGTGTCTTATCTGAGTGCCAGCCAGACTCTGGGGTGCCCTCTTATTTGTATTCTAAAATAGGTTGAGGGAATGCATCTTTCCATATTAAAAAATAAGTGTGTTTGGGTCCCCACAATTGTCTTCTTAGAGTGTACGTGTTATTCCTGGCTAAAATACTGTTTAAACTTCTTTGGGGGAAGCTAGCAAACTTCTTTTGTTTCTTTTTGTCTTTGCTCTCATTTCATTGTGTAAGCTTTGCAGGCAGTTTTTGTAACATTTTTATGGTAATGATCTCAAAACAATATTCAATCATTTTTATTTCAGTGCGACTATTTTAGAAGCCTTAAGCAAGCTTGCTCTTTCTGGAATAGAAAACTGTTAAGAGTGTAAATTGTGCTTCATTTCTAGTTTGGCTATATGTAATTATTTAGAATCAGAGTGATTCTTTGAAAAAAATTCAAAGCCTACCTTGGTATTTGTAGACATGTAATTGAAGAGATTTTCTACAGAAGAGATATTTCCAGGAGAGTAGTTTTACTAAATACAAAACTAATATTGCTATTCTTGACTTTGTTTAAAAATCAATTTTATAAACATAAAAATCAATTTAATTAGCAAAGTGACTGGCATTAAATGTTAGCAAATGAAGTGAAAATGTGTCTTCCACATTGCTAATTTGATGAAATATAAGGTTTTGTAGTTACTGTATTTTACATTCATTTTAACTTTTAACAGAGCAGCTCGGTAACAAAAATTTTGTCTAATTTCAATAATAAAACAACTAAAATAAACACCTATATTTTGAGCTATGTGTTTTTCTTTGTTAAAGTAAATTTAAAAAATAAAGGACAATGAAATAGAGTAGTTAGAAAGCTATAAAAGTTTACAGTAAAAGGTGGAAAGCTTTTAAGAGTCAGTTTGTGCTTGCTTATCAGACAATTTTTAAGCCTTGGCTTTTCTTTTCTAAAAGGATTTATTAAAAACTATCAACTGTGGTTGAACTGATAGTTTTGAGTTTAATTTGTAGATTATAAGGAAGGTCATTATTTCCCATCTATGTCTATGATTTGCTGCAATTGAAAATGTTTACTGAGAAGTCTTTTTTTCTTATGAGAATAAATTCACTATGATCCTCACCTGTTACATTCATTCATTTTATGGACATACTGTTTATTCATGCTCCAGGCAGGAAAGTCAAACTTTTTTGTTGTTTTATAGAGAAAAAAAAGTTAAAAGGTTTTATTTGCATGAGTCTTTTAAAGATTTAATGTTAGTCTGTCATCTCCCAAATCATTTTTAATAAGAACTTTTCTTGTGATCTTGATGGGCTAGTGAAGAAAGGAAATGAAAATTGCTTTTCTTTCTCCTATGTCCAAGTTTACAAAGTTGAGGGGCAACTTGAGGAAGGGCTGTGACAAAAGATCAGTCTTATAATAAAAATAGTTCCCCTTGGTCTCCATATTGCAAACACACCACACACACACACACACACACACACACACACACACACACACACACACACAAATTCTAATGTTTACCTCTTACCTCTTCTATCCAAAACAATCCAGCAATCAAAACTGAAGGGAACATCATTGTTTTCCAGAGCTCTAAAATCTAGCAAAGCAGGAAGTTACTATGTTATGGGAGGGGCTGTATGTTCTACGAGAACATACATGGTGATAAACAAAAGCTAAAATGACCTGTTTAACATTTCAAATATTAAATATTAAACAGCTGTCTCCCATTTTTTCTGTTCATATTTACATACTGATTAGATGCTGAGGTGAATGTATACTTTACTATAAAAAAATCAACCATGGTATTATTTTAAAACCATGAATTTAAGACAGCATGCATTTCAACATAAATTGTATGAAATATATATGTTGTACATGGTAGTTAGCAGAAACAATGCAAATATATTCAAAATTATTACATGATTACCTCCCATAATTTATTTAAAATACTGTTTCTTATCCTTCACAATGATTACTATATTATACCAGATTGTTGTATAAGTGTGTGTTTTATTTTTGTTTGTGTTTTTTATAGTGGGGTTTGGTGGTGAGTGGTGGGTGGTGGTGGTGGTGGTGGTGGGATATGTATGTGTTTTTGTGTGTGTTTGTAATTGCACTTTAGAAAAACACATGGAAGATGATAGAATGGCCTAAGTTCGTTAACATGTGACAATGTTATGACATTCTTTGACTATCTTCCTTAATATCATTGGTCATTACATATCAAGATTTTTATCTGTCTTTATAGCAGCAGACATCTGTTATAATGAATTAATGTCTTCAGCTATATTCTTGTTTTAGTTACATTATCAATTAGTTTTCAATGATGATTTATGCTTTCAAACTATAGAGTAACAACTCTAGGTTTAGATTCTATCTTCTCAGACAAATTATGGGTTTCCTAGAGAGTAACAGTATGGTTTTCATTACCCTACTTACAGGGAAGAGAACATGATGGTTGTTCATTTTTCTAGGCACTTTGATGTGAGGACTCACATCTTTCTTAAATTATGGAAAACTCCACAATTTTCTTCCCAAATATTGCTTCTTTTACCATTAGCTCTCTGAATCAACTTAGATTTATGTTGATGCTTCATAATATATTACCCAAAGATTTTAATGCTCTTCATAATATTTTATATCTTCTTTGGTGAATCACCCAAAGAAATCTTTCAAGTTACTAATTCTTATTTTAACTATGTTTATTTCAAAACTTTTCAACAGTATTCTTTTTTGCATATTTATGGGTTCTTTACTTATAAATGCCTTTTATTGTTTCATCTATATTCTATCAAGTTATATTGATATCCTATACTTGGTCACATCAGGGATATATATTTACTTTGAAATTTTGATAATACTTTGTGTTTTAGAATGGTAGCCGACTTTAAAGAAATGTGTTGGTGATTATTTAATTGGCATTTTATTTTTCAGGTTTAACTGAAGTGAGAGGTAATTAAAAATATTTTTTGGAGCCATAGCAATAGTACAATGGATATGACCCTTGCCTTGAACATGGCAGATTTGAGTTTGAACTCTGATGTTCAATATGGTCCCCTTTACTGCTGGGAGTAAATCCTGAGTGTAGAGCTAAGAGTAACTCATAATTATCATCAGCTGTGACCCCCAAAATTAAATAAATAAATAAATAAAATGAACCATTTTATCTGTTGTTCTCCACTCACATTGCTTATTGGTTTCTGTTCCTTCCCTAGCATAGACCAGAGTCCCTGAAATAAGTACATCAAAGATCTAGTGTTCAAATCAAATTGGAGTAGGATCACATGCAAACTGCAGTGTTAAGATTGCTCTCTCTGGCCTTTGCTCCACAAGCAGCTCTAGATGATTCATGATTCAAGGGCGGTTTCTAATTCAGTTACTTGTTATCTTATTCATAGATTTCCATCTGTGAACCTGGCACTGATTCCACGCAGATTCCCCACCACCACCACCATCACTTTGTTCAGCAACTGTAATATCTAGTTACATCATAGTTATTTGGAATACTTGCTCCTCATTAACAAAACAAGATTATGAGCATTTCCCAAGTTCTGGGATCAGAAATATGGATTCTTTTACTTTATGTGAACTCTTGAGCATAAAGTACAGAAAGAAAGTCTTTCTTACCTATGACAAATGTCACTAGTAATATCTTGTAAAATTAAAGCATTGAATGAGATAAAATATACCAAGTTTCTAGCCCACTTAATTGAGTACATTTTCCTGTAAGAAAGACAAACCTAGCAAAACAAAACTTTTTTTTAAAGTTTGAGAGCCACACCTGATGGGGCTCAAGGTTTATTCTTGGCTCTGTGCTCAAGGATTATTTCTGACAGCCAGAGATTAAATCTGGTTAGGTCGCATTCTACTCACTGTACTATCTCTATGACCCCCTGAGTGGCTTTGAAAACCACTTCAAAGGTGTATCACTCAACAAGGAAGCCAGTATATAAATTAACATCAGACTCTTACTAGCAGTGACATCAAGGTTACTGCCATACCCACTAGGTTTAGAATTCCAGTCTACATCTAGGACTACAAATTGTTGTGTAGTCATAACCCTCAGGAAGAAAATAACATATTTGAAATAAAACAATTTAGTATGCAAGGGCAATGTGAGTGCCAAGAACATAGGCAAAAGACATCACTAAATATGTGGATTGTATGTTTAAAATTAGTTTATGTTTTTCTTACTGCTTATATTTTCAACAATCTTTTGTATCATTTTTTTTATTCTCAGCATAATTGTATATGTCTCCAGTTTACAGACACTATTGTGAGTGTCCTTTATGAATATATATGATATATTTCTCAGAATATATATTAAATGGAATAGTTGTGCTGTGATATCTGGACCCTACATTAAGACTCAAGATTTTTAAAAATCATGTTATTTAAACACTATGGTTACAAAGTTGCTTATAATAAAGATTTTTTTCCCACAATTACAAAGTTTTTCATGACTGAATTTCAGTCAAAGTACAACCCCTTTAACAGTGTATATTTCCTACCATCTCAATGTCCCCAGTTCTTTCCTGATTTCCCCCTGCCCCTCTCCCCTGCCTACCTCGGTAGAGATAGTTTTCCTCTCTCTTTCCTTCTCTCTCCCCCCCCCCCCCTCTCTCTCTCTCTCTCTCTCTCTCTCTCTCTCTCTCTCTCTCTCTCTCTCCCTCTTCTTCTTTTTAAAATTGTATTTTGGTTTTTGGGTCACACCCAGCAGTGCTCAGGTGTTACTCCTGGTCTGTGCTCAGAAATAGCTCCTGGCAGGCTCCGGGGACCATATGGAATTCTGGGATTCAAACCACCGTCTTTCTGCTTGCAAGGCAAACGCCCACCTCCATGCTATCTCTCTGGCCCTCCTTTTTTTTTTAACACTGGTTTGCAATATGATACTGAGGGGTATCCTGCCTATTACTTTATCTTCTTTCAGTACCACATTCTTGTCCAGAGTGATCATTGCCAACTACCATTGTCATAGTTGTCTTTTCTCTGTCCTAACTGAACTCCACTATTTATGGCAAGCTTCCTACCATAGACTTGTCCTCCTGGCTCTTGTCTCTAGATATTATTACCATACTTAAATATTGTTTTTCTAATTATTCTCCGATGATACTGTATGACTTTCTGTTATATTCAAGTTATTAGTGTATAATTGGCTCACATTCTCTCAAGTCTGACATTTGCTTACTTATTTATTTATTTATTTTGGTTTTTGGGTCATACCCAGTGATGTTCAGGGGTTACTCCTGGCTATGCACTCAGAAATCGTTTCTGGCTTGGGGGATCATATGGGACACCAGAGGATGGAACCATGGTCCGTCCTAGGCTAGTGCATAAAAGGCAGACGCCTGACTGCTTGCACCATTGCTCCAGCCCTTGATATCTTATTATTTTAAAACTATTTTTGAGTTATCAGGATTTTCAATAATAAATCATAGTTTTCAGAGTTTCATCATTCTAACACAACACCTGGTTGCTTCCCTCAACCAGCGTTCCAAGGATGCTTTTCATTCCTCACCTCTCATTTAAACTAGTTCTAGAGAAAAATTTTGCAATTCTGGTGGTAGTCTAACATATTGGGAGGTGTGTGTGAGCTACACCTGGAAGTGTTCAGTGTTTACTCCATCTTTATGCTCAGGGATTACTGCTTGTGCTTAGGGGAACATATGGAGTATAGGAGACTAAACATGGGCTAGCCACATGCAAAGCAAAAGCTGCTGTTTTTTTTTTATTATTATTCTGACCCATATAGTCTAATGCTTTAATTTTTAAACATTTATTGAGTAAAATAAGATTAAAATTTTACTTTAATATTTTTATACACTTTTTATTTAAACACATGCTTACAAACATGTTCATGATTGAGTTTCAGTCTTACAACATACACCACACTTCACCTGTGCACAATTAACACCACCAATTTCCAGAGTTTTCCTCTTACCTCCCCCTTGCATGGAAAAGACATTGAGTCAGAGGGATAGGGAGAGACAGAATAATCTCACACATTTGTGAGAATAAAAATATATTTTTAAAAATTCTTAAGGAATATAAATATCTAAAATGTGAAAATGTTTAACTGTATAGTATGTGTAACCCATAAGTTGGTTTGAATGTTTATGTCTTTACTAGCCATTTATGTCTTTTTTAAGTTATCACTATGTCTACATCAATTTCTTATTAACTTGGTTTATACTGTTCTCATTGACTTTTTGATATCTTTATTCATTGTTTTCCATCTTTCACTTTCCTCAACAACCCAAGAAGTCATTGTCATTTTTATATCTTTATTATAACAATTTTTATTAATTAATTGATTTGAGGTGGTCCCACCCATGTGATCAGGGCATATTCAAGCTCTCTGCATAAGCATCATAACTGGTGAGATTCATGAGACATTTTGTTCTTCTATGTACAAATTAAGTGCTTTATCTGCTTTTCTATTTCTCTGTCCCTCGTAACAGTTTTATCATTTTTTAATTTTTTAAATATATTGTGATATCTACAAACATAAAAATTCACAGTTTGAATAGAAACAACCTACGTTTCACTTAGCACATAATGCAGATTTTCTTTTCTTATACTCTTGACACTTTTTTGGATGCTCAAATTTTTGATGAGAATGATAAATTCATACATTTGTTATGGAAAAAAACTTCAGCAATTATGAGAAGTCAAAGTCTAGAAGAATTTTAGGATCAGGGGCCGGGTAGGTGGCGCTGGAGGTAAGGTGTCTGCCTTGCAAGCGCTAGCCAAGGAAGGACCGCGGTTCGATCCCCCGGCGTCCCATATGGTCCCCCCAAGCCAGGGGCGATTTCTGAGCACATAGCCAGGAGTAACCCCTGAGCGTCAAACGGGTGTGGCCCAAAAACCAAAAAAAAAAAAAAAAAGAATTTTAGGATCAAAACCTTTTTATTCTGGGCATGTGTAGTGTAAGGGTATATTATATTGAGCAAGAGAAGTTGGCAAATCTTATATGTCTACTATGTATTGCAAAAGAAATTATTACTTTAGAATATTTTTTAGAAAACTACCAATGTAGTGGAGAAGGGTCTCCACAGCTGTAACTGCTGAGCCATAGGGGAAAGACTTGACAAGTATGATTTGGGTGCATAGCAGACATGCACATTTATCCTGAAACTATCTCCCTGGCCCTGGTGCCTTACATTTTTATACTTATTTTATCTTTAAAATTTTATGTCAGGCACTGTCATTTATAATGTTGGTAATGGAAGAGTTTCATGCAAAAAAAAATTTCCACACCACACCCTCTGCTACTGTCAGTTTCCCTTCATTAGTCTCTCAGTTCCTCCCAATGACCTGGTTTTTAAAGCAGCTGAAAAATGTCTCATAGTATATTTTTCAAGATTTTATTTTTGATATCAATAATTCCCTCATTTTAATTTAGTTGACATTATTTTTGCTGTGGTGGTCTGTGATTGTTTTATAAGGTTATAAATCCACTGTCACAGTTGCAAACCTAGATTTGACAAGTTACGCAGGGTTAAGAAATTAAAATCTTTAGTGATTTCCTGTTGTAATATGTCATTTATTTTTTACTTTCATATTTTTGAGTTCTAGTGGGTTCAATGTTTTTAATTTATTCAGTAGTGAAGAAAATTTATTTTATGATGTAAAACAATTTAATTAATTAACCCAATTAATAAATCATGTATATTAATTAAATTATGTATTTATATAATCAATCTTTCTCATATGTCAGCTTCAGTATTTCACTGATTGATTCATGTTACATGTCAGAACAGTTATTCTTGGCCGAGTATTTTTTAAAAATAATATCTTGAAGCACCATGATTATACTTACTTTTATTTTAGGAGGGTATCACACATGGTTGTTCTTAGAGCTTTCTGTCTGTGTTCCGGGATCACTACCAACTACTTGTAGTGTAGGGGATTGAAAATAATTCAGCTGAGTGAAAGATAAGTGCTTTAACATCCGTAGTATGCCTTTGACCCTATTTTTTGAATACATTTTTGTTATATAATATATATATATGTTATATATATATATATATATATATATATATATATATATATATATATATATATCTGGGGCCAGCGAGGTGGCACTAGAGGTAAGGTGTCTGCCTTGCAAGCGCTAGCCAAGGAAGGACCATAGTTTGATCCCCCGGAGTCCCATATGGTCCCCCCAAGCCAGGGGGAATTTCTGAGTGCTTAGCCAGGAGTAACCCCTGAGCATTAAATGGGTGTGGTCCCCTAAAAAACACTATATATATATTTATATATAGATATATAGATATAGATATAGATATAGATATGGTAGACTATTTTGGTTCAAATTTTGTTCCTGAAATCCAAATAATTGTATTCTGTTTTGTACCGTCATATTTTTTAAAAAATATTCAAAAAAACATTAGTTAGAGAATACATTCCCTATTCTATTAGAAGTCCTTGATTTTCAAAAGTCATATCCTGATAAACAAAACAATATCTAGGTTTCTAAGACTTTATGATTTTATAAAAACTATTCATAGTTTCTGTTAATTTAAAGTTTAGATTACTGCAAGATATATCTCATTTAGAACTCTGAGATCTTGCTGTGCACTTTATTCTCATACATGTTAATTTTTCTAGTATTCATTTTCCTATCAAATAATTTGACCTGTCTAGCATTTATCCTCTAAAGGGCCACATGTTTCCTTATATAATTTTTCTCTAGCCTTTCAGTTCCACATGTTTTATTTGACCTCATTTACTTTACTATCCAGAATGCAAAGTTCATTTCTAAATCAATTCCATAACATCTCATAACTTGGTCCTTGTATTTTTTTGTTGTTGTTGTTAGTTAGTTTGTTTGTTTTAGTCTGTTTGTAAAGCCCAAGCTTTACTCTTTCCTCTGCCTCAGGGATCACTGCTAGCAGTGCTTGGAGGACCACATGAGGTGCTAGTGATTTAAACCAGGTCAGTAGTTGGCAAGGCATATGCCCTACGTGCTGTACTATCTCTCCTGCACAGTAATTTTTAGCTTTGGAGTCAAATTCTTGTTTGTGTTTTGATCTCTGCACCTTTTATTCCCCTTTCCCTTACCCTCTTACACTGCTACTTCTTGTTGCTTTGAGCTTCTCCTATACTGTTGCTTATGCATTCATTTCTTTAGCAGAACTATCACTCCAAATACTTCACCCAATCTCAACAATAAAGAGGGAAAACATTTTATTCTTAAAACTAAGTGTAGACTCTGACATCAATTGTTTCTATGTTAAATCTCATTATCTTTTATCTGCTGATAATTGGCATTCTCATTGTTCCATCCACTCAATCAATAATTTTGTGTCAGTCAGATGTAAATTAGTAAGATTAGATTTCATATGCTCCTGAAGGCAGAATATCACAACACAAAGTAGCAAGAATTTTAAAAATCAATATTCATTTGTACTATTTATGCACTAGAAATTACATAGGGGAAAATGTCACAGGAATATGGCCCAAATCATTTAGGTTTAAAGCACTTTAATCAACATTTAGAATCCTTTTCTCATGTGGTTAGAAAAAAACGATCAATGTCTACTAAATGTTATTAACCTTTAAATCACTCTTATGCATTTAGCAAATCAATTTAATTACTTATTGATTATAAATAACTAGTAACAAACAGAAATTTAGAAAAGTAATATTGATGTTTGAAACACATGTAAAATAAGATTGATATGATAGACATTATTAAATGTTAAAGTTTGTTTCAGCTATATAAATTACAGAAATAGTTGAAATAATTCAAAACAAAATTAACTCTGTAATTTAAATTTTTAATACATTCCAATCAGAAGAAGGAACCAAAATGTTCCCTGAATTATAATTTTAAAATGTTGTTATTAATAACTAGTTATAGTCCAAACAAGAGTAATCTTCTAATAAAATGTAGAGTAACATAGGCTTTCTTTAATTGTTTTATGGCAAAATATCTCCTCTTAAAAATTTGGAGTCATCCTCTTTGTTGTGGGACTCAGGGCTTGCTCCTGGCTTTGTATTCAGTATTCACTCCTGGTGGGATTCGGGAACCATGTGGAGTGCTGAGGATTCTAATCTTAGTCAGATGAATACACAGAAAGTATATTCTATTGTTCCATCTCTCTGGCACTAGACTTTATTTTTTAATTGTGAAATATTGTGCTTTCCTTCTAAGTTTTGAAGCATATATATATATATATATATATATATATATATATATATATATACACACACATTCTTACATACATGCATATATATTATTTAACTTCATTTGCTACACACATAAGATAGTTATCTATCTAAAGTTTTTGTTTCATTTGAAGACAGTGTGACTAGCATTAGGAATGTTACTACTTGGGGACGGAGTGGCGTCCTTAGAGGTAAGGCATCTATCTATCTGCCTTGCAAGAGCCAGCCTAGGAAGAACCACAGTTCAGTTCCCTGGGCATTCTATATGGTTCCCCCCCCCACCCCAAGCCAGAATTTCTGAGCCAGATTTCTGAGCCCATAGCAAGGAGTAACCCCTGAGCATCACCCGGTTTGGCCCCCAAACAAAACAAAACAATACAAAACAATGTTTCTACTTAACTTTTCTTTCTTATCTATTTTAACTAATGACAATATCCTTAGTTATATTTATCTAGATTACTTTAAATATATAATACTATTTCAAGGATTACTTTACTCTACATCTCCACATTTTTTAAAACAAACTAATTGATAACTAATCTTTTTCCCCCAAGCTACTTTGGCAGTTACTTTAGGATTTATAGAGAAGACATAATTTTTGCTCAGCAATGAATGATTAAAATTAAGGGAAGGCTAACCAAGAGATACTTTTCAGTCCTTTTTATTTTATTTGAACATTTATCTATTTACAGTTTTTTTTGAGAGGGAGCACACCCAGTGGCACTCAGGGTTTACTCCTGGCTCTGTGGTCAGAAATTGCTCCTGGACGGCTCAGGGGACCATGTGGGATGTGAGAAATCGAATCCAGGACTGTCCCAGGTTGGGCATGTGCAAGGCAAACGCCTACTGCTGTGCAATCGCTTTGACCCCTCTTCAGCCCTTTTTAAAAGAAGGCAGAAAACAATAATTTAGGGTATAAAAAGTACTAAATGAATGTTAACACAACCATATGAAAATACTCAATGCACTTGTAGTAAATATTGCTTTAAACAAAATATGATAAGTAAAAGAAGAATTTGTATATTCAAATATGAATAAAAAAAGTCTAGCATATGGTTTAATGTAAAATAGTTGCTCTGTGTGTGTGTGTGTGTGTGTGTGTGTGTGTGTGTGTGTGTGTGTGTGTTCACATCCTGCTGTACTGAGGGCTCGGTCAGAACATAATCCTGACTTGTTGCATAGGGATCACTGCTGGAAGAATCCTGGAGGTAGTGCATGCTATAGTAAATCAAATCTGGGCTGGCTGCCTGTAAGGCCAGTGACTTTACCCATTGTATTATTTGTTCAGCCCTGACATATTTTCTTGAAATCCCATTGGATTGATAAATAGAAAATTATCAGTTGTATCACATTAAATACTGTTAATATAGACTACTTGAGACTGGTTTCCAGATGTCTGTCTTTTTGATGCTCAGGGGTTACTCCTGGCTAAGCGCTCAGAAATCGCCTCTGACTTGGGGGGACCATATGGGATGCCTGGGGATAGAACAGCGGTCCTTCCTTGGCTAGCGCTTGCAAGGCAGACACCTTACCTCTAGCGCCACCTCACCGGCCCCCAGATCTGTCTTAAAAATACTTTTAGTTTCGGGGCCAGTGAGGTGGTGCTAAAGGTAAGGTGTATGCCTTGCAAGCGCTAGCTAAGGAAGGACCAGGATTGGATCCCAGGGCGTCCCATATGGTCCCCCCAAGTCAGGGACAATTTCTGAGCGCTTAGCCAGGAGTAACACCTGAGCATCAAATGGGTGTGGCCCAAAAAACCAAAACCAAAACCAAAAACAAAAATACTTTTAGTTTCGGGGCCAGAGAGATAGCATGGAGGTAGGGTGTTTGTCTTGCATGCAGAAGGACGGTGGTTTTGAATTCCAGCATCTCATAGGTCCCCTGAGCCTGCCGGGAGTTTTTTCTGAGTGTAGAGCCAGGAGTAACCCTTGAGCACTGCCGGGTGCTCCCAAAATAACAAAACTAACTAAATAAATAAATAAAATTGTAATACTTTAAAAAAAACTTTTAGTTTAGCTGCTAAAATTTTTATACCTTCAAGAAGATAAACCGTATTTAAGCTCAAACAAAAGATCTCACACATTCTCTAGAGAAAAATGAAAGAGTTTAAAGAACTATCAGTATTATTATCATTTTAACAGTGTAATATATATTAATACTTAATTCTTAGATAATTTTCTTAAATTTTCTCCAACTTTCAGATAAATTTTCTTCCATTAAATATAATTTGCGCTATCAACCTGAATTGCAATTAGAAATATAATAACTCAAATGACAGTGGATTAACTTAAAATGCATCTAATAATATAGTTTTTAAACAGATTTCAGCTAACATGGGTAATATTCATGTGCTCTTGAAATGCTTGACCTGAAATATAGCTTATATTTTCCAAATATTAAAATAAGAACTATTCATCCCCAAAAGTATTTAGGATTGAATAGTATATAGTTTCTATTTTTGATGATATTCATAAAGCAAGGAAACATTTTTAACTTAAAACCACCCAGAAATATAATAATTAGTTAGCAGACAATAGGTGTTAAGCTTAAATTACACTGGCTACATGACTTGCCTGAGATCTTAGTTTTTAATCTGTGATAGCCACTCCATATACCACAAAGTTATCCTGAGTTCCAATTTGTACGTCTTCCAGCATACAAAGGTAGTTATTAAATAAGTTCCCTCCTGAAGTGTGTTCAGTCTTTTCCACAGTGATCTTAATCTATTAATTGGGTTCCATAACCTGTGTAATATTTCTGGTCATTCATAACTCTTATCAAGCAACCACAGTACTGAGACCACCTCCTTTTGGACAGCTGGGATGACTGATTATTTACTGTATTCAGCTCAAATAAAGTACTAAAAGCATGTTCAGAAATATGTTTTGTACTATTGTTTATTGCTGCTTAGCACTTTTGTCCCCAATGTCACAGAGTGTTATTTATGTGTATGTATGTATGCATGTATGTATTCTCTGAGGTGCTCTTGTGTCCAATTGGATGCATGTGACATTCCTAGAAATATTTGACCAGTTAAGCCAGATGGTTCAAAGTTTGGGGTTTATGATTCAAGGACCCCAAGGACTACCTTAGAACTATCAAGATCATCTCCAGGCCCACTCCTAGTAGTGCTGAAGAGAGAGGGGTTTTAGCAGCTCTGGTCCTGGTACATGTTTCATATGTGACTCTAACCACTGAGCATATTTAAGCTAATGTTGGTTTTCTATTTTTATCCTATTCTCTACTTAAAATAATGTATTAATGTTGGTCAAGCCTCTTGGTATTTGATTTTGTCATGTGATTTGAAGTTTTTCCTATACTAGATTTTAATTTGTGACTAGACTATTAAGCTGACAATGTATAATATGTTTTTAAAGATTATTAATTCAGTTCAAGTAAAATCACAAGAAGAATACCTCTTATTATTTTAAATTAAATAAAATCCACTTCTACTGACATTTTTGAACTAATTAATTTGAGAGGACTTCCTAAGTACTTAGGGAGTCTGGGGATTACTCCTGGCTGGTATCCGTCAACCTTGCTCCAGGGGTTCAAATGGGGACTGCTCACTCAGGCTCTATGAGACCCAGGAGTTCAAGGACTACCACAGTGATGCTCGGAAGCTTCCGTAACTATATTCTGTGTTGTTTTGGTCTCATCACCTTTTAAATATATCCAATAAAGAGAAAATAATTAGTTGGTTTTGCTATTTTGGGCACAATTCACTACCATTACAAAGGAGTAAATACTTAGAATGCATAACTTATTTGAATGTAACAGCAGAAGAAACAATTGAGTTGTAAAAGTAAACTCTGAGGCTGTTTGTCTGTATAATAGCAGTTAATATTTTAGTAAGATATATTGAGTATCTAGAAATTTGGTACATATATATTAAAATAACTTTTACATATGTATAACTTAAATGGGCTAAATATTAATGACTTATTTGAAACACAATTAAGAAATATATTTTAATATTTTATATTCTTAATATATTTACTTTATTATACATATTAAGGTGAATATAGCATACTAAGTAAACTATTTAAGCATCTTAAGACACCATAAATAAAAAATTGATTGGAATAAATAATGTGTGTGTTTTGTTTATTTTCTTTGATTCTCTACTATTACACTATTCCCTTTAATTGGTAGACTATCTTTTTTGGTTTGTTTAAACTAGAATTTTCACTCACCTGTTCTTTTACATTTTTTCAAAGCAGGAGGTTAGCCATTTCCTGATTTGAATACAATAGATTAAATATTTTAGTTACTCTTTTATAATTTTTTCCTTCTTGTCAAAACAATAATATTGCCACCTTTCAGAAATGATTACAATAACGTTGACCCTTCACAGATAAGAACAAGCTTATTATTCATGGGAAATTTACAAAATGACTGTTGACTTTCCAAGATTTTTAAACAAAGCAAAATTAATTTTTTCTCCTACAAATCTAAAGTAACTGTCTTCAGCTTAATAATCATCAGGAAGAAGATGAACTGAATGGCAGGAAATACAATCTAGGAAAGAGTTTTGTTCAGTTATAACGGAAAATTCCAACGGAAATAGTGGAAATACCAGCACTGAGGATCAGTGAAATCTAGTTGGACAAAGTGCTAAATACACTCAATAAAGACAATATTACTCTATAAAGGAATACTTTCCATATCACTTCTTGTTTAATGCATATTTATATCACTTTAACTACATTAATGAAATCAATAGATATGGGAATTGAATACGTCCAGTAATAAAATTATTTTTATCTTGTAAGAATTGAGTTTTTATAAAAAAAAATACAACAATTTCTATAAAACTCAATGACTCACTAGTTCTAACAGCATAGAGAATGCATCAAATATTCAGGTATTATAGGTAAAATAAAAAGAACATATCTATATACTGTAATTTTAAATTAAGTTAAGAGAATTATATGCTTGGTTTAAGTGAAATCCATTTAAGAACAATGAGTTCAAAACATCTGATGACTTAAGCCTATTCTTACTATAATTTTTAAATGCAGAGGATATATTATAAATTATGGCATAACAAATTTGAATACAACAGGACTGAGCTAAGCAGTTGAGATTTGATAATGATATATGAAATTCTCATTAGGCTAGTAGAATATACTCATAATGAGATTAAGAATTTCTAGATGAACTATAATTAGTCCTGTGTATTTTGTGTAACATAATTAGTTATTGCTAGTGGAAACGACTTTATTTAGTAAGGAATGTTGTAAAAAATTGACAAAATTGTCCAAGAGCAACTCAATTTGCACACAGAAAACACTAGCCCTCATAACTAATATAAAAAGAAATTTATTTTCTTTTATTAAGAGTTTTAAAATTCAAGGTGCTATTTAAGTGAAGGAAACATGAAAATGATTTCAATTAAATTGGCCATGATGGAACTTGTATTCCAAGTATTCAGATCACAAAATGGAAAATATGAACTTTACCTAGTTTATGTAAACATGGTACTGAGATCAGCCTGTGTTTTAAGAGCCACAAAGTTACTTAATTACTGAGAATTTCTCTTTAAATAGAGAAACAGGACAGGAAGAATGAAGAAGAGAGAAAGAGAGAGAGAGAGAGAGAGAGAGAGAGAGAGAGAGAGAGAGAGAGAGAGAGAGAGAGAGAGAGAGGAAAGAAGGGAGGGAGGAAAGAAAAATCTCACATCTCTTTACTCTAACCACATGGGGAAAATGTAATAAAACTGACAAAATTTGTACAACTAGTAAAATATTATTATTCTATTTAAATAATAGGAAAGTAATGTTTATTTATGTTGATTATTAAAAATCAACTAAAAACAGTGAAGGCCATGATTTCTTTTCATTTTTATGGAATTTTGAAAACAAACTTGATATTATAAAGAATATATATCTGGAATTAAAGAAAATTTAAATTTCAGTTCTACAATGTTGAATCAAGCTATTACTAGTAGGCTTATTAACCTCTTCAAGTTTAGTTCATCATCAGTATAATGAGACCAATAAATTCCTACTATGGTTGCCTTTTGCAATAACTAAATGAGATAATTTACTTGACTTTATTTCAAGAATTTGTTTTATTGAATCTGTTTTAAAAATAATTTTTAGGAACTGAGAGAAAATACATTTTTCTACTTTCTTCTCAAAGGAAACAGTATGTAATGGATTAAATTATATTTTGATGAAATTATTATATTTTATTGATTGTGAATTTATTCTTCATTGTATCACAATTATTTCTTTTTATTTCTGGGTTTGATCCCCACCGTCCCAAATGGTCCACAAGCACCTCGAGGAGTAATTCCTTAATGTAGAGCCAAAAATTACCCCTGAGCATTACTTGGCAAGGCTTTAAATAAAAAACAAGACAAAATGGTGTGAAGTTCACTTGAACTATAAAACATGAAAATATAAAATTATTTAGCAATTGCTACTGTAAAATGTGAAGGAATAATAATATATTTTAATATTTATATCATGTTTCTAAATAAATTTATTTTTTTGTTTGTTTGTTTGTTTTTTTTTGGTCACACCAGGTGATGCTCAGGGGTTACTCCTGACTATACACTCAGAAATCGCTCCTGGTTTGGGGTACCATATGAGACATCGGGGATCAAACCACATTCCGTCCTAAGCTAGTACAGCCAAGGCAGATGCCTTACCACTCCGCACCATCGCTCTGGCCCTAAATAAATTTATTATATTTTAATTTATTGCTTTCTTTGTATTTAGAAAGTTGTTTTATTGCTTATTCTCATATTTTATGTTTAGTATTTTTAAATTTATTTTATTAGTTATACTTTAATAATCTTTAATACTGATATTTTTGGAAGTTTTGAGCCTGTCATCTTAGTTCTATGGTTCATTTTTTCTTTTAACTAATCATTTATATATTTTATATAAATTAAATTGATATATATATTAAATGATAAGGTTACAAAAATGAATTGAGTTCATCATCTAAGAATGGCCAAAAAGGAAATTTTCTTATAGTTTAAAAATAGTCACCATGAATAAGGCTCATGTGTATACATATCACTTGCCTTGTATGGAGTGGTCTATGTGTTGTTCTAGTCCCATCACTTGTCTTCCAAACACTGCTGGGTGTTATCTCTAGTTTCATTAAACATCACAATCATAAGTACTACAAGAAACAACAAAAGAAAAACTAAACAAATATATATATATATATATAATTTGATAACACATTTAATTAATAGATATCTATGAAATGTTGTTTATATGTAAGTATATATAACTACTTGGAGATTGAAAATTTGATTTGCTTAGTCTCTAATGTTATAAGTCTCCTTTGTTAATTGCAACTACTTTCAGAGAGAAAAGTTTTCTAAGAAATACATCCAGACTTTTTCACTTCTAAAATCAACCATCTGACTCTTACTCTCCTAATAGATTTTTTCAGGCCAAGGATGAATCTCAGCAGTAAAGCACATGCTTCTGTTGCTTATGTAAGGCCATGTGTTCAATTTCCACATACACATAAAATTATATGACACATCAGAACTTACAATTACTCATATTCTTTCATGAAATATCTTTGGAAAGTTTCACTAGCAAATAAAACTGAGTTAATATTTTCTTAGCAACATTATAAAATAACTTTCAGACATTTATTTACTTTAAAAATAATCTCATATTAAAAACAATGTTATAACTTATAGTATGTGTATATTATATGAAAACATTTACATAGCATGTATTTACAATTTTGTTATTCCAATTGATCATTTAATAAACATTAGTTTATAATGTAGTAAAGAAATTTATGTGCTTTTATGCATAGAGTTAACTGCTAGAAAATGGATGAATTTTTAAAATGCTCTTGAACTATTATCTTAATATTTTACCTATACTTGATACTTTATTACTAACAATTTATTTTTTGGTTTTATTATTAAGATAAAATCAAATACATAGTATATCAATATAGTTAATCTTATATATATTATATGAATATGTAATATAATCACATGATGTAAACCAAATGTTAGCAATTGGGGTGGAATTAGAATTGATTTTGGAAAAATAGGAGAAATATTTTATTAAATATGTGTGTTTGGCTCCTATAATTATAATAATTGTTAGCTAATACTCTGCTCTTATTTTAAATTTTCGGGAGCTTTTGAGCCACACCCGATGACGCTCAGTGGTTACTCCTGGCTTTGAGCTCAGAAATCGCTCCTGGTTTTGGGGATCATTTGGGACGCAGGGGATTGAACCTCGTCCATCCTGGGTTAGCTGAGTACAAGGCTGATGTGTTATTGCTCTGGACTCCCCTTTTATTTTAAATTTTCATAGTTACTTGTAATTAATAACAGCACATAGTAAACTATATGAAATTATCTAACTAAATTTTAGAGTTTAAATGGAATAGCATTCTGTTTCTGATACATTAAGTCTTAGTGCTTTTTTATTGATGAGACTTTATCCCCATATCCACTCCAGGAGGCTTATCTGTTGTGCCAAGTGAATTTTTTTGGTAAAGTATGTAAAATAGTTTTGAGCAAACCATTTCCTAGAGCAAGGCACTTTCTTCTTTACTACAAAGCATAATTCCTATTTAATCACATGAGTAGTATCATATATGCTCATATAGATCACTATTTGCTGAATATAATAAGTGATTCGCATGTTTTTCCCATGGTTAAACTTGACAATAAGAGATTAACAGAAATTTAAGTTGCATTTGGAAATAGTGTCAATTAAATTTAAGCTGAGTATGCAATTTATTTTTGTTTTTCTTCTTCCTAAATTCTCAAGTTCAAAGTTTAACTTGGGTTTGTTTTCTCATTTAGCAGTAACCAAAGTCCATGAAATGTTTTATGCTAGACAATAGTTGAGCTATTATATTTATCCCAAGTTAACACTTTATTCTTTCATATTACACTGCTTGCATATATGTAAAGAGTTCATGTAAAAAGCATATAAAAGAGTATGTAGATAGGTATGTTATTGTCATTATATAAAGTTATGTTATTATCATTGAGCTTTTCTTAATTATACTTCATTTTAAAAATGTAAGCATTGCTGCAATGATTTAATAGTGTTACTTAAAAGAGGATCTTAAGAAAATTAATTATTCTTTATTCACTCTTGAATAATATCACTCATCAAATATTCTTCAGCAGTAAAGCAATAAAGATAGAGGCAGAATTGTGAGATTAGTGGTATGAAATGAGTTCCATAAAATGTTCAAATCTCCATATGAGAACTTTGTATATAAAGTGGTATAAAATAGCAAAGAGGAAATTCTTCTAGCAGAACCATGGAGAGTTCATTTAAATGAAAAACCCGAGTGTAATTTGAATGTTAAGTAATAGGATTATTCATGGTCAGATAGAGGACATATTTCAGTCATGAAGCAGTTTGAGCATAGACAGAAATATGAAACAATTTTTTGGTATATTAAAATGCTATAACATGGGGATAGAGTTTAGGGATTTAGTTATAGAGATAAGAGATAAGGATAATAAAGAAATATATGATATTTTATCTAACACATAGATACATAATATAAGAAAATATATAGAGACAAGAGATGCCAATAAAGGTAAGCTGAAACGGGCTTAATCATGGAAATTATCAGGAACATAGCCATAATCTACTGTTTCCTATATCAGTAAAGTGATTTTAAAGAATTTTTGCAAGAACAAAGTTAAATTCTACACCTTTGAAAGATGCACAGGGGTAAAAATGGGAGTAATCACAATGAAAAAATTTAACAGGATTCATTAAGGTAATAGTGAGACACAAAATAAGAGGAGACCAGTGGGAATGAGGGCAAAAGGCTTATGCAGGGTATGTTGTTATGTTAAAGAAGAATCTGGACAAGATGCGGGACAAGATAAAATTTGAAAGATGTGGAAAATGAGGTAACATAGGCTTATTCCTTGGTATCTGTCTTGAGTTAATAACTGTGCAGTGATGCTATGACCAATAATAAACAGGAGGGGACTAAAACATAGGAGCTCAGAATTTAGCCATATTTTGTAGAAAGTGTAAGCTTCCAGGTACAGAATTCAATTAAGGAGATATTATTTGGAATTTGAAGTCAGACTAAGGACTGAAATAAAAATATTGATTTGTTGACCACATCAGTCAATAACAGTGTGTTATTATTTCTCAAGGCAACCATTTGAAAGAATATAGTATATTAATGTACATAAAAGAAAGATGATTCCATGAAGAGCTCAGCAAAATAATCCATGTCACAACTAGTGGGTTTATTGGTTGATCTTTGTGAAGCTCATCACAATGATGTAGTGCTGATGGAAATCCCCACTCAGTGGCATAGTAAACTTGAAATAATTGCTTATTTTCTCTGTTGAGAAACTTATCTATGAGAGAGGGAAAAATGTTAGCTAAAGGGGTCCAAGTTGAGGATAGGTGAACTGATTGTCAGCCTTGAGACATATAATCATTATTAATGATTTGTGTAAATGGAGCTCGTGGTATAAGAGACCGAACATATGATGGATGTAGAAATTACTCCTGAGCCACCTCTTTAACAAGATGCAATTGGAATGCATTATCACATTCAAGTCAATTTTGGTTGAGAGAAGAGACATTAAGGTATTTGTCAGGACATTTGGATTTATCATGATCTATGGTACAAGTACAAGTATATGTAACTCTCATGGATAGAAGAGCCAAACTTATAGACTTCTCAATTCTCAAGCTCTGTTGTTTTAATGATCTGAGTTTGCATTCACTTCTTATAGCCTAGTTCATTCTTACAGGTCTTTTCACACTACATATGAGTAAGATCACCCTTACTTGTTCTTACAAATTAGATCATTCTTATTTGTCCTTTTCCTTATGACTCACTAAGCTGAACATGATACTCTCTAGTTACAACCAAATTGTTGTGAAATAAAAGATTTCATATTTTCTTAGATATAATTTATTCATTTATATTCATATGCATAAGTGAATTTATTCATTCACTTATTGATAATTAAATATTTGGTTTGTTTCAAAATATTGGCTATTGCAAATAATCCTATAATAAACATAGTTGTTACCCTTTTTATTTCACCCACCTACCTCCCAGACCAGTTGTTACCTGTTTTGAAAAATAAAATAATAGTTTTTTCTAGGTCTCTTCTTGTGAATATATTTGAGGAGATGGCTCTTTTTAATAAAATAATTAACATATTTAGTATATTTAATGCTGTAGCTAATTTTTATTAAGTTAATTTGTTAGGAAGATAAAGAATAATTGTATTACACAGAATCGTTCTAAGTAAGATCTCTCTATATTTCTATGCATCAATTATTTTATTATAAATAAATATTCAGTATGTATTTATATAATTGTTTTGGTTTTAGGAAAACCAAAATAGATAAAACTTGGTATCATCTTTAGTTCATTATCTTGGACTCTTTGTCTTCCATACTTTAATAGATATTTTTATCGTGAAGACAGTGCTTTAGTTGTTTAATGTAAAAATCATTTAAAAATAACTTCTGTTTCCCAAGAAGGCCTATAAAATGTAACTAAATTGGAATGTAGTTACTTATTTTCTATTTAGAAAAGTGAAGGAGTGAGAATGGTTCTTTAATAGTCTAGGAATTTAATATATTTTTATTTTTAATTATACAATTCTGTTTGCAAATGTCTATTATAAGCATAACACTGAACTTGTTGCTAAATTAGAAACAGCAGTTAAGAAATGGTTTGCAGAATGGATTTCAGGGTTCCCTTTTTGCTCTCCTATGTGGAATTTGTATTAAAATTTGCACATCTGAAACTAATCCATATAGCATGCTTTTTGGATATTTTTTCTAAATAAAGTGAACTATATTTGAAAATAATTGTCATCTAGAAATTCTGATACATCTTCTTAGAAAGCTGTCTGAACTGGCAAATATTTAAGGAAGGGTGGACTGTTTAGAGATCAACCTTGCCCTCAGACTAAGGGAAAAGACTGAAAGAAATAAAATGGAGAGGGAGAAAGATACATGAGAGGGAAGGAAAGATAAAGCTAAATATCCAAATTATAGAGTCAACAACACTGAAATGAAAATCAAAAAAATTTTAGTTAATAATTTTTATTTTGACCAAAGTGGATTACAAATCATTCACAGTAGTATTTTAGGTACTAATAGTGACATTGAATCAGGGGCATTCCCACCACCAATGTTGTCCTCTTTCACCCCTGTTTCCAGCATGCATCCCATATCGCCCCTTCTTTGCCCCCTGGACTGCTAGTATATTTGGTCCCTTCTGTGTCTAGCCTGTTGTAGATTGAGTATCGATTCTGTTGTAGTTGGCTTTGGATTTGGTGTTTAAGTCTGATCATTTTTTGTTTCTACTCAATGTTTATACGATTGTTTGGTCTTTAACAACCAAACCTAAAATGGTGCCTTATGGGAAAGAACCTGGGAACATTGGAGGAGAGATTGGTGGTGGGATTGGTGCTGGAATATTGCATATCTAAAACTCAGCCATAAATAACTTTGCAAATCATGGTGCTTTGATAAAAAATAAATTAAATATTTTTTAGAACTCTGCTTGACCTAATAAATTTATAAGCCTATCAATTATGACATAATTACATTAAAATATATTTCTATAAACATGAGAACATTATTTTAAATACCATTTAATATGAACAAGCTGATCTTCTAGCCTACTTTTCTTTTCTTTTTTTTTCCCTTCGGTTTTTTGGGGCCATACCCGTTTGATGCTCAGGGGTTACTCCTGGCTAAGCGCTCAGAAATCGCCCCTGGCTTGGGGGGACCGTATGGGACGCGGGGGGTGCCACCTCCCCGGCCCCATACCTACTCTTCTTAATGTTACCCCTCTGTTCTATTGGTTGAACCATCAGTTTTAATAGTATCCTTCCCGTATTCAAGAAACCATTAGCAGTAGTCCCCTGGTGAAGAAATGTAAGGTTAGACAAAGCTAAAATCAGAACAACTGCATATAATTTTTGCTCGCTTGGTTTTGTTTTTGGTAACACTCAGAAGTTCTCAGGTGTTACTCCTTGTTCTGAGCTCAGATTCCTCCTGGCAAGTTAATGGAATCATATAGGATGTTAAGGATTAAACCTGATCAGCAACATGAAAGACAAATGTCCTACCACTGTGCTATATCACTCTGGCTTTATCACATCTGTGCTATATCACATCTCATTTTAGTTTCACAATGATCCTGGAGACTAATGTATATTCAGACCAGTAAGACATTTAAATTTTTTAATATAATTTTTATTTTGATCATCGTGGCTTATATATTGTTGACAATATTTTTAAAACATTCAGTGAGGGGGCCGAAGCAGTGGCACAAGCCATAGGACATTTGCCTTGCACACGCTAATCTAGGACAAACCGAGGGTCAATCCCCCATCGTCCCATATGATCCAACAAGCCAGGAGCGATTTATGAATGCATAGTCAAGAGTAACCCCTGCATGTCAATGGATGTGGCCCAAAAAACAAACAAAATAAATAAAAACATTCTATATGAAATGAATGTATCTTTCAGTGTTTGAAAAATTTATCTTTAAATTTTTCTACATTTTAAATATAGTAAGATTTTTGCTATGTATTTTGTGTATTAAATATATCTCAAAATTTAATTAATTTAATTAATAATATTGATTATTGAAATCAGACAGCACAGAAAAGTAATATAAAATTTTGGTCTATTGGCTATATTTAGATTCCATATTATTTATATGCATGTAACTCAGTATATTTATGAATCAATTTTCTTATATGAATCAGTCCTTTTATCTATCAAACTAAAAACCCACTTAATTTAGAATTAAATACTTATGGTAGTCCTTTATATATTTATTCATTATATTGTTTTCATATCAATTATTCATGCCAAGTTCAGTGACTTACATGTTAAAGTCTTAGTAAATGTGTTTTAATAATAATATCTTGGAAAAAATCAAGTCTTGAGAGGTAGCCTTGAGTCATAATACAGACTTTAATTTAAGATCTTAACCAGCCATTTTTACATTATTGGGTCTCATGTTGGTTATCTTTTAAGAGAAAGAGGTCTCAGGGTACTTAAGTTGAAATTTAGGTATACTGCTGGTCTTGTTGGAATTATGCACATGAGAAATATTAGTAACATTATTTTAAAATACAAAATATCAATACATTTTTAAATGATAATTTTAAAACAAATTAATGAGTGAAGCTAAAGAATTAGTATAGCCAGCAGGGCACTGGCTGCTGGCCAGGATTCCATGCCAAAACACATCATACAGTTCCCTGAACTCATGTCAGAATAATAGCATATTTTTGTCTTATAACATGCTATGTATTTTTGATTTATATATGAATCAAAAAAAGATTTATATATGAATCACCCTGTAGTAATTACCTTAAAGTAAAAAAACTTTAAAATTTATCATTAAAAACTAAAATTAAATAACTGAAGTTCATATTTATTCTTATTACACTAAAATATAATGCATTTTATATACACATGCTTAAGTCCATATTAAGTACAAGAATGCAGTAGTGTAACCTCTTGATTTTGTTTAAGGGAAGTATTGAGTCAGAGTACAGGATGAATTATTTCTTTTATCTGCAGAGTGGTTCCTGCAGATGAGGGTTGAGGTTGAGGGCAGGCAGGATGAAGGTTCCAATCTCCTAGAACTAAAAGTAGTGTAAGAATAAATAAAAGGCATGTTATTTTCTAAGCTTAGGAAATCTTTGCTTAAAATGAAAATGTTCGAATGTATGTTTGTGAAATTAAGAAACAAATTTGAGTTAGAAATGATGTACTAAATATATTTCATTGATCTTACTAATTTCATTTTTCAGATATTTAGAAATTTTCTGGAATAAGTATCTAGGAGAAAACCCAAGAATTCTGGCCAAATGTAAGTAGAATTACTTACCCAATCACTGTATTTGTTTATCAGTGATTAATATAATTTTCCTAAATAATTATATAACAATATGCATTACAGTTGTGAAATTTTAACTATTTTCTCTTTACAATAATATAAATGTTATTGTTCTAATAGCTATTGATTTTCAAATTATTATACAAAAATATAAAATATATCTTTTTATATTATTGTGCAGTATTACACTTATTCCACCACCAGAATGCCCACATTTCTTTATCGTTATCTCAGGCCTCTCCCATAGCCCCAACTAAGAATACACAGTTTTAATCCCATACTTCAGAGATGATTTTTCACACGTTCTTTGCTTTATTTCTTTATATTTTGCATGAGTCAAATCAGCTGGTAATGTTTTGTTTCTTTCTGACTCATGCCAGTCATATTTGGAGTGATTTTAGAAGTAGAATTATAAAGAATTTTTTTTAAAAATGTACATACATATAAAAATGTAACACATAAAGTTGGGTTTTACTATTCTGAGATATGATTTAACTGGGACTTTGGCTCTTGCCTTGCCCATGCCATTCTAGTTGTATTCCCCAGCACCGATGATCTCCTGAAAACTTCCAGAAGTCATCCCTGAACACAGAGATAGGAATAAGCTTTGAGCACAGCTGGATATAACCTTCAAATCAAAAATACTAAACTAACTACTACAATGAAAGCAACAGAAATAAGCAATATATTTTTTTTTTTTTTTTGGTTTTTGGGCCACACCCGTTTGACGCTCAGGGGTTACTCCTGGCTATGTGCTCAGAAATCGCCCCTGGCTTGGGGGGACCATATGGGACTCCGGGGGATCGAACCGCGGTCCTTCCTTGGCTAGCGCTTGCAAGGCAGACACCTTACCTCCAGCGCCACCTACCCGGCCCCAGAAATAAGCAATATTTTTAAAAGAAAACTTTAATAGTGTTTAGAAATAGTCATTACTACTAGCAAATATTTTGAAAGCTATATGTAGAAGAGCTATAGTTATACATTGATATACTAAAATACAATTCGCTTGCCTGAAAATTGTGTTTTCTCTTTTTTGATTTTAGTTTTGGTTTGAGGACAACCCAACTGTATTCAGTGCTTACTATTGCCTCTACTCAGGGATCAATTCAGGTGGTGCATAGGGGAACAGATGGGAATGTCAGGGATTGTCAGACATAAGTAAGCATCCTACCCTACTGTCTCTAGCCTTGTGCTAATTTCTTTTTGAAAAATTATAAAATAAATATTTATGGTTTCAGTAGATGATTAATTAACAAAACTTAAGAGCTTATTAAACTCTAGGTATATTTTTATATATTGGTAACATGATGATCTAACTTTACTTTGAATATAATAGAGGAAGTTTATTTTGTCTAGTTTTGAGATGAGGGAAATAAAATCTAATTCTTGTTCACAATAACTTGGCAGTAAGTAATGCCTATCCCTTTGAACTTTTTTTTATTATGTTTGGGTTTTTATATGCTGATAATAAGTGTTATTATTCTATATCAAACATTCTCCCTCTAACTCATTTCACTCAACACTATGTTCTTTATATCTAAGTATGCATAAAATATTCTATGACTCCATTTTTTCTATCTTCTGAATAATATTCCATTGTGTCCCATTGTGAAGATGTAGCAAAGCTTCTTCATGCATAATTATTTGTTCTTGGGTATTTGTGTTTTGCCCAAGATTTTGACTGTTGTGAATAGTGCAATTAAAATAGGAAAGCATATGCTTTCTCTGTGCTGTGGTTTTGGGCCCATAGGATATATTTCTGTGAACTGTACTGATGAATCACATGGAAAGTCAAATCCTTTATTTTGTTTTCAAAAATACTAAACCATTGAGATTTTCACCAACCGTGAATGAGAGTCCAATTTTCCCCACATTCACAACAATACTAGTTGCTGTACTTTGTAATAAGTGTCAGTCCTTTGTTGTCAGGTGGTATCTCATTGTTATTTTGATTTTCATTTTCTTCATGAATAGAGCGATGGAGCATTTGTTCATGTCTTTTGACCATTTGGATTTCATTTTTGAGGAGTGTCTGTTCATTACACTCATTTTTTGATAATTATTTCTTGTAAAGTTCTAACAATGCTATCTAGAATTTGGATCTTAATTCGTTATTGAATGAGTGGTCAGCAATAATTTTTCCCAATTGTGAGCCGATTTTTATTCTGGACTTCATTTTCTTGAGGCCAGAACCTTCTTAATTTAATGTAATTCCATTTATGTTTATGTTTATGTTTGCTTTCATCTGCTTGGTGAATGTTGTTTTATCTTTAAAGTGCCATCTGTCAATGGTATTTTTTAAAGTTACATCTTTCAACATCATGGAGAAATCTGCCTATGTTTTCTTTTATGTACCTTATGGCTTCAGGTCTGATATTAAGGTATGTAATAGATTTTTACTTAATAGATTTTGATGTAATAGATTTTGTGCATTATATCAGGAAGAGATCTAAGTTCATTTTCTGCATGTGTCTAACCACTTGTTAAAGAGGTTTTCTTTGTCTCCCTTCATGTGTTTTCCTTGTCCCGCTTGCTTTATTGAAGATGATTGAACATATACTTGAGAATCTGTTTATATTTTCAATTTTAATCCACTTATAGGAAGGTCTTTATTTAAGGACTATGCTATTTAATTTATTTCCTCCTTTTTAATAACATTTGAAGTGGAAAAGGTGATGATGCCTCCCATGTTTTTCCTTTTTGCCAAGGTTTGCTTTGAATATTTGGGGCATGGTTGGGAGATTAATTGATCCATATACATTTCAGATGTATTTCATCTATGTCTTATTTTTTCTTTTTGTTTGTTTGAATTTTGGGGATCCACACCCAGTGGTGCTCAGGGGTTACTTCTGGCTTAGCATTCAGAAGTCGCTCATTGGGGACAGAGTGATAGCAAAGTGGTAGGGAATTTGCCTTGCATGCATACACTGACCCGGGTTTCATTCCCTGCATCCCTTATGGTCTGAGCCTGCTAGGAGCAATTTTTGAGCACAGACCCAGGAGTAACCCCTGAGCACTGCCGGGTGTGGTCCAAAAATAAATAAATAAATCTCTCCTGGCAGGCTCGGGGGACCATATGGGATGTCTGGAATCAATCTAGTCGATCCAGGTCAGATCCCAGTTGGTTGTGTGCAAGGCAAACACCCTACGCTGTGGTATTTCTCTGGCCAGGCCAGGCCCTGATCTATGTCTTTGAAAAAAGCCGTGTATCCTTATAGGAACTACATTAATCTTTATAATGTGTTAGGGAGTATTAATATTTTGATGATGTTCATAGATTCCAATCCAGTAGTAACATATGTATTACCTTGTCTTGTGTTCTAACCTCTTTTAATTCTTTAAGTAGTGTTCTGTAGTTTTCTTTGTACAGATCTTTTTACCTCTTGTTTTAAACTGGTTCCTGGATATTTGATTTTTTTTTGAGGCCCAAATGTAAATAGGATTGCTTTTTTGTTTTGCTTTGCTTTCTTTTGTTTCATTGTTTGTATATATGAAAGCCATTGACTTATCCATGTTAATTTTATAGCCTGCAACTGTACTATAGAGTTCTATTAATTCTAGGAGTTGAATCTTTAGACTTTTCTAAATGTAGTATCATGTCATTTGAAAATAGTGAAAAATTGCCTTTTCCCTTTCTTATTTGAAGGCCATTAGTGTCTTTTCTTGCCTAATTATCATAGCAAGTACTTCATTTAGTACTATATTAAATAAAAGTGGTAAGAATGAAAAATCTTGTGTTGTGCCTGATTTTAGCAGAAAGGCTTCTATTATTTTCCTCCATTGTCTATAATGTTTTATGTGGGCTTCTGTTAAATGGCTTTGACTATGTTGAGGAATGTTCCATTCTGTTGAGAGTTTTTAGCATAAATGGGTGTTGCTGTATCTTATCAAAATTTTTCTCTGGGCACTTGAAATGATCAGTATATTATATTAATTGACTTACTTTTGGGGGTGTTGGGCCACACCTGATGATGCTCAGTGGTTACTGCTGCCTATGGGCTCAGAAATTGCTCCTGGCTTGGGAGACCATATGGGACTCCAGGGGATCAAACCTCAGTCCATCCTAGGTAAGTACATGCAAGGCAAATGCCCTACTACCTGCACCACCGCTCCGGCACCTGATTTACATTTTTGAAACTATCTTTGTATCTCAAAGATGAATTCACTTGGCAATGTTATATGATCATACTGATGAGTTGTTGGCCTCAATTTGTAGCATTTTGTTGATGGTCTTTGTGCTAGAGTTTAATAAGGATTTCTGTCAGTAATTATCTCTCTCTCTTTTTTTTTTTTTTTGGTCTCTGCTTTTTTTTTTTAATCAGGATGATATTTGTTTTATAGAAACTTTTCAGCAGGTTTCCATTTTTTCATTTCCTGAAAGAGTCTGAAAAAGATTGATAGTAGATCTACAGAAATTTAAAAAGACTCTCTAGTGAATGCAACTGGGCCTAGACATTTGTTTTTGGAGAGACCTTTGATTATCTGAATTTCAATAGTTATAGATGTTCAGATGTTCCATATCTTCTTGGTACTGTCTTTGGAGGTTATAGAAATTTATTCTTTTCTCTAGGTTCTCTTATGTACTGGCATATACACATTTAAAGTAATGTTTTATGATCCTTTGGATTTTCATAGTAACTATTGTAATATTTCCTCTTTATTTCTGGATCATTTTATTAAGAATCTCTCTCTTTGAGAATCTTTTTAATGATTTATAAATCTTAATTTTTTTCAAAAAACCAGCTCTTGGTTTCATTAGTCTCTTAAATTATTTTATTGCAATTCATTGATTTCTGCTCTGAGTTTTATTATTTCCTTCCTCTTGCCTACTTTGGGCTATTGTTTTTGGCCATTTTCCAGTTTCTTAAGCTATGTTATCAAGTTATTTGTGTGGGCCCTTTCTTCCTAATTAATGTTAGCCAACCTATAAACTTTTCTTTTAACACCATTTTTGCTGTGTCCACAGTTATGAGGGGTCATGTCCTCATTGTCAATTTTTCAGGAACTTTTTCATTTTCTTTTTGATTTTCTATTTGACCCATGAGTTGTTCAGTAGTGAGCTGCTTAATTTCCAGGTGTTTGATTAATTTTCTTTTTTTCTCACTGGGTGGGAAGTTTATTTGGATACAAAGGGGCATTTTCTGGGACACCCACTCAGGAAACCTCTAAACTGTAATATTATGGTTTGGAAACTTTTTGTTTAATAGGTTAATAAACTATCATTCTTAATTTTCTTTAATTTTTGTGCCTACTTCTCCATTGATTATATAAGTCAATAGTTTGTAAATCTTGTAATTAATTCTTATTCTATTTTTAATTGAGATTCTTTTTTACACAAGTATCAAAGTATATTTGTGGGTTAAATATGATTTTTATAATATTTGGTTATGCATGCAAACAATATTTAACCCAAATCCTATTTTTTTTGTTTTGTTTTTATTTTTTTGTTTTTTGGGTCACACCAGGCAGCACTCAGGGGTTACTCCTGGCTCTATGCTCAGAAATTACTCCTGGCAGGCTCAGGAGACCATATGGGATGCCGGGATTGGAACCACCGACCTTCTGCATGAAAGGCAAATGCCTTACCTCCAAGCTATCTCTCTGGCCTCCCAAATCCTATTGTTAAACTGGCTATTAACATAATTAAAAAAATTAAAAAAATTAATTAATATTGTCACATATTATACTAATTATTATTTATTATTAACTTAATTATTGCTATACAAATATAGCTATGATTAAGATTTGCTTTAAAAAACACCATGATTTATAATATTGATAATGCTAGAATCTCATGTACACACATCTTCCCCCAGAGTCCCTCACACCCATCAGCCTTCTCCCCATTCCTGACCTTTCTTGCTATAAACTATAAACTCAGTTCTCAAACTTTGTTGCCTTTAGTCATTTTTTATTTTATTACTAAGTTTATTAATATCCTACATAGATCATTTTGTATTTGTCTCTCTCCTTCTAACTTACTTTCACTCAATGATATTCTTCAAGTCCAGTCTCTATACAAGAAGATGCATAATTTATCTGGTCTTTTCTTAAAGCTGAGTAATATTCCATGTGTATATTTTTATATTTATATTTATATATTAAATTTATATGTAATTGTTTTTGTTCTAGGGCTAGTATTTAAAGAACTATTTTATTTTCTACTTTTGAAATGTATTTATACAAGTTTTAGGGTTTTATTGTTTGTTGGTTGGTTGGTTGATTTTTGGCCCACATCCAGTGTCGCTCAGGGGTTACTCTGGCTATGTGCTCAGAAATTGTTCCTGGCTTGGGAGACCATATGGGACCATATGGTCGGTCCTAGGCTAGTGCAGGCATGGCAGACTCCTTACCGCTTGCGCCACCGCTCCAGCCCCTCCATGTGAATATTTAATACTACTTTATACTCCTCCTAATGGTAAGAAATGGGTTGGTATATATAGTAATAGGGTGGTGGAGAGGAGGGAGATTTAGGGCATAGGTGATGTGAATATTGCACTGATGAAGGTGGGTGTTCTTTATATGACTGAAACCCAACTACAATCATGTTTGTAATCAAGGTGTTTAAATAAAAATTTTTTTAAAAAGTATTACAACTGTTGTTTTCAATGGTCACCAGAATAGTGACATGTTCCAGATGGGTTGAGGTGGGGGTCATCAAGGCCATACCTTTAAGTAGTATTTTGTAGTGGTGGGGAGTTAAATACACTGCCAAATTTATATCTGGGACTTCAAGGATAGAAGACATTCCCTTGTTCCTGTTAGGCATCTCACTGCCTCATGAGCCTGATTTCTGAATTGTGTTTTCTATTTTTTATCCTCATTACTAATAGTTAATAATATATAGTAAAATCCTATGAGGTTCTCAAAAGTGATGTTTTTAAATCTTAATCTTGTGCTATTATCTTTTTTTTTTTCCTGGCCACAATTGTTGGCTCACAAGGATTACTACTGGCTTTGCACTCAAAACTTGCTCCTGGCAGTGGCCCAGGCGCTTGGGACCATATGGGATGCTGGCAATCCAACCAGGATTGGCCTGTTGCAAGGCAAATGCTCTATCTGCAGTTCCGGCCTCTCTCTTTACTTTCTTACAACCTTAACTTCATTCATAAAAACTATGTTGGTTTTGCCATTTTATTTATCCCAAATGACTATTTCTCTGCATTCTTGTCATTGGTTTAAAAAAAAACATAATTCTGTTCTTTTTCCTATTTAAGGTCCTATTTCTGTCTTTCTATCCATCAATCACTCTGCCACCAGACTTCTTCCTAAAATGTGTTTGTGATCATGAGAGATGTTCATTAAAAGTTTTGCTTTGCTTAGAAGAAAAAGCAATAACTCAGCAATTCACTAGATTTTCTTCACAGCTTTGTGCCAAGTTTTTCTCTTTTGAGTTTATTTGCTATTCTTTGTTCTCAAGGTCTTGAATTGAATAAATATTTATTATACTTTTTTGTATTCAGAACATTTTCTGGCATGTGGTAGGTATTCGACTTCTGTCTGTTGATAATTCAATTTCAAGGTTAAATTGTTATTTTCCCCTCTTGTTCATGTTTAAATATCCATGATTATTTATTTAAAATGTGCAATTGGACTTTTGAAACATGCAATCAAATATTTTATTCTTGAACTCAAAAGGTGGAATAGAACCAATTATAAATAAGTCATGCCATTGTTTATGGAAGATTTAAAATTGACTTATATTTAATAATATTAATAGCTGTTTCATATTGCTTGACTCAAATAGAAATTGTTTTTCATTGACCTACTCACATAAAAATAACCAAACTAGATTTATCTCCAATCATTTTTTCACTTGAAATCCTTGAACTAAATCTATTTTATAGTTATTTGGAAATTTTGACATTGTTTAAGCCAGTTTATTAACATTATATTTTAAAATTATTTTAGATGTTGAGTATAATAATTTTATAATAGGACTTTGCAAAATAGAACATATAGTCAGATTAGTCAGATTATCCCTATTGATTTTGGCTAACTTTAATGTGAAGGTGTTTTATTCTTTTAAAATTTTTTACCCTTTACAAGACACAATGCTTGTTTCTCTAAACAGACCTATTCTGTACTCTTTTATATTTGGTTGCAATTATCAAATTGCTAGTCTCTGACAAGTAATGGTATATGACTACGTGGCATTTCTTGTTTATCTCTGTACCATTCTTTTCTTTAGATAAAAATATCTCAATTTTGGCTACATGGTAGAAACGTGAATAATTTTGTTGTGTTTATTATTGTTTATTGAATAACATTCCACTATGGTCAGGGTATATTTCCTGACTCTGTAGTCAGAGATTACTTCTTGTTTGGGTTTTTTTGAAGGGCTACACCCGGTGATGCTCAGGGGTTACTCCTGGCTATGCGATCAGAAATTGCACTTGGTGGGGCTGGAGCCGTGGCACAACTGGTAAGGCAGGGGTCTCAAACTCAATTTACATGGGGGCCACAGGAGGCAAAGTTGGAGTGAGGCAGGGCTGCATAAAGGATTTCACAAAAAATAAAGTCCTCAAACGTCATTATTAACAGTTTTAATTATTTCTTCTGAACATGAATAGAACATTGAGTGAAGATCATGAACAGTTCTTCTAAACATGGCATCTTTTGCCTATTCCTTGCTGCCAGAGACTTGACAGCACTTCTTCTCACAAATCTGAACCATATTTGGCTTTAGAGAGGAAGCAGTTGAGACCCTCAGTATGGCTTGAAGATGATCATCATTAAGTCTAGACCTGTACTTTGAATTATTGAAGTTCAACGTTGAGAATAACTTTTCACACAAATACGTGCTCCCAAGAAGGCACATGGTGCGCTTGAATATTCGAGAAAGCTCAGGGAAGCTGGGGGGCAATTCTCTCAAAAATTGCCCATGCATGTCTGCTTTTCCACTAATCTCCCTGAACTTGGCTTTGAGATCAGAGTTGCATTGTAGGTCAATGAGCTTCATTTGAAGCACAGTGGGGGCATCTTGCACATCAAAGGAAAAGGGGTCCACACAAATTTGGAAAGTGGCTCTGTGCTTTTTGAAGTCTGTAAATCTGTGATAAAATTACTTCTCTAGCTTAAAAATAGCATCAACGTATTTCTCACCACTGAATAGCATGCCGGCATCCGCAAGTTCCTTGCATGCTGGGAAATGGCAAAGGTGTGTCTGAGAGAGCTGGTATTTCCATAACACAAGTTTTGTGGAGAATGCTCTCACATTGTCATAGGCAGCACCGATAAGCTGTCCTGGGCCTTGTAACATTTTGTTTAGTACATTCAGCTTATGCGTGATGTCAACAAGAAAAGCTAAGTCTATGAGCCATTTGTGATCACTCAACTCAGAAACAGCATTCCCATCTTTCTCCATGAAGGCTTTCCCTTCTTCTCTCAACTCAAAATATCTTTTCAGGACATTTTCCCTGATGAGCCAATGTACCTCGGTGAAATAGAGCACATCTCCATATTCTGACTCCTTTTCCTCTGAAAAAGCACGGAACTTCCTGTGCTTTAAGCCCCTGGATCTGATTTGGTTGATACATTTCGTAACAACAGACATCATATTGTCATATGGCAGGAATTTACTGCAAAGGGCCTGCTGATGGATAATGCAGTGAAGAGCAATGGCTTTCTCTACACCCTTCTCTTCAAGTTTTTTTTGAACAAGTGCCACCAGTCCATTTTTTCTCCCTGTCATTGATGGTGCTCCATTGGTTATTATTCCAACAAACCTCTTCCATGACAAACCTGCATTCTCAATAGTATCACACAAATGCTGAAATATCTCATTAGTGGTGGTCTGGCTATGCATTGAAATTATTGTGAGCAGCTCCTCTGTCAATTCAAAATTGCAATCAACACCACAGACATAAATTGTGAGCTGTGCAGTGTCTGTTATATCTGTGCCCTCATCAAGAGCAACTGGGTATGCATCAAAACATTTGGCTTTCTCATACAGTTGATGATAAATGTCACTTGACATGTCAGAAATGCACTCTGCCACAGTGTTGGCAGAAAGGCTGATTTTGCTAAACTGACCTTTCTTTTCCGGACAGATAATGCTTGCAGCCTGTAACATGAATTTTTTAACAAACTCTCTTTCTGTGAATGGTTTCCCTGCCTTAGCAATCATCTCACTAACCATGTAACTAGCTTTGACTGATGCAACATTCTCTTTGGTTGCTTTCTTGAAGAAATCTTGTTGCCTCATTAGACATGTTTTAAGACTGGCAACCCACTTGACTCTCTCTTTTCCTTGATATTTTGCACATTTCTCAGCATGTTTAGTTGAATAATGGTGTTTCAAGTTGTATTCCTTGTGCACTGCAACTTTCTCTGAGCAAACAAGACATGTGGGGATGCCCCTGTGCTCAAGAAATACTGCGTCTCCCACTTTTCCTTAAATTGTCTGTGGTCATCATCAGTCTTTCTCTTCACTGCAGGTTTTGATGAAGTAATGATGAAGGTATGACAAAATCTAATTCTATGATAAACTTCTGTCCTTTCTCTCCCTTCTCTCCCTTAGGCCTCCGATAATGCGAGGGACAGTGGGCAGGAGCAGTCGAAATGATGTCTGTGCTAGGTGCAAAGTATTCGCGATTATTCGCTTACCTAATATTAGAAATAAAAAATCGCATTAGTAAGAAAAAAATCACAAAAATTAGCATTAAACATTTGCATACCCCAAATGGAACTGCTTGGGGCATGTGAATGTTTAATGTGATTTTTTTTTCTTACTAATGCGATTTTTATTGCAATTATTCTGTAAGCAAATAATCACGAATACTGCGATATTTGAAGGCTTGCCACGGGCCACAAAATGTTGTACAGAGGGCCGCAAATGGCCTGTGGGCTGTGAGTTTGAGACTCCTGCGGTAAGGTGTCTGCTTTGCCCACTCTAGGCTAGGACAAACTGTCGTTCGATCCCCGACATCTCATATGGTTCCTCAAAAGTCTCCCATGCCAGGAGCGATTTCTGAGAGCATAACCAGGAGTAACCCCTGAGCGTCACCGGTGTGGCCCAAAAAACAAAAAAACAGAAAAACAAACAAAAAAATAAATTGCTCCTGACTTGGGGGACCATATGGGATGCTTCTGGGGGTCCAAACCTAGGTCTGTCCTAGGTTAGCATGTGCAAAGCAAATGGTCTTGAACCACTGCTCTGGCCCCAGAGATCACTTCAATTAGGACTCGAAATAATATGGTATGCCAGGGTTTGAACCTAGATTAGCTATGTGCAAGGTAAGTCCCTTTCTGTACTGTCACCGACCCACCATGTGAAGGGTTTTTACAATCAGGAATGTTGTAAAACTTTATTGTGGCTATATTTTATAGACTCTATAAAGTCTACCCACTTTGTAACTGGAAAATCGCACATTTTAAATATAGATTATTTAAGAAAATTAAAAAATCAATTTGCCATATGTTTCTTCCAATTTGTGGGAGAAAGACAAAACTCAAGATAACTGGACTTCTGATTTAATTGATTTCAAATGGGGATCATGAGCTGCTACTTATTAATTCTATCTGGGTGATGTTGATATGATTTTAGTGACAAGAAGTTCAGCTCTAGCATGTTTTAAAAATATACATGGTAAATGCTAAAAAACTATTAACTATTAACTATTGCTTAAAATTAAATATATGTTTTTCTCTTACAAAAAATTTTAACTTGCTCACATTGAAAATACTAAAGGTGCATAAATTATGATCTGTTTTGAACAAAGTGACAAAAAATGATGTAATTGCTCTGATATCTTCCTTTTCTATTTATTTAGATTTTTGGTTACTGTTGTTGTTATAGTTGATATATTTTATCTTATTTTTGTTTCTGGACCCTATCTTAAAGTACTTAGACTAGTCTCATCTGATCTGGAGAGCATGTGGCATCAGAGATGAAACCCTGAGCTCCTGCATGCAAAGTATATGCTTCAACTACTTCTGCCATCAAACCCAGTCCATGACCTTCTTAACTTTCAGAGCTTAAGGCAGGTTTCATCTTGCTAAAGATTATAGTATCTATTTATTCTGAAAAAAAATATGACTCACCAGTGTTAGTCATATGAACATATCTAATTCAAAAGGCAAGGTACATTACTAAGTACCCCGGAGAGGGAGAAATTGGAGGATCTTTTATCAATCAGAGTGAGCATGATAACTTTTTTCCCTGGATAATATATTTTTAGGTATGACTTATTTATAATGTAGGAAAAGCAAATATATATATATATATATATATTTCAATATATACTGGTATCATTAAAAGATAGAATGCTATCATGCTTAGAAAGATTAAGACTTTCAAAAAAAATATGGGTTCTGTATCACAGTACTGGTCAAGGCTTAATCTTTAATTCTGCAGTCAGGGATCCATCCTGGGTAGGCCATATGTCAGACAAGCACGTTACCTGCTATACTAGTTCTGGCCCCAGGTTGAGATTTAGAACTACACATTATCATTGTAGAGAAATATTAATTGTAGGGTGAACTAGTTTGTTATAGTATACTTTTTTTTTTCTGAAACTTGATTGTATTCTGCTACTTTAATCTTCATGATCCTTTTATAAAACGCTATCTTATTTTATAGTCAGAGTCAATTTATGATGAGCATATATTTTAAGTTTAAAATAGTAAATACATATGTTTAATGATTATTCAGTTGCCTATATTTTCATATAGGCACAATTTTTATTGAAGAAAACTGTTTTAGGAAAGCAAAACAAACCATTATCAATAAGGCACCACTGTGTGTTTCTGGAAATAACATTATTTCTTAATTATATAACATTGTGATAAAATTTAATCCAAAGAATAGTTTGTCTACAATTAGCAATAAGAACACCCTGTTATTAGTCTCTGCTTTTCTATTTCCAATATACAAAGCTTAGCCACTGGGAAAATGTTATATGATATAAATGTGCTGCACTGAATAGTGGCATTTCTTTATTTAGTGATCTACTTATTATTAAATTTTGATAGAAATAAGCCAGAATAACTAATAAATAAAAACATGTAATTAAGTTATATGGCTTTACTTAAGTGGCTTAAAATTCATATATATAACATGTCAAAAACATCATTCATTGATTTTATTATGTACCATATTTTTCAAGCTTAGTTATTAAAAAAAACTTTAGAGAATCTGTAAAATTGAAGAGTTAGGTTTCCTGAAAATATTCTATTTAAATTATCCACGAAAGCATTTGTGGCTCACGAAAGCATTTGTGGTTCAAAACTACACATTGGGCTGCCAAATTTTTAATATGACTTGTGTGGATTCTTTTTTATTTTAATATGTAGATTCTTCTCTATTCTCTTCATTAAAGAAATCCATCTAATGATAAGTTTTATTATATGTGAGTCAATAAAAATGTAAAAAATTTGAAATTGGGGCCAGAGAGATAGCATGGAGGTAAGGCATTTGCTTTGCATGCAGAAGGACGGTGGTTCAAATCCCGGCATCCCATATAGTCCCACAAGCCCGCCAGGAGTGATTTCTGAGCATAGAGCAAGAGTAACCCCTGAGCGCTGCCCTGTGTGGCCCCCCAAAAAATAAATAGAAATTTGAAATTGTAACAAGATGAGTATCATCATTTGATGAACATAAGTAATTAATATGTGAATCAGAGACTAACATAGTAAAATATTAAAGAAATCTCTTCTTTTGGGGTATTGAGAATCATGATTTATATTATGAAAATAAATTCCCAAACATTATATATTCAGGATTCTGAATACATCACTACACAATAGAGGAACTAAATCATGATCTAGTACCATTTTCTCTTCATGTGCTTATGATTCTCAGACATATGTCCCTTCTTGGACTTATCTCTGAAGTCCTGGGAGATAACTTCCTCTCTTTGCTAGTCTGCAGGAGGCTCTTGTTTCCTTGTTTTAGAGCTGTGGGGTGTTTTGCTACTCTGTTTACAGTCAGCAGGGGACCTTTTTTCTTCCTAACAGCTCGCCTTTTCATTAGCACAGAGGGAGACTCAAAATCAGAAATGATCTTAATTAAATGTTTTCATCCAGAAACATTCAACAAACAACCTTGGTCTTTCAATTTCTCTTGTAGGTCTTCTTCCCCACTGTCAATTTTGGTGAAACTACAGACAATAGATCTTATCATCAAAGAGAAAGATAAATACCAGGACACAAATGATGTTAAAAGGGACTACATTATTATGAACATGTTTAATTATATATTGCCATTGAAAATTCTGACTGAAATATATTTTACTACCATATTATTTTACATTGTGTACCCAAGAGCATTATAGGAGTAGATTTAAATTCCTTAATTTAATGTTTAAGAGAATATTACTTTAGCTTTTGTGTATTCAAGAATATCTTATATTACAATAGCCTACTAGGCTGATCAAATTTTACAGAAATAACATATAGGATCTGGGTGGTCTGTAAGTGGAAGACCTATATTTATTGGCTTAATTAAAATGAAGATTAAAATTCTGAATTTTAGTTTTTGTACTTGAAAATCATATAGTCCAGATATTTAATTCATGTGTAAATTTCACAATGCCATTTGGGGGTAATAAAAATAAAGATTTAGATTTTATTAGTGGTGATGTTTTACTATGTGAAGAATATAAACATTATTGACAAGATAACACCTAAATTGCAGATTATTCATACTTAAAGTTGAAAGATTATAAGATTTCCTAAAATAGATTTTACAATGTACTATTTTTTAATTTCTTTTGAAATTATTTAATTAATTAATTAATATTAACTTACATTTTGGTATTTGTGTCACACCTTCACTGCTCAGGGATTACCTGGCTATGAATTCAGGGATCACTCCAAGCAATTGGGAAGCTTATATGGTTCTAGGGATTGTACCCTGGTCAACTACAATGAGGCAAGTGCCTATCTACTTTATTATCTCTCCGGACCCTACAATGCTACAAAAATATTTCTTGTGTATATAATTCCAATGCTACACTCCACACCAGTGTAGTCACCTCCTTTCCCAATGGTCCCAGTTCCCAGCTCCACACACCTTTAGTCTAATGACCTTTCAATATTTGGTTAGGTAGATACAAATTAGAATTTACTGATTGAATTATTCTCATACATTTAAATCATTTTACAGTTTGGGTTCAGTGGTAAGGCATATTTGTCTTATATTTAAAGGACATAGTTTTGTTCTCTGGCATTAAATAAATTACCAAAATAAAAATATTGTATTTCGTTGTGTAAATTCATGGACATTCTGGTATTTGTGGTGTTCAATAACCTTGATATCTCTCTTGGGTAATTTAAAACAATTGTAAATTTAAACTATAAAATCATTTCTTACAAAAGAAAAACAAAGAAAAAGACTATATTTAGAAAAATACATTTTACATAATATAATTTTACTTGTAGTTTACTTCTAATTTTCTTGTAGTTTGTGGGGATTGGGAATATAATATTAAAGTAATGGTGTTTGCCTTGCACATAACTGACCCTAGTTCAATCCCTGTTTACCTGTGCCCTTCCTGAAGTTAATACCTGAACACCATAAGTTGCAGTTCAGAGCCAAAAACAAAAACAAAACAAAACAAAACAAAACAAAACCTCAGGATTTTAATGTATTTTTAAGATGAGTGGAACTCGGTACTCTAAACTGTATTTTAAAACTTCCAAAGTGTTAGTTTTAGAAGCTCAAAAACTATTCTAGTGTATATAGAAATTGTCAACTCTTGTAAGCTGTATTACTTTACTATTTAAAAATATACAAAGAAGTGAACAATATTTAATACATATTATATCTGCCAGGATAGTAGTTATTGCTACTGTATTTCTACTATGCTGTTTTAAATTTGATATTGTGAAATAAATTGAATCTTATAGAAATGTTCCAAAGTAGGGAGGGGAACATAGACAAATTAGAACTTAAAAGAAATATAATATATAAATTAGAACTAGATTATACTTGTCACCTCCCTCTTACAGTTCTATCGTATTTCTGTAAGAGAATGGTAGTTTCTAAAATTATCTGAGGTCTTAAGCCATGATTGAACATAATAGAGACACCAAAAGAAGTGACTACAGTGATGAAAATCCATTTATTCATTGAGAATAAAATTTACATATATATCCATATACTGGCATAATATATATATATATACACATACATGCATGTATATATACAGATATATATACATGTATATATGTATGATTTTTGGGTCACTCAGAGGTTACTCCTGGCTCTGCACTGAGAAATCACCTATATCCATGTATAGCTTGCTGAAAATCTGAAATTTGCTTTTTCTTCTCTTATTATAAATATGTGACTTGTAATAAACTATGCTTTTTTAAAAAAACAGCTATGTTGATAATTCTGTGGGTTATGCAGTTGCCTTGCATGCGAACCAGCTTTGATCCCTAGCACTCTTTCTTGTCTTCTCCTGATAACCTCAAGAAATGATTATTAAGAACAGAGCCGGGAGCACCACTGAATTAAGCAAAAAAAAAAAAAAAAAAAAATTGAAAAGAAAAGAAAGAAAAATGAAAAAAAAAAGTCAAAAACATTCAGGTTTTAAATTCTTTGGTAGAGGGGCAAACATTTCTATGAAATTATTTTACTAAAAATGATTTTATAGAAAGAATCACTGGATAATATAGAAGATAAAATAAATGAAATGAAAATAAGATGAGAATCTTTTGAAAAAATAGATTGGGCTGGAATCCATTACCCTACTAAGAAAGCGAATCACGGGGCAGGAGCAATAGTGTAGTGGTAGGGTTTTGGCCTTGTATGCAGCTGAGCCGCGATGGAAGGCGGTTTGATCCCTCAGCTTCCCATAGGCTTCCCAAGCTAGGAGCTAATTTCTGAACGCATAGCCAGGAGCAACCCCTGAGCGTTACCGGGTGTGGCCCCAAAACAAAACAAAATTTAAAAAAAAAGCCAACCACATGGTACACAACTGAGCATTTGTCATTTAACCATTTGGGTATCTCAGATTTAGCATCTGAAAAAAGAGGAGCCAGTAAAGAAAATGTCAGCACCCTCTTTTGTGTGGAGGTTGAAGAGTTAGGACCATAACAAATACTCAATGTTTACTTCTGACAGATAATACATGAGTACAGAGCTATGTATAATCCCTGAGCACAGCAGGGTGGTTTCCAAAACCGAACTAAACTAAAATTAAATTTTTCTGATTTATAATAGAAATTCTAAATTGACGATTATGTTATCTATCATCACAATTTATATTTTGTTTTGTTTTGCATGTGAGCCAGGGGTGGTCAGGGGTTACTCCTGGTTCTATACTCAGAAATTGCTCCTGGTAAGATCAGATGATCATATAGGATGCTGGAATTGAACAGGGAAGGTGGCGAGCAAGGCCTACACACTGCTATCTAAGAGGACCCCACTGTAAACATCTTTAATTGCCTCCTCATTGGCACTCCCTCCATGGAAACCTTATAGCATAAAGCCATGAAATACAAATTTAACATTAAAAATAAAACTATATTTCATTGTAATTCTAATAGACTAATCTATACCATTTCTAATTGATTTTTGAGTACATACAGATGATTCCTGAAAAGATTAGCCAGTTTGCTATGCTAACTATAACAGAAAATAGTTATAGGTAACAACGTCTTATATAAAGGAAACTAAGTTCCAGGAATCTGGCAATAAATATAGATATGGTTTTAATACAACTCAGATTGGCTTTTATTTCTGATATTTAAAACATGGCCTATTACATTAATATTTAACAGTAGTCTTATTTTTTATACACAATACTTATTTCTGCATCTTGTTTTCATAATGTTTATATGTAGAGTTTACAGTGACAGTATAAAACTGCTATTTTTTGTTCTCTCAATACTTTAAGACTCTAGAAATACCTTTATTACTTGAAAAAAATAACATTAGTCCCACTCACTATTATTGTCATGATTGTTAGTGTAGTTCTTTATCTAACTGAACTTTATTTGTGGTAACCTTCATATCATGAGCCGGTCCTTCCAGCCCTCATCTCTATTGATGGGAATGTTGCACTGGTGAGGGGGCTGTTCTTTTTTGTAACTAAAACCCAACCACAAACATGTTTTTAATCATGGTGCTTAAATAAAGATATTTATTTAAAAAAATAAAAAGCACTCACAGAAAAAAAAAAGAAAAAAACTCATTAATCTTCACATATCTCATTTTTAAACTTTAGTAGGTAGGGTTCCTTTTTTCTTTCTCCAATCCAAATGAATTATATTGGATAATAATCCTCTATTCTCATGTTGACTTTAGAATGAGAAAAAAATTAACATAAAGCAAGACTATTTCTAGAATTTGAGAAGGGATTTCTCCTTTGCTCTCTTCCTGATTTGTCAGAATTATGTCACATGGTTAATTGTATATGATGCTAAGAAATGATGAATGGGGGGCTGAGCAATAAAACAGTAGGGTGTTTGCCTTGCTCATGGCCAACCCAGGTTCAATCCCAGACATCCCATATGGTCCCCCAAGTCTGCCAGGAGCCATTTTTGAGTGCAGAATCAAAATTAATCCCTGAGAGCTGTCGGGTGTATCCCCAACATCAACATAAATAATTAAAGAATTGATGAGCAATATTTCTAGTGCCCATTACTAATCCAAACAGGGATGGAATGGGAGATGTAGGTCTATGGGTATTGATAGTACCATCTCAGCTGGCAGCTTCTGCTATAACTGGTGTATGTATACAGAAAAGTAGTAAGTCCAAATGTATCAGAAAAATTGATAAAGATATAAAGATATAATTTATGATTTGCTCATCTGTGTAGGATTAACTGTTTAGCACAGCAAGGGATCTTGACCATATAAATACCAAAGTGGATTCTGGGGCTAACTATGGGGTGAAAGAATGTTAATTAACAAAGAATGTAAAGACTTCAAGTTAAATCTTAGCCTGTACTGGTGGATTCACGATGGTGACAGACCCACAGCTTGCCACAAGTTTCTTAATTGTATCTTTCAGTGAAGTCATGTCAGCATGAACATGAGCATGCGGCTGACCTCTGCTTGGTATTTTCTTATCTTTTTAAATAAAAGACTAAATTTGAAGTAGTCCCGATGTTGCTAGTGTTTCATATCTAAGTAACTATTTTATCTCTTGTCCAACAGCAGTGTTAAATTGCTGCAATAATGACTACCCCAACTGGCTTTTCTTCTTACAAGTCATTCGGGATCCTTCTGAAAAAAAAAAAATTATTTTCCAACACTGGTATGGAAAGAGAGATCTGCTAGGGGATAGGGCAAAAGTAGTTTCAGTGTTGGCCAATAGGCAACTGTCACTGGCAAATCATATTGGAATAGGCAGAAGTAATAATTGAAACACTTTCTGCACCTTAATGGATTTAAATCTATTTATAATTCATTCGTAGCTAATTTTGATTATTGCTTGGTTGCCATAGATTAGCTCTGTTAAGGATTATGGTACCTTTTTTTGCCTCACCCAAGAAAGACACTCAACATATATTAATATTGTACATTTATTCTGAGTATAAACTAGACAAATCTCTGGAGAGATTAATTGATTGATCGATTGATTTTTCTGTGGGGGCACACATAGCAATGCTGGGCTTCTTTCTGGCTCTGGGTTCAAAGATAAATTATTGGAAAAATCATATATGGTGCTCGGGTTTGAACTAGGATTGACTATATGAAAGACCCACTTCTTTTCCCTGTACCATTTATCCAGCACTATAATGATATTTTTATTATTAACTAATATTAAAATTTAATTTAATTCTAAATTTTAATAAATAAGATCAAAACCCCACATATATAGTAACATTGTTCTAAAGAGAAGAGGTAGAATTTAAAAACTGACTTCAAAGGAATTGCAAATGGAAAACACAGATTGTAAAAGAAAATTAGCTTAATAAATATAGGAAAGACAGCAGGTTACTAAGAATGTTTAAAAAGACCTCTTGACTATTAAGTATATAATCCATTTCCCAGTTACATGTTTTCATTAGAAAATGGAATAGATTATATCTTTTTCTATTAGTTGTGTAATTTAATTTTTACTTAATTGATTTTTCTGTTGTTTGCATTACTAGTTTGTTAGATTAGCACGTCGCTATTTCTTCTTTTTTGGTGAGAGGCATACTTGGTAGTGTCTGGGATATTCCTGTTCTCTTTGTTCAGGAGTAAATCTTTTTGTAAAAAAATTTGATGAAACTAATTACTTTATTTAAGTACCATAATTACAAACGCATTCATAATTGGGTTTCAGCCATAAAATGCCCACCTGCCTCGACCAATGCAATTTTCCCACTACCAATGTCCCATATTTTCTCTCCCAACCTTGTCTGTCTTCAAGACAGGAAATCTATTTCTCTCACTCACTACCATTGTCATGATAGCTGTTGGGGTAGTTACTTCTCTAATTGCACTTACTACTCTTTGTGATAAGATTCATAACATGGGCTGACCTTTTTGGCCCTCATCTCTATTGTCTTTGGGCATTATTATTTTTCTTTATTTTAATGACAATGAACATGAACAGATGTTTTGTTTTTATTTTATTTTTTAGATCTCAACATTTTAAGCATTTTATTTATGTATTAATTTGTTTGTTTTTTTAATAAAATTTATATTTAAGCACTATGATAACAAGCATTCTTGTAGATGGGTTTCAGTTATAAACAGAACATCCCCCTTCACCAGTGCAACATTCCCACCACCAATGGCCCTCCTTCCCAATCCCACAGATGAGTGAAACTATTCTGTGTTTATCTCTCTCCTTTTGACTTTTTCTAAATGTGGATGGATATGGAGGTTATTATATTGAGTTAAATAAGTTAGGAATAAATCTTATTGCTTCTCAGAGAATCAAGAGCAGTGCTTGGAATTCAACTGGCTTTAAAAACATGCAAAGTGCTATCAACTCAGTTCTGGCTTACCACTTTTATGGAGCTCCAATTTTCTAAGTTAAAGAATTAAACATTATATTCCTAATTTTCTATGCTTTTATTCAATTTTTTATGGAGCTCCAATTTTCTAAGTTAAAGAATTAAACATTATATTCCTCATTTTCTATGCTTTTATTCAATATTTTATTGATGTTTTTGAAGTTGCAAAATTATTTTTCTTACAAACATGAAACAACATTTTATCTGGTTGCCTTCAGTATTCTATATCTATTGGACAAAACATAGTATTTACTTGAACATATTTTTAAATAGGTATAAATTAATTGAACATATTTTTAAAAATATTTTAAACTCTTTACATTTGGGTTGACCCCAGATTTCTCTGATTAGTTTCCATGTAGATGAAATAATAGAACTACCATTGACTGGAACAAATTTGTGAATAACTAGATCTTATTTTATATTATTATTAACAATTTGATAAAAAAACTTTGGAGTTTTAATTAATTTTTATTAAACCAGTTGTAGTTTTTGTTTCTAAATCAACTATTATTATATAATACTAAACCAGACCTTAGAACAAGATGTTGCATCAAGTCTTGGGGCTCTGTCCAATAACAAGAATAGTAGGATATCAGAGTTCAACTGTGGGTTAATCGTTTTGTCAAATGTCTGCCAATTCTGTGGTTTATAATGATCTCATAGTTTTTCATATTGCATTGTCGAAATGCACTAGTGTATTTAGAATTAGTTATTTAGTGAATATTTAAAACTTTAGAATCTATACTCTCCTGAAAATTTTACTAACTATAAAGGAGTTGTCTATAGGTGAAACAAAAATGATCTCATTAGAGCCCCAAAATACACTGTTGGTTCTAATGTAAAAGAGAACTGACATTATAGGTAAATAGATTATGGAAATATGTTGTACATTTAGGAAAATTAAAACACATTTAAAAATGTCTTATCATTTTTTGTGTTCCAGGTAAGAAAAATAAAGATTTTTCCCAAAGAATTTTGTCAATCTCAAAGATATAATATTCATACCTGTGGAACTATAGTCATCATTGTTGAATTAAGATTTCTTTCTAGGGCTGGAGCCATGGCACATGGTAGGGCATTTGCCTTGCATGCGGCTGACCTAGGACGAACCTGGATGGATTCCAGGAGTCTCATATGGTCCCCAAGCCAGGAGCTATTTCTGAGCGCAAAGCCAGGAGTAACCCCTGAGCGTCACTAAGTGTGCCCCTACACACAAAAAAGATTTCATTCCAGTAAATTCTCCATGTCTTGATTTTATAATAACTGGAATGACAGTGAGCAAATAATAGTAACCATTTTTCTTTTAAAATGACTATTAATATATTTATGACATCCATCCAACTTTGGCCAATGACTTCTATTGCTTTCAATGACAATGTGGGTAAATATACATTAGTCTAATAAATATGCATATAAAAGATACAGAAAATGAATGTGTTTTTCATTTTCTTGTTTTATAAAATACTTCTTTTAAAAATTCAACCTTAAAATATTAACATTTTTGGGGACATAATTGTTAGAATAACCAAGATATTCTGAATTTGTGCATCTCACCAAAAACTAATACAATTATATTCTCATGTTTGTATCATATGTATCACATATATACATAATCAATATTATACACATATAGAAATATATCATTTGCATTTGACATATATATATGTTTGAATGTGTATATATTGATATTGGTCTAAAATGAAGAAATATGGTTTAAACTTTTGGTCTTGTTTGGTGTCCACATGTAAGAGTGCGCAGGACTTACTCCTGGCTCAAAATGAGAAATCACTCAAGACAGTCTTGAGAACCATATGAAGTGTCTGACCTTGATTCCTGGGTAGCTGCTTTAAAGAAGGCTCCCTGACTTCTATGCTGTCTCTCTAACCACCGGAACTTCCATGTTATGACGATATGCCAACATCATGATCATATACTATAATATATAAATAAATTTAAATGTAAATGTTCACTATTATTTTTGAACTGTTTAAGCAGCATGTCTGTGATCATTTTACAATATTGCTTACTCTATGTTTTGTTTCCCTAACAACAAATATATTTATTAGTTTCAAGTGATACATAATAAACTATAAAAGGGCAGTAATTTAATTTCAAATATAAACTTTTATAATTGAATTGTTTAAACAGTATGTGCTTGATCATTGCACAATATCAATATTTTATATGTTACATATGATGACTTTTTCTAGTAATACATTTTTAAAACATTATTTTTAATATCATAGTAAAGATACATTTCCAAACAACAGTACAATTTATCTATACAATGTAGTATTTAATAACAGCACCTTATGTCTTAGTTGTTATTTATTTGTTAAAGCTGCGCCTTTTCTCAAAAATATTTTAGAAGCTATTTCTTTTTTTATATATGTAGAAAACAGAAGAAAAATATTAGGAAGTCATTTATGAGATATTCTTTAAGCCACTATCATGTTACCCAAAAATGAAAGGAATAGTTAACCAGATATTCACATGTTTAGCTTATACAATGTGCTATTTTTTTAACGGGAGAGTCAATACTTTTTCAGTCATTGTTCTCATTTATTACAAAAAGATTACAAAGTAATTGAAGGAAAATGAAAACTACATGAAATAATTAAATAAGCAATCTAATTTCTAAGTGTTAATTCAATTCTATTTCTAATCCATTTTCTGTTCTTTAAAGTTCATTTGCTTTCTATCTACTACTTGCCTGAAGGTTTAGATATCTAAGATTATAGGTGGGTGAATCCATGATTACTTAGCATGATGACATGGGGGAAAATGCCACTCAGAAAACTTGACTATTACATTTAGCAATTACTGTGTTATTTGGTGAATTTAAAATCCCGATGGCTATCCTGTTGATTTGATTGTCTTTATAGGTTAGGAATCTATATTACAGAATTGTATAACCAGAAAAGGAAAAAACCTTATTAACTAAAGACAACTTTAGTTCTTCTGTATTATATTTTCTAAGAAAGAAATGGCATATAACATTATTTAATAAATTAAATAAAAATAATCTAAGTATACTTTTTTCAATACAGATGTCAGATATACTGGCATATATATTGCTGTGTTCATAATATTCCCTTGACTTCTACTAATGCATTTAAAAATCTGGAAAATAAACTAAAGAATTAATTGAACTGGCAAGTAAAAGCTTTATTTTTTTATAAATCAGGGCATGACTTGTCAGCCCTTTCTTGAAGGATTACTCATTTTTGAAGCAAACAGAATTGCTTTTAAAGCTTATTAACTTTTATTGAGTGTGAGACACACCCATTGGCTCTCAGGACTTTCTCCTAGCTCATTCAGGAATTACTCATAGCAGGCTTGGGGAAACATATATGGTGCTATGGATAAAATTTGGGCCAGTTACTTATAAAGCAAGTGTTATACCTGTTGTACAATTACTGATACTGGCTAGTATTTTTTAAAGATAGAAATAATATAAAAAAAGCAGGTGAGAAATAACAGCATTATAATATGTTCCCTAGAACAATGGAATCAAAATACTAAATTTATGGTAATTGAAATTAATGACTTTCGCCAGAAGAGTATTTTTAAATATGAATAAGTAACTTACTAATCAACTTCATCATCTTTGAAAAGTACTTATTTCAATACAAATGAAAATTATTTCTTCAAAATTGCTTTTGGAATGAAATTATAATAAAAGACAAACCCCATAAAATTGGATTGTTGTCTCACTAAGAGCCTAACCCTCCATAAAATTTTTATTGAAGCTTTATGAATAAGAATTCATAATTCTTATGAATATGATATTTAATATTGGATATCTGTTATTGTTATTTAAAAACTAATATAAGAAATTTATAAAACTTTAAAGTGCTTAATCCCAAATATTTTTCTTGCCCAAATTACTGGAACCATGAGTCCATTTTCAAAGATAATTATTGAGAAATTTTTTTTAAGTTTTTCTTTTCCTAAAGATTGCTTTATATACAAAATTAACACTGACAATGAAATGATAGGACTCCTACCCCTTTTCTCTTAATACAGACTTTTAAATGTATATGGAATGATACTCTGCTATCTAAATTATTAATTTGTAAATAATCTGGGTAAAATGTACAAAACAATAAAATTTAGTGTATATGTGTGTGATCACTATACCACTGATTTTTAGATTTTTTTTTTATTTTGGGGTCACATCTGACTATGCTTCTTTTAACAGTGTAAAAGGCCTTGTTCTTTAAGGCACTTATGCTTTTATAGTTTATGCATCGCTTTAAATATCTGTGACTAAGAAGATGACCCTAAATTATTTGACTGAATGTGTCAGAAATCTGTTCTGGATTAAGTTAGATAATAATTGTGAGATTTACCTAAAATTCTAAAAGAGACCAATGTCCAATGCTCTATTTAATCTAAGTGCCTAAAGGAGAGAGAACAGAATATGGAATTTCTTTTTTTTTTTTTTTTGGTTTTTGGGCCACACCCGGCAGTGCTCAGGGGTTACTCCTGGCTGTCTGCTCAGAAATAGCTCCTGGCAGGCACGGGGGACCATATGGGACACCGGGATTCGAACCAAACACCTTTGGTCCTGGATCGGCTGCTTGCAAGGCAAACACCTCTGTGCTATCTCTCCGGGCCCTGGAATTTCAATCATTACAAGAATCATTGCAAAAAACAATGGGAAAATAGAAAAAATCCACATATATCAATTATTTGCCTCATTATTTTGAAATGGTCTGTTTTGTTGTTACTATTAACTGATAGTAAGATTTTGCTTTTATTTGTGACAGTCTACAAGCTTAATTGAAAGCTGCTTCCAGAGAAACCACATTATTCATAGTAGGGAATGTTCTTCTTGTGATACCATCAGCCTCCTGGATAGTTAGCATGTCTGATGATAGGTGAATCATAATCACGGTGTGACATTTTCTAATGAGATGTTTTGTCACAGGTTATTCACTTTGTCAGACATGTTATCCTTAGCTTTAATGCGACCAGTGGTGCTGTGCAAATGAATCAATGAAGATCTCACTAAGTCATAGCTAAGGTGTTCCTTCCTCATCTTTAGTAATTTTGGAGCCAATGCATGAACTGTTGATGGTGATAAAGACAGTGGTAATTAGATTTTGAAAATAGATCAGATCAATCCAGGGATATAGATTATCACTGGCATGGATTCCTTTTACCTTTATAAAACCAGTTCACTGTGGGATAAGTTTAAGATGACCAAGTGCTTAAATCAGCAGTGACATTGAAGGTTTTTTTTTTTGAAACTATTTCTGTGGGTGTAATTCTAGTGGTATTACTGTTCTTCCACACCCACCTTGAAAGTTAGCACATCTATTTCAATATGTCTTTGTAATTTCAGTATAATTCATTTTGAAAAAGTTGCTGAACTGCACATGTTTATAAATTCTGAGGAGTTTAGGATTAGTAGAAAAATTTGTATTATCAATGCAAGATTGAAATCAGAGCTTTAGAATTGGATACAGGGTATAAAGTGTATAGTAGCAGATATAAATGAAATATTAGGTGATGTCTAAATTCATGGGATATACATATAGTTTTACAATGTTGTGTATTTGGACTACAATGTTACAAACCAACATTATCTCAATAAAATATTTTTAAAATAGAGGTACATAGAAGTGTACTCAAAATGTAAAATAAGGACAGCTAGATTTAGCATAATATTGGTACATTTTTGCTAATGTACCCACTTTCAGCTTTTATTCCCTCACCATTTTCTCTAAGTGGTCTGAGTTACTTAGGTTGTTTTATTATTATTATTTATTTAACTTTGTCTGCTCCTGCTTTAAATCTCTATATTTGCCATATCATCTGGTATTTGTATTTCTGACTTATTTTACTCAGCGTGACTGATTCAGTTTCTGTTCATGTGGTTACAAGTGATACGCTTTAATCTTTCTTACAACTCTGTGGTATTTCATTTCACTGAATATATGCATCATATTTTCTTCATCTATTGTATGTTATTGTAGACTTGGATGACTTCTGTTTATGGCTTATAACAAATAGAGCTTCATAAAATATAAGAGCTCATATTTATTTTAGAAAAAAACTTTGTGTGTTCTTTGGAGGGATATCTAAGAGTGAATTGATGGGTCACATGATAGATATGTTTTAAAAGTTTTGATAAATCTCTATAACATATATAGGCTGAACAAATTTACATTCCTACAAATATGGACACTTTTTTCTCTGCATACACTCAATGCCTGTACCTGACTTTTTAAGAAAATGTAAGTCAGTTTTCAGTAGTGTGAGGTAATATCTCATAGTTATATTTATTTGCTTTTTTTTTTGAAAAAGATAATGAACGTTTTTGTATGTATGCTGAGTTATATGGTGAATAAATTCTTCTAACCATCTTATTCTGGAAATGTTTTGTCATTGTTACTGCTGAGCATGTAAATTTGTGATATATGCAGCATATTACCCCATTGTCAGTGCATGTGTTCAACTATTTTTTCTCATTTATTGGGTCTTTTCATCATAATGTATATTTTTTCTCTTTGCAGTAGTTTTTTGGTTATTTTTTGTTTGTTAATTTGTTTTGGAGTCACACATAGTGGTACCCATATTTTATTTGTAGCTCTGTTTTCAGAGACCAGCAATCATTAGTGGGCAGGTCAAACTTAGGTTTGATGCATACAAAGTAAGCAGCTTTTACTTGCTATCCTAGTATTCTAACCCCAAAGTATTAGCTACTATTCTTAATTTTTACTTTATGCTTTTGCTTCCCTACAAGTATAGTTGAATCCAACTCTGACCACATCATGAAAGCCAGTATTATGAAGTGCATGACTTTTGTTTTTTGACAAAAAGAAACATTTTATATCTTTACTGTTTGCATTAATTCTATGGATAAAAACAATAGATTATTTCTTTTATAATAGTGTCACTCATATATACTAAGATATAATGGGTATTATTTTGGCATATTATCACTAAAGAAAAATGGGGGGGTCATTCATTTTAAGTATTGGGATTATCTGAATGACTTATTTCTTTGAAACTATCAGAATCTTAAAATTAAGAAAAAATTTTCTTTTTTAATTTATAAACATAAGACTAACAAGAAATCATTGAATAAGAATGATATTTCTAAGAAAAATAAGTGATTGATCTGTTTTTACAATGTGATGATATTTTTCTGGTTATTAGTAAGTGACCTCAATAATAATACACTCTCTTTAGGGAATAGGTTTGATCCTCAAAAATGAGGTGGAATATCCATGAGAATGCAATTCACTAGAGTGATATTCTGCATTCTATAAAATACAGTCATGGTTTGGACCTTTTGTTCATACTCAATTTCCTAATAAAAAATTAGACAGGATTTTAAGAGTCACTCAGAGACTCCTTTGTCCATAGATTTTTTTGGGGAATTTGGGTTTACATTCTGTGTTGCTCAGGTCTTACTCCAGGCTCTGCATGCAGGGATCACTCCTGAAAGTCCCAGAGGACCATTTGTGGTACTGAGTATCAAACTCAGGTGTTCTACATGCAAATCAAGCCCCCTGTCAGCTCTATTATAACTCCAGTTATGTCCATAGATTTTTTTTTACCACAAAAGTACGTTTGCATCAAAGGACTAAATAAATTGTATTGTAATTGTGGTTGTTTAAACAACTTAATCTTGTATATATATATTTTTTTTTTTTTTTTGCTCTTTGGGCCACACCCGTTTGACGCTCAGGTGTTACTCCTGGCTATGCACTCATGAATCACCCCTGGCTTGGGGGGACAATATGGGATGCTGGGGAATCGAACCGCGGTCCGTCCTACGCTAGCGCTTGCAAGGCAGACACCTTACCTCTAGCGCCACCTTCCCAGCCCCTAAATTTGTTTTCATTTTATAAAACAAGTTCCTGGTATGCTGGAATATGTAAATTTACTTCATCTTATAATTTAAGCTTTCAATTATTTCCACATTTATGCCAAAGAAGAACACATATTTTTGCATATTTTCACGTCTATTCCATATAATATTTTGTTCATGTGGTCTAATGTCAAATAGGCATAGAAGGAATGCTCACACAGTAAAAATGAATCAAACTTATCTTGAAGTGAAACCTGAAAAGAGTGACATAAAGTGATAGACAAATCTTTTAGAATTATAGTAGTGAAATAGTTGAAAAAAAATGCTTTTATAAGGGCCAATACTCCTAGCGTTTCTTGGTGGTCACCAAGATCTGGAAAGAAGAGCCATACTGTGCTGAGGGCCTGGGATATGGCAGGGTTGTGCTCTTCATCACAGCTAGTTCTCTAATCCAATCACTGGGAAACTATTTCAGAATGAACATTTCTAATATCCACATGAAATTTTTCTTTCTGTGATGTAAGTAATTGTCATAATAAATTCTATACCTATATAGAATGGTCTATACCTATTTAAGAATCAAGTGAACTCTTACTTCATTTGAGTACTAATTATTATGAGGCACTTCTTCTCCAGTTTTATGCAAAATACTTTTCAAGTCCTGGGGTGTCACTGTCTTAAATTAAGTTCCTTGTAGCTGACATAGGATTAAATATAGTGATAATGACTCGTTTAATGAAGAATAACCTGTATTTTAATATTTCAAAAAGACTTATCTATGCTAACTTAAATTAGTAATAAAATATTATTTAGTAGTCTATTTAAACAAATTCATGCAACAAGGGAATTAGCTGAAAGAGATGAAGCACATTGTCTGCAGTCTATCTTGGGTTTGATTTCCAGCACACAGTCTGAGCCTTGCTGGATTTAACTCTTGTAGCTCTCAGCAGTGCCAGACTACAACAGCAATGCTTTGCTAGGCCTAAACACTACATTGTTCAGTAGGGTCCAATAACTCCAAGAATGGCCTTGGGACTCTCTGAACACAACTTGGAAGTTCTCCCCAAAACAAAATCCACCCAAACTTAAAATTTTTACCCTTGTAATACATTTATCACTATTTCTTTTGCTAATTAATAGAGATGAGGACTGTTTCTTGTCTCTTAAATCTTCCATAGATTATCTGAAATTTTCTATTGTCATATATTATAAAATAAAACACTTCATTAATATTTCATTTTACTTTATAGGTTCTTTTACTATGGAATACACTGATAAACATTAATTAATTTAGCATTTGTAAATTTTGGGGGAAGGGACAAAACTGTGCTCAGGGGCTACTCCTGACTATGCTGGAAATTGAACCTTGGTCAGTCAGAAGCAAGGCAAACATTTTGATCCCTTTGCTATATCTAGGGCCTTTGCATTACTTATCTTGAATTTAGTAATTTTGGATGAAGATCTCTGTAATTTTGTGTCAAGGATGAGGAAAATTTTGGAGAAGCTTATTTTACATATTAGAAAATTAGGATATATGTTTCTGTACTTTTCATCTCTGTAGATTGTTCTGAATATTAAAATGAGTGTCAGGTTGTTTGTTGCTGTGCAAATTATATTGATCATAATCAGTTCTGAATAAAAATCAATTGTCTTACTTCCTTAGTGTTCTTTCACTAGTTACATTGATTTATACCTTTATTTTCCTTTTCTAGTTGATGTGGTTCTGGCATTAGAAGCTAACATTATTTTCATTTGCAGAGTTCATTTCAATTTGACTCCTTTAGTCAACCTTCTCCCCTGACTTATGACAACACATTTCTCTTATTTTCTTTCAAAATACAGTCTCTATTTATGTTTATGATATACTTTGCTGCATTCTATCATTTTTTGAACAATTTCCTAAGTTTGTGGAAATTAATAAATGGAATGTAGGGAGTTAGCTCTGAAGAACTTTTAGGAGTAAATAATGTAATTTTAGTTCTTCTATTAAAGTATTGAGTAACCCACATTAAGCTTATAGTGATGGCTTTCTGACACAAAAATATAACAAGTCTGAAATTATGTAGGATTCTTATTATTTAGACCAAAAGTATAGTTCTTCCCTTCTTACTTCTATTTCTGTGCTTAACTCCTATCAAATGTAAACTCAAGTTGGTTTTTAATTAAAGTAATGTGAGCCACAAAGGGTAGCCCTTTCTATGCATGATCAGGTTACCATAGCATATATTCCAACTCTTTTGTAAACTTGAATTTTATGGATGGCTAATAAAATCCTTACTCCTAAGGACTCTAATTTTATTTCTATCCTGAAAAGAGTAGCTTAGTTTTTAACAATGTTTACATAAAAATGTGCAAAGTTTGAATAATACGCATGAAATACTTTAGATTTTTAAGTCCCCTTTTAACTTTTAAGTCCCCTTTTAATATTTTGTTGATTTAGAAAATGAGATAAATATATTTTTCTACTTAATTAATATATATAATAGGTTTTAATTTGAATTTAATTTGAGGCATAAAAATGAATCATGAATTTTCCCAGAAGTAACAAATATTGCTTTTCAGACATCTGATGAAATCTTTAAGAATATCTAAGTAGGTTAATATTATCAAGTTCAGTGCCATGTTTAGACATCTTATTCATGTTTTTATGACTAAGCACAGGTGGTAGAATAGGATAAAGTGTAAAAGTATGGGAACATAACTTTACCTCAAATACTGGTGGTGTGATCTTGAGCACTGTAATTAGCCTTTATTTATCTGTGTAAATTAAAATAATAGTAATTATATTCTATAGATTAAGTTTGACTTAGAGGTTATAAATGATGCAATTGATGCAAAAAGTAGGCAACTTTAAAATATTTACTTTTTTCATTATTCATTCATGATTTTATTTACTAAAGGCCTTTTCATTTGCTCTTTTATAAACAGGAACTTTGAAGAAAGTAAATTTAAATGCTATCTCTAGTTCTATCCAAACTTGGATCAAGAAATTTCTTGTCTTGTTTTTTTATTGTTTTTTGTTTTTGTTGTTCCATAAAATATATATATTTTTGTTTTTTGGGGTCACACCCAGCAGTGTTCAGGGGTTACTCCTGGCTCTATGCTCAAAAATTGCTCCTGGCAGGCTTGAGGGACCATATGGGATGCTGGGATTCAAACCACTGTCCTTCTGCATGCAAGGCAATCTACCCACCCCCATGCTATCTCTACAGCCCAAAATATACATTTTTTAAATTATGTTTTCTAAGAGAAGTGGTATGGTATGTTCCAGATTTTTTGATGGCCAGAGGTTTGTCCTAATTAACTTTTGGCAACAATGTCCATAAAATTACCAAACAAAGCTTAAAACAGAAATAATACCTTGAAATATTTTCTTTATTATACTTAACATTCATTTAAAATCTACAGGTATCTACAAAAATATTTTTATAGAAACTTATTTATTTATTATTTATTTATAGAAAATTATTATAGAAATAATATCTTAAAATATTTTCTTTATTATACTTAACAATCCATTAAAAATCTACAGGTATCTACAGGTATTAACAAAATATATCATATATATATAAGAAGAAATCTACTGTTTTAAACAAGAAAATAAATTTTTGCTTTCCTATTTAATAATACATTTTAATTGAATCACTGTGTTCTGTTTATAAAATTGTTTATGGTTGGATTTCAGTCATATAATGTTCAATACCCAATACAAAGTAAATTTCCTGCCAATAATGCCCCCAGTTTTTTTCTTCACTTCCTTCCCCACTTACTGTTTCTGTGGGATACATTTTCTCTCTCTTTCTTTTTCTTTTTCTCTTTCTTTTTATTTTTTAGACACTGCTTGAGTTGCATGAGTAGAATTGGGTTTTATCTCCAGCATCCCATTGATTCCCTAAGAACCATCAGGAGAAATTCCTGAGGACAGAGCCAGGAACAGCCCCTGAAAATCATCATTTGTGATCTTCCAAAAATATTTTGATGGAGATAGGTTGTCCAGTACAGATACCTAGAAGGCAATATTAGGAAAAGGGTTACAACATTTACTTGGCATGCATCTGGTCCCAGGCAGATTCCTGGCCCCACCAGGAGTGACTACCTGAGCACAGAGTCAACAATAATTCCCGATCATTGCTGGGTGTATCCCCAAGTCAAAAAGATATGCAAACAAAAACCCCAATATTACTCTGTTCCTGTTAAGATACCAAGTTCACAGATTTCACCTGCTTATCTATTTATTTAGACTGAGTTAAGCTTCCTGAACTTTATACTGTGGATACAGAATAGTATCCCTACACATTATTTCAGATTTTTCCGATAAATAAAACAATATATTTATATATGCATATCTATTTTTCCATATATTCAGTATGTTCAAATCCTGTTTTTATATTTCATAAAGCATTTAAATATCTGCCAAAAAATGAGGTATAATGACTTTGTTTTTATTTGGAACCCATTTCTTATGGTGCTCAGAACTTATACCTGGCTCTGTGCTCTAGGGTCATTTCTGGTGATGCTTGGGAAATCATATATGGAACCAGGTATTGAACCATGTGAACTGCATACAGGACAAGTGCCTTGACTCCGTTCTATATTTCTGGATCTTAAAGACATTTTTATCCTACTCAGGTTTGGATGTATAATTTTATTAACCTACATGATCATTAGATCATTTCTGAGGGAAATTCAAATTTAAATTCATGTAAGTGACTACAAAGATTTTTATTAAGAACATCAGTGATTAAAATTCCAAGAAGAGATTAAAAACTATTTTAATTATTGAACTTTATTTTAAGAGAAAGTATTCTCAGAGTACAGGGAAATTTCTACCAATCTCTGAAATCTTCTTGAGCTAGATGATGTCCTTACTGGCCTCCTAATATTTCTGGTTTCCAAGCATATCTGATTTCCACAAACCTCAGTCCATCAACATTTTTAGTATTTAAAAAATAAGAAATTGCATCCTCTCCAGAACTGATAATGGACTTTATGGTTTCTATTGATCTCTATTTTCCATTCTGAGTTGAAATGTATTGGAAATAGATATATTGACATAAGCCTATGTAACATTTTTGGAGTGACAGATCTCCTAGTATAAATATTTGCATGGAGGAAAGTGTGAATTAATTTGACCTTGCCCTTGTGGGGGAAAGTGGTAAACAGATGATGATCATCCAATTATTATTAGTATTAATTTGAGAAGAATGACTACTTGATTTCAATTTCACTATGCAATCATAAGGAAATTTGAATATAAAAGACTGTTAGGTTGCAAAAAAAAAAAAAGAGATTGTCTAGTTATATACATTCAAATAGAAAATGTCTTCTCCCAGCAAATTTAAACATTAAAAATGGCAAAGATAGGGGCCAGAGAGGTGGTGCTAGAGGTAAGGTGTCTGTCTTACAAGCGCTGGCCAAGGAAGGACTTAGGTTCGATCCCCCGGCGTCCCATATGCCCCCCCCCAATTAGGGGCAATTTCTGAGCGCTTAGCCAGGAGTAACCCCTGAGCAGCAAACGGGTGTAGCCCAAAAAACAAAAAATGTGGCAAAGATAACCAAAAAAATATCTTTCCATTTTTAAACTTTCTATTTTGAAGCAACATCAACAAAACAGTATTGTTTCCCAAAATTTAAATCAAAATCAAATGTATAGTGAAACCAGGATATTTCTGGTAATGCTGATATTGTTTTCCTTGGATAAAAATGAGTTACAAATAGAAAAAGTTAACAAAGATTATATAGTTTGGATATTTATGTAAAAATGTAGTTTACCACTAAAAGACCACTTCTGTTCATGCACAATGAACTCCTTAAAACAAATTTACCATCTTCTCCCTTATTCTTACTACTTATTATTTAATCTACAAGATTTTGTATAATTTAGTTCAATATTTATCTTTTACTCTGTATGCCACATAAGAATGAAAGCATCTTGGATGCCTAGGGAGGAATTTCTCACCCCCTCCCCCCAGGGCCCGATTAACCAGGCGTGGCCCTGAAGACCCGCCTGGTGTGGGGGGAATCTTGTTCCCCTGGACTAAGTGGTCAGCCCAGGGGTCCTATGGCTAGCTGTCCTGCCCAGAGCCCCCAACATACCAGGCAAACACACCAAGAAATCCTGGCATGTGTGGAGTGCGGCCCTGGGAGGAGGGGGTGAGAAATTCCTTCCTAGGCATCCAAAACCTACAGAGGCTTGGCTGGTCTCAGAACACTCCGAATGCCAGGATTTCTTGGTGTGTTTGCCTGGTATGTTGGGGGCTCTGGGCAGGACAGCTAGCCATAGGACCCCTGGGCTGACCACTTAGTCCAGGGGAACAAGATTCCCCCCACACCAGGAGGGTCTTCAGGGCCACGCCTGGTTAATCGGGCCCTGGGGGGAGGGGGTGAGAAATTCCTCCCTAGGCATCCAAGAACTACAGAACCGCGCGGGGGCGTGATACTTCATGTAATCAGAATATTCCTTATTCTTATGTTATGTTTTCCGTATACAGAATGTTTATTTTGTATTCTCCCCTTTCCCACACCCCCTAAAAGCTCTTTTTTACTCCTTAACTCTCTAACCCCCTCTCAAACATCAGTAACCTAGTTTACTCTTTTTAACTTCAGTAGTGTACAATCCTAATCACAGTCCAAAGCTGTGCATTGTGTGTGACAGCCCCAAACTGTTTCAAGATACATAAAATGGACACGTATTTCTTTAGAATATTTTGTGTTTTTTCTCTGACAGCTATAATTCTTACTAAATGTTGTCTTATACAGTGATGATTATAACCACTTTTTATCTTCTCTTTTTGAGCTGTTTAACAAGGAATTTTGGTGGAAGAGTCCCCCAGTTTAATGCTTATGATTGAACCATGTCTTGGGAATCATTGTAATTGTTCTTATGGCCCCCATATGCGCCAATAACACCATGTGGCATTGCTTCTTATTTGCATAGGCACATTAAAATGGGAAAATAGTATAACTACAAATAAGATCCTATCTAATAGATATTGGAACACACAAATCTTGTAGTGCAAAGGGACCTTACACCCTGAACATTGACATAATGACCTGGCACAGACCTCAGAAGAAAGGGCATATTACATTCTCCCCTGAACCAGGAAAGCCATCCACGAAACATCCAGGCTGGTCTATAACATCACCTGGAAGCAGTCCTCTACCACGGAAGACCTACACTGCTCAGACCTCGACCTGCTCAAAAGAGACTTCCCTTAACACTGAGAAGACTTAACAACAACAATGACCTGCTTACAGGACAGGGCTCCCTGCATTGCCCTTTGATTGTGAGGTGAAAGGAGAGGATGCTCCACATCCTGACTTCAATGTAAGATATGCAGATTCCAGGATCTTTAATACAGAAACATGATACCAACAACAGAGACTGTGTGAAAAATAAAAGTGTGTTGGCACTACAGACAATGTATTGGATTGGACGATCTAGCTTGCCTGGAGCCTAGACTTCGTCTTGTGCCAAGAAACTTCAGGGGTCTGGTCTCTTTGTACTTAGGCCAACGTTATTTCTTTCCATGTCCCTCATATTTTGGTGGGCCTATGCAAACAACAATTGCCACTCTAACACCATTTTTACTGTGCTCCTTTGACTCTAATCCTTAAAAAGAACTCACTTAAAATTTGAGGTTAACTTAAGCTAATATGCATGTATATGGAAATGTAAGAAAATACTATGCCTGTAATGTTTAAGGAGTTACGTAAGTTTTATGGCTTTAGATTGCCTTGTGTACTGTTAAGAAATATTATAATGGGTTACAATCTGGGGACTTGAGGAACAAAGTAATTGTACATGGATTCTGTCTTATTTATCTTAATGTTCTTTGGCTGAAATTTCAAAGTTAAGATATCAGCAAGGGGACTTCTGTACCTTGTCCTCTTTCTTTGCACCCTTGTTCTCATAATTAAAAATAAAAATTAAAAAAAAAAAAGAATGAAAGCAAATGGTGTTTGAATTATTTCACAAAGAATCTATCCTTTAAATTAATCCAAATTATTTCCAATGATAGAATTATTGGTTTTCATATATGAGGAACATTGTCTATAAATATAAATAGATAAATAGATATAGATATATACTATATATCTTTTTTTCTAATTATCCGCTAATTGACACCGGTTATTTCTAAACTATAAAAGTGCTGTACTTCACACGGTAGTCTTTACAAGTCTTAGGACTTACGTTTATAAATATTTTGTGTCAATGTCCAAGAATATTTTCAAAATTTAATGTCCTTATTATATACCATTATGTTATTATTTATCAAATGACTTATTATAATTATTACTAGAGATGTTTTAAGTATTTCTGAAAACATTTCACAAAATGTGCATGACAGTATTTCTTTTTATTTAAAAATTATGTGATTGTATTTTCATTTTAATTGTCAACATTTTTAGTAGGTGTAACTCAACATATGACAAGTGAAACCAAGTTAAGGCATAGCTCTGCTATAGACAAATATTTGGAAAATATTTAGCCTCATTCCTCTCAAAAGAAAAATAGAGCTTATGTACATTTATAATGATCAATCATTTTTTTTTTTTGGATTTTGGGCCACACTCTGTGATACTTAGGGGTTTCTCCTGGCTATGTGCTCAGAAATCACTCATGACTTGGGGAACCACATGGGACACCAGTGGGTTGAACCCCGTTCGGTCCTGTGTCAGCTGCGTGCAAGGCAAACGCCTTACTGCTGTACCGTTGCTCCGGCCCCTATAATTATCAATCTTGAGAGAAATATTTAATTGAAAATTATAATGTATGCTGACATTTTGCAGCTCAAAATTAAATAAAATGTTTACTTTTAGAATATTTTAATTTAAACATTTTAAAGTACACACAAGTGGGCCAATATGTATATTTAGGAGAAGACAAATAATAAGCTGGTATCATCTAGATTTTTTTTATGTATAAAAATACTGAAAAGGGGCTGGAAAGAGAGAACAGTATTAGGGTACTTTCCTAGCATATGGTCAAATAGAGTTCAATCCACATTTCTCTGAGTTCTGCCTGGAATGATTCCTGAGCTAGGAATAATACTTGATTACTTGGATATAGCCCCAAACATCCTCCAGAAAAAGTAAAATACTAACGGACATCAGAATGGAAGACAATAGGCAGCATATCATTTTTTCTAGTTCATGCTGTATACACAAAAAGAAAATTTCAATGTAAGATGTAAATTTAGAAGTCGAGTTCTTTTATGAGGGACTTGAAGAAAATGATTCTATTATTCCACTTACCCACAAATTGCAGAAATGTTTGTGATTTAAAATATTTTCAATATGACAATTTAAATCTCTTTGTACATCTTACCTGAGATAATTGCCCTCCTGGGAGACAAGAAGATAACACTTCTCCTGAAGAAAAATATCATTATTCCAATTGGACTTATGATTACCTGATGAAATTCAATTAGTGGTTATAAATCATGATTCCAGCACAGAATACATTATAGATGGCGTCCAATTGTCTTATCTTCTGCATTCTAATGCACATTACTGGGAAATAAAAATAGGGATTGATGGTGGCTGAAAAGACACTTATGGAAACTTCCAGTGATTACTTGTAGAGTTTATTGTATCTTGAGAAAGCATGAAAAGTAAAGATTTGGTTATCATTTGTTGCACATTATTTCATGGGATCATTTATGAAATTTCTCATTTTTTCCCTATATAGTTTTATAGTTTTTGATTTTGAAATGTTAAGAAAAATACTTATGAAAATGAAACGTTCCCTAAAAAGAGACTTTTGTTTGATTGGTAGAAAAGTCTAAGCTGTGACCATAGGAAAATTAGCATACAAACCAATTAAGCTCAATAAACAAAAGTAATAACACAGAAAGCTCAACTAGCCACAAACTATTTAGCTTCTCCTCAGACAATGACATTAACAACTCCATTCTGAGATAACAAGTTCACAAATTTTCTTTACTAATCTATTTTTAATAATTCAATTTTTATCATTGTAACAAACAACATAAAACAAATTATTTTATGCCTGACAAGGGGGAAAGATTGGAGACTTGGTATGAAACTGGGGACAATGGTGAAGGGGAATGTCATTCTGGTGGTAGGTAGGAGTGGTGTTGGGATATTGAACACCGTAAACAACTTTATTATGTAAATCAATTTCATCAATTACAGAATTTAAAGTTTTAAAAAATAAAAAAATAAAGGTAGGCTTTAAATAATACTTAAAAACAAATTTTGATCCTTTTCAAATTCATAAGCCTTCATCTTACTGGACATGTGAGTAGTTGTTATAATTAACATACTTACACAGTTTTAAGTAAAACACAGAAAAATAAAATATTATTGATATTAGAAAGAATAAATGAAAATTGATATTATTTACCTCTTCTAAGTCCAGTAAGAGTGCTTGAGAATAACACAATAGGTTATATCCAACCGCTACCTATTATTTTTGAGAGATATTTGACAAATCCTTTGACTAGTAGATGCTTCAGTTTCCATATAAGACTATGGAGATAATAGCTCTCTCAGGACCTACTATAAAAATCTCATCTTGACATTCAAATTTTTCTAGAGAAAAGTAGTTAACCTAGCATATAACATATATAACACATAATAAATGGCAGTTAAATAATTGGATAAACATTAAGTATCAACCAATTTCTTAGAATAGTTATTCAATTTCAGCATGATTGTTTTGATGACAAGCTATATTTCTATTCACTAAATAATTATCATTCAATAAAGCATCTTTTAAACAATGCTTTATAGGCGAGGATTATTCTTTAGTTACAATGTTCTAATTATTAAGATATATATAGTGTTTCACAGTATAGATAAATATATCAAACTATGATGCGATACAGTTAAAATGTATATAGTTATTGTGATGTGTATCTAGTGGTTTTGACTTTCGTGCTCTCGGTGTTCCTCATGGTTATCTCATCACCATGAAAATGCCCAAGACCAGCCCTCTCATGCTCCAGTGTTATTTCCCAGCTACATATTATCCCCTCTAATCTGTAGTTTTGACTACAGTTTGCTGATTTGACTCAAGAGTTTGTAATCATTGGTATTATCTATTGCTTTGTTTTGTTCTCAGCATCAAATAAAAAAGGATAAGATAAAATATGCAATTTACACAACTTGGATAAAATTACAGGGCATCATGCTGAACAAAATTGTCCAAAGGGAGAAATGAAGACTTGATGATCTCATTCATCTGAAACACATGTTTAACTCATTTTTGTGTATATTCCAAGTTTCAAAATGTAGTAAAATATTGTCACTCTCATATATAAATGATGCTATTTTTCTCTATAGCCTCAAGTTGTATAAAAAGGTATATAATTTTTCAGAAAATTTCATATTTAGGAGTTCATTTAGAGCAGTGACTGATAACTAAGTGTAGAATGAATGGCTTTATAGACGATCAAGTAGAACTGCCTGCATTCCTGTAGTTGAGACTGTTTTGACCTGATTATCATTTGCTCTAGACACAGTGCAGAGGTCCTAAGAAAGACCTTGGGACTCCTTGGAGACCAAACATCTCCAGATTTAAATAAATCTGAATGAACCACATGTACTGAGTTATGTGCTACTTCAATTGCCTGTATGTTTAAAAATAAAAGTGTAGCATCTTTGGAAAAGACATATTGCAATTGTCACTTCCAAAATGGTTCTAAAACAATTTGGGTGGTTTCTTGTTTGAGTCATATAAAATCAATCTTGTGACAAAAATCTTGCCAAAATCTTTATGAAACCTTTGTATTTCTCTTTTCTCATTTGCTTTTGTGCTTTACTTGTCATGGAATTTTACATTGCTTAGGATTCTTCTTTTGGTTGTAATGGCAGATGCATTTACTTTAAGTGCATTTAGTTCTGAAAATAAAGTTGTTGAATAAAAACACAGAAATGGCTTTACACATATTGTGATGCTTAATGTCCAAGAACAAATACTTCCTGTACAAGTACATCCTTACTTTGAATTTTACTCCAACGTCTGTATTCTCTCTCATTGCACTATTTAATGTCTTTCAAAATAGATTTTTGAAAAAGAAAAAAAAGAAAATAATAGATTTTTGAAGAAAACAATGCCTCTATGAAAAATTAACCATTGATTTTCTAATTTAAATATATCATTCTTATTGAACAGAGATTTACAAGCTATAGTAAATTTAATATTTTACAACATTGGAGTGATAGAAATTGAAATTCTCATTTCACCTAACTACAAAAGGGGAGAGAGAAACAAATGAAGTTGAATTGCTAAGGAGCAATTCTAGGATTTTTCCTAAATCGATATAGTTACTGTTATCTTTAATGTATGTATTAACCTGCTGGGGATGCTATACCAAAATACCATATTCATTGTTTTAAACGAGAAAAATTAATTATTACATTGTTTTGGAGGCAAGACATCTTTGATCAAAGTGCTGATAAAAACGATGTGTTGACTTGTAGAACTTCACTTTTTCTTGTTTGTTTTTGAGCCGCTCCTTGCGGTGGTGCTTAGGGCAGGCTTCGAGGACTATATGGGATGCTAGTGATTGAGCCCAGGCCATCCATGTGCCAGGCAAGCACCTTATCTTCTATGCTATGCATCATATCAGTTCATCCCCAAATTTCCCTTTCTATGACATCCTAATCAGTCTTTCTTAGTGTAGGAAGACATTATTCTCAAGATCAAGCCCTCATTCTTCTAATATAATTTAACATCCATTTCTTTCTCCCTTGGTGGTTCAGTCTTTGAATATAGCATATCTAGAGATTAATTCAGTAGATGTACTTTGAAGGGACACAGACACTCTTGCTTTACAAAAATGGATGCCTCAACCTGCTTCTTGGCTTTTTCTGGATGTTCTCCAAATGTTTTGTTAAACCTTTTTCTGGGACCACATTGCTATCTATATTCTGATTATAAATATGCATGCCGAAATTAGAGACATCATTTGCTTCCTCCTCTTTTCAAGTTTAGACTATTTCTTGTGAGATAGATCTCTCTCTGTGACTCTACAGTCCAAGGTAGAAAAGAGAACGTTGTTGATTACCACATCTCAGCATCATAGTAAATAGTTTGTTTAAATCTCACTTATTTCTTTACATTACTGAGATCGCAAAACCCAATAGAAATCAATGAGACACATTTAAGAGTGGTGAGTGAGAGCAACAATAACATTTTAGATTTTAGACCATTTCCTTTTCAGAAATAACTTCTTATATTTGTATAACTTTTCCAGTATTTTTAAGTAGTCATTGAATTAAATGATTTTGTATATTTTAGTTCAATTAAATTTAGTCATAAAGAGTATTTCGGGGGCCAGAAAGATAGTAAAGCAGTTAGGGCCTATGCCTTGAATGTAGCAACCTAGGTTTTATTCTTGGAACCATTTATGGTCCTCAGAGCCCACTACTAGTGGACTTTGAGTGCAGATCCAGGAGTAAACACTGAGTAACACAAAGTTTGGCTCCAAAACAAAGGCAGGAGAGATAACATAGCAGGTATGGTGTTTAACTCAGCTGACGCGGGTTAGATCGCTGGAATTCCTGCCAGGAATAATTTCTGAGCACAGAGCCAGGAGTAACATCAGAGTGGCACTTGGTGGGGCAAACAAACAAACAAAAAAACAAATTAAAAAAAAAGAAACAAAACAAAAAATAGTTAAAATTGGTTTGCTTCCAGAATCAGTATATAATCTTAATTGTAATAAAAATTTGCACCACTACCCAAAAGTATTTGACTTTAAATTTTCTTTTATATTTTTATTTTAAATTAACAAATTAGTGTAGTCTTAGTACCTAAATAGAATTCCATAAAGCACTCAGATGTTTGACATAAATTTAAACTGACTCTTAAAATTTTATCTGACTTCTATGCAAAGTAATGTGTTATTTTTAATAGTTACCCTGATAAAATAAGTTTACTCTGATAATTAGTTTATATGGCTACTATTTAAGTTGCTAAGGAATCATATCTTTTTTTCTTTATTATTTCCTTTGCTTTTTTAAAAAGATACTATATATCTTTATGTGTATTTAAGTGCATTTATCTTCTCAAATATTATAATGGAATATCTAGACATATAATGTAAGAAATTTGCATGTTTAGTCAGGTGATGTGTATACCTTATAAACAGTTATTTTTAAATTATATTTATCATCTTTGTAATATATACTTTGTATAGGAAAGTTTAAAGAAATAATTATTGGCAGACTTTATATACAAATACATTATCAGTGAATACTGTTGACCAAAAGAAAAACAGACAGCAAAGACTAAATAGTTTTAAAATGTCAAATTGAAAGCATAACCTTTTTATTCTAAAATATATAAACACATGTAAAATAAAAAAGCAAAATAATTTAAAATTTGAAAAATAAATGCAGATGAAGTTTCAAAATGTTTATTTCTTATGAAGTCATCCTCAGGTTGTAATCAGAGTTAAGTGCATTTAAAGAATTTTTGAGTAAAAACAATATATTCCCTCATAAACTATTGGATAAATTTACACTTATAAACTAAAATAGATATCACTGACCATTCATCATAAGGATGGAGGGAAAATGAAGTGCGTAGTTAAAAAATAGACTGCAAAAAATATAACAATTCATTTATTGAGTCCTTAAGTCATTTTTGTTATGCTATTGTTCTGTCATTGATTGCTAGTACCCTCTTTATTCCACCTGAAAGAACAAGCAGGAAATTCATGTTCTTTTTCATTCATCAGCCCGTCCATCCCTCTGAAGAGCATTCAATATTAATACAGTGTGCAAGAAACTATTGCTGAGGAAATAAGGGGCCCAGCTAGCCTGTAGCAAGGTTTGAAGATCCAAAGCAAGATTGCCTACAATATACAAGAAGTCTTGTTCCTGTCCAGTGATTTGCATGGTTATATCAAGTAAATTAGGGTGTGAATCTATTCTTCCCTTTCTTTGTGACCTTTTGTTGTATCTGTGACTCTAGTTCATGGAGTGTCATAAAGCCCTGGGTAAGACTTCCCAGCTGTTTGACACAAATGAGAGAAAAAAAAATTAAGCATCGATACTTCCTTTTGCCAGAAGGTTTTTGCAGAAGCAAATAACTCCAGAAGCAAAGTAGATGTTGGGGTATATTTGTTGTGGGTGTCAGAACGTTCCTTTTGTTTGAGCTCTTTCTCGACCCTGATGATCAGGTGCAATCTAAAGGTGGGGTAGACATGAGGGGCTTGTTGGTTCAGGAGGAGGTTACATGGCAGAATTCCCACGAATACTGGGGAAGGATAAAAAAAAAAAAAGAGGAAGAAGAAGAAGAAGAAATCTTGTTTTTTCTGACGGAGGATTCTCTGCATGACTTCCCCACTGTTGGGGCGATGAGCTTTCAGGAGGAGATTTTATTAACAATTCATATGGAGATTGAGGGCAGCAGAGGAGCAGATTCTCACATAAACTTGATCTGTCCATGAATGCATTCTCTGTTTGCCCTGACCCTGCATGGCTTAAGACACTGCCTGTGAGGCCAGCGTGCCAGACACAAAGAAAGAACTGAAAAGCAAGCACATTCCTGGAGTCTGCACAACAGACCAACAGTTTCTAGTCATCTCCCCTGAGAGGATCTTATCTCCACGCGGCCAAAACCCTCTAAAATGTTTATTTGTGGTACCCAACATTTGAAGACTAGTGTAATAGTTTATTAAGGCCATGGTTTAAAGAAGCGTGTTGTGGCATGTGTTTAAGTTCTTTTTTTTTTTTTCTTTCTTTTACTTTTTTTTTTTTTTGAGCTTAAGGAATCTAGAATATTTGTGAGAGTATCTTTTCTCAAATTTAATTTTAGAAATCCCCAGACTTGAGCTTTTTAAAATTTTGTACTTGATAGGTCCCTCGCCAAAGGAATCCTCACCAATTGAGGGGGAAATCAGAACATTTTAGAGTTTGATTTGGTTCTGTACTAATGGCAGGTGATACTGTTAAGACAAACATATGCAGTAGAGTTTATACATCAGGCAAAACTGACAGACATCAGTGCTAAACAAACAAAGATAAAACTGGACTTCTTTTTACATTAAGCAAAAAATAAAAACAAAACAAACTTTGAGTGAGTGAGCTTAAGGCATGAGTTAGACTAGAACTTTTCACACTGACACATTCCTGTAATTTTTGGCAGTCACTATAACACAATATTTCTCTTAGACTTTCTTGTTTAATTAATAGACCACTTGGAGGTATGTTACATATAGAAAATCAAAGGATAAATGCTTGATGTGCATCATTTTGTTGTGAACTTAGACATTGCCATTTTTGCAGGTGCATAAAAGTCAGAAATATCTGATATAGTTCACTACTGTATTTTGCATACATATTTATTTGCTTAATTTGCCTTTAATTTTCTATGGTTCATTCATGAATTAAATAACCCATACTGGAATGCAGGCACGTGCCATTAATTATGATAGGTTTTGTTCCTTTCATTTTATAATAGTTTTATTTCAATTAAATTAATTGTGCTTACGCTAATTGCTAGTAATTGGTGACAAAATCACTTCATTGTTTTTCTGTAGTATGATACTAATTAAGATCTTTGCAATATTGGCTCAGTCTTGCCTTTTCCTTTGCAGAATAAATCAGTAGTAGATAATATCAAGTGCATTAAAATATATGGGATAAATAATTTTTATTTTTTTAAACTAAATACATCTTTTAAAGTTTTTCAGAAATTAATTTTAAAACAGAAAATGAAGGATGCTTTTATGGTAATTTTACTTGGTTTACTAGAAACATCTAGTAGTTTTTTTCTGATTTAAACAGAGTTCATTTCAATCATCTTTAAAGATCACAATTTAAAAATCATTCTCCAAATTGATCATTGCATTTCATTTGTGTCTACAGCAACAAAATTAATTTTGCTGAAAATGCTTTTGCAAGGCATCACATTGTGAGATGGCATTATTTGTCATCATGGTGCCTGAATCAACTGTGATAAAATATAGTATTTATTTTAATTTTCTCACTAGTATTTTACTGCACTGTTTGCAAAATAAGAATATATTTGAAGCACCTTATACCCCCAACATTTCTGTAGAAGAATAGCTGAAACTTTGTTAAACATAGAAAAGTATATTCCATGCAGGCCCTTGGTTATAAGGAGGGAAAATTGTGCCTATTTTATTTTGCAAAATGAGGTTGAGTGCATATGGAAGAAATAGTACGACAGACATTTTAATATTAAAACAATCAAGCACAAACTGCGTAGCACTTTTTTGTTCTTAAGTGAATGTTCAACTATTTCTCCTGTAAGTTTTTATGCCCTTGTAAGTGACAAAAGTTTTCTAATACTCAGAATTATTGTCTTCTTTTCCTTATCCTAAAATACTTTTCACTAATCAAGTACATTCTGTAGTTTACAAAGCACTCACTTTGTTTTAAATGCATCCATAATATATAACTTAGAATTGAGTGTCTTACAATCATCCTAAAATAAAAGTTTTTTTTGAAACCATTAGAAAAACAATTACCTATTAAAAAGGTGGAGATTGGTTTAAGCAGGGAAAGAAGAAACTGCACATTAAAATTGAAAGCATTCTTTGTTAGTATGACACATATGCACCGATTCTGAAACTAGAGAAAACTCATGAAATACGTATCTTGGCAAGGGAATTGTTTAAATGTTCTAAAGCTGTCAGTCCATTTTCTTTATTTTTCCCTGTTAAAGAAAAACTTCAAATGGAAAGCCTCACCTTTTGTACAAAGTTGAAATGTTTTATTATTGCAGGATTGTTCCCCACTGTACAAAACCAGAACAATTCAATAGCTTCCAGGAGGGGCAAACACAAATGAGAATCATTCTATCATTTTAGAATGTCCATAGCAAAGTGCAAAAACTATTAAAAAAATCTATGGCTGTTTTTTGAAAAGAGAATCTTTTGATTACAGCAGTTATTTGAATACCCATTCAGGGTCTTTTGTAACATCTTGGAATAAGTGCACATCCTAAATGAAGAATACTCATGGAGGGACAAAACTCCAGCATAAACTATAGTTAGATGCTGCATTTCAATTGGTTACACTTTAGGGTTAAACAAGGATTCTTTTTTATTTTTTTGCTCTTTATCTTCTACTCAAGAAAACAAATTTCCCAAAGTAAAATATAGTTTATTCTTTATTCACAGGGCTTTTATAAACCCTGTAATAAATTTTGTTTCTTATTCTTTTAATATATATATATTATATATATGTATATATATAATGTGGAAAATAAAGTTTGAGACTGTTTTGACTGCAAGAATGATACATGGTAGTAGTTTCTTCTGGACTTTCACTTTACTTTTTCATTATTCCATATTGCTTTCTGAGGATTTCTAGACAGTACGATAGGGGTTTTTCATTCTTTTAGTATTCTGAATGTCCAAGAAAAATGTCAGAGGATCTAGGATTCTGGAGATACTATGAAGCACATCATAGGCTTTTGAATACAGCAGGAGATATAAAGCAAATAAATCTAACCAGCTTCTCTCTTAATCATAGCTGATAACCATACAGACACCGATAAGGTATCAGGAGTAGCAGTAGACCCTTGAGTGCTCTAACTACAGAAGTCTTTCAGAACTGTAATCAGTGTCTTCATCAGTCCTTTCTTTGCCAGGATCCCTAATTAGCCATAAACTCATTAAAAATTAAAAATTCACTTTTCAATGACATCAACAACCAGAAGCAATGTGCTTTGACTGAATTCACACACTGCACTGTTGCATTCTCTTCCTAGTATATACTGTCTGTGAGCTAAATCAAAATCATCTTCTAGGAGGCAGCTGTATAACACGATATACATATCTTATTGCCATGTAACCAAACTATCCTAACAATGAAAATGTATGAGGGAAATTGAAAGCCTGTCTAGAGTACAGGAGGAGACGGGGTGGGAAGGAGGGATATTTGGGACATTGGTGGTGAGAATGTTGCACTGGTGATGGAGAATGTCCTCTTATACGACTGAAACCCAACCACAATCATGTTTGTAATCAAGGTTTTTAAATAAAATATTATTAAAAGAAAAAATGAATACTATTTAAAGCAAGATACTAATAAAATATTTAAAACAGATAACATTTTATGTTAAAATATACCATTTTAACATTTGGTATTTAGTTAATGTATATAAAATATAATATATAAAATACATTTATTTTTTTATTGTAGATACATAGATTCCCACACCTGTTCCTTCACTAGCATACATTTTCCTCCACCAGTGTTTCCAGTTTCCCTCACTGTCCCCTCTCCCAAGCCTGCCTTTATGGCAGACAATTTTCTTCTATCTTATTCTGTCTCTCTTTCTCTGGTTTACAATCCTGTTACTTAAAGAGTATCAGGTTTATCACATTACCTCCTTCCTATACCCGGTTCTTGTCCAGAGTGAACAGTTTCAACTATCAATGTTATAGTGATCTATGACCTCGTAGGACTACCCAATCTCTCTCTATGTCAAGCTTCCTACTAAAAATGAGTACAATAATTCTGTTTGTCTACCACCTTCTGAATCATTTCACTGAGGGGTATGAGCCCTATGTCCATTTCTCTAAGAAAATATGTTGACTGCATTTCCTACTTATGGCTGCATAATATTTCATTGTATAGAAATATCATAGTTTCTTTATCCATTCACCTGTTATTATAGTACTATTTACAATAGACAAACTCTGAAAACATTTTCTAATATTATAACACTGTGTATTTATAAGAATTTTTTATCAAGGAAGTCAAACCATAGCACATGAAATAAAAGATTATCAAAGGTAGAATATATTTTTCAAATAAGTTCAGTCTAATTTGCTAAGATGAATTCTATATTCTATGAAACTCAGACTTTACTTGATGGCAAACTCTGTTAAACTTTAGGAAAATATAAAGTCTACTTTAAACACACAAATCATAGTTTTTTACTGCATAATTCTTGAGATTTACTTATTTAGAATGTAACAAGTACCAGTTTTCTGCCTCACTATACAAAAGTTTTTGTTTAAAGAAATATTAGTCTTTAAGTTTTATCCACATTTTCTCAGAAATTATCTTCTTTTGGACAGTATCATAATCCAAATTTGGAAAATTTACATAACATTAAATACAAGCTTCAACAGTCAAAGATAGAGGTCCACTGATGTCTGCCATATTTATTACTGGAAGCCTTGGTTCCGCTTGCAGATAAACATAATCTGCAAGTAAATTAAATTTGTTTAATTTTTACCTTTATTCTCTCCCATTATTTATTCACAAAATAATTTTATGGAACTAAAGAGATAGTGCAGTGGATAAGGTACTTGCCTTGCATGCAGTCAGCCCAGGACTGATCCTGACATTCCTTGTAGTCCACCATGAACTACCAGGATTACAGAGTGTAGAGTCAGTAATTGACCCTGTAAACAAACAATACCCCAAACAAGGATTTTACTGCAAGTTCATTTACTCTAGAACACAGATATAACATTCAATAATGGTTATTTTAAAAATCTACTAAACATCTACAATCTAGACAAGTAATGTTTCTTTTTATTTATTTATTTGGTTTTTGGGTCACATCTGGCAGTGCTCAGGGGTTATTCTTGGCTCTACACTTAGAAATCGCTCCTGGCAGGTTTGGGGAACCATATGGGATGCTGGGGTTCGAACCACCGTTCTTCTGCATGCAAGGCAAACGGCTTACCTCTATGCTATCTCTCCGCCCCATGTTCTCTTTTTTAAATAAAACTGATTAATAAAATTTATATCTCCAAGTAAGACAATAGGAATTATCTGCACTTTTTATTTCCTTTTGAATTCTTCTCTATCCATCTAGGAAGCAATATATAACATCCATGTTTCATATAATTATTCAATATATCTTTTAAGTTATAAGACAAAATTAAAATACATAAACACTATGCACTAATATTTACTATAATACCACATTTTAGTTTAAGCAACAAGAATAACATAGTTATATCTGCAGGGGAAATCTATCTTTTCTAAGGTATCACTTAGTAATGTAAAGAAACAGTGTTATGACAGCTGTCACCTATATCTAAATAATTTTTAAAATGATGTCACAAAAGATAATAGAAAGAATAAAAACATGCATTTTTAAAAGGTACATTAAAGACGTGTTATTTAAAATACAGTCTTTTGTTGTAGGGATCATTTCTACCAAGTTCAAGATACAGAATTTTTAAAGCAGGATGACAATATCTAGTGCCTTGAGGAGGAGCGGTCATTGGAAACTGTCCTGGTGGAAAGGCAGTAAAACAGAGCCAAATGCTAACCACGTAGTTAACACACTTGGAGTGAATTGAATATAGGGAATTCTTAACCTTCTTGATTTTTACATGCACAGTTTTGCTCTTTGATTCATTGCTTGCCATGATCGATTCCCAGGCAAAGCCTTCTCTTTTCAAGAGAAGGTTGCGGTGATAACAATGTCAGCCTTTGCTTTTAGCAGAGTGATGAGGCTATCAATAATGCATCGGAGATCTCAGGAACCTTGCACATACGTACATCACAGCTGCCCCGCATTTATTGTAGGGCTTGAAGGTTTTAGCTGAGATGTCACCACAACTACTTATGACCTGCTGCTGATGCATTCTCAGGAAATCTTAGGCATGGGGAGAACTGTGGGATTCTCTAACTGAAATCTTACCTGACCCTCTCAGGGTTATTATGTAAGGATAAAATATGTGTGTGGAATTGTTTTTACCAAGAAGGCCTGTACTTCTTTCAAAAGCTTTTGTCTCCCCTGCTCCTTCTTAACATTTATAAGTTTTGTTCTTTCCCTGACAAGTTCATTCATATCCTAACAGCTCGCCTGGCAGCAGGGTTCATGGGCTCTCCTTGGGCTTTCTGGTCACGGTGGTGGCTGAGAGTAATAGAGAGGGCGAATAAGTGAGTGTGGAAATGCAAAGCTGTCTCTTGTTACATTTTATCGATCTCATTCTGGTGTCATTCAATTAAGACAGAAATGTGATGGATAGTCTGCACAGATTCCTGGATTGCTCGCCATCCATCGCAGATAAAGCTTTTGTGTTTTATTTGGGGAGAAGGGGGAGGAAAGGGCACAGGCAAGAGGGAGAAATCAAAGATGCTATGTGATCTGAATTACAAATCAATGTCTCACCAAGGAGGCTCCAAAATGTCAAACATACCATGTTTATACTTTCACTTATTTTCTCCTACGAAGAGTACTTCTCTTGATGTATGGGAAGGGTTACTAGAATTAAGGTGGGGTTAATTATTGCATCTTATTTTCAAAGGCTTTGAGGCTTTCATCCTTTTCCTACCAGCCCAAGATAATTAAAAAATGAGCCATATGAAAAAAAGACAAGAATCAAACTTATACAATTTTTGAAGTTTGAGAAAATAAAAGATGATTTTTCTCATTCTTTTATGGGCCTATGCTTCTAGGTTGACCTTTCTGCAAATAAATTTTAAGGCTGAAAAAGTGAAAATAGTACTTTTTTTAAGCTTTTACATAAATCATTATTTTTATTGCCTATGCTGCAGGAACTATGTGTAAAATAACCAGATTTAAGGCTATATGAATTCTGATTCTTATTCTTGGTTATATTTTTCTGTGAATACCTCACTCCATATATATTTATTATGATGCCAATGATAGCAATTTATGAATATGAGAAGCACAAAGCAAACCACCTATGTAAGCATTTTTCTCAGGAGTTAAAATAATTAGTACAAAATTTATTGTGAGAGCATAATATGTTAAGAAAACTTCCTTGATTCTTTCTAAAGCATTGCCATATTCAAAATGAATGAGTATTCATGATTTTCTTTTTTATCTTTCATTTTATTAAGAATTAATTGACATACATCACTGTTGAAGAGTAAGGTGTATAGCACAATTACTTGACTTACATATATTGTGAAATGATTACCACAATAGGTTCAAATAAGATTTTTTAATTACTATTTTCTCATCAAGGTTATGCCTTCTGATAATTAATGCATGCCGAAAGGCAATGTGGAATTGAAATATAAACAGGAACTTTAATATCAGACCAATATGTTAATGCTCAGGCTCCCAAATGAATTGTGGGTGACCTTGGGTAGATACATACATCCTCTAGTTTTAACTTTAATTTCCTTATATGGAAACTAAAACAGAATTAAAAGACTAAGGATATGGAAATGCCTCATCCATGCTTTTTCAATGTAGTTGATACACAGAAGGTATCAAACACTTTTAGTTTCTACTTGCATCTCCCTTTATCCTTTTGACACTGAGTAATTTGGTTCCATAATAAGGTTGCTCAGTCATTTGAGAAAGGAATGTAAGCAAAGAAAAATAATACACTCAGTTTCTACCACTGTGAATGAAAATTGTTCCAGGTCCTAATTCATAGTCACTAGTTTACCAATGTGTGACATTTTATGAAAGAAATTTTAAATAGTTTGCTAGAAGTTTGCCCTGAAACTTCATTTGTGGCAGGGATATATGTATCAGACCACAATTCAATTAGATTTTATTAATAATATATTTTAAATTTCATGCTTTTTCTGAAGGTAAAGAATAGAGGTAAATAAAAGCAGTTATTTACTGAGTTGCAAAGGTTATGGACAGAAATAAATGGAATTTGGAATTTAATTTGAAATTTACTGATAACACACATTGTAATTCACCTAATAAGTGAAAATATTCACTGCTGGTCACACATAGCCTTGAAAGCTTTGTTTCAAGATAAATGTATGTATGTGAGTTAGGTTTGAAATCTCAAGTTTTTTTTTCTTTCAGAGCTTGTGCAATTTTAGTGTTCAAAATATTTTTTATAAGTCCTGGCCTATCTCAAATATACAAGATATAATTGGCATCTATTTAAAAATAGGTACTAATTCAAAGATTCTTCATGATAAAATATGATGAAATTAGAATATATCTGATGAAGATCAGTTTTATCTTAAATTTTGCATATGATTTTCCTCTTACTTATTACATTGTATGTGGTAACATCACATTATATATTCTTCCTGAAAACTTATAAAGCATCAGTTGAAGATTCAATGAGTGGATGGACATTCTTTGCAGGGCAATATGGGGTTTTGTATGCTTGTATATGCTTTTAATATAAACAGTTTCACCTAATTTGTATAAAAAACATGGAGTGATACTAGAAGTTCCAGGACAATCATTATCTCTACCTTAGTAGGTGGAAATCACTACATATTTGGTTATTCTCAGTTTTATTAAAAGAAAAAAAAAACGATTTAATCTGGTTATGTTATGTAGTACCTTGTTACTATCCATTTTCAAGGAAATTATAAAGAAAAAATAAACTTCTAGATGTTTCAGATAATGCATATAGCTGATCTGATGCACAGACTATATTGTACACTTAAAAACAATTCTAACTTATAAAAACACATGCCTTAGACTGTAATTCTTACCCTATTTGTTACCACTTTCATATTCAATTCTATAGAATGGTAACCTAGTAGATATTTTATTATTTCTTTCTCCTTTAAACACTTAAAAACTAATGAGTTTGTGTAGTTAGTAGGATAATTTTAAGCACCCGTTGTCAATGGTCATTTTTATATTAAAATTTTTGTCCCTCAGCAAATATTGAAGCTCTTTTTCTGATTTCTTACTCTTTATTTCTTATTATGATGTCACTCTTTTTAAAATGCAAGGTTTATGAAATAAAGAACAATTATAGTATCAAATAATGTTTGCTGGTGTAATTCTACTAACCTAATAATAAGATGTATTTAACCATCAAAATGCCAGGAGTATTGTCTTTTTTTCTATTTTATTTTCATCACAGGCACACGAAGGATGATGGTACTTACAGCAGTTCCTTTTCTTTAAAGTTTACAGTTGTTATTAACATTACAAAATAGAATCTCTAGTCCAGGCACAAAACAATTTTTTTGTTTTGCTTTGGGGTCACACCCAGTGGTATTTAGGGGTTATTCTAGACTGTATCCAGTAATTATTCCTGGTGGCTTCATGATAACCAATGTGATGCCTGGACCAAATGGAGGTCTTCTGACTGCCAGACAAACATCCTTCCCGTCCTATTATCATTCCACCTCAGGCACAGAACTCTAAACACTACCTTGGCATGCATTATTGAACTCACATACTACACAGGCTCTGTTGAGTTTTGGGAATAAACAAGTTTAAATCAGTAAATCATATGTAAAATTGTGCTAATATTTATAACATGTATGGATTATATCTTAAGGTTTGCAGGAAACTAATCATGATTTGTCTCTGTTTCTATATTCTTCTTAGCTCTGAAAGATGTAATGTTCTTTTTTGCACGACTTTATGGTCTTCCACACATGTTTTGAAAAATTTTGATTGCAGTTAATTACCAAGTATCTTAGGTAGCTTGTTCTGGTCCAACTTAAAAAGATGTAAAAGTCTTTCCTTTACTTATAAATGCATTTTAATATAATTTTTATTTTGATCATAGTGGCTTACATATTGTTGACAATAATATTTTAGGTACATATTTACATAAAATTAGGGGGGATTCCCATCACCAATTTGTCCTCCCTACACCTCCGTTTTTGTCCTACCTCCCATATCCTCTTCCCTCACCCCCGGGGCTGCTAGAATATGTGGTCCCCTCTGTACCTAGCCTACTATTTAGTAGTCTTGCACCTGTTTGGTCTTTGTGCCTCCCTTATTTCCCCCTCTAACTGGAGGCAGTACTAGCTAGTTCAAGTTACGTGGTTTTGTTTGAAGAAGAGAAAAGTAATAAACTGGGGTAACAGTCTAATATGCCAAAAATGGGTGGAATCCTTCTAGAGGCTCTCATCATCGGCTTGAGAGATGAAGGAGAAAAAGAAGGTGAAACACTCCAACAGTACAAAAAGAAGTGTCAAATATCCAGTGAGGACTCCCAACAATAACGATAAGCACCACAAAAAAAGCCATGGTCTTGAGATAAGAAACATGGCAGAGCACATAAAGAAAGAAAAGGAGAGAAAAATAATAAGTATAAAAGGGGGCAACAACTTCAATAAACACACCAAAACAAAGAAATCGACCAAAAATAGATAGGTAAATAAAAAAAATAATAATAAATGAAGGTAAAAAAATATATATATATATAAAATAAACAATGTTTTGTGCTTTTCGCTTTTTTTTCCCTGTTGCCCTGGCACAGTAAATATTGGGGTCATTCGAAAAGGAATTTACTTGGCCTAAGAGATATGGGGTTTCTCCGTCCTTGGACTATATTGCCATGGGATTAACTATAGACTGTTCAGGATCATTTAGTCTCCCGGTGGTGCTTTCGTGGTGTTTGGAAGATTTCTGCTCCGTCCTGGGTGATGAAATCAGACCTCTGTATCTAGAGATATCAGTATCTGCACAGGTCCAGGAGTGGGACTTATGATGAAGTCTTTCTTTGTGGTTCTAGAAGTTCTGTTCCCTCAGTGTCATTTTAATCCATCTTCTGTGGTTGGTGGTATTGGTCTTTGCGCTGAACCTAGGATGGCACCTAGGATAGAGTCTTTCTTTGTGTTTCCAGAAGCCCCATTCCCTTGCAATTGTCTCTGCCAGATCTTTGGAACTGGGGATCATGGTTGTTGTGGAGGTCGTAGTTAAAACCCTGGACTAGGGCTTTTTTATTGGTCCCAAAATATATACAGTCCAGTCATGGTTGTAGCAGCCAGTCATCTGTAAATTGCGATCTTGGATTTTGGACCTACCAAATGGTGACAAGTCTTCTGATTTTTTCTTATCGTTAGCTGGTAAGGTAGGATAACCTGCTCTTAGGTCAAGTTGTTCCCCTTTTTCTCGTTGTCAGGATATCATATTACAGCTGGCACTTGTTGGTGACCCAGCAGTATTAAGGCTGTCCTGGATGGGATTTGTTTCCTGCAGCTGTTGTGAAGAACTGTGCCGTTTCTATGTCTGGGATCCAGGGTTCAAGGCTTGACGGATGGTATCTAATCACCTGAGGTCTAAGTTGAGTCCACGTGACATATTTTCAAGGTAGGAGATATCCCTGTATTGTAAACAAGTATGAGTTCCTAACCCTAGTAGATAAGAGCTCTTTTTTTATATGTAAGATTTCCCTTTTTTTTAGTGTGCCTTTGCAGGGAGAAATGGTGCTACATTATATTGTCGGTGCATTTGGGGGTGGACAGAGAGGAAAACAGAAACAGGTCAGACACCCAAAAAAGATAAAAATAGGAATAAAAATGTATGTGTTCACATATGTATGTGTAGAACAGACATTTTTTTAAAAAAATGAATTAACAGGGTATTTAAAGGAACAAAGTGATGCAAAACTACCTTACATTTGGGGAAAAGCAGATAAAGAGGTGGTGTAATACAGGTCTTATACTTATGTTGGAAGTACAAGTTTTCCCATTGTCTTTTGGAGATGCACAAAGTCATTGGAAGTTTAGTTTTAGGCATATAATGTTGCAACTTCAACCTCACTGCAAGTAAAAACTTCCTTCTGCCAATATCCTTAGTTTTCCTTCTACCTCTTAGCATGCCTTCTTTATAGACACATTTTACAGTTTGGATGTAAATTTGGACCTTAAATTTGCAAGATATTTTTATTTGTTCTTTTATTTTGGGGCCAGACCCGGAGGTGCACAGGGTTTACTTCTGGCTCTACACACATGAATTAACTCCTGACAACGTCATTGAGTCTTATATGATGCTGAAGATCAAAACTAGCAGGCCTCATTCAGGGCAAACATCCCACCCTCTGGCCCTACATTTTCAGTTTGGTTAGTTCTGTCATTGTGATACAACTCTATACTGTTCCAAATATCTGCCCTCATCACTATTTCAGTATTAATCATTGTTCTACTTATAAAAGTATTCCTAATAATTCTCTTAAGGGTTTGGTTTAAGACAACATCAACTTAAAATTCAACTAAATGCATTTTGTATATCAGTTCATTTTTTTCCTTCAGTAATCTCAGTTTTGTTTTCAATTTTACATATTTGCATTTTTATAATTGTTAGTAACTCTTAAGAATAAAATATGTTTCAGTGGACCAGAGATATAGCTAGGTGATAGAGTGCATGTCTTACATATGGAGTCTCTGGGTTCAGTACTGGAAAGAAAGAAAAAAAAGAGTAAAATGTTTAAAGATTTAGTATTACTTTACATATTCTGAAGACCTCAAAGTTTGAAATTGATCAAAAAATATTAAACTATGTCCTTACCTTATATCAGAAACTAGGTATTGCTATAAATATGCATAAATAAAACCCACCTAAAACTTTGGAAAGTTTATTAATGTATCAACTTATTTGTAAGATGTAAAGTTTGCAGAATAGAGTCCCTTGTTTTTCTAGTTCCTCTTTCTGTCCAAAGAAAGAGGTGAAATACACTTACAAATTAACCATAAATCTCAGCATTCAGGTGGGGTGGCCAGAGACTACTCATGTCTCCATGAGTCTTTTTGACCTATTCAAACACATTAAAACACAAAATGAGTCAAGTTTAATCAGTACAAATACAAATGCACTAATTATGCAACCTTCTGCTTGTGAAAAGAAATTTGAATCTTTTATAGTTATAACATGATATTTGAGTCTAAATTGAGATTCTATTACTCTAGAATAGAGAAAGAATTGGGGCTTTATTTTCTTTGTTTTTTTTTCAGACTACTTTAGAGAATTATTATTAGTCAGCATTAGTATTCTTACACATTTTATATTAATCAATAATATGGTAAATTTATATGCTGATAAGAATTTTTTTTGAGAATTTCTGGCAATGTTTTATGCAGTACTGCTTAACAAGTCATTAGGAAATAGAAAGATTAAAAAACAATATGCTAAAAATGTTACTTCCAAAATTGTATAACTAAATGGATATATTTAATATGGAAGATAGAATTTATTCATGCTACTAATTTTTTTTTACACTAGTATACCTAGGTGTTTTACCATTTCTCACAGAAAAATCAATTTATTCCTTTGGGTATTTGTTTTGTTTTCACTCACTAATGAGTATAATATCAGCTATTTAGCTGTCCACTTGGATTATTCAGTTTAGTATTGAACCAAATTAGTTTCTGACCACTGGGCACAGTAAGGGTCTGAAAGATGGACTTACATATGATTCAAAGTGTGGGAAAGTGAAAAGAAAATATTTGGAAATTTTGCTCAAAGGGAAGAAATATATAGAAAACAAAAGAACTGCTTTGCTTTCAGTTTGTGACTTAAGAAAATATTTTAATATTTCTGCATATAATTGGATAAACACAGAAAGGAATTTCTTGAGTTAACATACTGTTATGCAATATTTTTTTTTTTTTGCCAGTAAAATAACCATTTGGTCTTAAAGATCAACTCATTCTTTCAGGTTGAATCTCAGAAAGTACATGTACTGAAGTTAGGTTTAGATATTCCACAATTTTGCTGTATTTGGTCATGTTGTTCAAAGTGTGATAGAGCCAGGGATATTACTTATCACAAAAACATGCTTATAAGAGACTGACAAAAGAACAAAAGCTAATAGCCATAGTTAAATAGATACTTGTTTAATTGTCAAAACATTTCTTCTCTCTTTATTGAATAATTTTAAAAATATTAATATTGTTGGACCTTTAGTGATTATAATTATTTTTAAAAATGATCAATTTACCCTTCATAATTACTAGCAGATGATTATTGCCCAAAGTTCAAATAAAGTAGAAAGAATTCTTCAGTCTGGTTGCTGAAATGTATCCTTCAAGAGAACAATTTTATCTCACTTCTTTTGTGTGTGTGTGTGTGTGTGTGTGTGTGTGTGTGTGTGTGTGTGTGTGATTTTTGGGTCACACCCGTCAGTGCTCAGGGGTTACTCCTGCTCTAGGCTCAGAAATCGCTCCTGGCAGGCTCAGGGGACCGAATGGGATGTGGGGATTCAAACCGCCATCCTTCTGCATGCAAGGATAGCACCTTAACTCTTACCTCCATGCTATCTCTACGGCCCCATCTCTTCTCTTTTAGTATCCACACAGCCCAAAATTTAAGAGATAAAACCCACTTCTACTAACATTGATATAATTCAAAATAGACAAAGATAATTTAAAAATACTACAAATAATTCAAAATAGATGAAGATTATTTAAAATAATATTGCAAAGAATATATCAATCAAATATAAACTAAAACATATAACTCAACTTTTGTTCTTTTGGTTTGTTTGTTTTATTCTTTTTTGTCATTTTTGATATTTAACAAGTAGCAGTTTACCTGCTATTGCATTCACATTTGCAGTTGATCCTATAAATGTTCAAATACAGTATTACTAGATTAAATTATCTGTAATCTCATAGTTAGCAACCATTGACTTCACACATAAAAATCTTTTTACTAATATAATTTTTATTTTAATCATAGTGGCCTACATATCATTGACAATAATATTTGAGGTACATATTAACATAAAATCAGGGGAATTCCCATCACCGAATTGTCCACCCTCAACCTCCGTTCCCGTCCTACCTCCCTTATCCTCCTCCCTCACCCCCGGGGCTGCCAGAATAAGTGATCCCCTCTGTGCCTAGCTAACTACTTAGTGGTCCTACACCTGTTTGGTCTTGGTACCTCACTTATTTCCTGCTCTAGTTGGGAGGCGGGACTAGATAGTTCAAGTTATGTGCTTTTGTTTGAAGAAGAGAAAAGTTATAAACTGGGGGAAAAAAATCAAATACGCCGAAAATGCGCGGGGTCCTTCTGGAAACTCTCATCCTAGTTTTGAGAGACGAAGGGGAAAATGGAGGTGGAACACCACTACAGTACAAAACAAAGTGTCAAATAAAACATCCAGTGAACACTCCAACAATAAAGATAAGCACCACATAAAGGCCATGGTCTTGAGATAAAAAAACATGGCAGAACACATAAAGGAAGAAAAGGAAAGAAGAAAAAAAATATGAATGGAGACAACAACTTCAAGAACCATACCAAAACAAATAAATCGGCAAAAACTAGATAAATAAATAAAAAAAAAATTGTGCTTTTTGCCTTTTTTTCCCCTCCTGCACAGGCACAGTAAATATGGGGTCATTCGAAAAGGAATTCCCTTGGCCTAAGAGATACAGGGTTTCTCCACCCTTGAAGTATATTGTCATGAGATTAACTATAGACTCCTTTCAGGTTCATTTCCTCTCCCCTTGGTACTTTTGTGGTGTATGGAAAACTTCTGCTCCATCCTGGGTGATAAAATCAGACCTCTGGTGGTGTTGGTGCTCAAGGATGGCACGCAAATTCGTGAAGCGTTCCATATTAAAAAAAAAAAAATCAGACCTCTGTATCTAGAGATCTCGGTATCTGCACAGGTCAGGGAGTGGAACTTATGATGAAGTCTTTCTTTGTGGATCTAGAATTTCTGTTCCCTCGGTGTCATTTTAATCCTTCTTTTATGGTTGGTGGTCTTGGTCTTTGTGCTGATCCTAGGGTGGGGCCTGGGATAGCCTCTTTAGTTATGTTTCCAGAAGACCCATTCCATTGCAATTGTCTCAGACAGACCTCTGAAACTAGAGATCATGGTTGTTGTACAAGTCGAGGCTTAAACCCTAGACTAGAGCTTTTTTATTGGTCCCAGGATACATACAGTCCGGTCATGGTTCTATCAGACAGTCATCTGTAAATCGCGATCTTGGCATTTGGATAGACCAGAGGGTGACAAGTCTTCTGATTTTGTCTTATCGTTAGCTGGTGAGGTAGGATATCAGGATATCATATTAGAACTGGCACTTATTGATGCCCTAGCAGTATTAAAGATGTCCCGGATGGGATTTGTTTCCTGTGGCTGTTGTGAAGAACTGTGTTATTTCTATGTCTGGGATCCAGTGTTCAAGGCTGGGCGGTTGGTGTCTAATCACCTGGGGTCTAAGTTGGGTCCATGTGACATATTTTCAAGGTGGGAGATGCCCCTGTATTGTAAACAAGTATGAGTTCTTATCTCTAGTAAATAAGAGCTCGTTTTTATATGTAAGATTTCCCCATTTTTAGTGTGCCTTTGCAGGGAGAAATGGTGCTACATTATATTGTGGGTGCATTTGAGGGTGGAAAGAGAAGAAAATAGAAATAGGTCACACACCCAAAAAAGATAAAAATAGAAATAAAAATATATGGACTTCACACATAAAAATCATATTATTTTGTGTCCTTTCTAAATATGTTGAAAGTAGATTTCTGTTTTTTATCATTAATCTAAGGCTTGAAGGGAACATATCCTTTGGAGAACGTACTATGAATGTACAAAGGACTTCATTTGTTGTCATCAAAGTGCTGCTACTTTACAAATTGGAAACATCTAGAATTAAAAGTGAAAGCTAAGAATACTAAGTTAGCTCTAAGTACTAAAAGACATCATGCAAATCAGAACTCTGTAGGGGTTAGGGCTGGAGAAATTATGCAGCTGTTAGGATGGTTGCCTTGCATGTGGTGGACCCTGGTTCATTCCTACTATACCCGGGTAATCTGAGGCACAAAATTAGTAATAAGTACTGGTGGGTACCCCATCCTCATGTCCCAATCCAAACAAATAAAAATAATTTTGGAAGTGATTCTTTTCACTGTTTGGATTTTTTGTTTGTTCCATTTACCTGAAAATACTCTTAAACATCTCTGGAATTTCTCTAAATTTAGGAATTCTTTCAAAACATTATTTCCTCAAAAAATTTCCTTGAAAAATGACCATTCAACTACTATTTTAACAATATTCTATTTCTTTACACTTGTGTCTTTTTTTTTTTTTTTTGGTTTTTGGGCCACACCCGGTGACGCTCAGGGGTTACTCCTGGCTATGCGCTCAGAAGTCGCTCCTGGCTTGGGGGACCATATGGGACGCCGGGGGATCGAACCGAGGTCCGTCTCCTAGGCTAGCGCAGGTAAGGCAGGCACCTTACCTCCAGCGCCACCGCCCGGCCCCTACACTTGTGTCTTAATGTTTGCCAATGCTTACCTACAGATAAATCATAGTTTTATAAATATGCATACTATCTCTCTTCCAGTATAAATGTAGTAAGAGAAAATATTATCTTTTTGTTCCAATAGTTTATATATTCCTTCTAATAAAATTACTTTGCTATATTTATTAAAAAATATACTGAGTTTTGAAGATTTTACTAAAGTTGTGAGAAATTGTTTAATTGCCAAATATCAGATGCAAATCTGTTTAGAGACACTCTTACCTTCTGAACGTTGGTTTATCAATCAACACCTACACTTTCATTGGTAAAAAGTGACAATGATGCTATATATAAGAGTAATCTTTAGAGAGGCTTAAAGATAATAAGCATTATGGGGTACAAAGTTTGGACAATAGTTTTTTACTGATGGTGATGAGGATGATAATGTAACATTAGAGTAACTAGGAGATACATTGAATTTTAGGCCAGTTCATTTCACTCAAGGAGAGTTCAGTGAAAACATCCAAACTTCTCTTCATTTTCAGGGACTCCTATAAAACTGCTGCACATATACCCTTGGGGAATGGAAAAAAGAACCATAGATTAAGTAGTTTAAACACATATGGGACAAAACAATGAAAAATACATAAGGGGAAACAATCTTACACTGGAAAAATAAATCGATCAAATGACCTAATCTATCTTTTTATTATTTCTAGGGAGAGTGCATATGTTTAATTCATAGAATTCTTTATGGCTTCTATGCTGGAATACACTTAAATGAAAATTGCACTTCTATCAACAAAATTGGATTAAAACAAACACACCAAGGATTTTAGTATCGAAGAGTTTTTTTCTTATACAATATATTAAAGTTCACTGGCTAGATTAATCCATACTTGCACTTTGTATGAATTGTAAAAAGGTACCCTTTCCTCTGTGCATATAACACATAAACTTATATCCAGATATAAGGGAACTTCTGCTTATTTTTTACAAACAGTGCATAATGTAAATTTCATTATCTCTTACTTCTCTGGCCACTGGACAGTGTTAGTATTTCACTTGGTACAAATTGGAGGGACCATTAAAAATATGATGACAAGCATGGCAACATATTGAGTAAACTGAAGATATTTAAGGCCAGCTGAGTTATGCCATTCTTCAAGTGCAAACTTTAACTCTCTATTTTTTGTTTCTATATATCCAATATATTGATATGGAACATCAACATATGCAATATAAAAATATAAAATATATAATTGCCATGACAATCAAATATAATCATGCTACTTAGTTATAAAACACTAATTATTAATTTAATCATTAAAACTATTTCTGCTTGGAGTTAATTTCTTATCAATATTTTATAAATATATAGATAAATTTATTGTAACAGAAAGAGAAGATAACAGTGATTATTGTCCTGCTTCTTAGAGAATTATATTCATGCTCAGTTAAATTATAATGATCTTTATTAAATACATCTCTGATGGGTAGGTATGGGGAAAAAGCTCATGTATAAACAGTTTCAAAAAAGAAAAGCATCAGCTAGGAACACAATATCAGTGGTGTATCAGGGTTAATGCATGCCAATAGGGTAATAGATAAGGCAGGTCAAATCAAAGATTTCTTACTAAAGGTAAGATAAGGAAAGTTTTATGGGTAAAATGTTCTTTCATAAGGAGTCATTCAAGGCAAAAATAATGCTTTGATCATCATTAAGTTTGGTGCTTTTTCTAATACAGTATTTTCTTTTATTGAGAGAGCAGCAATTGTCAGCTGGAGTGAAACAAATATGAGTGAAGACGTAAGAATGTGTTCAGTAACAAATAACTTGTTAAGGAGAGATGGGACCATAGACATTAAAAAAATATATATAGGCTATGGTTGAATCCAGCATACATGGAAGCAAGTAGGTTAAGTTAATCATATTTTTTCTAAAGAAAAACTCAAATGTCTAAGGAATTCCTCCAAGTTCAGAATATAACCAAACATCCTGAGATACAGAAAGTCATGGTGCAGCCTTCATTTTTAGGAGTTTGTTTTGTGTGTGTGTGTTTTTTTTTATTAAGGTATCTGTACTTCCTTAGAAGGATCTTGAATATGTATAGTCAATAATTTGAAAAAGAATGACTTGTACTTTGTATGAATATATCCTTTGAGTCAGGGATAATAGGGTCATTTTAAGGAGAATATTTTTATATAGCTTATTTGGGGACTTAATATTATATTTTATATAGGGACTTAATATAAATTTTATATAGAGACTTAATATTATATTTTATATATGGACATGATATTAGAAGAGTAAGCTAATGTTATCATATAAGTAGACACTGATAAGATGAAAGGAAATATAGAGAAAGGAAGAATTAAAGTGGAGTTTGACATTTATAGCTGAAAAAGTGGAATATGATGGTATGATTAAATTGGAAAAAGTGAAAGGTATAATCTTAGAACTTTAAAAATTTCTAAAACACTTTCTTAAGAACATTAAGCAATTTTCTAATATAAGCATGTTGATGTTCAAAATAATGGAGTATTTTTATCTCCTATATCACTTTTTAAAATAATATTAAGTCTTGCTTATTCATTAAGCTCCAAGATATTTTATGAAGTCATGTATTTATGCACATATTTTGCCTTTATCATATTACTATAACCTAATTAAATTTGATTTGCAAATGTAAATGAATTCATGCATTTAATCAAGAATTTGACAATACTGAATTAGAATCCTTTAATGCTGATATTTGAATATTTTTCATAGATCTTCTGTACACATATTACCCTTTTAATTATGCCCTTGGAGTGATGACATTTTTAACATTTTCTTTGTAGATAATTTTATACCCTCAGAATTAGAACCATTTTCATATATTTTTGATGCTACTCCTTTCATGTTAATATCTTATGTAATTAGCAAAATAAAGAAAATAGCAGAATATTCTTTATATAATGCAATAGAAAATGTAAATAGAAAAAAATCTATTGAATTGTATAAAATACATGTGAAAAATACTATAACTTGTTTTTATACTTTGACTTTCATTTTAAGTTCTTAGATTATAAGAGTAAATAGACTTGTTCCATTGATATTATAATGGACTGTATTCAAACGATGTACTAATGCTATTAACCAATAATTGTGAACACAAGTTACTATAAATTATCTTCACTATTTATTAGTTATGATGTTAATTTAGGGTTTTTATAAATAACTTTTATTCACTTTAGTCAAATGTGAATGATTACAATGAATAGATTTGGAAAACAAAAGCCAAAAGCAATGACAACTGGCATTGCTGGATATTTTACGTTACATTCTGTAATGATTTGGATTATCACCAAAAATGAAGTTCAAACAGTGGATACAATTCATGAACAATAACAGAAAACAACTAAGAATTATCAAAATGATGTCAGAAATAATAATGTGAGTAGGGTCTTTCCCTTAAATGTGAACTAAGAGAGCTCAATCTCAGACACCCCTTATTTATAATTTATATAAATATAAATCAGATATATAAGAATATATTTATAGTTTATACATACATTTATATATATTTATTATAAATTATTTAAATATATAAATAAGTTTATTTATAATTTTTCTTAGCTACATAACACATTGGGGAAGATACTTAGTTTTCAAGAGGTGCATAAGGGTTCATATATGAATGCCCCAAATGGTTTTTCTACCACCATAAGTGAGGTATATCTGTAGACAGAGCCAATAGTAAGTCCAGAGCACCAGCAGAGATGACCTGCAAACTAAAAATTAATAAAATTATTGTGATAGAAATATTTTAAAAGAAAATAAAAATATACTGATATGCTGAATATGGTATCCATCCCTTCCTGTTATCATCCCTTCCTGTTAAATATTCTCATGTATTCATTTTTTCAAATCTCAAACCCAAAAGTAATTATTTTTATCTATGAAAATCTCATAATCTGATTTATTACTTTGCTCTAGTATATACATATTTAAACCCATATCATTTTATTTATCTCAACTGTAATCATTTCAATATTATAGTTTCTCTCCTCACAGCAAAAGTATTGCATTAGAAACTCTTTGTTCTCTTTGACTTGACACATATTATTTTGAACTTTGTTACTAATAAGAAAACAAATTTATGTTTTAAGTCATAAGTATCTTAAAAATGTTCAAAGACTTTGTTCTCATACACAATAATTCTAGCTTAAAAAATAAGCCCCAAATCGACATTGTTACTGAAATAATTTGTTTGGCTTTAAGTGGTTAGCTCACTGATTTAACTCAGGATTACATTTATAATAGATAATTACATTTTTTTATTTTTTTTATTTGGAAAGCTCCTAAACACTTGGATTGTATACAATATCTATGAATTTTTAAGAAACCAAATACAACCAAATAATAGAAGATTTTTCAGTACTAAAAAAAAAAAAGAAAAAAATCAAAATAGGGATGAAGCAATTGCCAATTAGTAAGTGAAATAAGTCAATTAACAAGTTTACATATTGTATTATTCCAATTACATGGCATTTTGGAGGAAATAAAACTATTAATAACTAAGAAAGAGGAGGAATGAACAGATACAGTGCAAGGGCATTTTTTCTGGCTCAAAATCTTTTGTGATACTCTATTGAGGAATAAGAATCAGTATACATTAACCAAAGCCCATAACATACAAAGCATTAAGAATAAACCCAGAGGCCAGAGCGGTGGCACAAGCAGTAAGGTGTCTGTCTGCCGTGCCAGCGCTAGCCTAGGACAGACTGCTGTTCTATCCCCCAGCGTCCCATATGGTCCCCCAAGCCAGGAGTGATTTCTGAGTGCATAGCCAGGAGTAACCCCTGAGCATCACCAGGTGTGGCCCAACCCCCTTCCCCCCCAAAATAGAATAAACCCTATGGACTATGATGATACTGACACATTAGTGAGTGTGCCTCAGCAGTAGAAGCAAAACTACCTGGTGAGAGTTTTGGTAATGTGGAAGGATAAAACATTAGCATTTTAAAAAATTCTCAGTTGTTTTGTGAACCTAAAACAGTATAAAATATAAAAACGAACATTTGCTAGTCATATGTATCATTACATGCACATACTATATATTATAAATATATATTTATGTATAAATATATTATAACTGTATATACCATTAATATATTTGTGTTATAAACCAATGATTTTATGTTGATAACTGAATGAAGCCTGTTTCCTTAAAGTATGTTCTCTATGGGGCCAGGAAGGTGGCGCTAGAGGTAAGGTGTCTGCCTTGCAAGCGCTAGCCAAAGAAGGACCGTGGTTCGATCCCCGACGTCCCATATGGTCCCCCAAGCCAGGGGCGATTTCTGAACACATAGCCAGGAGTAACCCTTGAGCGTCAAACGGGTGTGCCCCCCCAAAAAAAAACAAAAAAAAAACAAAAAAAAAAAAACAAGTATGTTCTCTATGTATCAAGATGAGATTTTTTTCCCAGGTAAGAAATGTAGCACAGGGCCGGGAAGGTGGCGCTAGAGGTAAGGTGTCTGCCTTACAAGCGCTAGCCAGGGAACGGACCGCGGTTCGATCCCCCGGCGTCCCATATGGTCCCCCCAAGCCAGGGGCGATTTCTGAGCACATAGCCAGGAGTAACCCCTGAGCGTCAAACGGGTGTGGCCCAAAAACCAAAAAAAAAAAAAAAAAAAGAAATGTAGCACAAAGAGTAGAAGGAAGCTTCATATTCTGGGCTGGTCCTTCCAGCCTTTGTCTCTGAGTATTATTACAATAATGTCCTTTATTTTTCTTAAAATCCAGAAATTTACCATAGAGAATGGCGAGTTTAGTTAGAGAAATAATGACACTAACAACTATCATGACATTGGTATTTAATCAGAGATGTAGAATGCCTGTTTCGATTACAGGCAGGGGGTGGGAGGGGATGGAGATGCGGGAGCATTGGTGGTAGGAATGTTGCATTGGTGAATGGGGTTGTTCTCTTTATGACTAAAACCCAACTACAGACATGTTTGTAACCATGGTGCTTAAATAATTTTTTTAAAGAAAGGTTTTTTTTCCTTTCCACTAAAATGCTGTAATCCTTCTCCAACATTTTACAAGCAATTTCAACTATACACTATCAAAATCTAGTTGAGGTTAAAAAAGGTAATTCTAAAGCTCTTTTACAGATGTTGTCAATAAGGGCCTTCCATACTGTAGGCAAGTAATCTTTTAGGATGCTTAGACTGCACATCAAATGGCTGCTAATATCCGATCATATTGCTTAGGCATGGAGCAATATATTTTTCTCTATTAAGCACACAATTCTCAGCTCACAGATGTAGGATTTATTACACACACACCCATGCACACAAGCAAGCACACAAGCATGAATGAGCACACTCCGTTTTCTCATAGACTATATCATCTTTTTTTTTTTTTTTTGGGCCACACCCAGTAACGCTCAGGGGATACTCCTGGCTATGTGATCAGAAGTCGCTCCTGGCTTGGGGGGACCATATGGGACGCCGGGGGATCGAACCGCGGTCCGTCCAAGGCTAGCGTAGGCAAGGCAGGCACCTTACCTTTAGCGCCACCGCCCGGCCCCAGACTATATCATCTTAAAGCCTTTACTTCCCTTTGGAAATTCATAGATCTACAGGTCAATCTCATTCTTTCTTTGGACTATAACCTCTGGAAATACATGCAGAGGTCAGCATTATGGGAAGCTCATCTTTGATCTAACACTAAAGCAGCTAGTTCATACTTGTTTGTTATTGAGGTTGTCGCACAGGTATCTTCCAAATTCTGCTTCTCAAGTGGTTCTACAGAAGATTTTGCCACAGAAATTGAGTTGATGGGCAGATAAAGAGCTCTCTAAGGAAATCTTCTATAAAATAACCCCTCTTGTCATCAAGCTTTCAGCTGTTATAGTTTCAATGGGTTTCAGAACCCACTTTGAAACTGCTATTATGGATATGTCCCCAAACTCACTTCTGTGATAGAATGCAATGTTTATATATAATATATATACATATATATAAACATATATATATAAACATATATATGTGTGTGTGAGTGTGTGTGTGTGTGTGTCTAAATCTGTAGATATAAACATTTGACTATATGTGTTGATATATAAGAAATATATGTAATCTCATAAAATGATAAAGTAATATATTAACATTTATAGAAAAGTTATTTGATAAAAATAAAATTAGTGTCTGACTTTAAAATAAATTAAAAAAAATGAATATTTAGACATACTTCTTTATTGGGACTAGAGAAATAATGCAGTCAGTATGGCACTTGTCTTTTATGTGACCAACCCAGGTGAGTCTTTCTCTACTCATGATATCATGAGCATTGGTAGGAGTGATTGCTGAGTGCAGAGCCAAGATTTAGCCTGGAGCACATGTAGATATGGTTACAAAAATAAAATTATAAACCAGAAATTTTTCTTCTGTAAATAAAGGCAAATATAGATGAACCATACTGGAAAAAAGTGAATAGAAATATGAATATTAAGGAATTTATAAAGTATACTCTCAATGTTGGTTCCTCACATACATGTATGAAACTACTAATACTTTACAAACTGACATTCCTCTTTAAAATATTTATATTTAGTTAAGCATATATATACATATATATGTATATTTATGTATATATATATATATATATATACATTGGAAGGGTTGCATTTGTGTGGCAATCTTTTTTTTTATTTTGATCATAGTGCCTTACATATCTTTCACATTAGTATTTTAGGTACATATTAAGATTGAATCAGGGGAATACCCACCACCAAATTTGTCCTCCCCCTTTCCCCGTTCCCTTTCTGCAACCCATATACCCCACCATCACCCTCCGGGCTGCTAGAGTAGGTGGTCCCCTCTTTGTCTAGCTTACTATCAGTGATCATACATCTGTTTGGTCCTGGTACACTCCCTTGTTTCCCCTTCTATTTGAGAGGCTAAGCTAGATAAATCGAGTTATGTGTTTTTGTTTGAGGGAAAGAAAAGCAATAGAATGAGGTAAAGAATAAGAACAAAATTTTAAAAATCATAATTAAAATATGAAAATGGGTGGAGTCCTTCTAGTGGCTATCAACCTCAGTTTGAGAGAGGACATAAAAAAGGTAATTGAAATATGTATGGCAATCTTTTAAAAGGCGCAATGTATGATTTGGGGAAAATTAACTAAAGAAGGCCACAACTTGAAATATCAATGGTCATACTGTCATAGTAAATTTATATTATATTGCTGCTAATCATGTGTCTTAATATCTAATTTACAATGTTGCAATGATTTGTCTTTAAGTGGTAAAAAATGTACACTGAAGCTTGTGTTTAAGTAACATAGTCAGCAAATATCACTGTATTTTAGCTTAACAGATGCTTGCTTTATTAATTTCAAATTTGTGCATTTGGCCAATGCAAATGATTCAAATAATAATGATTCAAACTGCTTGTTTGATCTCTAGAGCCTTGCTCTTTTGGTATAAAAACCCTGTTGTGTCTTCCAAAACTAGGTCTAGTTATTTAATTAGAAAACTAATGTTATTCATATTGACTTTCTGGTACTGTTCATTATAATAAAGAATTATATTTATTTGTAACATAATAATCCATCCTTATTTGTGTTATAGGCAGTTAATTAATTGATCTCAAACTAAAAATATAGAAATTTTCTTTTATTTGTGGGTTTATATAACTGTATTCCTTCTATGACCAGGAAATATTATGTGTAATGAGATACTGGGGTAGCTACAAAGAGGGAATGGAAGAGAAAAGAGAAGTGGAGGGAAGAGAGAAGAGAAGGCAAGGACAAAGAGTGAAAAAGTAGGGACAGAGGGACCACATTAAATAACATTTATTCAGTACACTGTTATGATCTCTTTATTATTGTTATGAGTGCTAAGTTCTTATTATTGTGCCTACTTTATAAATTAACTTGCAACCTCGATTTTAATAAATAGGAAAAAACTTAAGTATAGAGTGTGTAGTATTTAGTCTTTTGGACTCAGTGGAGGATTTGAAATATGTGGAGAGAGACTATCTGATTTAATCATTTTGATGTGCAGCATGATGCCCTTATACTTATAAGTGGAGTATTTAAAACAAGGTATAATTTTTCTAAATTCTTTAAGCACTGTGGTTTCAAAATTGTTCACAAGTTTCAGTCATAGAATTCGAAGCACCTTTCATCAGTGCACTTTTCTCACAACCAATGTCCCCGATTCCCTTTCCATCTACCACCCTCTCCTGTCTCTGGGGCAGATATTTTGCTTCTCTCTCTCTCTCTCTCTCTCTCTCTCTCTCTCTCTCTCTCTCTCTCTCTCTCTCTCTCTCTCTTTCATCCTCTCTTCTTCCTTTTTGACATTGTGGCTTGCACTCTTATTAAGTAAAGGGTGTCATACATGTCATGTTATCCCCTTTCAGGAACCAGTTCTTGTCCAGATTGGAAAATTCGAACTATCTAAAGGGGATTTTTCTTTACTCTAACTGCACTCACTACTCTTTGTGGCAAGCTTCCTGCCATGCAATGATCCTTCTTTCCCTCATCTCTATGTTCTCTGGATATTATCACCATACTGCCTTTTAATTTTTTTATATCCTACAAATGAGTGAGATTATTCTGTCAATCCCTCTGCTTCTGACTCATTTTACTCAGCATATTTCCATGTTAATTCATCTACCAGCAAACTTCATGACTTCAATTTTCCATATGACTGAATAGTATTCCATTGCATAGACAGGCATCTGGCTTGTTTCTAAATTCTGACTACAGTAAATATTGCTGGAATGAACATAGGAGTGTAAAAGATATTTTTATATCATGTATTTTGTTCCTAAGGTATATCCTAGGAGTTATATCTCTGGATATTATGGAAGCTCAATTTCCATTTTTGAGTAATATCCATATTGTTTTTTCAGAAAGTCCAGAATAGATGGCATTCCCACTAGCTATGAATGAGAGTCCCGTTTTCCCCGCATCTATGCCAGCACTGGTTGTTGTTGTTCTTTGTGATGTGTGCCAGTCTCTGTGTTGTGAGATGGAATCTAAATTGTTTTGATTTGCATCTCCCGGATGATTAGTTTTTGAAGCATTTTTTTCATGTGCATTTTGGCCATCTTTATTTCTTCTTTGAGAAAATATTTGATTATTTCTTCTCCCCATTTTTATGCAGTTAGTTTATTTTGTTTGTTTTCTTGCCCCTGGAGCTTGATAGGAGTAATTTCTGAGCAAAGAGCAAGGAATATGCCTGGTGCCACACGGTGTGGCCCAAAAATAACAAATAAAAAGTACATGAGATACTTAATATTTTTGTTTGTTTAGTGTTTACTTTAAAATTTTTTGCTATTTATTTATTTTTGTTTGTTTTTAGTTTGTTTGTTTGTTTGCTTTTTTGGGCCACATCGGTGACGCCCAGGGGTTAATCCTGGCTATGCGCTCAGAAATCACTCCTGGCTTGGGGGACCATATGGGATGCTGGGAGATTGAACAGCGGTCTGTAGTACGTTAGCACCAGCAAGACATATATGCCTTACTGATCCGTGCCACAGCTGAGGCACCTTTTTGCTATTTACTAAGTCTACTGATTCAGGTACATGATTTTATTTGATAGTCTTAAAATTTAGACAAGTTTATTGGATTTATTTATTTTATTTTTGAGGAATCATTTCTGGCAGTTCTATGATTTTATTTCTGTCCCTGTAATCAGGGATCTTTCCTGACAGGGTCCGGGGACCAGAAGGAGTATCATTGATCTCACTCTGGTATTCCATATACAAGGAAATTACCCTCTTCATTGTACTATTTCTCCACCTCTTGACCCCAGGAAGTTTTTATAAATTTTATAGGATGATTTGCGACCATACCTTGAAGAGCCAAGAGCTTACTCCTGGCATTGTGTTTAGAGTTCACTCATGACAGTCTCAATGTACCATATGTTTTTCCAGGCATCAAACCTGGGTCAGCTGCCTGCACATCAACACCATAGTCACTGAACTATTGCTCTGTCCAATTTTCTTTTTCTTTCTTTCTTTTTTAATAATAACTTTTATTTTGACCGAAGTGGATTACATTTCTTTCACAGTAATATTTTAGGTAATTTTGGGTACATATTAACATTGAATCGGGGAATTCCCATCAACAAAGTTGTCCTCCCTCCACCCCGGTTCCCAGCTTGCAGCCCATATCCCCCACCCTTACCCCTGGGCTGCTAGTAAAAGTGGTACCCTCCAGCTCTGTCCAATTTTGTATATAAGCATTTCAGTCCTGAAAGTTTGAATAGGCTCCAAATTCTTCATCTTAGTCATTGAATATTGAGTGTCCTGCTCTCCCCCATTCTTAGCTGCCTGTACCTCACTGTCTGACCAGACTGTACAGCACTTATCTCTCCTATTGCTTCTAATATGCTGTGTCCTTCTCTTTCTGGTCCTTCAAGCAGTCTTTTCCTTCTTTTGGAGAAACCCTGAACTTTTTTCTAATATCAGGTTTTTTTCTTTTTCTTTTTTTTTTTCAATCTAGCATATGCATTGCCTCCTTTCCTCTTGGTCATTCCTGACTGTCCTACCATATAGAAAGTCTCTGCTCCTTTCTGCTCTTATTCTTGAGAGTCTTAGTACAGTATGCTCTAACCCCTTAAAAATGGTAATTACATACCTAACACTAGGACTTTTTTTAAATAGATAGGCATCATGTCCTTATTGAAAAAATAGTACAAAATGTGGGGATGAACAAAGGCAATAATAACAAAAAAACAAAAAAACAAACAAAAAAAAAAACAAAACAAGAAACCCAAGTTTGTTAAGTGAATGAATTAGTTTAAGACAAATGGACTATATTTTTTCCAGCACTAAAAACACATATTGAGGGAGCCAGAGGTATAGCACAATGGGTAGGGTGTCTGCCTTTTGCAGCTGACCCAGGTTTGATTCCCCGGCATCCCATACAGTCTCTGAGCCTACCAGGAGTGATTTATGAGCACAGAGACAAAAATAACCCCTGAGCACTTCTGAGTGTGAACCAAACACCAAACCAAACCAAACAAAAACAAAACAAAACAAAACAAATAGATGCTGACTCATCGTACATCTGAAAATCAATGATGAAGGACTTTGTAAATCACAATGGTTTTCAATTTAAAAAGTATATAGATTCACATCCCTAAAGAACAGTTGCCAATTTAGATTAAGTGTTATGATTTATTATATGAATCTTTTAAACAATACATAGTATTTATATATTTAGGAATACTTCTGCATGGAAATAGTATCATGTTTAACTCCAATTAGTTTATTAAAGTAAAATATGCTTATGGTTCCTCTATTTTTTGTTTTCTTATTTTTTATGTATAATTACTTTATTTAAGCACCGTGGTTGTAAAATTGTTCATGATAAGAGTTTTGGTCATACAACATACACAACCCTTCACCAGTGCACATTTCCCTTTGAATCATCTTGTCCTGCCTCATAAATTGAGGGGAAAAATGGCTGGTACCAGAACCAAACAGTCGTATAAACAATGAGTAAAAATATAAAAGGATCAGACTTAAACACTAAACCCAAAGTCAACTACAACAGAATCGATATCCAATCTTCAACAAGCTATACACAGAGGGGACCAGTTTATTATACTAACATTCTGGGGGGCACAGGAAGGGGATGCTGGGAACAGGGTTGGAGGTAGAACAACACTGGTGGTGGGAATACCCTTTATTCAATGTCACTATGTACTTTCAATATTACTGTGAAAGACTTGTAATCTACGTTGGTCAGAGTAAAAGTTATTAAAAATAAAAGAGTGACGAATGAATTTAGAGTAGTGAACAGTTTGTCTATTGTGATCATGATAGCTGGATCTGATCACTATGGACATGAAGTAGGTGCTAAAAGGAGATAAAACAATACATATGATGCCCTTCATTAGTAGTAGTGCAAACCACAGTGTCAAAAAAGAAAAGATAAAAAAAAAATGTCTGTCCCAGAAGCATGCAGAGAGCAGGATGGGAGTGGATGAGAGGGAAACTGAGGACACTGGTGGTGGTTCTACTTTTTTAAGGTACAATATATTTATGATTCTGATATTTTTTTCCATTTTGAAACCTATTTCACAATCAATTAGAATGTGTATATTTTATTTAAAAATTTTTACTGTTTTTATTGAAGTGCCATTAGTTAAAATACTGTTAATTATACTCCTATTGTGTGTGTTATTTTGGGATTGCACTTAGCTAGGTGAGGTTTATTCCTGAGTATGCATTAGGGATCATTCTTGGCAAGATCAAACCCAATAAGGCTCAATAGATGTCTAACTCCATACCCGCTATCCTGTCTCTCTCACTGCATAATACTTCTCATGCACATCATTCCAACATCAGTCCTATCAGTCCACGGTATCTGCTAACTTCCACTACTGTCCCGTCCCAAGGGCCCCTCCTAAAGCCCTGCCCCAAAATACCCAATTCTGTGACAAAAGAACCAATCTTGAGGCTCTTTGCTGTTGGTTATTCTCTTAATTTGTTTCTTTATAGTCCACATGAGAGTTTGTTTTTGTGGCAGTGTTAATATTTATACATATATAGATAAAGATTCCACAACATTTTAAATCAATGACAATTTTATATTTTTCAAAACTTTTTTTTAAAAATAAGTATATCAATTTCAAAAAGGTATCAAGAAATACATCCTAACCCATTTAAAATTTTCATAAAACATAAAAATTCTACAAATATTTAATCTAGTAAAATGAGGAGAAAAAAATTATAAGGGTTACAGGAAAATCTGAATGGGCCTATAAGAGTCTAAAATTGTTTTATTCAAAAAAGTAAATATTGGATTATGTTATATTAGAGGTGATAAAGTAGCTTTATTAATAAGTAAAAAACTAGTATTCTTTAGATGTAGTCAATTTGTTACCTTCTTGTGATTTTGACTAATGTAATACTTTAAATATAATCCTGGCATATACAAATATTTATATGAATAGTATTGGTGAATTCATTAATTCAAATTCATTGACATTTTAAAATAAACCATAATGTATATAATAGAAAAGTAAAGGTAACTTATACTTTATTATATTTATATATAAACTATATATTTATATAATGTATGTATATTTATATATACTTGTTTTTAATAAAATTTTTATTTAAGCACATGGTTACAAACATGTTTGTAGTTAGGCTTCAGCCATAAAAAGTACTTTTCATTCACCATTGAACCTTCCCACCACAAATGACACCCATCTTAAAATTTTATTTTTAAAAATACTCAATAGAAGCTATAGTTATAGTATTGGTAAAGTGTTTTTTTGTTTGTGATGTACCTGAGTTTGATACCCAGCATTCCATATGGTCCCCATAGCCTGTCAATTGTGATTACTGATTACAGAGTCATGAATAACTCCTGAGTATCACTGGTTGTGGCCCCAAACCAAAAATAAAAACCCTTCAATGTATACGACATTCTGTTATATCAACACACAGATGATTAGTTACTATAAACAAAATTTAATTAAAAATAATAATTTTTATATTTTTATATTATATAAAATAATAAAAATAATTTTCAGTCTGATTTATTTAAAATAATAAAAAATGTAAATGATTTAAAAACATTCATCTACAGATTTGAATTTTTTCTCAAGCATATTATTCTTTGTATTAGACAAATTTTCAGGACAGATGTAACTGAGGTACTAGTAAGAGAGTATAACAGATAAGCTGCCAACTGACTCAGGTTCAGTCCATGAGCACATTGAGTATGCCTGTCTCACTGCAATCAAAGAAAAAGATAGTGGCAGGAAACTCATTTTAGTACCTTCCAGAAATAATATATAGTATAGTATGAATACAAAGCAATGGAATGTTAAGTAATATTATAATAAACACTTTATAAGCTCAATAAAACAGGCCTTCATGATGCTTGCTAAAAACAAAGCTAAGGAGGCTGGAGGCATAGTGCAGCAGTAGGGTGTTTGCCTTGCACGCGGCTGATCCAGGACAGATCTCGGTTGATCTCCTGTGTCCCATATGGTCCCCAAGCCAGGAGCAATTTCTGAGCTCATATCCAGGAGTAAACCTTGAACATCACCAGGTGTGCACCACAAGCAAAACCATACTAAGAAAGGTATAAATTAATAAAGAGTGTTTGCTTGTTCGAACTTAAACATTCGACTAATACTGAGATTATCTTAAATTTTGACGGGCACATTGCAATGACTTTAATTTCTTAACTGATAGCTCCTCGAGCTTCACCAGGCTAATCTTTACTCTAAAGTAATTGTCTAACTTGGAACATTTTGGTGTCACTTGAGTTGCTATCAGAAACTTGGTCTACCTTTACATTCTAGAATTTTCTCTGATCAAATTTACTAGGGCTCATAGCATGTTTTGTGCAAGTTATCTATTAGTTTGATGCTCATTCTCAAGAGAATAGCCTACAAGATAGTGGAGAAGTGAGAACAAAATAGCTGGTTATTATACTTGCCTTCATTCAATCCTCTCAGTGGTGAAAGTCCTCTCAAAGGAGAAAGTAGAACTGAAAATCAGCCCCTTTAATGTAACCTATCAGAAATTGAGTTCTGGAAGTAAAAAGCATTTTTTTTTAGGCAGTAAGAGACTGAGTAAAGACCTGGGCATTGGATTCACAGGCCTCTGCTCATTTATACAGGCCTTAGAGCAATAGTTGTTCTTACTAATGGAAAAACCTTCTGGGCTTCTTAGAACATAGGCAAGTACTTCACATCTCAGACCTCATTATAGAGTACTTTTGATAGAAGTTTAATTTTAGCAACTACTTATAGTCTCCAGATAAGGGACTTGCATTAACAATAGTAATTATAAAAACTTTGCTAAATGATGATAAGGAATATATTAAATAAATAATATTAAAACTTAATTTGGAATTGTATTTTTAAAATCAGATAAAATTCCAATATTAAAATTTAATATTAAATCTTTACTCTAAATTATTAAAATATGAAAAATATTTGATTCAAATTTGAATTATTTCCTTAATGGAATGAGAATAATACAGTTTGAATAAAAATGTATTTTAAAGTTTTATTTGAGGGGCTGGAGAGATAGCACAGTGGTGTTTGCCTTGCAAGCAGCCGACCCAGGACCTAAGGTGGTTGGTTCGAATCCTGATGTCCCACTTGGTCCCGCGTGCCTGCCAGGAGCCATTTCTGAGCAGATAGCCAGGAGTAACCCCTGAGCACTGCTGTGGCCCAAAAACCAAAAAAGCAAAGTTTTATTAAAAGAATTATAAAATGTTACCTGCTCAATAACTTTTGTTTATCACATGCTTAAGAATATCATAAGAATATGTAAATTGAAATCATGTGGAAAAGAAATCACATTTACAGAGGGGAAAAAGAAATATTAACATAACTACTGCTATATTGGTATACTATGGTTTATCTTGTGCTTTCAAATAATTTACCTTCTTTAAGTCTATCTTATTTTTACTGTTTACAAGTACTGGAAATCATAGTCTATTTTATTTTAGAGGAATGAAACTGGACAGATTTTATTTACTTACTAAGATATGTTTTATTAAACAAGAATTTTATAAGAATATTTTGAGTCATTTAGAAAATACTACTAATGTTGAGGTGAGATAATTATCATAGAGGCTAGGTAGACAGTATGCTGCCAATTCTGGTTTTCATGACCCCACAAAACCTATGGTGTCTTAACAACATCAGGAATGATCTCTAAATACAGAGGTAGGAGTAAGTTATGAATACTACTGTATATTCTATAAAACAAAAGTAATAAATAAGAAAAGGAGTTTTTGGAATAAGGTAATGTATTGAGAGATCTAAGATACAGTCAGATTTAAATTAGTTTAACATATTAAACTTAAAGATGATGTTATTGGTGTGGATAATTTTTTTTAAATATCAAAATGTTCCTTTGAAAATATCTTTCCCATGTTACAATGCATAGTTTTTATTGTTTAAAACAATAATCTACATCAGCCTTTGGAAAGAAATTTCTCATAAGTTTTGCCTGTCTTCTACATGGCAACTCATGGTAGACATGTTTGATTTAAAGAACTAGATAGCATAACTAGGAAGAGAACAATTCATGAGGAGCTCTAGCAGATTGAGCCCTGCAAAGGGTCTGAGCTTTTCACAGGATCCATAACGTCCTTGGACTTGACTGTTGTGTTATACTTTAAATGGAATTGATTGTGTGGTTGTAATGAAAGTAACAGATTGATTTCTATCCAGTGTTACAAAGAGTAAATAGAAAAATGTTCCTGTCTTGCCCTGCATTCATAACTGATCGGATTTGCAGGCTTTAGGCTCAATCTTTAATAAGGGATAAGATGCAAATATAATAAAACTGGTTTCAAAGTTTAAGGATCCTTTCACTGCTCATCAAAGATGTTTCTTGTTTCATTTAGATGTGTTGTATTGATTCAATCACATCACCTAGGAAATGTTACTTTCTTTAAAATGCAATTCATAATTTATCATGTAATTAACATTCGTATGTGCTTTTGTAGACATATTAAGGTTATTGAACTGGGAGTTGTAAATGGTGGTATATTTTTAATTGTCTGAAATTGAATAGCCTCTTAGTTATTTAAATAAATGATGATAGCTTAAGTTTAGATTTATTCAACAGATTAGTTATGGTTAACAAATGTATTTTGGTCATGAAGTAAATTTTTACATCACAGATGTAGTAGGTAAGGTGTAATATTAGCATAATTGTAATAGTGTTTTTTTTCTGAAGAACTATTCCTGTTGAAAATTTATTCAGAAATATCATTATGCTATTAAGACATAAAATTCTTGTTTCCAGTAATCAACTCAATACCTTTTCTCCATTTTTCCTTACTGATTTAGAAGATAATTAAACATGAGCTTTATAATTACATATTTATTATACTCCAACAATGAAATCCTCACGAGCCTTTTCTTAGTCTCCTGCTTATAAATAAAATCAGGCCTATATAGCAAAGGGAAAAAAGCATTTAAAATACAAAGTACAGTTCATAGCTTCACTTTACCATAAATGAAATGATGCACAAAAAAATATAAAACTCAAAGTCTAACAATTTATTTTTAAGCAGCAGTTTCTTCACACATGTGACTCTTTTTTGGATTTGTTTTATGTTTTGGGTAAAACAGTTTAGTATAATGATGCATAGATGAGACACAACAAAACAAAACAAAATGAAAAAAATAACAAAACAAAACAACTAACACATTTGACTGTCAGCTTTCCTCAGTTGTAGCTTCCAAGAACCCTCCATTCTTCCCAGCCCCCCTGGATACCCTGCAGGTTGTACAGACAATTCGCAGGAAAAGCTTAGACATCGAGCTTGCATGCTTTTTGACTCCATTTTAAACCTTTTGTTCACACCAGGGTGGCATTTTTTCACACCGCATGTGGCAGTTTTGACTCCTAGCCAACTTGTCTTATAAAATCAGTCTGTGATTTTTTTTTTTTTTATATATATTCACAGGGCTGCTTCCTGAACTGCTACTGCTGTTTGTATCTTTGACTAGTGATTGGTGCAGAAGTTTATAGCAAAATGTGTTTTAGGGAGAGGAAGGAAAAAGAAAGCCATCGAAAACGCTTCTGGCCTGAAATACAGGAAATGCATTTTAAATAAAACAATGGTTGACTCAGGATAATATATTAAAATCAAATATATTTGTCTATATTTCTATTTTAAAGTGTTATATTAGACATAAGTTTATTTAGATATACATAAATGATAATACTTAGCTTCCATTTATGTCATCTTTTTATGCAAATAAAATCACATCTTCAAATTAATATCATGTGCCCCATAATATTCAGTAAGTCCAAAAATATTCTGATTACATATAATCATTTGACATACCTTACATAGTTTTGAGTTAAACAGTGAATCAAGACATCATATAAAACTTTTATTGGATGGCCACAATTTAATATTTTCTGTGTAAACATCATTATTATTAAAGTTTTATTCATTTGACAATGTTTAAATAAAAAGTACTACTTTGACCCTCGACCATTTTATTACATTTTTTACTAACTAAACATATGTGTAACTCATATAAATGATGAAGAATGACCATGACATAAAAGCATTCCTGGAAAATTTTATTACAAGCCAAACGTGCATTGCCATAATCTTACAGTTATTTTATCCATCTATGAAACCTCAAATAGTAATTCTGTAATAGATGATTTGGCAGTGAGAAATATCTAAACCTATAACTTTCTTCTGAGAAATGCTTATTTTATTGGATTATTATCTTTTATTTGTGTTAATAAAATATAACCGAGCAGTCTAAAAATATTCCTCAGATAAGATCTCAGTATTTTTAATAAAAAGAAGAGTGTACTATTTTCATTTTATTAATAGAGATTATGTGATTTTATATACACTCCGAAGAGATAAATAGAACCATTCCTTAAGTTACTTTTTATGAATATAATAAATAGTAAAATCACTTTATAAAACAAATCTTTACTGAAGTAGTTTTTTAATAGTGTTAACAAAAAATAAAGTAACTGTTTTTACATTCTTCTTGCTACAAAACTAACTTAACTAATGAAAACACTTATTCATAGCTAATATGAGTTTAATATGTAGAAAATAACCACACATTTAGACTTTAAGGAAAGCATATTTAAATAGTATCTTAGATTATATTTTATAACTTCTTCCAGGAAATATAAATATAAATATGTGCATCTGAATTATTCATTATAATATTAGAAACAAAAATATCTATGTTATATTGAGAAACTTGGTATTTTGATCATTTTTAAATTACTTGAACTGCAGTCAATGTCAATAAAATAACACAGCAATAGCATTTCATTGTAATTTCTGTAACAGTATATGTGCTAAAAGATACTTTTACTTTTCCACCTAAAATAGAAAACTGTTTTAATAACAACTCATATGTAGCATAAGAAAGAAAAGCAATAACAAACAAAAAGAACACATCAAATAAGTTAATGTAACTAAGACTCTAAATAAAATAAGATGCAATGAATTTTGTAGTCTGCAATTATCTTGATGCACAGTTATTTTTCAAGTACAAATTTTGTTTGTCTTTCAAATCTGACCTTAGTTCAAAAGGAGCAATAAGTATATTTAGGTACAAAACATTTTTGAATAGCAACTAAAATGTTGTCATTAGAAACACATCACAGGAAGCAACTAAAATATGCAAATTAACAATTTCTTTTTGATTGAAGCTTAAGTCCTTATATAAAACTAAGAAAAAATTTTAAATCTAACAGACCATTTGAAACTCAGAATAGGAACACATAAGATCAGTGAAGAAAGTGTGTTAAGCTTGTGAAAAAATTACCTACTTTTTGCAGTTCAAATGTTTGTTGAAAATAGTATGAATGTATTTCATATGTATGCCAAAGAATGTAAAAAAATATTTTAACTCATCTTTGTCATTTTCAACTATAAAAAGACTCCAAGTTCAATAGTATTAAGTTTCCTCTCTCCACTTCTCTCTTCATTCTCTCTCTGTTTCTTAAGAATCTTCTTTCCAGTGTATCTTCTATTTGAAGTGAACAAAATAAGATCTCTTGACAGATGTAGACAAAATAACCACACCAATGTAGAGAAATAAGTTTCCTGCCTTTTCCCTGTTCTTAAATGTTAATAAAATAAACTCATACACTGTGCTACAAAATTTAGGTTGGAAGTAATCCTCTGCTATTTAAGACTGAATGAAAAGAGTATTCATTGTGAGTTATGTTTCATCTGTCACAATAACCTTCTTTATTCTCCCATGGACCTCCCATATGCATGTGGCAATTAAAGAAAATAGGTATGCCTCAAAGTAAGATATAAAGATATTTCTTTAAAAAAAAAAAACAAGATAAAAGCTGATGATATATACACTGGGCTTGCTAAGAATTATATTGAAAATAAGCATGTGACAATTGGGGGGTGATTCTGACATTTTAAGAACACAACAAGAGAAAAATATATATAGAATTAGTAGGTATAATGTTGCCATACATTCTAAACACCATTTTATCAGGAGCAGTGAAATGTAACTTTCAAAATGAAATGTGCACAACCTATTTTCATATTTATTATTTCAATCATAAGGCATGTTTAAGAATATAGTTTTATTTAGAACACCAAATGTCAGCAAGAATTTGTGCAGTTTAAAGTATAATTTAAATACTCCACAATAACATTATTTTGTTATATAATTTTACACGTTACATTCATAAAGAGGAATAAAATCTTCCCAATTAACAGATCTTATGAAACAAATTTGCTTTAACTTAAAATCAATGTGATTATTTGATTTACTTACTCTTACAAATCAGTGAAATTAGCTTGAGGCAGTTCAAGTTCGCCTTTCTGGAATTAAATCTGTTAAGTGATAGACATCATCTAATCATCTTCTTAAAAATAAACCTTAACTTTTTTTTTTGTTTGTTTATTAGGGCACAGTAAAAAATCACACCACTTAGAGTTACAGCTAGTTAAGAGCTAGATAATATTAAAAAAAAATCTGTGAAGTAGGAAAAATTAAAGCAGTTAAAAGAAAATAAAATGTTCTTTCTGGCATGAAAAGATATCAAAAGGCTGGTGATGAAGTATTTCAAAGGTTCGCCATAACAGTTACTTACTTTAAGCATGTAAATCATTTAGGTTAACATAAAAATCACAAACTCTGAAGGCAAAAAAAAAAAAAAATACCTTAAGACTAAAAGGAAAACCTTTTGGCCCACCATACAGGTTGGGCACAAAAGTGCTTGCTAAGCTATCTATTTCACACATGCAACGACAGAAGGTTCGATATTCATTCGATCGATGAGTGAAAAGGCACAATGGCAAAATCAGACAGACTTCTTTTCAAATACAGATCTCCAATGTCCCAGATGCACGGCTGGTGGTGTAGCTCAGACGGAGCAAGGGTTACATCAAGGCTGTTCTCTGGACCGTGCAAACAGTCTACTAGACCAATGACCTGCAGCGTCATGCCCTTTGAAGAAGAGGCAAGTTTGGTCATGATGAAGAAAAATCAAGGCGTACCCCTTTTAACAATAGGGAGCAGCTCGTGGCTGCAAAGAGGTAAGCAGGGGTAAGAAGAAAACGGCATCTGCTTCCATGGTTACAGGCCAACTATGAGAACCTTGCTTTTCAAGGGAGCCGGTTCTCAGGCTCTCTCACAGGCTATGTCATGCATTATAAGCAAAGGCAGGTTGAGCTGAAATCCGCAGAGTTATTTCAGAGTAAAATGATACGGAGCACATGGCTGGCAGAAAAGAAAGTCACATGACTGCTAAGAACCAGAGTTGGACTATTTCAGAATAGGATTTTGTTCCCCATTCGTGGAGTTTTAAAGAAGGAACGAAATTTATAGAAATAAACAGGGTCGGGGTGATAAATATGATTATAATTTTTTTCTGGCTGCTTATGTGAGTAGAGGTCAAAGCTCAAGATAATACCTCCCTCCATTCTGGCAGGACTTATTGTTAATATAGCTTTATTATGAATAGCGGTTAAAATATTGCCCCTCTTTTGGGGGTACATTGTAACATGGAGGAAGTGTGCTTGTGATTAGTTTTTTTCTGACCTTCTTCTCTTTCATTTCCTGTCCTGGATATTTCCATGTTTGTATTTATATATATATATCCATGGTTAGATTTTATGGATAGAGGTAGGAGGTTTGGTGAGAAACTTCTTTGAAAATATAGCATTGCTGATCTATTAAAGTACAGGTTTCCTCTGAAATTTCCTTCTGGAATTTATTTACTGGTAAATGAAAATCTCTGCCCAATCTTTGATCTCTGATAATAGTTAAATTTATAAATCACAAACTTATTTTTATTTGTTGGTTGATATAAGGTTTATGGCTTATAGATTATTGTTAACTTTTTGTCTTGATACACTAGCAGCTGATATAATTGGATTAACATTTGAAAAATTAAAATGTAGCTTATTCTACTTAGATTTACTACAATAACCATGGAAAATGCATAGTTACAAATAATTCACTAAGATAAAATGTCCCTTAACAAAATATACTAGTAATATCAAAGAGCTTATACTTGCTTGTTGTTCAGTGATATACAACTATAAACAATAGTTTAGTCTTTGATTAATATTAAATTTCAAGAATATAAGGTTAAATGTAAGAAAATTTCAAATATTTTCATACATTTATTTTTAGATATTAAGTATTTCACTATAAGTACATCCGATATTCTTGTACGTAGTATTAATTTTGAATGCTTTCCTTGAAAAACATTACTTTGTAGCTTTAGAGAGCAATTATCTTTTGGTGTTCGTGAAAGCTACAATTTTATGCTTTCAATCAAGAAATCAGTAGATAATTTTCAATGTATTCCTCCATACTAAAGCTTTGTTTTGAATTAAGCTTGTAGTTAATGTTATGCATGTTGTCCTGTTTCTTTCAATATATGGAACAAAATTAATTTCTATGCTTTGCATGGTAAGAAAAGAGTATGGGGTAAATATGAGCAACTAAAATATTACTGTCTTAGAATAATAAACTATTATAATCAATTTAAGCGTCATGATCCAACATATTTAAATAATTTATGCATTGCTAAGATAATTTAGCATTAGATTCTTTGATATAATATCAGAACATACTTGTTTCCAAAGGTCATATGTCTATTTTTATACCCTCAGTGGAATAACTACCTGCCAATACTTTTAGAAAATACAAAACAAAAATAAATGCACTAAGATCTAGGTATATGTTGCATATCATACTTAAGTTGTGGTGAAGGGAATTTAGTCTATGAAATCTAATGCAAAATAGCTTAATAGTTGGTTTTTTTTTAACCCCCTGTTAACATTGAGTCATTTGTCTTGCTCCACTATTTTTTGAAAATATTGTTTGAGCCAGATAGTTTGCTTTGCTGGACTGTGTGCTTTTTCTTAAGGTGGCTCCAGTTCAAGCCCTAGGATAGGTTTGAGCATTAACATAGCATATGATCCCCTGATCATTGCCAGGAGTGACGACCCCACCTCTAGCAACTAGCCTGGAGTAGATCTTGAGCCCTACTAAGTGTGGCCCATAAACTTGAATCCAAAATAAAAGAGGAAGTGTGTACAGAGAAAAGAAAAATCTATTTTTATACACATTTCTAGGTGAACATATATTACACCAATGGTAAAATATATTAATAGTATATATGTAAAGGCTCAGACATGCTCTTTTAGTTCATGTTGGAAATTATTAAAATGTTCTTTATCAGGTTAACTAATTAATTGGAGACTTAACGTTAAGAATGAACAACTGTTTTCTCTTTAAAAAATTTTCTCATGTTAGAAGTATGGAATAGTGGAGTAAAGTCCATATTGTATAGTATGTACAACAAAAGTTAGTCCTAAAGCAAAATGAGTTAAGTTGTAAATTCAATCACTTAGAATTAAACTTTAGTTTAACAGGAAAACTAAAATTGGCTTTGCCTCTGAAGCACTTATGTTTATAAGTGAATGACTAAAATTTTCCAATGTTTTCATATTGTGCTTCAAATGGAGCAGATGTTCAATAAGTATCTACTAAATGAATAAAATAGAGATTGTAGTAATGAAATCATTAACTCAAAATAATCCAATGTCATGAAATACAGGACAGAACCTTTTCTACTTATTCAAATACTTTTTTGACTTTTATATTTTTTTATGACCTTATACAAGTGAATACTTTAATCATTAAATGTGATTTCTTGAGTGACCACTGTGTGCCCAGTGAGATTAAAAATGTGGAACCGGAGCCAACATGTCATAGAATATGAAATTCTATGAAACAATATTATTCTTCGTAAGCCCCCTTAGGAAAAACTCCAGAGCAAAATAAATATAGCAATGCTCTATTAAGCATTGTTATATATAATTATTTATGACATACTTAATACTTTTTATAAAATACTCATTAACTTAATATATGATTAACTTTTTAAGTAAAATATTAAAATCAATTTTATTTATGTTCAATAAAGTGTTGACTCTAAAATCACCTTAGATAAGCTGATTATTGTAAGTCTGTAGGTATCCCTTCTTAAAGTTCATTTTATTTACAAATGTCCTTTTGAATGAAAGCTTTTATTATCCAGGAGTAGATGTTCAGAAATGGAATTGGTGAATCCTATGGTAGCTCAATTCTTAGTTAACTGAGTATTCTAACTACTGGTTTTCATAAAGGTTGAATTAAAAAGGAGAAAAAAAAAAGTAAGTTTTGTTTGTTTGCTTCTGGGCCATATTTGAGAGTGTTCAGCACTCACTCCTCGATCTGACCTCAGTGAGCACCTCAGTGCTCAGGTGAGCATATTTGGTACCCTCAGGGATCAAACTCAGGCAGGCTCAGTGCAAGAAAAACATCTTATCCTTTGTGTTATTTTTCTGCTTCCAAAGTACAGATATAATTTTATTCAGTTTGAGTTCGTCTATGGTAGAAATTAATGCATAAAGCAAATTAACAAATGTTAATTTACTTTTATGTTGGGAAGACATATCTTATTTTTGTGTCGGATTTAATTTATTTTATTAAGCAATTATTTATTCTATTATACCTTACCTAAAATATTTGCATTTGCTAATATATGATTGATGAATTACTAAGTGATTTCCTGACAATAGGATTCTGAAAATGGTAAGACATCCTTCAAATGTGTCTCTAACTCAAATATTTTTTAGTTTCATTAGATTTTATTAAAAGAAGTCAGAAATCAAGTAAATTATATATTTGCATTGAGTATCATTAAATTATAGACATGTCATAACATGTATAAGCATGTTTGACCACTTAGATAAGATTATTTTGTAGGGAAAGATAAAATAATATGATCCGAGAGCTTTAATTAATATTTTCTCACCTAAATACTTATTTTCCATCTAATATTAATTATAATAAGGTTATAGAAAAACTATAAGTATGGGTAGATTATTAGTACAGACACTGCAATAATAAAGAACAGATTCTAAAGAGCAATCGTAAAGAACTAGTTTAATATTCTATGTGATAATTAATCTCAGAGTCTTCTTTGGGACCAAATAAAGTGTTCTTTGAGAATTCAAGTATGATTAACTCATGATTTCTGGTCACTTGGGCTCATTTTCAAGTGTGAGGAGAAGAATACAGTATCTGTGAGCTGCCCTCATAGGAGAAGCCCATGTTTTTGGAACTCTGTCCACTTTAAATCTAACATAGGTCTCTTTTATACATGCTGTTTTATTAATTCTCTAAGTGTAATCTCAGAATTACATACACTTTTGAATTTTACTCCCATCACATAATAGGTGTTGCCAGCATGTCACAGAAAACTCCATTGTCTCAACGGCAGAGTATTGGCACTGGAGTGATGTTACAGCAGGTAGAGCATATGCCTTACAGGAGATTGATCTGGGTTCTGACCCTGAACATAGAGACAGGTCTAAGCCCTGAATTCAAGTTATGACTCTTCCTCCGCAAAATAAAAAAAGGAATTATGGAAAATAGAGATAAGATGACAGGAAACTAACTCCTAACAGTTCTAGATAAATAGAAGACAATATAAATAAATTATAAAATCCAGATGATATTTGATTCATAAATAAGCAAGTTGGACACAACACTGTTTCTTTACTTTCCTTTTTTTTCTTTTCTGTTATTTTCTCTTCCTTTCCCTCTCCTCTCTCTTTTCTTTACTTCCTCTCTACTTTCCTTCACTCTTTCCTATCCCATCCACTTCCCTTCCCTCCTCTCCTCTTCCTTTCCCTTCCCTTCCTGTCTTCCATTACTCTTCTTTCACTCCCTTCCCTCTTCTCCTTCCTTCTTTTTCCTTCCCTTTTCTCCTTTTTTCTTCCCTCCTCTTCCTTTACCTTCTATTTACTCCTCTCCCATCTCCTCCCCTTCTTTTTCTTTCCCTTCTCTTCCCTCTTCCCCTTTCTCCTCTCCTCTCCCACCTCTTCCTTTCCCTCTTCTCCTTTCTTCTCTCCTCTCCTTTCGATTTCTTTCTCTTCCTTTCTCTTTCTTTTCCTCCTTTACTCTTCCTTCCTCATCCCTTCCCTTCCCTCCTCTCCCTTTTCATCTTCTCTTCCCTCCTCTCCCACTCCCTCTTTTCTCCTTTGCTACTATTCCATTCCCTCCCCTCCCCACCCTTTGCCTCCCTTCCCTTCCTCTCCGTTCCCTTCCTTTCATTTTCCTTCCCTCTCCTACCCTCCCATTGCCTCTCATTCTCTATCCTTCCTTTCCCTTCCCACCTCTCTCCTCCCCTTCCTCTTTCCCTGTCCTTCCCTTCTCTGTCCTTCTTCCCTCTCTTTTGGCTTTTGGGCCAAACTTGGTAGGATTATGGAATTACTATTAGTTCTGTGTTTGAGGAGCATTCCTGGCAGGACTGGGTCCACAGGTGATGCATTGGACCAAATCTGAATGTGATGTATGCAAAAACTTTACCTGCTGTAATACAACTTTGCCACTAAATCCAAGTTTCTTTTTTTTTTCTTTTCTTTTTTTTTTTGGTTTTTGGGCCACACCCAGTAACGCTCAGGGGTTACTCCTGGCTATGTGCTCAGAAGTTGCTCCTAGCTTGGGGGACCATATGGGACACCGGGGGATCGAACCGCGGTCCGTCCAAGGCTAGCGCAGGCAAGGCAGGCACCTTACCTTTAGCGCCACCGCCCGGCCCCATAAATCCAAGTTTCTTAAGAAATATTTCACATTTATCATAAAACCAATTCTAAGCTCAATGTAAATTATCATAGACAATCAACTTAAAAGGTGATTATGTGTTTATTATACTATATATTTATTTCTGTGTTAGTAATACTATATGCGTTATTAATGTGTTTATATTTATTATTTATGTGTTTTATATATGTTATATATGTTTATAATATGTGTTTTAATACTTACTTAATAAGATGGTATTTGTAGTTAGAATAGTCATTAAATGTACTCATTTTATACGTTTGAAACCACAAAAGTATATTAAAAGCTGTAGAATTTATTATTTTATTGACCTTACTTTTTAACACTGGAAAATTTCTTCACTATGCCATCCAATCTCCTTTCTCTTTCAAATAGTAAGGTACAGCTTTAAAAATGAATTAATGCAAAATATTTCCATTTGAAAAGGTTTCAAGTGACATCTGAATGTCAGCTATTTAGTGAGAATACTTCTGATTTTTGATAGATTATTTACTATTATAAATTCAAGTTTTTCCATTTTGAAAGAACAAGAAATTAGACTTCATATTTTTGTAGGTAGCTTTCTCTTTTTTAAGAACAGCTTTTTCCTTTCTCTTTTCTCTTTTTTCTTTTTTTATGTTATCCTTTTGATAACATAAATTGATATCACATTTTTGACTAGTAAATTTAATCAATCTTATTTGGATTTAAGCAAACTAGTCTCACTTATTAAGTGTATTTATTTTTGTCCCTGTTACACTTGAGTTTTGAGTTACACTTGGTCTTGAGTTTCTTTCCTTCTTACCTTCTTGACTCAAGTTATTTTTACATTTACATGTCTTATTTTCATTGTAATTTAAATAATGTAGTAAAAGTAATGCTTAATGTTCATGGTTTTCATATATAAAGTGAGAGTCCTTTCACCATCACCAAATTGCCTATTACAACTTCCCTCCTGTTATAATGCTACTTTTTTATTGAAGTAAAAAATTTATAGATATAATGAGAAAAAAGCTAAAAATGCATAGATATCTAAATACTCAAAAACTTTGCTATGAGTTTTATAGAGTTGAAATTCAACTATAATCTTTCAGTCACTTTTTAGAAATAATTTTTCTAAATCTTAAAATAATCCCTAAGTAGATCAAATTTTCATCCCTTTGAAAAGGAACTCTTCATTCTTTTTAATGAAGTATGAGGGGTACATATGATTTTTATTAACCATCTTTGACTATATTAGTGTCTAAACATTTTATTCTCTGAATAAACATTTTATTCTATAAAATAATGATCTCAAATAGTTAAAATCTGTCTCTGTATTGTTTAATGTTTGCATATGGAGTGCATATGTGTAGAGACATTCTAACGTTAACATGTGCTGAAATAAACTACACTCAAGGCTTTGTTTTTACAGATGGATGTCAACTCTTGAGTTAACTATATTAATTTTCCACTCTAATATTTTTCTAAGCTATGTGAAAGCTTCTTTAAATTTTAAATAGGCAGTACTCTTTTATTTAAAATAAAAAGTTACTCCTCATTAAACATATATATTTTAAGAACCATATTTAACTACCTAAATATGTTCCTTTGAATTACTAGTATACCAACATACTTTACATAAATAATATGAAATTTAATAATATTATTTGAAATTGTAAATGATACTTTTATGTTCCCTAGTTAGTTTTTTATATATATTTATATTATTATACATATACATCATGTTATATAGGTATAATTTTTATAAAGAGATATATTGTATTTTTGAAGACAGGTATATATCTAGTTTGCATGGTTTGAAAATGAGTTTTTTAAAGATGGTACCATTTTTATCAGAGATGAAAAGAATATTACAGAGAAATAGATACTTTCTCCTCACTTTGATTTTGTTCATCTCTGATGACTTGGGCAAGTGATCTTGTCTGGATCAAAGGTCTTCAAACTTTTGTGGTAAAACTGTAAATTCTCCTTGGAGTCACTCTGTGATGGGCTGTATGTCAAGTATAAGCTGAATCTATAGAAATTTAGTTTAGGGGTGGAAGACACAAGAAATTTTTGAAAGTCTATACTATTGATGGTCATCCTGCATGCATTCAATAGCAATATTAATTCGAGTCTGTGAAATTTAAGCCCAAAACACCTGTGAAAATTTAAATTTAACTATCAACTTCTAAAAAATATTTAGCCAGTTTTCACTAATTGGTCTATAACTTAATTGGCCTTATATAATAAATAGACTGTGTAACAATACTATGTCACTAGGTAAATCTTGTTCACTAATGTATAGACTAAACTTTGACCTTTAAAATGAGATATTTACTTCTATAAACCATAGGTACTTATACTTTCCTTTGGGCCTAGTATTACATAGCAATGCTTACTGTTTATTCTGATTCTGTGATTAGGGATCATTTATGATGATGACTGGGAACCATAAGTTTATAGAGATATGCCAACGATCAATTGATTGCAAGGGAAGCATTACCCTCAGTAATATCTCTTTGACCCCAAGACTCTTTTCGATAATGGTGGGTAAAAATAACATTTGTTGGGTGTGAGAGATGTAATTGAACTGAAAATTCAAAATTTAAAAATATAAAGGTCTCTAAAAATTTAAGGATTTTGGAGCTAGAGCAATAATACAGTCTGCAAGATGCTTGCCTTGCATGAAGCCTACTCAAGTTTGATCTTCAGCATCCTACACAGTATAACAAGTACCTTCAGGAGTAATTTCCAAGTGCACCCTTAGCACGGTTGGGTGTGGTCCCAAACAAAATTTAAGGATTTGTATTTTAATTCTTTAATTTTTTCCCATCCCTCTTAATTAGCAACTATTTTTTTGCTTCCTTATTCTTACATTTTAGGAAACAGTGTATAGATTCTGAAAATGCATTTGTCTTCTCTATCTGTCCCTCCCCATTTTTGTGGTCTGCCTTTCCTTTGCTAAAACATAAAAATAAACCACCACACTGCTACTTCTCTTTTATTCTTTAACAAAATTTTATTCATGTGTAGATGGTATTTAGTAAATTGTCATTCTGTCCTTAACTTACATGTGTCCTCTTGAATTATGCTTCACTTCACCAGAGTCCCCCCCTCAACTCCTCCATATAATCAATCATTCCTCCTTTGTTTGGTTTATGGTACATTTTATGACCTGAAATTACATTCTTGGTTTTTTTGCTTGTCTATTATATGTCTCCTTATTATTAGTTCATTGTATATCAGACAATGTCACAGAAAGTGAGTGTAAAAATAAAGATAGGGAACAATATATGTGCCATTTAAAATATAGGCACTTATAAGTATAAAATAATGGTTATTTGTGTACATAAATGTCCAAATGGCAAAAGATTTATATGTTAAAAGTATGATGAAGAAAATGCAAGCTGAAGATTAGAGAAGATCATGATATTGAATTATATTAGATGGTCAAGGTAGAAAGACCCGATTGAATAAACTGATATAGGCAAAAGCCAGAAAAAATTAAAGGAAAGTCCTTTGCAGGGAAACTGTTCTACATAAAGGAAATAGAATGTGTCTGAGGTGGAAGTGTGCTTGGACTATCTAAGGTCAAATGAAGGGACCAAAGAGAAGTGAGTTAGGTAAGAATCATAATCTCAAGAGTCCCAGAGCTAAAAGAGGACCCAAGGCACTATTGTGGCTGGATTTGAGATTTATTCTGAGGCCCTTAAAAAGGTTGATTTGAGGGATGATATCCGGAGGCTCAGATAATGGAGCCTGCTCTGTGGTAAAAGGAGATCAGCTAGAAAAGAAAGGAGGATTTGTGATAAGCTAGAACTAGTTCATAACAACTCCCAGGAAGCCCATTGTACACAATACTCCCTAGTGGTCACTTCACTTGAAATTTCTCATTGTGGGAGTGATTTTCACCATGAAATATGTGAATAATAGGCTCAGCTTTCCTCCCTCCCTCCCTCCTTCCTTCCCTACCTCCATCCTTCCCTTCCTCCCTTCCTTCCTACCATCCTTTGTTCGTTCGTTCCTTCCTTCCTTCTTCTCTTCTTTTCTTCTCTTTTTCCTTCTCTCCCTCATTTTCTCACTCAATCCCTTCCTACCTCCTTCCTTTCTTCCCTCCCTTCTTTCTTTCTTCCTTAATTTTTTGATTCTCAATTCCTTAAGTTACCACAATATATACTTTATTATTTTTCATTAAAATTGTTGGAATGAAAACAACTGATTAGAAAAATTCAGATATCATTTGTGCCACAAAACAGATCCATGAATATAATACTTCACATCATCACTAATTTTTCTCTATTTTGTAAATTAAATGTAAGTAAATGTAGACCATGCCTACCAGAACATATGAAAATTAATCACAGGAATTAAGATAATTAAATATGGACTTTTTATTTTCCATTTAGCTTCTTAGAATAAAAATAAATTTTATCCAAAGTTCATATTTTGTTTCACTGAACAAGTCCAAATGTAGTAGTAATTGATTTTTCATAGCTTATTTTTTTCTTAGTGTTTCTGAGTTCATTTTACTGTGAAATATATCACAGTACCCAGTTGTTACCATGTGTGTTTGTGGGACTGATTAATCTTTTTTTTGTTGTTTGTTTTGTTTTGTTTTGTTTTTGGTTCTCACCCGGCAGTGCTCAGAGGTTACTCCTGGCACAACACTCCGAAATCGCTCCTGGCAAGCTCAGGGGACATATAGGATGCCAGTATTCGAACTACAGTCCTGCATGCAAGGCAAATGCTTTACCTCCATGCTATCTCTCCGGCCTCTGATTTATCTTTTATATTTAAATTTTTTAACTATATTACATTGAAAGAAAATCCCTACATTTTATGTGCTGGAAAGAAGACTAACTTTTCATATTGATTTGATCTCCAAATATTTTGCCAACTATGAATAAACTAAGATAAAGAAGAAAAACATTTTATCTGGTACAGGAATATTTTCCTTTAAAACTCAACTGGCCTATTAATCATTTTGCTAATATTTATAGCTTTTCGCACAGTTGCATCATATAATATCTCAAAAGTATAGAATGTATAATAGTATTTACTTAATATGAATTCTAAAGCATTTCAAATGATTTTCTGAAATATTAAAACTTAAACTTCTATTTTATTATTATAAACTTTAATATTTATTAACATTTAAGTAACTTGTTTTAAAAATTAGCATTCTGTTACTCTATTATTGAGGGAGCTTTTTATTTTTTATTTTATATTATATTATATTTTATTTTATTTTTTTGTTTTGGCAGGGCCACACCCGGTGGTGCTCAGGGCTTACTCCTGACTTTGATCAGCTATCACTTTGGAGGGAGGGGGGACTATATGGGATTCTGGCAATAGAACTAAGATAATTGGGTACCATTCTAGCTGTAATATTGCCTCTGGCCCCAAGAACTATTTATAAAGTGACAGATATTAGATTATTTTCTGATGATTTATATATTCCCCATATGATAATTACTTGTCTAAAAGATATTTATGTGGAGTTTTTGCAATAATATAGTGGGTAGGGCATTTACCTTTCATGCTGCCAATACAGATTGGATTTCCTGGCATACAATATGTGTGGTCAACAGTAACCTCTGATTATGGTAGTGAGATTGATGTTGTGAATTGTAGACCTAAAACGACTGGGAATAAATTTTAAATCACCCTACATCAATCAATAAAATTAATATCACATCCACTTTATATAAGCTCACATTTTTGCATGTTTGTGTATTTTTATAATTTTGTCTAGTTTATGCTACACAAAATTTAAAATTCTGAAAGTTGCATACATCTAAGGGCAAAAAGCAGAACAATATTAATTTAATAATGTATTGCTAGAAAGTATTAATTGAAGCTATTAATCTTCTACAGTAGTTTTTTTTTTTTTTTTTTGGTTTTTGGGCCACACCCGGTGACGCTCAGGGGTTACTCCTGGCTATGTGCTCAGAAGTTGCTCCTGGCTTGGGGGACCATATGGGATGCGGGGGGATCGAACCACGGTCAGTCCAAGGCTAGCGCAGGCAAGGCAGGAACCTTACCTCTTGTGCCACCGCCCGGCCCCCCTACAGTAGTTTTTAGGGCACCATAACATCACTAGTTTTATTATAAGGGAGTTGGTTCTATCTTATAGCATTTAAAGTAATAATTTATTTTTTAAAATATCATCCTTTATTAAAGCTATCTTGATTTTCATATTTTAATAAATGCAAAAATAACTATTTTATATGTACTGATTTCTGAATTAGTTTATGTAAAAATTGTGAAAGGATTTTCCCTTAATGAATATTTATTCATTAACATATTGATTCAAATAACTATCTGGTTGTTTTTTATTTGTGAGACATTTGAATTCAATTTTATATTTAGGCGAATTCATAGGCATTTAATGATGGCCATATTAATGTATTTCTTTTTATTTCAGGTTATTAACTGTGGAAATGGTGCTGTGAAGGAAATCATGCATAGTAAGTCTTAATCATTTTGAGTTTTGAAAGTCTAATATAACTTACTGTACTATAATTGGTAATTTATTTTAAAAAAATTTTTAATATAATTTTTATTTTGATCATAGTGGCTTACATATTGTTGACAATAATATTTTAGGTACATATTTACATAAAATCAAGGGGGCTTCCCATCCCCAAATTGTCCTCCCTACCCCTCCGTTTTTGTCCTACCTCCCATTTCCTCTTCCCTCACCCTCAGGGCGGCTAGAATATGTGGTCCCCTCTGTATCTAACCTACTACTTAGTAGTCTTGCATCAGTTTGGTCTTGATGCCTCCCTTATTTCCCCCTGTAAGTGGGGGCAGGGCTAGCTAGTTCAAGTTGCGTGGTTTTGCCTGAAAAAGAGAAAGTAAATAAACTGGGGTAAGGGTCTAATACCCCGAAAATGGGCAGAATCCTTCTAGAGGTTCTCATCATCGATTTGGGAAGTGCATGAGAACAAGAAGGTGAAACACTCCACCAGTACCAAAAGAAGTGTCAAATATCCAGTGAGGACTCCAGTTATATCGATAGGCACCACAAAAAACAGATTAAAAAAAATAAATAAAATAAAAAAAAAATAAAAAACAAACAAACAAAAAAAACACGCCGTGGTCTTGAAATAAGAAACATGGCGTAGCACAAAACGAAAGAAGAGAAAGGAAGAGAGAGAAAAAAAAATAAGAATAATTGGGGACAACAATTTCAATAATTACATCCAAACAGAGAAATCGACCAAAATAGCTAGGTAAATAATTGTAATTTACCATAATCTGTGATTTATTTTTGTTTTAATTTTGTATGGGAATGTAGTAAGTGTTTATGTATGCAGAACTCTTGGATCTAAAACATTTTGTCTCAAGTCAAATTATCTTTAAGTAAATTCTGCTAGTTAATGTAATTCTTGGATTCAACAAATTCAGTATATTCCTATTTTTGACAAAGTAAACCAAAAAAACTTCTCTTTATACTCAATATTCTCTTTGCACTAAAACATATTATTTTCTGCTATAAGTGATACTCAGTATTTTCTGCTACTTAGTGTGTCTACTGAAAGTAAACATATTCCTTTTCTATGCTGAAAATTTTTCTGGTATTAAACATGGATCAGATATAAGTTCTATTGCTGCTCAAAGAGATAGGATAGCAGGTAAGGCTTTGTCTTATACATATTAAATCCTTATACTTTGACTTACACATATTAAATGCAGAGGCGGGAATAAGCCCTGAACACTACAGAATATGGTCCCAAAATAAAAGCAAAAATAAATAAATAAATAAATAAATAAATAAATAAATAAATAGGTAGTACTAGTTCTACCAAATAACATGAGATGAACTTTTTTCCTCTGATAGTCTTTGAACAGCCTTGTTCAAAACACTTTTACATATATTTTGTTTGTTTTGTTTTTTCTGGGCCACACCTGTTTGATGCTCAGGGGTTACTCCTGGCTAAGCTCTCAGAAATTGCCCATGGCTTGGGGGGACCATATGGGACACTGGGGGATGGAACCGTGGTCCTTCCTTGACTAGCGCTTGCAAGGCAGATCTTACCTCTAGCGCCACCTCACCGGCCCTATATTTATAGATATATATTCCATGACATATATGTCAGATATGATATGTGGCATATATCATGACATTGTTACTCCTGTTTGAGTATTAATATAATTCATATTTATAATACATGTTATTGATCAGGTTTATGCTTTATTCTGATAGACATGTTGCAAGTGGTAGATTAAAGGAAATCATTTCTTATTATCATTATTGGTTAGAAAATTTAAATTATTTTGGCTAAATTACTAATCAGTTTAATAAAATAAAATTTGAATTCAGCAGCTTTACTTCCTTTCCTGTCTTTTTAATTCTAAATTTTTATTTTTCTAAAATTCTAATACATATACAAGATTCTACATTATATATATTATATATATTTCTAAAAAAACAAAATTAAAATTTCATATTAAAATAGCACCAAAGCAACCAGATGTTTTGTTATATTTGGTACCAAAGGTTCAATGAAGTTTCAAATGTTCTCATAAGATAATTTGTCCTTATCTTAAATTTCTTTGTGACAGGGCCGGGGCGGTAGTGCAGCAGTAGGGTGTTTGCCTTGCAGACCCAGGACTGACCACGGTTTGATTCCCCGGGTCCCATATGATCCCCCAATCCAGGAGCGATTTCTGAGCGCACATAGCCAGGAGTAACTCCTGAGCATCACTGGATGTGGCCCAAAAACAAGCAAACAAAAATACACTTAACAAAAGTTGCCTTTGAAGTAACACACTAGTTAAAAATAACCACTAAGTTCAAATATAAATGTCTGTACACACATAAATATAATTAAACATTATATGGGGACATGAAGATAATAATTATATTTTATGCATATATAATTATGTATCACATTGATATATAAAATGAGATTTTAAAAATAGCATGTGTATAATATATAATTATGTAGTTTGCCTAAATATTTAAATAATAGATAAGCAATTATAAGAGTAATATGTTGTGAACCTTCATATCAAGGCCTATATTAAGTGAACATTACTAACCATTCAACCTTTTGATTTTATTTTTTCCCTGTGCCAGCCATGACAAAACCTGGTATATTCCTAATGTTAGTGGCATGAGCTCCACAAATTAAGATATCCGTTTGTATTTTATCTTCTTATCTAAAAGTAATGTTTTGTTTTTAATTTAATAATTTTATTTTATAAATAGATATTAATGATTACTTTGTGACTTCATTTTGATGGTTATCCCTTCACATTTAATATACTTCATATTCCATACCATGGTACATTGCCTCTATGTTATTTAAAAATAAACAACAATTTGTGACCTTCAATATTTTTCTATTGTAGTTAAATTAGAAGGCACTCACCTTACTATAAACAGCAAGTTTTAGAGATATTTTAACTTTTGATAATTATTTGAACATTTACACAAAACCTATGCCAGAGCTGCACATCAAGTTTTGCAAAATGTATAGTCTGCAGTAAGCAATGAGGTATTTTTATGGGTGACATATTATCATCCATTCTCAACAATATCTTATCCTCATAACCTTTCTATGATGTTATATTTGCATTATTCAGACAACATGAATGGGGTAGTCCTCTTATATGACTGAAACCCAACCACAATCATGTTTGTAACCAAGATGTTTAAATAAAAATATTATTAAAAAAAAGAAAATACCAATAACATTAGGAACAATGTATGTCAGTAAAAACTAATTAGTTGGGATAGATTTGCTGCTTTTACTAATATTTCATCTTTCAGTGATTTAAAACATTCAAGTTTTCTCTTCATATTAAGCTTACATATAGGAAGAAAGCAAAAATAAGTTAATCCACAAAATTACACTTAGTTTAAGATGTACTAAATTCTAGAAAAGTAATATGAATAAATCAGTTGACAGTTAATGACATTACTTAATGGAATTAATATTTACAGCTTGTTTAGAATTGCATGTCATCAGATAAACTATGAAGTGCTATATTTGTCATGTATAGTCATATTTATATATACATCTATCTTGGTAACATTAGTCACTTAATTATTTATTATGAAAAATGCTAAATTAGAAGATTTATTTATGCAGACATTATAGAAAATTCTTATAAAATCTTAGATAGTTTGTCACTACAAAATTGGCTTTCAATAGAAGTCACACAAAATGTATATATATATACGCATGCATTTAGTCATAAACCCAAATTGCTATGATTGATGCCTTTATAAACTATATAGGATATTTTTATTTTACTTATATATTACATATTATTTATGATATTGTTATTAAGTCTACTGGTAGTTTTGGGCTCATCGACAAAGTCTGTCCTTGATAATTTTATATAGGATATTTTATTTTGCAAAAATTAATATTTTAACATGACATCATGTTTTTTTTTTTAAGAGTTAAATAAGTACAGTAAAATGGTGATAGTGTGGCAATTGTTGTTTGCAGACATCATGGCTTTTAAGAAGTTTTCCAGATTCTTGGGCAAGGATAAACACACACACACACACACACACACACACATAAATATTTGTGTGCATATGTGTCCACGTTAACACATGTGTGTTTTCAGCATTGACCCTGGGTTTGGAAATAACAGTATGAATTGGCAAGATTTAGCACAGTTGAAAGGTGAAGAGAAAATTGACTGAAATGATTCAAGTCACTGGATCAATATATGTTGAGTGCTTATTGTGAGCTAGATAATCTTCTAAGTGGTAGTTTTATGTAAGGAACACAATTTCTTTCCAGGATGGATCTTAACATTGGCTTGATGGGTGCAGAGAAGGGGCAAGCATAACTCCAACAGTCAAGTAAATGAAAATATATATGGTTTATAAGAATATCAGTAATGTCAATTAAAATATTGGGGGAGAGGTTAGAAAGAGGGTATCTTCTGTTTTTTAAGTTTTTCTGAATTGTTAGTGTCAGAATAAAAATCCACAGAGAGGCACTGTGGGAGTGAGCATTAAGTTCAAAGGAGGGGGCACAGTGGTTTATTTGAGCAATCCCCCAAAGGAGTCAGACTGTGGCTAGATGTTGACCTTGTGAAGAGATCTGGAATCTTTTTTCTAAGCTAAATGAGAAGCCACCTTTGGAGGCTTTTGATCAGAGATGTTCACTTACATATTCTATTCCAATACCACCTCTCCACCAGAATGCCTGCCCTCCCCCCAAATCACTCCAGGGACCCCACCAAGGTAAGTTCTCTTCTGTGGGCTAGTTATAAGGTTCTGTTGCTTTTGGTCATTTGTTATTCCGTTAGTAAATTTCTTTATCTCTTACTTATGAGAGAGTTTATTCTGAATATGTCCCTCTACTTCTGAATTAATTCTACACCTAAAATCTTTAAAACAATATTTTTAAATAGTAAGTTCTATATTAATAACATTAATATCACTTATCTTCATAAACTTAGTTATCATCATTAGCCTTATCAAAATACCATATAAATAAAAGAAAAATGATAGTCCTTTTAAAATATTTGTACAATGATGACCTTTGTTTCTGACGTAAAACTAAAAGGATTTGTGCCATATACTACTTAGAACTGCTTAAGAGTATATTTAACATACAATGCTTTTTATTATTTTGAAGTTTCATAGGTTATAATTAAAGTCTTATTCTTAAAATATAGCTATGAGAAAACAATATGCAATATTTATATTAACTTTTCAAAGTGTCAGAAAGTTTCTCTCCTTATTATATTAAATAGATAGAATTTTAGCATTATAAGCCTAGAATATTAATGTGAATAGTATTCTAAATTATGCCACTTCACCAAATAAATAAATCAGTCTTGAAATCTCCAGAATAGCAGAGCTCTTTGATGTAAGAAACATTAAAAAATAGAATTATAACTTATTAATTCACTATGAGAAATGTATTTAATATAAGAAGCAAGGAATAGAAAAAATATCTCCATTAATGAAGAAAATGAAGACAAAAATTAAACAAATAACAAATACAATTGGAATAAAATATATTCCTGAGGCAATTTTATTATTTTAAATAGCTGAAGCACTATGGTATTAATTTATCTACTAGTAGAGTCATAATTACATCAAATTTTCCCCTGGAACCAGCATACAATTGAAACCTTGAACTCATATGTTAATATTCTTAGTACTCTCATTGTCCATTTTGTGTGGAACTTTAGCCACATAAAAATGCTATATGCATGGGGCCAAAGATATGGTGCAGTGATAGGGCGTTTTGCTTTGCATGTGGCTGACAGGAAGGACTGCGGTTCAATCCCCAGCATCCCATATGGTCCCCCAAGCCAGGAGCTATTTCTGAGAGCAGAGCCAGGAGTAACCCCTGAGCATCACCAGTTGTAGCCCCCAAACAAACAAACAAAAAAATGCTATATTCAGGCCATGTGAATAGTGCTTCTAATATTCCTTTTTTTATATCCTCATGCCAGATATGGAGCTGAGTGAGCTTCAAATGGTTCCAACCCCAGATATTAAGTACTCACTGTATTAAATTCTATATATAATTTAAATCTCAGCTCCTATAAAAAATGAATATATGTACTGTTACTAGGCCCTATCTCATTTATGTGCATTTATGACCAATAGAAGTGATAAAATAATAAGTTTTTAAAACACTAAATTTAAAAAATGTGGTAAATAATGAATTTTAAGAGGGAAGATATATTAGATTGATTTAGTATTTCATAGTATTTCATAATAATATAAATTTCATCACATAAATATGTGATGTCAATATGTGGTGCATGTTTTTATACTTGCATTTCAAAGAGTGTCCAACACAAGTACCTGAGAACAGATGAGTGGATAAAGAAATTATGGTACATCTACACAATGGATTATTAGTAAATGTTAGGAAAAATAAAGTCATGAAAAATGCATATACATGGTTTGATTTGGAGAGCTTTATGTTGAGCAAAATGAATTTGAGAGGAATAGGCATATGATGATCTATTTCACATATTTATATATTATTTGTGGGATATAAAAATAAAGATATAAATAAAGATATAAAATAAAGATATAAAAATAAAGATAGTATTGTAATAGTATCCATAGACAATAAAGGCACAGGACAAGAGGACCAGTTTATTAGGATGCTTGCCAAAAAAAGCAGGAAAGTGCACTTAGGGCAGAGAAAGGACCACGATGACAATAGTTGGAATTATCACTCTGGACAGGAACTGGGTGCTGAAAGTGATAGGCATGATACACTTGAGCAACAAAATTGCCAAACCACAGTATATAAAGTTAAAAAATAATAAGAAAGAAAAAGAAAAAGAGATAGAATGAAGGTTGGAAGAGAAAAAGAGAGAAGAATATCTGCCTCAGAGGCAGTCAGGAGGAAGGGCAGGAGGGATATAGGACATTGGTGGCAAGAAACGTGCACTGGTGAAAAGTGTTGTACAGTGACTGAAATTCAATTATGAACAACTTTGCAATTGTGAAAAAAACTATTTTGAACAAACTGGTAACCACTATTTTCAATAGGATAATTAATAAATAATAAAATATAGGGCCAGAGTGGTAGCACAGTTGTAGGGCTTTGCCTTGCACGCGGCTGACCCAGGACGAACACGGGTTCAATCCCTGACATCCCATATGGTCCGCCGAGTTTGTCAGGAGCAATTTCTGAGCTCAGATCCAGCAGTAACCTCTAAGAACCATCAGGTGTGAGCACCCAAAATAAAATAAAAAAATAAAAATGATCAAATATTTTTTCTGAAGAGCTACATTTATTTTTAAACAACTTTTCTGTACACTGGTTAATATTGAGTTATGATTATGTTTTCGCGTTATATTAACTGCAGGCTGAAATTCAGGACTAGCACAAGGGAGACTATATATTTAAAATAAATATCATTTTTAGGAGTATTGTTTAACTTATTGCTAATTTACTTTCCTAGAGTTGGTTTTCAATAGGGGATTTGTATGTTAAACAAATAAATTGTATGTAGTTGTCTAGATGTTAAACTTCTCAAATTACATTTTATATATTAGAAGTTACGTGGCTGTGTAAGATGTCATTATTACTTCCTAGCTATGGTCTGAAAGAGTCTGTACTTCTGTACCCATTGTGGAGAAAACAAAGGGAGGAATGAGGGTACAGAAAAATAAAGACAGGGGGAAGGCAAAGAACTCATTGGTCCTTGCTTCTGTGCCCCAGACTCTCAGATATAAGTATGCATTTTGCACTATGCAAATTCAGCATTACATTCTGTTCATGCTGTCTAGTTGTGAAATGCAACCAATAACATTTCTCTGACAAAAAATTTAATAAAAACCTTTATTGTAGCTCTCAAGCTAAAGAAACTCCAGATTGGTATTCAAGGAATTTAAGAGAATAAAATTGACTTGGTTTAATTTTTATTACATGAGTACTGTGGTTGCTTAAAAGCTAACTTTCAACTAGTTGAGACCACATTCTCTCTACTGAAGAAGTCCATAGATGAGCCTTCCTAAATGTGACCTTTTAGATGGAATTTTCAAAACTTTTTGGTACTGGGGCTGAAGAAATGTTAAAGCAGGTAAGAGACTTGTCTTGCACATGGCTGACCTTGGTTAGATCCCAGGTATCCAAGATGATCTCTAAGCACCTCCAGAGTAAACCTTGAGCATAAAGCCAGAGACAAGAGTAACCCCTGTTCATCATAGGGTGTGACAACAGCAACAGAAGATTCTGATACTAATCAAAAAAGTTAAGTAAAAATATCTCAGTATAAACAATTAAAAAAGATTATCTAATTATTCAAATAATACATTATAAATGTCTTGATTGTTTTTATTTATTTTTAATTATTTTCTATTTCTCCTGACAGTCGTGGTGGAGATAGGTTGTCTTTTTTACTAGTTAGTCTCACCCTGGACTGGTAATACTTGTATAGATTATTATAAGACAAATTTGGCTAATAATATAATGTATCATATTTCTCTTCCCTTGATAAATTGAGACTACAATTAGGTTGCATAATTTTATCTGCAAAGGAACTAATATTTTGATTAATGAACTTTACTCTTCCTTTATGTAATTGTTAATTATTTATATGGAAATATTCCAAGCACAAGAAGTCATATTTAAACTCTAAATATAATGTCAATAGACCTATATTAGTCAAATCCTATTGTTATTTAAATATTATTTCCCCTTTACTGTTATTCCTTAAATTTATCCTTAATTTATTCTTGATCATCCATAATTTATTATCCTTAAAGTATTACCCTTAATATATTCCTTAATTATATTTATGCCCCTTTTTTATATTTTATCATTGGGTGTGGTCTTATAAGGAAATCTTACAAACTTACTAGAGGAATATATATATGTGAACTTATTAAGATATGTTTTCTCTTAAAAATGTATTTCTGCACATAAAAGTTTTATCATGTGAAATGTGGTGGAGAAAAAAATAGAAAAATCTTTATGAAAGGTGAAATAATAAAATGTTTAACAAAGTATTTTTTAGTAATTGATTTTCTATTTTTAAATGTACTAGCAAAAATTTATTCATGAGAGTTGATTCTTATAGCTGAATATGTAATAAGCAAGGACAGCTTTTACTCTTTGAAGGCATGCAAAGGAAAATTAATCATAGGCATCGATGAAGGGAAGTATTTTATAATTTGTCACTATGCCTTTGCTTTTTATATTAAAGCCAGCAATTCACAAAACCCTCACACACAAAGAGTTATTGTTTGCTGGTATGTTGGCAAGCTGGCAATTACTTTCTAAAATCAATTATTAAGTTGCTGTTACTGCCATCTAGTGACAAGAAATAATCCATGACACTAAAATATTAAAATACTGACGTTTGAGCAAAGTAAACTAGCTAAAATATGCAATTTTATTTTTTCTATGAAACATAATAGAAATCTATTCATTGATAAAGTCCTAGTGGTTTGTTCTGAGAATAAATGGTGGAAGGATATATACATTTGTGTGAATTATGTTGGAACCTAAATTGTATATAAATTCTTATTTCTCTTTGAAAACAGTGAGGTTACTTGATAAGGAATTTTGGGTAATATTTACTGTGTATACATTTATTTTCTCCTTTGCATTTAAATTAGTGATTTTTTCATATTATTTTAAAGTCTTAAATACTAAGGTAGTTTATATCAACTTTAAGTTATATAGGAATGATCAGGAAACTGTTATCATGCAGGTTTAGGCTGTAGATTAAGAACATAGATCCTAAAGTTAAAATGTGTTAAGAGGTCACTTGATGCTAATTTTCTATTAAAGATTAGGCTTTGAGTGATGGTAACTGTTCTGAAGGCATTCCAAAAGTTGGAGAGCAATAGGGCACGTATCTTGCTTATATTTAATCCCTGGCATCACATAATGTCTTTTAGCCATGCAGAAGTGATCTATGAGTGAAAGTACATCAGATAAGCCCTTAGTACTGCCAAATGTGGCCCAGAAATGGTAGGTAAGTTAGGAAGGAAGAAAGGAAGGAAGGAAGGAAGGAAGGAAGGAAGGAAGGAAGGAAGGAAGGAAGGAAGGAAGGAAGGAAGGAAGGAAGGAAGGAAGGAAGGAAGGAAGGAAGGAAGGAAGGAAGGAAGGAAGGAAGGAAGGAAGGAAGGAAGGAAAACAGTGTTATACAATTTACACTTTACTGAGTAGCATGTTATAATGTAAAATAGTTCATTAAAGATTAGTAGAGACAATTTGCTTTCTTGTTAATTATTTGTTTTTTCTGCTTACTTAGGTAACCATGTATTCTTTAGAATTTCAACCTTAGTTTCACCATTTGCAAAGTAAAATGAAAGATATACAGTAGCTTTCTGTGCTTATTAAAAATACAAATGATCTAAAATATCTCAAAATGGAGGATATACTTTTTTCTTTTTAGAGATTAAGTGCAAGCATCCAATATTTAAAATGTATAAACTATTTAACATAATATCTAGCACATAGTGTTCAAAAATGTTTGTATCATTGAGTATTTTTGTACACATGTGATACATTTATATCCAAAAACTTTAATTCCAACAAACTTAGTTCTCAAAATCCCAAAATAAGCTTGATGTAAATCTGTGAAATGTAATAGCTCCAGGTTTTATTGAGGAATAAAATAAAGTAAACAAAAAGTTTTATATTATTTTTAAGAAGTTTAGTTTAGTTAAAGGAAATACATGTCACCCTCTAGAACAGTAATTAAATAAGTGATGGTGTTATTATATATAATATTCCATTTACAACATTGAAAGTATTATGATAAATAGATAAAATCGGCATGGAGGAGACTTTCTGACTGATTCAAGTTTGAGATATCTAGAAATGTCAAATGCAGAAAAGTTGAACAATGGCTACCTGGAGTGACACCAGTAAAGAGAACACTATGTAATTTATTGATATTTAATTGATAAAATATTAACCTGAAAAACTCAAGTGCTAGAGATATATATAGGTGATTGCTGAATAATAATGAGATTGTCTTTATGGTACTAACCTATATACTGAAAATGTTTTAATCGATGAATGTTATTATGTATGTTTGAGAAAAAAATTTAAATGTTAAAAAGAGTTGATGAATCTAATGAACAAAACACAGTTAATTATTCTTAACCATAATTAATCAAATCAAAAATAATTAGTTTAAAGGGCCAGAGAAAGAGATTGTATTGGTGTTAAAATGTATGTGACTGATCTTATCTTCATTCTTTTTTTTTTGGGGGGGGGGTTTGTGTCACGCCCGGCAGCGCTCAGAGGTTACTCCTGGCTCCATGCTCAGAAATCGCTCCTGGCAGGCTCAGGGGATCATATGGGATGCCGGGATTTGAACCAGTGACCTTCTGCATGAAAGGCAAACGCCTTACCTCCATGCTATCTCTCCGTCCCCTTATCTTTATTCTTGACACAATATATGGTCCTAAGCATTGTCAAGAATGACTTCTGAGTAGAGCTGGAGTAATCTCTATTAGATATTAGTTATTTCTTAGTAATTAGTTATTTCTCACATCTACACTCTGTTATGTGATATGTTATATGTTATACTGTTCACATCATAAAAAACTTAAAATATAAGTATTGTGATATATTGGTATTGGCATTATCACAAAATTCAAGACTCCAGTTTAATCTGAGAATAAATAAATTTAATTAAATACACATAACATTTGAAAAATCAGCAGGAAAGCATTACAGTACATCTTTTCAAGCAGCATGAATTATAATTCAGAATCTTAGTTCCTCTTCATAAAAATGGTCATGGGGCCCTGCGTACTGGACAGGGCTTTCTGCATTGCCCTTTAATTTGAGTTGAAATTAGACGACACTCTGCACCATCCTGACTTCAATGTAGGACATACAGATTCCAGGATCTTCAATACAAAAACATGATACCAACAACAGAAACTATGAAAAATAAAACTGTATTGGCACTACAGACAATGATCTAGATTGGACAAACTTGTTTGCCTGAAGCCTAGAGTTGGTCTTATGTCAGGAAACTTCAGGGGTAGGGTCTTCTTGTATTTAGGCCAAGGTTTTTCCTTTCCATGTTTCCCATACTTTGGTGGGCCTATACAAATGATAATTGCCACTCTAACACCGTTTTTACTGTGCTCCTTTGACTCTAAATCTTTAAAAAAAACACTTAAACTTTTGAGGTTGACTTGAACTAATATGCAAGTGCATGGAAATGTAAAATTACTACTATGTCTTCAAGTTTAAGGAGTTACATAAATTTTATGGCTTTAGATTGCTTTATGTACCTCTAGGAAAATTTATAATGTACTGCAATCTGGGGTTTTGGGGGACAAAGTAATTGTACATGGGTTCTGTTTTATCGTTCTTTGATTGTAAGTTTAAAATTGAGGTGTCAGCAGGGGGATTTCTTCTGAGAAATTTGTTTTTGGGTGATTGTCCTTCCACTGTAACTTTACCTTGTCCTCTTTCTTTGTATCATTGTTCACATAATTAAAAATAAAAAATTAAAAAAATAAAACTAAAAAATGGTCATGGGGCAAAATTACAGGAGAATGAAAGACACTCAACATCATTTTAAGTACTTATACATAGTAAGTTCTCAGTAATAGTGATTGTAGTTTTCTCTTCTACTGCAGTGGTTGTTGCTTATTATTTGTGCATTCAAGACTTAGTTTTACAAATTTGATATAAATAATAGATGTTTGGGGGAGGAGAAGTGGCACAGTGGTAGGGTGTTTGCCTTGCATGTGGCTGACCTAGGAGGGACCTAGGTTCGATCCCTGTTGTCCTATATGATCCCCCAAGCCAGAAGTGATTTCTGAGCGCATAGAAAGGAGTAACCCCTGAGCGTCAATGAGTGTGGCTCCCCCAAAAAACTCCCAAAAATAAATAATAGGTGTTCAACTAAATATTGTACTATAAATTTCTAGAGTACAGTTGAGATTACACAAATGAGCTTTGGCATTCAGTGTTATATATTATAAGAAATAGGTTCATGTAAAATTCTACATAAACAATCACCTTTTTCCCCTTAGTACTGCCAAAGAAATATAAATAATAATGTTAACAAATACCCTATTTGCATTTTTGTACATAGGAACTTATATAAGTGACTGCATTTTACTTCCATGTCCACCACTCCAAAACTCCTATTACAAAAGCTATGTTTAAAATCCAAAGTAATGCAAAATTATGAACAATAGAATCATTAAGTCAAGCAGCAAAACTTGAACATAGGATCTTCTAAGTCAGATTCCAGCTCTTTTTTTGAAATTAAAAATTATACGTTATTTAAACGCCACGGTTCATAAAAAGGCTCATAGTATAGTTGTTTTTAAAATTCCATATTCCAGCACCAGTCCCACACAAGTGTAGCAATTCCCTCCATCACTGTCCCCTTTACCCACCCTCTTGGGAGGCACAAAACAATTTACTTTATATTACTTGTTACTATTGCATGGTAGTAGAATTATCAAAATATCAGTAAAAATAAAATTTACCAAAAAATCACTATATCACAATAAGGTAAATTAGTCATTGTCTAAATGTTTACTAAGTAATTTGTTGCTAATTAAACATTCAGTGTTTGGCCCGGAGAGATAGCACAGCGGCTTTTGCCTTGCAAGCAGCCGATCCAGGACCAAAGGTGGTTGGTTCGAATCCCGGTGTCCCATATGGTCCCCCGTGCCTGCCAGGAGCTGTTTCTGAGCAGTCAGCCAGGAGTAACCCCTGAACAACGCTGGGTGTGGCCCCCCCTAAAAAAAAACATTCAGTGTTATTGATTTTCTTTGTTGACCATAAGTGGCTTCTATGCTACTTTGACATCTAATTTGATTCATTCCTACTGGTATCTCTCAAAATGCTAGAATCTGTGGTGCTGTGATCATGACTTACACGATTGCAGTTGTGGGACATGCCTGTAACTGCTAGGGCTTTTAGAACCTATGGGACACTAGGATGTGCCTACATCCAAACTCATAGAATTCTCTGACCCAAAGTGGTATATGTGGAATTTTGATAATTGAACTGTCTCTGTAGAGGTCAGCGGAAAATCAGTAAACTGTGCCGTTGGCATAAACGAGATTGTGGGATGAGGATCAGCTAAGAAATCTCTGACACTGTGGGTACTTGATTCCTTCAGAGTGTCCTAGAGTTTTCAGGTGTGGGATTGGTGTACCTCTGAATTTCCAGGCATGGATTGCATCTCCTTTGAGAATGAAGTGAGTTTATGGAACTTGCCAATGAATTGACATGGACTCAACTGTAGGATTTGCATCTTTATTTATACACTATAAAATGGCACATAGTAGGCATAGAAAAGGATTGCAAACCTTAGTTTGTCATCTTATTGGGTTCTTAGTTAAATTATGAATATTTTTGACAATACGTGAACATAGAGCTTTTAAATACTTTTAGATGGACATATATGACTATGGTTAATATAATCAATTGGAAGTTTGACCTCTAGTTAACTAAGTTGTGGCAGTTCAATGTGGATAGACACTCTTTATTTCTGCAGAATAGAGAAGATAATCCTAACCCTAAATCTTAGGGAGTATCAAACATAAAACTTGCAAGTTACTTACAAAGTCCACATAGAGAGGCACAACCTGGTAAACCAAATTTTAATACCTTCTTTGAAACTTTTCTCTCAATATATAGTTTTCTTTATACAAATTGTTTTTTTTTTCAGTTAATTCACTGCCTGCGTTACTATTTATAATTGCCTAAACATAAACAGATTCTATTTGATTTCTCTTTATCTAGTGTCTTTTTTCTCTTCTGCAGAGTTTAATTTAATTTTTTCTGTAACAGTTTCTTCTAAAATTAGTTATATATGGCCAGTTCTCTTGGATGAAACTCTAATCTTCACTTTAGAAAACAGACTGGCGGGCCGGGAAGGTGGCGCTAAAGGTAAGGTGTCTGCCTTGCAAGCGCTAGCGTAGGACGGACTGCGGTTCGATCCCCCGGTGTCCCATATGGTCCCCCCAAGCCAGTGGCGATTTCTGAGCGCATAGCCAGGAGTAATCCCTGAGTGTCAAACGGGTGTGGCCCAAAAACCAAAAAAAAAAAAAAAAAAAAAAAAAAAAAGAAAACAGACTGGCTTAGATTTAGATAGGGACACTTGTATAAATAAGGATCTGAGATAATATGCTAGAGCTATAACTAATAGGCCAAATTAGTTATACAAAATTTATTATATTCTGCTTTTATTTTTTGTTATTTTGTTTTTGGGCCACACCCAGCAGCACTCAGGAGTTACTCCTGGCTCTTCACTCAGAAATCACTCCTGGCAGGCTCAGGGGACTATATGGGATGCTGGATATTAAACCCAGGTTTGTCCTGGGTTGGCCACATGTAAGGCAAATGCCCTACTGCTGTGCTATCTCTCTGGCCCTATATTCTGCTTTTATATAGTTTGTTAGAATGGTATATTTTAATATTTTAATACTGATATGTTTTAATTTGCCACTAATGTTTACTATCCTACAAAATATGATTATTGTATTTTTAAAACTAGATACAAAACAAATAGTTTAAGTTGCTTTCAATATACTATCTTTTCTGCATAATGTAGTGGAAATTTGAGAAGGAGTATGAATGTTAGAAGAGCAGAAGTTGTTTGGGGTAACATCTCAATAGAAAAAAAATCTGGATACCTAAGAGAGATGCATAAGTTAACTAAAAATAGATTAAAATTTTTCGCTAAATTTTACGATACAATTAAAAGAATCAAATGAATTACCACTGATCTATATATAACTGAGTGAAGAAAGTAAAATATGATGTGTTATTTGGAAAGTGAGACTATTGATAATTTCTTAAGGAATAAAATATATTAAAAACAAAATTTTGTTTAGATTATTGATGTAAAGCATTGCTAGATTTCCAACTATATGATTCAGAGGATAATAAAAATAGTTAATAAAACACTGTGGTCAGTATATTTTTAAAGAACATGCTTATTATATGAATTGCACATCTTTAATCTCTGTTTCTTTTAAAACAAGAAAAAAAGTAATCATTTGTTTTAAATACAACTGTTTTGGTTGAATTTTTTCCAAACATTTTCACATATATCAATTCTTTATAGTAAGCATTATTCTGTAATGATTATTTCAACATGTGCTTGAAATGATCTTTCATACTATAATAGCTTTTGAGAATTTTGAAGAGACCATTTTTAAATAAAAATCAGTGTCATTAAGGGGCCAGAGCGGTGGCTAATTGGTAGTGCCTTGCATGTGGCTAACCTAGAAAGGACCGTGGTTCGGTCCCCTGTCATCCCTTATTGTCCTCCAAGCAAGGAGCAATTTCTGATTGCATAGCCAGGAGTAACTCTGAGCATCACCAGGTGTGGCACTAAAACCAAACACAAAACAAAAGAAAAAAAAACAACTAAAAAAAAAAAAAACAAAAAAGAATGTCATTAATATTTTATTGTCCTCCAACCAAGGAGCAATTTCTGATTGCATAGCCAGGAGTAACTCTGAGCGTCACCAGGTGTGGCACTAAAACCAAACACAAAACAAAAGAAAAAAAAACAATTTATAAAAAACAAAAAAGAATGTCATTAATATTTTAAGTTTAGTTTTATTTAATTCACATGAAATATCTTTCAAGTATTATAAAAGAAAATTTTTGTTTTTAGTTTTTCGTTTTTGTTTTCTTTTGTTTTCCTGATAACTCCACACAAACTACTAGTGTCTGTCTAGAATATTGTGTATGTAATATTTAAATGTAGCAATGGTTGTTAGGTCATAGAATCTCTAGAAAATTCTTTTTTTTCTTTTTCATTTTGTTTTGTTTTGTTTTTCGGACACACCCGGTGATGCTCAAGGGTTACTCCTGGCTATGCGTTCAAAAATCACTCCTGGCTTGGGGGACCATATGGGACGCTAGGAAATAGAACTACCATTTATAAGGTAGATGCCTTATTCCCTGCGCCACCACTCCAGCCCCTCTAGAAAATTCTTAAGGAATATGAAAAGATGAATTTGGAAATGCTGAGAGCTGAGAGCAAGCTTTATTATAAAATGTAGACAGGACTATGAATAGTCCATTTCAGAATAATCAGACAGATTTTAGAAAATTATCGAGTAGGGAAAATGAGCTTAGGTGTCAAACTACTAAATATACAAAGATGGAAAATTATGAATTAACAGAATTTATAATTTATTTATTAATGGAGTTTATAACAGAAATGGTACAGTTCATAGACAGTTTGAAAAGTCCGCCAGCGCAGTGGTGCTAGAGGTAAGGAGTCTGTCTTGCCAGCGCTAGCCTAGGTCAGACCGTGGTTGATCCCCCTGGCGTCCCATATGGTCCCCCAAGCCAGGAGCTATTTTTGAGCGGATAGCCTGGAGTAACCCCCTGAGCGTCACCAGGTGTGGCCCAAAAAAAAACAAAGAAAAAGAAAGTTTGAAAAGTCCTTAATACACATTAATTCTACTGATACTTATTGAGTATAGGAGAGTTCTATATACACTACCCCTATAGGCAAATACAATGTTCTTTACATTGCATAGTAAGACATGACTGTCAACTGTGGTAATGTAGAGCAGCTTCCAAACCATTTGGTCCAAAAGTAAGATATATAAATATTAAATAAAGATTATTTTGATTTTTATGAGTAGAATTCGATGGTGATAATAGCAACCTACCTAGACAAGGATTTTATACTTTTTCATTTTCCTACACCAAGAGATATGTTGTTATTATCCATAATATAACTTTATTGGTGGTTATAATCTAAGAGCCAGAATGGCTGTATTGAATCTAGTCACTTACTGTTGTGGCTCTTAGTAGTTTCATTGAGTCTATGAAATTATGTTTTTTCAACTATAGAAAAGAAATAATAATGCTATTCATTTTATAGAATTGTCAAAGCCAAATGTGTTAATATATACATATAATGTACACACCAAATGTTTTCGTGGTCAAGAAATCAATGTTTGGATTATTATATGTTATGTCCAAGTAATGGCAGTAGTAAATGGGTCAAGTTAAATTTGTGTTTCTCCTAAATCTTAGCTCACTGTGATATTTTAAACTTTTAGCCTGAAAATAATTAACCAAAAATAAGGATTTTGATCATGGGTGATAGGATTATTCATAAAATAGGGAGATGGTTCGAAAGATTTTGCTATCCCTGTTAGAATTATTTATGAAAGAATTAGTTGCTAAGGCATTCAGTGTAAGATGACATTCAGTTAGTGATCCTCGGTGAAAACTGGAGATTGAATCGGAGTGGAAATTGAGATTAGGGATTTATATATGTCAAAATTAACAATCTAATTCAGTATCTGGGGAGTAATTAAGATTAATGGTGGGAGTGATGGTAGTGAAAGATAGTGTAGGGATTAAGGCAATTATCTTGAATCCTGTTGATCACGGTTTCACTTCTCAGTACCACATTTGATTGCCAGTGATCCTTGAACAGAGACAAAAAGAGTTGGCAGAAAGATAATATTTAAATAGTTAAAAATTAACAAGATCAGAAGTTACAAGTTGTTGCCTAACTCACCGTAGGGAAGAAAAGTTACTGAGATTCCAGAGGTAAAAATTCTGAAGAGTTCACTCTTTACCAAATTTTAGCATCTTTCTTTCTCCAAAGTGACCCCTTCCCTCCATAATTTCTATTAGTATTTTAGATATAAATATATGATTATGCTTTTATAATTTTAAAACTTGTTATTTATTTATAACTAATGCTTAAAATTTTTATATGACAGATATGTATTTTCTAGACAATTTCTAGGTATCCAATGGATTCAAGCTAACCTGTAGAGCCCCCATGAAGATTAAACTCCAAACATATAATCTTTAGACCAGTGGTCCTCAAACTATGGCCGCTGGCCACATATTGTATTTGTATCTGTTTTGTTTCTTCATTGCAAAATAAGACATATGCAGTGTGCATAAGAATTTGTTCATAAGTTTTGTTTTTACTATAGTCAGACCCTCCAATGGTCTGAGGGACAGTGAATTGGCCCCCTGTTTAAAAAGTTTGAGGACCCCTGCTTTAGACAAAATTTAGTTCTTCATGATTAGTAATAGATGATCTGTCTGAATAGTTTGTATATTTGTTATAATTATATTTTTAAAATATACCTCTAGGACTGGAGAGCTAGTACAGAGGTTATGGCACCTGCCTTCCATTTGGCCATGTTTGAATATGCAGCACCATATATGATGCCCAAGGATTGCAGGACTGATCTCTGAGCATAGAATATAAAATAATCTCTGAGTACAACCAGATGTAACCTAGAATATAAATTTTCATGATCATGTTTGAGTATTTATAATACTAACCTCTCTACTTCACAAATTAACTTTTTACAATTTTTAGAAAAATAATTGTACTTTAAAATTCATGTTTATTATTTTAGCATTGCTCAAGGATTATTTCTGACACTATGATCAGGGATCATTCCTGAGAGGACTCAGAAAGCCATATAGCTTGCTCAGATTGTAAAATACAATCAATCTTTAGATAATATGAATTTTAGAATTTAATCTGTGGCTTGTCTTTCCTATCTTTATATGTTTCCATGGCTTGGTTTAAGTTGACTGAAAAACTGAGCTATCGTTTTATTTTCTCCTCACCCTTCCACTCTCAACCTTTCTCATATTCTTCCTGTTTGAATGTTCATTAGCTTTACCTGGGTCCTCTCTAGCTTTAGTTTGGAATCCAATTATCTTGATATAGAATATTGGGTGTCTTAGTCTAATTTCTGGTTTAAAAGCTCTGTATACCCATTAATTTATGGCAGATCTTTCTGTAAACCTACCTCCTTACCAATATTAATTGTATCTTAATTTGCTAACCTCTCATTCAACAATAGTACCATCAAAACTACTGGGTACATTCATATTTTTTATTTCTGGACTGTGACCCTAACCTTACTTCATCTCCATGGATAGATTTGCTTTTATCCTGTCCTTCTTAGTCATTGAAATTTCATCATGGTTTTGATTATTGTTTTTTTAATTGCTTGGATTTTTCTTCCAAATTCATATTTTAAATTACTACATATTTAACGTACTATATTTTCTTAAACTTACTATGTGGTTTGAAGTGGAAGAGGATAATAAATCATGTCATCTTGCTTAAAAAGTTTCATTTCTAACTTTAAATTTACAAAAAAATTTGATAAGTAATATTTGTGTGTAGGAGTAGGGCTTTGCTTTGCGCATGGCCAATTTGTCTTTGATTCTCTGGCATCCCATATGATACCTTAAGCACTGCCAGAAGTGATTCCTGTGTGCAAAACAAAGAGTATCACCTGAGCACCACCAGTGTGTCCTAATAAACTAAAAAGAGAAAACACCTAAATCTAAAACAAGAATCTTCCTAAATATATTTCTTATGTGAATAGAGTAACCTACATACTCATATATGCATATGTATATTTATATATGTGCCCACATATATTTATATGTGAGCAAATATATAACTGATGTGCACGCACATATATGACAATATATGTGCATTTGGATACTAAAAGGAATATTTTCCTCGTGTACTGTTTGTAATCATGGTGATTAAATAAAGATATTATATGAAAATTAGAATTTTAATGATATCCAAATCTGAGAATATGGTGCATGTATCAACACACCCTTAAGGATAGTCTAGAACCTGAGTTTGAACTCTGGAGAAGTAACGTGGTTATTTTATCTTTAAATTAGTGATTCCTTATGAGACATAACAGCAGTAAAGGGCTTGATTTGCTTGTATGAAATCCTGTATTCTCCCCCATTCTACACAAAGAGAAAAAGATAAAGAAAGGAGGGACATAAAGTAGAAGAGGTAAGGTGTTTGTGTTGGTTAAATACCCCTGGCAATATATGGTACACCTATCAGTGTCAGAGGTGACACTTGAACAGAGAGGATGAATACCTGAGCACTTCTGAATATGGCCCTCTAAATAAAAATTAAAAAGCAATTTAAGAAAAATTTCCTTAAATCTCGGGGCTAGATGATAGCAGCAGCTAGGGCATTTGTCTTGCACGTGGTTCATCTGGTTCCATCTCCTGCATCCCATATAGTTCCCTGAGCCTGACAGGAGCAATTTCTGAGCGCAAAGATAGGAGTAACCCTTGAGCACTGCTGGGTGTGACACAAAATCAAAAAAGAAAGAGAGAAAAAGAAAGGAATGAAAGAAAGAGAGAAAGAAAGAAAGAAAGAAAGAAAGAAAGAAAGAAAGAAAGAAAGAAAGAAAGAAAGAAAGAAAGAAAGAAAGAAAGAAAGAAAGAAAGAAAGAAAGAAAGAAAGAAAGAAAGAAAGAAAGAAAGAAAGAAAGAAAGAAAGAAAGAAAAAGAAAGAAAGAAAGAAGAAAGAAAGAAAGAAAGAAAGGGAGAAAGGAAGGAAGGAAGGAAGGAAGGAGAAAGAAAGAAAGATGAAAGAAAGGAAGGAAGGAAGGAAGGAGGGAAGGAAGGAAGGAAGGAAGAAGAAAGATAGAAAGAAAGATGAAAGAAAGAAAGAAAGATGAAAGAAAGAAAGAAAGAAAGAAAGAAAGAAAGAAAGAAAGAAAGAAAGAAAGAAAGAAAGAAAGAAAGAAAGAAAGAAAGAAAGAAAGAAAGAAAGAAGAAAAAGAAAGAAAGAAAGAAAGAAGAAAGAGAGAGAGAAAGAAAGAGAAAGAAAGAAAGAAAGAAAGAAAGAGAAAGAAAAAGAAATAAAAGAAAAAGAAGCAAATTTCTTGAGAAACAGTACTAAGACAAATATTAATTATTAAAAACTTATACCTAAATACAATTTATATTTCTCATCTCTAATCTGAGTCAGAAAAATGAGTAGGAAAATGCTCTCAAAGACTGACTTACGGGGGGAAAATCATAATAAGCACCCTCTCCAAATTTTCTAAGATTACAATGTCTAAGCCCAAACTAGAACCAGCTATAAGAGATAAAAGTATCATACTATAATTTACATTTAAATGCAGGACATTGTTCGCAAAAAAGATGGTCTTCTCAAGATTTAACACAGGAAGAGCTAGTCATTTTATAGTAGCAAGAGTAAGACAATGATAAATATGAACTACTTGGTTTCTTTGGACAAAGGTAGTATCATTTGCAAGTATTTCATGATCTTGTTCATAAAATTTTATGTTACATCCTATTTATATGATTTTCATGCCACTATACTTAGTAATGCAGTTTTGAAAATCTTAAATGAAATGGATACTGGTTTTGAAATATTCATGGGTGTACAGACTTTTTGATTGAGGCAAAAATATTTAATGAAATCAAACCTGCCAGACTTTAAATTGCAACTGAATTCACATGAATACAAATGAGCTTAAATATAATATTACATATGTATAAAAACTCAAATAAGAAAATATAAACCAACAGCTATGCTTGTATCTTTTAATTCTAAGCCGTGATAAAGGAATTACTCTACTGCTGATCATTAACATACTACTAAAAATTGTAATTTCTTTCCACTTTATTTTGCCTGATTATATGTTGCCATAAAATAGACCTTTGTAACTGACATAAATGTGAAAATGAGATATTTCTAGAAAGACTATTGGCAATAAAAAATCGGCTAAGGTAAATAGTTTAAGAATTGCTAGAGGCTTATGTGGAGATCAAATTTATCACTGCAAATCTATAGCATACACAATTAAATTTATATATATTTTTTATTACTCTTCCTTTTATGCATCTCCTAATACATTCTTTGCTCTTGTTCCTCAGTTCTCTGACTCTATTTTCAACTTCTAAAAGTTAGGTAAATTAATGTTATTACTTAATATGATCTAATTAGAATGTTTTATAAAGTTCATAAAACACAATGTGATTGAGTAGAGTATTTAATATAATGTTTGAATTTCTCATTCATATTAACATTAATGTAGCATCTTTAATCCACATTAGGCTACAAAATTGAGTAATATTCTTATATTTTCAATATTTTGGATGTAATATTGTATTTATTAACTAAATTATAATTTAATAACATGAAAATTTATTTTCTTATAAGATTACTTAGGAGTTCATATTGTCAAGTGTATGGCAACAATTATAAATATATAGATATGAACATATATAGATATATACTATATATAGATATAAATATTTACTATGCTTAAAAACCAGCAAAAAGTACTGAAATTAGAAAATAATGTTAGTCTTCAATAGGTTAACAAAGCCGACTTGAATAAATATTCCTTGCTTACAAGTTTTGAGAGATTTATGATTACTTGCCTAAAGCTTTTTCTCATAAAATACTTATTACTATATCTTGCCAAGTAGCCCTAGAATGACATTAACAAGGAAAAAAAATAAATACAACCCATTTTCAAAGACATTGATATATGTTAAATGAAGTAAAAATGTAATAGAATGCTGAGCATTTAGAGCAGGGGTCTCAAACTCGCGGCCCGCAGGCCATTTGCGGCCCTCCATACAACATTTTGTGGCCCGCATCCAGCCTTCAAATATCGCAGTATTCGCGATTATTCGCTTACCGAATAAACGCAATAAAAATCGCATTAGTAAGAAAAAAATCGCATTAAACATTTGCATACCCCGAGAAGTTCCGTTTGGGTTATGCAAATGTTTAATGCGATTTTTTTGAGATTTTTTTCTTACTAATGTGACTTTTTATTGCGAATATTCAGTATGCGGTCCTGCCTCATGCCGACTTTGATTCCTGCAGCCCTCAGGTAAATTGAGTTTGAGACCCCTGATTTAGAGTGATAGTGAAGTGTAGGTTAATTTTATCTTAGTCATCACATTCATCATTGTTGCTGAAGATAGATTTTTATATACCAGAATTATTTACTTTATATTAAAAGATGCCTTTCACGATATAAACTGACTCTTGCACCTGATTTTATTAAATATGATTGCCTGAGACAAGTTGATTAAATTTTGTAATAACTCAATTATACAAGAATACTTGCTGATAAAGCCCCAATGTATTTTATAAGTTTATAACATAAGCCGACATTCTGTAATCCTACGCAATTTCCAAAATGCTTTCATAAGCAATATGCTGTCGATTCTTATGACAATCGTTATGGTAGGAAGCAGTTATCTGAAACCGATTAAGTTAAAGGAAGAGTAAATCATTAACTATTAGATGGCTGAATTCAAAACTAATGAAAGGTTATCAGGTCTAAATTCGAATCCACAATTTTACTTTTAGTAGATATGTCCTTAGACAATTGTAAAATATTTTTGTGTATATTTCCTTTTCATTATAAATTAAGATATAAGCATCTTCCTTGTAAGGATGTTCAGTGATCAAATGACTTGACACCTGAAAAGTGCTTTGAATGCACTTATTCTTAACATTTGCCTATATATATATATATATATATATATATATATATATATATATGCTTATCAATATGTTGATTCTTGTTGAATAGCAACAAATTATCCATGAATTTTAAAATAGTATGCATTTGATGTACTGGTCAGAAGTGTGTGTGTGTGTGTGTGTGTCTATGTGTGTGCTTTTTGTTTTATTTTTTGTTATAGGTCACATCTAGCTTGCACAGGGATTATTCCTGGCAATGTTTAGGGTACTGAAAGAACTCAGTGGATAAAACTGAGATCTAATATGTGTAAGGCAAGTGTCATAATTGCTGTCTGGACCTAAAATTCTTTTAACTTTCAGATTTTGGGAGAGACAAATATAAATAAAATAGTATGAGAATTATCAAAGACCATAGAAACGAGGCTAAGAGGACTGGTCCATTGTAGGAAGCTTGACAAATTGAAGTACACAGAAGTATAATTAAAATAAAAAAAGACCCATAATGACAATGACAGTTGGAAATGATCATTCTGGTCAAAAAATGGGTTCTGAAAGGAGGTAAAGTGATATATATGTACACTTTCAGTAATAGTATGGCAAGCTATTGTGGCCAAAGGAAAAACAAGGGAGGGCAGAGACGGAGAGAGAAAGGCAAACAGGAAGGTGGAGATAGAGGAAAAAATTAGATAGAAAAGCATTTTCAAGGGACAAACTGTGGTGGGAAGTGTACACTGGGCAGGAATGGTTGTTGGACTATGATAAGACTGAAATTCAACCATCAATGACTTTTTAATTACATTGTGATCAATAAAATAGTAAACAATAAAGTAGATCTATACACATACATACACACTAAGTTTATAAAGTTTCTAGAGATGGTCATACTATCAAAGGAAAATCTAAATCTCAATTTCAGGGTGGAGTGGGCCATCCCCTCCTCCAGTGCTCAGAAGCTAGTCCTGCTTCCTGAACTTCTGGATAAACCTGTGTAGTTTTAGAAGAATAAAACTGATGATACTTTGAAAGCCACCAATCTATATAAAAAATTGGTAAAATTGAATATAGATCTGTTGAGTGAAATTACCCTTCATGTCTAAACTGGAACTTTTTATTCCTCTTCCAAAACTGTTATTTCTTTTTCATATTATCTCTAATTCAGTAGTAGTTGTCCTAGTTTAACGCTTAGATGATATACTTTGTCTCTGTATCAACCTGTTATTTCACAATTAACCTGACAATTTACGAGTTATTTCTATTAACTTTATATTTATTTATTTATTTATTTATATAATTTTAACTCCTGTATATTAGATTACCATCTTTTTTGCTATATCACTGAAATAGATATTTATTTGTCTCTTTGATTTGAAACTTTCTTGCTCAAATCTATTTGTTATAATTTGACAGTTATTTTTCTTTTCAAACAAAAATCTTATAATGATTATTTTTATTACGTCTATAATACTTAAAATAAGGCATAAAATTTCTAGTAAATCTCCCCATGTTTTAGTCCTGGATTTCTTTCTTTCTTGTTTTTTTTTGGGGGGGGGTTTACATCCGGCAGTGCTCAGGGGTTACTCCTGGCTCTACACTCAGAAATCGCTCCTGGCAGGCTCTGGAGACCATATGGGATGCTGGGATTCGAACCATCACCCTTCTGCACGTAAGGCAAACATCCTAAGGCCACGCTATCTCTCCGGCTTCCACACTTGTATTTTTATTAATTGAATGAATATATTGTTTGTTTGGGGCCCACATCAAAAGATTAGAGGTTACTCCTAGCCCTACATTCAGGAATAACATATGGAGATCTCAAAGGACTAAATGGCATGCTAGGGATGAACCTCATTAAAAACAAATTCCCTGTACATTCTACCTTGTCCCTAGGATCTGATAGATTTTGATCAGATCATTTAATAAGAAGGAAATAGAACTTGTCACTTTAGTGCAAAATCGGTTCTATAATTGGTTACTGCATTTAAAACAGATTCAAAAATTTAATATCTGTGATATATTAAAATTTTTATTTTGCTTGGTTTAATCATGAGCTAGGAATTCATGTTGATTTAACAGAGTAAAATCCATCACTTTTTCCCACAAGACAGTGATTTAAGGAAAAATTAGTCTGATCATAATGGATATTTTGTTAAAATGCCTATTCCTCCTCCTCCTCCTCCTCCTCCTCCTCCTCCTTCTTCTTCTTTTCTTCTTTTTCTTCTTCTTCTTCTTCTTCTTCTTCTTCTTCTTCTTCTTCTTCTTCTTCTTCTTCTTCTTCTTCTTCTTCTTCTTCTTCTTCTTCTTTTCTTCATCATCTTCTTTACTGGAAAAGGTAGTTATTCTTTTGTAAATATTTAATAGGGTTGTTGTGGCTAAAAAATAAGAAAAAATGTACAAAAGTTATTTTGAGTAAATTGGTACATAATTTTGAGCAGAACCTAGACGAGACGAGATTCACATTTCCAACATTATTTAAATTACTGAATTAAGTGAAAATAATAAGGAAGAGGGGCCAGAGAAATAGCATGGAGGTAGGGCTTTTGCCTTGGATACAGAAGAATGGTGGTTCGAATTCCAGCATCCTATATGGTCCCCCGAGTCTGCTAGGAGCGATTTCTGAGCTTAGAGGAGGAGTAACCCCTGAGCGCTGCCAGGTGTGGCCCCAAAACAAAACAAAAACAAAAGATAGGAATTAACAGTGTAATTTGGTTGAGATGTTGAAAGCAACATTAAAAAGTTACTCAGTTTAAAGTCCTCAAGTGTCATTAGGTTCAATACGAGTTCTAGAATAGCATAAGGAAATTAGCACTTAGATCTTCTTCCTTTATGAAATATGTACATTGTTTTAAGTGTGGTAGATATGTAAGTACACACATGCATCTTTGTAGATCTGTATACACTTCAATATATTTCATGTGAATATATCACTTCTTGGCAAGAAAAGTGGAAACGGAAAAGTGATTTGAAAGAAAATTGTATTTAGAATATACTTATAAAAATGAAAAAAATGGGCCCGGAGAGATAGCACAGCGGTGTTTGCCTTGCAAGCAGCCGATCCAGGACCAAAGGTGGTTGGTTCGAGTCCCGGTGTCCCATATGGTCCCCCGTACCTGCCAGGAGCTATTTCTGAGCAGATAGCCAGGAGTAACCCCTGAGCACCGCCGGGTGTGGCCCAAAAATCAAAAAAAAAATAAAATAAAATTGCGTTTTTAAAACAAGTCAAAATGTTTTAAATTTTGTTGGAAGAAATTAAAATTTAATTGTGTAACATGATATTTCTAGAACCATATGCATAAACATACTATTTAAACATTTAAATTTGATTTGTCTATAATATGAAGGATTAATTAATAAATTATAATAGGTTCTGTAGAAATAATTAAATCGCCTACTTTATGGATATTAATAACATATAATCTTAATGTAAACTTAATCCATCTTTAATAAAAATTTCTAAAAATGTTTATTTTGTTTACTGTGGTATGGGCTCTTTAAAATACCTGTAACTTTATATGATAATTGTTCATATATATTCCACAGTTGACTGACATGTTTAAATTTATGTTAGTTTTAATTGATAAATAACAGTGTTTTATTTTAAGAGTTTATTTTATGCCATGACTGAATCTGATGTCTTTGAAAGAATGGCAGTGGCTCACATAGTTGGAAAAAAGAGAGAAATGTAAGATTGATTCTAAAATTTAATCAAATGCTAATGAAACTCGTTTAGATTTGTGTAAATAGAACTATGTATATAATTAGTGTTGAGTTACATATGGGATTCATCCAGAATGTGTTTTCTTCTATGTGCAGCTCAAGAACATTCAATGGATTTTGTATTTTATATTTTAGCTTGTATAACATAATTCCAGACTATAAAATTTCAAAATATTTAATATGTGTCTCTTTTATCTTGTGTTTTAAACTCATATCTCAAAACTCAGCTTGATGTTTTAAATTTTATTGACTTTTGCTTGGCTTTGCTTTACACTTATTAATTTAGAGATGCTTAGCACCATTTTATTATAAATATGTTCTAAACTCTATAAGTATTTAATAGAAATCAACATCTGGAGTGGAATCGATGGTTGCAATGCTTTCATATAGGTTATAAAATGATCTTCATCTTGTGGATTCTTATAACTCTTGTAGCTATACAACAAGTTGGTATTAGTAAATTGAGACATGAGGTTTTGTGATTGAGAGCAGAACTTTCTGACTGATATCCATGCTGTTTCATTACAGTGGGATTTTACATTGTATATTAATGCAATTTTGAAATATGAATTAAATACTAAATTTTGAGGTCATAGGTTATAAATAAATAACTAGAGAAATAGGCATAGATATATCCATATGATTATGGAAGAAAGATAGTAATAAGCTGTCTACATGGTAGAATATGAAATAAAATAAGTGTATGTTTTATCATCTGAATAATAATTTTAGAGTCAAAATTTATAGACTAATACATTATTGCCTAAATTTAGATAATAGATAGATCTTAGATACATTGTACACATAATGAACCCTGATTATTGTGTAAATTACTAAAAGTCACTGTCTAATGATGTTGTCTAATGACATTGACTAAAAGTCATTTTTAAATGGAACCAACCACTTATCTCTAACTACATTTTGTTAAGTGAATGTCTTTTTCTATCACCTCCAGGTGCTCAAATATCTAATTCACTAGGGTATGCAAAGTCTTCTGTAGGACTTTCTTATTAGGGGAATAAGAGATCACTCCTTGAATCCCTAACCTTGAGTGCTTTACATATTTGTGTTAAGCATTAGAAAGATTAAGGTTGTAAAGACATATTCTAATTAAGGTTGTACTATTTTTACATTAAATTGGTATAAAATAATATTAGAAAATGGATTGTAACAGGCTTAGAGGACATTTTGATAAATTTAAAATACCAAAGCTTTCCATAATAAAAGAAAGTTCACTGCATCATTATTCTGTCCTTTGTCTATTCAAATCAAATCAGACCTCATTTTTTATAACCTTAAATAAAATAAACAGAGATAAATTCAGACAGAAGTGAGAATTTAAGAACACTTTATTTAATGTAGTGATATTTATAATGTTTGCATAAATGAGTAACCTTGAGAAAAGGTTACAACTATATTGTAGAATCTGGAAACAAGGCTAAGACCTGCTCATTCCCTCCAGCCATTAGCTAAACCTCTTTATGTTAGCACAGTTTGTGTTTAAAAAACACATTTAAGAAATTAATTCCAATTAACCCTTTAAATAAAGGTGATGATAAGAAAGTTTAAATCTTGATTGGTTCTAACTAAATCAAATACTTAAACTTAGGATTTGGGTGAGAACTCTCGGGTGGCTAACATAAATGAAGGATAAGTAAAGAAAACAGGAACAGTGCCAATTAGAACATTGGATGAAGCCCAGAATTTAGTCCTCTAATGATGTGTTTAATATTGCAGGGCATGTTATTGCGATATGTTTTATGTCGAAGTGCTAAAAATATTTAATCATTGCCAATAGTCTTCTCTGCCATCATTTTAAACATTCATGTTGAAGAGATTCATTTAATTATATACATATAGTTTATAAGTATGTCTATTAAAACTTGAATTCATTAATTAGTATGGCTATATTTAAATACTATTTCTTTACAGTTAGCTGTACTTTTAGTCTAAATCTAATATAAGCTAAAAATTTGAACTTGATAAATTATATAGCTGTAATGAGTGTATTTAAACATTGAATGTATAATTTAATATAAAATATTTTATTAATTTAGAATTGAGGTTTTATATATATAAATACTTATGGCTTCAATGTATTAAACAATTTTAGGGTTCTTAGTTTTTGTTAATGTTTAATTTCAAAATCTCTAAAGAATACATTCATTCTTGGGGCTGGAGAGATAGCATGGAGGTAAGGCGTTTGCCTTTCATGCAAGAGGTCATCGGTTCGAATCCCAGCGTCCCATATGGTCTCCCGTGCCTGCCAGGAGCAATTTCTGAGCATGGAGCCAGAAGTAACCCCTGAGCACTGCCGGGTGTGACCCAAAAACCACAAAAAAAAAAAAAAAAAAAAAAAAAAAAAAAGAATACATTCATTCCTTCTAACAAGATGAAATGACTGACACATAAATAAAAAACGTTTTATGTATTAGTAATAAGCATGCAGTTTAAGTTGTTTCATTATGCTTTCATTTGTAATTCTATAGCTGCTGCAATTTGTAAGTTAATGATTTTTGTAAAGGGAAACTTGTGAATTGTTATATTAATCTTTTATTCATGTACTATATATTATTATATAATTATCATCTTATGAACTTCACTTTAGACAGCTAAGGATATCCATATGTGAAAATATATTTCAACTCTCTTCTAAGCAATAATTTACATTTTTAATAAAATGCTTCATGCATAAACAATTTTAGTTTTTCTCTACTATATGATGAATTTGCTTAACATAAATAGAAAATAAATAAAAATATAATGTAAGTAATAAAATATGAGCCATATTGTGGCATAACAAAATGAAATATTATTATGAATTTAAGTGATTATGTCAGATTAACTACAGATATTTTTAATATAGTAACATAATTGTTATCATGACTCATTTGAAGTTTCTAAAAAAATTGAAATTCTGTTAAGATACTTAAAAGATTGACTTATAGGGGTCGGAGTGATAGCCTGGAGGTAGGGCATTTGCCTTACATCCAGAAGGATGGTAATTCCGGCATCTCATATGGTCCCCTGTGCCTGCCAGGGGTGATTTCTGAGTACAGAGCCAGGAGTAACCCCTAAGCGTTGACCTCCCCCAAAAAAGATTGACTTAGAGATATCTAAGTCTACTTATTTTTTTGCTCTCTACATATACATTAAAGCTTTCTTTTTATCACTGATATTGGTTAATTATTTGATGTTATTGTGTTAAATTAGTGTTTTTAAGAAAAAAGTATAATATCATTCTCTAGATATTGAGTTCTTAGTTTTGGCAATTTGTGTTCATGAAAATTTTTATAAAATTAAAAATAATTAAATTATACCTACTATTACAAATAGAAATAACATTAAATCAGTGACTGGCATGTTATTTAAGCATTATTGACTGCTTTTAGAACAGTTAGTGAACAAGAGCTAGAAACTGCTATTTATCATCATAAATCTGGCATTAAATTATATAGCTGGAGCATTAGTACAATAGCAGGTCACTTGCTTTTAATATGGACAACCAGGGTTTGATCCACTACACCTCGTATGACCCACTGAGCCCCACCAAGAAAGAATGAAACCTGAGCTCAGATGTGTTATACAACACCATCACACACACACACACACACACACACACACACACACACACACACACACACACACACATACACACAAAGAAACATAGCATAACTATTGTAATATTGAGTAAGTTAATTTTCTTTTTTTTAATTTTTTTTTTTTTGTTTTTGGGCCACACCCGTTTGACGCTCAGGGGTTACTCCTGGCTATGTGCTCAGAAATCGCCCCTGGCTTGGGGGGACCATATGGGACGCCGGGGGATCGAACCGCGGTCCTTCCTTGGCTAGCGCTCGCAAGGCAGACACCTTACCTCCAGCGCCACCTACCCGGCCCCCTGAGTAAGTTAATTTTCAACTCTGAAAACTTCAATTCTTAAATAAGAATTTCAAACTTCTTTTCATACCTTATAGTAATTTTGGAAAATAATAATTATATTTAAAAACAAAAATGTAAAACCAAGACCTTATTATAAATAATATTTGCAAGATAGTTTTTAAAATTTAGTTTCACAATTTATAATATGCCTAGATATTATATTTGATATGTAACTATTATATTCCTGTATGCTATGTTATATCTTAAATATTACTATGCAATTTAAATTTTTATAAAGTCTTAGAACTCAAAATCTGTACAGTCCTCAGTGCGCATACACATGACTCACAGATTATTAAATTTAAACCAGATTAATGTATTGCACCAACTATTAGCTGTAGAAGAGTTCCCTGTGGTCTCTGAATGTTGAAGCAATCCAACATCTGGGTTCTAATAGACTTCTAAAAGATAAATCAAAGAGCCTCATCAGCAAGGCTGATGGTTGCTTTTACATTATCTTTGGAGTGAATAAAACCCTGTGGACCTGACTGACAGCATCTTCTTTACCTTCCTGTACTTCAAGGCTGTTCACAATTCCCCAAAGCCCTCTATCACCTACTTCTCAGTTAAAAGAGGGCTGAAGAAGCCTTTGTAAGCTAAATACAAAATATAAGTGCATAAACATGTGAAACCATTAACTCTTAAGGACAGTCTTAAGAATAAAACAAAACTCTGATTCACCAAACAGAAAAGTCCGATAAAAACTTATATCTTTGAAATACCTTTTTTTTTTTAATTCATGGCACATAAATTCAAAGCTTTCAAGCAGAAAATTCAGTCAAGTGAGAGCTATTGGTAGTTTGAGTTCAAAGTCAGTGAGCAAATGGGAATCATTGCAGCATCTTTCTCATTTCCCTAGTGGACATTAGACCACTCAAAATGTGTCACATAATTTACAGTCCCTTGATAGTAATTGAATATACACATCGAGAGTGCACTGGCAGAACACTTAAGGAAGATTGAGTGCAAGAGGATCTGCTGACGTTATTTTTGGCTCTGCCCCTGAATTGGGCCATTTTTATTCCTTGAGAGTAATTTCAATTTGGTTTTCTCATCCCATTAAAACAAAGTCTTAGGGAAAAGAGATTAACATCAGTATCAAAAAAATTGCGACTTTTTGTTTCAGAGAAAACATTTTAGTTAATAGCAATAGGAGAAAATAAAAATCTACAACTGATCATAGTTTTAAGCTATAGGAATAGTAGGATCAATATGCTAGAAAAATGACTTTGTTGATGTTTCCTAAATGCAGAGTGATGTTTTCTAATACATAGTATTTTTCTTAATGATCCATGTATGCACTAATAATTAATGAAAGTAGAAAACAGTTCTTCAGTTTGAATTATAAATGATGAAAATTATGTTTGCACTATGAATTCTAAATTTCCATAATATTATGACCCCAGAAATGTTTATTTGAAATATAGTTTATAGAAAATATTTGTTCTGCAAGATGAGATCTCCTTCGGCAGAGAGCTTTAATATTAAGTTGCTACTGAGATAAATAATAAGAATTTCAGCAAAGTTTATAAAGTCTTCCAAGATTTCAAACACACACACACACACACACACACACACACACACACACACACACACCACACACAAACCCTACTCTAATGACTTTTTCAAAAAGAGTTTTGGTTCCCTTTCTCAGCTTGCCTTTATCCCTTGCCCATTTCTTCTTTTAGATTTGGAGCACTTTAATTATGCCTACAAAAATTGCCTTAATGGGTTTTATTTTATCATTATATGCATATGCATATCTATCTATATATGGACACATATGTCCAGCTTTTCGTATTTTTCCACTATATTCTTTGATATTTTCAAAATATTTTTTATATTTCTTTTGATATTTTCTTTGATATTTCCCAAGTAATCAGATGAACTTTTTCGTGACAAGTAGGATTTTCTTTTTCACATTTAATTTACCAAGACAGAAATGGTTGTGAAAATGAAAGTGATTAAAAAAAAAGGTCCGTCAGTGAATATTCTTTCAGCTTAATGAGGACATTTGAGTATTTCCATTAACAATCCAATATTTGAATTTTTTCAAGAAAAATTCCTCTGTCCTAAGACAATGTAGGTCTTTGATAATTATGTATAAACACTTTTATGCTAAATTCCTTTTATTCAGCTAGCTAAAATATTGGTAATACCCTGCCAAGTGTATAATACAAGCTATAAATTAACAACTCAATCACAATGTTACAGTTCTAACTTTTACTAATTGTTGGTAAAACTACTATTTTGATAGATACTTAAGAGTAAAAGTCAAATATATTTCTTTTCTTCTCTTTATATTTAGAGATCTCATACAATGGTGCTTAGCACTCCTGGGGACCATATTGCATGTCAGGAATTGAACCCAGTTTGGTCATGTGCAAGGCAGACTCCCTACTGCTGTGCTATCACTCTGGTTCCACGAGTATATTTTTGATTAAGTAACTATTTTATGTATATGTTCTATTTATATTGGATGGATTGGCTTTTAGTGTTTGTATGCGGAAATATGAATTCTAAAGATACTATGTTCTTTTTTTTTTCAGTTGTTTGTAATTTTTTCCTTTTTTATTTATTTAAACACCTTGATTACATACATGATTGTGTTTGGGTTTCAGTCATGTAAAGAACACCACCCATCACCAGTGCAACATTCCCATCACCAATGTCACAAGTCTCCCTCCTCCCCACCCGACCCCCGCCTGTACTCTAAACAGACTCTCCATTTCCCTCATACATTCTCATTATTAGGACAGTTTAAAATGTAGTTATTTCTCTAACTAAACTCTTTGTGGTGAGCTTCCTGAGGTGAGCTGGAATTTCCAGCTCTTTTCACTTTTGTGTCTGAAAATTATTATTGAAAGAATGTCTTTCATTTTTCTTAAAACCCATAGATGAGTGAGACCATTCTGCATTTTTCTCTCTCTCTCTGACTTATTTCACAAGATACTATGTTCTAAGGAAGAGAAAATTCTGTTAACAATAAGATACTAACATCTATTTTATTTTATAACCTTTTGTATTTATTTAAAACAAGAAAATTAAGACTTAAAACTCTATTCTCAGCAAAATAAGGTAGTATTTAAAGAATATTGTCAACTATTTCAATTTTGTTGATCGGAAACACTGAACTGACAAGTGTGTGTTTTTATTTAATCCTAAATTCTGTAATTTATTATGTCACTTGAGTTACTCATGTCTTTTACCAAATCACTATGAAATATGGAGACTCATAAAGTAATTAGGAAAGAGTAATAAGAATTAAATAATAAAGACACAGGCAGACTTCTAAACATTTTTAGAGTAAGACATTACTTAATTAGATCAGTTCACAAATCATGTAAGTTCATAAAATTTTTTGCTTGTTTTGGGGCTATACCTCACAGCACTCAGATTTATTTCCGATTCTTCTCTCAGGATTCAGAGAACATTTCAGAGTACCATATGTGTTGCTGAAGATTGAAGAATATAAACATGAAAGATAAATGCCTTACCCACTGTATTATTTCTTGTCCCCAAATGAGCACTTTTTTAAAGTAATTTCTGTCTATATCACTATATATTTTAAAATGGTAGAATAACGTGAAATATGAAGATGATGATGATATAAGTCTTAATGTAAAAAAGTAAATATAGGCAAAATATTAAATACAATATTGCACATCCTATTGCAATAAGTGTCTGGTTTTATAAAATTATCTTTATTTAAACACCATGATTAAAAATATGAGTGTAGTTGTATAATTTGTCATGTAAAAAGCACCCCCCCTTCACCAGTACAACATTCCCACCAGAAGAGTAAAATATGATGAGATATTTTTAAGAACCATCTTCTATTTTTTGTTTATTTTTGTTTTGTTTTGTGCAATGCTCAGGTCTTACTCATGGTTCTACACTCAGAGATTACTCCCAGAATTATTCCTGGCAATGTATGGGGTGCCAGGGATTGAACCAGGGCAAGTTGCCTGCCAGGCAAATGTGCTGCCATCTGCATTTTCACTTGGGCACCTTATATTTGTTTTTTTAACTGATAGGTATTATAAATATTTTTCACTTTAGAGATACTATTAAATTAATTACTAACATTGGATTTATTATCTGTGTGATATTGTTTTCTTGTTATGGTGAATATATTTTTTAAAAGCTGAAAGAATATTGCAGGACTGTAATTGATTATTTTTATAAATACTACCCACAGTGGTGCCTTTCGTTACTCCTTTGCAGAGCTTATCCAGCACACGTTCTGTTACTAATGAAGGTGGTGCTTCTTAGCTACTAGAGTTAAATCCAGTAGTGTTATTGGAGGCATGTGTGCTGGGGATAAAACTAGGAATCTTTGTAATGCTAACTATGTGATTTTTATCACTTGAACTTTTTCTTGCACCTTAGTATGAATTCTTAACTACTGAACAAATAAATGAACTAGTATGTCACCCATTCCCTCTCTTAGAAGTCCAATTTAATTCTGCTTTTCTCTAGATGTTGCAAATGTTTTTCTGTGTCCTCTGAAGGACAAGTAGGTGGCCAAAGAAATGAATTCTTGTGTCTGATAGCCATTATTTCATGTGTTTTTTCTGTATTAAATAGATTAGCTTTTCTTTTCTTTTTTTTTTTTTTTTTTTGCTTTCTTTCCACACCTGCCAGAGGCCATTCTTTGCTCTTCACTCAGAAATTACTCCTAGCAGAGCTCAGGAGAGCATATAGGATGCTGGAGAATGAACCCTGGTCTGCTGCATGCAAGGCAAATTCCCTACCTGCTGTGCTATCCCTCCAACCCCCAAATAGATTATCTTTTATGGAAGCATAGATACCCAGAAAGCAAAATTAATATCTTTAGGAATACTATATAGGACAGGTGAGAATGAATGAGGGTGAAATATTTAGTTAGGAACAGACCCTTTGAATCTTTTAAAAATATTATTTTCATTGTGGTATTATGGTTTACAATAGAATTAATATTATTTTATGTTGACAATGTTACTGTCCCACACCCACCAACAAAGTGACATTGTCATTGTCTCCGAGTCTCTTTATCTTACTTCAAAGACTACCTCAGTTCATACTTCTAGTAGAAATATCTCAAATTTGTTTCCAAATAGAGGGACATTTGATACCTTTTCTTTCTGTCTTATTTTTCTCAGTTGTGAGAGGTCATGTAGTATTTGTGTTTTTCCTCTGACTCACTTTTTTATTAGCACAACACCCTTCAGTTCAATTAGAAGATGCTTTTTTCAAGTTAAAATAAACTGCATGCTTTTTTATTTTCTCATAGCTTAATAGGATTTGATTGGATAAATATGCAGCAGTTGCCTTCTTCACTCATCCATTGCTAGCCATTTGATATATTTTCAGATCTTAGCTATATTTTAACAATAATGTGAACATGGATGTGCATATATGTGTAGTCAACATTTAATTTTTGTCCTTAAGGTAGCCCAGGAGTAGGGTGTGTCAAATGAAAGTTCTATTTTAAATGGTTTGATAAATTTCCCTAAAGGTTAAAGAAATAATATTCCTACCAAAGTAACTGATATTCCCCTTTTCACAACATCTTTGGCAGTATTTACTATTTTCAAACTCTCATACAGAATATTTTCACAGTGTTTGGGATAGGTCTATGGATTTTATTATTGAGATTTATTTAAGAATAGTTTTTAGGGTGGGCCACATTTAATGATGCTCAGGGATGACTCTTAGCTCTGTTCTTGGGGATCATTCCTGGCAGTGCTTGGAGGAAAAAGGGTTTCTGGTGATCAAACACGGTTTGCTACATGCAAGATAAATACCTTATTCTGTTTTGTGGTTATAATTTTGACTTTTTTTTATGAGGGGGCACATTCAGTGACACTCAGGGGTTACTCCTGGCTATGCGATCAGAAATTGCTCCTGGCTTGGGGGAACATATGGGACTACGGGAGGATCGAACCTAGGTTTGTCCTCGGTTAGCCACATGCAAGGCAAACACCTTATTGCTTGTCTCACCACTCGAGCCCCCTGTGGTTACATTTATATCTTGGCTATTAACCCTATGTCAGCTGTATGATGTGTGAAATTTTTCTCTTATTTAGTAGAGGTCCTTTTGACTTAATTATTGAGAACAAAACAAGCTAGAGATTACAGATTTTTTTTTTTGGAGGAGAAGGATTTGGGAAGCTCACCCGGTTATGCTCAGGATTTACTCTCGGCTCTGCAATCAGGGATCACATCTAGAGGTGCCAGGAATAGGGCTGAGGTTGGTTACATGCAAGTCAGTAACTAGCCTGCTGTACTTTCTCTCTCAGTCCCTCTGATTTCATTTTTAAATCTGGCCAGTTTTCTTAACACCATTTATTGGAGAGGCTTTCCTTGCTCCATTTAACGTACCTAGAACTTTGTAAAAAAAAAAATTAACTGCCCATAAAATTGAGGATTTAGCTGACAGCTGGATCTTTAAAAAGCATTTACATTCCTAAGTGGTAACCTAAGGTACTGTGAGATGCACACAGATGCACACAGTTATATGTAAATAAGTTTTTCACCCTAGAATAATATCAATATGGAGATAAATATTGTCAGATAACTAAAACTTAATAAATATTTTAATAATAAACATGTTTCAGAAACTATTCAGTGACATATGTATATATCAACTTTAATATGTTTAGATCATATTAAATTATTAAATATATTAATTATTACATAATTACATTAGTATAATTAATCATCACAAAAACTTGCATAACATCTTTGTATGAAAAAATTTAGGTACAAAGAAATTGAATTATAGATACTGAGTAATAGAAATTAATATTAATGGAAAATTAGATTTTAACTGAATACTCTATCTTCAAAGTTTACTTCAATCTTGTAGTAAAATTTAATCTTTAAATAAGTGGTGGAAAAAACTACAACAAATACTCTGGCTAAATTTTTTCCTTAATATTTGAGTGAAAGTGAAAAATAGTTCTTATCTCTAAAAAGTTATGGACCTAAGATGCTATTCAAGATCTTATTAATATAATAGAATAATATAATTATATGTAAGATGATAATAAAATAATATTGTAAAAAGATACAATGGGAGAAAATACAAAAGAAGAGTTCAAGACACCAGAAGTTCATCAAATAAACATTTTTCCAGCTGAAAAACAATTATATCTGTGTACTAGAGAAACAAATGTGTAACAAGATACAGAGCTGACTCCAATTGGAGACCTGAAATTCCAATGCAAAACCCACAATGTCAAATCCAAGCCAAAACCCAAAGGGAAAAATACAAAATGAAAGACCTGGCTAAGAGCTAAATTGAAAGGAGATAAAACCATAACTCACCCCTAGTCATAGCACATAGCAAACTAGAACAACAAAACTTAAAATAACAATAACAAAGTATATAGCTGCTGAAATCTCTACAACCACAGTTTTCGACCTCAATTTAGGAGTGTTTTCATTTGAAAAATCTTTGTATTTACTCTTAACAATTTACCTTTAAAAAACACTTTTGCTGACGTTAAAAAAGGTGACCTATTAAACTTTTTCTGAACACTAGAAATTTTGAATATAATAGACAAACTTTGAAATAAACTTAAGTCATATTACAAGGTCAATAAAAAGTTACAAAATATCGGAGTGAAAATATGTTGCATTTGAGCCTTTTGTTAACTCAATCTGACCCTAATAAGTGAATAATTTGTGCACCATCACTTTACTTATGCACCTGGCGATATGCTAAAATGCTAAGGATTTTTTTCCCAATATCAAACTTGTCCAAATATCAAGAGGGACCATCCATTATTCAGAGTTCATTATCTTTGAATAACTAATCTATCAATGTTGTCTTCTTAACAGAATGGCATTAACTAAGCCATTGATATTTAAATCAGTGACTTATATGGATACCCAAAATGAAGGGTTTAACCGGGAGTTTTCTGGTAACATTAAGTTAACATTAACTCAGAAAATATTCTTTTTCATTTTCATTATAATACTCTCCAAACGGTTTTTTAGAAATATTTGACATTTTACACATCTCATACATGGAAATTTAGCTTGGAGAGAATAATGGGCAAGAAGGTCTTAACCTGAATCCCTAAATATAACGATGCTCTAGCTTTGTTTCTGCTCAGCTCTCATTAATCTTATTGGCATAATAAAGGGCAGATCAACATTGATTATGGAAACAAACACAATTAGCACCGATATAGCGTATGTTCACAATGTTGCAGTCTGATGATGAATAAGTTGTGCCTGATACCAACACCTGTTCTTGATGATGATGCAGACACCCACCCCTGTGGAGTTATGAGCTCCCGCACATAGCAATGCATTTCTTTCCACTTGTAGTGGTGGATGAAGAAATCTGGTAAACCCTCCACCCCAGCTCTCCAACCACACCCTTGATCATCTATTTCTTCTATATTAATTAATTTTATAGTTTACAGTGATGTTCATTTATTCAGATGAAGAGTATACAGGTGGTTATATGTTAGCTCAATAGGAAAAGATTAGGTTCCTTCACATTCTTGATGAATAGCAAACCTAATTTCATAGCAGAGTAGTAATTTTGGAAACACATTTTCAGTTACCTTATTTGCATCTGATATTGACTGAAATTTCTAACCTCTCAAATACTTTGACACTTTTGGAAGAATAGATTAAGAGCTATTACCAGCAAAGCTGTTATTCAGGATAAAGACAATCCCAAAATTGAAGTGAGAGTAATGTAGCACAAGGGTGGGCATCTCTTTTGATTATTAATATTCAAAACATTTAATGTGTGTATGTCTATTTATATACAACATGTCAAATCATAAACAACACAGTTCGTGTATTTTAAATATTGTTTCAACAGGGAATAATGGATTCCTAACTTACTTGGTGCTTCATTATTATTTCATGACCTTTGTTGCTGTCTTGTTTCTGGGCCCCATGTGATGTTTCCATGTTGCTGCTTCATGGACTTATTCTGTAAATCCTACTCTTCATATTACACAACTTAGTTAACCATTTCTTTTTCTGCCTATACATATATCCTATTGCTATGTTTAAGTGATCATTATTTGAAGACACTTTTGTTTACTTTTCCCTACTTTATTTTCTTTGTACTTATATTTCCACAAACATTGTGTTTTCTCTTAAATTTATTCCATATTCCACTACTTTAAGAATCTTTTAGTTTTTAAACTTTTTAGTTTTGTCTCTATGTCTGTTCCTAGTAGTTCTCAGGTACAATTCTCAACCTACTACTCAATGTTATTACTGGTCTTGCCGGGAATTGAACCCAGGCTTCATGCATGTACAAAAAATATTCAAAAAGCCTCTCTAAGCAAATTTTTTTACCAAATTTATTCTTGTTTTGCCATGTTCTTTTTTTACTGGTTAACTTCTTAAATGTCTAAATTATTTGTGTTTGTTTCCTCTTGCCTTTGTCTTTCTTTTATTAAAATAATAAAAATTTTATTTATCAATTCACCTATCCTTTATCCATTTTTCTGTCATTGTTGAATTGGAAAACATGCATATCTTTGGCTGTGTTGTACAGAAACCTCATTATCATGCTCAAAACCTTGCTTCCCAGGCTTTGCACACTTTTAGTGTGTTGCTAACACAATATGTACTTGTGTGCTCACTGAGGTTTGCGAATCAGATTTATTACTCTAATGGCACTGAGCTCATAACCAGTAGTACCACCAGAATCAAACTTCACATATAGAAGCAACACTGAGTATTCAACTTGTGGCCTCATGATTAGAAAATATGTTCTTTTGCTATTGAGCCATCAACAAGACTCAAGGTTTTATTTATTTACTCACAAAAAATAGGAATGGAGTGTCAATATACAGATTGTCAAAACTTCCTATCCATATGTATGTCTATTTATACTATTTTCTTCTCTTTCTGTATTTATTTCAATATATATTCCAATTTCTATAAAATTAAACATTTCAACTTTTATTTTTCAAATAGACTTGACTTTGTGAAATATATTATAATAGTGCAGACTTGAGTTAGCCTCCTTAGATTCAAAAAACCTGCATTTTTTTAGACAGAATACAGGATTTCTTTTCATCTTTATTTTCTAGCTGTATGTACTAAAATAATAATTAATATAATTTATAGCAGCTATTTGATAAATATAGTATATGTGTATGAATGTATCACATGTTTGATAAACTTAACATTAAGTGTTTTACAGTTATTATTTAGATATTTTATCACTTCTTTAATCCAATAAATTAGCAATGTATCTGATAAAATTATCAACTATCTACAAGGTCAAGGCACTTGTCTTTCACAGGACTGATACTGGCCTGATCCCTCACACTGCCTTATCCCTAGAACTCTACTCTGCTGGGGGAAATCCCAATTAAAGCACAATGGAAGTAGCCCCTACTACTCCGACTACCCACAACTTAAAAATTAAAAAAATAAAAACTTCAACTGTCATTTGAAATGAATAAATAAGATTAAATAATGAGTAGAGAATTAGTATGCACTTAAACTGTATCTTTTTTCAGATATCCACACACCAAGAAAATCACTGTCAAAATATATTTTTACATATGAAAACAAATTACACTTCCTTCTAGCAGTTATATTCAAGAAAGAGAAAGTATATAGGAAAGAATGGATATGGCATTACTATTGCAAATACTTTCTTTCCCAACTCTATTTTTATAACGTAAAATCTATTATTTTCATGACAGCCAAATAATCACTTAAAATATGTCAGATCATGGTTTCCTATGTTCAAATCCAGTTTCTTGCTTTCTAATTCACAAAGAGAAAATACAAATTCTCTACAGCATAGCCAATATGATTATATTTGACCCTCCCCATATTTTAGACATGTATTATGTATGTGTCAAGAAATTTTCTGACAGTAAATCTACTAATAATCCCCAAAATGTCTAATATAACATTTTAATATCTATAGCATTTATTGTAATGTTCAATTTTAGTAGACACAGAAACACTTCCTGGATTGTCTTGTGTTTCAAAATAGCCTCCTCATTTAAAATAAGTTTTTTTTTAAAAAATACCTTAATATAATTGTTGGATTGTTTATACCACTTTTGTTTTAGAATACAATTTTGACCATGACAGAAACATTGCTTTTATGAAACATAGTTTTTGGGTGCATAGTTAATGAAATCTTTCTTTTTATCTGTTATATGAATTATTTACAAAAATTTATATTCTTGATTTATTTCATTGCATCAATTTGATATTTGATATTTCTGTTTTATTTTTTAACCAAGCGCATAAAGCTATAATTGCACATTTAATTTTAGCCATTGAGGTTTCTTAATTTCTTTACTACATTTATATAATAGTTGGGTTAGAACATTTTGGAATAAATTTGAAATTCCTTATAGAAGTTTGCTTTGAAAAATAATCATGCATGAGTAAAGGTACAAATAAGTATTTTTTTTATATTCTGTACAGAGTGAACCTTTTTTCTTCAATATTATTTATAATGTCACAAAACTAAAAGCTAATTTCGTTTAAATTGCTATAACAAAATAGAATAAACAAGAAAGGAAAGAAAGAAAAAAGAAAGAAAGAAAGAAAGAAAGAAAGAAAGAAAGAAAGAAAGAAGGAAGGAAGGAAGGAAGGAAGGAAGGAAGGAAGGAAGGAAGGAAGGAAGGAAGGAAGGAAGGAAGGAAGGAAGGAAGGAAGAAGGGAAGAAAGAAAGAAAGAAAAGAAAGAAAGAAGAAAGAAAGAAGAAGAAAGAAAGAAAGAAAGAAAGAAGAAGAAAGAGAAGAAAGAAAGAAGAAAGAAAGAAAAGAAAGAAAGGGAAAGGATGGGAAGGGGGAAGGAGGGAGGAGGAAGGAAAGGAAGGAAGGAGGAAGGAAGGAAGGGAAGGAAGGAAGGAAGGGAAGGAAGGAGGAAGGAAGGAAGGAAAGAAGGAAGGAAGGAAGGAAGAAAGGAAGAAAGAAAAAAGAAAGAAAGAAAGAAAGAAAGAAGAAAGAGAAGAGAAAGAAAGAAAGAAGAAGAAAGAAAGAAAGAAAGAGAGAAAGAAAGAAAGAAGAGAGAAAGAGAAAGAAAGAAAGACAGAAAGAAAGACAGAGACGAAAGAAAGAAAGAAAGAAGAAAGAAAGAAAGAAAGAAAGAAAGAAGAAAAAGAAAAAAGAAAGAAAGAGAAAAGAAGAAAGAAAGAAAGAAGAAGAAGAAAGAAAGAAAGAAAGAAAGAGGGAGGGAGGGAGAAGGAAGGAAGGAAGGAAGGAAGGAAGGAAGGAGGAAGGAAGGAAGGAAGGAAGGAAGGAAGGAAGGAAGGAAGGAAGGAAGGAAAGAAGGAAGGAAGGAAAAAAGGAAGGAACGAAAGAAGGAATGAAGAAAAGAAAAAGGAAGGAAGGAAGGAAAAAGGAAGAAAGAAAATAACATTCTAATAGAAAATATATTTATAGGTTGGCATTCTTTGAGACTTTTAGGATATAAATATACATGGTATTTATGCACACAACTTGCAAAAATAAAAACAGCATAGATACAGATTTGTGCCTATAAATGTACACAGAACTATGCATTAATAATAATAATAAACAGTGATCCTTAAACAGAGGTGTTATTTTTTCTATTTTCAAGATCAATAATTTCATGATTTATGTGCTGGTAGTTAGTGGGTGGTCCCTTCTTCATGTTTACCATTAGGTAAGTACCTTCTCACTGTGTATTCACTGAGTAGAGAGACAAAGACAGAAAAATTGTATTAGTTTACTCATAAAGTTTACTCAAACCACATCTTGGAATTTCCACCCTTTTGACTTAATCTAAACTTAATTCCCTCCAAATGCCAAGGCCTATAGTTTACAACTTCAGCTCAGAAATGATTGGGTTGAGTGTGTTATTGTAAACGTTACACCAAATGAAAATACATTTTTCTTTGTGTTTTAAATTTCACCCTTACATGAGAAATTGCGCCAAATCCTGCTCCCAGAGGAACCGAAGATTCTATTGCTGAGTGAACGGGTTACATAACAAGGGTAAGAGTAGAGGCATTTGATAGAATCTGGACCTTAGAAATAGACAATGGATAATGGACAGTGGATAAGACACTTTGTTTGCACACGGCCCACTCACGTTCAATTCCTGATACACCCCCCCAAAAAAAAGGTGCCACCAAGACTGCTTAGAATCATTCCTGAGTACGGAGTCAGGAGTATGTACTGAACACAGCCAAATGTGCCCTTCAAAAACATTAATAAATAAATAAACAAACAAACATAAATTTTAAAATGCATCTGAGTGCTGAATTTCCCACAAGGCAAAAGGACAGTTAATGGTCATCACAAAGACTTCTATTTCAATAGTGTCATGGATGCCATGTGGTTATATAAGCCCACATTCCTTTATATTTTTGCAATGGAAGAAACAACTCGATGGCAAAATTGAGCAAAGGTCTTTTTGGCTCTTTTATGAAGACTTTATTCCTCTTCTCACTTAATCTGAATGGGATAGAACATTTTTTTTCGATATATCAAGAAAATGATATGAATTTGGGATCTATCAGAAAAAAATACTGTAGATATACAGTGTGCATTAAGGGAATTTTCTACTAACCTGATACTTTTCACTACCACATTAAGTTTGTAAAAAACTATTCTTAAAAGTTATATATTTGATATGGGCCTCAAAGTAATGCCTCATAACCTTAATTGCCCGCATATCTTCATTAATGAGAATTTCCATTTAGTTCCTTTGTGAGGATCAGTTTTTCCTTTGAATTCTGGCATTTATTTTCTTTTCCTTTCCACAATTTGATGTTCTATCTTACAGCAAGCCACTAGATTCAATATCTTCAGTATATTCAATCTTCTCATTTCAGTTTGCCTACTGACTGATTGATCTCCCTGTTTCTTTGTTACTGGTATTGATGCTAATCCAAACCAAAAAATTGTAAAAATGTAAAAAAAAAAAAGCCAGATTCAAAACCATTTTCCCAACATGTCAGATATAGCTGCAGTTAAAGATTTTACATTTTAATTGCTAAATATTGTGAGATCTGAACCTTATTTTTCATTGAATATTTTACATTTAACTTAAAATTTTCATTAGTGATAGCACATAACACACCAGATGTTATTAAATCATATCCAGCTTGGGGTTATTTGTAATCTCTGCTGTATGTTCAGACTTTACTGTGTAATTCTATTTTGGGGTTAAACTCACTATTTACTAGTATCCAAAACACTTCTATGGAAATGTATACCATTTATAATATCTTATACATTCACTGTTATTATTAATTGACATAATTATTCCCATTTTTATAGATGTAACAGAAAGGACAGTAGGAGATTTAGATATCATGTCCTACATTCTTTTGATAAAATATAGAAGCCATGGAATATTAATCAAGGCCACCTACACTAAACAACCGAGTGTTAAAAAAATTAGTATCAAAGTTTCAAATATCCACCTTGAAGTTTTCTATTTTATCGGAACAAAAGATTGAAAGTGAAACTCAGTAGAGCGAAGACCAAACTGTTCCTCAGTTCCAAATAATATTTTTGTCCCTTTATTAATCTCTTTAATCAACCTTTCCCTGATAATTGAGCATCTCAGTCAACCACCCCCCAAAGATTATTTCAGTATAATTTTTCTGCTGGGCACCTATTTACTCACCCCCATGTTTAGACATAATTTGTGTTGCTAAATAAAGTTGTCCCCTAGCCTTCAGACTAAACTCTGAATTTGAAACAGATCCTTGGTTCATAACTGCCTTAAATTATTAGTCCTGTGGATGAATAGACTGGTTATTTTAAGTACCCAGAAATTCAGTAAACAGAAATGGAGAACTTTCCCCTGTTTATGAGGGCCCCTGAGCAACACCTTAGGATGTTGCTATTTGAATTTCACCACCACCCATGATAGCCTTTCCCAGATGAGTTTTCTGCCCTCACTCTTGGAGGAAGATTGGCACCACAGGCATGTCACCATTTGGCCAGCAGATGGTGACCCTCCGGCACCACATCTAAGGCGCCGAGGGTTTGCAGGACTCAACTGCTTTCCATTCTTGCACTTTAGTGGGTTTCCTCCTTCACCACCTCTGAGAAAGCCACAGTGTCCAAATCAGGAAGAGATCCAGAATCAACAGGCAGGGGCCCCCTCCAGTCTCTCATCAGTCTCTCTCCACCTTACCCTCAATCTATGAATCATGGCTACAGAATTTAAGAAAAAAAACATTGATGAGCCCCAAAGAGGTCAGTGCTACTGTCTTTTCTATGACTTATTAAATTTGAGGAGTAAATATTCCCTTATTTTATCCTAACGCCACCTTTAGACCTTACTAAAATGACCTTTGAATTTAGAGACCCATTCTTCACAAGCTTATTTAAAATGGCCTTTATATTAGCACTAGCTTATTTTATTATAAAGAAAGAAGAATAGGTAGATGCATTGAATATGGTAAATGGAGCAGAACAATCCTTGAGTACAACTGCATGTCTCATCATGCCTGGCAAGACAGAAAGAAAGAAAAGGAAGGAAGGAAGAAGGAAGGAAGGAAGGAAGGAAGGAAGGAAGGAAGGAAGGAAGGAAAGAAAGAAAGAAAGAAAGAAAGAAGGAAAGAAAGAAAGAAAAGAAAGGAAGTAAAAAGGGAAGAAAGAAAGAAAGAAAAGAAAGAAAGAGAAAGAAGAAAGAAAGAAAGAAGAAAAAGAAAGAAAGAAGAAAGAAAGAAGAAAGAAAGAAAGAAAGAAGAAAGAAAGAAGAAGAAAGAAAGAAAAAGAAAAGAAAGAAAGAAAAGAAAGAAGAAAGAAAGAGAGAAAAAAAGAGAGAGAGAAAGAAAGAAAGAAAGAAGAAAGAAAGAAAGAAAAGAAAGAAAGAAAGAAAGAAAGAAAGAAAGAAAGAAAGAAAGAAAAAAAAAAGAAAGAAAGAAGGAAGGAAGGAAGGAAGGAAGGAAGGAAGGAAGAAGGGAAGAAAGAAAGAAAGAAAGAAAGAAAGAAAGAAAGAAAGAAAGAAAGAAAGAAAGAAAGAAAGAAAGAAAGAAAGAAAGAAAGAAGAAGAAGAAAGAAAGAAGGAAAAGAAAGAAAGAAAGAAAGAAAGAAAGAAAGAAGAAAGAAAGAAAGAAAGAAAGAAAGAAAGAAAGAAAGAAGAAAGAAAGAAAGAAAGAAAGAAAGAAAGAAAGAAAAGAAAGAAAGAAAGAAAGAGAAAGAGAAAGAAAGAAAGAAAGAAAGAAAGAAAAAATTTGCTAACAAAATATGTTTATGGGTTGGCATTCTTTGGGACTTTTAGGGTATAAATATACATGAATTTTTATGCACAGAACTTACAAAAATTTATAAACAGTATAGATTCAGATTTATACCTAAAATGTACACCAAACTATGTATTATTAATACTTAATTTTTATTTTGTTAACAGTCATATGGAGTTGTTAAAAGGTGATAGTATTTTCTTTTTTCTTGGAGATTTTAAGGTTCATAATAAATTCTGCTACTTAAACTGTTATTTTATTTCACTTCAGAACTAGAATCTGGAAATTTTAAATGGTTAATAGATAATTGAATATATATTGGACATTTTTAGATGTGGTATATGTTAATCCTATACATAGAAAATTGCAAAATATAAGTAAGGATATGGAGCTAGACTAGAGATAATAGAATCTGACTGAAGCAATAGAATAGTGGGTAGAATACTTGTTTTTCCAGTGGTTTAATATTTTACACTACATATGGTCACCCAGGAATGATTCCTGAGTGCAGAAATTATAGAATCAATCTTCAAAGAAAAGTTCTTCTATTAGGAAGCTGTAAGAAGAAAATAAAGGTACCTTAAAAATATTTGTTCCTCTACATAAGAAGGTCAAGAACATATACCATGGTCATTTAGAATATGAAGGGAGATACTAAATAAATACATAGATCTTAGCTTCACAATCAATACAAGATCTGTGAATTATATACTGGATCCACTCTGAAAGTGCTCAGGAACTACTACTGGCACTGTGTTCAGGGATCATTCCTGGTGGACGTTATAGATCAAAAAATTTTCTGGGGATCAAACGAGTCAATCGCATATGAAGAAAATGAGTTACCCACTATATTATTTCTCTATAAATTGCTCCCAAGTAATTATACTTTATAGTATTAATCTAATATTAGGAAACAACAAGATGACTAGAAGACTGTTCTAATCTCAGGCAGCTCACATTCTATTTTGAGAGAAAGAAATAGTAAATAATTATAATCCAGTTACATAATCCAAACTCTTGGAAAGAAGAACCATTGATTCTCTTGGGAAAGTCATAATCATATTTCCACTTAGGAGCTTCATTTAACTTTCCTTAAAGCATATATACAAGAGAAGTTAGGGCAACACACTGAAGATAATTCTTTCATTTAGAAATCAGCATTAGATGAGTTGCTTAGCCTGATCATTTCTTGTGAATTTAAAGCAAAGCAGCCATTTTGCTTCTGCCAACAACTATGCTGCTACTCTTTTCTGCACATAACTGACATAACAGAAATTGCTTTGCACATTGTTTTTTCTTAATTTCTATTCCACATATTTTAGGCTAACCACTAACAATGGTGTGTAACACTTTAATAATAATAATAATTATTATTATTATTATATATATATTTAACTCAGAACATTTTCTAATAGTTCTCAATATAGACATTTTTCTGTTGTCATGGGTATGATCTTATTTTATTTACAGAGAAATATTAAGGTTTTAATATTTGAATTTCAGAGAATATGTAGTTGAATTCTTCAATCCTATTTAATAATATTGATTTGGGTGATAACAAAAATGAGGAGCACAAAGCCTTGCTTTTATTGAATTACTACTAATTATAAATTCTTTTGGAACAACTTTTGTACAAGAAGTTTTAACTGTCTGAATATTCCAAAGTGAATTTAATGTAAAGCTAAAAACTATTTGAGTTGAAGACATAGTAATGGGTCGAACATTTTCCTCTTTTTCAACTAGAGCTAATTGAAACATGCTTTTACATTACTTAGAAAATAAACAGAAAAAATAGTATTAGTATTCATAATCAGTATTCTATCTTGTGTTTTTAACTACCATACTATTTTAAATATAGCATGTGTAAAAATATTTTCTTTTTGCATATTTATCTAAATTTCATCACAAATTATGTCATAAACTAGCAAAATTCCTATCCAGAAAAGTAAGATTTGTATTTTAAAACTAAGAAGAAAATTCCTTAAGCTCTCTCTCATTTCTATTCATAAATCTGTCAGTTCAGTGAACAGAGTTATCCTATTTTTCTCTATTCAAATTTTTCTTAACTTAATGATCACTTATGTCTCTAAGAAATTTAAAATAAGTGACATGTTGTATTATGAGGACATTTTGAAACTTCTTTGAACCTTTGGTACCAAACATAACAAAACTTCTGGTTGCTTGATGCTATTTTAATATAAAAAATTTATTTTGTCTCTTAGAAATCCTAGTATTTTCTTTAAATATTGTATTTCCTTAATTATAATTTATCAGTTGAAATAAGTGTCTTCCATTTCTATAGTTAAAAATTTATATCTCTTAAGGATAATATTTCTGAACAGTAAAATCGTGAGAAAAATAGGTTTTTTAATTTTTTACCTTCCATATAAAGACATTGGCTTCATGAAATTTTAAACTTTGGTGAGAAATAAGTTAACAACATTAATATAGGCTCACACTTTGCTCATAAAGTGCTTTCTTAAGATCAGTGTGCAATTTATATTTTTTTGTTTTTGTTCTAGAAATTAGTATTTTAATAAGCATGTTATTTCCTATTTTTGAAATGTATTTATACAAGTTTTAGATGTAATTTTGTTTTGTTTTTGGGACACACCTGATGATGTTCAGGTGTTACTCCTGGCTAGGCACTCAGAAATCACTCCTGGTTTGAGGGATCATATAGGACACTGGGGCATCAAACCAAGTTCTGTCCTTGGTTAGTACTTTGCAAGCCAGATGCCTTAGCACTTGCGCCATCACTCCGGCCCCAAGTTTTCATTGTATTTTTAATGATATACATTATGATAGATTTTACACAATGGTTTTAACTGTTTTTCCATAGAAATTTCACATCAAATAGGGAAGGAATGATAGTACAGTGCATATGGTCCTTCTCTTGCATAGGACTAATTTGGAATTGAACCCATTGCATATCATATGGTCCTCTATGTCCTGTCAAGAGTTATACATAAGCATAGAACCTTATTAAGTCCTAAACACCACTGTGAAAGGCCCAAAATAGGCACCACAAAAAATACAAATCAATAGGCAACAAAATTTGAAGTAAAAATTATAGCTATACATTATTTTAATAACCTAGATTTTGTAGTATAAATTTTTTAGACTTCAACTAACAAAATAGGTTTCATATTTTTCATCATATTAAAAGAAAGAAAATGAAATTGGTTTGGATTTTCTCCACCTCAATTAAACAGAAAAATTACATATGTGATCAAGAAAATATTATATATATTTATACATACATATATATGTTTACTTTTATTGAATTTTTCTAATGTTTGAGATTACAAATACTACCTTTCTGAATAGGACAAGAAAAAGACATTTGGAATCAAAATACCTTATTTTCCGGCATATTAGACGACTTTTTAACCCATGAAACATTTCTTAAAAGTTGGGGGTCTTCTTATATGCCGGTATACAGCTGAAACTCCAACTTCAGGGACGAGTCATCCACCCCCCTCTTATTGCTGCATCCCATCCAGCTGCCAAGTGTCATCACTCAGTCCTCTGCTTATTCTGATTCATCTTTCAGGGCACACAGAGGAGCCAAGTTACCAAGTGCTGCATCCCATTTAGTCACTGGGTGTCATTGCTGTTATGTGGCTTTCCTGTGCTCAGTCCTCTGTTCAACTTTTATGGGACACAGAGGAGGAGCTGTTTCCCTCTAGCAGTCCTGTTATTCAATGCACCCCAGCCAGCTGCTCTTGGAGGAGCCCCCTCTCCCTGCTCTCAATGTAGATCACAATTAAATAATCACAGTCACTCACTGCAAATGACAAATATAAAATGATATTTGTCACTCCAAAGTCTAGCTTTATTGAACATATACTGTTAAACTTTGAGGGTTCTACTTTTTTTTTTACTTTTTTTAATTTCCATTTGGTGTGCATTAAAAGAGACATAGTCTTATAAAGTAAATATAGCCCAAACCCTATAATTTAACAGAAAATGTATGGGTTGTCTTATAAACCCAATTATCTTAGACTCCATAAAATATAATAAGTTTATCTATAATACACAACAGGATATCTTTTATATAAATAGCATCTTTATTTAAACACTATGTTAACAAACATAATTGTAGTTGGGTTTCATTCATATAAAGAACATCTGCCTTCACCAGTGCAACCTTGCCTCCACCAATGCCCCCATATCCCTTTCTCCCCTCACCTGTATTCGAGACACGTTTTCTACTTCCTTCACACAGAGTATTTTTGATGTAAGGTTATGACTCAGCTCGTGATTTTTTCTTACTTTCTTTTGCTTTTCTTGGTTTTGATGCTTTGCTTCTCTACTTCCTACATCTGAGTGACATTCTCCTGGAGTTGTTTTTCTTATTCTGACTTATTTTATTTAGTCTGACTCTCTTTGCTTTTATCCATGCTGCTTCAAAAGAAAATATTTACTTGTTTTTCATTGTCATATTCCTTCATTAGTATTACCATAGGTTTTTTATCTATGTCTTCGATATGTCTTTTATTTGGGGGCCACATCCAGTGACGCTTCAGGGGTTACTCCTGGCTATGCACAAAGAAATCGATCCTGACTTGCAGGACCATATGGGATGCCAGGGGAACAAACCGTGGTCCATTCTAGATCAACTTCTTGCAACGCAAATATCCTACCACTGTGCCACCTCTCCGGTTCCTTCAATATGCTTATTTTGGTTCACACCCAATGGTGCTTTGGGGTTAGTCCTGGCTTGGGGGACCATATAGGACTCCAGAGGATCAATCCAAGTTAGTCCTGGATCAGCAGCTTGCAAGGCAAATGCCCTACTGCTGTGCCACTGCTCCAGCCCCATCAATATGTCTTTTATTGAATACTTGGATTGTTTCCATACTTTGACTATGGTAACTATCACTCATTAACATTAATAAACATGCATATCATTTGTTATTGTTTGTTTTGTTCTCCATTTTTAATTGCTTTATTTAAGCAATGGTTACAAAATTGTTCATTGTTGGGTTTCAGTCATACAATGTACCAGTGCACCCCTCCCATCACCAATGTCTCTGTTTCCCTCCTACCCCCATCCTACCCCTACGTGTCACTAAGTAAGGTAATTTGCATCTTTCTATCTCTCTTTTTTGACACTGGCTCACACTATTGTTAATGAAAGGTACCATGCATATGACTTTTTCTTTAATTAGTGTTGGTACATTCTTCGCATGGAGATATAGGAGTGTTTTTGCTAGATCTTATGGCAGTTCAATTTTTAATATTTTAAAAATCTCTAAGCTGTTTTATAGAGAATACAATAAATTACATATACATCAAAAATACAAAGACTGCTTTATATCAACATGCATCCACCAGTTGCTGTTTCTGAACAGAATTCTTTTTCAAAAGACAATATTTGTTGTTTCAGATAAGGTATTTTTTGTCTTTGTTGTGTAGAAACTTTTCAGTTTTCTGTAGTGCTACTTGTTTATTATGCTTTATTGATCCTGCTATTGCAGTCAACCCCCTAAATTCACACAAAAGCAAATCTCAATTAAATTTTGCTTGTATTTTTATAATATATGTTGTGGGTTTCAAATCTAGAATACAAATATAAACTTCATTTAACTGTAGACATGTGTGAGATATAGATCAAGTTTTATTCTTACATATGACTATCCAATTTCTTTAACAGTATTGATTTTAGAGTGTTTCCTTGATTTTATGTTCTTGGCTTTTGTTTTTATCAGTAAATACCTACACAAATGTGTGAGCATTTAATTCCGAGATCTCAATTTTATTCCATTATTTTTGAATCTCTGCTTTGACATTAATAGCACATTGCTTTGGATATTATAATGTAATACAATTTGAAAAAAATGATACAAATTCCTACATTTAAAGTTGGCTCAGGTAAGTTTCATATATTTTGGATATTCAGTGGACCTCTTGAATTTCAGTAATATTAAATTTGTTTAGTGTATAAATATCAGTTAGATCTTCATGAGGATTGCATTGAATCTGCTTAGTGGTTTGCATAGAATGATCATTATAATGCTATTTCTTATTCCTATCTACTAGCAAAATATGCTTAAAAATCTTCATTACTTTGAAATCTTATAGTTTTAATATTATTTTTACCTCTTCATAAATTTTATTCTTAGACACTATTTTTATGACTACACTGTAAATGGGAGACCACTTAATTATTTATCTGTTATTTTGTGACTGGCATATAGAAAAAATTTCAAAGAGAAAGGTAAAATTTTTCTGGAAATTCTACAGCAGTGCTCAAAGATGTGAGGGCAGCTCTTGGTGATTAGTGTCCAGCAAAATGGGCCTAATGTTTTAGTGATCAATATTAACAAAGTTCTGCTGCAGACACAAGGCTCATACCCAGTTGTGCTTGTAGGTGTGTTCTAGGGAGGCCTGAGGAGTATGTCAGCGGTGCTTAGGGAGCATATCTGTGATAAAAATTGGCACCTTAGGGCCCGAGCGGTAGGATATTTGCCTTGCATGCGGCTAACCTAGGATGGACAGCGGTTTGATTGCCTGGTATCCCATATGGTCACCCAAGCTAGGAGCGATTTCTGGGTGCAGAGCCAGGAGTGAGTGTCACTGGGTTTGGCCTAAAAACTAAAAAAAATTTTTTTAGTTATATGGTCACAAAAGAATTCATTTTTTTTTTATTTTTATTTTTACTGGGGAAGGAGGACATATTTGGTCCTGGTGATGCCTGATGGAATGTGGTGCAGGGGATCAAACCCTAGCTCTCACAGATAAATCTTTTGCTCCAACTCTTTGTACTCTTTCTCCAAACATAAATGTAATCTTCTATATTGTATCAAAAAACTTACTTTGCATTACCTGTGGATATATAATTCGATGGTGTTTTATTCATTTGTGCAGTAAGTTTTCATGTGCATATGTTTTCTGTAAAGAAAAACAATAAATTCAAAGGAAATTTTTCAAAATACACATGTAATTTGCTTATCATCCATGGAAGAGTAACAAACTAAGTAGGTAAATGATGTTATTAAATAATAATGAGGAAAAGCTCAAGTTTTAAACAAATATATTATCTGTATTCTAACTAGTTTCTTATATCTAAGAATTGGAGTATCTCAAATCATTGTAGTTTTTTCTGACCACCAACATTTTAACGAAAGTTTTTTTCTAAATGCTGAAACGAATATTTCTTTCTTATGTATTTACTGGGATTAGAAGTATATGAAAACTATATAAAGTAGTAGGGGGAAATAATATAATAATGGATAGAATTAACTAACTCAATAATACATTCTCTCTCTCTCTCTCTCTCTCTCTCTCTCTCTCTCTCTCTCTCTCTGGTGGTTTTGATCACACCCAGTTGTGCTTTTACTTTTGGCTCTTTATCCAGGAATTAAATACATTGTTATTAACAACTGTAAAAGCCAATATTTGCTTAAAGATTTGAACACCCCTAAATGTTTTTAGATAGAGAGGAGACTTATCACATGATGAGACAATCATAGAAAGAGATAAAATAGTGGGCTTAATAATTCATTGTTTGTAAAATCTGATCATAGAACTGATAGAAAAAAGTTTTTTTTATACCAAGAAAGTCTTACAAAAATTTTGACTAAACCTTGCTATGGTTTTTATGAAATCATTTTTCAAATTCTGTCTTTCTAATTATGATACTGCACATATAATATTATTTGTGCTTTTAGGTGAATGGCTTTAAACCAAATATTGTTATAATAGCCTACTGATGATGGATAGTTCCCCTTGTCAGCCCATTAGAAATCTAAGTGGCCCTCAGTGAAAATCAAATATAATGGAGGCTACTTCACGAGACTAGGAGCCAACAAGTAGAATAGAGAAAACCAGAGGAACCAGAGAAGAAAACAATTCAGGAGTGAACCACAGTAAGAAGAAGGTATTAAACTATTCAAATATACCAATTATATTTATTCCCACAATTTATGAAGTTTCTTGATCTATTAAGCTATAATATAATTAGCACAAAACTCCTCATATTTGGTTGCTGGAGAGATAGTAAAACAGGTAAGACAGTTCTCTGAAATCACCAGACTGGATTTTATTCCTGGAGAGTAAACCCTGGTAATTGCCAGTATAGATTCCCCCAAAATAGCCTACTTTAGATTCTCAAATTGAAAATTCAAAGTTTTCACATTAAGTCATATTTTATTGTTTTGACTAGTTTATACTATCACCCAGAGATCTTTGAAGTACAAAGTATATTTTAAAACCCTACTCCATTTTGTCTTTGACGTTAAATTAGTAGGTTGTAATTTTCTATCTAGGCATTTATTTTATTTATGTCCAAATTAAATTACTATTTCTAAAGATTTAACCATGTTGAAAAATGAAACATTTTCTCATTATCAAAACAGCTTCTCTCTAACCCTGGAGAAATTGGCATCAATCGACATATTTGTTCATGACATTTTACCCCTAATTTAACTTAGAAACATATTTTTGTAAGGAGAAAATATTCCCAGTAAGACAGTACTTTTTAAGCTAAAATGGCAATAACTACAGGCATGTGAAATCAAACTGTTTTGAAGAATTTTCTCTTTTCTTATATACATTGAGTTAAGTTGTCTTGATGAATCCCTCTTTTCATATATATATATATATATATATATATATATATATATATATATATATATACTACTTAACTATATATATATACTACTTAACTATATATATATATTGAGTTAGGTAATTCCCTCAAAAATGTGAGAGACTTAAAATGAGTTGAATCAATGATCCATCTTGTGCCATTTTCTTATGTATGTTCTCTGAAATACTTGTGTCATGGGATTACTTTTGGATTGTGTTACAATGAATATTATCTCCCTTCTCTAATGCCATTGTTCTCATGAGTGTTTTAAGACTAATAACTCCTATAGTAAAAAGAAAGAAATCTGATTAACCTTCTTTAATGCAATATTTACTCAACTTATTTCAGAAGGTTTGAGCTTTATATGTGCATTTTTATCAGAACAATAAATATATTAGGGAAAATATATTTCATGGAGCCAATACTTGTAAAATGCTTCTGCAATTGATAGTAGCATGAAAGCCAATCCCAATTAACAAAGCTTTTCAGTATTGTAAAACCCGAGTAAAGGGTTTGATGCTAAATATGTGGCTTTAGAGAGATATGAATCATTGTCATTTATAAATGGGTGGTAAATGTTTTTGATTGTTTAAAAAACAATACATTTTGAGTATTAATTTAAGAACCAGCATATTGGTTATTTTCCAAGACAACCTTATACTAGGCACCAATATTTTTATTTTATTATTTTTAATATATGCTACGTTTTCAGAGAAGTAAATCTGGGAGTAGAAAATAAGGACTTGGGGCCAGAGCAGTGGTGCAAGTGTAACCTAAGATGGACTTCAGTTAAAAAAAAAAAAAATAAGGGCTTAATACAAATCACCTTACATGGTTCATATTTACTTTCAGTACACAATTTATTGGTATGCTTAAAGTTCTGAAAACTTTTAATTACCTTGTTAACATTTTATCATTCATTGAGATACAGACAATACTAAACTTAATCCATGCTGTTTAGAATTTAATAATCAGAAAGACCCTGTCCTTATCATATGACTTTACATAGATCTTCTTTCTCTTCAAAGTAGCTTTAGATGTAAAATTTCTCTTGAGAATTGTGTGCTTTCTTTAAATGAGCTTGAATTTGGAGTACCCTTCCCCCTTTTTCTCTCAATAGAAAACAATTTGTCCAGATATCTGTAATTGTTTTTCCCTGTCTCAATAGAACTTTCTTCTTCATTAAAAAAATTCCAACATAGAATTACTTTAAATTTGCAGAATATTTAATAAAAATTGTTTATTTTAGACATTTTTATTTTAGATCATTTTTTTACCAGGGATAAAATTTTTATAACAAAAAATTATTTTTGCCAAGGATAAAATAGTGTCATATGCAAAGTAAAATTATGTTATACTAAAAGTTCAAATTTGGCACTGATCATTCAATGTTTATCAAAGAAAATTATAAAAATATTGAAAAATCATATTCAGTTACTATTTGTTAGTCTTTGAATTCATTGTTACAGTGCACTTTACATGTAACTAAGAAATTTATTTAGTTTTATATACCAGGTATTTTTTGTAAATGTCTACATTGTGACTTGCTTCTGAATTTTTTTGGAAGTTGAATATTTTTAAAAGGCAATAAAAGTACAAACCATCATCTAGTTGGATATTTCTCTAATGCCTTTTAAGTATGGTTTTCAGTTCATTTATTTTCTTAGAAATCTTTCTTAAACTTTTAAGTTCACTTATCCAAGTTTGAAACTACTAGGAAAAGGTCCTATAGTTTTCAACCAAGTTTTCACAATATTAACATTTTATAAAAGGAAGAAAAAGTCCATGAAAATAGGACATAGGACATAGGAAAATAGGACATAGGAAAACTTGACAATGAAGCAATGTTGGTGACCGACCTATAGAGTTCAGTCAGTTTGATTTGTGTAATTTATGTCTTTCTCTCCAACAATTAATCCCTCAGTCAGAGAAATAGTACAGAAAAAAAGTGCTTCCTAATATGTAGCAGACCCTAGGTTACTTCCCAGCACCATATATCATTTCCATCACTCTTTTGTTGTTGTTTTTGTTTTTGTTTTTGTTTTTCGGGCCACACCCGTTTGATGCTCAGGGGTTACTCTTGGCTAAGTGCTCAGAAATTGCCCCTGGCTTGGGGGCTTGGGGGGATGCCGGGGGATGGAACTGCGGCCCATCCTTGGCTAGCGCTTGCAAGGCAGACACCTTACCTCTAGCGCCACTTCGCCGGCCCCATCTCCATCACTCTTGAGCAAAGAGCCAGAAATAGTCTCTGTACACTTCCAGGGTGTTAAGTGTTCATATCCCCCAAAAAGAAAAAGAAAAAATAAACTAGCAAAATATTTCAGAACACAATCTTCAAATCACCTAAGTTTACTCTAATCTTATATTTCTTTACTCTTTCTTTTCAATTTATATTCATCTAAAAATGACCACCAATATTTTGTAGAATGTCAATTTCAATTTGTCAGATATATAGGCAGTGATTGTGCCATTTGGGAATTGTAATTTTATTACTGTGAAATATTTGTAATCCACTTTGGTCAAAATAAAAATTATTATAAGAAAATAAAAATAATAAAAAAATCTATGAAAATTTGAGGGGGGTAAAACCATTTATATAAATGCTTTTCCAAATAGATACATATTTTCTATTTCTTTGTTTTTTTGCGGGGGAAGTATATGCTGTTACTCAGGGGTTACTTCTGGCTTGGAAGCAGGAATCACTCCTGACAGGGCATGTGAGACCATATGAAATTTGGGGAAATTGAACCCAGGCTGGCCCTATGCAAAGTAAGCACCCTAACTACTGGACTATCTACCACTCTGGACCCAACACATTTTAGGTATTAATAAAAAAAAAGCGCTTTTATTTTTTGAAAACAGTTTAATGAGATATATACTCTCTCAGAGGTTTGCACTCTCTACTAATATGTATGTGTATTTTTATTCAAATTAATTTTAAAATATAGAAATTTAAATATCACATATTAGAAGTTTTCATTTTTAGAGATAAATAAAAAGGTAATACTATATGTCCCTATTTAGGAACAATTTCGGAAAATTGCTGAATTTTAATTATCTGATGGCAACTATTTATTAGTCTTGCTGGAATGCTTAGACTCAATTATTGCTAGAATATAAAGAAACAACAGTGAAAAAGGACTTTTTTCTTTATTTTCTTTATTTAAACATCTTGATTACAAATATGATTGTGATTAGGTTTCAGTCATGTAAAGAACACCCCTTTCACCAGTGCAACATTCCCACCACCAATCTCCTAAATATCCCTCCATCCCACCCCACCCCCACCTGTACTCTAGACAGACTTTCCAGTTCCCTCATTCATTCACATGATTATTGTAGTTCTCAGTGTAGTTGTTTATATAACTGCACTCACTACTCTTTGTGGTGAGCTTCATGAAGTAAGCTGGAAGTTCCAGCCCTCCTCTCATTGTCTCTAACGGTTGTTGCAAAAATGACTTTTATTTTTCTTAAAACCCGTAGATGAGTGAGACTATTCTGCATCTCTCTCTCTCTCCCTCTGTCGTATTTCACTCAGCATGATGGACTCCATGTACATCCATGTATAGGAAAATTTCATGACTTCATCTCTCCTGATGGCTGCATAATATTCCATTGTGTATATATGTACCACAGTTTCTTTAGCCATTCTTCTGTTGAAGGGCATCTTGGTTGTTTCCAGAGCCTAGCTATTGTGAATAGAGCTGCAATAAATATATGTGTGAGGAAGGGGTTTTTGTATTGTGTTATTGTGTTCTTAGAGTATATCCCTAGGAGTGGAATAGCTGGGTCAATTGGGAGCTCAATTTCAGTTTTTGGAGGAATCTCCATATTGCTTTCCATTGAGGTTGGACTAGATGGCATTCCCACCAGCAGTGAATAAGAGTTCCTTTCTCTCCACATCCCTGCCAGCACTGATTTTCTCATTCTTTGTGATGTGTGCCAATCTCTTTGGTGTGAGGTGGTACCTCATCATTGTTTTGATTTGCATCTCCCTGATGATCAGTGATGAGGAGCATTTTTTCATGTGCCTTTTGGCCATTTGTATTTCTTTTTTATCAAAATGTCTGTTCATTTCTTCTCCCCAATTTTTGATGGGATTAGATGTTTTTTCTTGTAAAGTTCTGTCAGTGCCCTGTATAATTTGGATATTAGCCCCTTATCTGATGGGTATTGGGTGAATAGTTTCTCCCACATGGTGGGCTGCTCTTGTATCCTGGGCACTATTTCTTTTTAGGTGCAGAAGCTTCTCAGCTTAATGTATTCCCATCTGTTTATCTCTGCTTCCACTTGTTTGGAAATTACAGTTTCCTCCTTGAAGATGCCTTTAGTCTCAATGTCATGGAGTATTTTACCGACATGGCATATACCTTATGGTATCAGGTCTGATATCGAGGTCTTTAATCCATTTGGATTTTACCTTCATACATGATGTTAACTGGGGGTCTATGTTCGCTTTTTTGCAAGTGGCTAACCAGTTCTGCCAACACCACTTGTTGAAGAGGTTTTCCCTGCTCCACTTAGGATTTCTTGCTCCTTTGTCAAAGATTAGGTGATTGTATGTCTGGGGAACATTCTCTGAGAACTCAAGCCTATTCCACTGATCTGAGGGTCTGTCTTTATTCCAATACCATGCTGTTTTGATAACTATTGCTTTGTGGTACTGTTTTAAGTTGGGGAAAGTAATGCCTCCCATTTTCAAAAGGACTGCTTTTAAGATTCTCAATGATCCCTTCTTTGTTTTCTGTATTTTTACGTTCTTCCTATATACTTCCATAACCATGCATTGTTTTTACTTCTTTTAACCATTAGATAATTTTTAAAGCAATCTGAAGTCTGATTTTTTTTCTTCTTGTTTTTATGCTAAAATATTACTGGTGGGAGATATGGTAAGTGTGTATGTCCATATCATAAACTTTTAACACCATTGTAACATCCTAAACACTAATACATGAAATCATTTTAAAGGTGCAAATTTATTTCTAATATGTAAATTCGCTACTTTATATAATTCAATTATATTACCAAAACTTTCTATTTCTAATAAAGCTTTTACCTCAGGAATAAGATCTAAAATATTTGTTCATGTTTTTATCTCTGTTACCACATTTTTTCTCACTTTTATCTTCTCTTATTTTAAATATAGGTATTAAATAGATGTATAGATTTATTTTCTAACAATTGAACTCTTATTTTACTTTACTTAAAGAAAATCCCCATCACATAGTTGACATAGTTCAGAGCAAATCTATTTAAAATAAAAGTTGTCAGATTATTTAAGGCATTATTACTGACACTAGGACTATTAGGGGCATATTCTCAGCTGCTCCATCTCCTGGAGAAAAAGATTTGGTGTGAGGGTGTCCACAATTACTCCAAAAAAGCCTTGATAATATCAGCCTAAATAATGGCGTACCTGAAGTTTGGTCTTATTGGTGTTCCCAATAGGAATAGTAGGTAAGGTAATTAGCAAAATGGTGATTGTGGGTGTGGCCTAGCTTTGCAGGACAGGAGGTTGTCCCACCCTCTATTGCCTGTTTTCTGCTGCATCTGATATACCCATCATTGTTCACAGGTCGGATTGCATCTCAAAATGGTTTAATGAAAGAGTGAAAGTCTACACTCTTTAGATACTAAACTGAATTTCCCATAGGTGTTCAAAATCAATTGGGTCTCAAGGTAAAAGCTTTAATTCTCCGTTATAAAATAATTTATTATTCTCTTATTCTACTCCTGGATCAAGATTAGGTTGAAACTCAGTAGAGGGGTCTGAGTGAAAGTACAGTGAGTAAGGCATTTGCCTTGCACATGGTCAACTCAAGGTTAATCCCCAGCATTCATAGTATTCTGTGAGCAACACTAGGAGTAATTCTGAGTACAGAGCTAGGAGTTAATCCTGAATATCTCCAGCTGTGGCTCTCCCCACAAAACAAAACAAAACAAAATAAAACAAAATTACTTAGTTTGTCCCATCATCTGTTTCCATGTTTGAACTTGCTAAATTTTTCATTCAAATATGATTGAAATTCTACTTCTTTTTCCCTGCCAGAGCAATTAAAATATTTGAATTGATTTTTATTATTTCTTACTTATTAATACTGTAGGCATATCTGGGTATTTTCCTCACTGGCTTATACATACTACCAATGTAGCACATATAAATGAACCTATTGCTTTATATATCGATTTCGTGATTTCAAACATCAGTTACAGTTTGTTCTTTTTCTTTTTCTGGTTATTTATTTTGTTTTGTTTAGATCCTTATGGACAACATCACCCACCCCTGGATGACAGTACAACACTATAACAAAGTGATATTGGCATTTTTTCATTCACTTCTCTTTTCATAAAGTGGGCAGAAAAAAAGTAAAATGTAAACAGCTGTGTGTCATTCAAGCTATCTAATACAACACAGTCCCTTTCAGTTGATACTGGAAGAAATGAACTTACTTGAGATTCTCTGTTTATCCTGTAGTAAATCTGCAGATCAAAGATGTTTCTCATCTTGACACTTCATTTCTGAATGTAATAGAGTGTCTGTTTTATTCATCACATTAGGACCTCTTAAAATTGCAATTGTTTGTATTGAAGAAAATAACAACAACAACAACACAGCCTAAGGACAAAAGAAGAACTGAAAATTTAACACTTTTCAAAGGTGAATTCACACATGCTGGTATCTTGACAAATTCAATAAAACATCAGAGCTCTTAATGACAATCTACTAATATACTGATTGTTTCTGGACCTAAATTCTCTATCTATTGAAATAATTCTTAAAATTTATTTTGGAAATATAAAAATTACATACATGAAATTTTAATAATAAAACTGCATTTCAAGGAACTCGTTGCTGCATTTGAGATAAAGAAAACCCTTAATGTGAAGATTAAGCAGAGAAGAGAATGAAGTCCCTAATATGGAATGTGATTGGCAGATAGTCCAGTGTGACCCACTACTGAGTGACTGCAATCCACTGGTGGATCCACTGACTTGTCAAAACAAGAAAAGCCTTTTGATTAACCATTTCAATTTCCTCAATAGTGATAGGTCTGTTGAGGTATTCCATATCATCTTGGAAGGTTATAGGAGTCCAAGAATTTAGCCATTTCTTCCAGATTCTTTTGTTCTGTGGCATACATTTTGTCAGTTATATCTTATTACCCTTTGAGTTTCTGCAGTATATGTTCTGATATCCCTCCTTTCATTTCTGATTTCATTTATTAAGTGCTTCCTCTTTCTTTCTTTGTGAGCCTTGCTAATAGTTTATCAATCTTGTTTATTTTTTGAAAGGACAAACTCTTGCTTTCATTGATATTTTAGAGATACAACTCTTAGGGATATATCCTAGGAACCCCAAAACACAATGCACTAAAGCCTTCTGCATTTCTATGTTCATCCCAGCTCTATTTATAATAGCAAGAAGTTGGAAACAACCCAAGAGGATAGATGAGTGGCTAAAGAGTCTATGATATATCTATGCAATGAATTACTATGCAGCTGTTAGGAAAAATGAAATCATGAAGTTTGTTTACAAATAGATATTTATGGAGATTATTATATGGATCAAAATGAGTCAAAGCAAAATGAGTTATTCATACAAAGATAGCATTTATTAGTAGAATATTAAAAAAATAGCATGGTCATAATACCCAAAGACAATGGAGACGAGGGTAAGGAAGTCAAGTTCATTGTAAGAAGCTTGCCACAAATCGCGGGAGTAGAGAAGAGACTACTATGACAATGAAAATGATAGTAGAGACTTAACTCTCTGGAAAAGAACTAGAGACGAAAGGAGATAAAGTGATATTTATTGTAATCCTTCAGAAACAATTGTGTAGACTAGTATCCAAAAATGAAAGAAGGAACAGAGAGTGAGAAAGAGAGAGAGGAGAGAGAGAAGAGAAATAGAAAGAAGAGAGAAGTAAAATATCTACCCCAGAGGAAGGCGGCAGTGGGGGGGGGAGTGCAAAAGAAAAACTGGGGACAACAGTGGTAGAAAGTGTGCACTACAGAAGGAATATACATTGTATGATTGAAATTCAATCATGAACAATTTTGTTACCACAGTGTTAAATTATTTATTTGATAAAATAGACCTCATTATTAAGAAATAATTAAAAATATATTGATTGGTGGTAGTTCCTATTTGAAAGAGCTGTGAATTCTGAAGTATGAGGAGATTTTTCCCAGGCTCTATGCTTGCTTCTCCTTTCCATTTATACAGTTCTCGAGTAAACAAAAGAAGTTTATGATGCCTTGATGGCAAAACTAAGTCTCATGTATTTCAACCAAATTTCCGAAATCCTTAGTAGTTCATTATTTATTTAAGAACCTACATTTTAAATCATAATACCCTTTAAGTTTGGAGCAAAGAGGAACTTTATATAAGGTGATCAATAATCCTCTTAAATAATGTGCATTCATCATCAGATAAATGCAAATCAAAACAACAAAGAGATATTATCTCACACCACAGAGACTGACATACATCAGAAAGAACAAGAATAATCAATGCTGGAGCAGATGTGGGAAGAAAAGGACTCTCATTCACTTCTTGTAGGAATGTAGTTTGGTCCAGTGTTCTTGGAAAACATGAACATTTTTCTAAAGACTAGAAATTGAGTATCCATATAACCCTGCAATATAATTCTTGGAAATATAACGAAGGGGTCCAAAAGCTCAACAGAGGAAAGGCATTTGTATCCCAATATTCATTGCAGCACTATTTACAATAGCCAGAATATGGAAGCAAAACAAATGTCTTAGAATAGTAAGTAGATAAAGAAACCACGATCCATTTACACAATGTAGCAATGTAGCTACATTATGTAGCTGTTAGGGAAATTAAGTCATGAAATTTTCTTATATATGGATAGATACAGAGTGTATTAGACTGACTGAGATGAGTCAAAGGAAAATGGGTGGGCATAGAACAGTCATACTCATTTGTGGGATATTAAGAATGATAATATTGGGTCTGGAGCCCTTAGTACAATGAGGAAGGCATTTGCCTTGCACATAGCCAACTTGAGTTTGATCCCTGGCATTCCATATGGCCCCCAGAGTCTGCAGAATTTATTCCTGAATGCAGAGCCAGGAAGAACCACTGAGCCCCACCTACTATGGCCCTCCTCCAAAATGATAAGATCCAGGTGGACAGGTCCATGAGAAGCTTGCCACACAGACCAAAGGAGTGCAATTAGGGAAAGAAGAGACCACTATGACAATAAGAGTTGGAAAAAGGGGGTTAGAGTGGTGGCGCTAGTGATAAGGAGTATGCCTTGAGCATGCTTGCCTAGGACGGACTGCAGTTTGATCCCCAGTGTCCCATATGGTCCCCCAAGCCAGGAGTGATTTCTGAGCACATAGCCAAGAGTAACCCAGATCGTCACTGGGTGTGACCGAAAAACCAAAGAGAGAGAGAGAGAGAGAGAGAGAGATGGAAATGATTACCCTTTCAGTAACAATATTGCAAACCAGATCATCTAAAAGAAAAAAAAAATATCCTTGCTACTTTGAGAACATTACTTCCCATTTCTATTTGTTTCACTCTTGAGATATCCAACCATTGATTTAGTTTCACAGAACTCTGTTGACAAGTTTCAGCTGGGCTTTATGTCAACTGCTAATTTTATCTTTTGCCTTAAATGCATATCCTAGTCAGGAGTAAAGAGAGACAATTCAGGGGGTTAAGACACTTGCCTTACATGTGTCAACTATGAGATTCAACCTCTGACAGTGCATACTGTTTCCTTCGCCCTTCCACAAGTTATCTTGAGACTAAATCCCTGGGCATCATTAGGTGTGACCCAAACCCCTTAAATAAGAATATATTCCAGGGCTTGAGCAATAGCACAGCGGTGGGGCGTTTGTCTTGTATGTGGCCAATCCAGGACGAACTTTGGTTTAATCTCTAGCATCCCAGATGGTCCCCCGAGCCAGAAGCAATTTCTAAGCTCAGAGCCAGGAGTAACTCCTGAGCATCACAGGGTGTGGCCCAAACAGACAATAACATAAAAAAAATTAAAAGATATTCCAATTAGATAGATCTTCAATATATTGAAGGACATGGGTTAGATTTTTGGTAATTTATTTAGTGAGAAGTTATGATACTTTCTGTTGACCACACAGAGATTTCCTATGAGAACACATGTCCCCACTTGATATTTCTTCACATATCAACTTTATTCATTATGCCAAAAAGACTTTTTGAAAATATTTTGCTTCTCATCATGAAATCTCTTTTGCAGAAGAAAACATTGAAATTTAATAAAATCAATCCAGAAGGCCAAATGTTGCTCTGAGTTCAGGTTTTATTTCTTTGCCAGATGCTTGTCTCTTCTGCCCAGCTGTAAAATTTCTCCTTACATAAAGGTCTCATCGCTGCCAAGGGGGATAAGCAGTATATAGCTGCTGATGCATGCTTGACCCCACCCACACTGATTCCGTTAGAGAGTTTTTCTTTTTTTTTTTTTAATATAATTTTTATTTTGATCATAGTGGCTTACATATTGTTGACAATAATATTTTAGGTACATATTTACATAAAATCAGGGGGGATTCCCATCCCCAAATTGTCCTCCCTACACCCCCGTTTCTGTCTTACCTCCCATTTCCTCTTCCCTCACCCCCAGGGCGGCTAGAATATGTGGTCCCCTCTGTCTCTAACCAACTACTTAGTAGTCTTGCATCAGTTTGGTCTTGATGCCTCCCTTATTTCCCCCTCTAAGTAGGGGCAGGGGTAGCTAGTTCAAGTTGCGTGGTTTTGCCTGAAAAAGAGAAAATAAATAAACCGGGGTAAGAGTTTAATACCCCGAAAATGGGCAGAATCCTTCTAGAGGTTCTCATCATCGATTTGGGAAATGAAGGAGAAAAAGAAGTTGAAACACTCCACCAGTACCAAAAGAAGTGTCAAATATCCAGTGAGGACTCCAGCTATAACGATAAGCACCACAAAAAAACAGATAAAAAACAAACCAAAACAAACTAAAAACAAACACAAACAAACAAAAAACACGCCGTGGTCTTGAAATAAGAAACATGGCGTAGCACATAACGAAAGAAAAGAAAGGAAGAGAAAGAAAAGAAAAAAAAAAAAAGAATAATTGGGGCCAACAATTTCAATAATCACATCCAAACTGAGGAATCGACCAAAATAGCTAGGTAAATAAAAATAATAATAACAATAATAAATGAAGGTAAGATATATATATATACATAACCAAGGTTTTGTGTTTTTTGTATTTTTTTTTCCCTCCTGCCCTGGCACAGTAAATATTGGGGTCATTCGAAAAGGAATTCACTTGCCCTATAAGATATGGGGTTTCTCCGTCCTTGGAGTATACTGTCATGGAATCAGCTCTAGTCTTTGCTCAGGATCATTACTCTCCAGGTTGTGGTTTTTTTTTTTTTTTTTTTTTTTTTTTTTTTTTGGTGTGTGGAAGGCTTCTGCTCTGTCCAGTGTGATACCGTCAGAGCTCTGTGTTTAGCAGTCCCAGTATCTGTACATATCCTGAGGTGGGACTTATGGTGAAGTCAGTCTTTGTGAATCTAGAGGTTCTGTTACCTCAGTGCCATTTTAATCCATCTTCTGTGGTTGGTGATCTTGGTCTTTGCGCTGAACCTAGGAAGGCATCTAGGATAGCGTCTTTCTTTGTTCTTCCAGAAGCCCCTTTCCGTTACAATTGTCTCTGCCGGACCTTTGGGACTGGGGATCATGCTTATTGTGCAGGTCTTAGTTCAAACCCTAGACTAGGGCTTTTTTATTGGTCCCAAGATGTATACAGTCTGGTCGTGGTTCTAGTATCCAGTCATCTGTAAATCACGATCTTGGCTTTTGGACCTACCAAAGGGTGCCGCGTCTTCTGGTTTTGTCTTGTCGTTAGCTGGTGAGGTAGGCTAAACTGCTCTAAGGTCAAGTTGTTCACATTTTCCTCATTGTCGAGATATCATGTTAGAGCTGGCCCTTGTTGTTGACCCTGCAGTAATAAGGCTGTCCCAGATGGAGATTGTTTCTTACAGCTGTTGTGAGGAGCTGTGCCGTTTCTATGTCTGGGATCCAGGGTTCAAGGCTGGTTGAATGGTATCTAATCACCTGAGGTCTAAGTTGATTCCACTTGACATATTTTCAAGGTAGGAGATAACCCTGTATTGTAAACAACTATGAGTTCCTATCTCTAGTAGATAAGAGCTCTTTTTTTTTAAAATATGTAAGATTTCCCCTTTATTTAGTGTGCCTTTGCAGGGGGAAGTGGTGCTCCATTATATGTCGGAGTATTTGGGGTGGACAGAGTGGGTAACAGAGATAGGTCACATACCCAAAGACGATTAAAAAAAAAAAAAAAAAAAGGAAATAAAAGTGTATGTGCCCACAAATGTATATGTAAGGCAAACATTTAAATAAATAAGTTAATTAAAAAAATAAAATGAGTTAGCGAAGTTTTTAAAGGACCAACGTGGTGCAAAAGACTACTTTGCATTTGGGAGAGAACAGGTAAAGAGTTGGTGTATTACAGGTCTTATGCCTATGTTGGAAGTACAGTTTTCCCATTGTCTTTTGGATTTTTCTTGTGGTGTGTGGGTTCCCAGGCATCTTCCAATCACACACCCTGCCCCCCTTCAGATTGGTAAAAATTTGCAGAGAGTTTTTCTTAAGAATCCTCAGCGGAATGCTTTCTTTAACCACCTACTCCAACATTTAGGATTTACTTTTAAGATGGTCAGTTAATATATCTTTAACATAAACTTTTGGCTAGCATAACTGGAAATTTGAGTTTATTAAACTTTTACATACTTAACTATGGTCCCCAGGGTATTTTAAACTCAGCCATTTGGCCTCAGATCTACTTTCTTACCCACTCCCCTCAAATATACAATGTAAAATGTATGAATAGTAATTGGATAAAGAACATTTTCAAAGTCCCAAGAATTGTATTTCTTTAAGATAATAGAGAAAAGCATAGGTATTTACATGATTAAATACTCCGCATATAGCTATGTTTAAAAAATAAGCATGAATAATAGTAATAATAAGTTGGAATAGTCTTAATTACATATGGACATATATATTTATATATATGGGAAAACGTAACTTTAAATATAGACAAACCATTTATGAAATAAATAAGTTACAGAAAAATAACTAAGGTCTTGGGTAACATTTAAAAGGGGTTATGGCAAGATTATATGATTTGGTAAATATGCTTCATATTATATATTGAGGAAAATTAAATTTTATAGCATAATATAAAGTAGAAAAGAACTTTGTCCTTTTTATAAGTATCTCACATTGCCCTGGTTGGTCCAGATGTTCTAGAAACCACTTTTGTGCAATTGGATTGCTCTGGGGTTACTAAAGTCATCGATATTTAGGGCCAACAAACAAGATAGAGGGACAGAAGTTGGAGTTTTGAGAGCACACTACATATTTACAAACCCTTGAGCCATCTCTTTTACCCAGACTCTTTCTTAGGTAGTACATTAACATATTCATATATACATAAATAGAATTTGAATTTCTTTTCTTACAAGACACCTGAGTACTTTTCATGCAGAGAATGTCTTAAAGCAACAATCAGTTTTATAGTTATATCAGGGGTAGTGAATAATGAAATAAAATAGTGCACCTTTATTTTGGCTTATATCTTTTTCTATTACTAGATTTTTTGAATACCAGTATGTATTTATTTGGTGACTTGAAATAGTCACATTTGGTGCATAACATTGTGCCTCCTCATGCATAGTCTATTTGCTGATACTGTTTAATAGTATTTAATAGAAAGTTTTATCAGCCCTATCAATATAAATGAGTATATATTTACTTATATTAGACTATACCTTAAATTACATGCTCTTAATTATGATAAGAATCTATGTTGCAATTTTTTCATTCCACAGAACATTGAATGACGCATTTTCTCTTTCACTTGCTGGCTAGGATTTCAGGAGACATTACTTTCCATCTGTCTTTATCCAGGAAACTGATCTACCACCAGCAGTGTCATTCATAAGCTTGCCAAAGCCTGACTTCCATGCTCCTGCAGACAGACCACTGTAGACAGTCACTCAGAGAAAGTCATCTGGAAGTAATATGATTGTGCATCCCTTCTGGCTACTTGTCTTTATCAGGTTAATTTAAAATGGCCCAGAAATATTTTATATAAGGTTATTATATAGCATTAATCAACTCCAAATTTATCCCATATCTTCCATTGAAGATTGAGCTAGAGGTAATAGCTCTTCACCTGTTTTACATGTTTTTACTATAAAAAAAACTTGGGTTAATCTAAGACCTGGAGGTGTTACATGTTCTTCTATTGACTCATGCAGTAATATTTAGATAAATGTCATCTATTACATGATCTTGTACAAGTTCTCCTTATTCTCTATGTTGTAATTTTCCACATCAATTTAAAGCAAGTCTATAAAAAATACCCAATACAATTTTTGTTGTTGAGAACTAAATGAATAAATGTATTCAATGTACTAAGAAACATGTGTTTCTTGACATGTATCATGTATTATAATGTCATGTATCATGACATTAAATGTAAAATATGGATTGTTTATAGGAAAAGAAAAAATACAGAATATATATGATTAAGGAATATTAGAAATGGAAATAAGTGATAATAAATAACTATATATTATTTCACTTTATGGCCAACTGTAAGTATCACTACTTAACTTACAAAAGTCAATAGCATTACTGGAAAGACCTTCAGGTCAGCTTTTTTGGACAGATTGGTATTTTTTAAAAAATTATATGACATGACTTTTCATGGGGTAGGCTCATAGTCAGCAATGCTGACTTCTTACTCCTGGAATTGTACTCAGAGTTCACTTCTAGTGGGTTGCCAGGAATCAGAAGCAGTGCTGGGATTCAAATAAACCAGGTTGGCAGCATGCAATGCAGGCACCCTACCCATTACACTATTTCTCTGGTGCTACAAAAGACACATTTTTATGAAATATATAAAAGAATTCCAAATCTTACTTGAATGATATTTTATCCCTAACTTTTGAAAACTGTTTCTATTAAAGAATAATAAGCATCAGATACTGCAACACAGGTGAAGAGGAAAGTTGCATTAACCTTGGAACAGAGTGATTGCTTTAGCATAATTGCTATCTAGAAGAGAATTTATAGATAAAACCCAAACAATGCAAGAGAAAAAGATACATTACAGACTAAATAAGAAGAAAGATTAAAAAAGGGTGAAAAAGAGAAGAAAAGAGAGTCAATGGTGGTAAGGAGAGAAACTAAAAAAAGCAAAAGAAGAAAGGCAAGAGAAAAAGCAGGATAGGAGGCAGGACATTTGAATATCAACGAAGGACACATAAAATGTTTTCAATTCAGTATATCTCTATGTTCTCTGAATTTTATGGTCAAATAGCCAGTTTATAACAGAAAAATGACAATGATAGTGGAAAATGATCACTCTGGACAAGAACTAGGTGCTGAAAGGAGATAAAGTGATATACATAATACACTATCAGTTACAATATTGGAAACCACAGTGCCTAAAAACAAGGAAAAGTTTAATGCCACAGAGGTAGGCTTGGGATGAGGGTCATGAGGAAAACTGGGGACATTGGTGAGGGGAAGTGAATACTGGTGAAGAAACTGGTACCACATGATTGTACACTCATACTTAATCATGAACAATTTTGTAGTTTTATATCAAAGGTGATTCAATGAATAAAAAAAATGGCTTTTAGCCATTGACAATTAATTTAATCAGATTATGAGATTAGAATTTTGATGGCACCTGCCCAAATCAGCTACTCTGAAGAAACTAGAGATTAAACTAAATCCTGAAACTAACTGAAAGTTTGAATTGGAATTATGGTGGTAGCTACTGTAGAGGTAGTAGGTAGCAAAAATGTGGGTTTGCAGTGGATAAGTACATCCTGGGCAACCAGAGGGCTGCTAGACAGTGCTAGATGCCTGCAGGCTGATTAAGAGAGTTTACTGAGAGGTGAGAAGTTTCCCAAGACAAACAACGTACTTTGCACTTGGCTGAGGTCCCTCCTGGCAGTGCACATTCTTGGTATCTGCTCTTGTTACATTTAATCATAGTGATATTCTTTGCAAGATTAGAAGGACCACATTCTCAGAGGGGATGGCTAAAGGTTATGGGCTTGTACCTGCATATATGGTCTGTTTTACATCTCAGTGGTTTTGTTTATATACTGATATTTATTATATGTTAGACCTTTACTCCAAAGGCTAATGTAATATTAATCATGTTTTTTTAGCAGATTTGAGATATGAACCTGAAAGTCTCCTCAACATTTACAGAATATTTTTCACCTGGGTTTTATGAAATAGATACTAAATCCCTCCAAATGTAAAGGATGCTCCATTGTCACTGTTCTTGGGATTGTGAACTTTTTTTTTTTATATAATAATTCAGATTGTGTTTCAAAGTATAGGGAATCTTAAAGTAAAAGCTTGCCTGGATAAAAGCATGATCTTGTTCCCATCAGTGCTGTATTCCCATGGTGGTAACTATTCCACGTTAATGCATAACATTTTTTTAACAAGATAGCTATTGGGATATTTATACTCTGTTGATATATATGTATATAGTTCAGTCTTATTTTTGTGAAGTTATGTTCATGTTGATTCCAAACTATTTGTAGCAGCTGTAAACTCTTAAGGAATAAAATGCTTTGAAACCCTACTGTGGGCTTTAGGATGAAGAAGGGGATTTGTTGAAACTACGTTCCAAATTAAGACAATTGGCTCATGTTTCTAGGGCCATCATAGAAAGTACCACTATCTGAGTGGTTTGGAGGCACAGAAATACATTCCCTTATAGTTCTGACCTTTTGGCTTCACAAATCTTGGCCTTGATGAAGCTCTTGTCTTTTATGTGGCTGAAATTGATTTGAATATCTCATACTGATCATGGTTTCCAACACCACCAGGCATAATCCCTTAGCAAAAAGAGTTTGGAGTAAAACCTGAGACCCTCTGAGTGTGGCTTCAAAACCATTAACAATAGCAGAGGGGTGGGATGGGGGATAGATGAGTTCTTACATTAAGTATCATTTTGTTGCTGCCTAAGGCTGTTTTTTCCTTTTGTTTTGTTTTGTTTTGTTTTGTTTTGTTTTAATCTGTGGACTCTTAGTGGTAACTTCCTCAGAAACTATCTGCTCACTGAAACATCTCTTTAAACCCACCAATCTCTGCCTCCATAATCTCTCAAAATTCTCTCAAACTGCTTCCTCTGATACTGCTTTTCCTGTGTGACTATCTTTAATTCTCATCTTTTCTTTTACAAGGATGTTAGTCAGACTAGAAGAATAACCTGCTCTACTACAGTATGATGTGATTTTAACTAAATATTCTATAATGATCCTTTTTCCAAAATGAGGCTCCATGCTTATAATACACAAGCAAAACTGGTAAAAGAGAGTTTTAAGTAATTTAGAAGTATGAATATCAGTATTGGTTCTTCTTTGTTTGTTTGTTTTTGTTTTTGTTTTTGTTTTGTCACACCAGGTGACCACTCAGGAGTAACTCCTGGCTATGCTCAGAAATCACTCGGGGCTTGGAGGATCATATGGGACACCAGGGACCAAATCCAATTCCATTTTGGCAGTCACGTGCAAGGAAAATGCATTACCTATGTGGTATCAGCCCCAGTATTGGTTCTTTATAGAAGTTCTAGGGAAGAATTATTGCTTGACTTTTTCTTACCTTTCATTGATTGCTAACAAGTCTTGCTAGTGCTTGTTCAGTAGATACATCATTTCCCTCTTTGCCTCTGTGATCCCAGGACTTTCTCCATCTGTCTCTGTATCCAAATTTTCAGCCTTTTTAAGATTCTTGTTGCATTAGATTATGGTTTACCCCAGTATTGTATGACCTTAGCATAACTTGATTGCATCTGAGAAAACCCTGTTTCCAAACAAAATCACAGTAAACTCAAAATTTGAGTGAGAAAGTTCTACACAACACAATAGTATGTATTCTATTGTGTTGAATATATAAGAAGCTATAAATCTATATATAAATTATTTAATAAGCTCAGTGTTTCATGCAGTTAGCTATTACAGTATCTTCTTAATTATGATCACTCTACATTGGTTAATTTCAAGCATAATTATATTTCATGGGCAATGATGTATGGTATAAATTGAAGTTTTATACTAAAAATATCCACAGTTAAATACTTCACTTGATAATCTTATCATGATGTTCCACATTTTATTTTCTACAGAGAAATAAACAACTGGATATTGTTATTTTATTCACCAATTTTGGTATAGTATCAGAATATATGATTTCTATAACACTTATTGGGTAATCTGTAACAACATCAATTATTATTGGTTGGGGCTGGAGAGATAGTGTAGTGGAGAAAGTACTTGCCTCCTTTTCTTATGAGAAATTAGGTATAGTCACTGACATGTGACTCATACCATTCTGAAATGTTATTTGTATTAGAAGGAATACCATGTCTTGATTGACTTGTGTCAACTTCCAACTCTATTTTCATTGGCAAGCACAATTCATTTCTAATATCTATTGTCATATGTTTATACAGAAACGAATCTATCCAAATATTGTTCTAGGTAGTTTCAAGTATGTGTTATATACTGAATGAATTTTAACCTGAAGAATTTTTAAAATATAACAGTTTGATCTTATGGTCATTTTTCCATAAGAGAAAATATTCATTAGCAGTTTGACAGTTACCAAATTTCTTACAAGTATCTTCATTTAGTGATTTGATGATTGCATCAAACTAAAAAATGATAATAGTTTTCTTGAGAGTTGGTTCATATTTTGAAATACATCATGACAACAGACCAAGTATCAAAGGCACAGAGTTTAAAACACATTTCCAAGTATTTTGGAATGTTTTGTTGATGAACCTGTGAAAATATGCTAAAAGCAAACAATAGTGTAGAAGACTTTCACAATATGGTACAAAGTTCAGTTACAAATATGCATCTACCTTGTAAATATTAGTTCTTAGAAAGAAGGAAGGAAGGAGAAGGAAGGAAGAAAGAAGAAAGAAAGAAAGAAAGAAAGAAAGAAAGAAAGAAAGAAAGAAAGAAAGAAAGAAAGAAAGAAAGAAAGAAAGGAAAGGAAGGAAGGAAGGAAGGAAGGAAGGAAGGAAGGAAGGAAGGAAGGAAGGAAGGAAGGAAGGAAGGAAGGAAGGAAGGAAGGAGGAGGAAGGAAAAAAGAAAGAAAGAAAGAAAGAGAGAGAGAGAGAGAGAAAGAAAGAAAGAAAGAGAGAGAGAGAGAGAGAAAGAAAGAAAAAAAGGAAAGAAAGAAAGAAAGAAAGAAAGAAAGAAAGAAAGAAAGAAAGAAAGAAAGAAAGAAAGAAAGAAAGAAAGAAAGAAAGAAAGAAAGAAAGAAAGAAAGAAAGAAAGAAAGAAAGAAAGAAAGAAAGAAAGAAAGAAAGAAAGAAAGAAAGAAAGAAGGGCCGGGCGGTGGCGCTGGAGGTAAGGTGCCTGCCTTGCCTAGGCTAGCCTAGGACGGACCACGGTTCGATCCCCCGGCGTCCCATATGGTCCCCCAAGAAGCCAGGAGCAACTTCTGAGCGCATAGCCAGGAGTAACCCCTGAGCGTCACAGGGAAAGAAAGGAAGGAAGGAAGGAAGGAAGGAAGGAAGGAAGGAAGGAAGGAAGGAAGGAAGGAAGGAAGGAAGGAAGGAAGGAAGGAAGGAAGGAAGGAAGGAAGGAAGGAAGGAAGGAAGGAGGAAGGAAGGAAGGAAGGAAGGAAGGAAGGAAGGAAGGAAGGAAGGAAGGAAGGAAGGAAGGAAGGAAGGAAGGAAGGAAGGAAGGAAGGAAGGAAGGAAGGAAGGGAGTCCTACTCTGCTCAGAAATCGCTCTTTGTAGGCTCAAAGAACCACATGGGATGCTGGGAATCAAAACGAGGTCTATAACCAGTTGTCTGCATGCTAAGCAAATGCCCTATCCTCTGTGCTATGCTCCAACCTATTTTCCATTTCTAAAATAACATTTATTCTTTTTCCTTTAACCTTCTCCTACTCTGTTTAGCAGTCAACCATTCTCCCATGTAGATAAGTAGTATCAAAATATCTGAACAATTCCCAAATTAAACACTGGAACAAAAAGAAAAGCTAAAGCATAATTTGGGGAAGCAAAAACTGAAGTGAAAAAAAAAACTACATAATAAATAAAAGAATAAAATTAAAGGAAAATACTATGAATACTGTTAATAAAAGACCAGAAAAAAATCAGATACAAAAACTTTCAAAGAAAGGAATGAACTTTCTCAAGCCTAATGCCAAATAAAATAAGAAATCATGTATCTGGAAAGAACAGTGAAGAAAGATCCAGACCTAGATAACAAACAACAACAACAAAAGAACTTTAATTAAAAATGTAAGGAGTCTTACCATAAAGAAAAAGAGAAAGAAGAAAGAAAAAAGGAAGGAAGGAAGGAAGGAAGGAAGGAAGGAAGGAAGGAAGGAAGGAAGGAAGGAAGGAAGGAAAGAAGGAAGGAAGGAAGGAAGGAAGGAAGGAAGGAAGGAAGGAAGGAAGGAAGGAAGAAAGAAAGAAAGAAAGAAAGAAAGAAAGAATGAAAGAAAGAAAGAAAGAAAGAAAGAAAGAAAGAAAGAAAAAGAAAGAAAGAAAGAAAGAAAGAAAGAAAGAAAGAAAGAAAGAAAGAAAGAAAGAAAGAAAGAAAGAAAGAAAGAAAGAAAGAAAGAAAGAAAGAAAGAAAGAAAAAGAAAGAAAGAAAGAAGAAAGAAAGAAGAAAGAAAGAAAGAAAGAAAGAAAGAAAGAAAGAAAGAAAGAAAGAAAGAAAGAAAGAAAGAAAGAAAGAAAGAAAGAAAGAAAGAAAGAAAGAAAGAAAAAAGAAAGAAAGAAGAATGGAAGGGAGGAAGGAAGGAAGGAAGGAAGGGAGGAAGGAAGGAAGGAAGGAAGGAAGGAAGGAAGGAAGGAAGGAAGGAAGGAAGGAAGGAAGGAAGGAAGGAAGGAAAAGAGAAAAGAGAAAAATAACGTGAATAGTCTTTTTGCACTTCGGATCACATTTTCCTTTCTTCCTTCCTACTTCGGATCACATTTTCCTTCCTCCCTCCCTCCCTCCCTTCCTCCCTCCCTCCCTCCCTCCCTCCCTCCCTCCCTCCCTCCCTTCCTTCCTTCCTTCTTTCCTTCCTTCCTTCCTTCCTTCCTTCCTTCCTTCCTTCCTTCCTTCCTTCCTTCCTTCCTTCCTTCCTTTTTTCTTTCTTCTTTCTCTTTTTCTTTATGGTAAGACTCCTTACATTTTTAATTAAAGTTCTTTTGTTGTTGTTGTTTGTTATCTAGGTCTGGATCTTTCTTCACTGTTCTTTCCAGATACATGATTTCTTATTTTATTTGGCATTAGGCTTGAGAAAGTTCATTCCTTTCTTTGAAAGTTTTTGTATCTGATTTTTTTCTGGTCTTTTATTAACAGTATTCATAGTATTTTCCTTTAATTTTATTCTTTTATTTATTATGTAGTTTTTTTTTCACTTCAGTTTTTGCTTCCCCAAATTATGCTTTAGCTTTTCTTTTTGTTCCAGTGTTTAATTTGGGAATTGTTCAGATATTTTGATACTACTTATCTACATGGGAGAATGGTTGACTGCTAAACAGAGTAGGAGAAGGTTAAAGGAAAAAGAATAAATGTTATTTTAGAAATGGAAAATAGGTTGGAGCATAGCACAGAGGATAGGGCATTTGCTTAGCATGCAGACAACTGGTTATAGACCTCGTTTTGATTCCCAGCATCCCATGTGGTTCTTTGAGCCTACAAAGAGCGATTTCTGAGCAGAGTAGGACTCAACTCTGAGTGCCACTGATTGTGGCCCCAAAACCAACACTCCCCCCCCAAAAAAAATAACATATCCATGATATTTAGATAATCTGATCTTGAGAACTATAGAGGTATTTGTGGTAAATATTTGGAGTTTATTAAACTATTTGATGATAAGATATCTGATTAGAATGAAACATTTTAATAAGCTAAGAGTGGAATATTCTATACTATCACAAGTAAATATGTGGAAAATAAATTGAGAAGAAAAATTCAGGGGAAACAGGTTCAGATTAAACAAAATAATATATTCATAACTTTAATTCCTATTCCCTCAATATTATGTTCTAAATTTTTATCTCATACAACATGACTATTTAGATAACATTTCCATGAAGTGTAAAATGATCATGGTTTTCTAGGTATATATTTCTACTGATATAGAATAACTTGTGTTTGAGAATTTTAATTTTGAAAAAATATTTATACAAAACTTTCAGAAACATTGTAAAATTTTTCTATTACCCTATGCCAAACTACCCAGTATTTTAGTATGCCTATGAGAGTGCATAAATATTAATATTTTACTATAAAAATTCTATAATATCATTTGAATACTCATTGTTTTTCCCTAGTTCACATTTTGTTGTTGCTGTTGAACAGCTATTATATAGCTACCAGATACCACATTACAATAATAGCCATTTCTTTTAATTTTTATTTTGGGTTGTGAAACTCAAATTCATTGGTCTTAATGATTTGAATAATACTCAAAGCTCACATATCAGTTGTTACATACAAAATCTATCAATTTTATTTGTGATTTTTAAAAATAAATAATCCAAAGTAACACTTTTTTGGAGAAGATGGTCTAATAGGTCAGTTAATGTTCTTCCAATTTAGATTAAAAATAAATATAACCAAGGTAGTATCACTGTTGCTATTAACTTTAGTTTTGTGACTTGTGACTCTTTTGAGTATGTTTTCTACACCATTACATATATATATATATATATAGATAGATAGATAGATATATATAGATATAGATATATGTAGATATATAGTTTGTTTGTTTGGCTACACCTGTTTGACGCTCAGGGATTACTTCTGGCTATATGCTCAGAAATTGCTCCTGGTTTCGGGGGACCATATGGGACGCCGGGGGATCAAACCTCAGTTTCTCCTAGGCTAGCACTTGCAAGGCAAACACCTTACCTCTAGCGTCACCACTCTAACCCCAATATCATACTTTTTGAATTGGTTTCTATATTTAACTTACATTTTAGTAGTAAGAAGCTATATCTCAACTTCTGAACTTATAAAATTATTTTGGGGTATATTTATATATTCTCTTCAAGTTATTAAATATTCAATTATTAATTTATATTAATATAGATTCAGAGCATTATGTTGTATCTTGGATCATAATCTAATATAACTTAATTTGTATTATTCTTTATTTTTATTTTGGGTCCTACCCGGTGACACTCAGCAGTTACACTTGGCTATGTGGAATAAATAGCACATAGTTGTATGTATAGTTTTTGATGCACATTGTAATTTTTATTTGTGAATGTTTTATTGAGGGCTTTTTCTTTTGTATATATGAGAGTGATGATATGATTTCTTAAAACTTTAGCCCTATGTTTATAATAATTGCAATAGTTTATAGAATAAATTAAACAGTATTATTCCACTTTTAGAAAAATAAAACACTAGAAAATTGATATCATTTATCCCAGAAATGTTTGTTAGAGCTCCCTTCTGAGACATTTGGACATAGTTATTACATTAGTGGAACAGTTATTTCTAAATTTATATTTTATATATTTAGAGATACTCATATTATTTATTTCTTCTTGAATGTATTTAGATGGTTTTTAAACATCTGCAGCAACATGATACACTTGGTTACACATAAATTTAAACAGTTTATCAAATATAAAATCCTTAGTCAAGAAAATGGGGTGAAGCATAGTAATTTAAAAATAAAAACAAACTTTCAATAGAGATTTGGGTGGGAGTTGTACTAAACCCAGCTGTGATCAGTCCTTACTCTTGTCTCTATGCTCAGGAATAACTCCCAGTAGAGCTCAGAAGATTGAACTGGGTTTAGTTGCTTGCATTACAATCACCTTAACCTAGGTATGATCTCTGCAGCTCTCAAACTTGCAGAGGTATGTGAAGTCACTTTTGAGATTTTAATCATATTAGTAAGAATAGGTTTTTATTTTTTCTAAATACAACGTAGGCTTGTTTATGTCTTATGTTTTCATGTATATATATATGTATATATATACTGTAAGGATTTAATTATGATTTTTAGAAAAGAATTACTAATCAAAATATCAAAGCGATAGCGCAGTGGTACAGCATTTGCCTGGCACACGGCTGACCCAGGTCGGACCTGGGTTCAATTCCTTGCGTCCCATATGGTCCACCAAGCCAGAAGCGATTTCTGAGCTCATAGCCAGTAGTAATCCCTGAGCGTCACCAGGTGTGGCCAAAAAAAAAAAAAATACTTATCATGTAAGAACATTGAGACTGGAACGATAGATAGCACAGAGGGTAGGGCATTTTCTTTGCATACGGCCAGTCTGAAACCTACCAGATGCTAGATTCCCCAGCATCCCATATGGTCCTCTGAGCCTGCCAGGAGTGCTTTCTGAGCACAGAGCCAGGAGTAATCTGAGAAAAAAATTATATATGCTTTGCTATTTCATAATTATATTCAGTTTACATTTGGCATAAGACTTGCATTAACCTTTTTCAGAATTTAATATGTTTAGTCATTAAGAAACAGGTGTTCATATTGCTCTGTTATTATTAGTATATCTTGTTTAAGGTAAAATCCATGTTGTCTGATTTGTATTTCCTTTGTGTAATAAGAAAAATTTTAAACAGTAATTATGGTTTAGATTTTTATTTTAAATGTTGTTTTTCATGAGACATACTTTTGATTATTAATAGTATGAACTAATGTCAACTTTTGCAAAAATAGAAAAATTAGCAGTTATAATTTTACACAAGCTATTTTATATGCATGTACTCTAAAGCAATGATATCATAAATTTGTCATTAATATACTTAATTAGAGTCTTATTTATGGTTGCTGTTTTTATCTGCACCTTGTGCTACTCAACATTTACTTATGTCTATGCTCTAGAAGCACTCCTAGAAGTGCTCAGGAAACCATATTTAGTTTTGGGAATTGAACTTGGATCACCATATGTAAGATAGATGCCCTACATAATGTATTACTGCCTTGTGCCCCTAGTTGCATCTTTTGTGGTAATTTGTCTAAGTATTTGTACACATGGTAAATTTGATATTATCATTATATATTATATTTATTATATAAAATAGAGTACTGTATCATTGTGTTTATGACTGACTAGTTGACTTTCAGTTATTATTTAGAATATCAGCAATATACAGTTTAAAGCTGATTGTTTTCGTTTTACTCGCTCACACACTTAACCTAGTAGTTTAAATGAAATCAATATTAAATGTAGTTTAGAGAAAATGCGTAAACTAAAGAATAGATGAAAAAAAATTGATGCTTGAAAGTGATTGTCTATATCGATTGGAAGGAGTTACTTCTCAATTGAAGATTAACACTCTGTAGCCATCGTTTTTGGTCATTTTAACTTGAATGTGTTGTTTTGTAATTGCTTCTCCCTTTTATAACTTTATAATTTGATCACATCAATTGTCATTCTACCCCAGGTTTCATACCTGGTGGGAGAAGGTGGGTGCAAACAAATTGAGCAGAATATCATTTCCACTGGAAGAGGGTCATTCCTCTTCTTATTTCAGCCCTTTAAAAGCTGGTATTGTTGGCTTCACTGATGTGGGAATGGCCTCCCTTGTCAAGGGAGACTTGCAACTTAAACTCTCCCAACAATTGAAAGCTCATCTGAGAAGATACATTTTTTCTTTCGGGATGTTAGAAGAACAAGTTGCTTCCCTAGCTGAAGTTGTTCTCCAGAAAAAGTGGGGCTGGACCTACTCTTTCTTAAGAAAGAAGAGCTCTAGGGGAGCAATGTTGTTTCTATGCTAACAAGCGAGGGGTCATCCATGAGACACTGCAGCATGTCAAGGTAATTTGCAGGAGTGGGAAAGGTGGCAGAAAGATTCTGGCCTCGTAGTATGAACAGTGGTTCACTCAGTCACCCTGGATTAACTTCCTAGACCTTATTGATAATCACTCTGGCTGGACCATTTTTTCTTTCTTTCTCTTTCTCTTTCTCTCTCTCTCTTTCTTTCTTCTCTTCCTTCCTTCCTTCCTTCTTTCTTTCTTTCTTTCTTTCTTTCTTTCTTTCTTTCTTTCTTTCTTTCTTTCTTTCTTTCTTTCTTTTTCTTTCTCTTTCTTTCTTTCTTTCTTCTTTCTTTCTTCTTTCTTTCTTCCTTCTTTCTTCCTTCCTTCCTTTCTTTCTTTCTTTCTTTCTTTCTTTCTTTCTTTCTTTCTTTCTTTCTTTCTTTCTTTCTTTCTTTCTTTCTTTCTTTCTTTCTTTCTTTCTTTCTTTCTTTCTTTCTTTCTTTCTTTCTTTCTTTCTTTCTTTCTTTTCTTTTTTTCTTTCTTTTCTTTGATGTTTTTCTTAGTAGTCCTTGCATAATTAGTTTTTTCACCAGCTTTTTTCAGGCAAACATAAATGCAGTTAAGATGCTTGTGTTAAGGTCCCAGTATGTGCCCATAAGTAGGGACAAGTACAAGGAACCTCAAGGAGAGTCAAAGATTTGACTCAGGTCCATAAGAATCGAAAGGAATGTGGGGTCTTGGGTTATGAACAAGGATGTCTCCATTTTGTAAGGCATATGTTAGGCTTTCCTCAAGTCTATTTCCATTACACAGCCCCAAGCTACTTGACTATAACAGGTAGCCTATTTGGAAAGGATACTTGGGAGTAGTAGGAAGGTACCCTAGATTCACCCAATAATTTCAAAGATCATCAGAAGCTAGAAACTCCTTATTTCCCCTCCATATATTTTGATTTATGACCTTGGGCAGGTTCATTCTTCTTGCTTTCCTCAAAAATGCAAATATGTAATGATATATTTTTCTTAATTTGTACTGCCAAGGATGTTTTATTTTTGTTTTTGGGACACACCCAATGATGCTTAGGGGTTACTCCTGGTCATGCGCTCAGAAATCGCTCCTGGCTTGGGGCACCATATGACAGGTATCGAAATGGGGTCCATCCTAGGCGAGCATGGCCAAGGCTTACCTCTTGCCTTACCTCTTGCCTCACTATTTCGGTCCCTTCAAAATGATTTTTATATGCTTCTTTTCTATACATATAATTTTCAATCATTATGGAAAACTGTAAATAGCATATATTTTGTTTAGAAATTATATGTTCTCTTGGATAGCAAAAAGACATTTTAGTAAATACATGAATTTTATTATATCATTATATCCGATACAATTAATAATTTAAAAATTGTATGAGTTTACTCAAGTTGCAGTAACAAACCCCGAATAGAACACTATTCTTTCTTTTTCCACACAATTTTGTTGTTAGAAATTTAAGATCAAATTGCCAAGGCATTGGTATCATTTAATTTGTCCTTGACTGATGTCTTCTCTATGTATTTTCATGAAATAATCACTTTCAGTGCATTTGTCTTAATTCGTTTTTTGTAAGAACACAGTCATATAAGGTTAGGGTTTATGCTAAAAACATCACTAAATTTAATTATCTCTGAAAACACCCTTCTTTACTTACCCTAATAGAAAGTACTTCCTCTACAATAGCTTCTTGACATACACTTTTAATGAATTGGGTCTTTCACTTTATGTACACTCATAAAAACTAACAGTCCAACCCTCTATAACTATTTTGTTTCTTTGTATCTGAGGTAATAGCATTTTATTATAAAATTATAACTTTGGTAATATAGATTTGGAGTTTCTAAGATAAGAAAACAGACATATCATTTGGAAGAAAGAATAGAAACCAACAATCTGATTAAACCAAGAGAAACAACCTTTACTTTAAAAAAATACCCAGGCACATTTTTATAATTTCAGAAACATTCTTTTTATCATTTTCAAATTGCTGTGGACCAAATTTGTTTAATTTTTAAAATTAAGGTCATAATTTTTCTTACATGAAAATACGTTCTTCTATTCTAATGCAAAAACAGATGCTAAAGTTCCTAAATGAAAAGTTGCTAGTTTCCATTTCACCTTTCTATGTTTGTAGGAATTTGGTCAGGAAAAAGAATAACTTAATTAATAGCTGATGTTACCAGATTCCTCCTTACTTTTCTTTTCTCCAGGTTGATTGACCAAAGATGCCATTGTTGGCTTCTGTCTGGTATCTAGTAGGTTCCAACTGTTGAATCTCTTCTCTTTGACAAATCAAATAATTTGATTTGTTAAATTGAAGTTCTTTTTCTTTACATTTCTCTTCATTTTAGACTAACAGTAAGCAAATTGTAATGTTTTATAATTCAGTATATGATTTTTACATTCAGCTGAATGTAATTATATTTAGGACTATAAGACAAGTAAACGGATCATTTGTTAACTCTACATATATGAAAATCAAAGATTTTATATACCTGAAGGTTGTTTTTTGAGGAACTTTTCTGAGTTTTGATCATTATTTTTTTGAATGTATCTGGTCCTACGAGACCACCTTGACTTCTTACAAGAATCAAAGAAATGCAACTTAGGATGAATATACGTATACCTTCTATATTTTTAGTGATGAATTGTAAGAATCTGGATATCGATATTTACAAGAGTTATCGTGTTAACTTGGCCACATCAGCAAAGATTCAAGGTTTGACTTTCAAAGAACTGTATGATCTTTGTTACCTTCACATATAAAATTTCCTCCATGGCATGAAACATCACCCATCTCTGAAAAGCTCATAAAGTTATCCCAAATCACCAGCTCCAAATACTGAAAAATCAACAGACCATATTTCCTTCTAAAGAATAGGGTTAAATTTTGTCTCCAATGACAAATCCCAACCCGGAACAGATTGCAGCCAAGCAGCTAGCAGAGCTCGCTGGGTGAACTGCACAGGCCATGGTGGGTGCAGAACTCAGAGCCGGAAAGCAAACAGCTGCCGTAGCCTGATTTGAGTTAAAATAGTGTGAGTGTTTAGTCTGGCGCACGGCTTCAGGGGAGATTGGCAGCTGGGTCAAACAAAGTCCTTCCATTGGCTCTCTTCCCAGGCAGCTTCTGCTAGTATTTAGGTACTAGTGCAGTGTAGGGCCCTTTTCTCAGGCAAAACCTAACATCTGACCGCACCCTCTGCTTTTACTACCCCCCCCCACCACTAAAAAAAAAGCAGCTTTTCTTTCTATCTTTCTTTTTTTTTTTTTTAGCTTCTTTCCTTAAGATAAATTCTCCAGTGAATAACCTCCCACTAATTGTGTATTAGCAATGTATTTTATCTTGAGAGCTGACTCACTGGTCTCTCAACGTGGTGTGGAAAGCAGCCTGTTACAGTGCTGGGTTCATAAAAGAGCCTTTATGGTTTGTGAAAGAATATCTGTGTGCTTAGGCAGGAAACTTTTTGATCTGCAGAAAAGCCAGAAGACATCTAGGTAAGGATCCATATCAAATATACTTTTTTGGGGGGGGAGTGGGGACGGTCTGCGAGGGGGTGTGCAGAAGTTGGGCAATGAGAAAGTTTTCTTACGATTGACGCGAGTTTGGAATCTAAATACTTTTTTAAAGTTTAAAAGGTACTGGCTATTGTTTGCTTATGTTTTGTTTGTTTAGTTAAATCTTAAGGGAATACTGTCAGTCCGATGCATTTTTTTGCGATTTTGTTTTCTGCTATTGAACTGATTATAGTGCATACACAGTTTTATTATATAGCAAAATCTTTGTAATCTGCAACAGAAAGAAAGTGTATTTAGGAGGGAAATTGACAAGTTTTAAAGAGTAATTGTACAATCATTTGAGGACTGAGGAACGCTGCATTATACTAATAAGGGTTTAATTACCAAAAAAAAAGTTTAATGTTGCTTTGGAAGGAATATTAAGTAAGTTGCCTTTGTCTCTTACTTTTTAATTTTCGTCACTGATTTAGCCTGTTGGGTCACATTTTTTGTTAGTACTGAAGACTGCTATGAATCCCTAATGAGGCCCCTTTGCACATGATTTTGGCACTTGGCCAAAATCAACTTCCCAGCGGCAAGCTTTCTCTAAAGAACCTGAAGCATATATATATGGATATGTATAAGTACATATATGTGTATATATATGTTATTTGGTTTTAGAAATCATGTCTGAAAGCTGCCACAACCAGTTGTGTAGGCATGTCAAAATGACTTTATACAGTAAATATGAAACAAGCATTTTAAATCATTTTTCTTCATATTGTGGTTTTCATCTTTATGCATTTCTTGCTCATGGCATCTTCAAATAGGTTAGAACCAGAACAATCTTAAAAATCTTACCAGGTTTTTTTTTACTTTTTTTTTCTTAGCAATGTAGTGTAAGGGTGGTCATCTTACTGAGAATTATACAGTACGGAAGAGTTTTAGGATAAATAATAGACGAATTCTTAAAATTCTAATCTCTGTAAGCAATATTCAGTGAACAGTAAGTAATAACATTTTCAGATGTTTCTCTGTACATACAGTTAAGTTTAATGTTTAAATAGTCTTTTTCATATTTAATGCCATTTCAGATTCTAAACAGTGTTACCAGTTATAATATTAAAATTTATTAACAACTATATTAGTTCCAAAACTTATTACAGTAAAAATGTTTTCCCTATAAACATGTTTGAATAACTTTAAATTACTGTGTCTAATTGCTGTTCTGTGGTTAAAAAGCTAAAATTTTTTCCATAAAAATATTTTTGAGGCCCAAAGGCATTTCAATCAGATTTTTAGAACTCTTAATTTTGATGTTACTGTAGCTGGCTTTGTCATAAAAGCTGATGTGTTCTTTATACTACACTGTTTAACAGAAATTTAATTTTAAGAGTTAAATTGAGTTGTAATGAAATACTATGGTAATCATTTATTAGCAAACTCAGATTTCATAGTGATTTAAGTCACCTCTTTGATGTCAAAAATGGATATGCTACAGAGTAAATAAAAGCAAGATGTCTTTTAATCTGCTTATTTTTATAAAAAAAAATTCTACCAATTATCACTCTCCTAAGTATTTTTGTCTTGTTTCTTGCTAGTCTCTAGTAATACACAGCGGAGTTAAAATTTTAACTTAAAATAAGAATATTTTTAAAATATTGATGAGAGCCTGAATTATTATCTTTTAAAGAAGTGCTTTGGAACTTACTGTCTATTTAGTAGATATGTCTTTATATACTTAATATAGTTAACTTACTTCTATTGCTATACGTGATATAAAATGTAGCTAATGTGGGTTATACAAAATAGTGATAATTAAATAAGGAATGTTGAAATTTAAAAATATAACTTAATTTTCTAGAGGTCAAGTTCTGCATTTACAACAGGTATATTTCGCTGGCCCAAGCTGAGATACTATGTACACGCTTCCGTTGAAAAACATCAGGAAATGTTTGAAATTATTGTATGAGTTGACATTACATTCATATATTTTAAATTGAGAAAGAACAATTTCTATTCCTAACTAAAGACACTTTATATTAGTTTTCTATTTCTACATAACTTCAAATGTGAGTGCTGAGTTAATATCATTTTAAAGGGAGTATTAAAAAGATATATATATATATATATATTTCTAAATTGGGGTAAAAAATAGAAATAATTTATAACTTTCTAGCTACTTGCAATAAGATTGTATTATTTAAACAGATTCTTATTTAAAATTTGTTTAATTTCTTCTTAAGCAAACTCAAGTACACATAAATTTATCTTCTTTCATTTTATGATTATTTTAATACAATATTTTATTTAACATAAATCAAAGAATATTTTTCTAAAGTAAATTTATAAATGTTTTGTTGGATTAATATTATTGTATTTATTCTTGTTGTTAATTAAGTACTCTACTAAGATCAATGCCATGAAGTCTAGAACTTTTAGAGTCCAGAAATAAATTTGTGAACTCAAAAGTAACTTAATTGTGCCCTTGATTACTACTGTGAGATTTTTCTTGATTTAAGATAGAAAAAAGTAAGTTTTGAACAAAATTTAAGTTTTACTTTCTACTGAAATAGCTAAGTAATTGATTTGATTTTGCTACAGCTATAAATTGTAATTGAGTGTTTCAGCAGAGTTGACTCTGACAGATATATTAGCTAATTTTCCTTTTAATCATAAATACAAATGATATTTTCCTCATCGATTTAGCATTTTAATAGATGTGTGTAATTACTATTAAAATAAGATTGTTTTAACATTTAAGTGTATTCAATTTGTTATAAAATTCAATAATAGGTTATACTTATTATGCCATTCTTTCTTCTTTTAAAAATATTAAAGCCTGGTTGTATTTTACAATATTGAAAATTTTGTCAGTATGTAGAAAAGAAATTTATTTGTAGTAGTGAATTTAGATTATGGGTCTTTATTCTTTTAAACATGACAGAGTTTTGGTTTTTATGCAACAAGATTATAAAGTGTTTTTTTTCTTTCTATTAAAAGATTCTAAAAAGGAGATTTATACATGCAGTATTTTATCTGCAATTTTTCAAATTATTTGCAACAAGGGCATCTTAAATGATGAGTTCACTCTTCTATGTAAAGAATGCTTTGTTCTGAACTATTTAAGTAGCGGCAATGAGATAAATATGTTGGTACATTAAATACAGCATAATTATTGCATTTTGGCAAAATTTCAGTAACCTCTGCCATAAAGATGTAGTATATGTAGGATGATGTTGAATTTGCTTCACTTATCTACTGTTGTTACTGCTAATTTAGGCAACATTTGTTGCTTTTGGAGAAGGTGTGTGCCAACATAGAACAAGATATGTCTCATGTAGTCTGCTTAGATATGCTGTTTTAGAAGTAAAACCAACCTAAACTTTGAAAAATAAATGCATTGTTTATTACATGTAAGACATTATTGATAGAATTAGCTGCTGTTTTGTTCTTTTATTAGTTTAATCATCATATTTCCAAGAAGTTGTATGTAACTTTAGCTTAGATAAACAAGTAATTTAAATAATAGCATTTTGTATTTAAATATAATTAAAATTAAATCAAAACAATACCCACTGATTATTTTTTTATTTTAGAGCAATTTAATTCTTTGAACTTGTTGAAATTTTAAACTTTACATTGTTTTACATTTTAATTAATTTTAAATATTGCTATTTGGCATAACATTTAATTATTATAGGTTTTAACTTACAGAGCATGATATATATTTGAATAATATTTATGTTTTACTTTATATTTTTATCAGTGTAATGTGAGTAAAGGACTTTTTTTTGATACTTAATATTTTCAAAATTCTTTTAAGTTTTCTTTGGTTTATATATTGAGATATTTTTGTTTCTGTGAGTTTCTGCCTACACACTGAGGCATCTATCTTGAGAGCATTATACCACTGTATAATCAATTGTTTCTAGTGTATATTTTTAATCACAATAGAAAAAATACTTTTGAGTTTCTATCAAAGGCTAGTTTATTCAATATAGATGATTATAGTAAATGTCATAATTTTTATAAGTTAACTTTACTGCATAACTAGAAATTGCAGTTAAGAAAGCGAGCCCCTAATTTGATTATTATTGCTTTTAAATATTTAGTTTTATGGAAACTCTAAAATCTCTATTATGCAAATATTGATAATTACTCATTTTATATTTGCCTTCTATTTTTGCTGATAAAATAATACTTAGTAGCTCTTTAAAAACAGTACTTGATAGATCTTTCATAATACTATGAAAATTTGGTTTGCCTGACTATTTTTATCACTAACATAAGATGTCAGTGTATGAGTGTTCTCATATACTGTGGGGGAGGGATTGTTACCTAAAAGTATTCAAAATATTTTCCTTCCCTGTAACTATCAACTATTTTAATATTTACCAAGATTTTGAAAGGCACAGTTGTAGATTTTAGATATTATATAAACATGTGGACTATATAGGCTTTCCTGTGAACATTAAGTAAACATTAAAAAATAAGATTAATATAAATGACATGGTATGTTTTTGCAGCCACTACTTACAACTTGGTATGAACAAGTAAACAACACAGCACAAAGATTGACAGTGGATACAGACACAGACACCTACACTTAAGAACTGCTGACAAGGTGGCTTTAAAGGGATGATTTAGATCCAACCATTATAATAATTATGTCTTGCTTCTTGTATTTAAATCTTTACAATTCCTTGTAACTTATATCTAATTTTTTTGCAGAGAGATGGGATGTATCATAATATACTCATTTATGATATTCAATAAAATGATATTTTGATTTTGATTGGAGGAAGTGCTTTACCTATATCACAGTTTGAGCAAGTTAATTCAATCATTTGCCAAATTGGAATAATAACCAAGCTAACTCACCCTTAACAAGAATAATTAGTTTTTCATTCTTCTCTAATCCAAAGCACTTGCCAGAAGAATGTAGACCATTGTGCATAAAAGGTTAGGTTGCTAATAAAAACTGTACATCAATATTTTATTTTTGCGTTAACAGTAATTGAAGTTCAAGATAGCATAGATTTATACACAATGGGTTCAAGATATTTTAAAAAATAGTTAGAAGTATCAAATGGTCCTGAAATTAATTTTGTGGAATTCACATTGTTAGAATACTATGAGAGCTGCCATCTGTAAGAAACTATTTTAAAAATTTGTCCATTGAATTTTTACATATTATTTCTTATTAGCATATGATTTAGATCAGAATTTTCTAATAGCAACATTTTATCAATATATGTTTATATTGCTATTGCCAGATCTTTTGGGATCTATTCTGATCACATGATCTTTCTTTTCTCCTTTCCTCTCCATTCATAAAGTCATTCATAAATTTATTTTCTAATCTCCTGTTTTAAATAATTGTAGGTACTTTAACCTCCCAATAGGTTGATGCATAGACATCCCTACTCAAGTGTAATTCAACTTTTCTTAAGATGCTTTAAGTTGTCAAGAAGTGAATCAACAAGGACATAGAAACAAAGAATAATTTATAATTTTAGCAGATGAAAAAGAATGATAATCAGTTAAGAATATTTATAGAATGATAAAAATTTTTCCATTGTCATTTTATGCAAACAAATTTAATTTGGAAACTGCTGTTTATTACTCGAAAGCAATAATTGACTTTGGTAATCAGTAGCTAAAAATGCCTAATATAAGACAAAGATTAGTTTACTGCATTAATAACTCTAATTTATAAAGTAATCTATTCAGTCTTCAATATCTGCATCATTCCTATGAATGCACTGGTATTTGCATACATTACATATTTCGCAGTAGTCATGTCACTTAAATGTTTTCTCCTAATAGATAAAAATAACTTCAGACTAATCTAATATCTTAGTTTCCATTTGTACATAGTAAAGCATACTTAATATCACACTTAAAGTAGCTAAATCATATAAAGGCTTAGATTAATAGTGACATAGATTGCATAAACCAAAATGAAATTATATATTAAGCACAGGTGTTTACTTGTATTTGCATGGTCAGATGTACATATTGCATTGCAGGTACTGCCTCTCCTTTTTCACTTGAGAAAGGATAATTAAAGTAATTTACAGATGTGCAAAGGCACATCTGCTTTACCCTAAACTAAATTTTGCAAAAATTAGCTAAATTTTAATGGGTTTAAAAGTCATTTTAATTGTTTTTAAATTGGATTGGAAACACCATTACCGGGTTTACTCAATAAAGGGAATTAATACTTTAAAGTATCTGCATAAGTTCTGTTTAGAAGCAGCAGAATCATTAAGAGATTCGAGATTATGATCTAACAAAATCTTATAGCAGATTTGTAAAAAATGATGATTATGCATATTGATCCATTCCAGTGATTTAATAGCTTTTATATTTTAGGATAAATTTATCTTTGATTTTAAGAACAATAAGTAAAATTCAAGAGTATGATATTTAATATCAAGGGTATCTATAAAATATAAAATATTGGTAAACTACTTTGTTATTGAATTATAACCAATGACCATAACTCTGCATATCCAAAATATATTATTTATGTGTATACTTTTTGATATAAAGTTGGATTAATTGGTGGCTTCGACCAAGAATGGGCAACTGTAAAGCTCTACTTAGTGTAGGATCTTTGACTAGGACATAGTTAGGGATATATTAGATCTCAAAGCCAACTGGGATGAGGCATTTTTCATCTACTATGCCTTCAGATTCATTTGCATTAAATGTGGGAAAGCCCAGTTTACCAGAGATGTGGTTATTCTGCCATCCAGGAGATTGAAATTTGACTATGTAGAATTTCAATTTCATTCTTATTTTTCTGCAGCTCGCTGCTGATGGACTCGGTGAATGGCTGGAGTGGATTCTCACCTCTGTATGCCAGAAGCTTTCCAATGATCTTTGAATACTTGTTCGATACCTAGTATTTGGGGCAGCATGAGATGAACAGCATATGTGAATGTTCACTGGCAAGAACTGTCTCCATGGCCCCTGAGGACAAACCATCGAAATCACAGTACGGAGGACACTATCAAGGATGTTGCTGACAGCATCTGTGGCACACCTGGCCACATGGTGAGTTTGGGGGAGGCTACATAATCAGTTTAGCTATAAGGGATAAAATAAGATTTTAAGAAAATGCTAGCTTTGGTGACAACTACCAAAAAAGGAAAGAAGAGAGAGAAAAAAGAAAGAAAATGGAAGAAAAAAATGGACCCGGCAAATAAAAATTAAAATAAATCCTAAATAGTAACCACAAGCGTGAAAAAGAAAAAGAAAAGTGGAAGAAAAAAGAGAAGGAAAATAAAGTCAAGAACTAACAAATCAAAACAAAACAAGAAAATGTATGGGTGCTGGAGTGATAGGGTTTGGCGTTTCTTCTCTCTCTCTCTCTCTCTCTCTCTCTCTCTCTCTCTCTCTCTCTCTGTCTCTCTCTCTCTGTCTCTCTCTCTCTCTTCTTGTTTTTTTTGGTAGTTGTCACCAAACTTTTTTCTCCCTATTTTCTTATCCTTTTTATCTCCAATGATGTGGAATGGATGCTCAATCTACAACAAGCTGTAAAGTGGAGACCAGTTGCACTAGCATACTGGGGGGTAGAGGAGGGAGATATGTGATACATACTGGGAACAGGGGTGAAGGGAGGACAGCACTGGTGGTGTAAATGCCCCTCATTCATTGTCACTATGTATCATAAATGATGCAGTGAAAGATTTGTAATGCACTTTGGTCACAATAAAAATTAAAAAAAAAGAAAGAAAGAAAATGCTAGCTTTTACTTGGATTTACTTGTGTACTAAAAAGCAGTTCTAGACTCATTAATATTCCATCCTAGGTTAAACCTATGATTCACCAAATTTCTTTGGACTTAAATTAGTTTTTCTGAAATTCTTTGGAAAGGCATTTGACAGTAAATAGAAAAAGAAAAATGAATGGTGAAGGATTCCATTGATCCAGGGAATGAAAGGGCATTTGTACTGTATAAATTTAGAAGTTCGTTATCATCAGCACATTAATATCTCACCAATAATTTACTTTTATAAGAGTATTACTAAAGCAATTCCAAATATTTGATTTTGGAGGTAATTTAAAAAATGGATTCATTAATTCAACATGTGCACATTCTATCTGACTTGTCTTTATTTTTCAAGTGATTGGCCTGCTGTGAAAGTGTTATCATGAAGCAATAATTCACAATCTGTACAGAATGTTTCGCATATCTCAGATAACTTGATTCTATAAAAATCATCCAGAGTGGGTACTGTTATCCCCATTTCACAAATAATAGAAACAGGATGCTTACATTTTCCCCCAATTTCCAGGGGTAGTACTATTGGGGTCAAAGTTTCAACTTGCACTAATGGTGCTTCTAAATCATGCTTTCATTGATTTACTAGATATCTGATGATCCTAGGCTTGAAGATACATATGGAAAACATTATGAGTAATCCTTTGATTTATATGTTTTATTAAATCAACTGAAGAAATGAAATTCTAAAAGTGTTCAAATAATTTTGAGCTGGAGATATAGTATAGCAGCTACTGTGTTTGCCTTACATGAGGCTGACCCAGGTCTGATCCTTAGTATCTCCTTGGGTTCCCTGACCAATAGCAAGATTAATTCCTGAGACCACAATAGATAATAACTCCTGAGCAATGCTGGGTGTGGCAACACACACACAACCACACGCACACATACACACAAAGCAAAAAAAATTTTTAGAGAGAAAGAATATTAAAAATATGAAGCTTTATATAGTAGATACTTTTGATTTATTACCTATTTCCAGTATTATGTAATAAATAGAATCCAGGGATTTTTTTTATTCTAAGTAGATATTATCCTGCAAAGGATAATATATATGGACATGGTTACATTTCTAATGTAAAACTTTTATAAATCAGCGAATTTAAATGTTAAACTATGGAATAGTCTAGTACTGTATTACTATTTCCTTCTTTATAGTAAGGAAATGTATCTCAGTTAGGAAATTGCACTAGATTGTTTTATTGGTGTGTATATTATTAAAGCCAAAAAATTAAAAGAATTAGAGAATCTTAATCTTTTAGAAACTTGAAATACATGATGACTCAATTGTAGGTAACTTCTACAAATGAAGTTTCTGACATTTGTTTATTGAATTAAAGTTTAAGAATAGGGAGGATATGCATATAAAGTTTGTTTTATAGAAATGAGTAATTTATATAAATTAAGTTACATTCCAAGTTAAATATTATGAATCAGTATATTTTGATGGAGGCTTAACATTCTTTATTCAAAGTAAAGTCTCCTGTGTGCATAAATTATTGGCTTTCAGAATTGTGATTGTTGAGTGGGGTTTTCATAACTCTCATATTTTACACAGGACAAGGTGACCTGAAAAAATAATTTTTTTCTCCTGTTAATAACACTATCCCTTAAAATCTTGGCTTTGACCATAAATCTTGAATGCTTGTATTTCTTCTTCAGAATAAGGTCCTCTTATTTTTAGATCTACTTATATTCAGCTCAAATAATCTGTTTATTTTTATTTCAATTTATAGCTATGAAAATTAAGTATAAAGATAATTAGCAACATTATAGATACTTTCCATATATTTATTATAAATAATGTATAATTATTACGGTATATAATAAAAGTATTAAATTATACATGACAGTATATAGATATTTATTATAAGTAAACTCACTCACTAATAATTTTTGTTAATTAGTAACATTTGTAGGTCATAGTACATTTATAGTAGTAGTACAAATATTTGTAGTAGTACAAACTACTAGTTTGTATATGCCATCCTTGATTTACATGCTATGATATTCTAGTCCTTAAGTGAATTGTACAGAAGGGTGTATACTGCCTCAGTTTTAAAATTTCAAGTTTGCTTTCTTCTAGAGATTAACAGTTTTAGTTTTTTAATGAAATGTTTTTATAGAAACATCATCTGATTAAAATGTTGTGTATGTTTTGGGACACCTCATTAAACATCTACTTGTCTGTCCAGCTTTGTTCTATTTTGTAATCCTCCCAACCTCTTGAATTTTCCATTCTCTCCCGATATCCACTAAGAGTTCTTTTATTCCAAAAGTGTATTGTTTGATTTAGTGCATTTATTAGTTTTTCAGTATACATCGTATATGAATGAAATCATTGAGAGATTGTATTTTATCATCTGGTTTATATCACTCTGTGTAATTCTCTGTTTTTGAAATCTGACAGTTTATCTATCTTTATAGCTAAGTCATATTTCAAAATACAGATATGCCACATATGTATCCATTATTAGTGATCACTTTGGTTATTCCAGATCTTGACTTGACATTTTACACAAAAGCATGAGAATATATATAATTACAAAAATAATAGGAAATGAATAATTTGGGCCATATTTCAGCTGAGCTTAGCAGTTATGTATGATTCTATGCTTATTGATTACTCAGGGCAATGTTCAGGGGACTTTATATAGGGCCTTACATGGAACAGCGGTCAATGTTGTACAAGATAGGTACCTTAACACCTTTACTAACTCTCTGAACCACCACTCAAATTGTGTTTTGTTGTTTTTGGTTTTTGGATCACACCCGGCAAAACTCAGGGGTTACTCCTGGCTCTAAGCTCAAAAATCGCTCCTGGCAGTCTCGTTGGGACCATATGGAATGCCGGGATTCGAACCACCGTCCTTCTGTATGCACGGCAAATTCCCTACCTCCATGCTATGTCTCCAGCCCCTCAAATTGTATTTTAGAAATGTGATGTGTAGTTCATATGAAATTTCTATATATATTTTTATGAAATCACCTAGAATCTATAATGACTGCACCAATTTACATTTATACAATAAAACTTTCCCCTTCTATACACATTATCTTTGAAAATTATATTTATGTCAAATTTATTTTTAATGGAACTAGTTAAAACGCACTATCTGGGTGTTAATACTAGAAATGCCTTAATCCTAGACATATATCTGGTTTAAGGTAGTTTGTTGAAGATGTGGAAAGATTAATTTCTAACTTTATTTTCTATTGCCGCCATGTAAGACTAAATGGCTTTTATTACTTTTAAAAAAATTACCACAGAGGCCTGGAAGGTGGCGCTAGAGGTAAGGTGTCTGCCTTGCAAGTGCTAATGGCAGTTCAATCTCCCCCCCACCCCGCTTCCCCATATGGTCCCCCCAAGCCAGGGCGATTTCTGAGCGCATAGCCAGGAGTAACCCCTGAGTGTCAAGTTGGTGTGGCCCAAAAACCAAAAAAAAAATGGGATGATTTTTTTTCTCTTTATTTGAATATCTTGATTACATAAATGATTGTGATAAGGTTTCAGTCATATAAAGATCACCCCTCTTCACCAGTGCAACATTCCCTCCACCAAAGTCCCAAATCTCCCTCCATCCCACCCCACCCCCACCTGTACTCCAGACAGGCTTTCCAGTTCCCTCATTCATTCATTTGATTATGGTAGTTCTCAGTGTAGTTATTACTATAACTGTGCTCACCACTCTTTGTGGTGAGCTTCATGGAGTGAGCTGGTGTTCCAGCTCTCCTCTAATTGTCTCTGAGGATTGTTGCAAAAATGACTTTCATTTTTCTTAAAACCCATAAATGAGTGAAAACCCAAAGCAAAATATCCATAGGACTGGTAGATAAAGAAAAAATTTCTAGGAGCTGGTAGGGATATTTGCCTTGCATGGGACTGACCCAGTTTTAATCTGTGGTATCATAATCTCCCAAGCTTCACTAGCAGTAGTTCTTTGGTGCAGAGGTATGAGTAATTTCTGAGCACTGTTGGCTGTACCCCCCCCAAAACAAACAAACAAACAAAAAACACAAAAGAGGCCTGCTGATAAAACTGACATTAAATAAAGTTATTTTAAAAAAAATTACCACAGAGTATAAAGCCAATAGCCTTTTGTGTATACTCATCTTCAACATTTAAGAATCATTCTTGCTTCAGCATCATTGGGTGCAGCCTGGAAGCCTTATATATCTCTGATAGCTGTGACTCTGAAGGCAGCTGTGGTGACTGGTTAATGCCCAATATATAGACTCTAAGCAAAGCTTCACTACATTTTTGTGTCCTCCTACTGAATTGCTGGCCAAACAATAGAAGGAGATTTAGGACTCTTGAACACCATTTAGACACCCCACACTGAAGAAGACTCTTCATAGCAGATAGTAAAATACATAATCTTCGTTGAATGTAAACATTAGATCAAGTCCCAATTTCGTTTTGAGTGGGGAAAGAGGAGGATGAAACAATTATTTTGTTTACTGGAAACCATGAAAAAGAAAGCATACTCAAAATTCTGTATGTTTCAGCAACAGATGTTAAAAAGCATCATTGAAAGCCATACCATTTCTATTCCTGGATTATCTGTTTCTATACTATTTGTCTGCATATGGTTTTATGGTTTGTCTGTTTTCCTTCTTTTTTTACATTAGCCACCATGATTTATAAAGTTATTCATAGTTGAGTTTTAAATAGAAAATGTTCCAGTACCAGTCATCCCACCAGTGTCAACTTCCTTCTACAACTAGTGTTCCAGTTTTCATCCCAGAGTTGCCCTTCCAGCCCACCAGTCACCCTGTTTGGTGAAAGTTTGAGCCTTATGATTTCAGTGTTGCTCACTCTGGACATTTACCTTTGCCCTTCCTTAGCACTACCAAATGTACCTGAAACCCTTTGACTTCTCCCTGACCCTCTTTATTTCTCATCTACATTCTCTACTTCTACACTCTTTCCTTTTCGTTTTAAGTATAACTAGGGTTATAAAGAGGTGACCTAGTCCAAAGCCAAATAGCATATGGCAGCTTACCTGGCCCACAAACTTGGACTCCTTGACTCCCAAGGTAATGCTTCATGTTCTGTGTGGAAATTACAAAGTATCCCATAGGTGCAGGGGTCCTCAAACTTTTTAAACAGGGGGCCAGTTCACTGTCCTTCAGACTGTTGGAGGGCCAGCTTATAGTAAAAACAAAAATTATGAACAAATTTCTATGCACATTGCATATATCTTATTTAGAAGTGAAGAAACAAAATGGGAATAAATACAATATGTGGCCCGTGGGCCGTAGTTTGAGAACCATTGCTAGGGGGAGTGACAAAAGGTAATAATGAGGATTGGTGGCTGAGGCTTAAGGGAGACATTCCAGCATAATATAAGAGAATTCACAACAGTTTTAACATAAATAAATAAAAGATAGTGCATGATTCATCAGGATGGACTTGTATGCACATTTGCATGTGCATACCTGTAAGTATATGCTCATATACTTTCATTTTCCAAAACAATAACCAAAACTTTTCTGTGTACCAGAATGTGGTTTTATGCCCAGCTGGCATCTATCATCACCAGTTAGCTATATCTTACTTTGTGTTCAAGTAAATATATAATTTAATAACATTTATGCTCCCCTAGTTATATAAATCAGCATTATGTTTATGTGATTTATCCCTGTCTTACATTTTTCTGTAGGTTTGTGCTTTTTATTGCTCTAAAGTACTTCTGTATGTCAATATAGCATCTTTTTCTGTTAGTTCTGTTATTTTGTGTGTGTACGTGTGTGGATTTTTGTTTGTTTGTTTCTGGGCCACACCCGGTGATGCTCAGGAGTTACTCCTGTTTATGTACTCAGAAATCACTCCTGGTTTTGGTAGGACCATATGGGATGCTAGGAATCAAACCCAGGTTATCCTGGGGCAGCCATGTGCAAGGCAAACACCCTATGGATGCACCATCACTCTAGCCCCCATAATTCTATGTTTTTAACATAAAGATTAAAATATAATTTGGTGCCAGAATATAGTAGTCAATTTTTATCTCTAGTGGATAAAAATAGAAGTGAACTATTTTCATTAAGTTACCAATATGATTGGTTTTTTTGACTCATGTATTTGAACTGTGTGAGGCAAAGATCAAAGTTAATATTTCATATTAATATATTCTCTAATTATATTTAACATGTTTACAGATAGTCTTAACTTTTAAACTTCAGTATATAGTCAATATATTATAAATAATACATATTTTAAAACACATTTATTATTTTTAAAGTTATATGAGTCCCTAAAAGTTCTTTGTATGAAGCAATATAAAGTGCCATTGTTACAGATTGAGTTTTAATAATTCCTAATATTTAACCTAATAATTTTATGCATGAACAAATTGAAATTAATTTAATATAATGACTGAATAGGTTGTGAATAAATAAAAATGAAAGAAGACTAAAGTAGAAAATTGCTTTGGAATGTTTTTTTGGTTATTATAGTTGTTTTGTTGGTTGATTCTGAGAGGTCATCAATCCTGACAGTAAACAAGATACTGAGGTTTGAACCTGGGCTAGCCACATGCAAAGCAAATGCCCTACACCTCTCTACTCTCTCTCCATCCCTAAAATTAATTTTTTAATTATTTTTTCAATTTTATTTGTTTTTTGCGGGTAGTCTATACCTGGCTGGTCTCTGTATTTACTCCTGGATCTGTGTTCAGAGATCACGCTAGACTGAGGACACCATAGAGGGTGTAAGCAACATATTCGACGTATTTACCATAATAATTGCTCAGGTTGAAGGGTTGTTTTTAGTTTGTTTCTCTTTGTGAGTGTGTGTGTGTGTGTGTGTGTGTGTGTGTGTGGCAAGATATTTTTTTTTAATTGACTTAGATATGAGGGGAAGAAAAAGAATAATGTTCAAGAGAGAACACACACACTTCTTCAGAGTAGAAAATGTTGGGAGAGAAAGTTCAGTGCTAAAGAGAAAATATAGGCTTGAAAGAGCTGAACTTTTTAATTTTCATTTGCTTTTTCTTGTTTGTTGAGGAGCCACATCCTAGTGTTGCACTCAGGGACTCACTTCTAGCAGGCTTTGGGACTTTATGGGGTGTCAGAGATTAAACCAGGTTAATCACTTGCAAGGCAAGCACTCTACCTGCTCAACTATTATGCTGGGCTAAAGTAGAAAGGTCTTTGCCTGCTATGGTATTTTTATGATAGTTTAAGTTTTGTTATTTTTGTGTTTCTGTATTTAAATTTAAGATGATTTCTTCTAGGAATCACCAATACCATTAAAATTAAAAATCCTCATAGAAAAAAGCTATGAAATATATGAAATTGAATATATATAAATACAGTAAATATGTGAATAAAGGAAATATATGAAATTTATTTGAAAATATGAAAATGATATAATTATCATTTAAAATGATATATAATTTAAATGACTTAGATATAACTAATTTGCTTAACCTTGAGCTATTTACAAACCTCTTATTAGTATAGCACAAAGACTAATGGAAATATTAACTATATTGGCCATCTTTATAACTATTCTGAGTTTGTTACTTAAGTAGTCTTTATAATTTCCAAAGTAACTATTTAACATAAAACGAATAGCATTGAGGGGCCGGTGAGGTGGCGCTAGAGGTAAGGTGTCTGCCTTGCAAGCGCTAGCCAAGGAAGGACCGTGGTTTGATCCCCCAGCGTCCCATATGGTCCCCCCAAGCCAGGGGTAATTTTTGAGCGCTTAGCCAGGAGTAACCCCTGAGCATCAAATTGGTGTGGGCTGAAAAAAAAAAAACAGAAAAAAACAAATAGCATTGAATAAACGAATTATTAAATGAATAAGTGTTCTTTAATATAGTATACTTATTAACATTAGGAGGAACAATATAGCAGACTCCTAACCCCCCAAAACAAGCTCTATAGGCTAAGACTTAACTCTGCATATTTTTCTATTCTAAACTCGTTTTCTTTTTATTAGAGCATACTAATTTTCAATAAACAATAAAAAATGTCCTGGTACCTTTCTACAACTTTTCAAAATATTTTAATCAACTAATTTTATTACTATTTCTTGCAATTTAATATTTATTGTAAGATGGAAATTTACCAATACATTATAAGAAATTTGTTTTGCTAGCTTTCTTTGAAGTCATTTTATAACAATCCCAATCTACCCTGCACTGGAGAGTTTGTACCAGATCATTCACTTGCCTTGCATGTTGTCAACCCAGGTTTGATCTCTGGTACTATAAAGTTCTGCTATTGTGTTTCTATTTAGATACATATATGTACAGTTAATAAGAAGAAAGAATGACTTTGTATATTTCCCCATGGTTTTGTCTTGTGATAAATATATACATATATTTAATAAATTTATGTAATGTCTAAAAATCTCTGAGAAAACAACACAACATGGACAATTTGATTGCCATAGAACTATGCTCTATATCTTTGATTTTTTTGAATTTGCCAAATTATTGTACATTTTAGGGACTGAGCAATAGTACAGTAGGTAGGACATTTGTCTTGCATGCAGCCTACCTGAGATCAACATAGGTTTCGTCCCTTACATCTCATATGGTCCCCATATCTGCCAGGAGTGATTTCTGAGTGCAGAGCCAGGAGTAACCCCTGGACACTGATGATTGTGGCCTCAAACCAAACCAAAACAAAAAATATTGTGCATTTTAATATCTTGTCTTCTTTATTAACTGAGGTTGTCACCTGGCAGTAAATGATCTATTCTTATCTGTGAAAATTGAAGAATTACTCTTTTCTAACCAAAAACAAAGAGGTAAAATTTAAAATTTGTGAGACGAATACAACGACTACCTGAGAGGAGGCTGTCTTGAAGTAGCAAATGTTTATTTACTTAGAGTTCATCAGAAATAGGAAGAGATTAGGAAGGAAACAGCTGCACAATCACTTAAAAATAGTTTCTAACTACATCCACTTAAGTATCTGGATGAAATTGCTAATTTTATTATATAAAATATTTATATTATCATTATGAATAACAACATATTTAACTTCAGTAAACACATAACCTTTTCTGCTATAATAAAAGAAACTTATTTTTCTTAAACATTTCATTGTTCTTAGTTTTTCAAGGTTTATTCTGTTTTCTTGCAAGTCAGTTCATTTGCTTTATTTACTATGTAGATGTCCTGTAAAGCCAGCACTGACAACTGAAAGAAATATAATTTACAAAACTAGGATACATAAAAGTAAAATTACAATATGGTACATGGAAAAGTATATTGTTAGTAAATAATATTAATTATAATTAAATGTATATACATTTAAAATATTTTTATATGTTTATGTAGATAAAGTAAATCTTTTTGATGGTGGAGGCACACCAATCTGTCCTTAGGGCTTACTTTTGGCTTTGTGTTTAGAAATTACTTCTGGCCTCCAAGAACACCTGGGTCTGTCACATGCAAGACAAACCCCTTTCCTCTTATACTAGCTCTCTGGCTTCATGAACTTAGTTCTTAGAATCATTTGATGCTTGCGATTTTTTTTCTGAAAAAATCAAAATATCAGGGTAGTTTTGGTTCTAGATATTAAACTAATGAGTCCAAAATGAAAATGATGTGGGTGCCAAATTAACCATAATAAATCTACTTTCTCTATGAAATAATCAACCTGTATTCAGATTTTGTTAGTAAACTCCCTGATGTGTAATAAGATCACATTTCTGTCCCCTTACTTAAATGTTAGCTGTGACTATTTCTAACCCCATAATGAATATAAGGAATATTAGGATTATTAAACAAAAGTTAAAGAGCATAAAAATATAGTACAAACATTTATGAAAAGTAACAATAAAAATTAACTGAGTATGATTATTGACCATAAACTTTATTTATTTAGGAGAAATTTGGAATCACATCCAGCTGTTCTCATGGCTTACTGATTCTGTGCTCATCCTAGAAGCATCAAAGAGCAATCTCCGGTGCCGGGGATTGAACCAGTGTTTGATACATGCAAGACAAGCATGGACTATCCCAACCCTCTATAGCCCTTGTCTAAAAGTAGAAAAAAATTAAATGACACATGGGCTGGAGCGATAGCGCAGCAGTAGGGTGTTTGCCTTGCACGCGACTGGCACAGATGGACCTGGATTTGATCCCCGGCCTCCCATATGGTATCCCCAAGCAAGGAGAGATTTTTGAACACATAGCAGAAGTAACCACTGAGCGTTACCGGGTGTGGTCCAAAAACAAAACAAAAACATTAAATTAATATACTTTAGATTTTTTTTAACCTTTATCTGTCTGTATCCACACAATTTAAAATTGATTTTCATGCCTTTGCTCTTTACAGGAATGTCAGTGGCATCATTGTCTAAGCTTCAGCAGTTTCAATACCACCCACAACAGAAAGTCCTTTTTGTCCCTGCCTCTGCTTGCCCATCCACTCCCATTTCCTTTGGTAATCACTATAGCTGTTTTTCTTTAGTCCAGAGGCTGTTTTGTTTTTCCCAGTTTATTTACTTCAGCTATTTCTATTCAACACACCCACAACTATCTAATAATTGTGTTTTACTTGCTTATACTTTTCACTTAATATTATAACCTCAATTCCTTACCTGTTGCTACAAATCACATAATAACATGCTCCACAGTTTCTATATCATATCATCTGTCAGTGAACCTTTGGTATTAATCTGTGGTTGGGCAAACATGAAGAGTCCTGCTATGAACATAGGAGTACAAATACCTTTTCAAGTTCTGTTTTGATGCTGTTTAGGGAAAAGCATAAAAATGCTCTTTCTGGATTATATAATTTTTACATTTTTTTATTTGAATGAAAAATATTTTTACTGTTGCCTTTAAGGTAATATGATTACAATAATGCGTATGATATACCGTATGGTTGCTATACCTCATCACCCTTACAGTGCTTAGCATTATCTGCTAATGTCCTTATGTTGTGTCTAGTCACATTATTTTTCTCCCTAAACTTCCTGCCTGTTTACCTCAGTTTTGTAATATAGGGCCAAGATTTTTGGGTTTTTTTTGTTTCTTTTTTTTGTTTTGTTTTTTTGTTTGTTTGTTTGTTTTTTTAGGCCACACCCAGCTTTGCTCAGGGGTTACTCCTGGCTATCTGCTCAGAAATAGCTCCTGGCAGGCACGGGGGACCATATGGGACACCGGGATTCGAACCAACCACCTTTGGTCCTGGATCGGCTGCTTGCAAGGCAAACGCCGCTGTGCTATCTCTCCGGGACGGGCCAAGGTTTTTGTCATCATTCATTACTGTCTATTTTCTTAAAGTGGTTTTCTTAAATTAACAAATAACTTCTATGAACAGAGAAATAGTACAGGAGTTAAGGCACCTGTCTTGCAAGTGGCAGATCCCATTTTAACCTCCAGTAGCATGCATGCTGCTTGGAGTGATCCTGGAGCATAGAATCAGGAGAAAACTCCCACACCACCAATAACAAAATTCTTTAACATGAAATCTGGCCTTTATAACTGACCTTAACATACTGAAGAATAGGAGATGAGTTTGGAACTTGAGGGTTTGAACAATAAGTCAATAGTGGAGGGAAACTTAAGATAAATCTTCTGAAAAATCACTGCATTAAAAATCAGCAAATGATATTATGTGTAAAACTTTCTAGTAAGGTTTTCATTTCATCTACCAAGCTACCATTACAACGAACGAGAGAAATACAATGAGGGCTGGGGGAGTTTGGAAATGGGACAATGGTGGTGGGAAAGTTGCTTTGGTGAAGGATGTGTCTGCATTTTTGGCTGAAATCCAATTTCGAACATGTTTGTGCTTAAATAGTGAAATTATTTTAATAAATAAAAAACTTAGATACATAAGATATGTACATAAAAATAAAAATAAATAGGGGCCAAAGCGAAAGCGCAGCAGTAGGGTGTTTGCCTTGCACATTGCTGACCCAGGACGGACCTCGGTTTGATCCCCAGCATCCCATATGATCCCCCAAGCCAGGAGCGATTTCTGAGTACACAGCTAGGAGTAACCCCTGAGCGTCATTGGGTTTGGCCCAAAGTAAAATAAATAAATAAATTGGTATTATGTGTAAAACTATCTCTGACAATATATCAGTGTCCCTTTTCTATTGAAGAATCAAAACTGATTTCTTCAACTAGAAAAATAGATCAAGGGTTACCAAATGTATTTGAATTAAGTCACTCTTTTATGGAAAAGAAGTTACTTGGCATCCACCTGAAAATATATTTTCTTCATGAGAACATTCCGAGGGCCTTAGGGAATAGAACAGAGGTAAGGTGCTTGCCTGGCTTGTAGCTGAACTGCTTCTAACTTTTGCACCTCATTGTTTCTAATCCTTGCTAGAATTAAGTCCTCAACACAGCTGGGTATACCCCTCCAAACAAACAAACATACACAAAAACACACACCAAAAGGAACAAACTAAAAATGTTCCCCCAATTGTACCCAGTGTTCAAAACTTTTATCTGAACATTTCTAAGGTTTTCCAGTGCTGGTATCACCACTTTAATAAATACTGAAAAATACCTGTTACCATCTTCCTAGTTCTAGTTGTTTGTTGTTTGTTTGTTTGTTTGTTTGTTTAGTTTTGTTGGAGAGATACATCCACAGTCCTCAAGGATAACTCCTGGTTCTAAACTCAAGGATCACTCCTGGTGATTTTTAAGGAAACTTTTGAGGATTTGGAATAGAACCCGTTCAGTAGCTTGCAAGTACCCTAAGGTCCCCCTATTCTTATTTCTGTTACAGAAAAAAAAATAGGTATGTAATTGATGACCAAAAAATGAACTTCAGGCCAAGTTTCTCCTGTCTAAATGTAGTTGCTGTGATGCAAGAATATAGTGTTAGTAGGAAGTTATATTTTAGATCTTAATATCTGTTTATTTGATAGCATTTGAAATTTCTACTTTGTTAAAGCATCATCTAAAAATGGGAACTTTAGTAATATTTTGAGTGTTGTCATTTGAACCTTGGGATAATATTTTCTCTGTTGAGAAATATTCATTACATAAATATTTTTTAAATTGCCATCACTCCTCAAAGCAGAATTCAAGAAGTTGGATGGCCTAAGATATGACGTAACTGATTATAATAGACCTTTCTGACTTAGCTCCAGAAGAGTGAGATTCATTTTTATTCATATCTGCATTATTTGGGAATTTTCATATCTATGTGCCTTTATAAACAAATATGATGTTGCTAATTTTGGCCAGCTCTACAGCTAATAAATAGTTCCCTCAAATTTTAATTTTAATTTTGTTGTATATGAATTGAAATATTCACATAAGTTGCATTATTTTTTAAACTTCTTGGTGAATATTGTGTTTAATATTTTCCTTTTTTTGTTTATTATGCTGTATTCCAATTTTAATGGTTTCTGATTAGGGACTAGAGTGATATTACAGTGCATAGTGCATTTACCTTACATGTGGTCAACCAGGTTCTAGCCCCTGAATCTCATATGGCCCCTGAGCTCTGCCAGGAGATTCCTAAGTGCAAATCTAGGAGTCACCCCTAGGCATTACTTGGTGTGGCCCCCCAAATCCAAAACAAACAAAACAAAAGGTATTTTGATTATTACATATGTCATTTACTTATGGCATATGTTACTATTCCCACTAACTTTATAATTTACTTTTGACTTTGAAAATTTTCTGAATATTTAGAGTTTTTATTAATTCAAATCTTGTAAGTTTTTTTTCTTTCATTGCCTCTGGTTCTTTATTAATTTTACAGCTCTATTCATCCTATTATATTTTAAAAGAGTAACTCATTTATGTTTTCCTGTGAGAATTTATGCAGCTATGTTTTTATCTTATGCCATAACTCATTTGGAATTTGTTTTATTACATAGTAAGAAATAAAATCCTAAGTTTATATTTTTTTCTGACACTCAGTTGTTCTAGCACACCTATTAAAATTTTTTCTTTACTAAATATTTTACATGTTATTTTACCAGGTAACAAAACATAAATTGATTTTAGACATGGTATGACATTTATCTTGAGTCTATGTAAGTGCCAATAGTAAATGTTTTACATATTAAAACTTTAACAATATTTTAATGTACATTATCTACTAATTATTTAGAGTTTTCTGGTTACTATTTTATTGTAAATTAGAATTTAGTGTTAATTTTAATTGAGATTGCATTGAATTTATGATTAGAGAATACATATTTGTAGTGTTGAGTTATCTTAAACAAACTAGGCTTTTCCATTTTTTTAGTCTACCTCTATGCCTTTCAAGTGCATTTAAAACATATCATTTTACTTTGTTGTTCTTGTTTTGACTGTTTGAGGGCACATGTCACTGTACTCAGGGCTTACTCCTTTCTGGGTCTAAACTCAGGGATAATCCTAGTACTGCGCAGGGGATTATATTGAGTATCAGGGGTAGAACCTGGTTCAGTATGCAAGGTAAATGCCCTCCCTGATGTAGGCTTGCGTTAGTCCCAAACTACACCACATTTTTTTGGTGAATTAACTTTCATTAATTTTCTATCTACTCCAAATACATTTTTATCATTATATACTTACGCATTATTTTTGTATTCAGATTGGTATTCATAAATATATTCTATAAAGTTATAAAACCTTTCATTTTTATAAACATATCACACTATTGACTATATTATTTGTCATAACTTTTTCTTTTTGGTTTTTGGACCACATCCAGTTGTGCTCAGGAGTTACTCCTGGCTCTGTGCTCAGGAATCGCTTCTGGTAGGCGTGGGAACCATTTGGGATGCCTGGGATTGGACTCCGGTCATCACAGGTTGACTGCATGCAAGTAAATGCCCTACAGCATTGCTATCACCTCGGCCACTGTCATAAGCTTATCATTAACTCACTGATAAAATATTATCTGAGGATTTCAAAGTATACTGTTTTATCATTTTCAAATAGAGTTTTGCATCTTATTTAACTGTTTCATAGCTATAATTAATTTCTGTCATTGAACAATATGTAAGGCATATTGTTGAATAGTGTCATCAATGATGAACATATCACCCATGTTCTCAATTTTAGTAGATGCTTCTATTGTTTGCTCATTAAATATTTCTCTAAAATATAAATATATATATAATTTTTGTATATAAAAATTTCCTCTTAAATCATTAGACCTAGCTATAATGTATTATAGCACTAGATTTCATTAGTAGGCATGTATTTTATTTGGTAATATTTTATTTTCTATACTTTAATTATCAGTATTACTGTATTTTTATTTTCTTGTAACATGTTTTTAGTTCAGTATGGTTTTTAAGCTTGATTCTTAAATGTACTAACATAATTTGTAGAATCACTATACTATATGGTTAATTAAAATATATAATAATTCCCTATAAAGCTGTTATAGCCCTCTTCGTTATGTGACTTAACTTTTTAGAAAATTTAGTGGGTTTACTATACAAAATGATCTAGGATTTATTCTCAAATGAAGTTAAAAAATAAATAAATAAATAAAGTTATATATAAAGTTATATATCTGTATAAGAAATTTTTCTTTCAAGTTTATTTCAATAGTGATATGAAAATGGTATAGTGTTTTTGTGTGTTAAATTCCTTTTATTTGACCAGTTATGTTTAGTTGTCATTTTTTTTAATTTTTTTTGTTTATTTGAGTGCTACATCTTGCAATGCTCAGGGTTACTATGTCTCTACACGAGAACTTCATGCCTGGTAGTTCTTGGAGGACCATATGAGGTGCAGGGGATCAAACACAGGTTGACTGTGTAAAAAAACAAGAATCTTACTGTACTATCTCTCTGGCCCCAATAATCTTTCAGTTTGTGTATTTTTTTAGTCTTACATAGTCACTTCTTGTTCTAAATAGTCCTATTGTATGTTTTTACTCTTTGGTTAAATCTATTTAAAAAAAATAACAGGGGCTGGAGCGGTAGCGCTAGAGGTATGGTGTCTGCCTTGTAAGCGCTAGCCTAGGATGGACCACGGTTCGATCCCCTGGTGTCCCATATGGTACTACCAAACCAAGAGCGATTTCTGAGCGCATAGCCAAGAGTAACCCCTGAGCATCAACAAGTGTGGACAAAAACCAAACAAAAACAAACAAAAAAGAACTTTCAGGGGCCAGATCGATAGCAGAGTAATAGGGTATTTGCTTTGCACGTTGCTGACCCAGGATGAACCTCGGTTTGATTCTCGGCGTCCCCTAAGGTCCCCCAAACCAGGAGCGATTTCTAAACTGAGTACATAGCCGAGAGTGACCCCTGAGCAGACTGGGTGTGTCCCCCCTCACAAAATAAAATGTTTCAAAGGCTGGCATGATAGCACAGTGGTAAGCCTTGCACATGGCTGACCCAAGGTGGACCTGGATTCTATCCCCTCTATGTTCTCCCAAACCAGAAGTGATTTCTAGGTACATAGTCAGGAGTAACCTCTGAGCATCACCAGGTGTAATGCAAAAACCAAATAAAAAACCCCAACAATTTTCATCCATTAATTATTGATCTCCTATTTTTTCTCTTATGAGAAATGCTTGTTGTGTTCAAAATATTTAAAAACTAATATTTAAAACTAATCTATTTCATCAAGGTTCTTCTGTTTAGTGGCATGATCTTTTTACCTCTGTAATATTTGTTTTAATTTCTCCTCTCAGCAGTGCCATGAGTATTCCCTGAACACAAAGCCAGAAATAAGCCCAGAACGTTGCTAGATATGACTAGAAATTCAAATTAAGCAAAATTGTTAGTATTTGGATATAGTGTTACTCTGACCTACAGTATTATGAGTTTCCCAGGTCATACAGTGATACTTAGGAATCTCCATGGCTGCTTTATTGGTGCTTTGGGTCTCCCAGAAATGCTCTGGATAATCATATGATGCCAGAGATTAAATTAGATTACATGCAAGGCCTATGCTATAATATCTTTAATATCTCTAATCATTATATAAGTGCTGTTCCTCTTAATAGTATTCCATAAATTATTTTTCTTTATTTTAAAAATTCTCTACTCTTCTGCTATTAAAGTTTTTATCTACATTCCTGTTATGTTCAACCTTTTTTTAAATCTGCCACTGAATTCTGTTATTATGATTTTTGGACCAGCTATTATAAATTTTTCTTTTACTTTATGTGTTCTATTTTATAATATTATTCATACAATATCAGAAGTCTTCCTTGGAGCATCTAGAAAGTTGTCTGTGCTTGGACACCTTCCTAGCTGTTTCTCTCTTTTTGTCAATTCAGGTGAATCTTTATGCTTCTTCAATCTACACAAATGGCCTCTTTAGTCAAGGCTCACACATGCTAGATTGAGTTGACATGTGTTTCTCTGAATCTATGTGGGCCTGGAAGACTTCTGAGAGATTGTGGTAAGAAGTGTCCTATAGAAGTTCTAAAACCAAAGTCTATCTGCTTGGGTTGTCATCTACAATTTTTAATTTATGGTGCCAACCTACAGAATTTAAATCAAAGTTTAGTTGGCTTAAACAACAACTGAATATAATAGTCACATGTACTCAATATTAACTGCTTAGCTGATATTCCCAGCCACTGGAGAATGTGCCTTTTGCCAGAACAGTATTGTAGTTATAGAAACAAGGTTCAGATGCCCATTGAATAAATAAATGTAACTTGAAGATGGTTTGAGTAGATCAGTACCACTTTGAATGCAACTATGCTGCCACTGGTTGAACAAATTTATTTGTATAGTACTATTCTTGAGTATTGTGTTTGAACAGGTATGGCAGTTGACCAGAAGAACATTATCACTATTATCCTGAGATAGTCCTGGACCAGGTTTGAACAAGATTTTCAAACTGCCTGGAGTGTTTGGTTTCTGACAGCCAGGAGTGACTTGCTCCAGTTTCAAATCAGGAAATCAAATTTGTCATAACCAAAGATAGTTCTAGATCACTTTTCTTTAACTTTAACATTGGGAGACAAAATTCAGAGTAGTTTGTGCCTGAGCTCTTAGGGACCCAAGTTGCAATCAGTGTCTTTCTATCATCACTCTGACTTTCTGTGTTCACACATTTCTGTGTGTGCAAGGAAATGTAAGACTGATAAAGACTTACCAGGTTAGAGGGTCTGATTCAGACCCTGTCATCTGGAGCTGGAAGGTCGAGCAGTACTGTGGGCTCTTACATTTTAGAAATGTTAAGGAGGTTGAACCGCTAGTTGCTGTGTAATAGTGGCATTGAAGACATGGATTCTTTTGACATAGCTAAATAAGTATTACCAAGCCACTAGTTTGCTCTGCTATAGGTCTGAAATGGGCATAGTTCACCTCAGAAATGGTAGCCTTCAGCCATAGCGTCAGTAGCAACAATAAAAACACTTAACATTGACTCTCCCACAGATCCTGACCTTGTGATTTACCTCCTAGATACCATTCTAGAAACAGAACTGGGGATCTGGGGAAAACCGGTTACTCAGTGATCCCCCTATTTTTCTTATTAACTTGAAAGCTTGCAACTGGTCAGTTTTCTGGCATTTAGAGGTTTTCACATTGCTGTTATTTTAGATTTCCATTTTCAATTTCTTGACTACTACTATAACTGCCACTTACTATTCTTTGTGTAATTTATTTCTCCTATAGGAAATGCTTAGGTTCAGGGACATTTTGTATTGGAATTGAAACTGAATTCTCATTTGTTATTAATCCAGATTTTGTTATAATGGGAACGTGCTGGGCGAACCCCCTCTCATTACCCACTTGGACCACAACATTTGTTTTAATATCTCTTGGATAATAACTTTTTTCTTGGGTACATGGTTGATACTTTAAAATATTTTTTATTTTAATTTCCTAATAATAAAAAGATGAGCTTCTTTTCATGTGTCAGATGAGCCTATCTCCTTTCTGTTTGGAAATATGACTCAAATCTTCTGCCTATGTTTTTAAATGTACTTTTTATTGTTGTCATAGTGTTGTATTAGTTTTAAAGTATAATTTGGTATTTAACCCATATTGGATATAGATGACATCAAGTATATTCTTCCACTCAAAAATATGTCTTTCAGATTTGATACATGTTTCTTACACATTGATAAGTTTGGGTTGGTTACTACCAATTCATATTACTTGCTTTTGATTGTTTAAGATTTTTTTTGGAGGAGAGCTTGAAGTTGAGTGTAAAAAATCCCTCTTAAGACTGATATCAAGAATTACATTTTCTGTGTATTTTATATTTTCATATATTAAAAGTGTTTCACCCATTTTTAATTTATATTTGTCATGATGGTAGACAGCCATCTAATTTTTTTCTTTTGCGATTATTCAGATTTCCAATACATTTTAGTGAAGAGACTTCTATGCTCCAGTTCATTACTGTGATTACTTTATTGTGAATAAATGTTCATATTTTTGTGGCTCTATTTAGAAGTTCTCAGTCTGTTCCATAGTTCTGTATTTGCTTATATACACACATTATGCTATTTTAAATATTATGACTTTGTAGTATAGTTTAACATTTTTTTGTTATAGTTTTGGGCCAAACCTGATTTTGCTCAGAGTATACCGCTGGCTCTGTGCTCAGCTATCACTCCTGGTGTGGCTTGAGGGACAATTCAGGCATTGGGATCAAACCTGATCTGATTGCATGCAAGATACATGTTCTGTGACTCTGGCCCCAGCAGTTGATAATAAAAAAAAAACTTGGGGCCGGGCGGTGGCGCTGGAGGTAAGGTGCCTGCCTTGCCTGCGCTAGCCTAGGACGGACAGCGGTTCGATCCCCCGGCGTCCCATATGGTCCCCCAAGAAGCCAGGAGCAACTTCTGAGCTCATAGCCAGGAGTAACCCCTGAGCGTCACAGGGTGTGGCCCAAAAAAAACAAAAACAAAAACAAAAACAAAAAAAAAACTTTTTATTTTGTTCATCTTTCTGTCTTTTGGAGCCTTTTCCTATTTTTTGTACTTTGTAGTAGTTGCATGATCTTATGCTGTTTTCCTGTGAAGAGTACCATTAAGAACTTGAATATGGATTGCATTCACTCACGTGTTGCTTTTGGCATATTGCCATCTGAATGTTGGTTGCTATTCCAATCCATGAGCAGAGTGTTTTTCATACCTTTGTATCTATGTACAAGTTTTTCATTCTGTAGCTAAATTTAGTTAAATTTACTTAAAAGTATTTAATTCTGCTTTAGAAAGTAGGATTTTCCTGACTTCTCTTGTTGCTATTTTATAAAATTATACACCTTAGAATTTTATAAATAGTAAAATCTATAAATTTTGTAATTTTTTTGATATCTTGGGCTACACCCAATGACACTTAGGGATTACTTCTGGCTATGTGCTAGAAATCGCTCCTGGCTTGGAGGACCATATGGTACCAGGAGATTGGTTCATCATAGGCTAGCGCCAGCAAGGCAGATGCATTACCACTCCACACCACTGTTCTGGCCCCTAATTTTTATATTTACATATAAATATATATAAGTATGTTATCAAAAATAATGAAACGGGGGTCAGATCAGTGGAGCAGTGGCAGAGCATTTGCCTTGCACATGGCTGACCTAGGACTGAACATGGTTTGATCTGTTGGTGTCCCATATGTTCCCCCAAACCATGGGCGATTTCTGAGCGCATTGCCAGAAACAACTCATGAGCATCACAGGGTGTGGCCTAAAACTCAATAATAATAATAATAATAATAATGAAAACTTACTTCTTCCTTTCCAGATTGAAGTCCTTTTATGTTCTTTTCTTATCTAATCTTACTATGAGTTCCAACATAAGAATTAATAGTAGCAACAAGAATGATCAGTCTTATTATTGACCTGTTATTTTTTTTTTAAAAAAAAGGCCTTTTAATTCTGCCTTTGTCAGTAAAGTTTTATTGGTACACTTTAAAAAAGGCCTTTTATTTTTTGTCATTTAGTATGATGCTAACCAGGGATATTTTTGCCTGACCATTATTATGCTGAGATATGACCATCACTTGGGTGCTGATTTTCCCACATTCCGTAAGATCTAACAGCCTAACTTATCAGTTTCATTTATCTTATTTTTATCCTTTGAAAATTTTGTTGATCTTTATTCAATAACTCTCACATGGCTGAGATTTGAGGGACATTTTTGTAGTTAGTTCGTTTTATAATATGTATAATCATCATCATTTTATTTTTCTTGACTTTAAATATTTTTAATTGCTTATCTAAAATTTTAACTTTTTTGTCATTTGTTTTGTTGGATAGGAGTTGCTTTATTCTGTGGAATATTATAGTGTAGCTTAGTTTTGTTTTATTTTTGCACCTCACATATATGAGAGAGGAATCAATCAGAGACGTCCTTGAGTCACTGTTCTGTGGGTAGAGGTCAACTGACTACATATTGACCTCTGTCTCCTTCTGTAACTAATACTATTCCCAATTTTATGACAAAACCTTGAGATTCAGGTCCCTCTTCTAAGTCCAACTGTAGACCAAGTCTAAGATGTAGACTGCCTATAGCCAGTGATAGCTTCAAAAAAAGACATATTGTGTTCTCAAGAAAGAGTAGGAATAGGCCCAAAGCGACAGTGTAGCAGTAGGGCATTCACCTTGCAAGCAGCTGACCCTGGACAGACCTCGGTCGATTCCCAGTGTCGTATATGGTCCCCCCAGCCAGGAGCGATTTCTGAGTGCATAGCCAGGAGTTACCCCTGAACATCATTGGTTTGGCCCCAGCCTTCCCACCCCCAGCCCATTTAAGATTCCTGATTTTGTATCTGTTTACAATAACCAGTTTCCAGGGACCATATAATTGCTTCCTTCTTTGTGAAGAAACGCTAAAATAAAATGGAGACTTTAACATTGTGGTTCTCTGAGATCCTCTGATGCAATGAAAACATCCCCCTTTCTCTGCCCCAAGCCAGAGTTTAAAAATAAAACAGTAGTTAAAATTTTGCTGACATACAGGCAGACTGGCCCTAAGTAGATGGAAACTGAGGACATTGGTGGAGGTAAGTGGTCACTCATAAAGGGATTTGCATTGGAATATTGTATGCCTGACACTCAATCGTGAATAATTTTATAATTCATGGTGATTCTATTAAAAATAAGGCTTACATCTAAGAAAAATTAGAATGGCTTGATTTTTTTTCAATCATTGGATTCTATTAATATAATAATTAAAATAAAACATAATTATTGTAACTAGGAATTGAGTAAAATCTGTGTTTATTTCTACTGAAAAATATAAAAAGACATTACTTGCTGCATTGCATAATAAAACTATGGCTGCTACCTTATTCTAAACAAAATAATTATTAGTTAGCAATCAAGCTCTAATTGTTTGAATATGCTCTTTATTCCAAATGAGAATGGTAATGTCAAAAAGTTAATATCAAAAAGTCTTTGTTCTTGCTCCTAGTTTGATTAAGCCTCACACTCCAGTTTGATCTGATTTTGTTACAAGATTGTTAGACCAAAATCTCATCCCAACTGACAACTGAAATCAGTCAATCCTTGAAATTCTTTACACAATACAAAGTGAAATAATACCTAATATTACTGTATATGTTGCATTTGACTGGTAGTTTCTCTATTAAGCTGGTAGGTGAATTATTTATCAGCTCTCCTTTAGTTGCAAACAAGAGACAGCATAGTAATTCAAAGGTTATTCATATATCCTTCAAGATTGATATTGTGTATTTTCACATTGCATATTGACATTCACTTTTACAAAATCATTCTGCTGTAGCTGAGGTGGTAGCTTGCAAGTGTTGCTCTTTATTTTTCATTGGTGAAAGAAAGAAGAATGTTCTGGCATTCTATTCCTGGGGCTATCAGTGCAAACTGTCAAGGTTACCAGAAGCTTATAAAGAAGTTTGAATTTGTTTTCATTTCCTAGGTCAAGATTTCTATACAAAACCAATTTTCCATTTGGATAATATAAATTTAACCTTTACTTTTTCTTTATAATGTGCATAATCATATAGAACTGTCTATCATTATTTCTGTTTCTCACTGTCTATTGTTGGAGGCAAAGCAAAAGTCAAGACTAATTTGAAAAATGACCAAATTATTATTGCCCTAAAGCAGGGCACAGTTGGGTTTTATCAGTGAGTCATTTATAGCCTCTGATAACGCTTCTATCTCCTGAATCCATTCTCTGTTAATATTGCTACTTCCTTCAAAACAACTAGATGAAAAAATTATCATTGTTAGCAACATTGTATTTATGCAATCAAATACTTTAATTATTTGATGGGAAAGCTAATGTGTTTAATTTATTTTTATCAGACTCAGAAGATAAAAATATAAAAATCACATGATAGATTTAATATTGAATAAAACAAAAAATATTTTGACTTACCATTTTTAAATAAAGAGAAACATCTAACCACTGTTTTATTATAATTCTTAATTACAAATAAAAAATAGATAATCATTATTTCAAATGTTATCTTACATCTCCCTAAATAACTTTTTGTTGTTGTTGTTTTTTTGGCCACACCTGGTGAGGCTTAGGGGTTATTCTTGGCTATGCATTCAGAAATCTGCCCTAGCTTCAGGGACCATATGGGATGACTGAGAACAAACCAAGGTCCATCCTAGGCTAGCACGCGCAAGACAGACACCTTATGCCTGTGCCACCACCGCTCCAGCCCCAGACTAAATATCTTACTATTAGTTAAAGTATAGATATTTTGGTCACCAACATATGCTTTAAACTGACACACTCAACAAATACACTGCTCATGCAAAGAAATATTGCAATCATTTTAGTGTTTTGAAAGTATATATATATTGCCTTTGCACAGATTTGTATTGAGTAGTTAGAGTAATTCACGCTACTATAGAATTGATTTCTTGTGGTTAGAAGAAAGATGGTCATTTTCTATATTTTAACAATATTTAAATAAATGTTTAATATACAATGGCATGTTGGACCAAACAGTAAATTTTATTCCTATTAATTGTTTTAGACATAAACATTTTATTATGCTTTAATTTATTTTGTATTTTCTTTTTTTTTGGAAGGGGGCATACCCTGCACTATTTCTTGGGTATTGAATCTGGTCAGTTGCATGCAAGGCAAGTACTCCACCTAATATCATTCTGATCCTAAGCATAAAAATTTTAGTGAGAAAATGTTAAACATAATATTTTTAGGTTTTGGAGCTAAATTTTGCTAATGAAGATTATTCTGAAGTCATAAGTTTGATCCTGGGGGGGTAGATTTATAATAAATATTATATAGTAAAGATATAATTGTAAGGTTTAATTTACTGGAAGTGTAAAAAAAGAAGTTAAAGCTGATTTTATATGATTACATCTTAATGGTGTTATTGTGATAATAATACCATACTTACTGATATTATGTAGATAATGTAGCAGTACTATGTAGTCTTATTTTCTTTGTAGCAAGTATCTTACTACACACTTTACAGTGATAATGATATTTAAAACTCACAGTGTAGGAGTGACAGTGATGGCACAAAGGCCTGACTGCAGGCCCTGCATACAAAACATCTGCATTCCTATTCCCGACATCACATTATCTCCTGAGCACATTTTTCAAGGATTTCTAAGTACAGAACTTGGAGTAGCCCCAATGATTGTTAGGTTTGAATCAAAACAATGCAAATGAAGAATTCATTGAATCAAGGGGTTACATGATAGTACAGCAGGTAGGACATTTTCTTGCACATCATCAGCCATCCATATGGGTCTTCTGAGGCAGGCTAGAAGTGATCCTGAGCATGGAGCAAAGAGTCAGCTCTAAGCTCTGCTCTCTATTCAAATAAATTCAGAGTCATAATAATATAACTTCAAAATTATTTTACAAATAATGTTACTTAATGCATGTAAAATTATTTAAAAAACTGAGCATTCTATGTTGGCTTTTACATAAAGCATTTATAGAGAAAAATTCTTTAGTTTCATAAATTGGTGATGAAATGATTTTAAAATATATTTTATGGGAAAATTACAAAATGTCAGTATTGCATTCAAAACAATGAGAGGAAAATACATAATTTAATAAACATTCTGCTATACCATATTTCTCTACATAGGACTATTTTCTCCAAAGTTTTCTTGTCTGAATTGAAGGAAAGGCTGAGCATTTGTGAAATCATGAATGTGGTTCTTTAACTCAAATTTTATACTAAAATTATGAAATTCTCTAGGTACATTTTTAGCTATTAAATCAAGTTATTTAATTTATTTTGGCTGTGCAGTTCTACAAAGTACCCAGGAAGTGTGGGGGCCTCACCAAAATTTTTTGGCAAATGGAACCAGCAGTTCAGTATGAAGACCTCAAGGTGCAATGATAATTGGGTCTGTAGTGCTAGGAGTACACTAGCCCAATATTTTTCTATCTTTCAATATGTTAAAAAAAATGGCTTCAAAAGCTTTGTAACTTAACTAAGGTCAGATAACTACTTACTGATAAATCTAAATTAAAAATAAGTTGCCTTCTGATGTAATAAGTCATATATTTTTAACTGATATCTCAATATTTGTACAAACTAATGTGCTGCCTAACAAGCTTGAAACTTTCTCTGCAGACTCTTTTTTTTTGTTGTTGTTTGTTTGTTCTGATTTGGAGGCCACACCCGGTAACACTCAAGGGTTACTCCTGTCTCCTCTCTCAGAAATCACTCCTGGCTTGGGGAACCATATGGGATGCTGGAGGATTGAACCATGGTCCTTCCTAGCTCAGCCTCATGCAAGGAAATTGCCCTACCGCTGTGCCACCACTCCGGCCCCTACACACTTGTTTTAATTTTGTTGATTTGAGGACTCCATCTGGCTGTACTCAGAACTTACTCTTGACTCGATCCTCAGGGATCAACCCAATGAGGCTGGTAGATCATATAAATTGCCTGGTAGTTTGAATACAGGGCAGATACATGATATCCACACTCCTTATTATATCTCTCTATCCTATAATATCTCTGTAGCCTTTCTTTTTTGTTTTGTTTTTATTTTGGGCCATAACTGACAGCGTTCAGGAATTACTCCTGGTTCTGAGCTCAGAAATCTTTTCTGGCAGGCTTGGGGCACCATATGGGATGCAGAGAATCCAATCCGAGGCTGTCTTGGATCAGCTACGTGCAAGGCAAACATCCTATTGTTGTTCTATCGCTCCTGTCCTCTCTCTAGTCTTTCTTTATACTCTTACTCTGATATGGCAACTTGACTTTCATGTTTCCATATTTATTAGGCACATTTCCAGCCCAGTTTTTGACATCAAATCTTTAAATTAGATTTAATTTTCTTCAATTTTTGTTGAAACAACTGACATCCTGGATTAAACTTTACTTTTAGGGGTGACTTAGTAACTGAACATTATTTATCCAGAAAATAAAACTTTGATTTTTAATAATATTTTTATAAATTAGTAAATTACTCTGTTCCCTGCCATCTAAAGCAAGAGCATATGTGAACAAAAATATAGGTATTGTTATAGGATTAAATAAGATGCTCTGCTTTACCCTTGGAAACTAAATAGTATTTTTCACTTGAGAAACCCATTTTCCCTACTACTCAATATTTATGAAACAGTTGGGCTTACATACTTATTCCATGCTTAGCATTTGTGGTTAAGATCTCGATTAAGAAAACTGTAATTTTAAATACAAGAAACTTCCACCTTTTTTTCTTTTCTTTTTTTTTTTTTGGTTTTTGGGTCACACCCGGCAGTGCTCAGGGGTCACTCCTGGCTCCATGCTCAGAAATCACTCCTGGCAGTCTCAGGGGACCATATGGGATGCCGGAATTTGAACCACTTGCACATAAGGCCAACCCCTTACCTCCATGCTATCTCTGCGGCCCCCTTCACACTTTTTAGTTGACCTCATACACTTTCATTTTCCTCAATGCAAATACAAGTGCATATTATAGATATGGAAATTAAATATTTATTTTTAATCCTTATATGAAAATTGCATTGTGGATATCACTTATTATAAATAAAAAAGTGAACTTGTATTTTTCCAAAAGGTTATCTGTGCTACTGTTTTATTATTATAAACAATAACATTCATATTATATTTCAGATATTTATCTAACATTTAACCACTCTAAGTCTGAAAAATAGAAGGAAATTAGGTCAGATCTAACCTTCATAAAGGCATTTTTACTCTGACAGACCACTGGGTGGAGTACATTGCTAGTCCACAGACTAGTACTACTGTATTGTTGGGTGTTGCCGGAGAGAAAAACTCCTAATGAATTTTGAGGTCTTGTTTATTGTTTAAAAAAATCAGACATGTTTAATAAACGCTAAGAGACTAAATATAATACAAGCATTGTATAAGTTCTGGTATTACAAATTTTAAGATTTAATTTGTCTTCCCTAGTCTTATGGGAGATATGGTTTAACACCCTGCATAGAAAACTCATAAAAATTATTTGAAAGAAGGCCATCTGATGTTCTGGTCAAAAGAGCAGCTGCAATTTCGTCTAAATTAGTGCTGTAACTCTACATGAAAAAGCATAAGCTTATTTTGATAATGGAATCAAACTGTCTTAGATATGGAATTTGACTTTTCACTTGAAGTGTTCCTTTGATATAACATATATTAGAACTGAGCCTAGATTTCTGTCAGATGTGCTGCAGAACTATTCTTATTAATAGCATTTGCTTGAAATTGTCTTGCATTATTTTATAAATTAAAATAATTTCATGGTAGACTTTCCTTCTATGTGATCCTTTATGTCTTCCATTTAACTCTAAACTACTTTCTGTTAAATGTTGGAAAAATAAATTGCACTGACCAAGTTAAAATCCCAAACCATAAAAATGTATTGTGCTTGACAACTTTACTATTGAATAAAATTGTATTATTTGCATAAAAAGTATTTGGAATTTATAATTCAAATGTGAACATACTTGTCTCAATAAAAATCAGGAATTTTTTCCAAAAGAGTTTTCACACGGTGAGAGTTCCTTCCTCTTTGTTTCTGTTATTTTTATAATTTCATTTTCTTTCTCACAGTTCCCCTTATTTCTTTTAAGCTTTCAGCTCTCAAATATCGCTTGATAGCATTAATGCTTCCAAACTACCCCCCTGCTTCATTTTCCATTCTAAAATGAATTCTCTTTCATTTTTTTTAACAACCTCATATTTTCACTTCACTTAATTTTCTTTCCAATGCTATTAAAGATTCCATATCCTTCCCCCACCCCAATCCTGGTATAATAGCATCTCATCTATTTCCTTATATTAAGGCTGTAGTTTACTCAGGGGAGGGACTTTCTCATACATGCAGATCAGTCAGTCCTATGATGATTTCAGTGGTGCCAGCATATTTTAACCACATCATTATCACGCAGTCTCAATGCCTCTCCCACTGAAAACACATCTTTAAAAGGATTTAGTTGCCATTAATCCATTTCAGAACTTGAGATCTGAGCACGCAAAGCAGTTATTAGAATGTTTTCGACTTGTTCCCACATTCATGTCACTCTACTTGGCTATTTACGAAAAAGAAATTCTGCAAGTGTCTTTTTTTTTTTCCCTTCATGCTTACCTCTCTTTTCTATATCCCACCGAGCAACACCCCCCTCCATACACACCCAAGTCTTTTCTTCCATACAGTAGTTAAATCAGAGCATGCGGGCAGGATGGCATTGTGTGAACTGGTGGTCACACAAGTACTTTGTATTCACTGGAGGTTTAGAAGTACAGCAGCTGCATATAAATATGCATAGTTGAGAGATTCATGATGGTGCCACCTCATTCTAGTGCTGGTTGGCTGCAGAGCAGGCACTACAAATCAATGAACATTTTCCCCATCCATCAGCTGCTCGCTTGCAAGCAGACAAAACACTTACAATGCCAGAAAACCACAGAGAGCTCCTTAGTGAACGAAACCTCACTGTCACAAGATTCAAAATAGCCCTCTTTCTCCCACCCTGAACCTTCTCTGCTCTCGACCTCAAATGTCTTCTTATATCCAATGAACATTACACACACTTAAAACACACACACACACACACACACACACACACACACACTGAAAGAAGGAAAAAGGAGCAATGATAAATCAAGGTTTTAAGTGTCCTCATATAACACTTACACAAAACAAAGGATTCTTTGAGTATTAACCCTTCTAGACAACAAACCCTATCATGCAGATGAACTTGCTCATGTTGACTGTCTTGCTTCATGGTTTCTGGATCTGAGCATTGATGTATCTAAGTATACTATGCGGGCTTCTGTGCGATAGCAGACACTTGCAATGTATCTGGGATTATTTTTGGCTTTATATCATTACAGGAGTTATGTCCTGCTGATGTAAGAGAAATCATATGTATATTTAATCATTGGAGCCACTTTTTCTATTATGAAATTTTTGTATATTATTTTTTTCTAATTCATTCTTGTTGCTTTTCTAATGTAGCATAATTTTATTTCATGAAATATATTTGAATATTATTATATATACAATAATATATAAATATATTTATGAGTGACATATCAATTATATAACATACATGAATGCTACATGGTCATATGTTATATGACATATAATATGATTATATTATATTATGATCTGTTATGATATTAATGATACATTTCTTCATTTACTGTTTCAAACATATTCATTGTAACTAGAAAACAGGTTAATGCCATACTTTTAGCTATTTTTTTTGGCTAACGAGTTAATTCTTGCTAGAAAGAGTACAAAAGTCATTCTTTTACAATGCTATATAACAACTTGTCAATAAAGTTTTCAATGAGAATATCACCAATCAATTTTTCACTTAGTAACTGTTATAGCTGTTGTCCAAAATATCTTTTTTTTTTGTTTTTTTGTTTTGGGGGGCACACCCAGTGATGCTCAGGGTTTTCACCTGGCTATGCTCTCAGAAATCATTCCTGGGGACCATATGGGACGCCAGGGGATCAAACCGCAGTCTGTCCTAGACTAGCATGAGCAAGGCATATGCCTTACCACTTGCGTCACCTTGCTGGTCCCTGTCAAAATTCTCTTATAGAATCATGGTCAAAAAATACTATATGATAATGTCCTACAACATTTACTTTGAAGATGAAATTTCTGGTTTAAAGTGATAGGTAGGTAATATGTTTACATAAAAAAGGATTTTCTATTTTAATTCAATCATACAAGGACTTAAAACATCCAATTCTGGGTTTTGCATATTGAAGAATCTTGAAAATTATATGGCATATGATTTAAGACTTACATGGCCACTCACTTTTATGTTACTGTATTAAAAGGAAGATAAAGGCACATATGGTTCAAGTACTTGTAATTATTTAATAATTCAGATAAGCTGACTTACATTCCCATGTTTTATTTGCTTGTGAATTACAAATTCAAAAATTGAACCCCCTATCTGCTTAACTCCAGAGTCCATCCATTCACTTCCAATAAACCATGTTGAATTACAAGACAGAATGTGATAATTACTCTACTGGATCAGAGGAGAGAAAGATCACTTCCAACTGGGATGACTAAAGAAGACATCATTAAGAAGAACCAGCATTTGAACAAGCCTTTGAAGAATGGGCACAGGAACAAAGCAAAAACTAGTGATAGGGAATAGTGCTGGTGAAACCTTGGGATACTGGGAAACAACTTGCCAAACTGCCCAAGGACATAGCATTCATTGAAATGGATGCTGCAAATAACACCATTATTTAAGGAATTACCAACATGACTACTCACTTATTAGAAATAAAATCCACAGGAGAATTTATATTTCTGGTTTCAAATGAAAATCAATTAACTGTCTGAATCCCAGTTTCTTCAATTCTTAGGTAAAGTCTTGGAAGAGATAATCAGTAAAGATTCCTATATAAATATCTGCTTTGAAATGCTTTCATTTTCATTCTTTCCAGAATATAAAATATTGGAATTAGTTGATTCAAAGCATGGTAGTTATATGTGACATGTATATATTTAACTGTTATCCAAACACCAAGCATAACTAGGTATTTACATATCCATATATTAAGTAATTACTTGCATTTGACTGACTAATCAAAACTTCAAATTTAATTTCAAGGTCTGCTTTAGTCCTGTATTTTTTCTCATTTTGTTTCCTAGTAGTATTTGCATAAAACTAATTCTTATAACATTTTAATTGCTACATAAATAGAAGGAAGGTTCTAGAATTATGCATACTCATAAGTTTCTGCATTTTAGCAATAAGGAAAATAGTAGAAAGTATTAATATTAGTTTATTAACAAAAAGACATTTTTGAGACATTAAAATGCTTTTAAGTCTATTCACATATATTTTACCATTCTAGTCTATAATTCAGGATACCTTATTAATCTGTAACAAATATGTATAAATGATAGGTGTGCAGCATATATAATATGTAGGTGCTGGTGACTCTATATATGCTTGCAAATAAATTAGTTGAGGGAATCCGAGAGCTAAGAGTAAATATACAGTACCGGTTTTTCCTTGACATATTTTTTTTTCCTGTCAACATTTCCTCTATGTTTGCTTTTCTAATAGGAAAAGAGAACAAAATGGAAAATGCATTTTTGTTAGAAGTTAGAATGAGAAAAAAAAACATGAATCATTTTTCCCCTTCATTTTTTGCAGATTATTAAAGGGTTTTCAGCAGAGAGCTCTTCCTTGAATAGAATTTCCCTGGAAGGAGTTTCATCCGGTGATTGTTGCTGCCAGTCACCCTCAGGGGAAGTTGTTGTTGTGAGGGTCCCTTAGTCTTTCATTTTATGTCCTACTGCTCCATGTCCTCAAATAGCATATTTTGGCCAACACTGCCTTGAATTCCAATCTTTTTGTAATTGAACTGTGTTGAAAAGAGTTGTGTTGATCTGAGTAAAGCTCAACTTCAATCAAAGCAAATGATAAGGTATTTTTGATCATTTAAATTTTTTTTCTTTAGTATGGATAGTTCAAGTTGATTTTGGACAAAATAGTTTTTTAAAATAGACAAAATCTAGATGTAATAAATATTTATTGAGCACCAACTATAGTCACTAGTGCCACATTTTGTTAAGATAAAAGAAATTAAAACTAAGGATACCAGATCTTGATATTTTATATTTTATATTAAGCAATAAGTTTAGATTCCTAAAAACCACCGAGTTCAAGGTAAATTATAAGTGAATACTTATATAAATTTTAAGTGAGTACTGAGATGAGAAAAGCACTTAGGAATGTTCGAGACCCGCTAGTTCCATTAGTCCTGCCTTTAGAATGAGACAGTACCCACATTACTTTCCAGTGGAAAAACAGTTCTCAAGATGAATTTGCCTCCCGGTGTCCTGAGCAAATGCAGTTGAAAAGCATTGCTCTAAGCAATAAAAAATATTCAAAAAAAATGTAATTCTCACTTAATAAAAATAAAACGAAGTTGGTGTAATGAGTATAAAGTATAGAAAAAATTACAGCAGGAGAAAAATCCTCCCATCAAAATATACAAGTTCTATCTTGTGGAATTAAATTAAATTAGAAGCATTTTAGTTTTATAATTGTATTTCAGTTAGGAAGTTTGAAATACTCTTAAATAAGGTCATTGACTTTTCAACATAAAACCCTTCAAGTTATACCATGAAAAAGAGATGAATGAGTGTTTTTAGTAATTACAAAAGCAGTCATGGAATTGAAGATTAGATTTTAAAAAAGGAAAATATCAGTAAATACTGAAAAACCAAAAAACAAAGACATCTGGATTATTCACCCAATAGTCCATAAGATTTCTCTTTGTTCTTATAAACAATATAGACATATATATTTATATATATACTGAGATATATATTGATATGTATGTTGATATATAATCATTTTATTTGTGTTTTTGTTTGTTTTTGGACCACGCCTGACAATGTTCAGGGGTGATTCTGATTTGGCACTCAGTTATTACTCCTGGCAGTTTGGGGGATCATATAGGAGGCCATGGATCAAGCCTGGATGAGCTCTGTGCTAGGACAGCACCCTACATATATATATATATATATATATATATATATATATATATATATATTCAGAAGATATATCTGCAAATTTAGAGAAAACTAGAAAATATGCTCCTAATCCATAAATCTCAGATTCATCAACAACATGTAAAATGACAACAAAGCTATCTTCCAGAATTGTTAGAATGTTACCTATCAATGATTATAAATGAGAAGAAAATGAAAGCGCTTTAAAAATCAGTAAAGCCACAATTTGAGATATTTCTGGCATATTAACTACTTGGTTCTCTTAGTGGTTTTTCTCCTGCATATTTTTGTAGAATTTAGCAAATAAAAATTAAGTATAATTTAAATAGCATAGCACCTTTTAAACATTTCTTTGAAAAGTTGTTTTATATATTTAGTATTTTATTTTCTAATGTTTATGTGTGTATGTTCTGGAGAAGTAGAGAAATTATAAGTAATTATAAAATTGATAAGTAGCATTTTAAAATTAATAATTATATATAATTTATATTTAGAATGTATATAATTATATTTATAATATAATTAATTTATAAATAATTATAATGCAGTGAGTACATTTTTGGGTTTTGTTGACATAATATTCAATATCATGTTATAATTTAGTTTAAATCTATTGACATGGACTACATATTGAAAATTTGTTAAACAGAGTCAGAACAATTATATATCAGGGAAAGCATTCACTTACGTATAGCCAACTCAGGTTTGATTCTTGGCATGAATTATGGTTTCCAAGCACCTCCAGGAGTGAACACTGAATTCAGAGCCACGAGTAAGTCCTGATACTTCAGGGTATGGTCTAAAAATAAAATAAACAATAAAATTATGATTAAATAATAATATTTTTGTTGACTTGAGGGCCATACTTGACTGCAGTCAGGAATCACTCCTGTCTCTAGCTCTGTACTTGGAAAAGAACTTGATGGAGCATAGGGGACAGTTTGGGGCATTAGTAATTGAAGTTGGGTTAGCAGCATGCAAGGCCACTACCCTACCTGCTTTACTATCTCTCTAACCTCTAGAGAACAAGTTTCCATATGAGAAATTATTGATTTCAAAATAATGTGGCATGTTACTGAAATATTAACTAAATAAGCATAAAATTTATTCAAAATTAATTTTGACCAAACTGTCATTTTTTTGTCATTATCTGATACAAATTAAAATTTCAAGTAGAATATTTTTCTACCAAAAGAGTTTAAGGAACAGTATATAAGAGAATTGTTTCAAGGACAGAAGTATAATTTTATGACTGATGGAAATATTCTAATAGTTGTACCAGTGTATTAAAATTACTAACATTTACAACTATTAAAATTACTACTAATTCTTAACCTGGGATTGTTTTCACATTCCTGTGGCACAGGAGTGGCAATGCACGTCTCTAAATATTTAGAAATATGACAGATCTATATACCATGTAAAGCCAGAGATACATCATTATAATTTACCATGCACAAAATATATCTCCGGAAAAATATCCACAGTGATGAAATTCTGTAATAACCAAGCTTCATTCCATTTTTCCTTGTATGAGTTCATGATATCAGAATATTCATCTATTTAATGAATTAGCCTCAGTTCTTAGAGATATAACTGTATATCATGGTGCTTGCCATGTAATCAGTTAATAGCTTGGGATTAGTATTTACCAGGATGGGCGAATATAAAGGAATACAACACATTCCAAATGTGAGTTTATAGCAAGTTGAGATATTTTGCTGAAAGAAATATGGTGGATCACTCTATATCTCAGTGACCACATTGATGATTCTTAAAAAAAAAAAAAAAAGGAATTCCCTTGGCCTAAGAAATATAGGGTTTCTACATCCTTGAAGTATATTGTCATGGGATTAACTATAGACTCCATTCAGGTTCATTTACTCTCCCCTTAGTGCTTTTGTGGTGTATGGAAGACTTCTGCTCCGTCCTGGGTGATAAAGTCAGACCTCTGTATCTAGAGATCTCAGTATCTGCACAGATCAGGGAGTGGAACTTATGATGAAGTCTTTCTTTGTGGTTCTAGAAGTTCTGTTCCCTCAGTGTCATTTTAATCCTTCTTCTGTGGTTGGTGATATTGGTCTTTGCGCTGAAACTAGGGTGGGGCCTGGGATAGCATCTTTCATTATGTTTCAAGAAGACCCATTCCGTTGCAATTGTCTCAGACAGACCTCTGAAACTATAGATCATGGTTGTTGTGCAGGTCATCGCTCAAACCCTAGACTAGGGTTTTTTTTATTGGTCCCAGGATACATATAGACCCCAATATTTACTGTGCTTGTGCAGGAGGAAAGAAAAAAAAGGCAAAAAAGCACAAAACAATTTTTTTATTTATTTATCTAGTTTTTGTCGATTTCTATGTTTTGGTGTGGTTATTGAAATTGTTGTCTCCATTTATATTTCTTTTTTTTTCTTCTTTTCTTCCTTTATGAGCTCTGCCATGTTTTTTATCTCAAGACCATGGCTTTTATGTGGTGCTTATCTTTACTGTTGGAGTGCTCACTGGATATTTTACTTGACACTTCTTTTTGCACTGTTGTGGTGTTTCACCTTCTTTTTCCCCTTCGTCTTTCAAACCTAGGGTGAGAGCCTCCAGAATGACACCGCCCATTTTCGGCGTATTTGACTTTTTCCCCCAGTTTATTACTTTTCTCTTCTTCAAACAAAACCACATAACTTGAACTATCTAGTCCCGCTTCTCAATTAGAGCGGGAAATAAGGGAGGTACCAAGACCAAACAGGGGTAGGACCACTAAGTAGTAAAGCTAGACACAGAGGGGAGCACTTATTCTAGCAGCCCCAGGGGTGAGGGAGGAGGATATGGGAGGTAGGACAGGAAGGGAGGTGGAGGGAGGACAATTTGGTGATGGGAATTCCCCTGATTTTATGTTAATATGTACCTAAAACATCATTGTCAATGATATGTAAGTCACTATGATTAAAATAAAAATTATATTTAAAAAAGGAAGGGGAATAATAGGTATTAAGCTTCTATTGGCAAGTCACTTACTATCTATATAAAACATGTTATTCCTGATATTCCATTTGTTTCTCTCTCATTTTATTCTAAAGGGAAAATACAATATGCAAATTTATGTCAGTCCATTATTTGCTTTATTTCTTTTTGTTGATTCCCTTACCCATCTCTAAAATTTAACCTGTTTATCAATTCTGTTGTTGCTGATTTCTGTGTTTTTTATTCTCATAATTGTGGTTTAGATTAATCACACCTTGAAAAGATCATGTAATGACTTAGACAATTTTGTAAGTAAAAACAAATCCTTCTGGGAAGGATCGCATTGCTCAGAAGGCGTGTTTGTGGAGTGGGTGGGGTGCTGGTGCAGAAATAGATGGTTATTTCAAAAAAAGCTTCAAAACTGTCTATTTTTTGCCATTTCCAAACAACCAAAAGAGTGGAAAGTTACTTCCCTCATAGTATGTTGTAATATTCTAGATCTGACTGTGTCTCCTCTCTCATCAGGATCATGGTTTCTTCATGATAACTAAAGTACACTATAATATTTTCATTATCATTCACCAAATCAACAGAATTAAAAGAATACTGATAGTGATCATGTTCATTAAAATCTTAAAACATAGTTTTTATTACCAAAAAAAACACCTATATCAGTTGTCTCTTAAAAGCATAGTTGATGTAACATGGCCTTTAGCAATTAGAATCCAATTATACACAGACACCATAAAGTTATGCTACTGATAAATGCATGATAATGTGGTATGATAATAGAAAGGTATTTTCTCATAAGGTTTTATTTGTAGTAGCTGAAGAGATAACGTGGTGGTAACACTTGCCTTGCATGTAGCACAATTCAGTTTTATTCTCCACAACTACATATGGTTCCATGAGTGATCATAAATGATCATAGAACTGCCCTTAAGCACAGAGCCTGGAATAAATCTGACCACCACTTGATTTAACCTCAAACACATTGTACACATATATGTATCTGTAGTACATATATAGTATAATATTTTATTTTCTACATAAATAATATATATGTGACATTATAGATAATTTTCTCTTTCTGTTTTACTGTCATTCCTTTTTATTGATTTCAAATTGGGACACACCCAGCCTGCTTAGGGGGTACTCCTAACTCTGCACTCAGAAATTGAAAGGACCCTGTGAAATGCTGGGGATTGAACACAAGTTAGTCCTGGATTGGTCATGTGCAAGGCAAATGCCCTACCACTATGCCAATTCTCGATCCCAGCTAAGTGCCATTATTATATAGTACCTCTGGATCTCTTCAACTATCTGTGTCTGAGATCAATTCAATGAATTTTTGATTTAGTAGGCCTAGCTGGACCAGGTCTTTTGTTTTTTTAAAATACCCCTGGTTGAATAGAATGCACTTATTCAATTAGATATAACTAGTCTAGAATTTCTCACTGCCATGCTATGGGAGACTCTGATATTTAATCTTTTCTTCATTCATTTTATCTGTGAATTTCACCTTACTTAACATTAACTCATAAATTTCTTGACAATGCTTAAAAATATATATAAAATATATTTTCTTGGGTCAAAACAATACTACAGTGAGAAGGACACATTCATTGTATATGGTCTGTGTGGGTTCCATCCCTGCACCACATATTGTCTTCTAACACCAGTAGTGATTCCAGAGAACAGACTCAAGAGTAAACTCTGAGCACTGCCAAGCATGGTCTCAATAAAACAAAAAAAAAGTTCAAATGGATTTTCTATATTCCACAACTATTAAGTTTATAAATTTTATACATTTATTTATTTTATTTTGGGACCATACAAGTAGGGCTAATGTTCACTCCTGGCTCTATGCTTTGGAATTATTCCTGGTGGATTCTGGGATCATAAGGGCTGCCATATGCAAGGTTCTACTTCCTGTACTATTGTTCCATCCCAGTTTATAAAATTTAAATGATTTTTTAAGAATTCTTTGTCTCTTTAAGAAATAATAGATTGAGGTATCATTTGCAAAACATAATCACAATAAATTAATTTAGCTGTCAGTAAATAAAAATGATACATAATCTCTTTAATTATCCCTATATAACATCTTTATACATAGTCTAACTCAAGACTATAAGAATTTTTTTTTTTTTTTTTTTTGGTTTTTGGGCCACACCCGGCGGTGCTCAGGGAATATTCCTGGCTGTCTGCTCAGAAATAGCTCCTGGCAGGCATGGGGGACCATATGGGACACCGGGATTCGAATCAACCACCTTTGGTCCTGGATCGGCTGCTTGCAAGGAAAACACCGCTGTGCTATCTCTCCGGGCCCCTATAAGAATTTTTAATCTTATCTGTACTTTAATTAAAATGTTATTTATCTGCCTACATATTTAAAAGTCTAGATTAATTTGCCTATTTTCTATTGATATCTTATGTCTATCTTATTTATACAAGAAGTTGAAACATCATTTTTATTTATTCAATATGTATAATAAAATTTTGACAGTTTTGGGTTTTTTTTTGTTTGTTTGTTTGTTTTTGGTTTTTGGGCCACACCTGGTAGTGCTCAGGGGTTACTCCTGGCTGTCTGCTCAGAAATAACTCCTGGCAGGCACGGGGGACCATATGGGACACCTGGATTCGAACCAACCACCTTTGGTCCTGGATCGGCTGCTTGCAAGGCAAACACCGCTGTGCTATCTCTCCGGGCCCCAAGACAGTTTTTTTAAATATAATTTTGATATAAAGTATTTTCTTTCACATAAGAAAATACTCAGATCTTCCATTATAGTGCTGATGAAAATCCAATTTATACCTACAGCTCTTAACTGCAACACCCATGGGTGCATGTTTATGGAATTATCTTTTGGAATTCTCAGGTTTACATTGTTGATAACTGTTTGAAATGTTATTAGTTCTGTGAACTTCCCTTCTCTTGTTCTTGTAATATTTTACTGTTCTTCTTTTCTCTCTAATTTACATGCTCCTTTCTTCTGTGAATCCTCTTGGTCACCATTCTTGGATTTCCTCTTCCTTCACACCAAACAGATAATATGCGTAAGTTGATCCTTATTATTTCATCTCTTACTAGTGTTGAATACTTTACTATTATGTCTTCAATGAAGAACTTAAAAGAGCCACATTCACTGCCCTCTAGGTGGCTCTACAGTATATTTTAAATCTTAAAATCAAAGATTTTGGCAGCATTTTTCTTTTCTGAATGCATCATGTTCTTTTTTTAATCAGTTATTTAAAAAGAAATCAGTGTTGTCTGTGATGCTTTCCTCAAATCCATCATCTATTTCTCTAATCTATCTTCCCATCTATTGCAAAACCTCTTCATTTTTTAAAGGGATAAACTTGTTTTTTTATCCATGGCTTGCCTGAGATTTCTCCATTTCTGAATTATTGTATAATATTTCCTCAGAAAAACTCTGTTAGATATTTCTGTTTTAAAGATAAAATATAAATATCTAATTAATGTTATGAGTGCTCTAAGAAAAAAATAAGTAATTAACAAAATACTTTAGTTAGTACTATTATTATTTCAAAATTTTCCTCAAAACTGAAGCCAAGACATACAGTTACATTATACAAAACTTAGCAAATGAGAGTAAATTTATTTGCCATATTATTTTGGATTAACCCTGAGCACAATCAATCGTCTTTTATGTTCTACCCTTTGAGTTAATGACTTATCAAAAGCAAAGATTTTTGTAAATTTATTCTAAACATTTAAATGTTTTGTCATTATCATCTAGTCACGTCTTTATTATTTATATATAGTTGATGTATGTTTTAAAAGAATAAATATTAATATTCCTTTTTATTAGTTTTGTTTTGTTTTGTTTTGATTTTTGGGCCACACCCAGTGGTGCTCAGGGGTTACTCCTGGCTGTCTGCTCAGAAATAGCTGGCATGGGGGCAGGCATGGGGGACCATATGGGACACCGGGATTCGAACCAACCACCTTTGGTCCTGGATCGGCTGCTTGCAAGGCAAACGCCACTGTGCTATCTCTCTGGGCCCCATATTAATATTCTTTATGCATTATAAGAAAAACTAATTGACTCCAGAGACATAATTTGAGTTCAAAGGGCTGTAGAATATGTTTAATAATATTCTGATAATTTGATTCATGCTAATTTTCTGACCTTACAACTTTCTAAATACAAAAATAGGCATACAGTGTCTCTATGGCATACAAAATGTTACTATTAATATTATTTATTATATATAGATATACTTTGAGTCATCAGTTTTTTTCTTAGTGTTTTATTACCTATTTTGTAAAACTAAATTTAAATGATTATGTGTTCACCTAAGTATTTTCATATAACGTGAAATCATTCTTGGTTAAGACATCGATTGGCTAAAAGCAATACAAAATAAATTTTATATATATAATATAAGAAACAAAATATCTATAACTATATGTAAATATAAATATAGTGTATCTTGATATAATAACCAGAAACTTTTTTTAGTAAAAACATGAGGTAAACTGGATAAAGTGTTGACATAGAGTGCTTTTGTGTATCATTAGAGACCAATCTGAAATATATTTCCTTGATTCACAGAAATATTAGTAAAGAATACAGAATATTTTCTTTTTTTGGTGCATGAATATAATATGGAATGTGTTAAAATTAATTGTCTTAAGCCTGGAGCCATATGTCTGATTAACTACTATTCATAGAGAAGAATGACAGACATTCTAGAAATTTCATACAAAATTATGGTAATAAAATATTTTGTGGTACATAGAAATAGTATCTTGACTTGCTCTTCAAGCCCATTTTCTCCTGAGTTCTCAAATAAATAAGTTGCTTACTTGTCTCTATGTTTATTTGCTTGCTTATTTCCACTCTGGAAAAGCCCATTTTTTTCTCTTGGACTTATGCTTTTATTTGTTACCTTCACATCTTTCTAAATACATTTCAATAAATACTACCTTGCTTTAAAAAATTGAAAAGAAAATAGATGCTTTATACTTCTTTTATATGCTCCAGGCAAGCTAAATTATTTGTAAGAAAATGATGCAGGAAAGCATGCTTTAGGAATGACTGATTTCCTGGAATTAATAAGTTTGCATCTTTATACATGGAAACACAAATAGGAATTAGTTCTTCTGAAATACGTTGCAGCTCAATTCACCTATTGCTTAGTGTTTCCTGAGACTTACATGTCAGGAAATATAAGCAAACACAGAATGACCCTCACCTTCAGTGACAGCTAGTCATGTTATTTAATATTCATTCAGACAAGTCTAGTGACAGAGATTCAAGTCATTTAATATTAAATTGTCAACCTTCACAGTAGCCAAAGAGAAGAGTGTAGAGAATCAGCAGGGAAGAAAATGAAGCCCTGTCTGAGGAAGAGAAAGGTGAAGACTGGTGAGAAGATACGAACAATCTTAGATTTCCTGAGTCTCTATATAGGAAGATGAAAATTCTTAGGGAAAGTAAAAGTCGTAAGACTGGGCTGGAGTGATAGTGCAGCATTAGGGCATTTGCCTTGCATACGGCTAACCTAGGACAGACTTAGATTCAATTCCAGGCATCCTACATGGTTCGCCACGCCAGGAGCAATTTCTGAGCACATAGCCAGGAGTAACCCCTGAGCGTCACCGGGTGTGCCCCCCAAAAAAAATTTAGCAGGGAAATGCAATATGAATAAAAGAAAGCTACTATTTGGGGTCGGAGAGATAGCATATAGTTGACCATTTGCCGTGCCCTCAGCTGACCAAGGATGGATTGTGGTTCTAATCCCGACATCCCATAAGGTCCCCGAACCTGCCAGGAGCGATTTATGAGCTCAGGGACAGGAGTAACCCCTGAGTGTCCTTGGGTGTGACCCAAACCAACAACCAACCAAACAAACAAACAAAACCATAAGACTATTTTAGTGTTACTGGTATTTGTGGTGGTAGAAAAGAAATGAAATATATTGAGTAAATCTTTGACTACAACAATATTTTTCTATTCTAGAAAAGAAAGACAGATAAATATTTTAGCAAATAAATAGGTACTATATAATAGGCAGTAATAAAGAAAATGATAAAGCAAAATCCATAAAACAGGAAAGTGACAAGGACGGTGGCTCAGTTTGGATGGTAAAAAAAACTTTCTTCAGTGGGGAACAAAAGGACCAGCCTGTGATATGAAATTTACCCCATCAGAGCTCTAGGAATAATCAGTAACAGGAATTATATTGGGTCTGGTCACATGCAAGACAACTATTCTATTCATGGTATCCACCAGGTTCTTGAAATATCACATTGGAAAGGAGCAGTTCATATGGAAAAAAAAATGACTTCAAAGGGAAGAGGTACCAAATCAATATTTTTTTTTTCAGTTAAGGGCCAAAAGGTTGTCAGGACTTAAGGAACTTGTCTTACATACAAACAACCCTACTTAGAAACTTAGATACTTAGATCCCCGACATCACATATAGTCCCAGGAGTTATCAGTGAACCAAGCCAGAGGTAAACTCAATGAATTTTTAGAAGGGGCCCCAAACCTCAATCCTTCTTCCCCACACACACACAAAAAAAGAAACAAAAGAGTTCAGTTTTAGTTCAAATGTAATTAGAGGATGGTGAAGGATCTTAAGCATGAGTAGGAGTTGATAGAATGAAATCTACATTTTGAAATATTTAAGAATTTCCATTTAGTCAAGATATTTTAAGCTAGCATCTAATATTTTCCAGTATGTGTTTTCATTTAGTGGGCTAGTAATCACAATGAATAGTCTAGAAGCTTATGAAAAAATGAAGCGTGCTAATGGTAAAATTGAAAAAAACTTAAAGGCAAGATAGTTTTTCATTATTTTCATTGTTATGAAAGTTTAATGGAGTGAGGGAAGGTTTGTAATTACAATGCATTTCTGATTTGGAGAACACTTTACATAACAAGGCAGAAAAACTAATTAGGTAGAAAAACAAATAGAATTTGTTAAATCTTAAGATTTAGTGCCACTATTTGTACCAACAATGAGGTAGATGATATACCTGAACATTTACCCTTCAACATCTTAAGTAATGTTCAGAATTTTTTGAGTGGTAACAAGCAAAGAGCATGCTCTGAAGAATGCTCATTTATTATTCTAGAATTCTCATTTATTTTCTAGATAGTAAGGGCTTTGAGACAACATGTAGTTACAAGACTTATTGCATTCTTCAACGTACCAGTAAAACAGGGATGACAGCAAGAATTGTGCTTGAGTTCTAATGCAACCTGGCCAGTGTTCCCCAGAAATATCCCTTTGTTATGTTATAAGTTGCACAATCTTTATTTATTTATTTACTTACTTACTTATTTATTTATTTATTTATTTATTTATTTTTGAGTTTTGGGTGACACCCAGCAGTGCTCACCCTAAGCACTCCTGTATAACTTGAGGGACCATTACAGAACCAGTATTAGAAAGTGATTATGTCTTTGTACTATCATTATTATTATTTTGTTTTGTTTTGTTTTGTTTTTCTGAGCCACACCAGTGATGCTCAGGGGTTACTCCTGGATATGTGCTCAGAAATAGCTCTTGGGTTAGTGGACCATATGGGACGTCATGGATCAAACTGAGGTCTGTCCTGGGTCAGCCACGTGCCAGGCAAATGCTCTGCCAGCCTCATCACTGTATTATTATTATTATGAGCCCCCTGCACAATCTTCTTTACTTAATAATGGAAATGACAATTATAAATTTTAGCTAGTTTTTTATTGTATCCTAGAAAGGTTTCCAAAGTTAAATCAAGCTAATCTACTTTTATCTGATGTATTATATTGCATCACTATGTTCTTCTTTGCAGCTATTTATCAGAAAACTTTACGATTTTAGTAATGCAAAACCTTTCAAGTGAATACCCGCCATTTCATTCTACAGAAAGATTGCATATTAACATTGAGAATTATAGATGCAGTTCTCTGTAATAGCAGGCCACGGTCAGAGTAGATAATATTTAGAAAATAGAAGGACCTTTTTTATCTGTTGTACTACCACATGCTGTTACTAAATGCATCAACTTAATAAAAAATGCAGCATCAACTCCTAACAATCTCATTTCCTAAATTATTTCTTTTCTTTGTATCTTTACTGCTCTTTGTCATGTTATATGCTTTTAATCATGAGTTACATATTACATATAGTGATATATAAGTTGCATAAGATATATGCAATGAAAAATATTTTTTACAAAATAAATTTTTGAGATAATTTTAGTAATAAAGAACCATCATTTTTGCAAATCAAAACAACTATGAGGTACCACCTCACACCACAGAGATTGGCACACATCACAAAGAATGAAAACAAGCAGTGTCGGCAGGGATGTGGTGAGACAGGAACTCTTATCCATTGCTGGTGGGAATGCCGTCTAGTTCAACCTTTCTGGAAAGCGATATGGAGATTCCTCCAAAAACTGATAATTGAACTTCCATATGATCAAGCTATACCACTTCTAGGAATATACCCTAGGAACACAAAAATACAATACAAAAGCCCCTTCCCACACCTATATTTATTGCAGCACTATTTACCATAGCAAGACTCTAGAAACAACCAAGATGCCCTTCAACAGATGAATGGCTAAAGAAACTGTGGTACATATACACAATAGAATATTATGCAGCTGTCAGGAGAGACGAAGTCATGAAATTTTCCTATGCATGGATGTACATGGAATCTATTTTGCTGAGTGAAGTAAGTCAGAAAGAGGGCTGGACATTACAGCCGACCTCATGAACCTCACCACAAAGAGTGATAAGTTTAATTAGAGAAATAACTACATTAAGAACTATCCTAACAATGAGAATATATGAGGGAAATAGAAAGCATGTCTAGAATACAGGTGGGGGCGGGGAGGGGAGGAGGGATATTTGGGTCATTGGTGATGGGAATGTTACACTGGTGATGGGGTGTGTCATCTTATATGACTGAAACCAACCACAATCATGTTTGTAACCAAGGTGTTTAAATAAAAAATATTAATAAAATGTTAAAAAAACCATCATTTTTATTATTATAGTCAAAAAAATTCATGAACGATGGTATTGGAATGTGATTTTGACAAGTGGGATTAAAGTTACTTGTAATATATGTAATAGGCATAGCTAAAAAATGACATTTGTGAATCATTGTGATGTTTAAATGCTGCACATTTTGCTCAAATGGAGACTTTTCTTCTAGAAAGGTATCAAACATGACAATCTGATGATCTGTCATTGGGATGCTATCACTGTCTTTCTCAGATCAACTGACAAACCTGAGTTTAGTGGCCTAAGAACATGTCTGGAACCATCCTAATGACCATGTTTCAACTTTCACTTGATAAAAATGATCACTGGATATCAATCTCTATAAAAGTCCTTTGGGTAGAATACCAATCATCTCATTTTTTTCCAATAGAGCCTCTGTAGGAAAATGTCTTTTCACATTCTTAGACTATAAAGTTTCTGTTGGAAGTATTAGAAATCATACAAGGAAGTGTCAGCTATTAAAAGGTCAGGGACAGCCTTTGATAACTAAGACTATCTTATTGTTGTAAGGGAAATAAAAGTGATTATACACTCTAAAATATTTGGTTTTATATCCTTTAGGAGACAGATCTTTATGTAATTAACTAAAATTTAACTTCCAGACACAATTATTAAAGTGATAAAGATTAAGTGACAAAGATCAACAGTAACTTTTATACTATACTTATATTCAAATGTGAGAAATTGTGTTGTTCAAATTGAAATACAAAATAGTTATAGAAGAGAAAATATAAAGTGTGAAAGACTAAATAAACACCCTATAATTCTAGTGAACAAATAATCATGCTTTAATGTCACGATGTGGGGTTGGAGAGATAGTATAGCAGTTAAATCTCTTGTCCTGCACGTGGTCTTTATAGGTTCTATCTTTGGCATCTCATATAGTCTCTGAACACCACCCAGCAGTGATTGATGAATTCAGAGCCAGAAGTAACCCCTGATAATTTCTGGATATAATCCAAAAATAAAATAATGATAATGACAAGTTGTTTAATTTCTTGAATTTGTGTTTATTCTGTATATCCTGTATACAAAGGACTAACTGAAAATTAAATAGGTTGTATAATGTTTTAAATAATTTTTCTTGTTCAAATTTTATTTTTTTAAAAACAGGAGATCTTGAAGGGGTAGGTAGCATTATAATAAGCCAAAGTTTTATCAGAGGAAGAGGAGATAGGAGAACAAGAGGGTTTAATTCAGAAATATGAATTAACTTTATATAAAAATGTAATTACCCACTTTCTTGTCCTCCAACATACTGAAAAATTTATCTTTTGTAATCTTACTTTTATAATATATGATATGTACAAAATTGTAGATATTTTTATTTGCCATAACCTTGACATTGGTGCTATTAAAAATTGATATATTGGGGCCAGAACAATAGCACAGTGGTAAGATGTTTGCCTTGCATGTGGCCTACCTAAGACAGACCTGGGTTTGATCCCCAGAATCCTACATGATCCTCCAAGCCTGTCAGGAGCAATTTCTGAGAACAGTGCCAGGAGTAACCTCTGAGCACTGTTGATGTGCCCCAACCACCAAAGACAAATATATCTACTTATCTAACCAAGAAATCTGAGATATATAGCATAATATAAGATATAACATATATAGTGTATCAGAGTTATATCTCAGTACTTAAATACATTTGCTTATGCACAACTTAATGGTGTCCATATATGATGTACTATATACACATTTGAATATCCATAAAACATTTAAGGGCCAAAGAGGTAGCATAGTGATAAGGCATTTGCCTTGCACGTGGCCGATCCAGGACAGGCTTGGAGACCTGGGTTTGATTACCAGAATTACATATGGTTCCCATCCTGCCAGGAGTGATTTCTGAGCGCAGAGCTAGGAGTAACTACTGAGTGCTGCTGGATGTGGCCCCCAAAAGATAAAAAAAGAAAGAAAGAAAAGAAAAGAAAAGTAAAGGTGATATAATACTATAATGTGATATTGTGGCTTCTTATAGAAAAATGTTGAAATCTTTTATATTGTAGTTACTACTGAAATTTCAAAGAACATTTAACTTTTAATTCATTTTGTGATTTTTTTATTCTTTATAAATGTGGTTGAGTAAAGTTGTGTAACTTTGGCACAAAAATAACTGTCTCAGCATTTTTTCTTCATGATTTCAGCATATTGAAAAAAATGTAGTAATAAAATCCAACAAAAATCATTATTAAATATTTGTTTTTTTTAGAGTTACTATCTAAGAGGTGGGGTACACTGCAAACTCTTCGACTTACTAAATTTCACATTTTAGAAACATTTTTATCTAGTATTTTTGTATATCTGAAAGAACTGTTTAATTTATTTTTCCACTTTCATTTTACAAAGGAAACAAATTTATTATTGTTTATCCAATAGAGGAGAAACATCTTGTTGTTACTATTAAATTCTATCATGGTACGTACAAGCTGTTTCTGAGATAATAGCTCCAGGGCACATCACCAAAGCTATTCATTGTTGTTTTCTATGGTCCCAATCTCTTCAAATTTTTAGAGTTAAATTCTGTTCTTACATAGACTCCTTTCTTTTATTCTCTAAAAAATATAAAGGTTATTATTAATGAGAATTAATTGGGCTATGAGTTTGTGTGTGTTTTTTTAAAGCATTTACAAGAAATAATGAAATATTATTACAGAAATATAATGTTACTAAGAATTACAGATAATTGTAAATTTAAAATATAAGATGGCTAGCCAGAAAGAAAGGTGAATGATTCCATGACCATTTATAATAGTATAGATAAATTTAGAAAAGAGTAATAGCTGTTAAGATCAATGGTAGACTGTTTGAAATCAGCTCAAAAAACAAAATTTTTGTGAATGAGTACTAAGGAGCGTCTCTCATATTCAGTTAGCTTTGCTTTTGATGGTGTTGTCAGCTCATATGCTTATTTTTCCTTGATTTATTCCTGCTTACTTGCATTGATTTGTAAGCAGTTTAAAACTGGGATCTGTCATTTAAGTCTTTGGAATCAACTTCCACCAAAGAAAAGAGTTTTGATTGTGATAAATGCAGCAAATGTTCATGACATAGGCCATTTATTCAGGAAGGAGTATGAAGCTGAAAAGAGAATATGAAACTTGTCAAAAAAATACATGATATCACTCCTACTTCTTTCCAATCTTGGAAGTTTAAGTAACTTTTCGTTCCCGATCTCAGCAATCTGCCATGAAAAAGCATTTATCCTAGCTTTGCTAATCTGTAAAAGGAGTTTGGACCAGTTGATTTTCAAATTCCTTGTTAGATCTAAGATTAATTCTATTCTAATAATGAACAAAGAATTTCCAAAACCTGTCAGGTAACACTGTTTTAAAATCTCCAGAATGTTCAAGTAGTTTTACTCCAAATGTAAAACTTACTTTACTCCAAAACTGGGATCATTTACAAACACACACACACACACACACACACACACACACACACACACACACACTGGACTGGGGTGGTGGGTATCATCTGGCAATGTTCAGAATATATTCCACTCAGAATTCCACTTCTGGCTATGCTCAGCAGACAGTATATCGTGATATAGGTAAGACAGGGTCCTACCCACTATTTTTGTTTTGGTTTTTCATAGCTACAAAATATTTTGTAATTTTAGTGCCTATGCTTCTATTGATAACAAAAAATGCCACTACATTCAGAGTTCTTTATTTTGTTCTATTGTTATCCATTTGTTAAGTTGTGTTGTCTCACTGTAGTGAAATTGGCATGATTCCCCTTTATCATTTTCTTGTTATCCACTACAAACAGTAAAATTATTAAACTGACTAAGAACTTTGACAGTAGTAATTACTGCCAAGGCCATGCTCTACAGAGTATAAAAAGCACATTCCGCACAGGGTATTCTAATTCTGATTACTGTCAATGTTCTTAGCTTCTTGTTTATCTCTGGATGCATTATTCAATGCCTTGCCTCTTCAGTAAACAGACCACAGCCTCATTCTCAGCAATAGACCACCAATGCCCAGAATAGATAATAATGTTAAGGGAATCTGATATTTTGTTATTTTCTAAGTAATATATTTTCTTTTTTTTTTTCAGAATATCTTTAAAGATTTGTCAGAGAATCTATCCGTTATCCTTAAAGGTAAGAAACATTTTTCCTGATTATATAATGTGTATCTTTTTCTCTCAGTAATTTCCAAGTTGGTTATAGAAATAGAATAAATGAGACTTATTCTTAATAACTGAAATGTGTTTTATCTATTATTGGCTCAACACAAAATAGTACATGGTTCTTTATAAGTTTGGATTTTACCTCCATTTTCTAATACAGTCATATAATTTATTACATATCATTAGTTTAAAATTTAGTCTTTTCTTTACATGATTGTACTGCTCTCTCCTTAAAGCTAAAGTAATTTGGCATTGCCATTTCCATATATATGCCAATTTTATAAAATATATTCTTATGTTTTGCTGGAAAATTAGATTGTCTTTAAAATAATTTTATATTTTACTACCTTTTTAGCTCTGTAATTTTAAAAAGAAACAACCCAATGAAAGTATAATTAGCTATCAGCTCTATAGTGATACAAATGTTATTTTGAAAAAAAAAATTACTTTAGTATTTGCCTTAATAAAGAGTGCCAGAAATGTGGCTTCTTTTTTGGCTAGGATGTATGTAAAGATAAATTTAGAATTTCTAGTCTAGTAAATACTTCTCTGATAATAACTTAATTGCAGCTATTTCAAACCAAATTGTTTAATTGTGGTGAATCATATGCAAATTGTTCAGATGTAGGTCAGTCTCCCACTCCCACATTCTAGCACCTCTTTCTAATTCGGGATCAAATGCTCAGTGCTGAAAAGTGCAGATTAAAAGCAGAAGACAAAAAAATAACAATACTAAGTCAAAAGTGAGCCAGGAGTTTGAAAGTTCTCAGAGAAATGGCGAGACAGGCTGATTTATTTAATCTTTCATTGATAATCTCCTGATTTTTGCTTTCAATGGATAATCGCATGTGTTTGTAGACAGGGTTTGCTCACTGCTCCATAGATTAATGCTTGGAAGTCAGTGTTTCTGGAAAGTTATTTCCTTAGCTATGAAATAAAATGTGACCTTATGATTCAAGGCTACTAGTGTATTGATAGGAGAGTACAGTTAAACATGGAATGAAGACTGTGAATCTCTAATCCCATGTCCTTTGTTATTACTGGTGACCATGTGGCGGGACAACGAGTACACTCTCCTTGAGAGAAAGAATTGTCTACATAGCTCTGGATGAAGCCAACAGTGTTTTTCTGCATTTTGTTTTTGTGCCACAACCAGTGACACTCAGGGCTTACTCCTGGCTATGGGCTCAGAAATCGCTCCTGGCTTGGGGGACCATATGGGACTCCAGGGACCGAAACGAGGTCCCATCTGGGTCATCCGCATGCAAGGAAAATGCCCTACTGCTGCGCTATCACTCCAGCCACTAAACTCATTATTATCAAAACATATTTTAAGAGTAAAGAATTTATTGACTATAAAATGTTATTTTTACTAATATCTACCATAATAGTGAACCTACAATAATGTGCTTAGTGGAAACAACTACATATTTTTGAAGTTGACACTCAGCCTCTTTCTTGGGGATATTTCATCAGTAAATGCTAGGAATATGGAATTAAGATTACTTTTATTTAATTATGTTCAATATTTAGAAACATTTCTCTAGAAGGAAAGCATAAAAAAGAAAGAACAGAGAAAGGAGAGAGATTTTCTGCATTTTTAAAAATAAAAAATTTAATTTTTCAGAGCTGTTTCATTGGAGCTCTGCTGAAAAATAGGATTTAAAGAGATCGTTTCAATGACAGAGAAAGCACTTTAGTGTTTTATGTAGTCAAAAGAATCGTTTCAAAGACTGGCAAAGTGGGGTTTATATCAGGAAGCTTTTTTTAAGATAAAAAATGTTTAAAAGAGAAAATTAGAAAATACTGAGATTTGCTGAGATTTAATAATTAGCCTGTTTGGAGTGAGAAGGATGACAGTGGGCTTGTCATTTGACGTTTTCCTGATTGAATATATTTTTTTTATGGCCATGCAGACTATATACAAGAACATGAAAATTATCTAGATTTTGACTGGCTAATGCATCAACTCATACAGAAGTGGCTGCATGTTGGGCCTAGAAAGTTATTAGAAGTTGTATAATTGTCTTTGTAATAAAACGTTGTATCATTTTCTGATTGTGGCTAAGGCCTTATGATTCAGTTTAATTCTATATATTATCTGATAAATTAAAAGAAAAATATTTTACTTACAAAATGGTTGAAAAAAAGCATGTTCATGAATATGATATTGCACCTATTGTCTCATTTTAAGCAATGCTTAATACAGCACAATAAAATAACCTTTATAAACTTCCTATTTTTAATTGAAAGTTATCGCCTGCTTTCTAATATAATCAGAATTCTGCCTTAAGGTTGTATATCATTCTTTTGTTTGTTTTTTGCCATATCTGTGGTTTGCTTAGGGCTACTCCTGGTTCTGTGCTTAGAAATCACTCCAGATGGGTTGGCAGACTATATGTGTTGCCAGAAATAGGGTTCAGGTTGGACACATGCGAGATAAGCACCATTTATTACTGTATAATCATGAAGGCCTCTTTTTTTGATTCTAAAGAATTTAAGTTTATGTCATATATTGTGATCTTTTTATCATTTTTTAAAACTTATTTTAGATTAGTTAATTAGTTTGGAATATTTATGAAAGAATTCTCATATCAAATTGTTAATTCATTGGTCTTTCTGATTCTTAATATATGCAGGCAAACTGATATGTGCTTTGATTTTTCTAATTTAATTTTTACTTGAATTATTTAAAATAAAATATAGAGATTATAAACATTATTTTTCTTCATCAGTTTGAGCTTATTCTGTCATATACATTTTCTATGCTTTAACATCATTATCAAAATAATTATGTAATGATTTCATGCTACTTGAATGGCTCTGTGTTTTTTTTACCAATCTTATTATCAATGGACTTCGAAGTCTATCAATGTTATCAATTTTATGTTTTTAATTGTTGCATAGTAGACAACTTTTAAACTACTGCGATTTATATGCTAGAGTATTATTATGATACAATTTTAAAGTAGAGTGAAAGATATCCTTCCTTAATTACACTTTAGGCCTGCATAAGAAGGAATCGTTTCAATTTCAATTCAATTTCAATTTTGAATGAAGAAATTAGATAGCAAAAAAAAAGTGATGAATAAATATTATTAGGTTAGCACAAGGGAAAGAAAACATAATAGTTTAGATGTTCATGAATATGTGTTATAGGTATACAAATAATTCCACTATGCAAAGGAATTTTTTACAGTCATTCTGTTTTCACCATTTATAACATATAATCTATAAAACTTGAGAAAATAAATATAATATATTATGTTAAATATAAAAGTTTATTTTTCTATATCATTTCCCCTATATATACTAAACTATATATCTATATGAAAATAACTTTGTGTTACACATATTTTACTGTAGTAGATGCTAGAAAAATGTTCTTACAGTTAAATTGGATTGACAAGTTAGTAAGAGAAGTAATTAGGTAGAAATGTTTAATCTCTTCAAATTCTATAAGATGCCACTTTGTGTCTTTTATCTCTGGAGTATATCATAATGAATTTTTCTGATGGATGAGACATAAGTAATGAAAACCAAATGCTTTTCCTATGTAATTCAATTAAATGCTTTTAAATATAACTTTACAGACTTTTTGGTATTCATATCAAATATCATACCTATAAGAACATCTTTCAGAAAAAAATGTATAATATCTTGTATGTTTCTGAAACTGTTCAAATATTACTTTTGTCTAAACTCAGTTTTAGCTTTAAATCATTATGTTCATATTATTAAAACCAATAAATTAGGGTTATGGATAAAAATAACAGTGACTGCAAATATATGAAATTTGTTAGAAATATTGGACAACTGTTTTTAGTACTTTGTATAGTCTAGTCATTCAAATGTGTTTTAACATGTTTCACTAAATAAAATTAAAGTCATTAGTGGTTTGTTGAATTATGATTGCAAGAACCTCTGATTTCATCTCATAATATAAAATATAAAATTTAATTTATATAAGCAAATTTGTTTTGGAGAACATGAGCAATTAGGGGTTATAGGAAATTTTGTGTAAGTGTGTGAAGGTTTTTAGTTTGTTTACTTTATTATGGGGCACATCTAGCTGTGCTTAGAATCACTCTTGGCTGGGTTGGGGACCCTAAGTGGTGCCAAAGAACCCTGTTAGACACATGCAAGATTGGAGTTGTACCAACTGTATTATAACTCTGTTGTGTTGGGAGAGGGGGTTTGAACTTAAAGTTTTGTCATTGTTGTTGACCTTGCTCTAATGGATTGTAATGATTGTAATGCAATAGATTTTTGCTTGCTTTTGTTTTATTTTTTTGGTTTTGTTTTGGAGTCACACCCAGTGTTTTCCAGGGTTATTCCTGACTCTGCATTCTGAAATTGCTTCTGTAGTTTAGGGGGACCATATTGGATTCTGGAGATGAGCCTCATCTCTGTGTGCAAGGCAATGCCCTACCGGCTGTGCGATTGCTCCTACTTTTGTAATAGATTTATTTTGATCTCCTCTGACTTGCATAAGTCACTAGTTCCAACTCTGACTTTATATATTTTTACTGGGCAAGTTATTGGGAAGGAAGACTATTACTTTATTCTTTCTTAAAAGTTTGAGCTTGCAGACCAGAACTTGCAACTGTATATTACAAATTGGTACTTTCCCTTGTCTTCTAAAATATTTCCCAGCCATTGTTATATTTGTACAGACTTAAAATTGTATGGACTAAAAAATCTGTACAGACTGCATTTTTACAGTCTTAAAAGTTCAGGTACTTGGGGCCAGAGCAGAGAGTAGGGTATATGCCTTTCATTCGACCTACCCAGGTTTGATTCTTGGCATTCCCTATATGCACTCTGAACTTTTCAGAAAAGATTTTCCGAGCACAGAGCCAGGAATAACAAAACCTGAGCCCCGCCTGGTGTGTCCTAAAATACAAAAAAGAATGAAAATTTTTAGGTATTCCTGATATATGAAAGCAAAACTAAATGAGACTACTCTCAGATAATAGTGAACAGTGGGCAGAGAACAGATCAGATGCTCTATGCACATGGTCCACTTCCATTCCTTCATTTTTCTGTTAACATATGTTCTAGTAGATCTATAGATCTGAAAACTGAAGCTTTTCCATAAAATTTCATGGATCTTAAGTGTTGGCTTACATTTAAATAACTAAAGAATTTTTAAAAAGGATTCAAAGCATGCCTTAGGTGATTTGTTAACTTTTAAGGTATCACCTAAATATTTGTATAACTATAGGTCATTTTTTATGATTTTGTTTTTTATTGTATTTTACAACCATTGGTGCTTAGGGTAACTTCTGCTTCTGAGCTCAAAAATTACTTCTGGCAGGCTCAGAGAACCATATGGAATGCTAGGGACTGGACCAAAGTTGGCTGCATGCAAGGGAAATGCCCCACCTAATGTGCTATCACTCTTACCACTGAACCATAGGACTTTTAAAGAAATGCAGGAAATTAAATGTTCCCTTATTCTTCATAATTTATGAGAAATCTCACATAAACTACAAAAAATGTCATAGTGATAACAACAATATGAAACTTGTCATCTTCTGTAGTTTATGTGCTGTGAGTTATATAAATTAAAGCTCCATAGACTTTCCTAAAGCTGGCAACTGATGATTATACACTAGTTGTGTCAAAGAATGATTTTTATGTGTATTAATAGAATTCAGGGTATATCTTATGCAAATTTGTATCATAGTGTCTAGAAAAGGTCTGTTATATAGGTTATATCCAACAGAAAATTTAAAGAAAAATGAATGAGTGACAACAAACTCTGCTTGGCAAATGCATAGAACTACTTTTTGCAATGTTTCCAAAAATAAATGAAAGATAAATATATAAAATGAGAAGCCTGCTTCAGTGTCTTCACACAGAGATATTCATGTCTGTTCTTTAGTTTATTCAGTGAATACACATACTCTGGTCAACATTAAGTATGAGTAGGTTTTTTATAGACAAGTATTCAAGGCAAGGTAAAATCTGTATAAAATCTGTGTTTAAATTAAACACTTTTTAGTTTAAAAGAAACAAAAATGTTCATATATTGTGAACCTAGCAATCTATTTGAGCATTCAAACTAAGTGATCTAGTTCTGACAAATCTAATTATTTTAAATTGATATATTATCTGCCATTTAATCTATATATTTATAAATTAACTTAGATTAAATTATATAGAATTTTCCTTAATTGTTTATTTACATTAGAGTTGAATTTTACATGTGGTCATTTGGGGCCAGAAAATCTGATTGTACATGAGTACTTTAATTGCCCATGATATATATGGTCCTCTGTGCTCTACCAAGAGTGCTGCGTCTCACAGAACTATATATTAGCTCTTATCACATCCATGTGTGGCCCAATAACTGACCCCCAATAAACAGAGTAGAATGGAATAAATACAAGAAGAATATAGTATACTTGAAACCTAACAAATAGTTATATCTATTATAGATAATAAGTGAAGAGATGGACAGCAAATTTAGGGATTACAAATTATAAAGTTATACATAAGGCATGTGTACACACCTATGTGTGCCTGTGTGCATATTTATATGGATATGTATGTTTACTGTAGCAAACTGCAGAAGACTCAGTAAATTATATCTTCTCATATCTAATTGCAAAGCTTAATGAAAAACTTGGTTCCAATAACACTACTCTTAATAGAACTTTTTTTTTTCACTTTGAATTGTGAACTAATTCTGTCTCTCAATCACCAGGAACACAGAATTACAATTGGTGCCAAGTATCTAATTAGGCAAATCTAACCAAGAAACTAGCTAGTGCTGTTATTACCTCCTCTAAATGTAAGAACCTCTGGTTATGATTTCTAAATAGTTAATTAAATAAATAAAACAGATAGAGGTTTTTTTTAAAGATGGGAAGTTCTGGAACTAGAACAATAGCACAATCAGTAAAGAATTTGCCTTGCATGCGGCGGACCCAGGTTCGATCCCCAGCATTCCATATTATTCTCTGAAACAACTAATTTCTTAGCACATAGCCACATCTGAGCTCATCTGGCAGAGCTCAGATGTGGCTCTTGAAAACAAAAGATGGTAAATAATAAGAAAGAATAGAGTACATTTTAAGTAATAAGAGAGGGGGGTAGGGCTATAGTAGATAGGGTGTTTGCTTTGTATTTGGCTGACCCAAGTTCGATGACTGTCACCTATGTGATCTCCTGAAAAATCTTCAGGAGTGATCTCTGAGCACAGTGCCAAGAGTAAGTCCTCAGTACCGCCAGGTGTGGCCCAAATCCCCCAACTACAAAATAATAGGAATAATATTTAAAAGTGAAAAAACGTACATTAAACATAAACTAATATGGTACTCTCCAATCTGTTAACATTTAGTCAAGTTAAAAATATATTAAACAGTTAAATGGGCTAATTATTTACTTGAGAAATGAAATGAAAAGAATCTTCCAGGACTGGAGCTAAAGTACAGTGGCTGAGTGCTTGCTTTGCATGTGACTGATTTAGGTTCAATCCTCAACATCTTATATAGTGACATGAGTACCTTTGGAGTGTTCACTGCAAAGCCACAAATAAGTAATCCCATAACACAATCAAGAATCCTCTTTAGTAAAACTGCAGTGCTTTGGGTAAAAATGATAAACTTAATTTCAGTACAGTGATTAGTCCATTCATTGAGCTATTTGCAGGTACAAAGGGAAATGAAAGACATATCATTTCCAGTTTCTGCCTTTAAGGTTTCTCTGCAAAGATTTGTGCCCATGAAGGATATTTTGAAATCTAAGCAAAATTGAAAAAAAATATATAGGAGGAAAACAACTTGATAATAATTCATGCCAGAAAAAGGTTCATTGTTATATCTTAATAAATATTTATAAAATGAATGAACAATTTAATTATATGGTACTAGGAAACAAATTAGAGGTAAATGAACTTCTGGGAAGAGTTTTACGAATTGAAAGTATGGGACAATGAAGCAGATGGTGAAATCTATGAAATCATTCATGGTGGAATAAAATTTGTGTGATAGCATTGAATGCAAGTGAAGAGAAAGTATAAATCTTATAATGGATTGTCCCCTACAATAATAAAAACCTAAGTTTTATCTATGGAATATGATCCGTAAAATTTCTATTTTAATTTGACTGCAACTAGGAAGGTGCAAGGTACTTACTATGAAATCATTATACCAGTCTGTCAAGAAATACAGTGATAAGGGCCAGAATGGTAGCACAGCAGGTAGGGCATTTGCTTTGCATGTGGCCAACCTGGGTTTGATCATTGGCAACCCATATGGTTCCTCGAGCATGCCAAGAGTAATTTTGAGCTTAGAATCAGGAGTAGCCATTGAGCACCACTGGGTGTGGCCTAAAAATAGAAAATAAAGAAAACAGTATTGAGTCTGTAGCCTTTTTTTGTCAATAATGATTCATATAAATGCATTCATTCCAATATCTAGACTTTCATCTAGATTTGTGTAATAAGGTCACACAATATTCACTAATCACAAAATTACCTAATATCATACAATATTCACTAATCACATAGTTACCTAATAATGCATTTTCACAACATATCTATCATGAAGAAAAGAATGACTCTAAAAGAAGGATGAAGAATTGGGAAGTGCATTGGTGCATAGATTTTGTGAGAGGGAGGGTTAGTCACAATGCTAAGATAAAAGAAAAAAAAACTTGTACCAGTCCTATATTTATGATTTGGTTTCCTGGGTGGAGAGTATATCAAATCAAGTCATAAAATGACAAGTATTTGGAAACTATACACACATGAATAGAATCTAGTCTTATTCATTAAATTTAGGTATTTAAGTGGATAGGAAATTGAAGCTATAGAAAAACAAGCATATACAGCAAGTGTCCTATATTTTGATTCTGTTTTTATGGAGTCATCTACAAGATTTACTTTCTCACTATTTTATCATCAAATTAATTGGCATTTAAATGCATCATTTGAAACTCTAGTAATTCATTCCATGAGTTGAAATGTACCACAAACAGAAGAAAACACTAAAACTTGAAACTAGTTCTATATTTGTGACAATATCTTATCTACCTCTGAAGATGCAAAGCAAATAGGGAAACTATGACAATTATGTTACTATATTCACATAGCTTGCAATTTTTAAACTATTGAAGCAGAAACAGTATTTGTAAATAATTACACATATATTTCCTTAATTCTTGATCTTTCCTTGAATGTGGGTATATTGTAATGTTCTATTATTAAGAGAAAGAAATACTCAATTCCTTAAGTGGAAGCCCTGAAAAGTTTCTGTGAATTTTATTATACATCTATACTCTACTGACTAATAAAGTATAAAAAAGGCATTTTCCTTACTCTAATTTTATGATAGTTTGTTATTGCTTATTTCCTTTTATAATAGATACTCAAGATAACTTCAGAGAATACTTTTGGAGGGAAAAATGATGAATTTATTTATGAACATGTTGAGAGGCTAAAGTGTTCAAAATATATCAATTAGTTATATAAGTAGATAGTTGAATAAGTCTGATCCTTTAAATATGACATCAATCTCGAGATAGTGAATTGGGTCTAAACATTATTAAGACAGGTGGAAATTTATTCATTGATGTAAATGGAATAGTCTTGCTAATTTATTGAAAGCAAAAGTAAACAATATTTGAACCATGGTGAATCAATAAATTACAATAGAAAATTAAAATTTCAAGACCATGATGACAAAAGACTATCCATAATTTTATTGTCTAAATATAAATATGAGGTCAGTTCTTAAAACATATATTTGAAAATTAAGGAATCAAAATTTAGAATATTCTTTTAAAAATGTTGCACAAATATTTATATTTGATTAATTTATGCAATTATTTTAAACAATTAAATTTATATTTGACACACAAATGTGAGAAACTGTTCTTTTTCAAAGTGAGCACAGTAATGCAGTAGAATATTATTCATGATTCTATTCTTCCTAACAGATTGACTGTTTTTATAATTTTCTAATACCCAACTCACTTGATGGAACATTCTCCAACTGTGAAGTTTTCAGTGATCTCACTCACTAGTCATGGCAATATTTTCCAGTATTAGCTCATCAGAAAAAATGCCATTGACATAAGGAATTAAACAGGAGTGAAAATAAATTAAATATTTGACCTTTATAACATCCTTTGTTTAATGTAAAACCATATGAATAAGCACAATTGTGAATACAATTATTTTTTACACTGTAGAATTAAGTTATACAAAGGCTTAAGTGAGCACAGAGAAGAAAAGGGTATAAAAAATTTCCTTTGAGAGTAAAAGGTTTCAGGCAGTTACTGAATCTTAAAAAAATCTATTTAATTTAGTCAATTTGATAATTAGATAGATAATATATGACTTTAATCAAACTTGTACAAGTTAGTGAGATCTACAAATTATAACTAAGATATTATATGATTGATTTACAAAGACAAATATTTAAATCATGACTTCAAATATTTAATAGTACAAATGTCAAAGTATTTTATTTATTGATCAAGATATTATTTATGAGATCAATAAACTTTTATCATAACTAGAGATAAAGCATAATTACTTAATTTGATACAATATTTTTATTTATTGGCAAAAATTTGTTATTCTTTTCATCATGTTACTATAACACTTAATTAAATATATATCTAAAAAGATAGATGAGTTGATTCCTGTCCAGATCCTCACCTCTATGTTCCATTCTGTCTCCCTTTGATGAAATACATCTAATTTACTTTTTTAGTTTGTTTGTTTTTTTTGGGGGGGATCACACTGGGCAGCGCTCAGAGGTTATTCCTGGCTCTATGCTCAGAAATTGCTATCAGGCTGGGGGGACCATATGGGAGGGATCCCTGGATCTGAACCACTGTCCTTCTGCATGCAAGGCAAATGCCATACCTCCATATCTCTGGCCCCAAAAGTTACTTTTTTTATCCATTGATTGGGGCCACACTCAGCAGTGCTCATATCTTACTTCTAGATCTGCATTTAGGGATTATTCCTGCTAGGACTCAGAGACCTTTCGTGATCCTGTAATAGTCTCATTGTTTAAATGTTGACTATTTGTCAACAGGATAAGTATCTTCACATTACATTATTTGAAATATATAGTTAAAATGATGCAAGGTCTAAATGCTGTATATAATATTGCTTCAATCTACTTTTAGCATAACACTTGTATTATTTTACAAAATCAATTTTGATATCAGAAAGTAAATGACCTTAACTACTGAATTAGGTTTTCTATGTTAGCATTTCAATATGTGAGCAAAAATATTTCCATTTTAGCACCAATTACCATTAGAATGTTCTTTGCCATTTTAAAAGGAGATATTTTTAAATTCATGAAATATGTAAAGTATTTAAATATACCTAGAATAAGTAATATTAAAAAGCAAATTACTTTATTTTCCTTACACATTTCTTTTTTGCTGCTGTTTCTCTCCATCCAGCTTTAACTAACTCACACAGTCAAGACTTTTGGTAGCTTTCCCCATACTCTGTGAGATTTCTGTTATGTTAACAAAAATCTTCATTTGTCCTTGATATTTTTTGTTATACCTTTATAAATGTTCCAATATATTCTCTAATACAGTTGTCATTATTCAATTATCTTTTTACTTCTGTGTACTTTCCACACTAAATATCTCTATCTATTACTCACTAGTGTCTCGAAAGAACCTTCTTAGCCTCAGACATGTTTATTTTTTTCCGTTGCAAGCACCCACTCTGAATGAATTGGCTAGCAGAAGAATTTATTACACTTTGTTATCTAATGCTCCCTAATAGTTTATATACTAGATCATAATTATCTTCCCAGAACCATAATAAATGATGTCAAGATGTTCTAAAATGTTCACTAATTGCGTATTTTATGAATGAGAATATAATTCTTTTATCTGGAAAAAAGCAAAGCTTTTTCATTTTAAAATGATCTTAAACATTATTTAGTTTTAATGCAACATATTTTAAGTTAGTGCCTATACCTATTAATTACTCTTTTTATTTTTATTTAACTTCCATAAAAATTAGATTTTTGTATAAAAAACAACTAGCAGAATAGTATTTACTACATATATAAATCTATCATTTAAAAAATAAGTATTAATACTAACTTTTTTTGAAAATAGTTCTAGAATAAAATTATTATAAAAGAATTTTATGTTTTTTTGATAAATTTAGCAATACTATCATTAAAAAGTTAGTATCAAATTTTCTATCACCATTAGAAATGTGTCACTTCTAAATTCACCTCTTTCTTACCAGTATCAAAAAACTTTCTAATATTTCACATTTTTGTAACTTTTCTAAGCATGAAAATGTTGATTTCTGTTCTGAAAATCGTGTTTTCTATTTTTTATGCAATTAATTATTTAATTCTGTAGATATTTAACACATTATATTAGTCAAGCTTTCAGGATACCTACTTAAAGTCTCTGGTTCACTGCTACCATACTAATATTCCTTGTAACACAACTCCTAGCCACATTATGCAGACAATAGTGAAGGGTCCAAAATTATTCACAAACTAATTCCAAATTTATGGTCCAGATTGTTCTTTTATTGTAACACAGTTCTAGTCTTCTTTCCCCTCATTAGGTATCTGAAGTTTTTTTCACACACTCTATAAATGTATAAACATGTTGTATTACAAATTTATTTCTCCTGTACTCTTTTTTAATCCAAATTCTGCCTGAAATATTACCTATGATTTAACATTTAATCAGATGGAAACACTGATGTGATATGTGTATATCCAATGTTACTTTGAGTATGCTGCTCTTGTTCAAGATTTTCAGCATTATCTAAAAAAAATTCCTTTATGACATTTTCAATCACCTTTGATATTATGTTTTTCTGTTGTAATATTGAATTGGAGAACTGCAGACTCTTACAACTTAGTGTCTTTAAAATAACCTTAGGAATTAAATAATTAATTGCATAAAAAATAGAAACCTTAAGAATTTGAGTGATAGTTGAAGCGTTTGGCATGCAGGATCCCAGGTATAATCATCTACACCACATGATACCCAGATACTTACTAAAAACAAACTAAAATACAAAGCTTAGCACAACTAAGTCTAGCCTCTGCACCAACTTTTTTAATTATGTTATCTGAAGTTAAAATTTATTAACCATTGCAGATTACTCAACAAATTTTGGTTGTTAACTCTGAAAACTAAAGTACCAGAGAGGTGTTCCAAGGCCTGTAGCAAAAATTTGTAAGTGGGAGTTATAGGTTTGGTCTCCAACATTGTACATTCTCTCTAGCATCACTAAGAACAACCCTCAACAGCAAACCAGGAGTTATCCCTAAACACCTCAGGGTAAGGTCTCCAAATCAAATTAGGAAAGGAATAAAATTAAAGCTATCTTTAAAAATAATTATTTTAACCAATTAAGGTAATTTAAAATAATTTACATATTGTGGTTTTGTTGTATGTATGACTCTACATGAAGGCTTAATTAAAAACTTATGCAAACTAAATTTGCATAACTGCCACCAAATGGTAGTCATTAAACTCTTAATTTTTTTAGCATTCTTGGATGCATGTGTTTTATTTTTGATTATCTGTCTTCCATCTGACCAAACACATGTTACTTCTTAAAGGAACAATGGGGACGTAATAACCAAGATGTATGTACTGTTTACAAGTCAATTGTAGAAGTAGATCAAGTCAATTGTAGAAGTAGATCATTTTATTTGGTTGGCGATACAATTGACTTGTGATCTATAGGCTATTTTATATTTCAGATTTCAAAAAAAAAGAAAATGAGTCAAGGACTTTTCATCCTATTTTCATTGTGAGCTGAATCACTCATTTACATTTTTAGATATTTACTTTATTTATTTTGTTTCTGGACCACACACAGTAGTGTTTAGGGCTTTCTTCTGGCTCTGCATTTAAGAACATCCCTGAAAGGATTCAGGGAAAAATATATAGGATGATGGAGATCAAATCTCTATAGGTCATATAAAAGGAAGCATTCTACCAACTGTACTATTGCTATTCTTCTTATCTTAGTGGCAATACTTTTAATAATCAGCAATAGGTCTAACTAGTAAAATAAAATATGAATATATTTTAATTATATAAATTTTTATTTTAAATATCACTGAGACCATCATGCTATTTTTTAGTAAAGTTAGAAGCTGAACTTTAGGGAGATGTTTTTGATAGCGGACCAAAGATAAATAGTTATTAGTTAAAATTAAAGTCTAAAGCAGCATAAATAAGTTTTAGGAAAGGGTCTAAATCATCAGTTTTTTTTTTATTATTACTGTTTCTTGACTATCAAGTGTAATTAACCGAACTCTACTTTGAGAATCTTTTGTTTTATATTATACAATCTAAATAAAACATCTTTCTGCCAAAAATTAACTTTGAATTTTGGTTAGGCATTCTGTTTCAGACTTTACAAGCATCTCAGCCGCACAAAGTACATCTCTAATAATCTTCAGACCACACAAATAGTATAATTTTTAAGAGTTGGTTTGACAAATTAGTGGTCACAATTTTGGTTCTTTACATATTGACTGGACTTTCTAAAGAATAAATTAAAATCTATTTTTTTTATAATTTGAAAACAAGAAAACCACCATAATACAAAAATGGGGAAAAACTAAATTGGAACATAAATACAAGGCTTTCTAGGTTGAACATATTTTCAAATATTTAAACAGTTCTAACCTCACTTTTTTCATTTAAATAAAAGAAAAATTGAGAAACATAAGTTCTATGTGTTCCAAGATCTTGGTCTCTTCAAACCAGCATTTATTTTTTTAATCACGCTTACATTATTTTCTTTGAAATCTTTTCTCTATTTTTTTACTTAGTTTTCTTTCCTCCATATTGCCCTTTTCCTTCATCCTTTCTGCAATCTTCACAAGTTTTCATCTTTGAATCTAAAAATTTACTATTTCCTTATTGTATAATACCTTTTACCTCTTTAACATAAGCATACATAGACAAAACATGATTTGAATCTCATAATTCTCAGCAATATATTAAAGTGCTGTTTTCCATTTTTCCTTTTGATAAACGTGAATTATTAGAATTCTTTTCTGTTTCTTTTAAAATGATTATTTCCATCTTGATGTGTACTTACAGTGCTTTGATATCATATCACTCTGAATTACTTATGCATTAATAAAGAGATGTTAGAAATGTGTTCTGACATCTAAGTAGTGCCTAACCCAGTACTAAAATCACACAATGTACTTTATCAAAATTTTCATTAAACTGGAAATTTGTTTTACTCTATAACCAAAACAAAATAATAGAATATTCCACCAAAGATATCTTAATTGTAGAATCCTGGGGCCTGAGATATAGCATAGAGGTAGGGTGTTTACTTAGCTTTCAGAAGGACCAGAAGGACGTTGGTTTGAATCCCGGCATCCTATATGGTCCCTCGAGCCTCCAGGAGCAATTTCTAAGCATAGAGCCAGGAGTTACTCCTGAGCGCTGCCAGCTGTGACCCAAAAACCAAAAAAAAAAAAAAAAAAAAAAAAAAGAATTTGTGTTTGATAATTTGGGTGTCAAGAACATAAGCTTTCATCATAAAGATGTCAGACTCATAGAAGAGGCTTCAAACTAACTAGAGCAAAGCAAATTAAAGATATATATACCTATATGTGTATATATGTATAGATCTTTATAAAGCAGAAACCTCATAACAAGCAGGTGAGACTACCCATCTCAAAGGACTGTCTTTTATTCAACACTCCCTCCTCTCTCTCTCTCTCTCTCTCTCTCTCTCTCTCTCTCTCTCTCTCTCTCTCTCTCTCTCTGTGTCTCTCTCTCTCTCTCTCTCTCTCTCTCTCTCTCTCTCTCTGTCTCTCTCTCTCTCTCTCTCTCTCTCTCTCTGCTTTAACACCCAAACTCATAGCACAAAATACAAGTGTCCTTTTTGTTGTGAAAAGAGCATGACATTGAGTTCCTAAGATGGAACTCATGAATATAATTGTATGCAGTGCTGCTGGAAACATTCATTACCATACTAAGTCAATGATTGGAGTTTGGACACTAAATTGTTTAGTTTTTTCAAGGTACAACTTGGAGCCATTCCAACATGAAGAAGCGGATATCTGCATACTGAAAAATAGGAACTTTAATTAAATGATTTCAGAGTTGATTGTAACAAGAAAGAAGTCTTTTGGTTATTGTATCATTAATGATCGATATTTTTCTCAAGCATATGAAACAAACCACTTTGTTATTCCTTTTATGGTGACATAGAAATAAAAATTATTATAGAAAGTTGAAATAAAAAATGGAAGATCAATTTTAAATAGAATAAGATGTTAAAAGAATATTCATTTTAAAGGGCCAGAGTAATAGCGTAGTGAGTAGGGCTATTTCCACACACCTGTACAATCTTGGTTTGATCCCCAAAATCTCAGAGGGTCCCTGAGCACCAACAGGAGTACTTCTTGAGTGTAGCCAAAAGTGTAGATACCAGAGAATCAACAAGGATGGCTCAAAAACAGAAGAGCAAAAAGAATGTTGATTTTAGATTGTTGAACCTTTATCATTTATTTCTGTGGTTTTTGAAATTTCCTTACACAATAATCTATAAAAGATTAAATAGTCTTTTATTTAATATAACTTTTTACTTTTGTGGTTTTGGAGAGATTAAGGCCATGCCTGGTTTTGCTCAAGATTTAATTTTGACGCTGTAATGTGCTCATGCATAACTCTTGATAATATTTGGTGACTACATGCAGTGTTGGGCCTCAAATCTAGGGAGATCACATGCAATGCAAGATCTAGACTTGATGTGCTTGTTTTCCAGAAGCCATCTATTTCATAAATAAAATACATAACACCAATTTTTATTGTTTTTCTTTGAATATGCTTTAACTAAAAATGGGAAAATATATTTCTAGAACTAATTAAATAATGCTAAATTTAACACATATGTAACCAAATGGGTTGCCACATCTCTCCATTTATTTTTCACATTTATGTTACATGGCTGAAAAAAAACATTAATTTTTGCTATTAGCTTCCCTAGAATAAACCATTTATTTGGCCATTTCAATCCAATTCATACTGATACAAGTGTTCATCTTTGCAAATCTCCATCCCTATATGCTTAGAAAAATTTTCAAAATCACATCTCAGAGCACCAGACATATCAATATTCTATTATAAATATCATCTACATGTATAGAAATATATATATCCACACAATGAAATACAATGAGATGTTAGGAAATATTAAGCTATGAAATTTGCTTTTATATTGATGTATATGAAAATTGTTATACTGAGTAAAATGAGTCAGAAAGATAGCCATAGAATAATCTCTCATTTGTGGGATTTAAGAAAAATAAAAGAGGTGAGGGTCAGGAGGACCAGACCATGGTATGAAGCTTGTCACAAACAGCAGTAAGTGTAGTTCGGGTAGTGAATGGTCTACTGTGACAATAATAGTTAGAACTGATCACTCTGGATAAGAACTGGATGCTGAAAGGGGGTAAAATGATTCCATGGCACCCCTTCCTTAACAATAGTGCAAAACAGAGTTCCAAAAGGGACAGAGGAGAAAGAGAGAAAAGCAAAATGCCTGCCTTAGAAAAAGAGAGATGTGGGGGAATGTGAGGGAAATAGGGGACATCAGTGGGGGAAAAGGTGCGCTGGAGAAGGATGATGTACATTCAATGCTTGAAACTCATCTATGAACAATTTTGTAACCATGGTGCTTAAATAAAGCGATTATATTGAAAAACAATAGAAATATCAATATAATACTTTATTAGTTATAATAAAATACTAGTTATCAGTATTAATACCAATTATCGTGTCAGTTTTCATTATTAGTCCCTCTTTTGTATAGGCAGCTCAAAATTTTACATGTTCAAGATTTATTCTGGGTTCTGCACTTGGGGTTGATTCCTGGCTTAACTGTGATAATATATGTGATTCAGATATTAAACTCACAGTGTCTGATTGCACAGCAATTCAGAACCCTTTCTGGTTATAGTATCTCTCTGGCTTGGGACTTTTTCTTTAAAAATAACATTTTTGCAAAAGTTTAAAATATACAAAATTACTAAGTAGCAAAGAGGCACATTATTTAGGGAACTAGTTACAAAATTAAATAATATCTATTTGAATTAAAAATGTCATTTTTTATATCTATAAAATTTCTTTAAGAATTTCAGGGGCCGGAGAGATAGCATGGAGGTAAGGCATTTGCCTTCCATGCAGAAGGGCGGAGGTTTTTATCCCAGCATTTCATATTGTCACCTGTGCCTGCCAAGGGCGATTTCTGAGCATAGAATCAGAAGTAACCCCTGAGCGCTGCTGGTTGTGACCCCAAAACCAAAAGAAAAAAAAAGAATTTCAGTAGAAGCTTGTTCCTAGAATACCCACTGACATATTCCAGATATTTAAGATTTAAGACAGAACAATGTTCATACCTTTTGTAAAAATATAAAATAGTTTCAGAATAGTTTATTTTATCCAGTTCTTAGAAAAATTTAAGAGGGATTATCACCCAGAAGTGTGTGTTATTATTGCAGTTTATAAATTTTAATTACTAACTTTATTTTCAGTGTTTTACCTTAAAAAATTGAAAAAGAGAAGAAAATTTCTTTATCAAAGAGATAAGACATGTAATAAATTTAAATAAATAATTCATATGTGTTATTGATATCCCAAATTTTTATTACTTATGTAAATATAATAAGCAGTACATTTGTGTTAATTTCTATGTTATTTTAAGGTATGTATTTAAATGCACATATCTTCTAATGAGTTTGAGATATTGAGAAACTTATGTAATTAGGAATTTTAAAATTATATGCAAAGTTTTAATTTTAAAGTAACATATTTTAACTTTCATGGCAAGATTTTATTGTTTCTTAGAAACCACATCAATTACTGGAACAGCAAAAAGAAAGTGCTTTATAAATTCAGAAGTAGGCACGAATATAATGTTCTAATTTTTATTGCTAGTGGAAATGCACTAGAATTAATCAATAATTTTAAGTGCATGCCATATTTTAGTGCAGCTTTTGTCATAGTAATAATACTCAACTTATGAATATGGTACCTCTCCTCAAGTGAGATTATACTTATGAAAATGAGTCCAAAAACACACACACTCATCTTGAACAATATAAAAATGGTTTTATCAGAAAGTATTATTAATGATACAGGAATTGAGAGGAGACTAAGGTGGTAGCAATTATAATAAACTGATTCTTGGAAGTAACAGGATTATAATTTAGTAATTTAAGAACTTTACTAGCATATAGGAGTGGCGGGACTGTGAAGAAAATAGTTCAATTCCCAATCTAAGCGAAGTTTAGTGAGACAGTGAGAAGATGATCTCTAATATTTGTTGGTAAAATTCAGAAACTAGATTTACTTACTGAATTATCTTATCACTACTCAAGATAAAAATAATGGAAAGAGTTTATATATGGTGTTGGAACCTAGATAGAAAAAATATGTGTTGGACGTGGTTTGAAATAGGAATCCATCATTGATTTTTCAGCAGAGTTATAATACGATGAGAGTAGCATTTAAAATGAATTATACTGGAAGTGGTATGCATTGTGATAGTTGAAAGGTGAGATTAAGACAAGAAACAGCTCAGAGTTATGGAGGTGCAGGAGGGACCCATGCAGTTATACAGGTGTGTAGTGAGTGATAAGCTTTTAGCTTCAGGTGGTGACAGAATGGCTTGAGAAGAGAGGCTAACTGTGGTCTTTAATTTACAGGAACACTATATTAATCTTTGAACTTTCTCTTTATGTTTTATCTAAAGACTTTTGGTTTATTTCTAAGAGCAAAATGCTTTTGCTAATGCATTTTTATCTTGCAGTTTGAGCCATTATTTAAAAAATCACATTGGCAGTTGCTGCTGGTATGACATTATTTTGTACATCAATACTATAAAATTTTAAAATTTGGTCACAATATAGTACATGGTTTAAATATTCACATTGTACTATCTACATAAAGACAATATTTTATAGTCTTTTGAATATCAAAAGAATATTTTGGGTTATTTTCTAACTACAGTTGTAGAATTTGCCAAAGTACATATGTACTCAATGTCCATCCCCATTATCAATATTAGGAAATTACTTTTTATCTTTTTTTTTTCTTTTTTTGTCCCCCAATTCACAATACATACCCGGCAAGGGGCCTGTGTTGAGGTGTATATGGGGTGCCTTTACTGTACCTCCTCTTTCTATACAGCCAGTGTAAAGAACACAGCCTGTGGTAAGATTTGGGAGGCCTTATCTTATCTTTTATTTATTTTATTTTTTTTTTCTTCAGAGCAAACTAAAGTTGTTTTTTTTTAAAGTAAGAATTCATTTAAAGGACAAAATTGATTAACATAATGAGGTAAACTAATATAACATAATATAGTGACATAACATAACATATAATATAATTGATATAATAATAATACATGTAAGTCAAAGAAAATTTCTGATTAAAAACACAATTTTTTTTTCATAATGGCTTACATATCTTTCACTGTAGTATTTTGGGTACATATTCACATTGAATCAGGGGAATACCCATCACCTAATATGTCCTCTTCTCAATCAAAAATCAAATATGCTGAAAATAGGCAGAGTCCTGTCTAGAGGCTTCCAACCTCAGTTTGAAAGAGGATGTAAAAAAAGTAATTAAAATACCACAACAATACACACACAAAAAAAAAAATATCGAATTAAATAACCGATAAGCACCACAGCAATAAAGACAGGCACCACACAATAATCTCGGTTCTGAAATCAAATCATACTCAAGTGCAAAAAAGAAAGAGAAAGACAAAACAAAATAAAATAAAATAATATTGGAGACATCAACCGTAATCTCCACACCAAAATAAAGACGTCAAAAAAATAGATCATTTATTCTCCTCTTGCTGCTTTCGTGGTATATGGAAGACTTCTACTTTATCTTGGATGGTAAAATCAGACCTGTTTCTAAAGATCTTGGTGGCTGTGCAGATCAGGGAATGGAGTTTATGAAGTCTTTCTTTGTGGTTCTAGCAGTTATGCTTCTTCAATGTCATTTTTTTGTTTTTTATGTGTTCTAGGTGTTTCAGAATAGTGCTACCATTCTGTGTTTTTCTTTTGTCTTCTGACTTACTTCGTTTAACATAACATGATCTAGGTCCATCCACGTTGCTGCAAAGTCTGTGATTGTATCATTTCTAACTGCCATGTAATATTCCATTGTATATATGTACCACATCTTAATGATCCATTCATCTGTTGTTGGACATCGAGGTTGGTTCCAAGATTTGGCTATTATACTGAGTGCTGCAATAAATAGTGGGGTGCATATGTATTTTGGAATGAATGTCCTTCCATCTTGGGGATATATGCCTAGGAGAGCAATTGCTGGGTCAAATGGCAGCTCAATTCTAAGTTTGTCTAAGACAAAAAACTTTTAACTTTTTATTAAGGTAACATTGGTTTATAGGAATATAATTTAATTGTTTTAAGCCTTGAAGTCGTCATGCTATGTGGTGGTCCACACCCACCACTAAAGTGGCCTTCAATACTGTCCACAGGATACATTTCTCCATTCTTCTTACTCACCCTACTAAGTAACTTCAGTTTTTCATCAGATTTAATGATTTCTTATTGTTAGATTTTCCCTTTTTTTTTCTTTTTTCTTTTTCTAGGGTAGTGCACACATATCTGTCCTCAGGACTTCTTATTGACTTTTTGCTCAGGGAATATTACTGGCAGTGTTTGAGATTCAATATGTGATATGGGTATATACCAGGCTCAGCAATATGCAAATCAAGCATCATAAACCTTGAATTGTCTTTCCAACTTTGCTTTTTACATGACTTTGCTTCTGGAAAAATTACAAAACGTATGCCCAAATTTTGTATTATACATAACACATGTAAGTATGATATAATCATTCTACCCCCATCAATTATTTTACTTAGATTCATACTTTGGTTCATATAAAAACAAATTGTACTGTTTAGTCATTATTTTGTGTAGCTAAGTAGTACTCCATTGTGTTGGGGTTTTAAAAATTCTACACATTCATCTATTGTTAGAAAATTAGAGTATGTCTATAAAATTGCTGTTATGCATAGCTCCATACTGAACATAGGCACTCATTTACCATTTCAGATGACATTTTTTTTGTGTTTTCTGTGTCCTTGGGACACAGGAATGGATTGCTGAATCTTAAAGTAGTTTTAGATTTATTTATTTATTTATTTATTTATTTATTTATTTATTTGTGCTCAGGGATCACTTCTGGCAGAACTCAGGAAAGCATACAGGGTAAACTATTAGTCATATGTAATGCAAGTTTCTACCCACTTACTATATTTCTAGTACTTCTAGTTTAGATTTTTTCAAAAATATTCATGTCATTTTACTTAGAGGCTGAGTCAATTTACATTCCCATCAATAGTGCATGGAGGGTATGTTTTCTCTAAATCTCCAGCAGTTCTTATTTTTAGACTTTTTGAAATTGATCATTCTCAGTGGTACAGAGTCATATCTCGTTTTATTTTCATTTCACTAATAATAGATTAAGTGAGCAGTTTATCAACTATGTATAGGATATCTGTAAATTTTGTGTGCTTTGTAAAAGTATTTAGTTATTTTTACCATCTTGATGGAATAGTTTGAAGTTTGATATTAATTTTTATGAATTCTTGTAAATGTTAGATAGCATTAGATTTTGTCATATGTATGGTATGTAAATAATTTTCCTATTCAGTATTTTTTCATGTTAGCAATAATTTATGCTGTACAGAAGAGAAGCATTTTTGTTCTATATAACCCTATGTTTTTTATTTTTGCTTATTTTTTGCCTTGACAAAGAAATCCAGTTGATAAAAACACTACTGAAACTAATATTATTAACTATATTGCCTTTACCAAATCGTAGATTATGGATCCATATTGAACATCTAGGTTTTTAAAACATTTTAGAGAACTTTGGTCATTGTGTGAGATGATGACCTCTTTTATTTTTAAATTTTTGTTTTAACAGAACAAAAATTTCCAGCATGTTTCACTGGTTAGAAAACATTTATTTTTTTCTAGGTTTTTTTCTTAGAGTCTTTATTATGAACTACCTGTATATGTATCTGAGAATTTGTTTATTATATCCCAGCTCTGTTCTTCTCTTTTAAGAGTCTTTCAGTCTAGTATGAACTGATTTTTATTTCTGAAGCTTTACAATGTATTTTAGATTTGGAATATAATGCCTCATTTATTTTACTGAATTTTAATTTATTTTATTTTATTTTTTTGCTATTTTAGGGTAGGTTTATAGTTTCAAAACACTTAAATAACATTTGTTCTTCTTTGTTCCTGAAAAATAAAGTCAGAAAATTGTCATATTATTTCTTATGCTCTAAAAGGTGTACATAAATGTTTAATAAGAAAATAGGATTAGAGGATTTATAGAATTAAACAAATTAAATAAAAGAATTTCCAGTTCACTATATCCAAGATTTTAACTATAAGATGATCACTAGATATTTTTGTTTTCTTTTCCAAAATGTATCTGTTAATAATATTTATTAATATCTGGCTAATATGGTTTATTTGCTAATAAAATATGTATATTCTCAGAACACTTTATTTTTGATCAATTTCTATTGAAAAAGCAATTTAGACTTGTTTAGACTTACTGCTATTTCTTTCGTTTATTGTATATGGACTGTAGGGTCTGTCTCCCCAGTGAGGCTCAGGAGACTGACTGATCATCCCAACAGTTTTAGTGAGGATCTTGGGGCTCCTCTGCCAGGGACTCTCTAGCCACCTTGCAGGCATTCGGGGGTCTCTGTAACTTTAATTAGTGATCAACATCATGATATAATGCTAAGGATCAATCTAGTGTTAAGTGCATGCAGCCCTGTTCTATCTATTGGTCCCTAAAAAGATTTTTTTGGCCATCAACATATCTGGTGGAGTGAAAGAAGAGAAGAGAAATAAAAGGTGGGTAGAGGGAATGGTTGGACTATAGAGGGTGATGACCTTTGTAGAGATGTTTTGTATTGCTTTGATCTAGTCATTGACTACTAACTGTTCATAGGAGACATTGAAAATGCCAATAGACATTTTAATTTTTTGTGTATATGGAAGGAGGGCCATATGAATCTGAAGGGACAGTGATAGTTTCCTTTTTTCTGGACAAATTATAAATTTTATTTTTGGATACAGTAACCACAATGTCAACATTTCTGGGGCCGACCACCATGAAATATTGTTACTTGTGCAAGTATATTTTATAGAATACATCTGATTTTATTCTAATAACATTTCCATACAGTTTGTTAACCTATAATTCCTCAAAAAGTGGATTCCGCAATCAATCATAATTGTGCATCTGTGGCTAATTAGCTTAGGTTTTTGAATCTGAGAACTAATGAAGTCAAAACCTGGGTTTAATCCCTGTGTGGGCTAGTGAGTTTTGCTCTCTTCCTGGGTCACAGTTCAAAGCCGGGCTAAGTAGCTCATAGCTGCATTCCACTGACCATTTGGAAATTGAGAAAGCAAAAGCAAATCCAACAGCCTGTCTGGAAAACTCCCCAACACTGCACAGTCACAGTATCTGTTTGTTCATGATTTATCAGTACTGTGCATGCATGATGACAAGTCTCCATTATGCACATGGCCCTTGCTACAAAAGGAGCCACAGGAAACTTTCTGTGGCCTCAACTGACACATTGAGAAATAAATAATACTAAATTATCTAAAGAGAACATGGAAAATAAACTAATTCATAACCACAATTGAATCTATTTCAAATTGCAAGGGAAGCAAAATTCCACATGTTGCATTTTCTTCAATAGATTATAAAGATCTTTAAGAGAGCTCATTCTAACATAAATAAAACAAAGCAACATGCATGAAACACTACAGATCCTCCCTAGAGTTTTGAGCCAACTGTGAAATAAGATAAAGTAAATGGAGTGGCAAAAGAAGGCAGATGGAAGATCAAATGATCACATTCTTGTGAATAAAGTAAAGATATAGCTTAGACACACAGCTATATGCTTTTATTCATCGTAACAAAAAAAAGAAGCTTAGACATGAAAAATTTATTTTTCTTATGTAGGTTCCATTTTATTGACTGATTGTTCTTTTGATAGAAAGTCCTTTAATCCAGAAAATAAGGCAGCCAGGTGGATTGTTTTAAGTGAGGATCAGATTGATTCTTTGGGTTTTGTTTTATGAGTATGTCATATTTTGGGGGGGAAGAGAATACTCAAGAAGAGAAAGGAAAAGTTGGGACTCCTCTTATAAAGAAAAAAAAATGATAGTAAATTAGGAATGGAAAAAAATTCTCATTCCAGATCTTTTCTGCACAGATACATGTTTGCTATTTTGAGTTTTGGGGTATATTTTTAGTCACAGTCCATGGTTTTGGGGGCACACTCCAGATTTATGCTCAGAGATGAGACCTATTAAGTGCTTGCAACCATATGTGTTACTAGAAATCAAACACAGATCATCTGCAAACAATGAAAATGCTCTCCTTACTGTGTTATCTTTCCACTCCAACAAATGATTTTTAACTAAGTAGTCTGTGTAAATGGACAATAGAGAAAATAAAATATACGCTACATCTGTTTTGTGGTAGATAAGTATTTGTAAGAATTTTGAGAATTATTGTAGCTTTCTAGTGTAGTGATCCTGAATGTATTTCAAACTTGTTTTGGTTTTGTGTTGGACACTCTCTTCAGTGCTCAGGGCTCCCTCCTACTTCAATGCTCAGCAATCACTCCTTAAATTACTCAGATGGTCATATGTGGTTCTAGGACCAAACCTGAGTGGGCCACAAGCAAGGCAAAGTCATTTATTTGCCTTTCCTATGTTTAACTTTCTGGTCCTGGTATCCCAAATATAGAAGCAGATGACTCCTATTTTCTATGACTCCACGATTATAAACATAAACAAAAGGAAATGTTTGACTTTTAATACCTAAATGCCTTATAAAAATTAAATTTTAAAGCAAATTTCATGCTGAAATAATTAATTTTAATATTTGTTATTCTTAATATAAGTCTAACATAAATAATGTCATTGTGAAAATGACATTTAGGAGATTAATAAAATTTGAGAAATATTTAGAGTACATCATTTTTGCCATACACCCTTCAAAGCAAAGTTTATATAGCAGTGAGAACATCCATAGAGCAAGCCTTGCTGTCCTTGTAGAATTCATGTTCCTATACTAGTTAATCCACTGGTTAATCCACTTCTTCACTTTTCAAATGTTTTATTATTCTTTTTTATTTTGAACCACACTCAGTGATGCTCACGGCTTACTCCTGGCTATAGCTCATAAATAGCTCCTGGCTTGGGGGACCATACGGGGAGATCTAACTCATCCTGGGTCAGCCTCCTGCAAGGCAAATGCCCTACTGTGGCGCCATTGCTCTGGCTCCATGTTGTAATTTTTAATTGAATATTTGAATTCAAATTTTAAAATAAATGCACAGTATTTAAATTAAAATTTTATGATGCAATTAATAATCTCTAAAGTTAGGAAGATAAATTTGTGTTTATTTTTAGATGCAAACTACAATAAGATAGCTTTCACATAATAAAGTGCAGGAAATTCTTATAAACATTGTACTGATCATTATATTTTTAATATTTCTTGTAATTTTTCTGTTATATCTTCTCCAAATTTAAGAAAACTTTTAATACTGGGGGAATCTCAGCCACCTTTCTGAACCTATTACTATTGTGATTCTAACTTTACGATACCAAACATATTATAATAGCATTGTCCATACAGTTGCAGTCCTTAATTCAAAGTCACACAAAGTTATGGTTTTTATCAAAATTTATTTTTCTAAAATATTGAAATAGGGGCCTTAGTGGTAGTGCAGTGGTAGGATGTTTGCCTTGCACATAGCTGATCCAGGATGGCCACAGTTCGATCCCCTGTGTCCCATATGGTCCCCCAAGCCAGAAGCGACTTCTGAGTGCATAGCCAGGAGTAACCTCTGAGAGTCACCAGGTGTGCCCAAAACAAACAAGCAAAAAAAATTTTGGGATAAAAGAAGATAACTATTTAACTCCTTAATAAAGCAAAACTTTGCTTATAAGACCTAAGATTTTTGATTTCTAAAATGAGGCTAAATTGTTATTACTAGTTAAACATATGTAAGGCAAATTAATTAGAGAATAGAGTATTTCTTATAAGCCTTTTTATTAGTATTTCCCTTTTTAAACTTCTTCGTTTTTTGTTTTTTGTTTATTTTATTTTATTTATTTATTTTTTTTTTGGTTTTTGGGCCACACCCGCATTGCTCAGGGGTTACTCCTGGCTGTCTGCTCAGATATAGCTCCTGGCAGGCACGGGGGACCATATGGGACACCAGGATTCGAACCAACCACCTTTGGTCCTGGATCGGCTGCTTGCAAGGCAAATGCCGCTGTGCTATCTCTCAGGACCCCTTTTTAAACTTCTTGATGATTAATTCAATTCTATATTTTAAAATGACTATCAGATAAGACCATATATGTTATTTGGGGGCAGGGCATACCAGGGTTTACTCCTGGCTCTGCTTTCAGAAATTACTCCTGGAAGTCTTGGGTGCAATATGGTCTTCAGGGATCTAAACCAGGTCAGCCTTTGCGAGGCAAATTTTCTAGCTGTTGTGCTTTCACTCTGGCCCCAAGATCATATTTTTTTCTTTTTTTTTATAATTATCTTTATTTAAACACCATGATTATAAATATGATTATAGTTGTATGATTACAGTCATGTAAAGAACACCCCCCTTCACCAGTGCAACATTCCCACTACCAATTTCCCAGATCTCCCTCCTCCCCACCCCCCCACACCTGTACTCGAGACAGGCTTTCTACTTCCCTCATTCATTCACACTGTTACAATAGTTTTCAGTGTAGTCATCTCTCCAACTGGACTCATCACTTTATGTGATGAGCTTCATGTCATGAGCTGCACCTACCAGCCCTCATCTCTCTTGTCTCTGAGATACTGTTAAAATGTCTTTAATTTTCCTTAAAATACATAGATGAGTGAAACCATTCTGTGTCTTTCTCTCTCCCTCTGATTTACTTCACTCAGTATAATAAATTCCATGTACATCCATGTATAGGAAAATTTCATGACTTCATCCCTCCTGACGCTGCATAGTATTCCATTGTGTATATGTACCACAGTTTCTTTAGCCACTCATCTGTTGAAGGGCATTTTGGTTGTTTCCAGAGTCTGGCTATTGTAAATAGTGCTGCAATGAATATAGGTGTAAGGAAGAGATTTTTGTATTGTATTTTTGTGTTCCTCGGGTATATTTCTAGGAGTGGTATAGCTGGATTGTATGGAAGCTCAATTTCCAGTTTGTGAAGGAATCTCCATATCGCTTTCCATAAAGGTTGTACTAGACAGCATTCCCACAAGCAGTGAAAAAGAATTCCTTTCTCTCCACATCCCCACCAGTACTGCTTGTTTTCCTTTTTTGTGATGTGTGCCAATCTCAGTGGCGTGAGGTGGTACTTCATAGTAGTTTTGATTTGCATCTCCCTGACGATTAGTGATGTTGAGCATCTTTTTATGTGCCTTTTGGCCATTTGCCTTTCTTCTTATTCAAAGTGTATGTTCATTTCTTCTCCCCATTTTTTGATGGGGTTAGTTGTTTTATTCTTGTATAGTTCTTTCAGTACCTTGTAAATTTTGGATATTAGTCCTTTATCTGATGAGTATTGGGTGAATAATTTCTCCGACTCAGTGGGTGGCCTTTGTATTTTGGGCACTATCTCCTTTGAGATGCAGAAGCTTCTCAGTTTAATATAGTCCCATCTGTTTATCTCTGCTTCCAATTGTTTGGAGAGTGCTGTCTCCTCCTTAAAGATGCCTTTAGTCTCAATGTCCTGGAGTGTTTCACCTACATGTTGTTCTCTATAACTTATAGTTTCAGATCTGATATAAAGGTCTTTAATCCATTTGTATTTTACCTTTGTACATGGTGTTAGCTGGGGGTCTGAGTTTGCTTTTTTGCAAGTGGCTAAACAGGTGTGCCAACACCACTTGTTGAATAGGCTTTTCTTGCTCCTTTATCAAAAAATGGTGGTTATATGTCTGAGGAACATTCTCTGAGTACTCAAGCCTATTCCACTGATCTGAGGATCTGTCTTTATTCCAATCATATGCTGTTTTATAACTAAAGCTTTGTAATACAGATTAAAATTGGGGAAAGTAATGCCTCCCATATTCCTTTTCCCAAGGAGTGCTTTAGCTATTCGAGGTTTTTATTGTTTCAAATGAATTTCAGAAGTGTTTAATCCACTTCTTTGAAGAATGTCATGGATATCTTTAGAGGAATTGCGTTAAATCTGTACAATGCTTTTGGAAGTATTGCCACTTTAATGATGTTGAATCTGCCAATCCATGATCAGGGTATGTGTTTCCATTTCTGCGTGTCCTCTCTTATTTCTTGGAGCAGTTTTTATAGTTTTCTTTGTATATATCCTTCACAAATTTAGTCAGATTGACTCCAAGATATTTGAGTTTCTGTGGCACTAATGTAAATGGGATTGTTCTCTTAATGTCCATTTCTTCCCTATCATTATTAGTGTATAAAATGGCTTTGATTTTTGTGTGTTAATTTTGTAGCCTGCCACTTTGCTATATTAATTTATTATTTCTAGAAGCTTTGTGGTAGAGTCTTTAGGGTTTTCTAAGTAGAGTATCATGTCATCTGCAAACAGGAGAGTTTGACTTCTTCCTTTCCTATCTGGATTCCCTTGATATCTTTTTCTTGCCTAATCGCTATAGCAAATACTTCCAGTACTATGTTGAATAGGAATGGTGAGAGAGGAAAGCCTTGTCTTGTACCATAATTTAGAGGGAAAACTTTTATTTTTCTCCATTGATGATAATATTTGGCACTGGCTTGTGGTAGATGGCCTTAACTATATTGAGAAATGTTCCTTTTATTCCTATCTAGCTGAGAGTTTTCATCAAGAATGGGTGTTGAACATTATCAAATGCTTTTTCTGCTTCTATTGATATGACCATGTGATTTTTATTTTTCTTGTTATTTATGTTGTGTATTATGTTGATAGATTTATGGATGTTAAACCATCCTTGCATTCCTGGGATGAAACCTACTTGATCAAAGTGAAGTATCTTCTTGATGAGGCACTGTATCCTTTTCGCCAGGATTTTGTTGAGGATCTTTGCATCTGTGTTCATCAGGGATATTGGTCTGTAATTTTCTTTTTGGCAGCATCTTTATCTGGTTTTGGTATTAAGGTAATGTTGGCTTCATAAAAGCTATTTGGAAGTGTTCCTGTTTTATTTGATTTCATAAATATCCTGGCCAGGATTGGTAGTAGTTCCTCTTGAAAGGTTTGAAAGAATTCATTTGTGAATCCATCAGGGCCTGGGCTTTTGTTTTTGGGCAAATTTTTGATTACGGTTTTAATTTCCTCAATAGTGATGGGGGTGTTTAGATATGCTACATCTTCTTTATTCAACCGTGGAAGGTTATATGAGTTCAAAAATTTATCCATTTCGTCCAGGTTCTCATATTTAGTGGCATAGAGTTTCTCAAAGTATTCTCTGAATAACTTTTGAATCCCTGCAGTATCTGTAGTGATCTCCCCCTTTTCATTTCTAATATGCATTATCAAGTTTCTCTCTTTCTTTTGCTTTGTGAGTTTTGCCAATGGTCTATCAATCTTGTTTATTTTTTCAAAGAACCAACTTCTGCTTTCATTGATCTTTCAGATTGTTTTTTGGCTTTCCATTTCATTGATTTCTGCTCTCAGCTTTGTTGTTTCCTTCTGTCTTCCTATTTTTACTTTCTTTTCTTGATCATTTTCTAATTCTATAAGCTGTGTCATTAAGTTATTTGTGTATGCTCTTCCTTCCTTCCTGATGTGTGCTTGCAAAGCTATAAATTTTCTTCTCAGTACCGCTTTTGCTGTATCCCATAGGTTTTGATAGTTTGTGTTTTCATTGTCGTTTGTTTCCAGAAAATTTTTGATTTCTTATTTGATTTTATCTCGGACCCACTGGTTGTACAGTACTAGACTGTTTAATTTCCAGGTGTTAATTTTTTTTCTTCTGTATCCCTTTGTAGTTCACATCTAACTTCAGAGCCTTGTGGTCAGCAAAGATAGTCTGCAAAATTTCTATCTTCTTGATTTTATGGAGTATGTTTTATGTGCCAGCATGTAGTCTATCCTGAAGAATGACCCACGTACTTTGGAAAAGAATGTGTATCCAGGTTTCTGAGGATGGAGTGTCCTATTTATATCTACTAGGCCTCTTTCTTTCATTTCTCTTTTCAGGTCTAGTATATTTTTGTTGGGTTTCAATTTGGTTGACCTATCAAGTGTTGACAAGCCTGTGTTGAGGTCTCCCACAATTATTGTGTTATTATTGATATCCTTTTTCAGATTTGTCAACAATTGTATTAAATACTTTGCTGGTCCCTCATCGGGTGCGTATATGTTTAGGAGAGTGATTTCTTCCTGTTATACATATCTCTTGATTAGTACATAATATCCATCTTTGTCCCTTACAACTTTTCTGAGTATAAAGTTTGTGTCATCTGATATTAGTATGGCCACCCTCACGTTTTTAAGGGTGTTGTTTGCTTGAATGATTTTTCTCCAGCCTTTGATTTTGAGTCTATGTTTATACTGACTATTCAGGTGTGTTTCTTGTAGGCAGCAGAAGGTTGGCTACAGTTTTTTGATCCATCTCGCCACTCTTGCCTCTTAATGGGTACATTTAGTCTATTGACATTGAGAGAAATAATTGTCATGGGATTTATTGCCATCTTTGTTTAGAAGTTTGGTGTGTTTTTTGTTCTGTCTTGTCTTTAGAATAGATCTTTCAGTTTTTTTTTAAGGCTGGTTTTGAATCTGTAAAGTTTTTGAGCTGTTGTTTATCTATGAAGCCATGTACACTTCCTTCAAACCTGAAAGTGAGTTTTGGTGGGTGCAGTATTCTTGGCAAATCATTTATTTCATTGAGTTTTGTCACTATATCCCACCACTGCCTTCTGGTCTTGAGTGTTTCTGGTGACAGGTATGCTGTAAATTTCAAGGATGCTCTCTGGAATGTAATTTCCCTTTTTGATCTTGCTGCTTGCAGTATTCTATCTCTATCTGTGGGATTCATCATTGTGACTAGGATGTGTCTTGGAGTATTTTTCCTGGGGTCTTTTTTAGCTGGTACTCTTTGGGCATGCAGGATTTGGTCACATGTTTTCTTTAGCTCTGGTAGTTTCTCTGTGATGATGTTCTTGACTGTTGATTCTTCCTGGAGATTTTCTTCTTGGGTGTCTGGGACTCCAATGATTCTAAAGTTGTTTCTGTTGAGCTTATCAAAAACTTCTATTTTCATCTGCTCATATTGAGTAATTTTACTATTGTCTGATCATTTGATTTAAGGCTTTTTTCTAATCTCTTCTGCTGTGTGGAGTTGTTATGCATCACATATTCCAGCGCACTAATTCTATCCTCAGCTGCTTTTCACCTGTTGGAATGCTTATCCATTATGTTCTTCAATTTGTCTACTGTGTTTTTCAGACCTGTTATTTGACCTGATAGTTCAGTTTGGAGTTTTCTGATTTCTATCTTCATATTCTCTTGATTTTTTATTAGTGTTCTGAACTATTCTTTCTTTGAGTTCTGTGAGCATCCTCCATATTTCTTCTCTAAACTCCATTTCTGAAAGACTGCTTAGGTGGTTGGCCATTGTTGGGTCATCAGAGTTTCCATCTTCATTCTCTATGGCTGATGTTGGTCTGCGTAGTTTCCCCATTGTCATGCTTATGCTGTGTGTTTTTCTGTGTGTTGTGGTAGTATTCATTGGCTAGATGGAGTGCGCGGTGCCACGCTCCTCTTCTTCAACCCCTTATAGGTGGGCTTAAGGGGGCCTGTAGAGTCAGCTTTACCCACAACTCCAGCCTGGAAAAACTCACCTCAGCCGAGGCATGCCCTCAAGGGATTAATGCCAGAGAAGATCAAAGTTCCCAGTTTAAAGCAAGCTGGAGGAAGCCCCAAAACGTCTTCCGAGCCTAAGGGGCCCAGCAGTCAGCTTTATCCGCAACTCCAGCCCAGAAAGACTCACCTCAGCTGAGGCAAGTCATCAGAGGATGAATGCCAGAGAAGATCAAAGTTCCCAGGTTAAAGCAAGCCAGGGGAAGCCCCAAAATATCTGCCGAGCTTAAGGGGCCCAGCAGAGTCTGTCTTATCCACGACTCTGGCACGGAAAGACACACCTCAGCCGAGGCACGCCCTCAGGCGATTAATGCTGGAGAAGATCAAAGTTCTCAGTTTGGGAAGCCCCAAAATATCTGCTGAGCCCAAGGGGCCCAGCAGAGTCTGTCTTATCCAAAACTCAGGCCCAGAAAGACACCAAGATCATATATTTTAAATAAAATTCAATTTAGTCATAATAAACAGACTCTTTACTTGAAAATTAAATTGAATGTAATTTAAAAATATCCTGAGTATATGTGCTACTACTGATTAAACTTATATCACACTCAAATTTCCATTTAAAATGGAATTTTGTAAAATGTAAGATTCTTATATATTTGTTAATATAAACCTTTTTATTACACATATTCCATATTATTTTTAGATTTAATCTTAACTTTAAAGAGGTTATTAACAAATATAACTAAATACTATTAAAGAAAGTTAGCTGTAAATATTTCAAAGTTGTATGGGAAAACATCCTCAATATATGTCCTTTTTAAACTAGATACCATATTCAAATAATCATGTTTTTTTGTTGTGTTTTGTATGTGAAACTGTATGGCTACATAATTAAGCTTTAATTTATTGAATTATTCTCATAAAACACAAATCTATACAGTCCTCTCATTTCTCTACATAAAACAGAGTATGTGTTCCAAATTTTGTCCAAATTAACCTATTTACTTTTAATTATTTTTCAGTAAATTTTACAGTATTTTATCTCAAAGAGATAAAAAACCAACACCTAATATTCTAAAAAAATTCTAAAAATAATTCCATTTAAAAGTACAGGTAAATAGATTTATGCTATTTTTTCATTATTCATGAGCATAAAATTATTGGAGAAAATAGAGACAGATAGAGAGAGAGCTAGAAAAAGACATTGAGAGATGAAAAGAAATGGGAACAAAATTTACAATGTAAAAAAAATTAATTTTCAAAACAACTTCATTTTGGAAAGAAATGACACTTTCTTTGGTAGAAATAAGATGATGTATTCCTAGGATTTAAATCCCAGCTACATTACCTTAAGTACTTCTGTAAACTACTCTTTCTGTCCACTGATTTATGAATGAAACCAGTAGCATTTACTCTGATAAACTTGTGAAATGTGATGTTTATCAAATGGTGTATGTAAAATATAGCACCATTAATCTGTGTCAACTACTGTTAGCCACAGACATTTGTAAGAAATTCTACTGGGGGAACACTGCCTAGAGATATTTTTGTTATTAAATATTTTCGATTGGTCACAAAGCTCTATAAATAACTATAATAGCTGATTATTCTATGCTTACTTTGTATTAGATATGATCTAACCCCTACAGGTGATTTAATTATTTCAGTAATTTAATGAACTGATTTCTATCTTTACTCCTCTTACCCAGGAAAGGAAAATGAAATCGCATTGATTAAATGACTTACTTGAGGCCACTGTGCAAAAATATTTTAGTTTATCTGAAAAATCCTAATCCAACATGGTCATCACTTCTATGGGACTCTCCACATAAATTCCCAGTCTCTTAGACATCCAGAAGGTGTAAGTAATTGAATCGGGTGTTTTCTTTGTGGTGAAATGCTTTTCTTCTATAGCAATTCCACCATCTTTAAGAAAAACTTTCTGGAACTAGATTAAACTCATTTCCTCTATTGCCAGTAAATTTATATGTATAAAAAGAAATTTATAACAATAGGCATCTGATGCCATTAAAAGAAAGGTATTTCAATGATAATAGAACAAATAAAATAACAAATATTAAGTGTGACAAATATATTTAAGTGATTGTTATTATGTATATGGAGGAAACATTTTGTAGTATAATCTAAATAATAAACATTTTAAAATGAAACATATTGACACTGCCTGATCAACATATGTAAAAAAGTATTATGTAAATATGGACATGCTAGCATTTCAGAAACTCAAATTAAATAGATAAAAAGATCACTCCCCATAGCTAGAAATTTATTTTCTAGGTGCCTCCCAAATTTAACTACCTGCAATATGATGATTGTTGAAAATTGTCTATAAACTATACAGTGAAGATGGGGCTGGAGCATTGCTGCAAGACGTAACTTCACGGCAGGGGTCTTCAAACTTATTAAACAGGGGGCCAGTTCACTGTCCCTCAGACCATTGGAGGGTCTGTCTATAGTAAAAACAAAACTTATGAACGAATTCTTATGCACACTGCATATATCTTATTTTGCAATGAAGAAACAAAACAGATACAAATACAATATGTGGCCCGTGGGCCATAGTTTGAGGACCACTGAGTTGTAAGGCATCTACCTTGCGTGTGCTAGCCTAGGTCGGACCACTGTTCAATCCCCTGGCATCCCATATGGTCCCCTAAGCCAGGAGCAATTTCTAAGCGCATAGCCAGGAGTAGTAGCTGAGCATCACCAGGTGTAACCCAAAAAACAAACAAAAATATATATTCCATGAAGGTAGTCATCTTGACCCTAATTTAACAATATTCTCATGAGTTATGTTCATGATATAACATGGATAAAATATTCACATTAGTTACAAAATATAATTTGTTGGTAAGCAAGACAATATTACCCATTTAGTATCTAATAACATTAGATATTAGATATTAAATTGTTATGTATTCTATAGAGAATATCATGTATTATAGAATGTATTATAGAATATTAAGTTTTCATGTGACCTATGAGTAGCAACCTTATTTCTGGAGACCAGCAGATAATATCAAATATAGGGATCCAATGGAATGTCCATGTAATTTTCTTAAAAATACTGAAGAAAATTTAAAAACTGATGTAGTCATACCAGTGCTCACTAATATGGGTATAATCTAGATAATTCCCATTATAAATCTGCAACAAATTTAACACAATTGGCTCCAGATGGTATCACATGAATAATCCATGTTTTGCTAATTCTGCTACTCTTGAGTCAACCACACCCATTTTAAAGAGAAACTGTCATCATACACATATGAAAGCAATACACACATATGATGGCAAGCTAGAGGGCAAGATGAGCATGATTTTGTCTATCATTTTCTAAATGTCAGTAATTAAAAAGATAGGGCTGATAGGAAAATCAGGTTATATATGAATTTGTAAAATCCAAATGCCCTGCCTATAATTGAGAACAGATACAGAAGGCTTGGAAGATGTGGTTAATAGAAAACTGAGATGCAGTCCCAAGGCGCAATTAAACATTTATAGAAAGAATTAAACCTCTTATAGAACGAATTTGCCTCCATCTATCTGGAAATGTCATTGACTACAAATTATTTTCTTTTTGATACTTCAAGCATCCTTAAATGACACTAATTCTTCATTTGAAAATATTGACTGAAATGTGTACTTCCATCAAATAATCCAGTTTTAAAATAATAATCCAGAACAGAATAATGAACAGGGGATCCTTAGTTATGAATATCATGTCTTCCCTAGAACTATTTCCCAAATCATAATAGATTTGGGATTAAGTGTTCACTGGAAACATTTGGCTCATACTTTTCCCCCCCACAGATTGACACTCTTTCTAGAAATGCAATTTTTGACATCAAAAAAAATATTTGTATAAAGTCAAGAAAGCACACACGGTTCCACTCATTAAGTAAAAAAATGGCTCTAGACATGTGTGACATGGTTGCTTAGCTTCCATTTTGCTAAATAGAACTTCTTATAGTCCTTCATTTCCTTGAAATAATAAACTCAAAATTAGTTCATGCTTAAAGCTTAGGTAAAAGGAAGGCAAGGAAGATTACAGACTTTTGACATTCTCAAGTTTAACATGAAATCCTCATCTGTATGTGAATCAGGTGAAAAAGATTGATTATTCACATCTAAAATGAATTTTATTCTTAGGGTTAAGCTGAGAAGACCAGTATATAAGTTGTAGCTGTTCAAATTTGTTAATTTAAACTTTGACATTCTTTGTGTTTAAACTTTTAACATATAGCTGTAGAACCTATTAAAAATCCCCTGAAATAAGGATTGTATCTGCTATTCACATTATATTTATGTGCTTGATATTTTAATATCATACTTATTTCATTCAAATGCTTAAAATATAATTTGTATAATTTCAGGTAGGTGATTTTGATGTGTCCCTAAATCTTAATTAATCAAATAAAATTGCTTATTAAATATTTATAAGTATATTATTATTCACTTTCTCTGTTTTACAAAAATTAATATTGAAATTTATAATGACATAGTTCAAAAGTAATGATTAAAATACAAAGCAATTTAAAACACGAATTTCAACACATAAAGTCGTACTCCTTTTTATGCATAATGGGTGTTATGTAGACAAAGATATTGATGCCTATGCGAATTTATTCATATAAAGATAAGTTAAATGTAGAAACTAATTTTAGAGTTAACATAATCAACTCATTAACTGCATACCACAAAACTATAACTTGAAAGCACTTAACATTAATAAGCCTTTAGTTTATCTGTATATTCTATTCTTTTCATGTTTAATTTAAGTTAAATTAAGTCATATCACTAGTGATGAAATCTCATTTTACTTTCTGGACATTATTTTAAGATTTTATTTTGAAACTTTCTACTTCAACTGAAATAGTTTGTTACTTTCATCCCGATACAACAATAATTAGTAGTAATAAGTTCATGTAGATATTTAGTTGAATGATAGGTCAACGTAATAAAAAAACTTCATTTTCTACACCATTTGAAATATGTTAATTAAAAATAGACAGTTTATTGTATATTCATTCTAATTGTTTAGATTTTTCTAGACAGTATTGTCTCGTGACTACTCAAGAATATTTTCTTCATTCATATCACTTAAAAACATGCTCTCATAATGTCTTTACATGTGTGAAAAAGCATTATTGTTATAATTCCATTATAACATTCCTTTTTGCACATTGTCAAGGGAGGTTTTGACATGAAGAATATATGAGGATTCAAATATTACCATTATGAACATAAAACTTATCTATAAAATTTTTATTGTATATTATTTTTAATTTTTATTAAGCTAGCTTTGTTAAAAAAACTTAAACATTAAAAATAATAAGCTTAATAGCCAATAATCTCTATTATATAAACCTCAGAGGTGTTTTCAGCATTTGTTTTCCATTGGAAAATATAAGAAAACAAAACAAAAAAAAATAATCCACATTATTTAAAAAGTATTTATATAGTTAAATAGACTTAATAAAAAAAAAGGCAATCTGCTGAATGGGAGAAAATGTGCACAACTCATACATTTTGCAAATAGCTAATATTCAATATATATAATACTTAGAAAACAAAAATAAAATTTAATGCCCCTGCCAAAAAAATAAAAAAGGAGATGAACATATACTTTCCTGAGATGATGTGTAAATTATTAGGAGGCATATTAGAATGCTTTCTGTGTCATATTTTATAAAGAAATGACAAATCAAAATTTCATGACATATCATCTGACAAAAGTGAGAATATTTTAAAAACAATGGAGGAAATAAAGTGTTTGGAGCTGGAGAGATAGTACAGCAGAAAAGGCATATATGCCTTTTACATGGTCAACCTGGGTTCTATCTTCGGCAATCCCTTTTGTCCCCCTGAATCTACAAGGGTGATTTCTGAGTAAAGAGCCAGAAGTAAAACCTGAGCACTGCCAAAAATGGCCCAAAAACATGCCCCCACCCCAAATGTTAGCAAGGATATGGTGGAAACAATTGACTATTGATAGGACAATCATATGGTTCAGCCTCTTTGGAGTCTTTTAAAAATTATAAAATTAGAGAAATCATGTCACTCAATGGTTCTACTTGTTGACATCTCAAGAACAAAGTATTTCAAAATGGTGTATTCACACCCGTATTCATTTCAGTACAGAGTTTAGTAGTTAGGTCATTTGAACAATTCACATGTTTAATGACAAATAGATTAAATAAACTACAGCATACATAAAATGATATACTATGCATCTTGAAGAAAAGGTACCTTGCAATTTTCTGCAACTTTGATAAAGTTGGAGAGGATGGTAAGCGAAGTAAGTAAGATAGACAACCCAGATGATATCATTCATCTTTAGTATATGGAGACACAATGAAATAGAGAGTGACTGGACAATGAAGGAAAACAAATACTTTGCCTTCAATAATGAAACTGTGATTACCAAGCAGAGGAATCAGAGGAAAAAAAGACAAGGAAAAACATTGGTAAGAATTTGGGGCTCTTTGGTTATAGATTAATTCAGTAACTATACACCTGTACCAAAAATGTTAGCTGTTAAAAATCTATTAACCTAACTACAATGTCAACAACAAACATGTGTACATGTATATTTTGGAAAGACACACTAGACTGTGTTCAGGATTTATCTGTTTCTGTACCCAAAGATTACTCTTAGAATTTGGTGCCAGCAAGCAAAGAAATACTAGCCACATGCAAAACACGTACTGTACCACTTTGCTACTATCCCTCCAGGATAGTTACAATAGTTTTATTATAAATTTATTTAAGAAAATATTGATTTAGTCTGGGCATTACCAAAATAGAAGTAATTAGGAGCCTTATACAAAAAGAATTTATGGGAAGCATTTTTATATAGAGTTGGAAAACAATGATAAGAGGTGTTCTTCTCTAAGGAATGCATATAGCTGGCTATTTGTAACTGGTTTCCCTTAGTTTTAAACTTCATACTTTTGTGGCATTTGCAATTTTTTTTTTTTTGGTTTTTGGGCCACACCCGGCAGTGCTCAGGGGTTACTCCTGACTGTCTGCTCAGAAATAGCTCCTGGCAGGCACGGGGGACCATATGGGACACCGGGATTCGAACCAACCACCTTTGGTCCTGGATCGGCTGCTTGCAAGGCAAACGCCGCTGTGCTATCTCTCCGGGCCCCGGCATTTGCAATTCTAAAGGTTGGTTTAACATTGATGTCATTCAGTACAACGAGTAAATTATTTAACAATTTCAAGATACTTATTGTATCATCAAACTTTGGATTATTATATGCCATTCAGTATGGGAAATCTATAATATATAGTTTTCTAAAAATATTTTATTCTTTTTTTTGCTAATGTTAACTGTATGGTATATTCAAAATATCTATAACCCAGGGCTGGAGTGGTGGCACAAGCGGTATAGCATCTACCTTGCACCACAAAACTAGGACGAACTGCCGTTCGATCCCCTGGCGTCCCATGTGTTTCCCCAAGCCAGGAGTGATTTCTGAGCACAAAGTCAGAAGTAGCCCTTGAGCATTACCGTGTTTATATATATATTATATATAATATATTATATAATATATGTTATAAACACATTATTTTATATATACACACATTATATATACACATTCTATTATATATAATATTATATATCTTATATAATATATATAAAACCCACCACCACCAAAATGTCAATGAGTTCCATCCCTGTCTCAATAATTCTTCTAGTTTTCTTCATCTTCTTTCCCTACCCAACTTGCTAATTTGTATTATATTTCAAAACCAAAGTTTTGTTATTGTTCAGTGCTGTCTATTATCTTGTTTTAACTCACTGTATTGCACAGATGAGATTTATTTGACTTTTATCCCTCTCCTTCTGACTTTTACCACTTAATGACTTTTTCCACTTCTTCCCTTCATTCCGCATTGCAAAGGGCTGCATCATTTTATCTTTTACATTGCCAATAGTATTTCATTTTTTCTTATTGAATGTGTTTCCTTCACATCTTGTAGTCTAAATAAATATGAATCTTCTAAGTAGTGTGCCACATACAATTTCTTCTTCGAATGATTTTTAAGGCATTCATCTTCAAAGAAAGCATATAAAAAGCAACATTTCTCCCTTAAAGTTTAAATTAAAGTATCCAACTTGCAATTAAGGGAAGATAACGTTTTTCAAGTCTCTACTTTACCCTGAGTCTTGTATTATAAGTTAATTTCTTTTTATATCATTGGATAATGAGAAGATAAAATCAAATGGAAAAAAAAACAGCAAAGGGAAATCTCTAAATAAATGCTGCTAGAATCTTGTGAAGTGTTCAAAAAGTAAAAACAAGGGGCCGGAAAGATAGCACAGCATTTGCCTTGTAAGCAGCCAACCCAGGACCAACGGTGATTCCAATCCTGGCATCCCATATAGTTCCCCATGTTTGCCAGGAGCGATTTTGAGCAGAGAGCCAGGAATAACCCCTGTCCACCGCCGGGTGTGACCCAAAAACCAAAAAGAAAAAAAAAGTAAAAATTAAATAAATTAGATAGAATCATATGATAATCAAAAAATTAATATAATAATTTAGCCAGAGAGAGAGCAATAGCACAGTGGTAAGGTATTTGCCTAGCATGTGGCTGATCTGGGTTCAATTCTTGGCATCTCATATGTCCTCAAGTCTACCAAGAATGATTTCTGAGCACAGAGCCATTAGTATCCCCTGAGTGCTGTTTCATATGTAACAACAACAAAATAAAAAATTAGCCTATTTGATAATTGCTTATGCTCCAAATCCAGGGCTTATTTTTGCGCTGTTATTTACAAAAAAATGTTTATGTTTTAGACATGATTGATAAAATGCATATTCTTTGATTAAGGTTAATTAGTTGGTTCTGCTTTTTATAAATAATGTTTTATGGGAGCATTATATTCTTCCATGTATAAATGTCCTATCCTCATTTTATATTGCAATAGCAGAATTAAGTAACTTTTAAGGTCATATAATATGCAGCACCTGAAACATTTATTATTCTACTCTTAACATATAAATTAGTTGAACTCCAACTTAGAATATTATACTCAAAATAATTTTCTAGGTGAAAATTTCATTTTTATTAAATAACAGTATAGTATGGTAAATCCAAATAGAGCAAAAAATGAGTAAATTTAGAGTTTTTCATAATGATTTATTTTATGATAGAAGTACAGTCTGGACAAACAGTAAAGAGTATTTTGTCACTATAGTTAATATTAATCTGTAAGTGAAATAAAGCATAAACAATTGTAATGAATACAGAAGATGAATGTCCTGTATTATATTATATACTCAATTTTCCACAGTTTTATTATCTTAACATGACAGTAAGTAGCACTGGTGGAGGGAGGTGTTCTTTTAATAACTGAATCCCAACTATAAGTATGTTTGTAATTATGGTGCTTAAATAAAGATATTATTTAGAAAGAAAGAATTTAGGATGTGGAGTAAGTACAGTGGATAGGACATTTACCTTGCATGTAGTGGACCTGTGTTCAATAAAAAATATATAGAACTATACTTACCTGGCAGGGGAGATACCATGATCACGAGGGTGGTTTCCCCAGGGCGAGGCTCACCCATTGCAGTCCGGGTGTGCTGACCCCTGCGATTTCCCCAAATGTGGGAAACGCGACTGCACAATTTGTGGTAGTGGGGGACTGCGTTCACGCTCTCCCCTAAAAAATAGAAGAAAAATATGTATAGAACTATTTATATAGATAACGGTTCATAGTCACAAAATTACTTTCATCCTAAGAATTTTTATGTTTTTATTTTTGTTTTTGGGCCACAGTCAGCTAACTCAGGCGTTACTTCCTAGCTCTGCATTCAGGAATCATTCTTGTGGAGCTCAGAGGACCATATGGGATGCTGAAGATAGAGTCCAAGTCAGCCACAAGCCCTGCCCACTGTACTATTGCTCCAGCCCCATATGTTGTTTTTCTATACATACCACTTACTTCCAATCCCCACCATTATCTTAAGTACAAATGCATTTATAATCTTATCGATTATTAATTAAAATATACAAACTATATAAACTTTGAAAATTGACTTTTTGTGCCATTTAATTAAAATCATCTAATTATTGAGTTCACCAATATTGCCTTGTTTATCAGTGTTCATCTCTTCTTGAATAATATTCTGTGACATCAAGCTCCCAAAATTTGTTTGCTTATCAGGCATAAATTTTTGAAAAAAGGCTCCCAAACACTTCTGTACAGACTTCGCTAGGACAAAACTTTTTAGGATTTTTTAGGGCTAAATAACTAATGAATTTACTAAAACATATCTATAGTAATTATTTACTTAGTTTTTTTTAAAGAATTGGGGCCGGTGAGGTCGCGCTAGAGGTAAGGTGTCTGCCTTGCAAGCGCTAGCCAAAGAAGGACCGCGTTTCTATCCCCCGGCTTCCCATATGGTCCCCAAGCCAGGGGCGATTTCTGAGCACTTAGCCAGGAGTAACCCCTGAGCATCAAACGGGTGTGGCCCAAAAAATCAAAAACAAAACAAAACAAAACAAAAAAAGAATCAACTAAATTATTTTGTAGAGTTGATGCACTATTTCACTTTTTATTAAAATTTTATTTTTTCTAAAACAATTTTTGAAATATTTTTCTTAAAGTCACAGACAAAACTTTAAAGTAGGGCCTGGAGAGATAGCACAGCGGTGTTTGCCCTGCAAGCAGCCAATCCAGCACCAAGGGTGGTTGGTTCGAATCCCGGTGTCCCATATGGTCCCCTGTGCCTGCCAGGAGCTATTTCTGAGCAGACAGCCAGGAGTAACCTTTGAGCATCGCTGGGTGTGGCCCAAAAACAAAAAAAAAAAAAAAAACAAAACAAAAAAAACCTTTAAGGTAACAATTACACCTAGGTTACATGTATAATAAAAAAAAGCTGAGCACAAAAATGAACTTAGTGAAGTTTTAAAGAATGTATTATTCTGGAAACAAATAGGATACCATTAGAAATGAACTGTATTTACCTCAGAATTCTATGATATCAATTCTTTGTATTGATATAATCTAAAGTTTAAGTACAAATACTTTTCATCAAAAATGAATTTTATTAAAAAAGAATATCACCTAGGTAATGCTTTTTCAATAGTTTAAGTACAAGCCAGGAGCAATTTCTGAGCGCATAGCCAGAAATAACTCATAGCTCATAGCCCTTGAGTGTCACTGAGTGTGGCCAAAAAAAAAAAAAAAAAAAAAAAAAGAAGACCAAAAAAAAAAAAAAAGAAACTGTTGTTTTTACCTATTTTTTTAATTTCTTTTAACATGCTTAAAGTTACTTTGAAATTTTTTAATTTTGATTTATTGAATTAAAAATAATAACCTTTGATAGATTAAAAAATGGTACAGGATATACCTTGCATGCTGCTCATCCTAGTTAAATCTCCAGCACTATATATTATTCCCCGAACACCACCAGGAGTGATCCCTGAGTTGTTATCTTATATGTCATACTATTTGTATATCATAATTATCTACTGTTGCCTCATTTTCAGTAGTTTTAGTGATAACACTTTCTCTTTTTCTATATTAATTTTTTCATATTTTAACCTATATTTACTAGGCCATCACATATAAATAGTATATTATATTCTTTTAACTTTATTTTGTTACTGATTTATTTCTTCTTCCAAAAGTTCCAAATTTTCTCTTTAGTAATCTTTCTGTTTACACAATTCTTTAGTAGTTCTTCTATGTTATAGCTATAGTTTATTTTATATGGTATATATATGGAATATATAATAAAAAATTAGGTTTTTTTCCCTCATCTGTTAATACATTCATTGTTTTTAATACTAAAAGATACTTTTTATAGAAATAGAAAATAATTTTCCTCCAGCCATTACAAATGTTGTGTACCTTCTTTCTGGATTCCATTGTTCCTGAGAAGAAACTCACAAGTCAGAATTATTTATGTTAGAATCAAGTTAAGGTTTTCCTCCTTCTGCTTTCACAATACTGCCAGAGAACAGCATTTTCTTATTGCCTGGCTACCCAAATGTCAGGCCCACACTTCTGGGAATGCAGCCTAAGATTCTGGTCACCTCTAAGGGAGGTTCCTATTAAAAAAATAAAATCTTTCCTCATCTTTAATTTTCAAAAATTTAAAATGATATGTGAATCTTTGAAATTTTGCTGTTCATGGTTTACTTGGTTTCTTGAATCTGTGTTCTTCTTGTTAAAGTCTCGAAGTTACTAGCCATATTTCTTTGAGTACATAAAAAGTTTTCTTCTTTTCTATACTTAGTAGAACTCCAAAAACTCATTATTTATTTTTTCTGGTTCCTTATGAAGTTCTAAGTTTCTGCAAACTATTTTTTCTAAATTTATTTTCTGTATTATTCAATAGGGTCATTTCTGTTCATCAGTATTTATCTTGCTGATTTTTTCCTCTAATTTTTTTAAATTTAAAATCTGTTATTTATTTTATATCTAAAATATTCTTTTGAATATTATTTAAACCCTTTATTTTCTAATTCCTTTTACTTTTTCTCTTTTTTATTTACTTCCTTTTTTGCTTGTTCTTTCATTTTTCTTTTCATTCTTCCTTTCTACCTTCCTTTTCTTTCTTTTCTTTCTTTCTCTCCTCTTCTTTGCATTTTATCCACATAAAGAGTGCTCAGGGTTTACTCCTGGCTTTGGTCTCAGGATTATATGTTTTGGGGAACCATATAGTGCCAGAGATTAAGCCCTAGTAAACTGTAACAGAGCAAGCATATTACATCTGATAGTATCCTTTTAGCCCCTCTGTTTATTTCTTAAGATTTTAATTTTGAATGCTTTCTCCATATTTATGATTGTTCAACCATGTCATAATGTTTCACTGAAGATGTTTTCAAATTATACTGGTCTGTGTGTGTATATATATGTGTGCATATGTGTGTGTGCGTGCGTGCGCATGTGTGGTAATATTTATATCTCAGTTTCTCTGGTGTAATTATGATTGTCTTTTGCTATTATATTTGACATACTACTGCTTTTATTTTTCAATTAAAATCTGAACATTTGGTGTAGCCAAACCATACTATATAATTTCTATTTTAGTTAGCTTGCTACCAAATAATGCCAGGTGGTATAACCACCAACCAAATCATTGACAGGTATAGGTAGAAGCTTAAATTTTAGTCATCATTGGTGCTACTGACCCCTTAATGGGGTACTTTCTTATCACTCACATATAGGCTCTATTTACCTACAGTAAGTCTTCTTCAAAGTCAGGAGAAATGATGTTGGATTGAGGTTGGCCCTATATGGAACTGATGGGAAATATTATATAGCATATGACACAATGAAGCAGTCCTTTTACTTAAGGGAAATTTTAATGTGCTGATTATTCACTAAGTCTACTTCTCTGACTCTACTTTAATATGGAGGGAAGAAAAATTTTATTACTATTCTTTTGTGATGATAATATATGTTCTGTTGAAATTCATTGGAATAAAGGATAGAGACTTCTCCTGAAAGGCATAAAAGTCCCAGTTCTCAGACAGCCTTAAAACACTTTGGGGTGGCATAGAGGAAGCTGGGACACATATTTCTAACAGAGAAAGGATTTGTCCTTGATTTCCTTCTCAGACTTCTTAGGAATTAGTGGAATGTTTTGTTTGCTATTTGACTGTCCAAAGTTTCCTAGTCTTTTTTATTTTTTTGGTTATTGTTTGTTTTAACCTGCATTTTTATGATACATTAATTAAAAATAACAGCAACAACAGTATTTTGTTGTTGTCCTTTATTTTTTTTAACTCTGGAGATACCTGTTGGTGCCAATGATTACAATTATCAATTATCTTCAGCTCCAAGATAAAACACACAGACACGCACACGCACGCACACGCACGCACACACACACACACACACACACACACACAAATACACACACACCAGAAATTTATTCAGGAGAACCACAACTATGTTGTTTCTTTGGTTCTGTGGTGCTTGACAAGTCTGTTTCTTCATCTTTCATCTTCGTTTAATGTATTTTTTCTGTAGAGATTTTAATTATCTTCAGTAGGATGAGAAAAATAATGTCTCTTCCATTCTTTAGGAGCGAAAATCTTTTTCTTTATATAATTTTAAAGGAAACTTAAACATTTGCGAAAACTTTTAATATAATTTAAAAAATAAGAGTATTTCTTTATTTTTAACTTTTTGGGCGATGCTATACCTGGTGATGCTCAGGAATTTTCCTGGCTATACATTCAGAAATCACTCTTGGCTTAAGGACCATATGAGATGCCTGGGATTGAACAGCAGCCTGTGGGCCAATGGTTTGTCCTAGATCACTGCATGCAAGGCAAACATCCTTCCGCTGTGCTATGTCTCTGGTCCCATAAAAAATAAGAATATTTTTAAACATAATTTAATTTTAAGCATGAATTTCACTTCCACTTTCCAAATTGACCATTTTTTCCTTGCCTAGTTTTTCTAATAAAATGTACTTTAAAACTGTCAATACTTTTGTTTCAAGTTCCTTGTCATTTAAAATTTCTTATTGATGGTTCCTGTTTTAACGGTGGTGGTGTTTTTTATTACTTCCTATTGTCCGACTTAACTAAAGTCAATATTTGGTATATAATTAATGTCTGCTGATTAAGTAAATTAAAGTGAAAATTTTTAGTTATTCTCTGCTTTGAAGGCTTTATCTGAGCTGGAGCACAAAGTCTATGCATCTGCCATTCTTGTTCTCTACCAGACACTTGTATGCTTAGAAAAAGTTGATTAAAGTTTCCAAATTTTAAAATCAGCTATTGGATTTCAGAAAATCTGAAATTTGTTTTTAATACCTTATTTTAATCTTTTGAATTTTTAATTATGTGAGGATATGCATTTTAAAAAGTGAACAGAAAGAACAAAAATGAAAATGGCACAAATAAGAAGACTGTCAACCATTCTTAACATTATTTCTTAGCTATCTATGTAAATATTTTGAATGAAATCTTTTATTAGGAAGTCATAAATTACTCTTCCAATGTTTGTCTTATATTGTGCAGCATGTGTGTATAATTACTTAAAGGGGAGATAACATTGGATTGTCTCTTTCCAAGATGCAGAATATGAGTTTAAGTTTTGCAAGTGTAATTTTACTTTAGATTATGATTTTTCCATAATTTAACATCTTAATTGAAGTATTTTGATGAATATAGGAGATCATGCTCTCTTTTTACTCATGCTGAGTATGTTTGGTTCAAGTACTAATACCGCTGCCTTTCTTAAATGACCCGATTCTACTAGAAAATGGTGAAACTTTCAACCCGTACTACCCTTAGAAAGTGTGGAACTCTTTGTCCACGTGAACTTAAGTCATCTGTTAGGATGGAAATTCATTGTGGCAGGGGCTCCACTTCATTTTTACAGCCGCAGAACTGTTGCTATAATCCTGCACCTTTCAAGTCACCTTTTCTACATCACAGACAACTGTAGAGTATAAAATTATAGAAAGAGCACTTCTTACATGAGTCAATCTCAATCAATTTTGCACAGCAGCTGTGCTGGGTACTGATGAGGATTACTGCAGGACCCCGTTGCAAGGATTCATATGGCTGCAGAGACAACGGGCACCCTCAGGGGACCACTTAGATGGAGAGAGCAGTAATAATGCATCCTCGGTGTTGCTTTTGGATAGTGTGCCCATGTAGTCTAAAATCTGTGCCAGATAAAATCAGAAACTATTAAGGAAAAATAAAAGGAGAAGCGATGTTAGAATCGTTGAATCTTCAGGTGAAAGAAATCTCCTGAGCTTGTTGCATTCTCTCGTAAGAAGGAGACAGAGCAGAGAATACTTTTAACTCTGCAAAACTTTCTGGGGCAGTTCAATCTCTTCTTTTGATAACCAGTTGGGTCTTGTGAACTAAAGTTGCAGAGTAGGCACTTTCAGACTTTTCTTTGATACATTTAGTAGGGAAGAGTGCCCCCCTTCTTCACTCCAAGAAACCAGAGTTTTCTATGCAAACTGAAACAGGCGTTGCAAGAATCAGATTCACTTTGGAAGACTCTTCACATTCCAAGTCATCATTGCATTAGGCAGCACAATTCCATCTCTGGTTGATGGGCAGAAAAAGTGGGCAGCTTGCCAGGTAGACGTTTCCATGACGCCCAGCCCCCAAAGGTGATGCGTTTTTCAGCTAATTCAATGAAGAGTGGGCTGAACTTTGGGTCTAAAGAGACAATAGCTGCCTTCGCAGTATCAGCAGAATGGTTGATGGGAATGCACTCTACATTTGCCAGAGAATCATGTGACCTTACGACTGAGATTTTGTGATGGTGCCAACGGAGACTTGGAAAGCAGCAACCCTCCTGACTTTTTGCTTCTTTGCTAGCATGGCTCAGAAAATGGTGGATCTTAATACTTGACTTTAGCCAGACTCAGCAAGCGACTGAGCTTTGAAGCACAACCTCGCCTTTATTCTGGGTTTTTGGCAGGCCACCAGAAGGCTGTCCCTTTCACGCCTGATAAATTCTGCTGCTTATCACTAAATTGGGGGGTGGGGTGGAGAAGGAAAATATAAACAATATAGAGGCATAACAAGTAAATCCTAAAATTGTATGTACTTTCAATTTTTTTTTTGCCTTTTTTTTTCTTTTTCTTTTTTTTACTAATGGAAAAAAATCTTAAGACCTTTCTGCTGGCTGAAGAATGAAGTAGTTTTTTTTTTTTTTTTTTTTAATTTTTTGAGTGTGTGAGTGAATGTGTGTGTATGTGAGTGTGCGTAAGTGTGTGTGTGTTTATGAACAGGCATTTGAACTGGGCAAACGGACCACAGCAGCAGTGAGCATGAGATCATTGCAGCAGTGTAGCAAACTGGCACCCTGCCTTCTCACCCTTTGGGTTCAGGAGAGAAATGTGTGCAATCCTCATTTCTAAAGTCAGCACTGCCTGGAAGGATTCCTGGTTTCTCCCACCTTCTACCATTCTGCTGCCAGGGACGACAAGGATTGGTGCAGTTTCTGCGCAGTGCTTTGTGCCTGGAATACCGAAAAGAAAGAAAAAAAGAAGACAAGCACCCTGTTTTTTTTTTTTTTTTTTTTTTTTTCTTTTTTCATGAATTTACAGGAGCCCTGAAGAAAAAAAAAATCTGAGTTTGTCATACTCCACGCAACAGTGCTGGAAAAAGAGAGAGACAGAGAAAGTGAGCGAGTGAAAGAGAGATACTCCTGCTAAAATAACAAAACAAAAAATCAAACAAAATTTCCAACCAACCCCCCTAAAAAAGCAAATATTGGCTTGTGTAACTACAGAGACATCGGGGCTTTGTAAAGCAGCAGCTTTGTAAAAGAACACAAGCAAATGAGTCTTTTTATTTTTTTTAATCTAGTTCAGGAATTTGGCTTGATTAACAGTTTATTGCACTTGGTGAAACCGCACCTTTCATACCAGGTATAACTTTTTGTTGTTTCTTTTAAGACTACTGTTGGAAAGGGAGGTCCTTGAAGTTCCATTCACTCTTATTTATCTCATCCCCACTTTATCCTTAACCTTTTTTTCTTTTGCTCTCGTTCTAATCCTGATTAAAATAGAAGCTTATGTAAAAATAGAAAAAATCTGTATGGAAAAGTGTGGTTACATGTGTTTTATTATGAATAGACATTTTGATCTGGCATTTGTTTTCTGTGCTTTTGGTGTTGTTTTAGTTTGTGCTCTCCAAGAAAAGTGAGCATTTAGTCCTTAGTGGATAAAGAAAGTAAAGCTTTTTGATGTTGTGGTTCATAATTTATATGTGAAAAAAGAAACTTTCTGAACTTTTGAAAAAGGATCATAGTGGTCCAGACATTAAACTAATGATAAACAAATTTAGTTGGGGCAGGTCTTAAAAATTTACCAGCATTTCAGTTTAACAAAAAGGATCATATTCTCCCTAAGTATAGAATAAACTTTTTCCACAAAAAGATACGGTGATATCATCTATTTTAAAAGAAACATTTGTCTTAGGTTAATTGCTGTGAGTACTGGAAATATCCATTAAGTATTTGAGAAGAAAAAAGTAAATACAAACTTGTTTTAAGTTTAGAGCACTGTATTGGCTCAGCAGACTAGAACGCAGTATTGCACTCTAATTGTCTGTAGGCTCTAGATTTCAAAATAATTTGAGATTTTTGCAACAAAATTCAGCCCTTGATTGGATGAGAAAAAATGAACAGATATTCTGTATTTTAATTTTATTAAGATTATTTCTAACCATGTTTGTGAATGCTTAAAAAATGCTTCGGAGAGATTTTAATATATACAAATGAATAATATTGCTTGTATATTAAAAATCGACACTCATGTTTTTTATGAGAACAGTATATTTTAAGCGAATTGATGAATTTTTAATATTATACATACTTTTATTAAAAATGTAGAAAAACAATGAGAAAATATTATAGAAACAGTTATTTTCTTTATAGCTCTGAACAATTAGGGGAAATCACAATCCCCTATACTGATAGCATTCCAATAAAGTATTTTCTTAAGTTTATTGGTTATTGTTCACTAATTATTTTTAAAATAGCTCTTTTTTTCTTTATGCTGCCTCAGCTAATGGAATGTCAACTTTCACAGGCTTAATTAACATTTATAAACCTGTTTTCAAGTTTCGAGATCCTTTAGTTGAAAAACATTATTTTAAATGTTATTTTTAGGAGCCATTAATCTCTACACTCTTAATTATCTTATTAAGCTCCATGCCAAATCCAAATCTCTTTTCAGCTTTCACTACTTTATTGTACAAAAGCTAAGTCGCTTCCTTAACAGCTCCTTTCACTTTCAAATCTGTTTCTGTGAAAACAACACCAACAAAAGTGAACACATAAATGAAAACTATGAAGCCACATTATATGTCATATGAGTAGTCTTGGGTGTGGCTCTATGAGTCTTCCAAGCCTTAAAAAAAATACTTTAAAAGGTTTTTCCCGTTGTGATATTGTGTTTTCTTCTCTCTCGATCATCAACCTTCATTCCCACCATTCATCCAGATGCCTTTTCTAGACAGCAGTTATCTGATCTTCCTTTTGTGATTTTTTTAGGGGAAAACTTAAAAGGATACAAGAAGGGAAGACAGTGATCATAAGAGAAAATCATCTCAGGTAAAAATAAAAACCATAAAAGCAATTAATATTGAATGTTTTAAAAGTAAAAGCAAAATGTTCTTATTGTTTCTAGTTCATATAGATTCATTTCATGGCCTTTAGGAAGCTAGCTGATGGAATTTTTGTTAGTGGGTTTGAGAATGTATAATACCTTTGATTAAGATGGTTCTGTTTAGTTTGAATAAATTTGAGTCCTTTTAAAAACATGGTTGCTTGGCTATAAATATAGAGGAGTTAAAATATGTTGCAATAGAAATTATTTAGGAAAAAGAATGATGCTTTTTGTCTTAGCATAAAAAAAGAAGTGAAATTTGCAGTTGTAGACTAAAGTTGTGCTTTTAAAAAGATATGATCTACTAGGAGAATGAAGCCAAAATGTATATTATTATAGTTGTGAGAAAACCTAAAACAATATTATTTTTTTATTTAACATCTAAGTATCTAAGTATATTAATATAGTTTGAAATATTTTACAAATAATGCATGATTGTTAATTTTTCTGCTGGAGTCTATTAAGTAACTTTATATAATAGTTAACATATGTAGAAAATTTATTAAAGTCTATAAAAGTGCACATTTATTTTATTTATATCAGTAAATGTTAAAATACTAAGTAAATTTTATGTGGCTACTGTTTATACAATGAAGATATAGTTATGAATGCTGAATATTTTGGTTATGAATGAATCTATGAATGAATGTACAACTCACAATTTGTTGTTGGGTTTGGAATCTTAAAATATGTGCTTGACTGGATCTAAGTTTTGTACTTGTATGTTTGTTTATAGTTTGTGGTTTAAATTTTTAAATAACTTTATTTTTGCTCAACCTGTTGACCATTTGAGGCTTATGGAAGCCACATAAAATATGTATTACACATATGTTTTAAAATATTAATTTAAGTATCATGTGTTAAAGAAAAAATACTCTTATGAAACATACTGAAGTATAAATGTTGTTGATGAGTAGTGATTATAATGCTATTCATGTATCATTAAAGGTAGATTTATAATATGAGGTTATCTAAATATTAATTTCAGTCATATTTGAACTATCTATTCATACATGTATCTGTTTAATACTTTTAAATAACTTCCTGTGTTCTGTGCCTAATCAACAAGATTTTAACTTATTTTATAAGAAAGTTACAAAACTACTAATTCCTTGAAACCACTAAGATTTTAAACAGCGCTAACTCTTACAAAATTTTCTTAATATTTAATTTGATCTTAAATATAGGCTCAAATTTTGCATTCATCTCTCACAACTACATCATTCATGTATGCATACTTGAATACATTTTTCTTTTAAAACTCATAAATCCCTTAGTATTATGACAAAGGTAATCTTCAAATAATATTTTAATATATTAATTGAATATACAGAATTTACTATTAAATATTTTAAGAATTTAGAGTATTTAAAGTAGTTTATACTATTTACAAAGGACTTATATTGAAGGTCATATACATATTTATTTAAAGCAACCCTTGTCTTAAAAATATTAATACAAAGAATCAGTACTTTTTTATCTCCTAATTTACTAGCTATTGTTTGAGAAAAAATAAACCTTTATTAATTGGAAGCCCCTGTGAGATGTTGCCCATTGGCATAAACCCGTAGATCCGATCTTGTGGTGAAGTGGACCGCACAAGCTCGCTTCTATGGGTCTGTGTCATTGTGGTAATTTGGCAAAATGCTATGCACAGTGATGTTAAATAATATTTCAATAAAATTCCATTTAAACTTTAATTAATTAATTTTGAGGTAGCATTCTCCTCTGCTTTTTGTGTGTTAATCATGCTTCTGTCTTACAAGACAGACTTCAATTCAACCTTTGGAAAAGTTTATATAATTAAGAAATTCAAATCGGTAGAATAGATTAGACAACTTAACTTCTGAATAGCAAAGTTGGAAGTCAAATATGAATGAAAATAACTCAGAAACTTGAGTTCACACTAGTAGTTAGTGTATTTTATCATATTCAATAATTAAACACTGCCACTGGATTTATATTTTATGATTGAGAAAATTTCTCTTGAAAACCGAATCTAAATGCCAATAAGATTCCATACAAACTACTAGCGAACAATATTAGAAAAAAATTTCAGAGTACAATTTGTATGGCCAACTCTGGAACCTTAAGAAGATAAACCTAGTAACAAGTATTAATTTTATTGATAAAATTTTAGGCTATTATATCTACATTCTTACCAAGCCCATAGGTGTATGGCCGCCATATTTGGAGGAGCAGACTGAAGATGTGATAAGGAATTTGAAGCAACATTGGACACTGTGTGCATCCGGGTTGAGGTAGTAGGTTGTATGGTTTAGAGTTACACCCTGGGAGTTAACTGTACAACCTTCTAGCTTTCCTTGGAGCACACTTGAGCCATCGAGGAACCCTGCATCATTTAAATCTAATTGAGGCAATTTCTGTACAAGAAAGTAATGTGTCATGAGTAACTTAGATAATTAAGTTGAGCTTTTATAACATAAAAATGATCCTTTCATTTCCATATGGTAGAGCATTTCATAGCAGTCCCTTAAACATTGGCACAATTATAATACGAAGAGTTTGTTACTCCATAAACAAACATTTTTAAGGATGACTAGTGACTTCTATTACATAAATATAACATATTTCTGTCTATAGCTTCACAAAATTTGAGACCTCACTTACTTTGAAAATGAATTATTAATCTTAATATTTTATTGTCTAGATATTATGGTAAGGTAATATTTACTAGTGTTAGTAGCTTCCATTGTACATTACCTGAGTTTCTTATGACACATCACTTTCTCCCTTATTTTATACCTATGATATTTTTCTTACTAGACTGTAAGCCCCTTGAGGGCAAAGTCCATGTATTTCAATCCACTGTATCTCGTGCAATGTCTTGCATCCAATAAGAACTAAATATTTATTGGTTGAATTAATTCAGTATAAGATCTCACTTTTAATAATATTAATTATTTGAATTAATTACAAGTCATTCCAAAACTGAGGTTTATTTCATCCTAAAATTTACCTAAATTTCTCAAAAATTTCAAATGCTCTGTATCAATAATTTTATTGCTTTTTTGTTTGTTTGTTTTTTAGTGTTAAATTTGTCATCTCCTCCTATAATCTAAGATGTAGTTCATTTTACACTAGGATAAAAAGTGGAGAAAATTTACTAATGTTAATGTTCCATTATAATTTATACTTTATGTGTATTTCTTTTTAATTTGTAAATTTTGTTTTCATAATGTTATTTTATTTCATAATCAATTCTAAAAATAAGCTGTATATTTTGTATGCCTAATTTCTCTTTTATTTGTATATATCAATTGAATAAATCAGAAAGCTAAACCAAAAAATTCAAAATTAATCATAACTAAAAGAAGTGTATTTTAAGGATTGCATTATATTTCACTTGGAGTAAAATCACCTTACAACATTGTCTGCACAAAATGAATGGATTTCTTTGGAAACCATTAGCTTGCTCTTATCTTTAATGACCATAAATAGAATAATTTAATACAGGAATTAGCTTACATTGATCATCTTTCAATCACAGAGTTTTGCCTTTGATGTGATAATTTTAAACTCCAAACAACATTGAATATTTATTATTTTTAGATAAAATATAATAAATCTAATATGATAACTACATAGTAAACATTTTTCAACTGAATACTTTAGTATCAGGAACATTTCAGAATTTGGAATTTTTGTAGAATACCAAAGATGTTATATTTGTTGATAGAGAAAGTGTTAAAATATAGAAAGCAAATACCTAGAAGTGAATTAAACTTTACTTATATTTATTTTTAATTTTGGAGATACTCTATATACTCTTCTTTGTCTTCATCTATTTTCATTCTGACTTACTTGTCATAGTATATTGAATGAGGCATGAAGAAATTATAGTGTGAATGACAAAGGGGTGAAAGAAAGAATAAGAGAGAGGAAAGTCAAAAATGAAAACCAAATTAAGGAATTATCTGATTTTATCAGAAATCTGGAACTTAATTCAATTATAAACTAAATTAGTCAAAGTAACTGTGAAGGAATCAGATAACTTACTCAGCAATTAGGTTATAGAATTGAAAACAATCCAGTAGTAGATGAAGTTTGTTGTTAGGAAAAATGAGTCATTTTCTATATATTTTTGTTTCTTTATTCTCTATTATCAAACACTGACTCATGAGCTAGGTGATTCCCAACATTCCTCAAAAGATGTGAATCATTATGTCATACTGGGCATTATTTCACACCCACACCTAATTTTCCTTCCACAGAATATATGAATTACTCCACAACCCTAACCCCATTGTGATCAAAGAGTGGAGCTCTCACAACTGCCTTGCACAGCCTCATGCTTGTCTTGCAAATATTTTATGCCCCCAAACGATTTTTCAGACTTTGTGAATAACTCTTATTTTTTATAAAAAAATTTTACTTAAACACCATGATTACAAGCATAATTGTAGTTGGGTTTCACTCATAAACAGAACAGACTTCATGAATAACTCTTAATGTCACTACTCTTAGCTGTATCCATATCAATCCTCTTAAAGATACAGAGGTGATGCCCTCAGATATTACTAGTTGAATATTTATAGTTCTGATATACGTTGTCTTTTACTTACAAATTCTTACCACTCACTATTACTACAGAGCAAATCTGTTGTTTAATATCATGTTTTTAAAGTCCAGTGTATGTTATCTTGTTAGTCACAAAATCTTTACTCTTTTAGAAGCAATTTTTAGCTTTGGGTTTTCATATGCCTACATATTTTATTCCTACAAATTTATTTTCAAATTCCCAAGTAATAAGTAAAGTCATGTTGTTTGAGTTACGTTTTTGTAGTAATAAGTAATCAACTTTTGATAAGTTGAATGCCCATGAGATCATTAGGGGCAATGGTAGAACTTCTAAATATTTTAACTTATGCTTTGGTAAATAAAGTTGTAAATGATCCAAGATACTTCTGAACTCTCCAGAATGTCATTGTCAGACAAAGGAGCTGTTTGGCTAATCATGAAGTTTACCTGGTAGACAGTCTTTTTGTTTAGTTTGGTTTCAGTCAGATTAGTGGTGCTCGGCTGTTACTCCTACCTCTGCACTCAGGAATCATACTGTATTGCTAACAAGAATATATGGAATTCCTGGGAATGCAACCCAGGTTGGTTAAAGCAAAGCAAGCATGCTACAGGCTACATGCTACATTTGGCAATCAGTCTTCACTTGACATTTGAAAATGTTTTATGAAATAAGTAAATATCTGTTGTTTATAATTGATGCAAATTCTTATACAATATAGAAGTGTATATGTTTTCTATACTTTGGACTCCTGGAGTGTTTGGCTTATACTAATAATTAAAAACCACTTTAGTGAGTGAATACAAGAAAAAATGAATTCAGTGCATAGATTATTTAATACAATCAGGACAATTCTATATGAGAACTTCAAATTTTAATACTTTAGAATGTAAGAAAATGTATGTCTTTTTTAATTTTGAGAAAGTCCTTGATAGTGCTTTTGATCTTTTAAAATTAAAAGATGTCCTGTGTGTGCCTTCACTTTTAACTTTATGCTATGTGGAAAATGTGGGTTAAAGAGACCACATGTTTTCCCTACATCTGATCCCTCTTAAATCTCCATTCTGTTTCTCTTCACTTTAGACTTTTGAATTACTTATTTGATTCTAATCAGATTTTGTCTTGTGTTTCCCATTACTCTTTATATGTTTCAGTAATAGTGAAGTTATATTTTAAGATCTATAAATTATATGCACCTTTGCTATTTGTCATATATATGATAGTTTATTCAAACTTAAAATTCTGGATTTATAAGTAAAATTTTAGAAATCAACTAAGTCAATTTTCGCTGATAAAACTGAGGTGCAAAATATTTAATACTTTTTCGAAGACAGTCTTCTAGTTGTGGTTGTGCCAAGATTTCTCTCCAGGTATAAGAAATGTCTTATGTCCACTCTTAACAGAGTTTTGGTAAAATGATAGCAAAGTATGATAAAGTAATTGAAAATTAGATAATATTTTATTTATAAGACTACAAATAACAAAGACATTTAAATTAAACTTAATGTTTAATTATATATATTTATATATGCAGTATCATCAAAAATCTATTAAAATATCTCTTTCAAGTAGATGGTCACTTTTAGTCTGCTAGGCATAGTTATCCCCTTCATAAAATATGTGGTCTGTAAATATATGATACTTTAGCAGAGATCAGAAAGTTAATTAACTTATGGGTCAAGGCAGTTTATATAGAGAGGATTTAATGTAAGAGAAAGTAAAGGAAACTGAGTAGACCAAATGGGGAAAAAAAGGCAGACTCACCTTAAAGATATTCTGAAATTATGTAAAAATCTAAATTTAGCTCCCAAATGTCACCATTTCTCCCTCCTTCATCACATTCCACAATAAAATTTCTATAAATGTCGTCTGTTGATAAGCAAAACATCTTTTCCTAAATCTGAAGAAGATAATTTGGGTTATGAATCTTCTATTTCTAAGGTATAGAAGAGGCTAAACTCATGTGTTTATATACTAATACTTAAAAAAGATATGCATGATCATTAATATTTAAAAGTATTTTCTTAAATTGATCCTATATGAAAAAATATGTATTTGTAATGAAGCCACTCATCATTGCAGTATGATTATAGATTTAATTTAGTGAAAGTCAATTGCAAATTTACTTTAGTGAAAGTGTATTTTAGTAGATGTAATAACAGTTGGAGATGTAATACTTCTACATGTAGTTTACAATTTTAGATTTTATTTGTTTCTAAATCTTATTAAAATAGTAAAATTTACTTATGTCTCAATATACGAACAGATATAATGAATAAATAGCATTTTCAAGTTAAAAATATCTAAGGATTAAGTTGAGAAAACATAAAATTCAAGTATTTTCTCCTCATATTCATTCTGTACATATACATATATAGTCTGTCATACATTCTGTACTTAGGTGATTAGGTAGTATTAAGGCAAAGTGGTAATGTAGTTAATTGTACTTTATTGTGTTTTAATTTAAAAGATGAGTTATTTAGAAATGTATTATATTAAGTTCCTGTCTACAACTCTTTCAAAATCATATAATTCAATGAACTAAAATTTGGCAAATAGGAAATGACATAACCAATTATACACTAAGTTTCTAGCAAAATGAAGACGTGTGTTTGTAATTTTGCTCTGTGTAGTGGAAAGCTTCCTATTTAATGCAGCTGCAAAAGAAATGTTTTAGTAAAGAACTAGTACATAAAGCTCTTAAAATTGTAAAATTTAATGCATGTAATATACATGTGTTTTAATTAAAGGATAATTAAGTATTCCTTGCCAGCCATTTTGTTTGGTTGGGGAGAAGCCAGACCCAGGAGTACTCAGAGCTAACTCCTGACTCTACACTCAGTGATCACTGCCTACTAGGTTCCAGAGAACCTATGAGATGCTGGAGATCAAACTGGGGTCAGTCTTCTGCAAGGCAAAGGTCATAGACACTATACTATATCTCTTGCTCTTATTTCATCAAGAACCAAGAAATAATTTTGAGTTAAGGTCACTAATTACAGATCTTAGTTCCTAAGTCCGCTCTTTGCACATAAATCCATAATGTACACCTTTGATTTCTATTAATGAGAACTTCATGCATTTCTAAGAGCAAATCCAGTGCAGTGTAATCTGAGCAGAACTCTATTTTTACTATGATGTTTAAATCTAATAGCTCAAAAAACAACTATTTTATTAAGCATTTTAATGTTTTCTTTTTTCTTTTTATTTAAACACCATGATTACAAACTTGTTGATGATTAGGTTTCAATTTCACAATATACATTACCCTTCCTTCACCCATGATCATATCCCACCACCAATGTCCCAATTTTCCTCTATCCCTTCCCTCTGCCTGCCTCTGTAACAGGCATTTAACTATATATCTCTCTTTATCTCTTCCTCACTGTCACTCACTCATTCTTTCACTTTCTTTCTCATTATTTTCTTTCCCCTTTAGACACCATGCATTGCACTACTGTTAATGAATACCATGCATATCACTTTATCTCAATTCAACACACTGTTAATGTCCAGAGTGATCAATTCCAACCGATAAGATTACTGATCAACATCATTGTCATGGTGGTCCCTTCTCTACCCTAAATACACTACTCCAGTATTTGTGGCAAGCTTCCTACCATCTATTGGTCCTCCTGGTTCTTATCTCTATTGTTTTTGTATTATATTACTATACTATCTTTTTTTTTACATCCCATAAATGAGTGATATTATTCTATATTTCTCTGACTCATTTCATTCACTAAAATAATTTATATATCCATTCATGTATAAGCACATTCATGACTTAATTTTTTTCTAATTAAGATATAATAAGAAATATCCCATTGTGCAGATGTACAACAGTTTCTCTAACCACTCTGTTCTCAGGCACCTGGGCTGTTTCCATAGTATGATTGCAATAACATAGGAATGCAAAAGAATTTTCTGTATTGTGTTTATGTGTTCCTAGGGTATATTCCTAAGAGTGATATTGCTGGATCATCCAGGAGTTCAATTTATAGTTTATTGAGGAATATTAATATTGTTCTCCAAAGAAGACTGGACTAGTTGACATTCCATCAACAGTGAATTGAAAGTCCCTTTCTCCCCTCATACATGCCAACACTGGTTGTTTTTGTTCTTTGTAATGTGTGCCAGTCTCTGTGGTATCTCATTGATGTTTTAAACTTTTTCAGGTATAGACAATTTATTATTCCTTTTGGAAGTTTAATAAAATTAGCTCACATAATATATAATTAAATAATACTGTTTCATATTCACCTAAATTTTATACTGGTTTTGACATAAACATACTTAAGTATCAGTAAGAATGCAAATAACTTGATGCGAGGAAAAGTCTTGGATATTATAGAATCTTCTGGGCTAATGATGTTTCTGCACTAACCAAAACATTATATAATTGAGATGTGGACAGTGTGACTCAAGACATGAACTTTAAATTTAGTTAATTTTTGTTGCAAATTACAAATTGGTTATTATTGATAAATAGCCAAGATATCAATTTTAAAGTTAGTTAATTTTAATTAAATTTAAATAGTTACATGGGATTAGGAGTTAGAATATTTGGCAGTCTAGTTCAATTAAGCAGCTCATTTATATTTAGCATGCTGGGATGTCTGTTGAAAATATCAGTGATTTGTGAAGTGATGAATGACTTAGAGTACTTGTCCTGTCTTTAAATTGAGATTTAGCCAAGACTGGCTTGGGAAACAAACTGATTTAAATTTATTTTTTTCATGTTATGCTTCATTTATTAGGTTCTTATGTACATATAATTTTAATTTGTTTAGATTTTTAAGAAAAGAAAGTGAAAGAAAAATATTAGAAACTAGAAAATTTTATATTTCATCTTAACATATTCACATACTACAACCATATTAGAAAGTAACATATTTCTTCTTATACTGGCAAAAACATAGTCATTCTAGAATCATATATCAATGAGATAGAAAATAAACTTGTTGAATCTTTAGGTCCTTTGGAAAATGTTATAGTGCTTAAACAATTCACGGATGTTTATTTTGTTGAATAAGAAGCCCCAGTTTTTATCATATTTTTAAGAGTTCATAATTTTCTTAGATAATTATAAATAATTGTATTGAACAACTTGATGTTTAATATTTTAATGAGATGCCAGAGTTAATTAAGTAGTAAACATTGGTAGAATTAAAGTCCTTTTGTCCAAACTGGGGTTAATTTTTATCTGATATTAATTATCTATGCATTTAAGAAGTATTTAAAATTACATAGTAAACTATGTAAATAATTGTGACATTTTAGTTAAAGATTATATAACAAAGAGCATAAAATTAATTATATCACTAGATGTATTATTTAATTGATTGACTAATGCTGTGTGGCATGGTTAAGAATATAAAAAAAATCTTTCAAAAAACTTAATAAAATTTTGTAACCAAAATTTGTTATGTTTAATCACAATTCTCAAGTATAAATTAATATTGCCAGCACCATATTTTGGACCCTGATGTCCATGGCCTTATGGACTAAGATTATTTAGAATAAACTCTGTGTTCCCTTAAGTAACTTTTGTGGAAATCCTCACCCCTTCCCCACAAAAGTAAGAAAAATAGCAGGACTTTATGTAATATCTTACAACACATAAATGATAACCCCCAGAATTGATGCAAATGTTTGTCTTATGATTGCTATTTTTGTCATTATGCCTCCCATGACAGAAATTCAGCAATCTGAAAGCAAAAGAAACCCAGGGCGAGATTAGGAAAGTCAGATTTTCTGATTCATAGAGGATGGAAGTACAGTTTTACCAGCAGAGCTGATTCATCCTCTTTTTGTACTTTTTGAAACATTTTTTAAACCTGTGTTTATTTCAGTTTTATGTTTATACAGCTAAGATTAATTGTCTCTTTTCTATTTCTATATATATTTTTAAAGATAATCATAGATAAAAGTTGTCCACTCCATCTAAAAACAACAAATGTATTCATTTATCTGTAGAACTTCATCAATAAAGTATGCCCAAATATTCATGTCCTAATAGAGAAACATTGAGTGGCACTGTGAATATCTTCAAATTTCATATAAATTATTCCTTCTACTGTAAGGATTTCAGGCTGGAAAGATAGCTCAAAAGACTGAACACAAACTTTGCATTAAGAAAGCCTAGGTTCAATCAAAAGCACTGCTTTCTTTCCAAAATACATCCAAGACATACTCTAAAGTGGTGTGGCTTTGCACAAATGGGAGTATCTCTCAAATAAGTAATTGAGTAAGTCAATTTAAGACATGGAAATCAATAAATATGAATGGCCACCGACAATCTACTGATTGATTTAAGAAGTATTTTATGTCTTTTCAAAGAAAATATTGAAGTCCAGAGATCTTCTTTAACTGTCTTCCTCCATCTATTAGTATTCTTTTAACACTTGTGTATTGTTCCCTGATGTTTTCTGGGTTTTCAAATCTCTTTTAACAGTGGTTCGTAAACTTAAATTTTTAAGGACCTGGGGGAAGTGTGGGTGGTGGCTGTGAAAGATTTCAGTATAGCTTTTAGATTTTTTTTTTAATCAGTGTGAGTTCTCTTTCCTGGAGGCAGCTGTTTTTGATGCAATCTCAGATGCATCACTGATCGCAAAGAGCTTGTTGAACTGTTGAACTGTCTGTTACTTCAGAACCTCCTCCCCCAGAAAGCAAATATTGAATCATAGCTTTTGAGATAGGCACACTTGACATGTGTGGATCCTTTGGTTGAGGCTAGGAACTGAGGATGCAGTGTTGTTTCAATCTCTTTGTGCTGGGACCACTAGGATCACCTAAAGGTTCTTAAGGGTCTCCAGAATAACAATTAAAAATGTTTGGGGCATGTAGTGCCATTGATGGAACACAGTTTGTGAGCATACAAGGTATGTGCTTTAATCCTTTGTATGCTTCCCTTGAGCCCAAAAGCTGATATTTTTTTCAGAAGTACTCCATTATCCTCATCTTTAAGCATAAGTTATGACACAACTATTGCAATATTTTTTTAAATTAAAGGAACATATGTATTGGTGGTTAGCAAGCATGGTGCCTAAGAATGATAGGAGTTGGGAAAAGAAAAGGTTTGATAATTATACATTAACTTGTTAAGCACTCACATGATTAATTCTATGGAGCTTGTTTCAGCAAAGCCAATCACAGAAACAATTAAAAGGTGATGGATATCTTTGACATTCATTTGTTTACAGAACATCATAGGTGCTGTCTGGATTTGCTGTTTCGAATAGGTCAAATTTCAGAGAACCTTCTTAAAATAAGATTATGGTAAGCAAGGCAGCTCAATTTTTCCTTTTGAACTGATAGCATTACTTCCTATGTCTGAAATATATGAGTATTTTTTTCATGCTTGTATACATAAAAATAAAATAATGTGCTGAATTACTTAATTGCCTTAGTTTCCTATCTTTAAAATTGGGGTAAAAAATCCTTATTATTGCACTTACACAGACTTTTCAGAAAATGGACATATAAAATATTCAAAGAATAATCCATTCCAAAAACATAAAATTAAACCTTTTAAGACTAAAATGTATTTGGGCTGGAGAAAGTTAATAGCAATCAGTATGGTCCTTGCTTTGCATGTGAATGGCCCAAATTCAATACTAGCAGTCCATTTGTTGTCCAAACCCTGCCAGCTCTGATTGCAGAGTAAGCATTGAGCATTACAAAGTGTGGTACACTGGTGATGGGGGGGGTGTCATATTATATGACTGAAACCCAACCACAATCATGTTTGTAACTAAGGTGTTTAAGTAAAAAATATTAAATAAATAAATAATAATAATGTTACAATTTATAACATAGGAACTTTTATTTTATTTTATTTTTGGTTTTGGGTCACATCCGGCAGCACTCAGGGATTACTCCTAGCTTTATGCTCAGAAATCGTTCCTGGCAGGCTTGGGGGAACCATATGGGATTCGAATCACCGGCCTCCTGCATGCAAAGCAAACACCTTACCTCTAGGCTATCTCTCCAGCCCCTAACATAGGAACATTTATAATGAGTGCCAGAAAATATTATTTGCTGCATAGAATGTCCTTTCAATACTATAATTTCCGCTTATTGGTTCCTTTTCATATAAAGCCGACCACTTGAGTATGAATTAGGGACACACAGCATGCCTATGTAGTAAAATTGGTTAGATTAAGATTAAGAATTGCTTAGATCAGATTAAGAATTTCTCAAGGAAGGGCCAAAGCAATAATGTATCAGATAGGATGTTTGGCTTGCACAAAACAGACTAAGGTGCTATACTTGGGCATCTTACATTATCTCCTAAGCACCACCAGGATTGATTCCTCAGCACAGAGCTAGGAGTAATTACTGAGTATTGCCCTGCATGTCCTAAAAAAAAGAATAAATGAAAAATAAAAGATTTTTCACAGAAAATTGGTGGTTATTTAAGCTTAAATGTCAAGTGAAATTACTTTTAACCTGTGAAAACTAGGTTTAAATAATAAAAATAAATTTAGCTAAGTATCATATTAGTCTAGTCTACTAAAACATTATCAATAATTCCATTGTAGTCAATTTCTATTTCTTATTATAGAACTTTCTAAATTTCCCAAAAGTTTGTAAGATTTTGAATGTGGTTCTAGTCCTGACCACATATAGTACTCTAATAGAATATCAGAAGGTTCCCCCAAATAGGATGCATTCCTAAAAGAAAAGTCAAAATATGAATCTTCAACTCTATAATCTCAATTTTCTTTCTTCAATTTTGTAATCTCCAAATTTCTGACCTCACTTCTTTATTTACTCTATTAAGTAAGGGAATTAAAATTTCTGAATAAGATGTTTATTATAAAATCTCATTAGGGATATATACAAAATCAATATAAATATATTATGTACAATATAGTAAGACATATTAAAGAATAAATTCCCCTCCAAATTCCCTTAATTTTCTTTAATTCGTGAAGATTAAATGTTAGGCTATGTTAGTTTATATATTTAACAAAGTATTTGAGCAGATATTATTTTTAAATGAAATCAATTATGTGTCAACAATATAATATTCTAGAATTTAAAATGTGCTAATGTAGATATAAATAAATTAGAACACATTACATAATTTATTCTGTAATATCTGAAGTGGTCCTAGTATTACAGAGTTACACTAGAAATATTTTTGGAGTTCTTAAGATAATTTGTCTAGAAATATTTGTCTAGAAAGTAATCTTTCTTTGGAGTTGTCATAAAACATTGTTTATTCTTTATGCTAGGTCTGTGGTTTCAAGTTTAGCCTCTACAATTCATAATAGCAATTGTCACCATAGATAATAATTTATAAATATTCTATGAAGCATTTTGAGGGTTCTAGACTTGGTGAATATTTCACCTGGTTTGACATATTTTCTATATATCATTATGATATTGATATTTACATTTAACACTTCTACCCTTTCTTCTGTCTCAACTTCCTGACTTCACCAAGTGCCCACACTGACGCTCATTCTTTCTAGTTTTGCTTTACCAGTTTCCCAGCTGGGTCTTTTGCCCAAGTTCCTTTCTATTCTTACTGTCATGGACAGAGAATCACAGACCTGGAGACATTCAAGTCACACCAGGGACACATATGTTTGTCCATGTGTTCACATACAATGAATCTTTTCATTTAATGAGGTAATATGTCCTGACAACTTGGTCCCATTTCTCTTTGTTCATACAGAAGGACATGAGCACAGAAAGATCAGAAGATTGTTTTTAAAGTTGTGACAAGTCAAGTATGCTACCCGGATCCCTTAGCTAAATTAATCTTTGCAGACAGTTCAAATCATTCTATGCTATTCTATATCATGTGGCCACAAAATGGTGCTTTGGGAGAAGAATTAAAACCAAAAACACCTAACCATTTAACTATTAATGTTATCTCATTCATGTTTGCTAAAGTTAAGGGCTATGTGATAAAAAGAAATATATACATAAATTTAACTAGAAGGCCTTAGATTTCGATGGGTTTCAGAATGCCATCAACTCCATATTTTTACATGCTTTGCTTTATATCATTGACAAACTTGTTAATATTTATATGGACATCACAATTTGTTATACAATAAAGTTCACTAATTTTAAGATTATATAATTTATCTGATTTAGGTTTGTCTCATTAAAAGGCTTGTAATTATAACAATTTTTACAAATAAATTAATGTGTAGTTACATGGTTATGTCTAACATTATTATTATTTTCAGTTGTTTAACAACATATTTCAAAATAGTGTATTATTTTCATTGAGATTTTAAAGTAAATTATGAAAAATTTAAAGTAATTTAGTTTACAAAATTTGTCTTGTGAATAAGATTCTTGTGATTCTACATCTAACAAAACTTCCTTCTCTCTTCTTTCTTTCTCAAAATATCATTTTACTTATTAATATATATAGTCTGCTCAATAAAGTTTGAATTAATGTGATAAAATACAAAATTTTTGCTTCTACATCTTTGTAGAAATGTTAAATGTTTTTTTTACATACACTTAATACTTCTCAAGTAGTGAATTCATAGCGAGATGCATGGATAAATAGCTTTTTTTTTTTTTTTTTTTTTTTTTTTGGTGCCACATCTGGTTGTGCTCAGGGGTTTCTCCTAGCTCTGAGCTCAGAAATCACCCTTGGCTGGCTTGGGGGACCATATGAGTTGCTGTGAATCGAAATGAGGTCCATTGGGGTTGGCTCTGTGCAAGGCAAATTCCTTACCCCTGTGCTATTGCTCCAAATGAATAAATAGCATTTTCAAATAAAAAATATATAAAAATTAAATAGAGAAAACAAAATTTAAGTGTTATCTTTCCCAGGCTACTTTTCATCTTCTGTCCCTTATCTTTGCCTTCTATACCTGTACTACTCTTCCTATCTTTAGTCATCACAGACTCATATCCAGAATTATTTCATTGGCATATATATATATATTTGTACATATATGTATAATTTGTACATATGTGTATAATGGAAGGTAATGAGGTTTATAAACACAGGACAGGAAATGAGGCAGTGTATATGACATAAATGACATATGACATAATATGGCATATAACGTAAATATGGCATACAATTTCTTAGCGTCATTGTCTTTATTGCTTTTTTTCAAAAGCTAACAAAATTCAAGATATAAACGTTTTTAGGATAAAATGAGATAAAAGAATTTAAACTATATCACAAATGGAAAGAAATCAGTGCAGTGATTCTGTTAAGTTGAAGAAGAACCTGGAAGTCTATTTTTATTCTGTACAAAATGGGTCTAAATTACTTGTTTAAGCAAGATTGCTTTCACTTTTATTATTTGCATTAGACATAAGTAATGTATAAGTTGTATGTAATGATATTTCCATTTTTATTTCTATTTTATGGGGGGTTGGAGCCACACCTGGGGGCACTCAGGGGTTACTCTGTATATGTGCTCAGAAGTTGCTCCTGGCAGGCTCCAGATCATATGGGATGCTAGGGATCGAACCTTGTTTTGTCCCAGGTTGGCCTCATCAATGCAAATGCCCTACAACTGTTCTATCTATCATTCTGGCTCCATATTTTTATTTGTTTGTTTATTTGTTTGGTTTTGGTTTTGGCCACACCCAGTAGCGTTCAGGAGTTACTCCTGGCTCTTTGCTCAGAAACTACTCTTGTCAGTCTCAGAGGACCATATGGGATGCCTGGAATTGAACCACGATCTGTCCTGGTTTGCGAGGCAAATGCCCTACTGCTGTGCTATCACTCTGACCCTTGACTCCACATTTTAATTTCTTAATTGACACAGTGTTCTTTACTTCTCTCCATATTATTAAAAAATAATAATAAACCACTAATTAAGATCTGGATCTGTCTTTACATGGTGTAAACTCAGGTTTGATACCCAGCAATGATAGCTTTCACAAACATGACTACAGCAACTCTAGAGTGCTGATCCAGGTGTAATATCAAGTGAGGTAGAGAAATATGGAGGGAGAAGGAGAGGAGGGAAGGAGGGAGGGAGGGAGAGAGGGAGGGAGAGAGGGAGGGAGGGATAGAGGGAGGGAGGGAGGGAGGAGGAGGGAGAGAGGTAGGTATGGAGGAAGGAAGGAACTTTGTCATTTACTTCTATTTACTTATTAAATATTAAGAAAGCTTAAGTAAAACTCATTCATAATATTTTTATAATTATATCATTTTTGCCAATAGTCCAAATCTCTAAAAAGTAGAAAAGTAGAGATGCCTGTAAACAGCTAATCTTTATAAGTTCTGGGAACTCTTCTAGATCTATAATGTAATTCCTTGTTTCACTTTGAAGATGTACTAGTGTATACTCTGAGAACAGGAAGGACCAGGGATTAGTGAAGCCATGGCAGCCTTTGTCTCATTATATTGGATAAGTATCTCCTACAATTGACATCAGACTCAGTGCTCTTTTTTTTAGGATAAATTGATTGTTTAATCTTTAATTCCATCATTGTACTTATTTTTATTTATCTTGACTCTCTGAAGAGAGCTATATTCTTCTTTTATAATTTCTACTTCATACAAACAGAAGCAAGGAAGTTAATTAGGATCCAATTTTATGAGTGAGGAAAATTTGAATTCAGAGTTTTTTTTTTCTCTACTTCTAGCATTCTTATGAAGCATAATTAGACTTCTACTGCTTGGCTGAACTCTTGGACAATAGTAAGGGAAACAATATTCTTCTATGTCAGTTCTAACATTATCCAAAAACAGTTGTAGGCTAGAAATCTAGTGTCTCCTTGTCAAAGCTCCCATTATGTTCTGGAAATCAACAACTGGCTAATTCAAATTAAGGTTAAATATTGGCACTCTGATTAATAATTCACACTTAAAGAGTGTCGGTGTGATTTTTCTTCCTATGCTCAGGTAGAATGAGTTTTGCACCAGCATAATTGTTAGAGCTGAAGTCACAAGTTAGTACCCTAAACACATTACTTGACTTTCTCCTTGCCTCACATGCATCTTCTGTAAGTTAGCAACTTTAGTGATTCTTGAAATAGTGAATAAAATTTAAAATCAATGCTATAGGACAATTCTTACTTCACGGTGATTATTAAATCCATAGAATTTCTTAAACATTGCCATTGGTTATTACTTTGTGTAATTCAGAAAGGCCTCATTTTGACCCATCCTAAATCATTGTGTGCATGTTTTTCTTTATGTACATTTAAATATATATATTTAAAACAAGATAAACGTGATTGAAACTAATTTCTTGGTAGTTTTTTAGATGATTTTCACTTTGCTCAATTTCCAGTAAAAAAAATCTTGATTGTCAGTTTTGACAATAGTAGAAAGAGCACATCTCCTTTAGCTTTTTAGCAATGTATGTGTGTATATGTAGTATTATGTACATATACATAATATATTAAATATATAGATGTATGTATATATAGTATTATGTTGAAATTGCAAATGCAAGTGCAATTCTCAACCCTGATATTTACTTGCATTCCATCCTCTCACAGATTTGTGTCACTAATGAAGTGTAAAAGTTTTCTATAAGAATTTAGATTTAATTTATGCACATGATATTATTGTTTTGCCTTTGCTATAATTAGCTTGGAAGACTTCTTTTTTGAAACATTTTATCACAAATAAAAATAACCAATTATTAACCACTGCCTTTTTTTTAATTAAAACAGTCAGGACACAATGAAGGATATTATTTTTTTTTTGGGCCACACCCGTTTGACGCTCAGGGGTTACTCCTGGCTATGTGCTCAGAAATCGCCCCTGGCTTGGGGGGACCATATGGGACGCCGGGGGATCGAACCGAGGTCCTTCCTTGGCTAGCGCTTGCAAGGCAGACACCTTACCTCCAGCGCCACCTACCCGGCCCCGAAGGATATTATTAATACAGCTCAACAAATGATAATTCTGCTATTTCTATCATTCTAAGTTTGTTCTCAAGAAAATGAAAAATGTTCTCCAGTAGATGTCAGTAAAAAGTGCTATCTGTCCCTACATGTTATTACATATAAATATTAATATTCTTTATATATCATTATTCAGTGTTTCATTTTTAAATGCACTTTTACAAGCATCGTATTATGGTCTATTACCCAACCACTAATGGAGAATTTTATGACTAACTTTCATACCAAAGTTGTTTTTTTCTGGGTAAAGATGGATTTGCAAAACAAGATATGGAATTATTTAAATGGCCCATTGATTTTAGTAGAAAATTGTCCAGACTATGATCTAGACTTAGATTGTAATCTCAGATCATCATTAGACAGGTGTCTCTTGGGGTTAAGGGACATATTGAAAACCAATTTTTTTAAATGGGCAGATTCTTATCATTAGGGAATTTGCAGCAGAAAAAATAAATACTTTTATAATAAATGTATTATCGAAAATAGTGTTCATTCTTCAAAATAATCAACAATTTCTCTTCTTTCATCAAGCAAGAAGGCAACATATTTTTGTCCTCTTTGCTCTTTTCTGAAGAGAATAATAGGTCTAATTCTTGAAAGGTCAAACTTAGCAAATAATATGAGTATTGTGGGAATCTTCTCTTTTCCTCAGTCCAAATACATTGTTCTTTTAAATATCTTTCAATCAAAGTTTCTAGTCAAAGTATCTAAATATCCCAAAATAGCATCATTATTTTATTGGTACACTATATGATGAGTATATGGATGATGAAAATGATCTTCAGAGTCTTTCTTTTGATGACTGGTACATTAATTTGATTACTTTAGATGAGATTGGGTGTGTTCAGGGTGGTATGGCCGTAGACTACTTTGATTACTTTATATAGATAATGTGGCATATACTCAAATATATTTCTTTGACTTCTATTAGTAATTTACACAGTCTTTATAATAATCTGATAAGAAAAGCCTTATTCCAGTTGTATATTCATCTGGCATTATCTCCCACTACATTCTCAGCTCCAGAGGGATGAATTTCGATACCTCATTAATAAGCTTCATATTTTCTATTGATTGTTAGTAAATGGAGCATTTTTGCTGAGTAAAGATATAATCCAGTGATACAGGACCTAAGACCTTTATGCCTCTCGCATGTAGTATGCCATAGGAGTGTTTTACAAACATGATTTCACGGATATTATAGTTGAGAAAGCTGAGACTCTACAGGTTTAGATGAGAGATCATATAGTGTGTATGTGTGTGTTTGTGTGTGTGTGTGTGAGAGAGACACAATGAGAAACTCAAGCCGTTCTTCTTTCCTCACAGATTTATACTGAACTCCTTTAAATACCAGAGTATGTCAGAGCTAGGGGCAAATAAACAGATTAATATATATTGGTTAAGAACTCAGGGATTAGTCAAATAAATCAACTGAAGTTAGAAATTACAATACAACTTCACGGGTTTTTAACAAACAACACATACAGAAGAAATTTTCTGTATGTTTACTTAGTTTATTTTTCTTATTTTTAGTATTATTTTAATGTCCTAGTTTTCAATATTTAGTATGCAACTACTATAATTAAGCAAAAAATAATGGTAAAACTACAAATTAATGAAAGTTCAAATATTGACATTATTTCAAAAAACATTATTCGAAATAATTTTCTAATATTATTTATTAACGCTAATATTATATAATGAATTTGAATGGCAAAGTCCTATAGAAAGTCTAATCCATGAAAGTTTCAATAGCTTGCTTCAGATAATCATTATCATTCACATAAAACTTTGATTCCTAAAATAATTCTTTGAGCAAATTATCATAAGCATGTTAACAAGAATAGATGGGTGGAAGAAAAGGGAAAGGAGTGCAATATGGCGTGAAGATGTCTGAGGGGGAGTCAGGAACTTGCAAGACTGTTCCAGAAAGCAGCTGTGTGCCTGAGTTTTGATTAGAAGTTCATCTGCTGTTTTTTAAAATTTTCTTTAAAGAAAAAAGCCGTTGACTTGTTGAAAATATTTATTTCACTTTGGTGGTTTTTAACTTAAGCTTTAGAAGAAAAGGTAGTCATGGAAATAGTGGTATTTAATCATGCAATTAAACTCATTTATATGAATGAAAAAAAACCTAGTCTACTTGGAATACTTAGTAATAACTATGTCATTCAGAAAGAGAAATGCATACAGAGCAAGCCACAAATATACCAGTTCCTTCAAGAAAGTTCTTGCTATTTTGATCTATGAATTCTCTCCGACAGCTAAGCAGAGTATCTCTCAAATGGTTGGAAAGTTTCAGCTTAGATAAAATGACTGTCTTAACTGAAATTTTTATTTTTAATTTCAGGATAGATTAAGCAAAATGAAAATTGAAGAGATCTAAACCAGGTGAATAACATGTAGTTCTGCATAAAACACCTTATTTCTGAAACTAACGATAGGTCTGTGGTTAAGGGCTAGGAACCCCCAGAGTGTTTAAGAGTAGTTAGTGCCTGTTCCCTACTTAACCAGTGAAAGTGGGAAGGAGCTAGGAAGGCAGCAGTCACCCTTTGCAAACATCTCAAGAATGCACATTCAAGACATTCCAGGAGCACCACCCCCGCTGGTTACTTTGCTCAGCCAGTAGCTATTTGCCTCAAACCACACTGTCCAAAAAATAATAGAAAAAAATAAAGTTACTTTTTCTGGAATTGTCAGATTGCTCCCTCCAATAACTCCTTCTCTTGTAATTAGGAAAAAGCCTTAAATGGAGAAATGAAGTGCATGCATCAAAGTCTTTAGTAGAGGGAGGAATGAGAAGGTCAGTAGAGACCTAAAAATCCACCCAAAAGGTGTTAGGTATTTTTTTTTTCCTCCTGGTCACTCTTCAATTCTGTGGTGAGTCTCCAGCTGACCATTCTCAGTTTGATGCTCATCTTTTCCCAGTATAAGAAGGAAGGAGAAAATATAGATTAAGCCTATCCCATCTGTATGTTCTTCTGGGTGTGAAGGATATTGGCAGACAAAAATTCATAATCCATATCAGTGTTTAAAAAACCTATGATTACTACACACAAATCTAGCATATCGACATGCCTATCATTCTTGAATAAAGCAGACCAACTGAACTAGGTCACTAGATTTTACTGCTTAGTACATAGATACCCAGATATGTTGATATATAGCCATGGTTACTTTCTATTAATTTTATATCTATAATTTTCCTAGTGAGCTCATTTCAACAAGATTCTAAAATCTTAAAATGAGTACTAGGTAACCAAAATTTCTACTTTAATGAGCAGAATAATTAATTATAATAAATATACTAAGTGCATTTTTTAGTCTAATTTTACTGGTAATTAATTTTTACCTAATATCTGTCACAAAATGTATTTGGTTGTTTTTCTTTGCCAGAAAACCAACATGCTTTGCTTTTCTCAGTAAAGATTATGATAGGATGGATGGAACAAAGGGTAAGGTTTTTACTTTGCAATCCCCTGTATCCTACGTAGTCTTGTGAGCCCCACCAAAATGATCTCTGAGCACTGAATCAAGAGTAAGGTCGAAGCACTTCAAACAATTTTAATAATCTAACTTCCCATTTTAAAGGAAACTATTTTATCATTGACCTTTAACTATGATCGTATGTTAACTTGTCATAATTCTGTCATTAAATAATCCTTCCCCTTCTTAAATTATAAATGTAAAATGACGGAAATATATGCCATAGGTAAGATGGAAGTAAGTAATAGGAGGAATTCTTTAAACTGATTAAATCTGAAATTGCTATTAAGGTCAATTATGTGTATATATATCAAGTATTTTAAAGTAAAATTTCATAGCAATAAATAACAGACAATTAGTTATTTTTTGTTGAAATGAAGTTTATACTAATTCTAAATGATCAAATTTTGGGGTTATTTTCATATGGGGGTCAGACCTGGTGGTGTCAAGAGTTATTCTTGGCAAAGTAGGGCTCAATTTGGGATATTAAGGATCAAATTTGGTTTGGCTGTATGCAAGGTAAGCAGCCTACATACTGTATTCTTTCCAGGCCCTGGACTTTATTTTTTAAAATATACTCTAGTTGATCCAGACAAGATAGGATTAATAGGTTATTTTACAAAAATAAAAATTACATGTGAATTCTATCAGAAATTTCTTACTTTTGATAAAATTCTGCTAGTTAAAAACAGTGAGTTCTTGTAATTTACCTACATGTCATTTTCATACTATTACTCTTAATACAAAAAGCTATGCAAATTAAGATTTTAAATATATATTTTAATTGTTGTCTTAATTTTTCTTATCATTCTCAGGCATAATAAGCTAGAACTTGAACTATCATTAATAATTATAGCATCTTAAATAAATTAGTGTTTAACTTGTTTGGTGAGAATTTATGTACTTAGGAAAGCCAGAGAAAAAACAAGAATTAGGAGAAAATATATCTACAATATTTTGAGTAGCATTTTGTTGATAAAAATTTACATGACAGTAATACATTGCTTATATAAACTCTGTTGAAGAAAATTGTTCTTCACTCATATCTGAAATTTTTTCTATATTGAATTGACTTTATACTCATCAATCCCCTCTTATGTGTATATTTGTGTATGTGTAGCATGATGGCTTCTAAAAATCAATGTTGGTAGAAGAGATCAATTAGAGATTAAGTTAAATAATAAACTTATTATTAGTATTACCATACTTTGACCCCCAAAAGTATTATAGATGTTCAAATTGAAAATAGGAAAGTCAATATAAAATCTTGAATAGTGACTTACATATTTCACTGTCAGACTGTTATCTTTGCTAAGGATTTTGTATCGAAAATTGATAGCATGGATGCTATTTTTCTTTTTTATTTAAAAGCATAATTACAAAGTTGCTCATTATTGAGTTTCAGACTTGCAATGTATACCTCCCTTCATCCTTGAATATTTCCCAACACCAGTGTCCCCAGTTTCTCTCCCACCCTACTACTCTCTCTTACTCTTTTGCTCTCATTTTCCTCCCTTTAGACACTATGGTTTGCACTACTGTTATTGAAGGAATGCCATGCATATCACTTTATCTCTGTTCAAGACATATTTATTGTCCAGAGTGATCAGTTCCAACTATTATTCTTATATTGGTTCTTTCTCTACTCTAACTTCAGTGCTTCAGTATTTGTTGTAAGCTGCCTTCCATGGACTGGTCCTACTGGGCCTCATCTCTAGTTTCTTCAGATATTATTATCATACTAAATTTTATTTTTCTGATATATCATAAATGAGTAATATTATTCTATGTCTATTCTCCCTCAAACTCATTCAATCTCTTTATAATAGCCTCCTTATCCTTCCATGTATAAGTAAAATTTATTATTTCATTATTTCATTTTTCTAACAGCTGCATAATATTTCATTGTGTAGATATACAGTTCCACAATTTTTTTTAACAACTGATCCCTTCTCAGGCACCTGAGTTGTTTTCAGAATCTGGCTATTTGTAAATAGTGCTGCGATAAATATGAGTGCAGTGAACTCTTCTGCATTGTGTTTTTGTGTTCCTAGGGTATATCTCTATGAGTAGTAAAATGTATGTTTTTAAAATTAAGTAGCTTCTAAAAGTAGGAGGTTTTGTTGTAAATATGAATATTGTATTTAATGTTCAATGAAGTTAGATATTGAATTGAGTATTGAATATGGAAACCCTAGTCATTTTTTTCAGTTTGTCTCCTGCTATATTTAAGTCTCTTAATCAGTTTTGTCTTATATGTTTTAATTTGATTTTTATTTGAAAGGTGTTTACAGATGTTTTCCACTCATTTTATTAAAAATTTCTTATGGGGGCCGGGACTAGTACAGGTTTAGAGTGCTTGCCCAACAATTTACAGTGTCATGTGCTTTATAACCAGAGTTCCTGAGTATACCTGTGTCGGCCCAGGCATGCCAGCACTGCAGGGACTTAGCAGCATCTCATCCTTGGGCCTTGTCTGACTGAGCCAAGTAAAGATGGTGAGACCCCAGGACCACTTCAGAACCTCGAGGGAGGATCCTTCCCATGGGGAAAAAAATCCTCTTTACTATTCATATAAATTTTTTCAATATTGAAGATAATACAAAAATGTTAGGGTCTTATATATGTGGACCAGTGATATCCCTTGTTTGTTTGAGGGCCTGGTTTAAAATCTCACATACACCAAATTCATCCAGATGACTCATGTAAACTCAGCTTGCCTGAATAGTGTTGTATCTAGTAGTAGCACCACCAATAATGCAATACAAAACAATTTCAGGGTTGCTTTCCTAGCTTTTTACTTATTTAAAATAATGACTTTAAATATTTATGAGACTGCTCTGTAGTTTGCCACTCAAAAATGGTCAATATTGGGACAGGAGTAATAGCACAGCAAGCATTGTCTTTGCCTTACACACATCCAATTCAGGTTTGATCCTTAGCATCCCTTCTAGTCCCTGAGACTAGCAGACCATGAGTAATTTCTGAGCACAAAACCAGGAATAACCCCTAAGTTCCACCTGGTGTGGCCCAAAACAAAAAAAACAAACAAAAAAAAATTAAAAGCATTTGTCAATGAATACTTTAGGACAAAATTCTTATTTATGAAACTTTAAAAAGCACAAGCTATATTCATTTCAGTTGAGTATACTAAAACTAAAGCCACACTTTAAATTATTGAAATTAATATAAAATATATGTTTATACTCTAAGGGGCTTTCTGAGACCACCTACTCATTCTGGTGTTTTTATTTTCTCATCAACTATTAATATCACAATGTTATGCATCAATACTACAAATTCTTCCTTAAATAAGTAATTTTAGTATAATCACCATAGATTATTTGTTGCATTTTCCTTTAGGTTGATCTATGTTCTTCTTTTTTATATTTATGTATGTTTTCAATTAATATTGGGTCCAAAATAATGCCTGCTCTAATTTATTCTTCATATCTTAAATATAAGAAAATGTGAGTATAGGGCTTTGGAAAATACTAGTATTATCATATTATTCCCCCTGAGAAGTTAACCCACACAAAGCCTTCTAGAGTGAAAGCAGTTTATATCTGAGGCTTTCCTTTTAGACTTCTAAAAAGTTCAATATAATTTATAATAATTAACCTACATCTAGGATTTTAAAATAGTGATCAAATTATATAAATCCAATATTGAAATATATAGAAATAAAAAGCATTTAGAAAAAAGTTTTAAAAATTGCATAGATGCAAGGTGGCTGTCATGTAAACATGACACCCTCATCTTATGGAATGTACAAAAGAGGGGTGTTTCTCCATGCCAAATAAACATTCTTCAATTAACGCTTCACAATATGTAGTGTGAATGTTAGTAGTCTGTGTTTATCCATCCTGAGGCTGCTACTTTTAATGCCTCAAAAACTGTTGTCTATGTGTATTCTCCTTCTAGTGGGTCTTTGGGCAAAAATCTGAATACATGCATGTTGTCTCCTGGAAAAATTCTAATAAGCAATTCAGTAAACAAATGAATACAGGACATAAAGTCTCATATGATGAATTAAAGCTAAAGCCCAACTAGAGATTAATTTGGGTTACAAGAAACTAAATTTTTTATACTTGAATATATAATTCTTAAGTTGAATTCTGTAATTAGGACACTCACATAAAAATTTTCCTATGCAGGATGTTTTCATTCAGAGTTGTTAGGAAAACAGTTAACTTATTATTTTGAATAGCCATTTTCATATTCATTATCTATATGCAGGAAGCAGATTGTATTTCTTTTTTTTTTTTTTTTTTTTTTTTTTTTTGGTTTTTGGGCCACACCCGGTGACGCTCAGGGGTTACTTCTGGCTATGCACTCAGAAGTCCCTCCTGGCTTGGGGGACCATCTGGGACGCCGGGGGATCGAACCGCGGTCCGTCCAAGGCTAGCGCAGGCAAGGCAGGCACCTTACCTTTAGTGCCACCGCCCGGCCCCAGATTGTATTTCTTATTCTGTCCCTTTTGCTAGTAAAAAAATTTATTCTCACATTGTTCGTTTTATATCTATATGACTCCTATAATTTAAATTATTTATATTTCTGAATTTATTTAATATATTTAGAGAACAATATCTTAAATTATTATTATCAATATAATTATTAATTTTTGTTGACATCTTGTTATGCTCAGGCCTTATTCCTGGCTCTCCCCTCAGAGAACTCTGGGGAACCATATGTAATGCTAGAGATCAAAACTGGATCAACTGTATGCAACAATCTTACCCTCTGTATTCTCTCAGTCTTGAGACACTTTAACTTCAATGATCTATAAATAGCAACATATGCGATCTTACAAAAAATAAATGTTAATGCCCAGATAATTATAATTCTTCCACCCAATGCATGCTATATTGCCATATAAAGTTTAAGAAACAAAATATTATGGGAAGGGTGTTTGTCTTGCTTGTGGCTACCTGAGTATAATCCCCATTGTCCCATACGGTCTACTGAGCATGCCAGGAGTGATACCTGAGTGCAGAGCCAAAAGTAACCACTAAGTACCATCAGGTATAGCCCTTGATTATATTATTTCTACTTATTTTACTAGGGAATGAATTTCCAACATCTTTCTTGAATTCTATTTTCTTGTCTCATGTTAAATTTAAGCATAGGCCATTATACAATGCATATGTTTCTGTAGTTAAATAACTCTTTAAAGTTCACATTTTAGGCATGTGTAATCACACCTGCATGGCTTATTCCAATTCTATATTACCTACTCTAGATGAGGGCTACTCTGTGGAAGACTCATATAATGATAGATTTAGCAAATAATTTGATCAGGGACACATATTCTTGTTGAACTTGTAAGTTAAATTCAATGTCTATATATACCTAATATATCAGTATAGTGAGTTTTAAAGTATTGGCGGTGAGTTTCTGTGCATATACTACCTCTTTCAACATTGTCAGAAGTTTTCTCTTTAAAAGACCTTACAATGTTAGATTTTATAGAATCACTTTTCATAAAGTACAAATTACTTTAGTCACATGTAATAGAGATTCATTTTTCAATGAAAGAGTTAAAACTAATTTTTTCTTTCCTAATAATTTTTTCACAACTAACTTTACTTATCAAGTCAAACTAATAGAAATGTTGTCCTGGTTGTAGTATCATAACCTAGAACCAAGAATTTTCTCTGATAACCAGACTTCAAGGTATAGGAATTTCCTTTCATCTTCAGAAACAGTGTGACTTAAAACCCAAAAGTGTCTTTCAGTTATTGAATTCAATTCTCTTCTGGTACTTTTTATTGAAATTATCATATAACTGAGATATTGCTCTATGTGTAGAAGACTTAAAGATTTTAATTGCTACTCAATATTAAATTTTCTAGAACTACAAATAGATCATATAATAGATTGTTTCTGCATGTAGTAGAAAGAGGTAGAGTCATTGTGGTTTGAAACCAAGGTTGAGCATTTTTTTAAAAATTACTATGATGAAGTGGTGTTTCACCTTCTTTTTCCCCTTCGTCTCTTAAACCTAGGATGAGAGCCTCTAGGGGTCCGAAACTCAATTTACCCGAATCATTCCCGGGTCCATCCTGGGTCAGCCACATAAATACCCCTGTGCACTCTCTCTGGGCCAGTATTCTATTATCTAAATTTCAAATGACACTACTGTTAAAATTATCGTCTTGAAGTTACTTTTCAGTCTAAAATGGAAAAGTAGCAGCCATAAAATCACCATGTTCTAGTTTTCAAAGTTTTATTGAAAAATCATTGAAAATTATCACAATTTCAGAATAAAACTTACTGATTAAAATATAAATCACATATATATTAATGATATATATGATATATAAATATCATTATAAATATTTGGCATATACTATATATATCATATAGACATATGATATATATTATAAATATATGATATCTATATACTATATATATATATATCATAAAACATATATCAATACACTCGATCGAATGTACTAAGATTTTCATTATCCGTTGTCTGCACTAGTGGTAGGGAAGGTTGATTAGAACGCATAAATTTAAGATACTGTCAATTTTCCTGCTCCATGAGTAAGTAATAGATGTTATGTAGGTGGCCTTGTAAATAAAAAATGAATAAAGATTATTAAACTCTGTAGATCTTAAAAATTTTATCTTTTATGTAAAGAATATATGCAATTATTATTTAACCATAAGAACAAACTGTTCAGTGACATATCCTTACTCCCATAATGCATTAAAACACTTTTATCTTGTTTGCTTGTTTACTTGTTTGTGTAATATCAAGCACTAGTTTGCTTAATATCAAGTAAAATACACAGGGTTGCACGAAATCCTAATTTAGTGTTTTTCAGGGTAGGGTAAACAATTATGAAACAATAATATATACTCTTTTCAAGGTTCTTATATTCTCAAGATTCTTGAGCTGAGGAGTGGTCAGAATAGAAGTGTGAAGGTCAGAAATAGTACAGTGAATAAGGTGGTTGCCCTGCATATGGAAGATCTGGGTTTGATCCCAAGATCCCTGGACATCATGCCAGGAGTGATTTCTGAGTATAGAAATAGGATTAACCCAGAGCATTACCAAGTGTGGCAAGCTCTTTCTATTCCCACCCCCAAAATATTAGAAAGCTGACTTCTAGATTCTCATACTACATGTTCAGATTTTTGAAACAATTAAGAAGAAAAGAAACAATAAACTTTAAGGAAAATGGGCATGCACCATTGAATTCATATTTGAAAAAGTGGAATGTGTGGAGTTTGTCTAAATTATTTCAGTCACAGGTCTTCTCCTTTAAAAGTGGTTGGGATTGTTTGAAACTTTTCCTGATGGAGCTTTCCTATCCTAGTGAGTAAGCCATGACACACTGTTAGACTACTCTTAGGACAGGAAGACCAAAGGTTCTGTAAATACTACATTTCTCTGACTTGTTCGCCTTTCTCTTCTTTCCCCATAATCAAGGGTATTTTTTATTGTCTATGTTCACTGTTATTTTTAAATTATTAGGTATTTTTGCTTTTAAAAGAATCTGACCCTTTTTCCATTGGTTTATAAATCTAAACACTGATAGATATGTAGCTTAATATGGCCAAATTATCACTTTGCTTTTATTGATCCAATTGAATTCAGATGATAGTGCCTTCAGATTCTAAAATGAAATTACTTTTTCTTTTGCCCTTATTGTCCTTGTGAATGTCAAAAGAAGTTCACATTTTTTCTTTCATTCTTGATTGCACAAGTTATAAAGCTAGAAACTACTACCTCCACATTCCCAATCCAAAAAGTCATGTTTATGAAACAAATTGGAATTTTTTTCAGTCACTGAAATTTACTTTAAATATAGCACATAAACTAGCACTAAATCAATTTGTTGAGAATCTAAATGCTGTTTTGAAGTTAAGTATTTTTTGCTTTGGGTATGTTTAAAGCTGCATTTCAATTGTACTTTAACATGTTTTTCAAAGGAGAAATCCACTTTGAAGTGTTATGTAGTTTGATTAATGACACAATGAATTGGGTTGAGAGAAAATTTGAACTCAGTGTTTAGAAGTTTCAGTACAATATTAGTCTCTTTATATGTTTTTCATTGTTAGGACTATGAGTTCTAAAATTAATTTGTGCTGTTCAACTTTTATGTCCATGGCACATATATGACTAATTTTCGGTGATTGGAGTTACATATAAATGGTTAAAATTGTGAATGACATGGAATTTTTTTTAAAAAAAAAGCTTCTAAATTGGTAGATTTGTTGTGTTAATAATTTCTTCATAAGAAGTTTTGTTGCTTAGAATGATCTTAGTGGTGACTTGCAAATTGTTCCTTTATTCTTTTAAATTTTAACATGTAACTTTTTAAATCTTATAATTACTTGGTGAAATGAAATATTTATTAGTATATCTTTTGAATGGTCAGGTAGTAAATGGACACACTCAAGATTGCCACATAAGGCCAGAGAGATAGCAGAACTGTCAGGAAGTTACTCTGTATATATGAGGTAGATATAAATTTGACTCTGGAACTACATACAGTCTCTAGAGCACCACCAAGAGTACCCGAGAGCAATTCAACAGGTGTCCCTCCAAAAAATGACAGATAAAAAAGTTTTTGGATGACTTTTCAGATGATAAGATTAAAGAGTAACAAAATATTTGAATCAATGAAAAATGAATGCAGAAGTTTTAAAAAATCAGGTTAGCTATGTTTCTGTTCTTTGTAAAAATTCAACTGAAAATGGAAAGCTTCTTTTTGCTATCAATTATTCCTTATGCCAAAGTTAATAATCTTTTTCGGAGATACATTTGGTTGGGGTGCAAGGAGTGTTCAGGTCTTAATCCTGGTTCTATACTCAGGGATCACTCCTGACTGTTTGGAGGACAGTATGCTGTGTCTTGCAGTGTCTGGGATTTAACCAGGGTCAGCCACATGCAACACAAGTTTTTTGATGCCTTTACATTCAAATCAGTCATAGGCTTTGAAAATAACTGTATATCACTATGTCTACATTTGCATAACTGTATATCTCTATGTCTACATTTGCATACAGAAAGGAATTTAAATAGGAAACAAATTAAATAGAGAAAAGGATTGATTTAAACATTGCTTATATTGGGGCCGGCGACTTATATTGCTTTAAAATAGGAACACCAAAAGATTTTCGACAGTTTTGTGACAGGTAAACAAATTATGATACATTCCTAAGATGAAATTTTATATAACTCTTTAAATTATTGAACAAATAGGAGCCTGTAATAAAACAAAGAACGTGAACTTTGGGGTTGGCTAGGCTTGAGTTTGCATCTCTATGTTCAAAAAGTTACAATACTAATTAGCTACTAGAATCTTAGAATATTTTCGTAAAGCTAGCACAGTCAAGGCAGATGCCCTACTCCTTGTGTCAATGCTCCGGCCCCATATTTTTGTAAAAACTTTCTGAAAAAAAAATATATATATACTGCATTTGTTCAGTAGTAAAATCCATATTCAAAAATAGAATTTCAAGCCAAACTTACTTGAGATTAGTTTAGAAAACAAATAAGAGGGCCGGGCGGTGGCGCTAAAGGTAAGGTGCCGGCCTTGCCTGCGCTAGCCTTGGATGGACTGTGGTTTGATCCCCCGGTGTCCCATATGGTCCCCCAAGCCAGGAGCAACTTCTGAGCACATAACCAGGAGTAATCCCTGAGCATTACCGGGTGTGGCCCAAAAACCAAAAAAAAAAATATAAAAAATAAAAACAAATAAGAAAGATACAAATTTATGGATCACATAAGCTAGGATTAAATTCTAGTCCTTTATGACTGACATAACATTGGAAACATTACTTAGATTTCCTTTAACTCATATTTATAGTAATAAATCACAAATAATAATACCATGTGCTTCATAGGGTAACTTTGATATTGAAATACCATCAGTATATCGATTCTGGATTACAAAGAGATATTGAATATACAGTCATCATCAGTATTATTATATTATTATTGTATTCATCAAGCCATTCTCACAAAGTTTTAGTAATTTATTTTCATCTAAATAAATCTACCCCAGTGAATATCCAATATTGCAATTGAGCTCAAATGTTTAAATGTTTTTCCTATAAAATTTTTTATATTTTTCCTAGCAATTTCCAAAAGTTTGCATGAATCCCAACACAGAACCATTTTCCCTTTGCTTTTGCCCTCTCAGTAGATGCCTGTTTCCACTCTAAAATCTGCTTCTTCTAGCAGACCTCCTCGACCTTACAGCTAAATTCACATAGCACATACTTCTCTAATACTTTTTTCTATGTAGAGTTTGATATTAATTATCTCCTTCCCCTGTGTTCTAGTACTTTGCAGGTCATAGTAACTTTACATTGTCCACATATCATAATTTTATGTCAGATTCTTGTACGACATGAAGCTATTTGAGGACAAAAGCTACTTCTTTCTGCCCCATCTCTCTATTTCATTAATCCATTTAGTTATTAAGTTACTTAAACATAATGAACAAGATAAAATACACATCAAATTAAATTCAAGAATGACTGAAGTTATAAAAATAACATCTGATAATTTTAATACACACATGGGACTTGAAGTACCCAATCAAATCTCATTTTGAACAAGTTTGCACACTGAATTTTTAGATTTTATTGAAGGTCTTAAGGATTAGTTGCAAAAAATTGACATTTGATCTGGAGAAAAGGATATTAGATCCTTGTTCTATAGAGGACAAAGAGTTTATGAGCTTTCTTTAATTAGTATAGCTAATAACAAAAATATGGATCCTGAGCAACAGTGCAATAGGTAGGACATTTTCCTTGCATTCAGCTAACCCAGGTTCAACCTAGGTTCTATTCTCAGTATCTCATATGATCTGCTGAGCACCACTAGGAGTAATTCCTGAGTGCAGAGCCAATAAATCCTCAGCACCATGAAGGAAGGAAGGAAGGAAGGAAGGAAGGAAGGAAGGAAGGAAGGAAGGAAGGAAGGAAGGAAGGAAGGAAGGAAGGAAGGAAGGAAGGAAGGAAGGAAGGAAGGAAGGAAGGAAGGAAGGAAGGAAGGAAGGAAGGAAGGAGGGAGGGAGGGAGGGAGGGGAGGGAGGGAGGAAGGAAGGAAGGAAGGAAGGAAGGAAGGAAGGAAGGAAGGAAGGAAGGAAGGAAGGAAGGGAGGAAGGGAGGGAGGGAGGGAAGGTGAGAGGGAGGGAAGGTGAGAGGGAGGGAAGGTGAAAGGGAGGGAAGGTGAGAGGGAGGGAAGGTGGGAGGGAGGGAAGGTGAGAGGGAGGGAGGGAAGGTGAGAGGGAGGGAGGGAGGGAAGGTGAGAGGGAGGGAAGGTGAGAGGGAGGGAAGGTGAGAGGGAGGGAAGGAAGGAGGGAGGGAGAAGGAAGGATTCATTGTTTGGTTTTTGAGTCACCATGAGATACAAGGTTAAAAAGCTTTTGATTGAATGTTCCAATAACCATCTCTTCATTACTGTTCATTTTCTCCCATAAATGTCTTAATTTTCCTTCTGCCCTCTCCATCCCCCAGACTGTCTCAATGATATTTATATTCTGTCTTTTTTGCTATCTCAGTCTCTCTGTGTCTCACTTTACCTCCTTCCCTCCTTCCCTTTTTCCTTTTAGGCAGCATGGTTTGTAATACTGTTATTGAACTGATCTCATGCATATCATTTTACCTCCTTTCAGCATCCAATTTATTTTTTAGAGTGATAATTTCCAACTATCATGAATAGAGTTGTGATGAAAATAGGCATTTTGATGCCTTTTCTGTATTGTGTTTTTGGGACCCTTGAGTATATTTCTAGGAGTCATTTATATGGAAGCTCAATCCCTAGTTTTTTGAAGAATGTCCATATTATTTTCCAAAAGATTGGATTGGATCAATCTATATTCCCATCAGTAGAAAATGAGAGTTATTTTCTTTCCATATCAGTGCCAGCACTGGCTTTTCATATACTTTTTGACCTGTGCCAGTCTTTATAGAGTGAGATGATATCTCAATGTAGCTTTGATTTGCATCTCTCTGAGAATTAGTGATCTGAAGTATTTTTATGTGCCTTTTGGTCATCTGTATCTCCTCTTTCCATTGTTAGATGTCATATTTTTCTCTTGCTAAGCTCTACCAGTGCTTATGTATCTTGAACATTATTCCTTATCAGATGGGTATTCGGTAAATAGTTTCTCCCATTCTATGGGCAGTCTTTGCATCTTGGTCATTATTTCTTTTAACGTGAAGAAGCTTCTAATTAAATATAGTCCAATTTGTTGATCTTTGCTTCAACTTGCTTGGCAGTGGTGTGTGTGTTTTACTTTTTGTTTTGTTTTGTTTTTATTGGTGGTGGTGGTGGTTATAGATCACATTACAAATGCTCAAGGAGTACCATTACCTTGCTTTGCACTCAGAAATCTCCTGGCAGGCTTGGCATAATTATATGGGATGCCAGGGATTGAATTTTCATTTTCAGGGAAGGCAAGCACCTTACCCACAATACTATTGCTCTGGCTCAAGTGCAATTTGCTATTACCCTGTAATTATCAAAGATAAAACTCATGATACTGAATATATGTCATAATTTATTAAATAACATTCTAAATCTTTTAGATTGAATTTCTTGTCTATCTATGCAGTGACTGATATAATCATTAGTCAGGTTGTGCAATCAATTAACTTAAACACTTTAATGGGAATTTAATATCTAAAGGTGAATTATTCCTTAGACTGTCAGGATGCCATTATGAGCATGTTATTTATTATGCTCTGAAAATATACCTATTGGTCTATAATTTTTACTATTTTTATGTCAAAGCTAAACTTTCTAAGTGAAAAATACTAATTTTTAATCTCTAAATAGAATAATCACACACAAGATGACTAAAATTATGAAAATATCTCACATTTTTGCTGATAGTAAAGGAAGACAATGTGCATTTGTGATTTGCTTTTTATGTTTTAACATAATAAAATAAAGACAAATAATCATGGTAGACAATGCAAATACTTTGTCTGATGACTTTAGTAAGGAAAATTACACATTTGTGGCCATCAATTTTATTGAGTGAAATTTAACTCTTAAGGATACCTTTGCACTTTAAAATTTTTATTTGCTTTTAAGTTCATCCAACATTTCTATAAGGATTGCCTATATCAGATTTTATTTTAGGAAGTCTTAACTTTTGCTCTGTGAGAAGTTATGTGCTTCTAGCTCAGAACAAAAAAAGTGACTGCTGTTCATGGTTTCTACTTGGCCAGAATCAAGTCTCTGCAAGGCTGCAATGTAAAACATTCCTAATCAAGTTTATTTCTCTCAGGACTCTGGCTCCTTGGGGATTTGTCTGCCCAGTTTGACAGAGGTTTTCCGGCTCTGCTTTTCTTCGGATAGTATTTCTCATTCATTTTTATCTAAATAGAGGATTATATTAGCTAAACATGATTAAGATTGTGATATGAGTAGGTACATATCTAATATCTGGTTTTGTTATAAGTTCTTAGGGTGGACATTTCTCCTTCGAATACAGTGTGTTAAAGTAGCCATTTTTTAAGAGCCACAGATCCTGAAGGGGAAAAAGTTTTCAAGAACCCAGAGCAAGAGTTACTTGAAAGAAAAAGGCATTTATGAGCTTAATTCAATTAGCAACTCATAAAGTCTCTACCGATGAGGATGCACATAGCCTTCATAAGCATTAATTTTGTGAAATGAACATTTTGTAAAGTGATCGTGGAGTTTGTAGATCCTTAGGCAAATCTTCACTGTCGGTTGAATTTATTTAAAGAGCTTTTCTGGTCACCTTTGAACCTCAATGATTTCTCCAGATGTACAGAAGTGAACAATGTAAAAATCTTGCTGTTTCAGCAGAACTGATTCCAGCTGGCTGGGAACTGGATCTGCAAGTCATTGGTTACAGCTGTGTTTCGATTTATGTGATGGTTGAAAAAATAAATTACCCGATTAGATGGGTAGAAAGAGGACTCTTTGTTTAGCCCTTGTGTGGGGACTGAAAGTGTTTATGATGCTGTTTTCTACACAGTCTTTGCAAAGTAAGCTGGACAAATAGACTTATTCAATGCTCTTAAGAAATGTTGCATATTCAGCTTTAATTCTTTGCTAAAGAAACTGTATATTTTTTATAATGCTGTCATCCAGGAAATGTTTTAAAAGACTAACATTTGAAAGAAGCAGTAAGTTTTCTGTCCTCCTGAGTCCGGCATTTTGTCACTGAAAGCTGTTTCCTTTTATTTAATCTGTCCTTTAAAATATGTCTTTGTCAGTCAGGGATGGAAATATGTTTTCTCTTAACTTCAAGTCTTTATCATAACACAAAAATTCTAACACAACTTTTAATAACTCCCATTTAGTACTGAGATAAAATGAAGTTATTAATCTTCTAAATAAATAGAATCAAGACATTTCAAATTTTACATACCAATGGTTATGAGAGTTTGAATTTGTGAATGTTTTTATTACAAAAATAAAGTTTCAAGTACCCTTCCAAAAGAATTAATATACTAATCTGACATCTTGTGAAAGTATTTCTCCCCCAAATTAGATAATATTGGATCATGCTATTTCTTTAAGTTTTACAGTTGTCAAATTCATGAACTGCTTGTAACTCAACTAGTTCCACTATGATATTAACAAAATGGATAGGCCTGAACTCCAAAGGGGTAATCTAATTTTTCTATGTGAATTCAAATGTTTAAAAAGAGATTTTTCTAGGCCAGAGTGATGGAGCAGCGGTAGGGTGTTTCCTTGCACATTGCTAACCCAGGACAGACCTAGGTTCGAACCCCCATCCCTGGCATCCCATATGTTCCTCTGAGCGAGGAACAATTTCTGAACACATAGCCAGGAATAACCCCTGAGTGTCACCTGTTGTGACCCAATAATAAAAGTAAATAAAAATAAACATAGACATCTCTTCTTACTTTGTAAATTTCTAAAAAGGCACAGAAGGGGCCCAAGTGGTGGAGCAAGCAGTAAGGCATCTGCCTTGTGCATGCTAGTTTAGGACAGACCAAGGTTCTATTCCCCAGGATCCTATATGGTCCCCAAATCAGGAGTAATTTCTGAGTGCATAGCCAGTAGCGTCACCAGGTGTTTGCCCCTCTAAATAAATAAATAAATAAATAAATAAATAAATAATAAGTAGGCACAGAAAATTTGAATGAACTTGAAAATGCAGCCCAGTACTTAAAAGGTGGTCACAAAATCTAAGTTCCATAGACATTTAGTGGAACTACACCAACTGTATCCTTTTCTCAAAAAAAAAAAATAAATGCTTTTAGTCCATTTATTTTCTGAAAATGAGATGTGTATCATAAAATGTTGAAGATATAGGGTGAGTAATCATAACATATAAAAATAAAGTCATAAAATGATAGGATCGATCTTTCTTGTTTGGTTGGGATTGGTTTTGTCATGCTGTTTTCTTGCTCATTGAAAGTACATTCCAACTCTTCTTATGTCAGTACTATCAGTTGCTAAGGATTTGAACAAAGAATGACAATGCAAGACACTCTTACACCTTAGTTGTTTAGAAATATTTAAGTGAGGGGCCGGAGAGATAGCATGGAGGTAAGGCATTTGCCTTTCATGCAGGAGGTCATTGGTTCAAATCCCGGCGTCCCATATGGTCCCCCGTGCCTACCAGGAGCAATTTCTGAGCATGGAGCCAGGAATAACCCCTGAGCACTGCCGGGTGTGACCCAAAAACCACAAAAAAAAAAAAAAAAGAAATATTTAAGTGATATCACAGCATTAAGTAGTATTTTCCCTTTCTAAGATATAGTGGAATCTTATCCGGCTAGTGCTAAAAAACTAGATCATGAGGTCTGATAATAATTTAGAACAGAATTATTTTTGTTTTGTTTAGTTTTATTTTATTTGTTCTGGGGCCACACCCAGCAGTGCTTCAGGCTTACTTTTGGCTCTGCACTCAGAAAATCCTCCTGGTGGTGTTCATGGTACCATATGGGATACCAGGTTTCACACCCAGGTCAACTGAACACAAGTACAAATTTTCTGGCCCCAACTGGTTTTGTTTTAATAAAATAAAGGTTTTTGGAAGTTAGATTTTATTCACTAATTATATTTATTAATTAAATTTACGTTTAATTTATAAACAAGACACATTGATACATAATGTACAAAGGCATAGAGAGGATCAATAAAAATAGCTCCGAAAGAATATATAAATGCATGATATGTATTTTAAACTATATATTTTTAACAAAAGGAAAATAAATGACATAGCAATAGAGAATACTCTTAATTAAAATAATTTTTTTATTTTTTTCAAATTCTATTTGTCAGGGTCATTGGATAAATGTTTTCACTAGAGGCAGAGAGATAGTATAATAGGTAGGACAAGGACATTTGCCTTGCACACAGCCAATTCAGATTTAATTCATTGCAGTTCATGTGGTCCCTCCACATCACCAGGCATAATTTCTAAGCCCAAAGCCAGGATTAAATTTTGAAGACTGCAGGATATATTTCAAAAGTAAAACAAAACATAAATTTTTCTTAATAATAGAAACCAATTTTGGTCAGAGAAATAGCAAAGCAGGTAGGGCATTTTGCTTTGCATGAGGCAGCCTGAATTTGATTCCCATTATCTCATAAGGTCCCCCAAGCCTACCAGGAGTGATTTATAGCACAGAGCAGGACTAATGACTGTGTTCCATTCTTTGTGGGTAATACCCACCCCTCAAAGAAAGGAATTGTTATATTAAGAAACTACAAAAATCGGGCCCGGAGGGATAGCACAGTGGCATTTGCCTTGCAAGCAGCCGATCCAGGACCAAAGGTGGTTGGTTCGAATCCCGATGTCCCATGTCCCATATGGTCCCCTGTGCCTGCCAGGAGCTATTTCTGAGCAGACAGCCAGGAGTAACCCCTGAGCATTGCTGGGTGTGCCCCCCCCCAAAAAAAAAAAAGAAAGAAAGAAACTACAAATATCTGGGACCGGAGCAGTGGTGCAAGTGAAAAGGTGTCTGTCTTGTCCACGCTAGCCTAGGACATACCATGGTTCAATCCCCCAGCGTCCCATATGGTCCCACAAGTGAAGGGTGATTTCTGCGTATCACCAGATGTGATCCCCACCCCAAAAATAAATAAATAAATACAATGAAAAGAATTACAAACATCTAACAATATTACTTGTTGATTTATGAAAATAATTGTCCATATTACTACACCCAATATGTTCTACCTAAAGTAGAATATTGGAAAATGTTTACTTTGAGTTTATTTTTGGCTTTGAGGTTACACACAGTCATTTTCAGGATTTACTCCTGGTTCTATGAGAGATCACTCCTGGTAGTAATTTGGGAATCATATTCAATGCCAAATATTGAAATGAGTTAATCCTAATGGAAGGAAATTACTCCCTGATTTATCATTTTGACTCCCAAATGATTGTTTTTAGAACAGAACGGTTTTTAAAGTTTCTTGTACCGGATATTATAAGGCTAGGATGCATTGAAGGTATTTGTTATGCCTTTTTACTCAAAATGTTTAAAAATCTACTAAGGAAGTTTTTTAAGTTACATATGCTGTTTTAAAAAATATACAAATTAGGGGACGGAGAGATAGCATGGAGGCAAGGCATTTTCCTTGTATGCAGAAGGACAGTGGTTCAAATTTTGGCACCCCATATAGTCCCCCGAGCCTGTCAGGAGTGATTTCTGAGTGTAGAGGCAGGAATAACCCCTGAAGCTGCTGGGTGTGAACCAAAAACCATATATATATATATACATATACATATATATATTAAAGCTAACATGTTTCTATTCAATCAATAAATCTTAAGGGTAAAGTTTTTCAAGTCATTATTCATGAAATTTTCCATAATTAATATAAGTCTTTACAGTTTAAATCTTAGAAAATTGCAACTTTCCTAGTTTTTTAAATATAATATATTTATTTAAACATCTTGATTACAAATATGATTGTGATTAGGTTTCAGTCATATAAAGAACACCTCCATTTGAGACATTTGTGGTGGGAATGTCACAACCTTCCTAGTTCTAAGATAAAATATATATTATACCATATCCAATTTATGAACAATTAAATATAAATGTATGTTTTGCTAAAAATTTAAAATAGTTTGCTTGAGCAGCCAATATGACAAATTTTGAAAATTAATTAATTTCATACCTGATGTATTGGAAGGACACAAAAGGGTAATATTTTCTAAGGATTAATTCTAATGGATAATACTTCAAAAAGTAAATGAGTATTTAATATTTTATTTAATACCTAAATTAATGTTCATAATCAATATGTTTTTCCAAACTTATATAATGGCACTATGTTAGAGCTAGATTATTTTCTTGGGTATATTACCATTATTATCCCTTCTAATTTTAAAGATAAGAGAACTTGGACTAGAGTGATGTGGCCTTGCATTCTTTTTTCTTTTAGTTTTAATGAAGTGCATAACCATACTGAAATATTTCTAATTAGTACGTGAAATCCTTCTTAGCATTGAGATATATTTCCAGTTTGTGTAACTATATATAGTATCATTTTTATGGATTCCAAGTTATTCCTCTCTTCCATAACCTGCCCTTTCTCCCGATGAATATCAAAGAATGCACCAATATCCTCAAGACATATGGGGAAAGAGCAATCCAATAGTCTATCAAGTAGGGCACATGTCTTGCACACAGCTAAACTGGGTTTAATCCTCAGACACCCATATGGTTCTCTGAACCTGCCAAGAGTAATCACTGAATACTACCAGGTGTGGCTCCATCATCAAAGTGGAAGAGAGAGAAAATATATTTTTCCTTATTTGTGACTATACCACTGTAACCTTTATTGTCACTTTTTTGCCCAAGACCTCCATCACTTTTCATGTTCTTCTTTCTAATTTAATTTGTTTTAAGATTGTTTTAAGTCTTAGGTCTCTTGTGTGGCTTAGATGCAGTCCCCTTTTGGTTACAATGACAGACTGGTTGTCAAGTGACTTGCAAACTTGGAAAAAAACAAAATAGGGGATAGCAGAAGAAGAATAAAGGAGGGGGAATGAGTGGGATAAAAGGATCGTTATAATGAGTTACAGTAATATACATTTACTGGGAGTCCACACCGGCAATGCTCAGAGGTTACTCCTGGCTTTACACTCAGAAATTACTTCTGGCAAACTTGGGAGACCATATGGGATGCCGGGATTCTAACCACTGTCCTTCTGCATGCGAGGCAAACGCCTAACCTCCAAGCTATCTCTCTGGCCCCTACATTTTCTAAGTATAATAGAGTATGCTTTAATTTTTTTTTGTTTGTTTTTGTTTTGGGGCCACACTCGGCGGTGCTCAGGGGTTACTCCTGGCTGTCTGCTCAGAAATAGCTCATGGCAGGCATGGGGGACCATATGGGACACCGGGATTCGAACCAACCACCTTTGATCCTAGATCGGCTGCTTGCAAGGCAAATGCTGCTGTGCTATCTCTCCGGGCCCGTGATTTAATTTACTTTACAGAGTCTAAGAATAACCACTGAAAAGAAGATTAATCCATGTGACATTTTTTTTCATAATAGTTGTGTTGCTCTTTATAAAATATAGCAAAAGAGGGAGGTAAATAAGTCCTTTGAGGTTAACAATTAAACCTTTTGCATCTTAGTGGAAAAGTTTCCGAGTAAAATACTGATCATCTTCTAATCCAACTATAAATATTTAAAGTAGTAGCATAATTGTATTTATTCTAGTTTTATCTTTCTTAATAGCCCTAGAATCTGATTTGTATCTCAGTTATCTTTTCAAAATATAAACCTACTTTTGTTTTTTTTTGTTTCTTTGTGCTTTTAATTGAAAATTCCCAACCAGATCATTCCCATTAATGAATATATTCTAGTATCTTCAGTCCTTTATTTTATTTCTTTAAAAAAATATCTAACCATCACTGTTAATGATCTTAACTTTTCCCCTTAATTTATAGAGAAGTTTAAAAAGTTACTTTCACCCTAGTTTTATGAGTAACATTATTATACGTTTTATTATATTATAACATTATATGTATCCAATATAAAATTCTGTGCCATGTGACACTAAAACTAAACTTTGATTACTTGTAGACTTTCTTGGACTTCAAAATTAATTTTTTTATTCTTTTTTGTTTGTTTTGTACCACAGCTGGCAATGCTTAGGGTTTATTCCTAGTTCTGAAAGATAAGTCTTGATGAATTTGGAGGATTATATGTTATGCTGAGGATTGAACCTGGGTCAGTCCTGTGCAAAATTGTGTATTATCTCTCTGGGCTCTCTGTTATATTTTAATCAGCTTTCTTAAATCAATTTTTCAGGTTTCACTTAAAATAATTTAATATATATTAAAACTATAGATATATAAAATATAGGATGATATTTAGTCAAGGAAATTCTATTTTGAATCCTTATACTAGTCAATAGATATTGTTTCTATTGAAATAGACTGAGAAAAAATGTGTTTGGACCCACTGATACTTTAAGTTTTCCAAAATGAGTGTTTGTTTAAACATTGCCCAAATAAAATTTCTATGAGACTAAAAATGTTTTATGGCTTTGTTGTTCAAAATGGAAGTGGCTAACCAGTTGTGCCAACATCACTTGTTGAAGAGGCTTTCCTTGTTCCATTTTGGATTTCTTGCCCCTTTCTCAAAGATTAGTTGATTGTATGTCTGTGGAACATTCTCTGAATACTCAAGTTTATTCCACTGATCTGAGGATCTGTCTTTATTCCAATACCATGCTGTTTTAATAACTATTGCTTTGTAATAGAACTTAAAATTGGGGAAAATAATGTCTCCCATATTCCTTTGCCCAAGGATTGCTTTAGCTAGTTGTGGGTGTTCATTGTTTCAAATGAATTTTAGGAGTGTTTGATCTACTTCTTTGAAGAATGTCAAAGGTATCTTTAAAGGGATTACAATAAATCTGTATAGTGATTTGGGGAGTATTGCCATTTTAATGATATTAATTCTGCCAATCCATGAGCAGGGTATGTGTCTCCATTTCCTTTTGTCCTCTCTTATTTTTTGAATCAGGCTTTTGTAACTTTTAAGGGCCAGTAATATGGACTGCCTGAGTTTAATCCCAGCTTCCTATGTGGTCCCTGAGCACCACCAGAAGTAATTCTGGAGTGCAACACCAGTAGTAGCTCCTGAGCTCCACTGATGTGGCCTCAAAACAAAACAAAGCAAATAACAAAATAGTTACTCTTGGCCCCAGTGCTATCATAGATTTGACAGAGGTTTTGAATTTTTACTTTACCACTTATTTTAATAGCTTTGTATGGTTTATTGGACTTCATGCTTGGTGTAGGCTGAGTAGAACAAAATATGCAAAATATGCAAAGAATATAAAGAAAAATATTCTACATATCCATGAAATTGAAATCAAATTGTTACTGCAGATCATTTTTTGGTTCTCCATCTTTCTTATCCTTTATCTAACCAATGTTTTCCAATATGATTCTCACCATGGCCTTTGTATTAAGATAGTGGGTAGACATATCAGAATATTTTAGAGTGACTTTTTCTTCCTTTAAATTAATATACCATTTGTATACATTTATAGAAATTTAACAAAACAATTATAAAAACAAAATTTATTATTTTAGCAAAACCATACTTGTGTGGTATCATTAAAGTGAAACTAGAAGAATAAAAATATATTAGTTTGTAAATATTTTACACTGTCAAAGTCTAGCTCAGTGATGTTCTATTTTTTGTGATTAGAAGGTAGCATCAAGAGACCTTAACCCATATCTATGACAACGGTAATAGAACTGATTGATTGCAACATCTCTGTTCAAATAAATATTGATCAAGTCAGGTCTGCATTTCCATGATCACTGACAGTCGTTTTGACAAAAGCCTCAGTCCTTAAACTAGCATATGCCAGGCAATACAAATGTTTTAAATGCACACGACTATAATTCACTTGTAATTATTCTTCTTAAAATTTCCTCTTTGATTTCCTAACATAGATTTTCTCTTAATTTTCTAAGTTCCTTGGTTAAAAGCTATTCCTTTTATAAATTTAAGTGATTGTATTTGTATTTTTATGCAATCAAAAGAGATAAAAAAGGATTAAAAAGAGAAAAAAGTTGCACTTGAAATTGTAGTTTGAGTCACAGAGGTAGGAGAGAAATGCTTATACAGTTCACAGAACTGGATATCAGTAGGCACTTTGCTGTATGCTCATGTTCAATTATTAACATAGTGAATATTTTATGTCTGATAGCTATAGCAAGACTATGACATTAATTTATACATAGTATAAAAAAAAAGAGCACCAAGGAAGAAAATGCTGGAGAGCTTAGAAAGGAAGACAAAAAAAAAAAAAAAAGAAAGATAGGCCTGATCAGAGAGATTTTAAATCAGGGGTCTCAAACTCGCGGCCCACGGGCTGTTTGTGGCCCTCCGTAAAACATTTTGTGGCCCTGCCCTAGAGGAATCTTTTTTTGTTTTGTTTTGTTTTAGTTGTTTGGGTCACACACCCCAATGTTCAAGGCTTACTACTGACTTTGCACTCAAGGATCACCCCGACTTTGCCTCCTGCGGGCCCCCAGGTAAATTGAGTTTGTGATGGCTATAGAAGAGGAAGTCAGCAGACATATCGCTGTGAAAATTCATGTGTTAATTTCTTTTTTCATTAATTTCTAAGCCTATCCACTCTCTCTGACTCTTGGGTGTTTAAAATCTGATATCATATTTTAGTTGCTGCATTAGAGCTCAGTGATTCTTTGTTCTTTCTTCTCTTTTGCTTTCCTCCCCTTCTTCATAATCTCTCCTCCTCCCCAACTCCAGGTTCCCTTTTCTTCCCCCAGCAGATTCTTTTTCATGCTGCCTTTCTCCCTCTCCTAAGAGTGTGTACTTAATTTCATGTTTCCTTTGGGTGCCTACTTTTTTGTGTTCATGGTGTTTTTTTTTTTTTTTTTTTTTTTTGTACTTGAGGGTTTCTGTTTTGTTTTCCCTTTCCTTTCATATCAGGAGCCTGTAGGAGCAGATTTTAGAGATACAGCCCCTACTGCAGATGCTGCTTTCTCATTATGGGTTGTGTGATGTTTGCTTTGGAACCTCTGAGAATGGTTGTCCTTCACATTTGTCGCCACAGATCTGTTGCCAAACTGCTACTTAAGTTGGTCCTGCAGTGCCGCACTGCATGCTGGGTTCTGTCTGTGTGAGTAAACTGAAATTTCTACCGGCACCAGACAGCATTAGAGTTGGCTTGAGAATTACTGTGATTCCCTTTGTGTTTCTTGTTTGCTGCAGAGTAACCAATGGCTAGCTCTGTCTGGCAAGAAATTCAGAAATATTGCTCATGTAGAAAGAAAAAGGTAGGCAGTTTACCACATTCTGTAATTAAAGGGAACAATGGGAGAACAAAGGAACTGGATGAATATCTCGTATTCTGCCTTTTATGTTCTGCAACACTGTTAACATACAGTCCTGTGTTCCGCCAAATATTTTCCTTCCTTTTGTAGCAGTGCATATTGCAGATTATTTCTGCATATGCATACAGATCCATATTCTGTTTGTACATGTTCAGTCTTTGCTATTTCAAAATATGTCTTCATTTCAGATGTTTATAAACTCACCAATGTCAATATATTATTATTATTATTATTATTATTATTATTTAAAGTTCCTAATAAGAAGAGAGTGTGATGCTAATAGGCTGTTGGCTGCTTTCTTTCCTGCAACTCAGAATTTCAACACAGTGTAAATCATATTGATGATTCACATCTTGGCAGATCTTATAAGTCCCGTGAAATGAAAGTAGAGCTAATAAAAATATTAAAGCCCTGATTGGGAATGTAGTGTTCGTGATTCAATAGAAATGCTGGATCTGTACAGCTCGTTCTCACTCACTTATGTGTCTCCTGGGCTGCGTAGGGCTTCCTTTTAGAATAAATAGAAAAGGCTCCTTTGCTCTTTCTGCAGCCAGGGAGCAAAATTAAGGAAGGCGGGGAATAAAAAGTCTAGAACTGTTAGACACTTGCTGGCTTAATTTCGCCATCACGTGTGAGCCTGGCTGCCTGCATCCCCCCAAGATCCACGCTGAGAAGGTGTCAGCGCCCTATTTCACATCTGCATCTGGAGAGATCTGTCTTATTGATCCAGAGCAGGGGAGGGGAGGTTGGGGACCTGGAGTGCAAGGTGAAGGGAGGGCCGACTGGCTACAGGCTCCCTGGAGCCCCAAGAAAGACATTTCCTCCAAGATGTCAAACAGCTGAGACATAGCTAAGAGGAAGTAGAAAAGTGGAAAGAAAAAAATAAATAAAAATAAGGCATTTCTACTGAGAAAGAGCCTGGAGGCAATTGCTTGTCTCTGCTTTTCCCACTTTTTTTTTCTTTCTCCAGCACACACCCCACTTTTATATTTTCTTTCTTTCTTTCTTTCTTTCTTTCTTTCTTCTTCTTCTTCTTCTTCTTCCTTCCATCATCTGACCTGCAAAGGCTAGAGTGACAGATCATGCAAATGCTGCAGTCCCTTAGGTCTGGGAGAGGGTGGATGCTAGACTGTGAGTTCATGTTAATGATGAGCCCAGTGCAAATCTCAGCCGCCGCCGCCGCCGCCGCCGCCGCCGCCGCCACCCCCTGCACACAGAAGCGCTCTGAGTCAGCATCAGATGCTTTGCCTCGCCCCTCGCGGGGTGTCTGTGAGCCCGTGTGCGCGCGCGCGTGTGCTCGGGCCTCCGTGTCTAGCCGAGGGGAGGGGGTGGCGTGTGAGTGCGTGGAGGGTAAAAGCCAGTCAGTCAGTGAGAAGCAAAGGTACGTTGGAGAGCAACTAAAAATCTGACTGATTTCCATCTTTGGAGCATCAGATGTATTCCCTAAGGAGGATGGGTCTCCGTGATGGGGGTGGTATAATTATGTTAATGTCATATTTATGGAGGGGTGAGATTTTTCATTCTAATAATTGGTTGAATGCTATGGTCAAAAATAGGGTAAAGCCATATTCAGTTTTAAGGAAAAGCATGGACTGTTATATCTTTAATTTATTTTTTTTGAGGGGGGACTGCTGCTTTGGGGGTTTGATTTAAAAAAAAAAACTATTGACTATTTTTAAGCCATAACTTTAGTATGGAAAAATCAAATGATAAACAGAAAGAGATCTTATATAATGATGCATTACATCATGGAGCAGAATATTTTAAAAAGTCTTGCAAGGCGAAGTGAAAAATCTGCACAGTGGGTGGGGGGGCAGTGGTTGAAAAAAGGGGTGTGGTACTAGGGTGGAGGAGGGGGGCAGTTAGCAAATATTTTGTTCAGCATAGCTTTCCTTGCAGCTGACTTGAAAATGGACAATTCACCTGTTCTACAGGAAAACATTCTAATTCTTTGCGTTTTGTGTGTTGTTTTTCTTCTTCTTCCTCCTCTTTTCCCTTTTAAGATCAACCACTTCAGAAGAACCAGATATTCCACTTCTGTGACCAGGACTTTTATGTTGTGGCTGGTCTGATTGTTTTACCCTGTTTTCTCTGATATTAAACCTTGGATCATTCCTAAAGTACAAGTTCTGTTCTTGAACCACAACCAAGGCTAAAAGATCGGAGGAGATTCAGTGAATATACAGGATTGGGATTGTATATTTTCAAAAAGTATTGAGCTTTCTAATGCAATTATTAAGAAAGACAATCCTTTTTTTTTTCTTCCGATGTTTCCAGAATTTTAAGTTACATGTTTATTAAGTGGCATTGCTCAAATAGCTACAGAGTATGCATGGAAATACTTTGCTGCCTGAATAGTTTGGAGATACAAAGAGAAAAAGCAAGCTTCAGAGGTATTCAATTATGACATGAAAAATAAAAGTTTTTGTTTTATACATAGATGCAACAGTATATATTTAAATCATATTAAATTGTTTTATGTCCTGGGCCCACCTAAACAGTTGTGCTGTATAAAGTGTATCGGAAAGCGAAATTTCAATTAAGGTCCCATCAGTTGGTATATAAGCATTCGTTAATGTAATAGAGGCTACCATGTTGCTTTACATATCTGTTAAAAACAGTTTAACGCATTTTTAATCTCTCTTTGGATCTAATGAAATTGCTCACGTATTCATTGTCTGCATTGTTTCTCATATTCATTAGTTAAGGTCTTGGTTAGTCTATAAGTGGTATTGGTAAATATTCAGCTTATCCTGTTTAAGATATCATATATTTTACGTATGTATTTTAATTAGTATTTAGAGGGAAAAAGTTTATCAGAAGCCATCTGTAATTTTTAAGATAATCTGATTACTGGAAGAAGAATTCTACTGCAAGAAACCAGACTTTTCCTAGTCCCTGAGACCCTAACTTGTGAGGTATTTTAGTAACATCACAAGTCAGGCTCTTGGGACCTAGGCGGAGGGGAACCAGCAGCTTTGGACCTTACTGATTGTCTGCAGTTACCACCAGAACAAAAGAACATACATAGATTCTGCCTAGGAGAAAAGAACAATGATCTTCTTTATAATAAGCAATGTTTTCATCATAGCCCACCCCCAAAATAATATTTTCAGAAGCTATTACAGAGTTGCACTAAAATAGCATGTATATTCTATTTTAATGATTATTAAAAAAACAGTAACTGTAAGAAGCAAAACTAAAACACAAGTGTCTTTGGTATATTTTAAAATGGTTAATCTTGCGAAAGTATACTTCTTAAGTTAATAATAAAGAGTGGTTTATATTTATACAGTTGTTTGTTGCATATCAATATATACATTGGCTTTTAAGTAAATTCTATATGCCTTCACTTAACTATGGCTCAGAATATGTACATATATGACTATAAACATCCTTGAGGCCTAGCAATATGATTTGCAATCTTCTTAGTGACCCTATTTGATTTTACTATTGATATAAGAAGATTGCTGTTGATATGTGTTTTTTATTGTTAATGTTTTTCTTATTCTTTTAACAAGACAAAGTACTTAAATATGTTCTTATAAAGAGGCATATTAGTTTAAGAGTGGGACATGTTATTTAAGCATGTTAAATAAATAAGAAATAGATGGTACTTTTTAATTTTTACATTTTACTTTGCATATGTCATGAGACAAAAATGAGTATATATTGGGGTTAAATGAGTATATATTGTTCATCAAGTTAGAATACTCTGACTCACTTATTAGGTATGAATATGAAGTACATTTTTAGTATTATAAGAATGTTAGTTTTGTAAGTGGCACTCCTTTCATTAAAAGTGATTTTACATTTTAGAACAGTATTGCCAATATTATGCCACAGGAATATTTGGAATAGAATCAGTATAAAAGTAATTAAATATTTTGTTTTAAATATTATTATCCAATATGGAGGTCAGAGGCACTTTATAATAGAAGAAACAAAATGATTTCATTTTAAATTATATGACTTTATATGCACTATAAATTAACATGTGTATGCTGCATTATTAAAATAAAATTATCAAAGTATTTAGGATACTATATGGAGCCTTTGCTCACCTTTTTGTTGCATTTGTTATAGCTTTATCTTAATTACAAATCACCACAAGTGATATTGTTTTGAAGAAAAATCTATATAATAATCATAGAAAGATTATTCTCTTGTATAATGCACTAATAATGTGTTTTAGCATGTATCCACATACCTCTATAATCTAATCTAATAATATTTTATCTTATTTATCGAGAATTGGAATACTTAATTGTATGTGTATAAGAATATATGCTGTGCTTTAAAAGTTCAAGTGAATGGGTGTAAACAGTAATATTGTAGTATTCATTTGTTATTTATTTTAACTTTATTCTTATTGTAATTAAATATTTTAATAATATAAACTTCTTACTAGAAATATCTATGTGTGTGTGACTACAAGTGCACAGCAACTTGATTCTAGTCAATAGCACCATTTACACAATGAATCAGAAACTCCTTATAGAATACAATTTCACACTTAAGTGTGTGATGACACATACCTTTTTTAACATAGTAATAGTATATTAAAGATGTTCCATCAATTGAGTTCCAAAATAATGTAAAAGATAAGATGTGTATTGGCGATCCTGTTAACAGAAAAAGCTATTGTTTCAATGCCAGATTTTACTGAAGGCAGGACACAAGTACAGAATTGAAAATGCAATGATGTTTATCTTCCCCACAAACATATTTAAAAGATGAATTATTTACCAATTTTGTGCATTTTTGAGCTTCTCTGCTTTACTCCCAGTATCTGAACTGTCTTTTCTGAGATCATCACTGAAAAAGCTTTTCTTTTACACCATAAAGGTGAGTAGTCATTTATGTGGGTGACTTTTGTTTATATAAAATACGTTGTGCTGTATATGAATATATCGGTGCACTTTTCCTGCATTTATAGCCTACTGTCACCAGATAATATTGTTTAGGGACTGTCAAATATGATTTAGAAAATAAAATCGTACTAAGCTTAAAATAAATGGAGAGATCTACAACAAAGAGTGAGAAAATGATGTGTGTTGCATACCAAAAAAGCAGTGATATTAACAATTCGATGGCTTCCTGGTTGGGAGACCAGGCTGAGCCAGACGCATATATTAAAGGCTGTCTGCTATCGATGCAAGCTTGCTCAATGCGGTGGAAATGAGGAATCACCCCTTTTCTGACACTAGTTTATTTTACATTTTCATTTTGAAATAGCAAATCCCTGTTTTACATAAATATACTAAGTCCTGCTTTGATTTTTTTTCCTTCTCACATGATTTGCTAATCTACTGTGAGCTTTCAATTCCTTTAAAAAATACATATTGTCACTCACCTTATACATCTATCAGAGACTGAAAGGATGTGTAAATTTTCCCTTTGTCTCTTTTGCATTGCTCTGTGAGTATTCTGATATGAAATTTTTGAAACTTCTAATCTCTGTAAAAAGACATCAGTTTTCTAGCATGCTTTTTCTTGAAGCCTTTTAGGATCCATCAAAACAACCACTTCTGGAATATTGCCAAATCTATATATGATTATATTTCATTTCAAGGTGTATAGGATCAATATCTTTCTAAGTGTAAAAGTCCTTAACACTTCAGTAGTCCAATAGCTTTAAAAGAGGTATAGCAAAATCCCTAAGTATTTGAAGCATTAGATTACAATAATAATGTCTAGAAGAGGAATGTGTATCTCAGGAGGATTTCAGTACAATTAATTAGTAATTAAATTGTAAAGGTATATACTACCTTAAATTCCTCCTCAAATGGTCATGCTAGTACGCATGTCTAGGCCTGATCTAATTCATCTGATAAAAATGTAAATGGTATTACAGGCTGTCATGTTTGACTGAGTTTTGAGAAAAGCAGTACATAAAGGGTTAGCTAACGCCCAAATTTTTCTCCCATGTACTCTTGCAGTGCAGCCTACATTTCGATAGGCAGAATATGCAGGCATCATTTGAGTACTTGGATTCTTTTGTTTAATGTCTTACTAGACTTTTGACTTAGCATTCTAAATACACTGCTCCTTAAGACTGTATTTGCAAAGAAAAAACAAAGTTTATAAAAGACAGAACTCTTCTAAATTTTGGGACTATTGTAAGCATTTTTAAAACAGACATTTTGATGTATTTCTGAAAATGAATAATTAGTATGCAGAATCCTAGGTATTGATAGGAACTCTGTTGGCTTCATATTTAGTTCATTCATATCTTTGAATGAACAAACACAATGAGCTATTAGTGCCTGTTTTATTCTGTATATTGTCCACTTTAAAAAGTCCATATATACAAAATAAAAATTAATATATCACCATAAAACTATTCACACTTTTTTCCAATGAGCTAGTTCATGTTTCATTGAATGTTTCTTTCCCCATCTCATTTTTATTTGCCTAGATTAAATGTTTCTTTATCATAGAAAGTTTATGGCTAGCCAGTAATATTATTCTGTATAAAATATTTTACTGGTGGAGCTTAAAAGAAAGTTAAATTTGAAGATAATAGAAATGAAGTAAATATAATATTATGTAGTTAGGTTTTTATATGACCAATCAACTATTTCCAGATATATCTTATGGATAATATTAAAGTCAACAATTACTTTACAGTAAAATAAGAATTGTTGGTAAAGGTAATTTGACTTAGTTTTTTACCTTAAAAATTTCTAAATAAGCAATGGTTAAATGACTGTGAGCTATATGTTGTTCAACTGAATGACAATGATAATAATAATAATGTCTATGTATCACCTTGACCTTATAAGTGTATGTTTGATTTTATTGTGTGTAGGTAGATTTAACCATTACTCTTTTCTAAAAAGTTTCTCCCTCTCTGTTGTTAGGTGTGTGATGATTTGTGAAACCTGTGACTATTCTATGGATTCATCTTTCCTTGATTTTTGAATTAATGTTTTCTAGGCCATGAATCAACAGCCCTATTTTATACATTCAAATTGGTAGGTCTTACTGAAACTCTATATTTATCTGTGGATTTTAAGAAATTAGAATTTAAGTGTTAATAGTGCTTTTAATGTTCAAATATCATCTTTATGAAATTTGGGTAGTGTTGAAAGTAGCCAATGGAAAAATTGGTGTTAAAATTTTTTAAATGTTGTTTTTGTCATATTTGAGTTCTTAGTTATTGCTGTGTTACACATCATCCTAAAACTTAGCCTGTGCAATTGTAAACCTTGCTGAGATTTCTACATTAGACAACCTTTTTTTGTTGTTGTTGGGGGATTACACCACAGTTGGTTCCTCTCACTTTTCTCTGTCTTCCTGCCCCCCTCCACCCAACATGGAGCCTTTTCAACTTCTTCAAAGAAATGGGGGTTGGGGGATGTAGACTCTTTATTAATGGCAGAAAACAAACTGGCTGCTGGACTTCCGAGGCAGCCTTCTAATAATAAAGCAGGGTAGGCCTTACAACAAAGAATTCTTGAATGTACAATATATATAGGGAAGCCTATTTAAATTCACCAGAGGGGCTTAGAAGACAAGCAGCAGAAAGTTTAGAATTCAATTCAAGCCATGCCAGAAAATGAAAATGTACTTAAAAAAGGATTTCTGAAACAATTGTTCAAAGACATGTCAACTTTTAAGGTTCTTTCACAATAATGAAATTTGTACTCTAATTTCTGTGGTGACTTTTTCAATTAGAGAAGAGAAAAAAAATGATTAACAGGATCTCAAAAGAACTGCATCTCATATTCAAAGGGAATGTGTTTTCTTTCCATAGGGTGTGCTCAAGTGAGGACCACCTAGTATACAGACTAAAATCACCCAAATTCATACATAAGACCAGGAGATGAAGTATTTTTCCCCTCATTTAGACATACCATAACAGATGTATTCTTCCTTTTTTGAAAACTATTCATATATTCTTTGTAGTTTATCTCCTTGCTATCATTCTATGAATTATAATCATTTTAAATGAATGTAAAAAACATTTAGAAAATAAATCTCCAAAAAAGTACAACCCCTTCACCAGTGCAACCATCCTGCCACCAATGACCCCCATTACTGAAACCCAACTACAAACATATTTCTAACCATAGTGCTTAAATAAAGATGTTATTTTAAAGAGTAAAGAAGCCCAAATAGAAGTTAAAAAATTGAAATGAAAAGACTATTCATAAACTTGGTATAGGGCAGGTTTTTGATGACATAGTGCTAGTGAATTTGTTAATATATAGTAATTTTTAGTTAAACAAACTTGAAACATAACGCTATATTATTTCAATATAAAATCTAGTAAAGTGATCAAATTCGAAAAGAACAAATGTTGATTAAATAATATTAGTTCTCTGTTGACAAATTTTTGAAAAAATCAAAAATATTTCTAATTTATCTAGTTTAGAAAACACTCTAAATACCTTATCTATAATTGTTGTGAGTCTAGAAGCAGTACCAACATCTATGAAAATTTTTTATTAGTCCTAATATTGAGAATAAAAGTACATTTATAATGTTTATTTAAGTCTAGTTCAACCTTGACTAAGGAATATAATTCCTAGCAGCATTTTTTCCTAATTACTTCTCTTAAAAGTAACAAATTATATTAGAGAAAGATCATCATTATTTACCTCAGGGATTATAAATTGTAAAGAAATTATAAACAGTAACCCTCTAGAGGCACATTTGTTTTGCCATCCTGGAGAATTATTTAAGAATCAAGCCCACATGAATTTGACAGTTTATAATCATACTTTATCATAAAAAAGCTACTGGTTCATTATTTCATACATTAATGTGCAAATAAAAGTTGGAAATAAAAAAATGCTTGAAGAATGAAAACTGATTCATACATGAAACCACCATAGTAATCAAGACTTGATCAAAATTTGATTTCAAATTTCATTCACTATTTAGAGAAATGTCAGATTCATGAATATAGATATTAGATGCTTAATGATAAAAGTCATTATTACCTTTAATATACAGGTGTACCCTAAGTCATATTTTTCTAATTAACTAATCTTCTTTTTTATGTTTCCTTGCTTGATTGCTTGATTGTTTTTGTCTGGTGTTAATTGTAGGAGATATTTAGGCCAGGCCCAGTGATATTCAGGGCACTATCCTGACCCTCTTCTCCTGGGTCAATCCTGGAGGTGCTAATGTTCATGATGTGATGCCATAGATTAAGCCACGTTCATTCAAAACAAGCATGTGTCTTAATGCTAAAACTATTCATTAGTTTCAATGATATTTTTATTCAGTATTTTAATAGGTCTACAAAACTGACCTATCATATAATCCAAGTAAAAGTCTTAGCCCTGCTTACTAACATCTAAGATGCACCAAGTGAATATTATTTTACATTGTTTAGGTAAGAAAACTATTATCCAACTTTGCTCATTGATTTTTGGTCATGGAAGTCACTGAGTGCACATTCTATGAGAGGTGCACTCCTATGATGCAGACAGTATTGTGACATCACTTCAGCTCCACAAGTTCAAAAATTATAAAACAATTTATTAAATGTCTTCTGCATGCCAATTATAGAAAAGAGAGGACAATTCTGCTCTTAAGTAGTTTATAATATACAAAAATGTTTCTCATTTACCCAATACTTTATTGCCTCTTTTGTGTGAATTGCCTTCTCATAAATCCTGAAATTTGGCATTAATTCTTCCTGTTTTACCTATGTGTATCCTATATGACTTGGCCTTTTCTCTGCAAATATAATGACTATAAAGGTTTCTTTTCTTAAGTGAACAGGGATATTCAAGGTTTAACTGTGTTTAGAATCTATTGATATTATATTTTTCAGTCAAGAAATCTAAGAAAGAAAATCATTTTAGCTTGTTTAGTACATTACTGTTATTATGGGGGGGTCACACCCGGCAGCGCTCAGAGGTTCTTCCTGGCTCTGCACACAGAAATCACCCATAGCAGGCACAGTGGGACCATATGGGATGCTGGGATTTGAACCACCGTCCTTCTGCCTGCAAAGCAAATTCCTTGCCTTTATGCTATCTCTTCGGCCCCATTACTAATATTTTTAAAATCAATTTTATGTTGGGTAACTAAAAAATCAAAACTATCTTATACTGCATGGACAAAATATGGGGCTGGAGAGGTGGTGTAGTGGTAGGGCATTTGCCTTGCTTGCAGCTCACCTAGGAGAGACCTCAGTTCAATCCCCTGGCATCCCATATGGTTCCCCAAGCCAGGAGCGATTTCTAAATGCACAGCCAGGAGTAACCCCTGAATGTCGCTGGTATGGCCCAAAAACCAAAAGAGAAAAAAGGAAAAATGGAATCAGTATATACATTATCTTGTCCTCCTTCTCTTTTGCTCACACTGTATGTCCTATTTCACCCAGATCCTCTTTGCCTCTCCCTCTCTTTTCTTTTCTCATCTCTCCCACTACCTCCTCTAAGGCCCTGGTGTTGACTTTAATCTCAGGTGGACTCTATGTAATAGCAGCTGGCATTCTAGACTCATGCATTGTTTTAAGAACTTGTGATTTCAGAAAGAAAAATAATTAAAAGGTTCTCTGTATTCCTGGGGCCGGAGTGGTGGTACAAGTGGTAAGGCATCCACCTTGCCCAAGCTAGCCTAAGACAGACATCGGTTTAATCCCCTCATATGGTCCCCCAAGCCAAGAGCAATTTCAGGAGCGATTTCTGAGTGCATAGTCAGGAGTAACCCCTGAGCCTTCACCAGGTGTGGCCCAAAAACCAAAAAAGGAAAAATATTTAAAAAAAGTTCTCTGTATTCCAACATCAATTTCTCTTTTTCAAAAAACTCTATTGGTCCCATTGGATAGATAGAGCTATGATAAAAGTATGATAAAAGTATGATAGAGCTATTTTTCTATCCAAGTGAGATTTACTAAGTTTGCACAGTTGTGTGGAGATAGAGAAAGACAATTAGCTAGCAAGGTTAGTGTCAGTCTAAAAAAGGCTGAAAACAATTCCAAACCAGGAAAAGGAAAATCAGGACTTTAAACTTTGAAATTCTCAATCATTAAGTATAGTGTTATTGTATGGGGGTCTGCCAGACATGTTCATCTCAGTGCACTTTAGTGGAGCCTTTGGCGGTTAGGCAATCATAAAGTTATTCAGCCCAGATGGCTCTGTATAGCATAGTCACTATAAATCACCTGCAGCAGCAAATCTCAGTGCTGCGTATCATGAAGATTAATTATGTTTTCTTAACCATTTCCATGATCATTTACTATATGGTATGCTTCAGGAAATCAGCATTTGCACTTATTTAGGAATGTGACCTTTTAAAATTATTTAGAACTATTAAAAATAGGAGTCGGCTGAAGAAGAGATGGTGATTTTTATTTGGTTTCCAGTGTCTACTCAGTCACAGTATGTTTAGGTCATTCCGATAGATCCATTTTTTAACTTTTCTACTTTTAACTTCCAGTGTTAGAGAACATTTTGTTGTTCCATCTTTTACTCAGATACAATTGATATGACATTATCTGAGTTTTAGATGTATATTAGTATAATGACTATATATAACTCCTAATTAATATTCATCATAATAGTTCTATTTTTTTAAGAAATGTTTTCATGTTTACTTTTTCGCCACTTCCATAGTTTTGTACAATATTAGCTGTAGTCACTATATTGTATATAATCATATTATTACTTTTTAGTTTATTATTATTCTTAAAAAATGTTTCATTTCTGGGCTACAGATAAGTATAGTGGGTAGGGCATTGATTGTTATAACATTGACCTAAGTTTGATGCCAGGAACCCTATATGGTCCCCCGAGTACTTCCAGGAGTGATCCCTGCATGTAAGAGCTGGGAGAAATCACTGAGCACTACTGGCTCTGGTCCATTTCTTTATTTAGTTTGAAAAAATTTTAAAACTTTAGATGTAAATTCATAAAATCATATTTACATACATGTAAAAAATAAACAGAAGAATACCCCTGCTATTTATTATGGAATGGGCTGGGAAGTTTTAAATATTCTGCTCTTAGAGTTATCATTTAGGGATATTCCTCAACAAGAAAATGATTTATTTATTATTATCTTAATATAATATATAATCATTCTAATTCAAAATCATTCTAATGCAAAACAATTTTAGGTTTTGTGTATGTGATGTAGATGAACATTGCCACAATATATAAATTTTAAAATTTATAATTCTTCTTAATTAATCAAATCACAAATTATACTATGATTTCAAGTATATTGAAATAAGTTGTTATACTTGGAATATTTGTTTATGCTTCACTTATGAATATTTTTTTCAAGTGTCTGAAATATAGATTGTCATAAATAATGTAAGTTAGTCTATGAAACTATGTTATCTACTTTCTCCCACAGTGCTTATTTCCCATAAAGTAAATCTTCTAGATTGTATTTTATCATTTCCTTATCAAGATAGAGAGGGTGAATCAAGGTTTTAGTTAAACTTTCTTATTGGGCAAGAAAAGCTATTTCTGGAAAGGGCAACTATTCCAGACATTGTACCATGACTCCAGACAATCAACAGCAACTATCACTTTGTCTTAGTCCTAAAACACAATCTTAGCCAAGGCTGACATTTTGACATTTTCAAGAAAAGGAAATGATCTGTTTTGAGTGGAAATCAATTTCATTTCACAAATCTTGGCTTACTATTTCAAGATTTTATTGTTTGTTCTTGAGACTTATTTGAGATTTTCATGATTATCAGAGAATTATTATAATGTTTTATGTGATATCTCTATAGCAACATTCTTTCATTCTAAATTTGTAAAAATCTCTGTTCAGTTTGTAAGAAAAAATGCCAATAATCTCAATTTTATTTTTATGGTGATGCATTAATAGTTTTAATGTCATTTCTGGAGTAGTTTTAAACTTCACACAAATAGGTATCAGACTTAGACTTCTCTAGGTAAGTGTTCTTTAGAACACATACTTCTCTAAAAAGTGTTTTTCTGTTTCTTATGCATGAAAAGCAGGCTTATATATTTTAGAATTTTTGAATAATAACGGGAATTTATAGGAAGCTATAGTCTCAAAGTCTCCTCAGTTTGAAGGGAGAAGCTCTCCCAAGAGTTCTCAGGGGATCCAGGCACCATAACTGACCACATTCATCAAGTTATGTGGACCTGTTGGTTCACTCTTGATTTCACAACTCAGTGTTTTTGGGGCTAATACTAAAAGGGGCCACAACAGATACCTTGTCTTGGCTCAGTGATGTCTGGACCCATTAAGACCACACCAGTGGTGAAAATGAGGCTTAATAATGACACCCAAATGAGCAAGAGATGGGGTTTGGGGTATTGAAACTTGAGCTTTGGGTTCTAAGCATTCCAGACATGTGCTTTAGTCCATTGAGCTGTATTCTTGGAAATCTGTTTCCTTTTATTTACAATTCAAGCCAAGTAGTGCACGCACGCGCGCGCGCGCACACACACACACACACACACACACACACACACACACACACACACACACACCATTTATGTTTAATGTTCCATTTAGCTCTTTAGGGAACTTGGTTGTTCTATATTTAAAATTATATTTACCTACTCTATAATGTTATAAGATTTTCCATCTTTGGTAGAATGCTTGTGCTTAAAACAGTAGAAAGGAAGAAATGTCTCTGTTTTGTTTTGTTTTGTTTTGTTTGTATTGGGTCCACAGCCAGCTATGCTCAGGGAATACTGCTGTCTTTGCACTGAGAAATCATTCCTGGCAGGCTAGGGAAACAATATGGGATGCCAGGGATCAAACTGTGGTCAACCATGTGCAAGGTAAATGCCATAACTATTGTACTACTACTCTGGCCACTGCTTCCTTAGAATTGTTGCTCTCCTATTCTACAATGGCTAGTGAGTTTTGAATTTTCTAAGACTAGTTATTAAAGAAGAATTTTGATAATGCCTCTCTCTACTTTGTTCGATCTGGAAAGATAAACACAGCGCCTAAGTGACTTGCTTTTATAATCTTCATTTTTAGGTTTAAACTTTATCCCAAGCATCACTTATAAACGGGATGACACCTTCATCAATCATTTTGTTGTATAATGCCTTAAAAGTAATGTTGCAGAAATGTACAATAGGAAACTCTCAACTCTGTAATTTTTATTGACCTATTTATTCCCAAAACGGAAACTTAGATTTAAAGAACTTGATGCTAGGCATGTGTAAAATACAAAATAAAATAATCACACCTTTTTGTGTAATATATATTTTTATAAAAAGTAAAAACTATTAAAATGTGACAAATTCAGAGACAATCCAAAAATTGTATGACTATTCAAGAAGAAGGATTTGCTTTAATGGTTGTAATTCAAGAAAAACTTACAGAGAATACTGAAGTGAGATGGTCTATGGCCTAAGACAAATAGTAATCAATTCTAGCAAAGATAATGACAGTTCTTGGGGTCAAGAGAAATATGCTACATGTGCAGCTATACATAAACAGAAATTAGTTATATTTTCATTGTTTTTTAATGGGGAGCATATTGATGAAAATTCTTACTTGACAGTGAACTGAAATAAGCTTGTGAATATCATATATACATTTTCATTCCATTGCCTTTAGAAAATTTTAGAGTTCTTGGACAACTGCAAAGATAAAGACGTTAAATGCATCTTTGTATTCAGTATAGCATAAGATCTCAACCCAAGTGATTTATGATAATTACTCATAAAGTGTTATAGAGGTACAATACTTTTTCTAATTTGTAAACTTTTACTCAGAGATTTTGAGTAGAGCCCATGCCTCTCAAGAGCACTTATCTTTGGTGGTGAAGAGTTGGTTTACACCTAGCAGTGTTCAGGGTTTATTCCTTGCCTTGTACTTCCATGGGTCAGACCTAACAGTTGTCAGAAGACCAATTGTAGTGCTGGGTATCAAATTATAGTGCACAGCATACAAGACAAAGGCTAACCATGTACTAACTATCTCTCTCTTGTATGGGTATAATATTTTAATAAAAATTCATAGCTTAATATATTTAAATTGATAAAGAGTTGGGTATATAATGTTAAACTGAAAGATATTGGAGAATATTATGACAAAGAAAGAAAAAGAGGAAATAAAAAGAACTTGAGATTTCTAATCTAGAATCCAAATATTCCTTGTTCTTTGAGATTCAAAATTTCCATACTATTAAAACTTCCATACTATTAAAAGAAATATTTTGAGTGAATTTTCACGTCCCTAGTGAAGGAAATCTATGGTATTTATAAACTGTTACTCAATGAATATAAAAGCCACTACAGTTGTATATTATGAAGGATAATTTATATAAAAGGGAAGTGGTCCATTTGAAAAAATCTATAACTATGATAAAGGGAATTTAATTTATAAGCATAATATATAGGAATTCAAACTGTCAAGAAAGAAAAGGCTATCAGGTGACACTAGGATTTGCTCTAGAAGGGCAAGAAGTGCAATAATCCTTTTGTAGACAAACCAGCATCAGATATCACTTGGTTCCTCTTTCAGTGTATGGGTCTGTGGTATAATGAATGATGGATTTATAGAAGAAATATGTAGATGCCAAACACTCAAACATTTTGAACTGATTACATAACTTTAAAAATACTTCTGAGAGGTTGGGCTATGGTTCAAATGGTAACACATACATGCTCCTCTAAAACTTTTAAGTGTAGCCCTTACTAAAAAAATAAACATTAAACTTATAAATCATTCTCTCAGGTTTGGGGAAATAACTCAGAGGGCTGGGCAGCATATGGAAACCCTTGGTGTAGTTTCCAGTCCTGCAGGGCCTCTGAGCACAACTGGTTTGTGCACTTGGCAGCCTCATGTACCATGAGACCATAATTATTGAACTAGGAGCCAGTTATCATATGAGAGAAGTGTTCATATTTTCTCTATCTCTCCATCATTGCATAGCATTCAATATTTTCCTAATCATTGATAACTTTCTCTTAAATTGATAAATGTCATATATTCCTGATATATTTTGGTTTAATCAGTGCCAATAATCTTACTATTGAGTATTTATTTAACTACGTACTCATGTGTTTTACTGAATTTCCTTTTATGCCCTTTTTACTAATTTAAATAGCATTTATATAAATGTATTCAAAGATATGTTGTGATTCCATGGGAGATTATTGGGGGCCATTTCTATTATCTAGGAGTGTGAGTAAGTAAAGGTGGCTGTAGAAATTGAAAACTGTTGAATATAAAAATATAGAATCTAATACAATAGACTATAAATACAATATTTAGAATATAAAACTTCTCCAAAGTAATTTTTCAAAAAAGGATGGAATAAATCCGGAGAAGTTTCACATCTTTAAGAAACATCAAAAAAATATCTGACAAAGCTTGACAATATAGTGGAGTTTCATAGTAGACAAAACACCAACTACAACTAATGGTAGAGTCTTAACAACCTGGCTGTCTGTTAACAAATTTATATTGTTTTAATACTGAGAGAAGAATTTCATGAAGGTTTTAGAGGGAAAAGAGCAGTGCCCAAAGAGACATGTTTATATTAGCAAACTTTAATGAGAAATAGAAGAACCCAACTACATTTAGTAAGTTAAAAAAACTATGTGAAGTGTTATCTTATATACTAATTGTTTATATATTCTAAAATTCTAAAATATCCCAAACATTTAAAAATATCAGAGTAATAACTATTTCTACATTTTCCTTTTGCTTTCTGCTGAGTAAATTGACAAACAGAAAATTGTTAACTTATATGTGTGAAGTAGTTTATTAAAGTGTAATATACAATTCCATTTATATTTTTAAACTTTATCAAGACCATATCATTTTATTTATATACAAATAATGAAGCATGTGATCCTTTGAAGATAAAGGGCCTATTTATTTATAAATTCAGTCAAAGACACTTTTTAGAACATTTTCCATACATATACTTTAAAACTGTAAACTTAATTTTGATTAGTATGTTAGGATCAGCTACAAAGAACTTTATTTTTAATTGAAATTTTATTGTATTTTAGGCTATAATTGAAGAGTACCTAAATGCTGGAGAGAGAACATATGCTTCCTTCCAAAATTGCTGGAGAGCGATATATTTACTTATGAATGTTTGACATATAATTTAATTGAAATAAAAAGACACATATGTATACCTATCTACAGAATACAGGCATAGTAGATGGTGCTAAAGAAAATGGTGATAAATTGTTATAGGAAAGATTATGCTACTTAAAATATTAACATATATTTTTAGAATCATAAAATAAAAGAACACCATATATAAAAGTGTTATTTATTTCTTTGTCATGTTTCCAATATCTTTCCTGGGAATTTAAGTGGAATAGACAATCCAATGAAATCTCATGCTTTGCATCATTATTGAGCTCATATCTGCAAGCTAATCATGTGTGATAAGGCTGAAATGTAAAAGCATTCGAATCAATAGCTCTTTCAGATGTTTTCTGATAAAATTGCTTTATTTTCTTTTCAAATTAATTAATTCATTTAAGTGTAGAGAAGAAAACCTTATTTATATTAAAAGTAACAAGAACGAGACAGTGTATTGATCTCTATTGTTGGCATCTTTTCAACAAAAAATTTCCTTTTAATAATTAGATATCCAAAACATCTATCTTAGAAAGGGGTATATTTCTGGCTCTATTAACTTGTAAATAAATTTAGTTAATGTCAGGAGCAGAAGTTAAATTACTTCTACTAGAAATATATCTGAAATTTTCTTTTTCCCTTTGATGTTACTTTTTTGCCCCTCCTTTTATCATCTTTCAATTCTAATTCTTTCTTGTATCTAGAAAGTAGTATAAAGTCATGAGAGATCGTATATTTTCATTTTTAAATAATTATATACTGAAAATATTATGGAACATGGTCTGATGAAATGTTGTTAAAAGGTATAACATTTAAAAAATTCAAACAATCATTTGTGACTTTAATATATTGGCAAATTTTAGGCTACTTTATTAGTCATATTTCTCCCAGAAGAAACCAACTTTTTATTTTGTGTTTTTGCATTGGCATTACTGCAAAGTCATTCATACTTATGAAAAGGATATTAATCAAATCTTCATTCCTTCCTCTACAATTTCCAAACTCAGTGTTTAATGAATTAGTTAGACTAAATAAAGGAACTGTTCTATATCTATTTATTTCCACATATATCTAGGAGATTCTAATTTAGCTTTACAATGGAATACTAAGCTCAAGTGATAGCATTATATACTAGATATGTCTTATTACATCATTAATGACATCTCAAAATTGTCAAATATGTTGAAATCCGGTAATTGCAGCTGACAGGCTTTAGTATGATTTGACTCCATTGGGAAAGATTAAAAAAGAAAGAAAGAAAACGAAAGTAATAGGCTCCTCTGTTCTCGCTCTGAGTGCATATGACTATATAACAAGTTCTTGTTTCTTCTGCTAATATTTTCAGTGGGATTTTATTTTCAAGATATTCATGATAACTGGCTCCTGAAGTTTTCAAATGCAAAAACTATACCATCTCCTGAATTCAGAAATTCAATGCTGTTCCAGAAAGAACTACAAAGATAAACTGGCAAGAAGAAAAATGACCCACCTGGCAGGGCTTATCTCCCTCTAATGTTTAATTCTTAGCTCAACATTCCAGGAAATAACATCACTTGAAAGTTTATACAGAGTTCACAAAGAAAAATTATTTCTCTGCTATCATTTAGTTCTACTCCTACTGCTTAAAAGGCAAATATTCCTTAACGCCCCCCCCCCATTTTTTTTCTAAAAAATACGTAGAAATAGGTTGGAAATACAAGGATATAGAATTACTTGAGTTTCATAGACAGAAAAGTTATTCATTAGGATGATTAAAGTCAAGAATCCTTAGCCTTTACTTCTGCTTTATTTGTATTTGGAGAGACTATAGGGGAAGAAGAAAAAGAGGAAGCTTATGTCTGCTCTCTTCCAAATGAATTCCTGTTAGCCATTTACTTGTGGATTATTTTTTTCAGCCCAGAGGACATTGTAATTGTTCTTTTTGTGAATCTTAGCAGTATTAAAGTGAATTGACAATGGCCGGCATGTAGAGAATCACCAGGTTTTCCCGGGCAGAGTCACTTGTCCAAGATCAAACGAGCTGCAGCACTTTTAGGGTTACTGTCTCCTTCTCTTCCTCCGTTTTCTCAACCACAGTGGAGCTTTTTCCAGCGTTGCCATGGTAACACTATATCTGGCTGCAAGCTCTGTCGTAAGTTATTGAACTGAGACTGGCTTTTGGTTTAGCAGATAATTAGGTTCTGTCTCACAGGTTCATTTTCCTGTGACTGGGACGTGAATATGACCTACAGCTGGCCTCAATTTCAGTGTCACAGGCAAAACTTTAACCCTTCCGAAGCTCCCCAGGCTCTGACTTGGTTATTGGAGGGAGTGCAGTTCACCCACACCTTGAAGGGAATTACCAAGTCTCAATTTTAGCTTTAAATTTTATCAGTACACTATGGAAAATATGGTTAAGGGTGTAGTCTATTTTTGAAAATATAAATATACCAATATTGGCATACCTATACTTGTGTTACTAAAGATTGCTTCTAATAAATAAAGCTTAACTATGGGCGCTCTTGTCTCCTGCTTCTCTAATAAATGATAAGTCATGTTGCACTTTAGGTGTTATAGTGTTTTCAAAAACCATATTCACAAAAATATTCACATGGACACTTATTCTCAGTTTTCAGAACTGTCTTCCCCTCCCCTTTAAAAACGCTTGGTTTAGGGAACATTTCAAAGTTTATTTTGAGTCAAAGGCAAATACATGTCACTACTTTACTACAATGCCTAAATGTCTCCTCAATGCCTGGAAAGCTAGCAAAGGTCTGCCCTTTGTTTAGGAAGAAGAAAGAAAAACTTGGGGAACAGATAGTGAATTCACAATAGCCAGCCAACACAGAGAGATATGGGGTTAATATAAAATGGAGTGCTTTATATTTCAAACAATAACAGTGACCTTCTAGAAAATATGCTCCAAATGTTAGTGTATTCCACTTAAACTGTATTAAGAAACAATAAGAATAAAGCAAGAGAAAGTTGACCCAGTGTAATTAAAATATGAGTTAGAAATAAAATAAATCCCATAATTTAATTGTCTGGGAGTACATAAGACTGCCAATAAATGTAAGTAAATTTTGTTAAAATGAACATTTATAATGCTCATTGTTTTTGTTTTGTTTTGTTTCTTTATAATGAAACTGTGTGGGGCACTAAGGATATTATATTTTTTAATCCATTTCTTTTCATCTAAAACTAGATCTGAGACCATATGAAATGAAAGCTTTCAGATGGCTGGCTGAAAACAGCTATTGGCCCTTTGGATGCACAGAAGAGTTCAGTGGAAGAGTTCAATCAGGATGAGACAATTTTTATAAAACTAAGAGAAAGCTTATATGTAAGAAATCCAGATGGTCATTTTTTTTTTACTAATTTTAACATCCAATACCAAATGTTTCCCCTGACTTCTCATAAATATTATCATAAGTATTGATTCAATGTATAATTTCTTCCCCACTATGCATTCAAAACAGCAAAACCTGTTTTTATATTGAGTAGGACTCAATATAAAAAAATTTAGCAAGTCAAAGTATATTTTCAATCCCAAATCCTTCCATCTGTTTTAAACATATAGATTATTTCTTATCTGCATTATTACAATAGCTTTGCCCCCATAACTAGCCTTCTCACATTTTGTTATTTACTATTTCTATCTGAATAAGAGATGGGCCCAGTTCTAAATTATTTTAAATCTGTATCCTTCTCACTATTTTCATGTGGGATTTTAAGTACTTGAATAACAGATAAAATCTTTATTGTACCATAAGGCTATATATCACCTTGACCCCATACTTACCTCATGATGATACAGTCACTGTTGTCACTTTCTACTACTTTGCCTTTCCTCAAACAGCTAAGAACAGATCTTCTGCTGAAGAATTCTCTCCTTTGCCACTTCCTCCACCTAGAATGTTATGGCTCACACCTTTATCTTGTCCATTATTCTCAATTATTCTGTCATAGAAGTGTTTTTCCAAATTATCTTTTAAAAACACCTTATCAGACCAAACCAATAGCACAGCAGGTATGGCATTTGCATAGCGTGCAAAACTACCTGGGTCTTTTCCTCATCTCCCATCTAGTCATTCTCCTGAGCATCACTAGGACTAATTTCTTAATGCAGACCAAGAGTAACCCTTGAGTCTCATGGATGTGGCCATAAAAATCAACACAAATACAACAAAAAAACTTTTTATTTTTTTTGTTCTTTTTGTCTACCACCTTTCCTGCTTTAACTTATCTTCACAGCATTTGTCACTTTTTTACATCATGTTAGACAATACGCAGATAAGTAATATGTTTTCCAAGTAAACGAATGTTCCACATGGACAGGAGCATTTCTTTTTAATAAATACAGTATTTAATGCTGTATTTGGCTTTTTTTTAGATTGGATACTGCTGTCATTATAGGATACTTTCTTTTATAAATACTTCCAAATGAGTGAATGAATGAATGAATGAATGAGATCTAGGGCTGAAGATATAGTATAGTTTGTCCTGAACACAGCTAATCCGGGTTACAATCACAGTACCCCATGTGACCCTCAAGCATTGCCAGAAGTTTTCCATGACTCCACAGAACCAGGAGTAACCTCTAAACATGAAGACGTATTAAAAAAATCCAGGTAGGAAATCTGATTGTATTAGTGTTTTGACATAATGCATAATTTTTCAACATTTTAATATTGTCTGATTAGATACAACATGTAATGACTTTGCTTGTATTTATGAGAATATCAGAACAGGGTAAAGTTATATAATTGGTGTTTTTAAGACACTCTTACTTGCAAAAATATTAATAGAATTTTAAGCTTCCAATTCTAAACCTACCACCAGTGCCAGTATCTACTCACCAATGACCCAAAGTATCCTCCATCTTTCCAAAACAATAGCTCATCCTAGCATGACTCAAACCCAAAACACAGCATATATGTAACAAACATCACAGAAAAATACTTTACAAATGAGAAGATGGTCAAGTTTTATGGCTTTGTGGATCATCTATCTGTGTTTCAAACACTCAGACCTTCAGTTGATGGGTGAAGGGTAGCTACAAACAATGCATACAGAGATGGGTATAACTTTATATTAATAAAGTATTATTACAAAAATAGAAAATCTGTACACATGTAATACATGAGGCCATCTTGTACACAATGCTGTTGTGTTTTTTTTATCTCTTAAAATTTTTGGAAGAATGCCCAAAGAAACATGGTTCTTGGGCTGGAGCAGTGGCTTAACCATAAGCCATCTGGTTTGTGCATGCTAGCCTAAGATAGACCACAGTTTGATCCCGTAAAGTCCCATATGGACCCCCATGCCAGGATCAACTTCTGAGTGTATATCCAGGAGTAACCCCTGAGTGTCACCGGGTATGGCCCAAAAACCAAAAACAAAAAGCAAACAAACAAACAAAAAAAACATAGTTCTCTTAACTTATTCATTACAAGAAATCAAAAACTCAACGACTTGTAGAGCACTGTGCAGACTTATTTCTTCCCCCCTTAGTTACTCAAAATGAATTAATTCCTAACTTAATCGATGTGTATATTACCAATAATTGAATCGTGTAAAATATTCCCAATGACACATTGTTTTCTGGGTGAATGTATGAAAAAGAAAACAATTGTATATTGTTTAGCAAAAGGTTCTCTTAGGAAGCAAAAGATACTAGTTTTCTGTTAATTCATCTCTAATGATTATTTTATACTACCAGTAGGGTGTCACATAATATGAAACTGGGAAAAGATGCACATCGAGTTTCCTGAACCAATATGAGTTCACAAAAGTTCATCACCCATCTCATCAGATGTACCAGTACATATTTAGAAGTTGCTGTCTAGAGTAAATGTAATGTACATTAATACTAAATGTATAATGTATAACGTGTTTATACTATATTTAATGTGTTTATACTATATTTAAGAGCTCTTTATTAAGTTATGGTGTCATTGTTCAGTTAAAATACATTCTCTTCCATCAAATGCTAGCTATTATCTTTGTTTTGTTCCTGTAAGCGTTAAAACTTAGTCTTTAGATACAAGTTCAATCTATTTTCCATGTCTTTGTGTCAATAAATCCTCTTAACATTGAAGCAACAAATATAAAGGAATTTTATGTCTATTCAAGATTCTGCCTTGCTCAAGGTTAGGGAAGCATCAAAATACTTCAATGAAAATAAAAGAAATCTCTTCATGGCCACTCTTCTTAACACTCCATAGGGGTCAAGTTGTTATTTCCCTTTAGTGTTATGCAGATGCATTGTAGTTCAATTGTTATTGAATAAAGGATCCAATTTGTCTATAAATCAACCAAGTAAACTCCCTTGAGTTTAAAACAAATGACAAGCTGAGAACATGATAAACGTTCATCTTGTTTCAAGACCACCTCTCAGATTGGATTAGTAACATGGATGTCTTTTGTTATTTGGAAATGAATAGTTTGGACCCAATAAGAGGGAATGAGCAAAATTATGAAAATGATTTGAGTAACCGGACACCAAATGGGCATCAACCTGAAAGAAATTAGTAGAGAAAAGAAAAAGACTTGAATGAATAAGAGAGATAATAATATAGTGAGTAAGGCATTTGTTTTGGATACCACTGAGCCAGGTTCAGTCCTCTGCACCACACATTGTCTCACAAACACCACCAGGAGTGATCCCTGAGCACAGGACCAAGAGTAACCCCTAGCACAACTGGATGTGCCTCCCTAAAGACACCTTTGTAATTTGATGATATGTAATAAGCTTAGGTTGACTTACTCATTCCTTTGGAGAAAAAATAAGAGAGACAAACATTGCTTTTGAAAATATTTACCCTTTTCTGTTCCTCTGATTTATTTCAGTACGTAAGTTTTACTGCACTTCTTTTAAAGTTATGTTTAGAACAATTATTTAGTGATGGAATGGGTATTCACTTTGTTGTGCTGAGGGCCTCTTGGTTTACAAATGTCAGGGCTGAGGACCACATAGTGCTAAGGATAAAACCAAGGACAGCTGGATGCAAAGCATGTGACTTAACACCTTTATTCTCTGCTTAAGATATTTGGATAGGTTTTCTTTTTTTTCTTAGCCATTGTGAAGAAGTTTGCAATAAACAGGGGATGTCCTTGAAATAGAGATTTTAACTATTCTCAACTAGTCAACTTTCTTTTTTTCATTTCTTTTTTCTTTTTCTTTTTTTACTGAACAAGTTTTATCTAGATCTACTATTTACTAATTTCTTATCTCAGGAATAATATTGATGAAATGTTATACATCATATGATTTAGTTTATAATATTTCAGCAATTACTTCTAAAAGAAAAGAATGATTTTAAACCACAATAGCATTGTTATATTTACAATTATTAACTAATATCATCTATTATCCTTCAAGTGTACACATCTTCCTGATTGTCTCATTTTTACAATTTTCTTTGGTTTGTTTATTTTCTTTTTGATTGTTGTTTTGTTTTTGGGCCTCCTCCTGTAGGTACTCAGTGCTTACTTCTGCTTTGCATTCAGGAATTACTCTCAATGGTATCTGGAGGACCATATGAGATGACAAAATTGTAGCCTGGCTCAGCTTCATATAAGGCAAAATGCCTTCTTCACTTTATTATCACTTTGGCCCCAATAAAGTTAATATTTTAATGAAAAATTAAGTGTAAGACAACACAAGACATTTGGTTTACACATTTTTAAATCCCTGAAATCTTTTCTTACTTCCTTGCATTGTGTTTGTTGACAAACTGAGTTCTTACCTTTCTTATTTTTGATGTTGCTGATGGCATCCTTATAGTCAAGTTACCCTATTTTTCCTGTGAACTGAGAAATATACTTAAGTTTCATTTATACATAAGATATACTTATGTTTCATTTAGCATTTTATAGTTGTATAGTAAGATTTATTATTGATGTACTGTAAGCATCCCAGTAGGAAGCAGATAGGTGGACTGTCTTAATTCTGACTATATAGGAGATATATGTCGATTTATAAATAAATTTAAGTATATATTAAGTTGCTTCAACTAAGAATAAAATATTTCAAATTTACTTTAGAATTCTATATTATACTGTTTCGTTATAGTTTGAAAAGAACACCTTACCTTCTGATTCTGCAGGTTTAAACATCAATATTTCAATATTTATTAAGCTGCGGTTATTCTATATTTAAACCTGAACAAGAAAAAATTCTAGAGGAATTCTAGGAAAAGTAGCTTTAAGCAAACATAAGGTACTCTTCCATCTTATACAGTCCTAGATCATTCTTAAGAAGTAGGAATAGGTGGGGTCAGAGCAGTGGCGCAAGTGGTAGGATATTTGCTTTGCATGTGCTGACCTAAGATGTACCTTGGTTCAATCTCCCGGTGTCTCATATGCTCCCCCAAGCCAGGAGCTATTTCTGAGCATATAGCTAGGGATAAACCCTGAGTGTCACCGATGTGGCCCAAAGACCAAAAAAAGAAAAAAAAAAGAAATAGGAATAGAATATTTTATTAGGATCAGACTTCTGTGATAAAGGTCTTAAAAAGATCCTTAGAGAAGAACAATCTAGACTAAACAATAGAGATAATTCAAAACATCCAAGTTTTCTTATGGTGAGATATATGAACTACCCAGTTTACTCTAATAAGACAATACATTCCAGTTGATAGAGTAACAATTGAAAATCACAGTGAAAGTTATTGTGAATATGATGAATATGAATTAATGATTATTTGTGTAAGCATAGATATGTGACAATTTTATAATATGTTTATTTTTATTTGGAAATCTTCTTCTGTAATCTGATTAATTATTAAGCTATGTCAATTCTCATCATATTTCATTAAATGCTGCACTATTAATAAATTATATTTCAGAGAAGATATACTTATAGTAACATTAGAAAGTAAAGTTATTTTAGTTTGTGATTATATTAAAACATTATATGCAGAGTTTGGGTTTGAACAAAAAGGATATAAAGTTAATATTTCTTCTAGTACGATCCTAGCATACTGTTTTATTTCTGATATATTTAAGAAAAATAAATGAATTTTTGTAAAAGCAAATTAAAGGTCTGATCTACTAAGTCAGTTTATTATAATTATTAATTTATGGTATATAATGGAAACTTTTAATATATTTTGTTACATTGGTAGGGGTCAGAAGAGTAATGGGATTTGAGCATTGTTTCATGTTTATTGTGTTGTTACTTCTGTATTGTGATTTTGTAATGTCAGTGATAGAAAATGGCACCTCACTTATGAATCGCATCATTCTACCAGTCAATTACTCTCTGACTCCATACTTTCTTCTTTTATTGAGACATGTTTGCTATAATAATATTTCCTTAAAGACATAATAATTCAATACTTGTACAATTTGAAATGACCACAATAGAGTCATAACATCCAATACAGAGATAAAATACTTCCTCCTAATTAGAACTTTAAAAATATAACTCTCACTCTATGATTCTACACTATATTATTAAATAATAGTCACCATGCCATGCAATACATATTAATGACTTATTTTATATCTAAGCGTTTTCACTTACTTCTTTTTACACATTTTCCTCACACACACCCACGAGCCAATTCTGACAGTGACATGTGAAAGTGTACGTGAAGTGTTGCTATCAGAGAAAACTTACTTGTGCTTCATCTTCCATATTTTTCACTAAAGTTTTATGATATAGTCATAATCAAATGCTTACTAAGTTTCACATTATTCCATTTGAATGACAAAAATAAAAGTCCTGTAATCAGAAATTCCACAAGTTTAAACAAATAAAGATTATCTTTTTCTCCTTAGATAACTAAAAATTCTATACTATGCAATACTATTTACTATTATTCTTGGATAAACTCTCCAGCTCACCAATATAAGATAAATATATTTCCAGAACCTCAAGATGTATTGTTTGAATGTTTCTAGATAAGCTCCAATTTATAAGTGTTTATCATTAAAATTATGTCTCAGTGACTACTGACATAAAATGTATGTCTAGTGACTACATAAAATGTACTACAGGGATTAAGATATTTCTTTGCACACTGCCAACACTAGTTTGAGCCTCCTTCTAACATATGGCCACCCTACTGTCATCAGAAGTGGTATCTGAGCACAGAGTCAGGAGTAAGCCTGAGCATTTTTTGGTTTGATCCAAAAGTACAAATTATACAAATAAAAATATTGGTTCAATCACTTGTCTCCTCTAACTTACTACAATTTAAAGCTTATTTTCTCAAAACATATCTCTATTTTGAGTTAATTTCTACTAGAAATTGTGAAACTTTGGTCTTTGGTTTTTTCTAAGAAAAGAGAATCTAAGCATGTATTAATCGTTAGCCTTATGAAAATTACTCGTTCAATTCTTGAATTTAATTTTTGTCTTTAATTTGGTTTAATAACATATTCATTAGGTGTGGACTAAAGAAGACAACATCTGGTATTTTAATCTTTCATAGGCGTATAATAAATATGTTTATATTATTGAAAATCCATTAGATAGTATGGAGTTGTACACGATCAGTATCTTACACAGTGTTTGCCTAGTGAAGCTTCCAGACTAGATGAGTGCATATATTATTAAAACAGGAGAGTTTATTCTCCTCATCAAATATTTATCTGAGTCCAGCTGAGAGTGTAAAGCATTATGCTACACACACACACACACACACAAACACACACACACAGAGCAACTTTCTTCTTTCCTGGAGTGAGAACATTTTAAGAAATATATTTGATAAGATAGTAGGATGAGTGGCCATTGAGTTCAAGTGCTCAGCTAGACTAATACTAGATGCCTAAGAAAGAAATGGATTAATTTATTTGGCATTTTTTTGACTTTGGTATTTGGAGGACCTCACCAGGCAGTCCTCAGGAGTTACTCCTGACTCTGCTCATAGAAATTACTCCTGAAGGCTCAGGGAACCGTATGAGGTGCCAGGGTTGAACCCAGGTCAGCCACATGTAAGGTAAACATCCTATCTGTTGTACTACTGCTTCAAACCCATCTCTTATTTTGGGGCTAGTGCTTGTCCATGTCAATAAAATATGGAGGATTAAAAGATAGGGAGCTTTGTTTGCACTTTTAGAATAATGAGAAACTTTTTTCATATTTCTGATCGTACTTAGTAAAAAAGTAAATTTCACAATAGCATGTAAATGTTCTGAGACTACATTAAACTGTGAAGCTTCTGTACCTCAAAGGAAACAATGACTAGTATACAAAAGCCACCCACAGAATGGGAGAAACTATTCACACAATACCCATCAAATAAGGGGCTAATATCTAAGATATACAAAGTATTGGCATAACTTAACAAGAAAAAAAAATGAACACCATCAAAATAAAGTGGATAAAGAATAAACAGACACTTCCTCAAAGAAGAAATACAGATGGCCAAAAGGCACGTGAAAAATGCTCTATATCAGTAATCATTAGGGATATACAAGTCAAAACAATAATGAGATACTATATCACCACAGACATGGCACATTCACAAAGAACAAGAAAAATAACTGCTGAGAGGTATGTGGGGAGAAAGGGACTATTAGTCACTGCTGGTGAGAATGCCATCTAGACCAGCCTTCCTGAAAACAATATGGATATTTCTCAAAAAACTAAAAATTAAGTTTCCATTTGATTCAGCAATACACTCCTAAAGGAACACAAAAAGCACCACATAAGAATGTTCTCTGCACACTTATGTTCATTACAGCACTATTTACAATAGCCAGAATCTGAAAACAACTCAAATGCCTGACCACAAATGAGTGGCAAAAGAAACTGTGGTACATTTACACAGTGGGATACTATGCAGCTGTCAGGAAAAATAGTCATGAAATTTTCCTGTACATGGATGGACATGGAAACTATTTTGCTGAGGGAAATGAGTCACAGAGTGATAGATGCAAAATAGTTTCACTCATCTGTGATATTTAAAAATAAAAGACAATACAGTAATAATACCCAGAGACAATAGAAATGAGGGCTGAAGGATCAACCCATGATATGAATCTTACACAAAAAGTGGTGAGTTCAGTTAGAGAAATAAATACACCAATAATTATCATGACAATTGTAGTGAGTGAGATAAATAGAATGCCTGTCTCAAAGAAAAAAATAACTGAGGCAAGGAGGGAAATGGGGGACATTAGTGGTGGGAAGAATGCACTGGTGAAGATGGATGTATGTTTTATGACTGAAACACAACTGTAAGCATGTTTGTAACCATGGAGCTTAAATAAAAATATTATAAAATAATATTAGAAATCAAAAAAATAATAGAATGTATTTTTTTTGATTTTTGGGTCACACCTGGCAGCGCTCAGGGGTTACTCCTGGCTCTACACTCAGAAATCGCTTCTGGCGGGCTCAGGGGAGCATTTGGGATGCCAGGATTCAAACCACCATCCTTCTGCATGCAAGGGAAATGCCTTACCTCCATGCTATCTCTCCGGCCACTAGAATGCATATTTTAAAATGTTGTCTAAAATAAAATGTCTTTGAAATAAATGACCATGTATTTTAAAAGATTAACTGAAGCTCAATTTTTTAATTAAGAAACTACTTTTTGACCTTAATAGACCATAAATTATTTGTTCTAATTGTCTTCCCACTGTAACTTTACCTTATCCTCTTTCTTTGCATCTTTGTCTCCATAAAATAAAAAAAAGAAAAGGAAAACACCAAAAAAATATTTGTTCTGTACTTTGCACTTAAAAAAAACTCAAAAGACTTGATACAGTTTCTGATGTTACATTTAGTTTTGAATTCAAAGTAAGTATGCATTTTATTTGAGGCAAATTTGAACTATGGAAGAGTCTGACCTAATTTATTTGGTCATGAAACAAGACATATGCTGAGCAGGAGGCATTATTTCCAGGATCTTTGGAAAACAGACAAGAAGTAAGAAATAAATATATACAATGTCAGATGGATAATTACTGTTGAGAAAATTAAAATAGTGACATGGGTGCTCCAAAGGATCAGAGAAGGTTAAGGAATATTTTCTTTCATGTAAAATAGATCAGGAAATTCATGGTCCCAGATATGTGAACAGTGTAAATTGTTAAGGATTAAGCCAGAAAAATATCTTGGGATAAATGTTACAAAGTCAAGTTCCTGAGTCTGGAGCATGCTTAGCATTTTCCAGAAAGAACAAGAACTCTAGTAAGGCTAAAGGTCGAAAGCAATAGAGTTTGTTGTGACATTGGACTCTGTAAACTATTTAAAAATCCCTAGATTTCATTTTATTATAAGTGCCTCTGTAACCTAATCCATAACTTTTAACTTCAGTAGACCTTATAAGTAAATAATGTACAGAAAAAAAATTGTTGGATATCTTTCTTAATTTTTTTTATTTCAAGTTAAGAATAGCACTTCATATCTTAAAAATAAGTGAGATCACTAGTAAAGAATTTAGTTTATTTATTTTGATGTGTTGTTTACAACAGTTCTGCTCAGGACTTACTCCAGGGTCTGCGTTTAGGAACAGTGCACTACTGGCTGTGTTTGAGGACCAGTGTAGTGATACAGATCAAAGCAATCTCAGCTGTATGCAAGATAAGCACCTTATCCTAGAACTGAGTTTGTCAAGGCCTTGGATAAGGGAGAGGGAGATTCAGAAGTAATTCAGGACAGTGGTATTGTGAAGCAAATTCTGAAAAGGAAGGTGTTTGACTGTTGTATGCACCCTATTATTGACACTATTGTAAATTACAGCGCTCCAAAAATGATATTTTTAATATTTAGTATATTGAAGAGCCTAATAAATATTAGTTGCTTTCTGAAAAAAAATATTAACTTCTTTTCTAGATGTTGGTATTTTTATTATTTTCTTTAAAATTTCTATAATTTCTATAACATCCTGGTTAATAATAGAATCTAAAACTAAATGTTCTAGAACTTGATTTTGTTTATTTATATTGTATATTTTGTTATTGTAGGGGGGTTCCCAAGCAGTGTTTGGAGACCTGAGAGCCACTCTCAGTAATATTAGCTGACTGCATCGTAGACAGTCAAACTGACCCTGGAGCTAGAAAACAAATATGGGTCATTGCATGAGCCCTAACCCCTGAGATATCTCTCTGGACCTAGGTTTAGGTTTTGGATCTAGTCTGTATTATTATATTATATATATTCATGCCAGAGAAATTGTATAGTGGGTAGAGTGCTGCCTTGTAGTTGTCCTACAAGGATTTGATCCCCAGTATCCCATATGTCCTATCCGTCCCCCAATCTGTTACCTCCACCTCAGCACTAACCCCTGAATAATTCCTAAAAGTGAGAAGTTCTGAGAACATCAGGGTATGTCCCAAACACCAAAACAGAGAAGATATGTAATGACTCTTATTCTTTAGTTTTTTTATTGTTAAATTATCTTTATTTAAACACCGTGATTACAAATATGATTGTAGTTGTATGGTTACAGTCATGTAAAGAACACCCCTCTTCAGCAGTGCAAGATTCCCACCACCAATTGGGGAGGAGGGAGAGCTTTAGTTTTAAATCTGTGAATATGGTAACACTGATCCCAGAGAGCATTTAATCATTAAAGCTATTAGCCTGATGAATTTTTAAATATTTTTGTTTAATTTCTTATGGCCATATGGCAATACTTTTCTCTAAGTTTGTGTCTCTTGAGTTTATAATCAGTACAGAATTAATGTCCCCTTGTACCTCAAAATAATTTTGCTCTAATTATACTGAAATACATCCAGGTGTAAAAGGAAGATTTTTCTTTTTTGTTTTAATATGTTTTTGTTTCTTGGTTTAATCATTTGTTTTCAATGAGTATATTAAGAATTTAAATGACCATGAAATTTTCTGACATTTATTGAATGTTTACGTTATCTTCAGAAATATATTAAACAATTTTCCCGAATTACTTTTATTAAGATATAATTTGCATATAACACTAATAAGGTTAGAGTGTATAGTTAGTTGATTTGTATATATTTACATAATAATTGAAATATGATTACTGTGCCTTCTTAATACCCTATAATTATTAGTGTTTTATTTTGTTTGTGGTGGAGAAATTTTAAAATCTAGTTTCTTAGCAACTTTGAAGTATATAGTATGTTCATAGAATAGTACAGGAAGCAACTATAATCATTCATCTTTTGCACATGAGGAAACAGACTAAGAGAAGTTAAATCAGTGGCTAAGGTCATGGTGTTAGTAATCCTTGCCAGGATATTACCCATTGTATTGTGAGTTTCTGACCTTCTCCAGTATTACATGTTACCTCTCATTTCAAAAAATTCAAGTGAGTTATTCAGGATAATCATGAAGATGGTATGTTCACATATAAATAAGTGATGTTCACTTATTTTGTATGATTCCTATGCAATGTATTTTAGTCATAATGTTTGAAAAATTAAGCTATCCTATCCTCTCTAATCCTTATGTTTATTGTATTCTTAACAGCACCTGTAAATAAAAAATAATAGCACCAACAAACTCTTGCTGAATCTAGCATTTTTCTCTTATTTCTTTACAGGATTTTAGAGTTCAACATAAATATCTATTACGACAAAAATATTTACTCTTATGATCAGGTGACACCAACATGGGAAATATGAAAGGGTAATGCTGTATTTGTTGCAATCACTCGTTCATGACATTTTAATAGATCTGCGGTTACTAACTGGAATACCAATATAGAAGGTTATTTTTGTAGCTAAAATATTAAATATTTATTAAATATTAAATATTTCAAAACTATTCTTTATGTCATCATTTATTTCTATCAGACAAGAGAGTGTTTGGAACTTTTTAACACTCTATCATACATTTGTCCCATACAGGTATTTTTGTATAAAAATTGTCACTATATTACATATAAAATAACTATTTCATATTTAGTTGTGTGCTGCTATAATGTGAGCAGTGAGAACTCTATAAGCCTGAGATCATTTGCTTCAAATAATACAGAAATGTTTATTATTTTTTTATTTCCCTAAAATATCAACTTTGATTAATAATCATTACAGGTTTTCTTCTTCTCTGAGTGTCAACAGTAATTGGAATCCATATCCATATCCTATCTTGCAATCATGCTTCAAAAGGCCAATAAATTCCCACTGAGTGCGTTACTTGTTAAATTTAGTGCATTACATTTCGGGTAATGAATAAAACCAGTGGGCCGTTACTGTCTGGCTGGCTGAGGAAAGCTACAAGAGCCAGACTCCCCTGAGGCCTTCAGCCAGCTTAGAAATGGTGACAGGCAGAATCAAGGGACTCCCCAAGCATCACAGTTCAGTGTGTCTTCCTTAATTTCCTCTTCTGTGGACAATGAGAAGGCTGTAGGGAGGTGAGGAAAACTTAGTCATTAATCTGCCACATTTTCATAAAATGCTGTGTGCTCTAGTTTCGTTAACAAGCACATAGACTTTAGAGAGTTATATCTATATTCAGCAGAGAGGTGAGAATATCCTTGAATGTAGACTTGAATACTCCTCTGTTCAGTTCACTCTGTATGTCTGTAGGTCTATTGTGTATTCATTTGTCTGTTAAATATATGCATTTGTGTGTATAAATACATAATAATCAATGTAGTAAGGCCATACATAGATCTAAAAGTGTTTATTTCTGTTCCATATGTATTAAACATATACACTGTTACTGAAAAAGAGATTGTTAAGTAAAGTTTGAATTAGTTCTTTCTTTTATTTTAAATATTTTTAAATATTTTAAATATTTTAAAATATTAAAAAAAATATTTTACATATGAAACAAGTTCTCAAAGTATATTTTCACAAAACTAGCACTTATAATAAATGTACAAAAGTAAGGATGTTACAGCTTAGTCAGTAATTTCTTTGAAAACTAAGAACGTATACTTTTGACAAATCAGTGCTTTATTACAAAAAATATATTGCATATGTTTCATGTCAAAGCCAACTGACTCAGTCCTTGAAGTTTTATGAATGCTAATATCCACTCAGAAAATTAAATTGTTAAGGAAGGGAGAAAAATAATTTATACAGAATTATTGCTGGTATTCATAGAAATTTTAGTGTAGAATATCCTTTATGTTCTATAATATAACATTTGGTTATAACAAATATATATCAGTAGAAATACAGTAGATATAATTATGTAACAGAAATAATATCATAATAACATCACCTCAATTGGGTAAGTTAAGCACATGTGAAATCTAGCACTCTATTACTTGAATGAATCTTTGAAAGCAAACGTAAGGATATAATTATCAAAGGTGTTCATTGAGTGCTAGCCATGGACTCTTCACATATAATGGGAAATATAACAGGAATAGATACTTTGATAATTGTACTGTAGATAAAAAATGAACTGCCTGCACAACATTATCTGTTAATATAAATTGTTTTATGAACAAAATCAAATGCCAGTAGACAATGCATATAACCTTTTTATTTTGTGTTTATTCTCTTTTTCAATGTAGTTCTTCTAAGCAAGAGTAACTCACGCTTTAGCATGTAGTAGAACCATAAGAAGGGCTTCTTCAACCACAAATGCTGGGCACATAAAATAGCACATTGGGTAGGGTTCTTGCATTGTACTTGACAGAACCAGGTTCAACCTACACCACAGTTTATGGACACTTGAGCACTAACAATAATGCTCCCTGAGTCAAGAGCCAGAAGTAAGTCCTTAATATAGTTGGGTGTAGCACCAAAGTCATAAAAATTAAAACCACAGAATTCTGGCCTGATTCTTCATTTCTAATTCAGCAAGACTGGTTGGAGTCTGAGAACTGGCATTTCTGAAACTGCTTTTTCACAACCAGTGCTGGTCCTATTTAAAAATCTCTGGACTATGCAAGATATACTATAGTACAAGTTTAACTCCTATATTTTATTGTTTATTATTCTGTAAGGTAAATATCTAAGGATTCTATATCTTGATCTATTTTTTTAACTCAAACTGTATTTTTGGAAATTTAGATTATATTACCAAGAAAGCTATTCTGAATGTATGATTAAGGCTATTTGTCTGACAAGTGCATTGGGTATACTTATATTAGAATTCTTATGAACAACAGCAAAAGCAATCAAATGATTATACAAAGACAGTCCCAGAATTTACCAAGTGAGGAAAAGTACCCCAACTGAAAAGTTTCAGGTTTATACAGTTAAATTGACTCACTCTAAGCTTGGAATTATCTATTTCCTAAGAGGTGTGATTATACAAAATTTATTGATATTATGCTGTACAACATGATGACTATAGTTATTTTTGCTCCACACCACTTAAATATGGCTGTGAGTAGTGTCTGTGTGGCTGTAGTCTCACCACTTATAGGAAAAATAGTAGCTATGTGATGTAATGGATGTGTTTAATTAAATTAATTATGATACTCATTTTATAAAGTATATATATGTTTTGAGGGTTTTTTTTGAGCCACACCCATTTGGTGCTCAGGGGTTACTCCTGGCTAAATGCTCAGAAATTGCCCCTGGCTTGGGGGGACCATATGGGACGCCGGGGGATCGAACCATGGTCGAGATCTTTCCTTGACTAGTGCTTGCAAGGCAGACACCTTACCTCTAGCGCCACCTCGCTGGCCCCAAGTATAGATATTTTAAGTAAATCATTCAGTCCACTTTTCAAATGTAGTTTCTTTCTCAAGCATAACAGTACATTATATGAGTGAGTAAAACTAAATTTATTCTATGAATTTTAAATTAAGACAGGATAGTAATTCAAATATTTTATCAACTCTGAAATAGCTGGGTGTTACTGTTATTTATGATACCATCCTAACTATGCCTCTAATTGTTTTGGTTTTAAAGAATTGAATGGGTTTCCAAGTGTTTGCAAGGACTTAAGAGTCCCTCTAGCCTATGGGATTGAACCAAATTCAATAAGATATAATGCAAGTTCCTAAAGCCCTGTGAGGTTTCTCTGGCCACTTAAATTGGTTGTTGATATCGATTAGTTATTTAGGAAGAACAGGATAATAAAATGCTAACAATATATGGCATGTGTTTTGTTTTGTTTTCAACTGTTTCTAATTTTGAGTCAGGTGTTCAGTTGTTCTAATGAAAATTTTTTCTTAAGCCTGATTAGATAGCCTTCAGAGTACATTGGGATGGGGGGGGGCTAGAGAGATATTTGCATTTGCCTTGCATGCAGCCAAACCAGAAGGATGGTGGTTCGAACCTCTGCATACCGTATTGTCCCCCATACCTGCCAGGAGTGAAATTTGAGAACAGAGCCAGTAGTAATCCCTGAGCACTGCTGGGTATGACAAACCTCCCCTCCCCTAAATACATCAGATTATTTTCTTTTCAGTGGCCAACACTGGCTTACTCTCAGCCTCACATATGGTCCTTGGATTTCACTAGAAGTGATCCTTGAGCACAGAGTTAGGAACAATTCCTGAGCATTACCTCCCCCCAAATTTGAGTATTCTATACTCAAATGACTATGATTCCATCATATTATGAATCATTTAGGTAGAGATTATGATGAAAAATTAAGAAACATATCTTAGTAGATCATTGTTTGGGTTAAAACTTCATTTTTCCTCATCGAAGAAATCCCACACCAAATATATGAAATACAGTACTTAATTTAGAAAAATTAACTGACAATCTGCTTTTACATGTTCATTTTAATGAACCTTTTGACTAACTTAGAAAGCTTTATGTCTTTGTTTTGACACCCAAAATAGATGAAATTTTATTCATTTATATGTTCAAAGACACAAGACAGTTACTGCAATGATAGTTTTTTTAAATAATATTCATGGGGTTATTCAAGTAATTAAAAAGAGACCCTTTTTTATCATTTTAAGTGTCCAGGAAAGTGTTTTGCTATGTTGTGCCATATTCACAAGCATAACTAGACTGAGATTCAGATTCTACTGAGTTTACTATGCTTTTATTCTTGACTGTACCCTATAGGCACATGAATTATATTAAATACTGATGCATAGGTCTCAACTGGAATAGATTTAGATTTAATTGGTCTGGTGAGTAGTTGGATCATTAGAACTTTTAATAATCACTATGTAATTACAATGTGCAGCTGAGTTGGAATTCCACATTAACAGTTATTTACAGGTAAATCTATTGAAATGGGATCAGAGAGTTAGCTTAATAGATGGCTTGCTTTCCATGTAAAAGACTTAATTTTGACCAATCGTACATCTTGGCCTCCAGTCCACTGATCACAAATCTGGTAAAAACCCTCTAAGTGCTGCTCAGTGTCACTAAAAATTAAGCAAGGAAAAAAAATGAAATAACTGACCAAGAAAGTTAGTTTTTGCAATGAGGAGAGAGAAGCCTCAGTTTCATTCTGTTGGGGCCAAGCAATGGGGTGTGAAAAGAACTTACCAGAACAAACAGGTAGTTTTAATAATAAAGTAAGTATTAAAATGACAATACTAGGAAGACTGATACAAAAGAAGCCTCCAAAGAGAGAGACCAATAAGTCTTAGGGAGTCTCTTTTTATGTTATGGTGCTGAAGGGTAAGACATTTCTGTTTTCTATGCATCAGTTTTGGGAACTGGGTAAGCAGCAAAAGTAGCGAGTTATGGAAAGAGAGTAAGTTGTATAGAAATTGTTCCAAGCCAATCATATAAAGAGAATGAGATGTTGATGAAATATTTTAAGTCAATCTTGGGAAGAAAAGAGAGTAAATCGGTCAATTCTAGGCATTAAGCAGCAGAATTGAGTGACAGTGGGGCCTCTAGGGGCTTGGGAAAGCTAATTATGTTAGCAGGGTCAGCAGAGTGGATTGCATTAGACCATTAGACATTTTGATATAGGAATGAAGCTAGGCAACTTTTCATAGGGCTATGCTTAACCTGTTCAGGCACTTCAGATTCCAAAATTATTAGCGCCTGGGAAGTAAGAAAATGTTCATTCCTACTAATATAGATTTGTCTGTGGATATTTCTTTCTTGGAGGGGCTAGGTTTATCCTGCCAAACAGTGCTTCAATGACCCGGGAATCCTTTCTAGATTCCAGAAATCTAGAAATTCCAGAATTAGGCTAGATTTGACCCTAACGGTAATAAAGTTCTTTCTTTTGTATTACCAGTCTGTATATATTTTAGGTCACAAAGAAACAGACTATCAAAGTGGGAATTTACCCTAATCTGAACCATTACATATTACATGCTCAGATGTATACTCTAGAAGCAATGTTAATGATAAAGGCCTTCTTGGTATATGCCCTAATCTGAAGTTACATGTTCAGTTTATATATAAATGTTTAAATGAATATTCCAGAAGCAATATTAATTATATAGGCACACAGCAGCCAAGCCAGTGGACAATTAGTGTTGTCCCTTGATAATTAGTTTTGGAAGCCATAAACTTTGAGATAACCTGAAAAGGAGTTAGAATAAGGATGACACAGGGCCAAATCTGTGAAAACTGGAATCCCAAAAAGATGATTCTGAGGAACAAATGAATGGTAAAGTTTGAATGATGCCAGCCCACATGCCATCCCAAAGGGCAGAAAAGCTTGCTGCTCTAAAGAGAGGAGATGTCCAACAGAAGAAAGACCTACTAAATCCAATAACGAACATATAATAAAGCTAGAGTTAGATCAGCATTCAATTAAGGCTGTCCTTAATTTGCTTGACTGATTGAAACAAAGGGAGAGATATCTGGGTAATAAGAATGCCCTAAATCCAAAAGGTCACACAAACCGTTACCTCACTTGCATTCTTGCTGCTGAGTATTCTAAGTACTATTTGCCCTTTTCCATTCTGTCTCATGCTTTTATGACCTTTCTCCACTTTCTGTGTACCTAACAACATGGTAGAAAACTGTGAGCTTTGCATGTTCTAATTTAAGCACTCAGCATCCAAAGATTCATGTACTCAATTCCAAGAGTTGACTCACTTTGAATAAAACTTTAAATATTGATGAAGAATATCTTTGGCCAGGTTCAGGCCATTGCCCATTCTGTAGCTTCTTTAATTCAATCACTTAAATAAAGATTGTAGGAAGAATGTTTTGTGGACCTTATATCTTGAATATGAGGAATACTGTGAGAAAAGAGTAGATTCCATTTGGTGTTGATAGATGCATGTGGAACCACAGAGATGGATAATAACAGAGAATATGTTTTTCAAGATCCTGCTATGACCACCATCCTGGTTGGCTGACCATGACCTCATGGAAGAATATCCTGGAGCTAAGACTGACACACAAAAGACTACAGAAGCTGTTACATGGCATGAACATTTAAATTCTGATTCCACTGAGAGGTTCCTGTGTTGTCTATTCTCACCAAGAGATATTTCAAACAGAGACAAATACCAAAGCAAAGAAATTTTATCTGTGAAATATGAAAGGCAAAGGGAGAAGTGGACAACTTCTAGAGTGAAGTCTGGTTTCACCAGAGAGAGAGGAAAGCTTGATAAGTAAAAACTTATACTCCCCACATTAGGATGGAGGCAACGCCCCAGAGGAGCCTACCCCTTAAGTAAAGGGAAACTGTTTTACATCCAGAGAAGACAGGCAAGGGTCACTCAGGTACAAGACCAGAAAGTGTGAATAATTTCCTTTTGCAAAGAGGATCTTATAGTGCTTTTGTCATACTTCTTCTCCTAGGGGTATATTGCTAGGCATTTGTTAAGAAGAATTGCTGAAAATGTTCTTTGATGGGTTCATGATGGATGTTGATGAATTCCAGCTAATTTTGAATTTAAAAATTCACATGAAATGAATTGCCCTCTCACACCCCTTCCTGCCTGACTGGTTCAAAGTGAGGAGGAGACATAGGAAACAAGGTAAGTTAAAATGCAAACTGTAGTCCACCCCCAAATATATATATTTTATATAATATATAAGCCACTTTCTAATGGTTATAAATTGAAACAAGAAAATATAAATAATGGTAAGGATTTAAGTGGTAAGATTAAGCACATGAGATATAAATGTAAGATGGTATTTCTCTGATATGACATGTACAAATTATGATGAAAACAGCCAATAAAATGATCAAAGAAAAGCATTCCAGGAGCACATGTTAAAGTTAGAAAAACAGATGGGGCTGGAGCAGCACAAAGGTAGGGTGTTTGCCTTACACGTGGCTGACCCAAGAGGAACACAGTTCGATCCCCCAGTGTCCCATATGGTCCCCCAAGCCAGAAGCAATTTTGGAGCGCATAACCAGGAGTAACCCATGAGCATCACATAGTATGACCCAAAAATACAAAAACAAACAAATAAACAAAAAACAAAGAATATTAAACTTCCAGATGGCTAGAACTATATAAGCAAATGTAGGAAATAAAATAGGGATCAATGTGGGAGGATTCAAAATTTGCAAAAAAAAAAAAAAAAAAAAAAAAAAAGAGGCCTTATAAGACATTTGAACATTATTTCAAGTGGGAAAGATATAGCCAGAAGGGAACTGCACTCATATCCTCAAGTTGAGTTTGGTGGCCTTATGGTTCTATTTTAATTTGGCTATTGTTGGTGTAGCTAGGAGGCTAAAAAGTGAGAGAGCTATGATTCTGGGCAGAAAGCAAATGAACAATACTATTTTTTTTCACAATTCTGTTCAAGAAGTTCTGTTATAAATAAATATCATAAGATTGTATTTCATATATTGGCAAGTGCCAGTAGCCACTGTTCTTGCAAAGCCAGCTTTGTCTAGAAAGCTTCATTTTCTCCTTGCTTTAAATAAGCTAAAGTTCGATGTTCCATAGACTATTAGAGCCTTTAAAGGCTGATGCTCTCATCCAGTTGGAAAACTCCCTTTCTTATGCTGAGTTTTGATTGATGACCTGCTGCTTAATATTTGCTTGAATATTGTCTGTTGCCTCTAGCCATTGGCTTCTAGCTTGATTTCATTGGATTGTGTGTCTTAGTTTTCCTATCTTCTGAGATCTTTTATTTACCATACTTATTTTCAGTTTTCTTAGTTAAGAAAAAAAGATTGAATCCTGAGAGCATTTGCTAGATATGTTGCAACGAGCATCACCTAACTACAAAATCAAGTAAAGTGAAGAAATCTGGTAAAATGGAAATGGATGCCAGGATAAAGGAGAGAGTCAGAGAGTTAAAAAAAAAAAAAGGAAGGGAGTGAAGATAAAGATTCAAGAGGGTAGTCATATCAGAAAACAAAGAAATGGCCTGGAGACTTATGAATCACTGCAATAGAATTAATGAGATGGAAAATTTCTCAAGGAAATGAGCCAAGTATAGATAAAGAGGAAAAAACAGCTTAAAGGATGGGAAAACAAAATAGGAGGAAAAAAATGTAACTTCCCCCAAGTGCAAGGTGAAAGAGAAAAACAAAAGAGTAGATAAATTAAGAATTGTGTGTTGCAGGAGACAAATATATTCTTGTTTTCTTTATTCTTATCTTTAACTGGCCTTGCAAGTCTCTGGTAGCAGAGCCAAACTGAAAGGATAATTTTGTTTATGTACCCAATTTGCATAATTGTGCAATATAAATTATAATGCTAATTAAGGACAGCCCTTGGGCTTCTGGAATTGGGTCAAAGTAGCTCCCTGAGTGCAGCAAAGAGGTTGGGGCATTGGCTCTGTCCCCTCTTTCACTGCAGGGAAGCCCGGCAAGAGAAAAGAATCTCTCTGACAGTGTGTGAAATCTTGTCAGTATTTGTCCAGGCCCCAAATTCTATGTCTCATTCCAAAACTTGGCTTTTCAAATCATCTTTGTGTGATTTTGCAATGAGGTGCTTACAGTATGAGTTGAAGGTTCCCAGAAAGGCTTTGTTGGTTACATTTTTGTGAAGGTGCTTTTTTTTTTTCTTTTTCCCTCCCTCACTGCTTTTATTTTAAAAAAGTTGTTTTCTATCGGTAAAGAACAGAGTATCATAATCATATGCAATATATTCTCATTCAGCTCTAGCCAGAATTATTCCAAACCCCCTACTATATCAAAGTATACATGTTCTACTGTCTCAGTTCCCGAGTCTCAGGACAATGAGTCTGAGTTGATATCTGAGCTGAAATTAAATTCCAGTCCTGAAAACTAGTTTAATTATCACTCATTTCTATTAAAATTATATTATGGAAAGAAGTTTATTCTCTGCACTATTCATCATAAATGTGTAATATATAAGGTTCATATCATCTTTAGCTTGGATTGTGAATGCTTCTAAGTTATATCTAACGATCCAAAATAGCAGTAGTTGAAATAGAAAATAGGAGAAGAGTAATGTAGGATACCTAGTGATCTTTTTCCATTCTCTTTTGTAGCCTCTTTTCCTCTGACGTCTTACACCATCTTTCACAAAGGTTATTCTATCTACATATCAGGAATAGCAGACGAGCTATGGATGTTGGTTTCATACAATTTCTTTCCACTAGTATTGTCTGTGCGAAACCGGGTTTAGATCCTGAGTTTGTGGGTCCTTGAGTCCCATATGAAAGTTTTACATACCAAATGCCAGATATTTATGAAGTTATAACATTGTGCATTTTAAATAGTGGGCCTAAGACCTGTTCCTTGTCCAGGTTTCTCTCTGTTTTTTTCACATGCAAGATTTTGTTCTTCCTATCCCTTCACTGCCTCTCCAGTGAATGATGGTCAAATCTGTTCCCATGCCATACTCATCCATCTTATGGTTTCTGAATGTCTGGAAATATATTCTTTGTTCACTGGCTGGTGGTGGACTGGTCTATGGTGCTTTGTTACTGGGCTCCACAGGCTGCCTCTTTATACCAATAGCCCAGCAAAAACATTGACTTTGACTTTGCTCTTTTCATAACTGCACATAGTAAAAAGCTGTTTTCTTGCTATCCACCTCAGTGATAGATTAAAGAAGTCCTGCTGTCCATCAGATATAAGTTTGGGGTCAATAAAAAAAGTTACATAACCCCTGAACCCTTTTTTACTACCTTAAAATTTCTCATTCCCACCATTTTCTTATTTCACTGTACCTCTTCTGTGGGCAAGGTTTAAAAATGACAAATAAAATTAATTACAATACCTTGAACCTATACTTACCTGGCAGGGGAGATACCATGATCACGAAGGTGGTTTCCCCAGGGCGAGGCTTGTTCATTGCACTCCGGGTGTGCTGACCCCTGCAATTTCCTCAAATGTGGGAAACTTGACTGCATAATTTGTGGTAGTGAGAGAGGTAGTAAAGAGCGTTTGCGCTCTCCCCTGGGGGAAAAAAATACCTGGACCCCTGCTCTTCATTTTCCTTTTATTTCTACCTTATTGTAACATTATTGAAATAATTGTGTGTTTGTGACTTATTTGCTATTTTACTTTATAGAGCCCCCCATTTTTTTAATAAAAGCCTCTCCAGCATGTAAAAACAATGACAATATTTCTTGAAATACTGGTATTAGAGGAAATTGTGACTTTGGACAAGGCTGGTCATGGTCCATTGTGACTGATTTAGAGTTTTAGCCAATACAGTTCACCATTTACTCGAGGCCAAATGATTGATTCATGGTTAAGCATTGACTATCTGATGAATCACAGGCTCAGGAACAATTGAGAATGTTGGCAAAATCTTGAGAAAATTGTTGGAGCAAGCAGATACAACCATAGATGAATTTTCCAACTACTCATCTATGAAAAAAATGTGCCTCTGAATTTGTATTTAAAGCTTGACTTGCTGTGTTTCTTTTTCAACTGGGAGAGTTTATGACATATATTCTCATTTTCTAAATCCTGATCTAATGAACTAATTTTTGCTTTTATAAATTTCTATCATTCACCATTTTATGTATGATAAGCTCATCTTCATCTATTTATAATAAATATAGCTTTGCCTATATTTATTTGGGAGGTGCTGTTTCTCACTGGTTTTATGATCTTAATATTGACCACCAATATTTCTAATATAACTACTAATATTCCTAGTATGACTTGTCTAGTTAGCTTATTTTTATTATCATTTGAAAGTCCAGTAGCAGAGGTTCCCTACTACTCTAAAACTTGTTTTACATTTGGGTAAAGTTTTGTTCACTTTTTCTTCTGTTACTCAGAAAGATCTTGTCATTTTAATCTTTGACAGTGCTCAAGGTTTACTCCTGATACTACACTCAGGAATTACTCCTGATAAGGTTTGGGGGAGCAATATGTAACAGTAACAACCAAGCCCATGTAAACTGCATGCAATGTACTGTCACTTCTGGATCTATTATATACCAAGATTCTCATTGTATATGCACAATATTATAGAGTAAACAATTTAAAAATTACTCCTGATGGGCTTTTCTTTGTTTGTTTTGGGAGTCACACCTCAGGGATTACTTCTGGTTAGGCACTCAACCTTTAATCTTGGAGTACTTTGCTAAGGCAAAGTATATGGAATGCCAGGAATTCAACCCAGGCTGGCCACATGCAAGACAAATGTCTTACTTACTCTAATATCCTTTGAGCCCTACTCCTAATAGTTTTATGTATATTGTGCTATATGAAAGTATATATTTTAAAATACTTACATGTTAGAGGCCTGAGTGGTGGCGCAAGCGGTTAGGCATCTTCCTTGCCTGTGCTAGCCTAGGACTGACAGTGGTTCAATCCCCAAGCTTCCCATATGGTCCCCCAAGTCAGAAGCGATTTCTGAACGCATAGCCAGGTGTAACATCTGAGCGTCACCGGGTGAGGCCCCCTCAAAAAAGCCCCCAAATATATATTTACATGTTAATATCTATAGCTATATATGTTAATTAGTAAAGAAGACTAAGTCTTCAAATCTGATCCCTGGAAAAACAGTATAATTATTATCTATATATGTTTAATAATACAATTTCTCAGGACCATCTTTTACTGAGGTAGGGCCTAGAGATCTATATTTTAATCAGTAAGTATTTTGTGCCATGACATTTGTGAACTATTCCCCAAAAGAGACCTTTCTCTCATTACTCAACAATATTTTTTTTGGTGATTCTTTGCTTCTATAGGTAACTCCAGGGATGATTTTTCTTAATCAACTAGATTTATAGTTAACATAGTTTAATTTTCTGTGGTTAACTCTCTTATTTTTTCTGGAATATGAGAAAATGAAACTAATTAGCTTTTCATTAATAAACTGCCACTTAGCTCCCTCAGGGTAGAATTGTGATAAAAATTATCAAGCATGTTTTTTTTCCTTTTCTTAGGATTATCTTCATGCTCATATTAAAGTCATAATTTCTAGGCATTAACAAATGAATGATATTGAGATATAACAATTGTGAAATACAACTCAATTCATAGTATATGGCAAGAAAACTCATTTTCATTTTCCTTCCCTTTTTTTTCTTCTTTTTTTTTGTGCCACACAGGACAAAGCTCAAGGCTAACATTTAGCGTTAGACTCATGGATCATTCCTGGTGGTTCTCAGAGGACCATGTGTAGTGCCAAGGATCAAACTATGGTCTGCTTCTAGCAAGAAAAGCACCTTAATCCCTATATCTCTCTCCTACCTGAGGGTGAGGGATCAAAGACTACATTCTAGAGTTAAATTCCTGCCATTAAAAAAAAATGTCCACAAGGCTTATGACACAAATTCTGGCATGCATCACAAAAGAAAAAAGAAAAAAACAAGAACAATCAGTGCTGGTGGGTATGTGGGGGAGAAAGAAACTCTCATTTACTATTTGTGGGAATGTTGGCTAGTCCAACCTTTATGGAAATTAATATGTAAATTTCTCCAAAAACTGGAAATTGAACTCCCAAATGATCCAGCTATCCCACTCCTAGGGATATACTTTAGGAAAGCAAAAATACAATACAAAATTGTCTTCTGCACACATATCCATTGCAGCACTATTTACAATAACCAGAATCTGGAAACAATCCAGATGCCCTTCAACAGATGAGTGGCTGAAGAAGCTGTGGTACATATACACAATGTAATACTATGCAACCATCAGGAGAGAAGAAGTCATGAAATTTTACTATACATGAATGGGCATGGAAACTATTATGCTGAGTGAAATAAGTCAGAGGGAGTGAGATAGACACTAGTCTCATGCATCTGTGCGATTTAAGAAAAATAAAAGACATTACTGTAATATTGCACAAAGACAATAGAGATGAGTATTCTTCATTGACCCATGATATGAAGCTTACCACAATGAGTGGTGAGTGTAGTTAGAGAAATAACTAGACTGACAACTATCATGACAATGGAAGTGGGTGAGATAAATAGAATACCTGACTCAAAGGCTGGCAGGAAAAGATGGGGAAGAGTGAAATGGGGGAGAAACTGGTGGTGAGAAGCTTGCCCTGGTGAAGGGCAGTGTTCTTTTTTATGACTGAAACCCTACTACAACCATGTTTGTAATCATGATGATTAAATAAAGATATTATTATTTTAAAATATGTCCACAAGGAAGGCAAGGCACGTATGTATAAATTAACCTTTAAATATCATTGCATCCTAACAGAAATCAAAGAATAAAAACCCTGTTTAGGAAGTTAAGAGCTAACTCTGGAGTCAGATTTATTAAGATCAGATACTTCTTATGAAATCACTTTTGGGGGGAATCTTCTGAAAGTATCTATGCCTGTTTCTTTGTCCATCACACATAATGCTTAGTAAATTCTTTGTGCATTTTAAACCTGTTGACCCATCCTGTGAAGGATGCAAAAAGATCACAGGCAAGGTTTTAAACTAAATATCTGTCTCTAAAAATATATTGGGGCAGGAGTGGTGGCTAAGCAGTAGAGCGTTTGCCTTTCACATGCTAACCTAGGATGGACAATGGTTAGATCCTCCAGCATCTCATATGAGTGCATAGCCAGGAGTAACCCCTGATCGTCACCGGGTATGGCCCACAAACAAACAAACAAAAATACGCATAGGGCTTAATGCTTTCTAGCCCCAACAGTTCATATAGTTCCCCAAGCACTAGCAAAAATTATCCTTGAACTCACAAAACTAAATTGTGAGCATAGTTGGATGCCCCAATATCCACACAAAATAAATTAAAATACATTTAGAGGCAAATGTTTTTGAAAAAAATGATAATATTTACCCCATAGTGTGAGATTAATGAACAATTTTTATTTTAAAAATGTAGTAATGCACTCAAGCCAAATAAAACATAAACTGATAGCAATAAAATTAAGTAGAGTTGTCAGAAAATTGTACACATTTTTATCTAAATAGTACCTTCTTATCTGTTGCCCTTTATTTTAATATATCAGTTTCTTCCAGGTCCTTTATTCAGAAGTTGTTAGCTTCATCTTATAAATTTATTGAATTGGTTGGTTTCTATTCTTATACCAGTCAGACACTATTGTTGATGGAAAATATTCTAAATTTTGTAAATAGCTCAAAGTGTATGCTAAGATAAGAGTCTTGATGAACAAAACTGCAATGTTTGGCTTTTTTCTATGTGGCTAAAAAAGCCAGCCAATTAACCCAGTAATGTCCCTGATCTATTTTTTCTGGCTCTGTAGATGTCTAAATTAGAATTTGACTCTATTCATTTTGCACTATTCTGTATATTATTGGTTAGATTTTTTTATAACAAAGTCTTGAAAATTCTTGAAAATTTTCTCTAATATTATGGTTTTTTTTTTGTGTGTGTGAAATAAATGTCCAGTATCAGGAACTGCTTTAGCCAATAAGAACATTGAAATCACTGAATTTGTGTGACATTACTATGCTTATAATAACATTGAATTAAACTGTCTTTTCTTAGAACGCAGACATGAAAAACTGTGGATTTATAAAACAAATATACTTAACTTGTATGAAAAAAAATTTTGAGCAGGAATGACAGAAACTGAGCAGGTATTTGTAGAGTAAAAAGCTATTTTACCTAAGGCCATTTTCAGGCTTCTCAGTGGAAATGCTTTTCTGCTTTTGAAAAAAGAAAACAATGAAAAATACGCAAGGCACAAAATAAGACAGACTCTTATTGCATAGCTTACTCTACATTATGTATATACTATATACACTATCAACACTAGTAATATATATTAAGAGGAAAACTGTAATCAGGTGAAGGAAACCATAGTTGACTTTGTCAGTTAGCAACTCTAACTTAAGCAAGACTATTATCTTCTCAAAATCCCATATGATAGGGTGACTGAGCAATAGTACAGAAGATAAGGTGTTCGCCTTGCAGGTGATCAACATAGGGTTTAACCCTGGAATCCCAAATGATTCACTGTGCTCTCCAAGTGCTCCCAAGTTCATAATCAGGAGTAACCTCTGAGCATGGCCATTTGTGGCTCTTAACAAACAAACAACAACAAAAGACAAGAAATGCCTTGGTAAACATTCAGGATATTGTGAAAATTAAAGACTAGGTTATTTTAAGTCACTTTGACTGCACTTTTATAAGTATTAATAACTTTTCTTTGAATAACAAGATTGGGTTTAGGGGAAAGTGTTTTGGGGTACATAAATAGTGATGAGGACACAGCTGTTAGAAAAAAGAAACAGTGCTTTCTGTCATTAAAAACTGTTCACCAATACCTACCCTTAAAATTTATCACTTTATCACTAAGTGGTTTAAATATAGAGGAACAACAAACCATTGCCCAGGGGTCTCAAACTCGTGGGCCATTTGCAGCCCTCCCTACAACATTTTGTGGCCCTGCCCTAGAGGAATCTTGTTTTGTTTTGTTTTGTTTTAGTTGTTTGGATCACACCCCCCAATGTCCAAGGCTTACTAATGACTTTGCACTCAAGGATCACCCCAACTTTGCCTCCTACGGCCCCCAGGTAAATTGAGTTTGAGACCCCTGGCTTAGACCATTGTTTGTACAGTACATTTAAATAAATTATTTAAACTTTGTCTCACATTTAGTACAAGAAACCAATAAGAATATAAATGTTTTTTCATAAAAATGCTTAGTATATTTTTCAGCAACAATTTATTGGTTTACTAACGGCCTTACTACTTATTTTTGAGTAGAAAAAGCATATTATAATATGTCTTAACATATTATAATATGTTTTGTATTTATCAAATATCTAAGAAACTTTGAAGATAATATAATTATGGGGAAGAGTCTTTCTAGTTGCCTAAATATTTTATTCAGATTCAAGGTATAAATTTGGTTTATAAATTTATGTTACATTATATTATTATATAATATACTACCTTGTATATTATTAAAATATATTTTTTCTAATGTTTCTAATTCTACATTTTAATTTTTTATCAATAAATATACATGAGAATTGTTACTGATATTAACTCACTCCACTTTATATGTCTTTAAAAAAACTCTTCCCTGGTTTTAAGCTTTCTTTCACTGTGCTACCCTAATTTTTACTCATACCTTCCTCTTTGTATTTATGACTTATTCTTCTGACAATATTTTATATAAGTTTGTGAATTCCCTGTTGTTGATATTCAATGATAAATATTTTCTGATTCAACATACTTGATTGCAAGGAAAAATTATAAGCTTTTACTAATTCTGAAGAACAATGCAAGCTAAGATTATCAGGAAGTGATTTTCTGTTTAAGCTATAAACCAAAGGTTACACATATTATCTTCATACATTTATATATACATGGAGACCTTGATGAATAAAAGAGGTTTATCTTCATTTGAGAAAATGCTTGCTTTTTAATAAATTATTCTGTGTAAATAAATAAAAAATGTAAGCAAAATTAAGTAGCCCAAATATGTGTATGTAACTGCAATATAAATGATAAATGGAAAAAGAATTGGTCAGTATAAGTTTTACTGTGATCATTGCTAGCTATCACCAATACTGCCCAATACCTAGATATGTTTTAATTTTTATTTTTTGTCACATCTGGTAGTACACATGACTTATATCTCTCCCTTTTCATAGGGATAATTCCTAATAGGACTCAGAAGACAATATTTGGTGCCAGGGATCAACATGGATAAAACCCAAATCAGTCACATGCAGGAAAAGTATCCCACACTCTGGCACCTACACTTCTCATTTCTTAATTAACAGCCATGCCAACTAAATATAAATGTGTTTAAGGGTTCTGGGATGTGGCTTAAAGCTAGAAAATCTGTCTTACATGTGTTAGGGTCTGGGATTCAATCCCCAACCCATCCAAAAAATGTTTATCTATAAAATTTGCCTTGGCAGCTTCCAATGCAGAAAAAAGTTGTAATGTGTCCCAAATTTGCCAATAACAAATTTGGTGGAAGTTTCTGACAGGGACTTTCCATAAAATCATTATAAAAGAGAGCAACACCCTGGGATGACTCTTTACTCTCTTTTTCTCTCAGAGGAATTCCTAGAGGAGCTATCATCTTGCAACTGTGAAAATTAAGTCCAAATTGTACAGTTCTTTCAATAGTAATGCAGAAAAACCTCAAGATACGTAATGAAAATAAGCCAAAGTACTATTCCTAATTAATTGCCTGCAGACGTTTTTTGGCAAAAGACAAATAACTCTCTTGTTGAATTCACTGTTGTATTTTCTTGGAATGGAGTATAGTACTGATATATTTTTCCTCTAAGAAAAAGTATAGGACATAAAATACAAAAACTGATGAAATATAAGTTAACCCAAAGCTACTTTATTAAAATTTCTCAACTCATGAAGCAGAAGAATGAAGGACAGTGTTTAATTTTTTTTTCATTTCATTTTTTGTTAGGGTAAAGAAATTATGAGGGAGATATGTAATTCTGTGTAAGTAAAAAGTTTATTATGATATATACTATCTTCTGCAAAAATCAGCTAAGAAATATCCTTAATAAAATACTTTTATATTTAAATTATATTTCTCTCTGGGTGTGATACCTAGTATGGAAACATAATCAATAAATATCAGCAAGTTGTTCAGATCTTAAACTTTGTCCTACATATATAACTTAATACATGTTGTTTATAAATACTATGTTCCTGCAGCTTATTATCTGAAAATCCTTCCCATATGTGCTAAGAATTTTAAGTAATTATGTATATTTTATTTTTGATAAGTACACTAAGTATGTTTGTAACAAGAATAAAGAACCACACTTTTAATCTCAGGGGGTAATTTGAATTTAAGAATAATTGATTCATTTCCTATTTACCCAGTATTATCTTAAAAACATATGTAATTAAAGAAAAGTCTACCCTATAAATGTAGCTGTCTTATCAATGTAATGATCCAAAGATAAGTTAAAAAGGTTTTGTTGTAATTGGATTCTGAAGAATCATTTATATAATTCAGTTTTCCCCCAATTGAGATTTATCCAATTCTGAAGTGCTTCTTTTTTTAAGTCAAAACTCAAATAATTTTTAAAATTGGAAGTGATCCTATATGTGATCAAATTTATATAGTCTCTCCATTTAGCAAATTATAAGACTAGAAACCAGGCCTACTATCTACTAGTCTGTGCATGTATATGTATAAATTTGTTTATGTATCTGTTTGACCTACTTAATATGACAAAAAATAAAAAGAAATATTTAGGCTCTACTGAAGAAACTGTACTTTCTAGCTTCTAGTGCCCAACACTTAATGATATCCAGTGTAACAAGTGGGAACCTAAAACTAAAATTGCATTGGCTAGACTCCCATAAAACTTGATTTCTGAGTAAGATAATGCTTGACAGATGTTGTGTATAATACTGGAAGATGACAGTAAGGCAAATGTCATACAACTGGATAATTAAATTCTATTTAATGACATTTTTAATATTTCATGTATATTAACACACTTCATCATTTTAAAGTATATTGTTTGGTAAATTCTGATAGATTGGCCAATGGAACCAATATAATATGAAGCCACATCATAATTCTCTCACCCCAGGAACAACACTGTGCTTTCTTAATTTTCTCCCTCAAAAGCTGCTGCTAATTTACTACCTCTCAACTCTACCATATACAATTAAATTGGTGGAATCATATCTGCATTCTACCTTAGTTTAATTCTTTGATTCAGTATCCTAGTTTAGAAATTCAACTATATCATTCAGTAAAGAGGATTCTCAAATATCTTTTAAAATTTCTATTCCTCAAATAGACACTAAGCATTCCATTAGACACACATTTATGTGATATTATGAAAGGATTTTCCAGATTTAAACTCTTAGGTTTACATATGTTGAATTTTCTTGGTGGGATTAACTAAAGTGATGAGAAAAAAAATTAGAAGCATTAGGATCATAAGAGAAATTCAGTTGTTGGCTTTTAAAAGGTAAGTATTGGACCGGAGAGATAGCATGGAGGTAAGGCATTTGCCTTGCATGCAGAAGGATGGTGGTTCAAATCCCGGCATCCCATATGGTCCCCCGGAGCCTGCTAGGAGCGATTTCTGAGTGTTGAACCAGGAGTAAACCCTGAGCACTGCCGGATGTGAACCAAAAACCAAAATAAAGGGGGCCGGGAAGGTGGCGCTACAGGTAAGGTGTCTGCCTTGCAAGCGCTAGCGTAGGACGGATCCCCCGGCGTCCCATATGGTCCCCCCAAGCCAGGAGCGACTTCTGAGCGCATAGCCAGGAGTAACCCCTGAGCATCAAACGGGTGTGGCCCAAAAACCAAAAAAAAAAAAAAATCCAAAATAAAATAAAATAAAAAGGTAAGTGTTCACATTATGGAGGTAAGAAGAAACTTTAGACATCCTTTAGACGATTTAAAAATGGCATGTTGATAATAAGAACAATTCTGCTCCTGTCTCAGCACTGTAAGGAGCCTAATACTATCAAAATTCACATGTACTAATCTGACTAAAAATTCTGATCTCAGGAGATCATGGCAGTTGGTGGCCAACACCCTGCATTGATCTGATGAAACCTGAATGGAGAATCCAAAAGTACCACATCCGAATTTCTGACAGAGCACTGTGAAGTGAAAGAAACAAGTTACTATTTAAAGCTAAATATGTAGTACTTTTTTATTCAACTGTATAAAATGAAAGCAATGTGTTAATCTTTAGATTTCTCCTTTTAATTGGTGAGTGCATAAGTTCTCTATTGTGATGAGAGAACATCTACAGATCTATCACAAAACCTCAGATATTTAATATCCTATACTTTCTGTTGATCAACAAACTATTCATAGCTTGGGTGAATTTTCTTATAGAAGGTTGCTTAAAAGCCTGCAAAACAGAGAGCTATCAGGCACTGAGTTCTCTTCTGATAGTCTGATTGGGAAGTGTCCAGTTCTAACCTCACTTAATGAATTTTTTGGCAGTCTATAGTTCCTTTGGGGTTATTGGGAAGAATGTATTCAGATACTAGGTGGCTATTACTCAGATGCTATCCTGAGTTTGTTACTATATGAAAGTTTCTGTAATGGCAATTTGCATTATCAAAACCAGCAAAGGAAAGAAAGAGAGCCAATTGTAAGAAGTAGATGTTTTGGGGCCGGGCAGTGGCGCTGGAGGTAAGGTGCCTGCCTTGCCTGCGCTAGCCTAGGACGGACCGCAGTTCAATCCCCCGGTGCCCCATATGGTCCCCCAAGAAGCCAGGAGCAACTTCTGAGCGCATAGCCAGGAGTAACCCCTGAGCGTCACAGGGTGTGGCCCAAAAACCAAAAAAAAAAAAAAAGAAGTAGATGTTTTATTCCCTCCACAATGAAAAGCATTATTGGTTAGAAAGAAAAATTACTCAAAGAGATGATATTATATGAAGTTATGCATATCAGAAAGCTGAGATCACTCAGAGCTCTCTGAGAGGCTACCTTCTACAATAAGAATATTCTATTATATGAATATATATTATTTTCCTAATCCATCCAACTATACAGATAGATAGCTGGTTTGATATCTGATTTGGATACTATTAACTAGGGAAAAACTTTCCCATGAAAGTATTTGTCATTTGATTTGATCAGAGTATACAGACATATAAAAATATATATTCAATTTGATTATGTTCAATCTTAAAAGTGGAGATGAACATATTATTTTATAGTCCCAATATATACAATATTGTAGACAATAACTAGTTGTCCCATGGCTTCCTACACACTTGAATGTGTCTGTTTCCATTGTAGCCATTTGAATGAGGATATTGGTATTAACTATGGTTTTAATATCCATTTAAATGCATACTATATCTTAATATGCATTTCTTTGTTATATTATGAAAGTTAATGATGATAAGCATATTTTATGTAGTCAGTTATTTGTGTCTATATTTTCTGAAAAGTTTAAGTTTTATCCATATTTAGTTAAACAGATAGATATTTATTTAAAGAAATTTAGTTAGAAAAGTTAGAAAAGTGTGAAAGAGAGAGGCAAATGTGTTCAGAAAGAACACATGCTTAACCAGAGTAGAAAAAAGCAAAATTGTATCTACTTTTAAACTCTAAAAAATAAACAAAAAATAAATTAAGATTATGTTATTTTATATTCTATTATTAAAATATGAGATGTCTTTAAATATTATGCATAAAGTTCATTTATTTAAACATTTTTTTCAGCTTGTGGCATGCACTTTTATTTATAAATACTATTGAACTGCTTTAATATTCATTTTCTGCATTTCATATTGATTCATACTTCTGAGCCATCATATCAAACTATTTACTAAATATTATAAAATATTATCAGAAAATGTTATATTGTTATTACAATATCTACAGTCATTTTTATAATTTTAGCTTACAACTGTGATCCATTTATGGAAGTAGAATTAGGGGTTTGAGGCTATTCATGAAAACTGAGGTTAATCGTACAACCAATCCAATGATACAATGTGAGGCTGAGTTTGTGTTCTTATTCTATGGTTCCAAAACCACCAAGATGGCTTGAATATGCTCAGGGGGACATATGGTATTGGTAATTAAATTAGGGGTTGCATATGCAAAGCATATTCCTTAAATCCTGTATTAGCTCCTGATCTTTGTGATTTTTCTGAATGAATTTTATAATGAGTTTGAGAAAGGCATGATTTTTGCTGGCTTATTCACAAATTTTTTTTCTGCCATCACCATTTGTTGCAAAGACACTACTTATATACTGAATTATTTCATCCAAATTATCATTTCTAAATATCCACTGGTCAATTTGTGAAGAATTAATTTTGTTCCCACAATCTATACATGTTCCTTTTTACCAAAATCACTGTAGTTTTACTTATATTTACTAGATATCTTGGATCTAAGAATTGTAATTTTGTTCTTTCATCAAAGTACTTAGATCGATTTTGTCTTAATATTTTCCTATGTATGTGTTTTTAGTTATATTATTAATTTCTTTAAATCTATATGTTTCTGGACTTTTGATCAGAATTATCTGGATATGTAGATAAACAAGGGACAATTGATAACTCTTTTTAATTGTTTTAGGGGCCAAACTCCTTGAGGGTTTCATCCTCATCTGCTCTTTCTATAATTTATCATAATGGTAAGTAAAAAATTCAGTAACAGTAAACTAGCTCCAAATTGCACTCTACTAATTTCTACAAATTAGAAGAATCCCAAAGTCCTGAAGAAATTTTTCTGAATAAGACAGATGGTTGACCAGTAGGCATATTAGAAAAATGTTGTGTTCACCATCATTCATTATCAGAGAAATAAAAATCAAACCAACAATGAGATATTCTCTCACTCCAATCAGAATGGCTTATATCAGGAAAATTGGAAATGACGAGAGTTGATGAGGATAAAGCCCTCATTTACTGTTGATGAGAATTACTCTGACTCTATCTCTACAGAATACAGAAGGGATATATCTCAAAGAAGTCTGACTAGACTGCAAGAGCATCCAATTTACACATCTAGGCATCTACTCCTAAACAAAAGAACATCAATTTGAAAATATACACACATCTATGTTCATGAAAGCATTGTCAAAGAATCAGAATATGGAAACAACCTAAATGCGCAAATTGAACAGAAGAATGTTTAAAGATGTCATGATATATATGTATATATATGCAATGGAATACTATGAAGCTATAATGAAATTATGCAGTTCATCGTGACAATACACAGAACTGGATTTATAACTATGTTAAATGGAATAAGTGAGAGAGTGAAATTTAAATACTGGATATAATTCTATACATATATTTATAATCAGCAAATTCATTTGTGGAACATATAGGAATGCAACAAAGAAATAGTATAAAACAATGACAAATTTTAGACATAATAGGAATTAACAGAAGGAAGAGTAGGAGAAAAAGATTGGACCATAGTTGACAAAGTCACAGTGGTATAGAGTATTGGTCATTGGCAGTGGCAGGGTGCACTAACATTATGTAATACTTTGAACCACTTTACCTAACCAAGTTACTTAAACTATAGTACATTTAAAAGTAAAGAAAACCTACTACAGAAAACAAATTATATATAAAACAAATGTATACATGTAAAACAAATTATTATAAATTAATATCTAAATATATAGCAAACCTAACAAAGAAAGAGAGAGAGAAACTTGATAACTTGTATTAGGAATGAAAAAGGAGAGATCATTACTGATATGACAGAGATTCAAAGGGTAATCAGAAACTACTTTGAGAAACTCTACACCACTAAAAATGAGAACCTGGAAGAAATGGATAAATTCTTGGACTCTTATAATCTTCCACGGTTGAAGGAAGAGGAACAGACTTTCTATATCTGTTTCAGTAACTCAATTTGTGCCCTCCATAAGTTGTTTTCAATGCTAATTGTCTCTGTTTATTCAACTGTAAAATGGTAATAACTATACATAACTTATTTTGCTGTTTTGAAATGTATTGAGTTTATAGTAGGAAGATTTTAGCAATTGTATTACCAGGGATTATCCACAGAAACAGGGGTATTGGAATATACAAGTAGTTCCTTATACGAGATGATTCTCATCGTGTTCTTGGACCATTATGAAGTTCAGATATGACTTGCCATTATCATGATTTTTTAATTAGTGTTTGTGTGAGAATTTAGACATTATATATATAAACCACACATTACTTCACAATTTTTAGTTTTTATATTTTTTCTGGATTGCCTATAATGGGCAGGAAACAGGTAATTCCATAAGCACAAGGGAAAAATAACCAATAATATAAAGTCAATGCATTAAACGCACTCTTTACTCATATGCCTCTTATATCTCAACTTCTCTTGAATTTATCAAGATGTAATCTTATATATATATATATATATATATATATATATATATATATTGAAGACAATATCTCTTTATATTTATAAGGGAAAATTGTTACAAAAATTGGCCTTCTGGTCTTTCTAGAGTCCTCCAATCTGAGTGCTTGAAAAATAGAAAACTAGTAATTAATTAATTTTAAATTGGATGACCAGAGAAATGGAAATGCAAAGTAGAAAAAAGCCCAAATCTGGTAGCTTCTATTACTAATCATCTTGCTAATAAGCAAAGTAATGATTGACAATACACAGGAATCTTTGCAGTCTCCTCATCTCCTGCTCTCATTCTCTACTCTATACCAGTTTTGTAACTCATGTGGCAGAAGAAGAAAGTGTTCACCTATCAAAGGCGTTGGGTTTGGCAATTCTGCATGCTGGTAATGAAATAGATCACTTCTCAGCCAAATCAATTAAATACTTCAAGAGAAGTTTAAATATTAATTTTGATAGTTACTTTAGATATGTTCATCTCACCTAGAACTGATGGAAAACACTTTAGCTTGTTACAACTGGAAAATATTTTGCTACTGGTATTTGTGGCTAGAGGCCAAGGGTGCTCATTCATATACCACAGAGTACAGGATGTCCTCAAAAATAAAGGGTTGTCTAGTCCAAAATCCTAATACTATTTAGTTTGATAAGCTTCGTGCTGATTTTTAAAATATTCTTCCTTTAACATATTCTTCCTTGGGCCAGTTTTAAAACAGGACTTTAGGTGTTTTCCTTCCATACATTTTTATTAAATTTATTTAAAGAAAATGCATCACATAGTTGACATACCTGATCATAATACATTTGTTTCAAGATGACCAAAAGGAAAGTTATTTAAAAAATACAAAATAGAGGAGCCAGCACAAGCAGTATGGCATTTGCCTTGCACACGCTAACCTAGGATGAACCAAGATTTGATACCCCAGCATCCCATATGGCCCCCAAAGCCAGGAGTGATTTCTGAGTGCATTGTCAGGAGTAACCCCTGAGGGGATAAAAAAGATAAAATAGAGAGAAAAACTGAAGAGACGGAAGAGAAAGGCTGAGAATCTATCTTTTCACTTTCAGAGCTGCTTGGGAGCTGGCTTGAGTGGGGATAATGATCTGTTTCATGAGGAGCCAGGAATTGAGGGTAAAATAGATTAAATGTGGGGTAATAGCAGGTAAGGGTGAGGGAGTGAAGGACTAGAAATGAGTTTGTAAGGTGGTGAGCCAAGGGAGGAAGGACAGTATACAACATAGGTTTCTATACATTGCAAATGTACATTAAACAGACAAAGGTATGGCGGACCTGTACTCTCATGTGCATACATCATCAGAGACTAAGGATGGACCCATGGGTTATAGTCGAAAAGCTAAACTCAATGAAATGGGACAGAATGCTTAAAAAATACAACAAGAAAAAGATGCTAAGTCTGATAAAGATATTTTCCATGTTCTAGGCCAGTCATGTTTGGTGTGGGTGACTATGCTGAAAATTAGATTGTACATCAGATTAAATTAGATTTTTATACAGTGCTTTTCTCGAAAAAAATTCATAGTATTTGAGTCTATAAATTTAAGTGAAATGATAATAAGCACTTCTTTGGAGTCAATACCATGAAATAGACATGTGTCACAGAGGACATTGGACAGACATTGGTATGGCAAACACATATACTCTTTCATTTATATCAGCATACACTGAGGATAAATACATAGATTACAGTTGAAAAACTGACCCATGTACAGTAAGAAAGGATGCTTTTTTAAAAAAGAATAGAGTAAACAAGGTATACTAAAATAAAATAAAAAGAAAAAAAAATATATATATAACCGGCTTGTTTAGTATAACCATTTCCCATTTTCTAGACAAAACATGGTTAGTGATGGAAAACTTTACTGAAGAAAGGTTTCATGGATTGGGTTGTGTATAGAGTACTTCTTTTTTAAAAAAAAATTATAATTTTTAAGTTTAGAAAGGAGAGTAATATGGTGGTAGGCCCTGTATGTGAGTTTATACCATGAAATATTGTCCAGTGGGTCTTGAGCATATAGTTTTCTTTCCTAAGCATTCTAAAATTACAAACCCTATGATATCCTGTTAAACTATCTAATCTAATATTTACTATCTAATCTTGCCCCTTCACAGTTTTGAGAATGGAGACTGAAGGGAAGGAAAGTTGTAGGCAATTTCCCCAAGCCATTCCCCAAGGCATTCTTCTTGAAGCCTCTCAGACCTCAGGCAGGCCAAAGCTTCCGGATTCCCAGAACAAAAAATAGGTCAGTACTGAGCTAGGAGCCAGAAGTTTGCCAGCCCTTTACTGAAACCCATTCTGGATAAGGGTGGGGAAGGCCTGGGGTCCCCTTTAAAGTCTTCCTTGACACTAACCTCACTGTCTCCCTTGGGCGGGGGCCCAAGAATGCCTCTGGAGTCTGGGGAAGGGGGAGAAAGAAGGGCCTCAAGCTGGCCAAAGGCTCCAGCTGTAATTTGGGTAATTTATCTAAGTTTTGACTACTTTTTAAAGTTAAACCTTCAAAAGCAAAGATTAATATTTACTTAATAGAGTATTTGACAGAACAGATTTTATATGAAAAAATACTATCAGAAACTATAGTAATAAGCTGTTATTATGAAACATTTATCTAATAAAAATAATCATCAAACAATCTGACTAAGTAGAGGGATAAAGAAATTCTCCTACTACAATTTATCCAATTTTGATAATAAAAAATAAACACCTTATTCTAATCAAAAGAAGAAAATGCTTGCGTACATCAACAGAACAATATGATAATGTGACCCGAGGGGAAAATCCAATATTAGTGTGGGGCCCTGGGTTCTGGAAAAAAAAGGGGATGCCATTTTATAATGACCACATATCATGCTTCTTTTCTGTTCTAAACAAGAAGGAACTCCATTATGTAAGGACCACATGTTTGTAAGCCACTTATTAGGCTTTCTCAAGCTTGTTACCAGGCTTGAGTTACCTCTCAAAGCTACAGCTTAAAGCTACCTAGCCATACTAGGTAGCTTATATTGAAAGGACAAGAGGGACAAGAGCCATAAGATGGTACTCTTTTTTTTTTTTTTTTTTTTTTTTGTGGTTTTCGGGTCACACCCGGCAGTGCTCAGGGTTTTTTTCCTGGCTCCGTGCTCAGAAATTGCTCCTGGCAGGCACGGGGGACCATATGGGACACCGGGATTCGAACCGATGACCTTCTGCATGAAAGGTAAACACCTTACCTCCATGCTATCTCTCCGGCCCAAGATGGTACTCTTGAGAACAGCAAATCATTTTAAAGATCATAAGAAGCTAGAATCTTCCTGTATCCTCTCCCTATATAATCTGATTTATGTCCTTGGGCATGGTCATCTTCTCTGAGAGACATCCTTGATAAGAAAGTTTGGGGCTTGTGGCTGACAGAATAAAGATTTGTTTAACTTTATTCCAATTGTGGGATCTCATCTGATTCTGGACATAAACATCAGGAGACTTGAAATGTTCTTAATTTTATTCTAAGTCTTAAGACATCCGCTGATCCGTGATGAGAATTCTAGACTTGAATGCAGACTTACATATGACACTGAGGAAAAAGGTCTAAAGATAAAGTCCAGTCTCAAACAGTATTATGGGCAGTCACACAGATGCCTGCCAATATGGGTAGTGGGAGGTTATCTAGGCTCCATGGGGTTTTTCCAGGTACTCTATTTTGGAGTTGACTTTGCACAGAATAGTGTATAATAGTAAAAAGAGAAATCAGAGAGATAGTATTAGCATTATAAGAATTGTGTTGAAAATCTTTTCCTGGAGACAAGCAGAAAAAAAAAAGAAAATAGCAGTTTTCATTTTTATTTCTACTTTTATAAGGAACATCTATTTCTAAGAGCTTTGCTCACCACTCAGTTTCGGCCTAAACACTTCACTTACAAATACTCACATTAAGAGTTAATGATTCAATATTATAAATTTGGATAGAGAGAAGACAGGCACAAACATGCAGTGTTTTTAGTTTAGAGACGCTGCAGCAACATTGCCCCTTTCAAAGAATAACCCAGATCACTTTATGTCTCAGGGTTATACTCTACTGGAACCATCATAAGTAGAGAGGAAAAAAGAGCCATAGAATGACTACTTTGTATTTTATGTCCATAGCTCAAAAATTAAGTTTTAATAAAGTGCACTGAGCAATAGAAAAATTGTATTGTACCTTTATTGAGACTAGAAAGAAGAAACTTAGAATGAGAAGAAAAGCCAACTTGTACATTAAGAGTATCTGCCAAAATAGGTGAACTTTTGACTTTTGAGGCCTGTATAAGCACATATTTTAGTAAGAGACTCTTTAAAAAGACTAAGTACTTGATAAATCAACTTGCTCAATATGAGAAAATAGAAATATTGAATTTTCTCCTCCAAGTGTGGCAAAGAGAATTGCTTGACTCAAACCATGGAATATGTAATCACAAGTAGCTCTCAAGTGGATTTTCAGTATGAATTTATAATCCCTGAGTATTCTAAAACTGTTCAAATATTGGATTTAGTTAATGGGCCCAGGAATTATTCAGGAATAATACTAAAGCAAAGACAAATGGTATGAAAAACATCACATTTATTCCAGATTCCTTATTCTCTAAAGTAATTTATAATTAGCATTTCAAAGAAAACCAACTAAAGACTCAGAAATAATACCCACTGGCAGATACATTTTATTTTCTAGAAACATGCAGGTTGAAGTAATAGTAAATAGAATTAAATACACCAAACTGATAACATTGAAGTAGTTTATATAAAATATAAGTGATATAATGTATTGATAATGTTTATAAAATATTTGATATTTAAATGTGTTTTATTTGTAAATTAATTGACATCAGAAGAGTAGTGACAAATTTAAAAATGTTTATATTTATTAACTACCTTACTGTGTTTTAAAAAATTAATAAACTAAAAGTATTTTTAAAATTATTTAAAGGTAGTTTATACACTGTATGTTCTAGAAATATGGGGCTGAATCAGTGGCGCAAGCCATAAGGCATCTACCTTGCCTGCACTAGCTTAGTACGAACCACAGTTCGATCCCGGCACCCCATATGGTCCCCCAAGCCAGGCACAATTTCTGACCGAATAGCCAGGGGTAACCACTGAGTATCACAGGGTGTGCCTCCCACAAAAACAATAAAACTAGAAATAACAAAAGACCAAATCTTGAAATTCATTAGGACAGAAAAAAAACTAATTACTTTTATATTGGAAGTTTATTATGCATGGAAATTCTTTTTGCAACATATTAAAGAATAAAAATAGACATAGCATTCAAAGATTATCCTAGGCAAATATCTTTGCAAAAGGGAGTTTAACCCCCACCTTTGTGTAGTTTTATTTTTAGTTTGTGAAGCCAGTTATTGCTAAAAAAAAATATTTAAATAGTGGAAAACATGTTGCAAAAATTATTTAGCAGTTAAAATATGAATTGCATTGATAATAGATGATTAAAATAAGAATCCAGTAGAAAGTTAAGTATAAGGTTTTCACTGCTTATTGAGAATATAAATATGTTGGTGCTTATTCTAAAAAATAAAGATAAATTTAATGGCTCAGGTATTCAAATGAAGGAAACAATATAAAAAAAAGTCCAACATAATAAGAGCAAATAAAAACATAACAAGCACTTACAAAGTGTTTGATAAATAGTTATGGATGAAAACAGATTCTATGGTGCTCAAAAGATATAGATTTATAAGACAGTGAGACTTTTCTTTGCAGACAAAGTTTGTTGACAGAAAGAGGCTTGTGAAAAGACAGATGAGGAGACTATCTGAGCAAAGGTGATCCATCACCAAGCATGGGGTCATGGCTAGCTTCTTAAAATAGTTTTACTATTTAATAGAAGTCCCAAATATCTGTCTAATCCAGCAACTTCCTTGCTTCTTGTAAGAAACAGTGCACTCAGCTACAACAATTGCATAAGGAGGACTGGTCTATGCATATCTAATTGAGGTCTGTGATTCAAAGTTCTACAGATTATCACATGCAGTATATGCTTGGTGGAGATCAACAGGATATTGACTAAGATGGCAAAGGTGTTTGTTGCCAGCATCTGGGAAATAAGCATTTGAACAGTTTGTACAAACTCTAAAAGTGGGAATTCTGTCCAACTTTCTAGCTTTGCTAGTGGGAGGGGCAAGAAGATCAAATATGTTTATGATCAAATTCTCAATAATTTATAGACCAGTTGGTGTTTTGCTGTATATCAGGAACTTTCAGGTTGGGCTTCTTGATTTAGATATAATGGCAAATTCATTCAATCTTTATTCTGTCTTAATGTAATCATCTTTTTTGTGGTTTGTCTTTGGGCAACACCCGGCAGCACCCAGGGATTACTCCTGAATCTTCACTCAGAAATCCCCCCTGGTGGGCATGGGGGACCAAATGGAATGCCGAGATTTGAACTGGTGTCTGTCCTGTGTTGGCTGCAAATGCCTTGCCGCTGTGCTATAGCTCTGGCTTCCTTAATGTAATAATGTTTTGAGGCACAATTCTTGCCAACATAAACTTAATTTTCATAAATAAATTGAATAATAGCAATAGTAAATAAAAATATTTACAAAAGCAAGTATAATAGAAAAAAAGCACATCAAGTATAGTAACAAAATATATTAAAATGTTATTTGAAATTACAAAACCAGAAGTAAGGCCTAAGTTTACTTGACGTGACCTAAAAATTAAACAAAAAATGAAATAAAATAATTTAAAATCTATGACAATAGTCTAAATAAAATATAAAATTTATTTCACGGATTGATACACTAATTTATGGTACAAGTTCTTTTAAACTGTCCTGTAGATTTAATATAGTCTGAATAAAAATTCTAACAGACTATATTGTGTGAAAATAGCTTTTATGGAACTACAAAAAATTTTTCATATAATATTTAACATGATAAAATCAGAGAATTGATTCAACCATCAATGTTATTATAAAACTCATAAAATTATAATAATATGGTATTATTATAATATATGATATTATTATATATTATGTTGTTATATATTATAATAGTTTCTTTATATTATATTGTCATAATATAATATATAACAATACAATTATTACATAATATATAATAAAATATTTTATAATAGTCTCACTTTATTACTGTATTTCTATAATATAATAAATATAATATAATGGCATAGATATAATAAATAAAACAGTTGAATAATGGGACAGGAATGGTAGTATAGCAGTAGGGCATTTGCCTTGCATGGCTGACCCAGGATGGACTCAGGTTTGATTCCTGGCATCTCATATGATCCCCTGAGCCAAGAGTGATTTCTGAGCAATGAACCAGGAGTAATGCTTGAGCGCTTTTGGGTGTGTCCCCCAAAAGCAAAACAATAATACCAGTAGAATAATTCAATTTACATATGTATGACCAATTGATATATTATAAATATTTCTAATATAAATATTTCTAATACATAGTTAAAACATTCTTTTTAAATAATGACACAGAAAATAATATTAAAATATTTAGACCTGTACTTAGCAAACTTATCAGTTTCAGTTAGATTTTTATTCTGAATGTATAAAGCAATATAATAGTTCTTGTATACATACAAATAATTTCTAAGTCAAGCTTCAAAGAGTGAACTTATTTTAAGAGAAAGCTGCCAAGTTCTATCAGCATAAAAATAAAAAGTTGCTATGCAGTGGAATATCTATTTACAATAACATTTTATCTGTGCAAAACTTTAAACTGAAATGGTAACTTTTGCATGGCAAAAAATAAATCATTTGCTTTTTTTTAAATAAATGAACTAAATACTTTAAAAGGCTCTTCATAAGAAAAGATATAAAAATGATACTAAGTGTATCTACTTACATACAAAAAATGTGCTCAGCCTCTTTTCTAATGAGAAACATTCAAACATTCATAGCTGACTATTAGACTGAATCTTCTAGCGTTGAGGCGAATGCAGGTTGGCAAGTTCTTGCATAAAATACTGATAGATGTGTTAGCTGATATAACCACTTTGGAAACTTCTTTGAAGAGATAAATTGAAGCTCAAATAATTTCAAATTTGTCTGTAGAAATAAGGAAACATTAAGGAAGCCAAAAAGCAGAAACTTCGGGATTGGGCACAAGCTTCAATATAACAGCAATAAACCTAGATATTTGTTATTTTATAAGTTATATAAGCTTAATTTTATCTTTGAAAGAAAAATAAAATTAAGAACTTTGAGAATAAATTTATAATAACATAAATAAAAAGAAATCATTAAAATCCTATAGATTTAAAAAATAATAATAAAATATATTTTTGATGTGATTATAACAATTTTAGATAAATTCTAAAAATTTTCTTTTACCAATGGTCATAGTCCATTATAAAAATTAATTTAATTAAATAAAACTTTTAAATCTTTTTAAGTTAAATATTTCACTATAATGAAAAGATGTTTCAAATAAAAGTTCATATTCAGATGACCTTGGAGGAGTCTATCAAACTTTTATAGACAAATTAAAATGCTGATAATAATACTGTGTTACAAGTCAGTAAATAACTTAAACTCAAAGAAGTTGAGAATTTAGATGAATAGAACAACCTTAGAAAACTGATCTTAGGAGCCTGAAAGCTAGGACAACAGGTAGGGCTCTTGCCTTGTACTCAGCTAACCAAGATTAAATTCGTAGACTCACATATTTCAGTGTAGAGTTATTCTTAACCAGAGAGCTAGGAGAACAAACTGAGCACTGTTCAGTGAAACCAAAAACAAAGAATGAAAACAAACAAACAAATGTTTAAAAAGCTGGCATTGATATTCAAATATATCCATAAAAATGATGTGTAACAAAAATAATATCCATATAGCAGCATCAAAAGATGCATAACTGACATGTATTAAAACAACTCCTTCCTTTACTGACATTAGAATGCATAAACTATAGTGTGCTATTTTCTCATAATGTAATACAGCAAAGAAAATGCATGAACTCATACTTCACCATGAATAAATTTCATGATTACATGAATGGAGATAAGCACACAGAAATAGTTTGAATGGCATAATTCCACTTTTTGAAATTCAAAACCAGGCAAAATTAACTTATGGTGTTGGTGAGGAGAGAAGTTTCCTTTATAGTGCCATGGGGAGAAAATTCTAGGGATACAAGCTATTTTATTTCTTGATCTGAGTTATTGTTCCTTAAGAGGTTTTATTAAATTAAAAGTGTTAACTCTAATAATATTTTTCCCAAATTGTGACATTGCTTTTTAAAAGTCAAAATTTGAAAGTGAGTTTTCTTCAATAAGACTTTGTACACATGCAGTGTATTACTGTATCTTGTTGGTTTTTCTGCATTAATAAACTTGATTTTGTAATTAGTCTTTTTGCCATTTAATAAAGAAACCCATACTATAATTTCTTCTAGAGAACAATTTCCCTTCCTTCTCAGACAGCTTGAAATAGCACTTTGCAAAGGGTCTTTCTACATCCATGTTAATATGTTGCCTTTATTATAAATTTATAAAATTTATATTTTCTACAAATTATGTGACTGTGCTTATCATTTATATAGCATTAAATTTCCCTCTTATCTTGATTTTATTCATTTTATAAAACTTTGAAGAAATAAATACAGAGAACTTTTATTAAACTGTGATATGAAATCATTATATGCACATGGATAAAAACTTATGACAAAACCAGAGGCCACATCACAATCTACTCAATATTTTTAAATACTCAGTATTTTGTTAATGCTGATAGTACAATGGAATACAGGAATATAGGGCTAAATGAGGGCATAAAGAGTCTTTCAAGAATATGCCAGAACAATGCCAGATTCTCTGATTGGTGCCCAAATCATTGACTTTTCTTTTTCTGTTTTTAGTAGAAAATGTAAATCAAGAGCTTTGCATTTCAATTGTTACTGAATACAGTATAAGAGACTATTTAGAAATGAAAGAGAAAGGAGACTGACAAGAGGTTTGCAGAGAGTGATACAAGAAGAATAAGATTTTTAAAATGTTTCATCAGAGGCCAGAGCGGTAGCACAGCTGGTAGGTAGGACATTTCACCTTGCACTCAGCAGACCTGGATTTGATCCTGAGCATCTCAGATAGGTCCCAAGGCTGCCAGAAGTTATGTCTAAGTTTAGAGCCACAGTGTAACCTCTGAGCTCCACCGAGTGTGACCCAACATGCCCCCCACACACCAAAATAAAAGTTTCATGAGGGCAGGAACCTAGTATAGGAAATAAGAAAGTGGCCTTGCAAGTGACTGTCCCCAGTTCTAATCTTTGGTAGCGCACAGGGCTACTATGCACAGGGCTACTCTCAAGCATAGAGCCAGAAATAGACCCTGAGCACCACTCCATGGGCCTCACCCACCCACCCAACTCCTACCTTGGCTAAAAAAAAAGTTTCAGGGGTTAACTGAGATGTGGGTCTTTGAGAGCAAATATGTCTCCAAGTATGTGAAGTCTTCAGTGGCATGATTCCTGGTACTTAAAAAAAAAATGGCAAAGAAGCTCATATTTCATGGAGTTTTATAAGGTGACATATGGTTAAAACCTATCATATCTTCATGCAACATGTTCAGTAAAATTTTATTGTTGGAATTTTGGAGTTGAATACATTTTCTACAGCTTGATATTTTAAAGCCAGGAAGAGTGTCAGTAAAATAGCTGTAAGAAGTCCTCAGATTTTGATTTTACTTTTAAAATAAAAACATTACAGCAGTATATTTAAGCTCATTTAAGCCCACTGATTTTATTTTATTTTACTTATTATTTTGGTTTTAGGGCCACAGCCAGTAACACTCAGAGGTGACTCCTGGCTCTGCTCTTAGAAATTGCTCCTGGCTTAAAGGACCATATGGGATGCCGGTGATTGACCCCAGGTCCATCCTGGGTCAGCCGCATGCAAGGCAAATGCTGTGCTGTCTCTCCAGCACCAAGCCCAATGATTTTACATTCACTATCTCTTACTGCTATTCTAAAATTACTGTAGAATTCACTGATAATCAGTAGTAAGTTGTAGATTTCATAGTGTCTGTGTTCTGGAGTTTGTGCTTTGGATTTACAGCTACACCACCCTCCCATATCATCAGTATAACCAAACCCCCTACCCTTGTTCCCCATTGCAAACCTTTCTCATCTTCATCCTTTCCACCTTTATTCTTTTCCTTTTCTTTCCTTCTTCCTAACATCGGTGGTTAAAGGTAATCTAGGCACTCACCTGTTATTACATTACATTTCCTCATCCAGTTATTCGATATATCCCAGACAAATAAGATCATCCTGTATTTGTCTTTCTTCTCCTGGCTTTCATCAACATATTATCTTCCAGTTCCAATTGTTTTCTTTTATCATTGCTTGCAGTTGCATAGTATTCCCTCAGATATGAGTGGACCTTGTCAGCTGGCAAGGGTCAACCCCTATTATTCTGGAGCATTCAGGAACTGAGGATGTTTCCCAGTTGACCTCCAGGAAGGAACGTGTCTGAGGCTGATGGTCCAAGAAAATTTATTCCCTTATAACAATGTTTATATAACACTCAAAGAGGAACTGGGGTATCGGAAGGGCAATAGGTCATAGCCTAGGAGGGATAGGTGAGATGCCAAAGAGAAACTAAACATAAACAATGGGGCTTAGGAGTGCTACTAGAGCAACAGTGTTGCTTGGTTGTTAGCTCCTTTAGCTAGAACTCTAGGAGAGGGAGGAAGGTCCATCCAAGGTCAAGCTCTATTAAGAATCACTAAAGTCTTCCACACACAAAAACAAAACAAAACAAAACAAAACAAAAAAAAAAAAAAAAAAAACACACCACCGGGAGAGTAATGATCCTGAGCAAAGACTAGAACTGATCCCATGACAGTATACTCCAAGGACGGAGAATCCCCATATCTCATAGGGCAAGTGAATTCCGTTTCGAATGACCCTAATATTTACTGTGCCAGGGCAGAGGGAAAAAACAAAAATGCAAAAAGCACAAAACCTTGGATATTTTTTATATACATATATATATTACCTTCATTTATTATTGTTATTATTATTTTTATTTACCTACCTATTTTGGTCGATTTCTCGGTTTGGATGTGATTATTGAAATTGGTGTCCCCAATTATTCTTTTTTTGTTTTTTGTTTTTTGTTTTTTTGTTTTTTTGTTTTTTTTTCTCTTCCTTTCTTTTCTTTCGTTATGTGCTACACCATGTTTCTTATTTCAAGACCACGGCGAGTTTTTTTGGTTTATATGTTTGTTTGTTTTTGTTTGTATTTTTTTTATCAGTTTTTTGTGGTGCTTATCGATGTAACTGAAGACCTCACTGGATATTTGACACTTCTTTTGGTACTGATGGGGTGTTTCACCTTCTTTTTCTCCTTCATTTCCCAAATCGATGAGGAGAACCCCTAGAAGGATTCTGCCCATTTTTGGGGTATTAGACTCTTACCCCAGTTTACTCATTTTCTCTTTTTCAGGCAAAACCACCCAACTTGAACTGCTAGCCCTGCCCCCACTTAGAGGGGGAAATAAGGGAGGCACCAAGACCAAACTGATGCAAGACTACTAAGTAGTAGGTCAAATACAGAGGGGATCACATATTCTAGCCACCCTGGGGGGGAGGGAAGAGGAAATGGGAGGTAGGACAAAAACGGAGGTGTAGGGAGGACAATTTAGGGATGGGAATCCCCCCTGATTTTATGTAAATATGTACCTAGAATATTATTGTCAACATTATGTAAGCCACTATGATCAAAATAAAAATTATATATAAAAAAAAAAAAAAAAGAATCGGGGCCGGAGAGATAGCATGGAGGTAAGGCATTTACCTTTCATGCAGAAGGTCATCGGTTCGAATCCCGGCATCCCATATGGTCCCCCGTGCATGCCAGGAGCAATTTCTGAGCCTGGAGCCAGGAAAAACCCTTGAGCACTGCTGGGTGTGACCCAAAAACCACAAAAAAAAAAAAAAAAAAAAGAATCACTAAAGGGAATGGAACACCTCTTTGTATTGTTTTTCCCCATCTCTGGGGTGGTGTCTCTGAAAATTTCAGTCTCAAGGAGAATCCCCGGAAACTGGAACAAATAGCTATAGAGGGGTTCTGTCTGCCAGTTGGTTTGGGAAAAGCATCATAGAAGATATCCAACACTGTTTATATACCACATCTGCAGAATCCTTTCCATATTTAAGCTATTGTACAGTGCAGCAATGAATAATGGTGTGTATGCATACTTTAGAATGAATATTTTATTTATTTATTTATTTATTTTGATTTTTCGACCACACCCATTTGATGCTCAGGGGTTACTCCTGGCTAAGTGCTCAAAAATTGCCCCTGACTTGGGGGGACCATATGGGACGCAGGGGGATTGAACCGCGGTCCTTCCTTGGCTAGCGCTTGCAAGGCAGACACCTTACCTTTAGCGCCACCTCGCCAGTCCCTAAAATGAATATTTTTAAATCCTGGGGTAGATACCCAAAATTGAAATTGCTGGGTCATATTCTAAGTTAACTGAGGACTCCTCCAAACTCTTTTTACAGGTGCTAAACGGACAACATTACCACCTACAATGGATGACAGTTCCTTTTTCACCACATCCCCTCCAGCATATGTTATTCTCACTATTTTGTATATCTGCCATTCTCACTGATGAAAGATGATATCTCATTGTTGTCCTGATATGTATTATCCTAATGTGATAATGCTGCTGATCACTTCTCATGTAGTGCCTACTAGCAATCTGCTTGTCTTTCTTTCAGAAGTGCCTGTTTGTTTCCTCTCCACATTTTTCATAGGACTTTTGAATTTTTTGTTGTTGTAAATCAATGTTCCATCCTATATTGGTAGCTAAACTTCTAGAGAAAACATATAGTCAAAAATTATGAATATCTATGGCCTTTTAAACATGTCTATTTGATCTTCCTGTGTAAAACTACCACTGTTACATTCATACCTCATACCTTCCAAGAGACTGAGAGATTCCCTCCCTTTGGCCTTCTACTTTCTCTATTTGTAGAGGAAATAATTTATTTCACCACTTCACTTTTTTATCCCTTTATATATATATATACATATATATATATATATATATATATATATATATATATATATATAGAGAGAGAGAGAGAGAGAGAGAGAGAGAGAGAGAGAGAGAGAGAGAGAAAGAGAAATAATATATATTCACTTGCTGTCCCCTTTCTGTTATTTCAACACCTTCTCTGGATTATCTCCTTTCATCCACACCAACACCTGCAGACTCTTTCATTTCCTTCACAGCCTCTTCCTATGTAGCCTCTGAAATTCAGCCTTCAAGCATCACTTTACACTCTTCCTAGTCATAGTTGTTTTTCTCAGGGATCCGATTAGACACCCATTGAGACCCCACTGCTCTACACACTGGGGAATTTGTTTTGTTTTTGGGTCACATGCGGCAGTGCTCAGGGATTACTCCTGGCTCTATGCTCAGAAATCGCTCCTGGCAGGCTCAGGGAACCATATGGGATGCTGGTATTCGAACGACTGACTTTCTGCATATAAGGCAAACACCTTACCTCCACACACTTTTTGAGGAGGCTGAAACAGGTTTAATCTCTTCATATTCCCTATGAGATCTCTGCCAAATTGATACTAAATTTGGTTCATTCTCTTTATTGTCTCTCATTAAACTATATATCTATTTTATATATCCAACTTTCTCCTATGAGCTTACTAGGAAAGATAGTCACATGATGGCATGAAGGGAATAAATACATAGAGATTATACAGCCTACAGGACATGTTCCTTGTGCACAGTGGATCCCAGGTTCAATTTTCATCACCTTATATAGTTCCTTGTGTACCATCAGGAATGATCTCTAAGTACAGAACTTTGAGTATGCCTGAAATATTGTTTAATGTGACACCAAAGGATCTTTAAAAGTATGTTGTTCTGGGCCCGGAGAGATAGCACAGCGGTGTTTGCCTTACAAGCAGCCGATCCAGGACCTAAGGTGGTTGGTTCGAATCTCGGTGTCCCATATGGTCCCCCGTGCCTGCCAGGAGCTATTTCTGAGCAGACAGCCAGGATTAACCCCTGAGCACCGCCGGGTGTGGCCCAAAAACCAAAAAAAAAAAAAAAAAAAAAAAGTATGTTGTTCTGAATCACACAGTTATGAGGATGAGCTTTGTGCCAAAAATAAGGCATTCCACAGGACAGTAGGAAGTCCCTAAAAATTGGTCCTGAGAGGGTTTACAACTCAATTACCCAGATTATGCACACTGGAATTATATTATTATCTCCAGAGTATATATTTGGTAGCCACCAAATTTATTAATTATAATTAAATTAATCAAGGGACCCAATAAATCCTGCAGTCTACGCAACCCTAACTAGAAATTCTTTATTCTTGTTCTTCATCTTTGGTCTGAAACATCAGACTCATTTTTAAATATCATTATTCTGATACCCTGGGTATTGATTCTGAACCATTTTGTGTTGATCCTTCTGCCCAATAAGCTTTTGACATACTGAATGATTTCCTTATTTCCGTATTTCTGATGCTCCCAAACCTTTAAAATATTGCCCTGTCTGCACACGAAAGGTTAGGAAATATCACAAAGCTGTTATCTTAACTTTCTCACCATATATATTATAGGTTTAAACATAGCTCGTTTTATCACACAGCTATGAAACATAGTTGTGGACCATAAATTCAGATCTATTGTTGAAATCATTCTTTGACTATTGCAAAATAGTGATAAATTACCACAACAAGCTTGTCAGATTAGCTGACTTCTTTAATCCAGACCATCCAGCATATATATCATGCATATCCCAGATATTTCCCAGAACATATCCCAGATATTTTCTTCTCCCTAGTTCTACTTTAGGGGTATTTCTATGACAAAGAGTTATATGTATAAATGACCTGTCTTCTTAATCCTTAAGTTTGTTTATGAATATAGAGGAGTGTATGGGTTGAAAGACTCAGTTTACTTCTATGAGCCGTCTCTCTGTATTCCCAAACATTCCTCAGCAATTCTGAAAAAACATATAAAGCTTTATGTCTTTTTTGTTCTAACTACTATCTCTTTTTATCACATATCACATATATGATTAACTGCAAGAAAAAATCTGTAAGTCCCTTAAGTGTTGCAACTGTATTATGATTGCATTATAGATTGTTAGCATGTTTAAATAATTTATTTATTTTGCGGGGTTGGATAAAACCCAGCGATGCTTGAGAGCTAATCTAAACTTTGTTTTAGGGATTCCACTAGATGATGCTCAGGACGGGCAATATATGCAATATATACTGGAACTTGAACCAAGATTAGTTGAATGCAAGGAAAAATATTTTGCCCTATACTACCTTTCCAGCTCTTGTTAACATACTTTAAAATTTTGGGATGCAGATTTTGGGGATTTACTGTGATCAGAAACTACACAAGAAACTAATTAATCTAAGTACAGTTGAAAGTTTTGTGTGGTAAAAATTCTGTACTTGCTAGAGTTTTCTTTCTTGGAAATATAAATGATTTTTACAATTAGAAACAATTTGCAAGTAGAATTATAAATATTTAAAATTTTTCCCTGTTTTTTGAGTTTTGACATGGATAGAATTATTGCTATTTGAAAGTATTTTTAATTTTCTTTTAGTTTCTTATTTCTAGAAACAAATGTTTCTTTGGATATTTATAATATGTTATAAAATATATATCCTTATTATATTACTTGAAGATTTTTTTACATTCATTCACTTTAGGGAATTACATTTTGCTTAGATCATATCAGGATATGGTGTAAAAATAAAAAGAATATAACAGGATATGTTTTAGTTCATAAATAACCTCTTAAAATTAAATAGTAAAAAAGTTTTGCTTATTCTGATCCAAATTAATCCTATAACTAAAATGTTTTAAGTGTAAAATAAGTTTTGAGCAAACTTTGACCCACACTCACCATTTTTAAGCACTTGATCACCCATGAGAGTACATTATATGATGAGATACTACTCAATATAGCAAATTTCTAAGTTTAAGTTTAGTTTTTTAACTGTGTCATCTTTAATCCTCAATTTATTTTTTTCCGTTATATCCATTGCAGTACCAATCTTTGAACACTTGTTTTAAACCATATACAGTAAAATAAATGTTAACCCATTAATTCTATGACACAAATACAATGGCCCAGAGTTAATTGTGTAAAATAAGGAAGCTACCAAATAAATAAGGCCTGATGATATAATACCTTATTGGAATACAACAGGAAGGCATTGAGCAAACAGTTACAAAATAATGCCTTTATATAAAATGCTGTGAGTTATCTACCTTCTTAATACCCCTATTTCCTTGCTGTCATTTAAAAACAAGTGTCAATTTACCACAGCAGTGTTGCTATCCATTCCACTTAAGTTCTATATGTTTATATTTAAGAATAGAATCATACACTTATAGGAATGAGAAAATTTCCTAGTGTGGAATCTCCAAGGTGACAGAATTTGGAGAACTTATGCATGCCTCCTCCTTCAATTGCAAAGAATTTACATAGACCATTACCCAAAGCCAGATGAAAAGGGTTTACACGACAAAGAATTAAAAAAAAAAACAACACTCAGGACAGAAGAATTAGTATAGGAGTAAGGCAATATTAGATCTGTGGCACAGCATATAATCCCTAAGTACCACAAGGAGTGTGCCCTTAGCACTCCTAGCTGTAACCTTAAACAAATAAAAAAATATACAAATAGTGATAGCGTCCATACATGTAAAGAAAAAAAAATCTCTTACCAGAAAAAACCCACTACAGGCAACAATATAAAACTTGGAGAAATTTCTAATGTGTGTAAATGGAGCATAGGTTTGGGTTGTGCCTATTTCCCAGCATCCTAATCCTATGGTTGCTTATAAGAAATGAGTCCCTGAAATATCTATATTGAAGGTCAGAGGAAAATTTGGGAATACCTGGGAAAAATTAGGCTTAAACTCCAGCCATCAGCAAGCCCAATAATTGTATCAATGCCCTGTAACTTAATAGTAATAACACTAATTTGATATTTCACCAAACCAAAGATAAGAAATCTTAATACTTAGGTAGCATTGCTAAAGGAAACAAATAACAAAAGAGACTAAGGTTGGTTTAGAGAGGTTGGCAGTTACTCTCCTAATAATTTCTAGAAACTTTGTTGATAGTACTGGTAGAGGCTATATTTGAACCCACTTTCTATAAAATTAGAAGCTATGAACAAATCCATAATCAGTCCTAGTATCCCTGGAAAGCAGCTTATTTAGCTTTGGTTTGAGAGACAGAGTATTGTCCCCAGACAGACAAATAGGTCATACTACTGGTTAACCCTTCTGCTAACAATGAATCAATAGCCTCCTAGGCAGTGGGTACCCAGATACCTTTCACAGAATAACTATCTATGAAAGTGGTCCTTTTGTTCTTTGCAGTAAAGCTGTGAGTCAGTCTCTCCTCCCTATCATGTCTCAAGTGCATAATCTGCCTCCTTTAGAGAGACAGAAATACTAGGTTTAAAGCACCAACTTCCCTCCAACCTGTCATGCTGTTGATTCCTTGCTACTACTCAGGTCCAAATGAATAAGATCCCTCAACTTTAACTAGTACTTTCCATTAAGACCATGCAGTCACAGGAGAGATACGAATAAAAATGAAACATTCATTCAAAGTAGGTAGACCATAAACTGGCTCAATCCTGATAGACAGTAATATGGATATTTTTAAAACTATTAAAATTAGACTATTTTTTTTATGATATCAACTATACTCTTAAAAATCTATTCAATGAGACACACAATAAATTACTGATTTTGGGGGGTTATTAAGAGGGCTTTTATTTTTTATTTTTAGTAAATAACTTTAAGCATCATGATAAAACATTGATTTTTAAAGATGTATACACAGACATGTATGATGCCCAAGATAATAAATGGCCCAAGTGTTCAATGCCTATGAATGGATAAACAATGGTGTCTCTACACATTAGAATAGTTAACAATTAAAAGAAAAGAAAATTTTGCCTTTTTAATAATTTAGATGGGACAAAAGAAGCACCATGTTAAGCAAAATGAATCAGAAAGAGAAAGACAGATACTGGATGATTTTGATCATATGTGAAATGTAAAAATCAATTGAAGCGGGGCCGGCGAGGTGGCGCTAGAGTTAAGGTGTCTGCCTTGAAAGCGCTAGCCAAGGAAGGATTGCAGTTCGATCCCCCGGTGTCCCATATGGTCCCCCCAAGCCAGGGGCGATTTCTGAGTGCTTAGCCAGGAGTAACCCCTGAGCATCAAACGGGTGTGGCCCAAAAACCAAAAAAAAAAAAATCAATTGAAGCATATAAAGTCAACAAAAATAGACATAGTTTCTGACTTTATAAATTAAGTTTTATGTGTCTGTGGGGAGGGATATGGAGTACATTTAAAGGGTAGAGTTCAAATATCCTGATGTCTAGATACAGCACTGTGGTTATGGCACGTTGTGGCAATATTGAGAAGATCTAAAAACTATGTCTATGCCTTAAACATACAATCTTTAAACCAATGTCACCATAATCAAGCAAAAAAACTTTGAATCTTTTTTATGTGATCAGCTTCTACAAGGATTATAAATAAATTTTTAGTTTACTTTGAAAATAATTCAAAGGTTAATTATAGGTTTTAAGTACTTTTATATATTCAATTATTCTATGAAACATGAAAATATTTAAACATAAGATTATTTTGACAGACATACAGAACTTATTTTTTATTTTTAAAATCATTTTTGGCTTAACTATATATTCCTTTCCCATGTCTATATGGGAACTTAATTTTTTCTTCATCATTATAACATATATGTATTCAGTATTTTATTAAGGTTTAAGTGAATTATTTTTATATTTGTTTATATATTTTATTCCCTTTTAAATATCCAAGTATTCATTTCAGCAGTGAATTATAGATTATATTTTATTCATCTTTCACGAAAAGTAATTTATACAAAGGGCCACTACTAAACAAATCAATGCCGTCACATTTCAAAATGTTTTTTGTCAGGCTGCACTTTTATCCACAAGTAATATACATAAATAATCAATCACCATTAATATTACTAGGTGATGACTAAAGTGAACTTTCTTTTTACCTATTTTGAAATGTTCCCACCCCTTTCTTTCCAGAACATAATTTACTAGATTTCAGTGGGTTTATGCATTTGTTTCAACCTGAAACAATCAACTATTTCCACGGATATGTGGTTAGTACAAGTTTTGACAATGTGACTCAACTAAAAAAAACTGAATCCTTTATTTGAATTATCTGACTAGCTTATAATGATATTACTTTATTTTAATTTTCCATTTTAAATTTTAAGCACATAATCCTGGACATTATATATTCATGTTTAGTGACAAATGGAAATTCTGCTTTCCAGAAGGAAATAATGAGAACAAGAAACAGGTACATATCAAAAGAGGATTAGGAGACATGTATATAGAGTTAGAAAGAGGCAAAAACAAAACAAAACAAAACCATAGGCCAGGAGATAAGATGGGGATGAGAAAGAGAGACAGAGACAAGAAAGTAAAGTTAATTTTGTGATTCCATTCTATACTCCTGGTTCAAAGTAGTCATACTATATCTCTTAGGATATAATCCAATAAAATTTTTTGTCTAAAGGAATTGAAGACCTATTTCTGTTGTTTGCATCCATAACAAATCTGAGCTAGAAATTAATAACAATATGTTGGACAGAGAAGGCCCTAAAATGGAAAATTGGCTGAGTTACAAGAATAATTCCTTCATTCCAGGATAGAAATTGGTAACCTCAATTCTGTCAAGAGATACAGGTTAAAATGTTACCATTAGGTCTTTGATTTTCATGTGCTTATGGAGGTTGGACCTGTAGAAATGAGCTGAAAAATACAGGAATTTGAGGTATTATATTTGAATCCTTTGCTGAATTAATGGTAGAAATTTTGATAAAATCGGTTCATCCAAAAATAAGAAAGTGGTTAGGAATTCTGTCATCTAATGTGCTCTTGCCTCACTTAGCTTGGAACAAAATATTAGTAATTGGTCATTTTACATTATCGATGATGTGAACATGTTTCTGCAATCTACTACTAACATATATTGATGTTTATAGTAATAACAGTAATCATTATTATTTTAGAAATTGTTCTGAGTGATCCTGAATAGCATTTAGTCTTTATTGTTGGCTTAACGGTAGTTTCTGCCTATATCCAAATAAGATTTTCAAACAAAGCCCCCCTCTCTAAGACTGTAGGTATGCAAAGTGATGTAGCCTCCTCAGTAGATACAATAATGCAGCTATTCAAAACTGAACATTTTAGAGATTCATATATTCAGTTTGGAAAAATCTTTCTAAAATTTCTAAAATAAAAGATGAATTATGCTACCTCTTTTTTCCTAGTATGAAAATAAGTAGATGTATAAAAATGAGGTTATAGAAAAACTATTTATGTTACATGGAAATTTATTTTGATATGTACAGAAGATAGTTAATAGATAATAGAATGAATTCTAGTTTCTAAATCCCAGTTCTTACTATTTTATTTCAAACTATTTCATTAAGTATTCTCACAATTTATGTTTATAAAGAAATTCTGTGAGCAATGTTTCAGCATACACTGGAAGTGATAAGAAAATAAAATACATTTAGATATATGAGAACTGTATAGTTTGATTAATACTTTACAGAGAACAAATCATAGAAAACAAATCCTGACATCCATTAGAGATATTTGAAATCAATGCCCTTTTAGTTCTAGATGATTGAATTAATTGTAGACAGGATATGATAACCTATGATTTTAAAAATTCAATTGAAATATCTGACAGATCATTGAACAAAAACACTAATACATAGTATTATATATACTAATATATAGTTTGAAAATAATGATAGAGGTTTAATAAGAAGTAGAAATTACAAGTTAATGGCCCACATTACACAAAACTAAAATTTTTAAGCACTACCAAAACAGATGATAAAATTCACAAGCAATCTATTAATTTATAATTGATGAGATATGCTAGAAATCTGAAAGTCAGTCTTATTGGCAGGGATAAAATTTATGTTTTGAGCATTTTAAAAATATATCAAATACCAGAAGCTGAAAGAATTAAATTCTCTCTGAAAATAGCTGCTTTTTTTTTTTTTTTTTTTTTGGGCCACACCCGGTGACGCTCAGGGTTACTCCTGGCTATGCGCTCAGAAGTCGCTCCTGGCTTGGGGGACCATATGGGACGCCGGGGGATCGAACTGCGGTCCGTCCTAGGCTAGCGCAGGTAAGGCAGGCACCTTACCTTTAGCGCCACCGCCGGAAAATAGCTGCTTTAAAATAAAAAATCAAAGAAAGTGCTGGAGAGATAGTTACAATGAGTAAATCATTTTTCTTGCATTCAGCCAACCCCAGTTCAGTCTTTAAGGCACCAGACATGGTCAGCATAGTCTGGAGCAATCCCCTAAGCACAGAGATATGAGTAAATCCTAAACACTACAGTCTATGACTCCCATATAATCCCCCATAAAAGAACTGAGAAAATTTGTTTGTTTGTTTGTTTTTGGAGGAGAGCACACCCAGTGATGCACAGGGGTTACTCCTGGCTATCTGCTCAGAAATTGCTCCTAGCATGGGATGCCGGGGGATCGAATCGCAGTCCGTCCTAGGTTAGCATGTGCAAGGCAAATGCCCAACCGAGTGTGCCACTGCACTGGACTCTGAGAAAGTTTTTTTAATCATATTCTACAAAAGTACTTGTTTACAAAATATAAAATATTTTTAATTGAACAAGTAAAACAAAATACTCAAAGTTTAGGGAGGAACAAAAAATCAATAGTTCAACAAAAATTTACAAGTGGAAAATAATTGTATGAAATGCATCATTTGTCATACGGAAATGCAAATTAAAATAATATCTTGATAAGCATTTGTTTAAATAGCTAAAATATTTTAACAGCCTGATAGATATGTTGATAATGATGTCAAACAGTAGAAATTTTCACTCACTGCTAGTAAAAATTCAAAATAGTAAATTACTCTGAAGATAGTTTGGCATAATTTTGTTTATTTGTTTGTTTCTTAAATCTTTATTTTGGAGACTAAATCAAAAAGTACTCAGGACTTTTTCCTTGCACTAAGCTCAGAAATTATGCCTGGCATTGTTCTAATGGTGTTGGGGACCAAGCCATTGTCAATTGCATGTAAGGTTTTCTCATTAATTCTGTAATCAATTTTCAAAATAAAAGAAATAATTCTAAAAGGCTAAATGAATGGTTTCATATATAAGGTACTCCATAAAAAGCTATAAAATGCAGTGAAAAATATCTGATTAGTGATTGCTTGATGTGGGTGAAATAGAAAATGGTTGGTTTTAAATGAGGCCAGGAAAAAAATTAATGAGGAAAATATTTTTTATAAGTATTGGAATGATGGCTGTGCTTACAACTGCATTTTTTCAATACAGAAACATTCCATCATAAGAGCAAACTTCAATGAACCATGAAAGTAGGTGTGTTCTACAGATTCAAATTAAAGCAAACAAACAAACAAACAAAAAACTGTATTAGAAATGATTAGCACACACTCATTAAAGAGAATGGAGAGAATTTAGTAATGTTTTCATTTCATATTTTGAAGATTAAGAAAGAAAGTGGGTGGGTAGAGCCATAGCGCAGCAGTAGGCCATTTGCCTTGCATGTGCCTCACCTAGGACAGACCTGGGTTTTATCCCTGCTGTCCCATATGGTCTCTCAAAGCCAGGAGTGATTTCTGAGCACATAGCCTGTAGTAAACCCTGAGCGTTACTGGGTGTGACCCAAAAAAACAAAAACAAAACCAAAAACAAGGAACTGGTCATAAATTTTAGCTGATGATCTTTTTCTCAAGAAGCTCTGAGTTAACAATTATTAAACATTTTAAAATCACAAATGCACAGGAGGTAAAAGGATGCACATTGGTAAAGGGATGTACAGGGTTTAGCAGGATCCTCAAAGAAAGTAGAGATGAACAAATAACTTAAAAAGCATTCAGTGCGTGGGTGGTGCTGAATTGTAGATGAAATGTCAGCACAAACTCATACTTAACTTAAAATTCATAGGTGCCTACATGAAAAAGAATGATAGCCCAAGCTCATTTTATGTGTCATAATATAATATGGATTATTATAAATTTAGTTTTTCCTAACTTGTCAAGCAGAGAGTATCTTAAAGCAATGATAACTCTATACTAAGATCCGCAGAAATCTGATCCTGTTCCTGCATTCTCTGCTCTACTGAAATCACCAAAAAGGACCAATGAATCACATCTAGGGCTGAATCTGGACACATATTATGTCCTTGGATTACAAATTGTAAGGTAAGAATTTATTTTAAAAAATAGCAGGGATGTTTTTAATAAGAAGTATCCAACCCAAATCCCATTAGTCAAAGCAATACAAAGTAAGCAACAAATAATGACATTAAATTACAAAAAGTAGGATAACATAGACATATATTAATTTATGCTGCTAGAAATATTTGTAAACGAATTGAGAAAAAAATTTCTATACAGAAGTCTAAGTAATGTATGTAGGTTTTCTCCCCTCATGACACAAGATAGTATTTACTTCCTTATCTGTGGATGGTCTACATTAATGATTTATTCCTAAAGAAAGGAAATGACAGAATAACAAAAGTTTAGTGAAGGAATTAGATAAACATCTGATTTAACTGATTGATAAAGGCTAACATCAATAATTTCAAATGACTATAATTTAGCATCTGATACACAAATGATTTCAAAATTTTAGTATTTTTAAGCATCTAATTCCAACTTTCAGCTAACTTTAACTATCAACTTCCTATGAAAAACATTAAATTTTTTCATAAGAAAAACATAAATACATCAATAGCTTAAATAATGCAATATATCTGGCCAGTACTTCAAGAAACTTGCCAAGAAAGACAGAAAGAAAGGGGGGAAAAAGAGAGGGGAGAAGTAGTCATAAATCAATATAGAAAGACCTGCTGGCTAAATGTTGGTGAAATTCCCCCCAAAATCTGAAGTTTAGTTAAAAGATAAACAGTCATGTACCAATTTCAGTACTTTAGTTTTGAAAAATATTTTTTAATAATCTGACATGGCAACCACTGAGAAAATTGCCTTATGGAGGGGGATCAGGAGAGATAAGTGAATAATTTTTTAAACTTTTGCATAAATTTTAAATGACTACAAAATAAAAAGCATGAAATTAGTGCATATTGAATGAATTATTTTGTTAATTTCTGAAATAATCTTATTTATAGTAAATATAAATTGGTAAAATTTTATTACAAATATATCAATTCATTATTATGCTTACTGCTAGTTGCTTCTTAATCTAGCATTACATAAGAGTGCACAAATATCTCTGGCTAATCCTTACGTGGTTTGTTATTTAGACAATAAATACAAAATTCGCAACATAAAACAAGGGGATCATTTGCCTTTCTTTCTACTGTTATAAATGCTAACAAATGCAATGTAAGGAGGTCTTCACAAAAATATCATGGGCGATTTCTCTGTTCGCTTCAAGCAAGGCCTTAGTTTTATGGTTGAAATAATGGTGGCAAATTACATATGACTTTATTAAGCACCTTTCACTCTTCACATGAAAACAACCTTTTATTTGATGTAAAATAATAATAGTTATATTTATAATGACACCAACCATTCCCATAAGCACCATATTCTTTTTTACAATTATTATAAAAACCACCTTAGATTATGTGCTAAAACAGTTTTAAATTTTGAGTGTAGCCCTGAGTAAAAGACAATATAAAACTTTCTAGCATTCATAAAACAAATAAAAAAAAGTTTCTAGCATTCAAAGACTCAAACTCTCCTTTCTAGAAGATCTTTAGAATAAAAACATTAAAATGATTTTCTATGCTGAAATTATAGTTGAGAAAAGAGGAAAATGGGACAAGGGAAGAGTATGGCCTTTTGCTTGATGGTGATCAAATGCTGGGTTTTATCCAGAAACACAAATTAAAACAACAAATAGAAAGGGCAAGAACTGCTTCTGAAATTTCTCTAAATCTATAAACTAAACAGAAACAAAGAGATACTTGATATCTTTTAACTATCAGTAAGGCAAATGTTGGCAGCTCAGGAGTGATTCCTGAGTGCAGAGCCAGGGAGTAATCTCTGAGCACCATCAGGTGTGGCCAAAAAATAATGAATTATTTCATGTCTTAAGTTGTATTTAAGCTTTGGCATTAATGGACGATTTAAATGTTCTTGGATCATGTATCTTGGTTAATATGCTCCCAAATTCTTTATATATGACAATCTTTGGGCCTGGAAGAGAGACTTGTCTGTTTATGGGCAAAGGCTTTTACAGTGAGAGTAGCTTACTTTCTTGTGGCAACTGATTTTCTGTATTTAACATCCTAAGGGCAGATCTTACAAAGATCTTTTATAATTTGTTGTACTGGTTGTATGGAGATTGTATTACTTAAATAAAGCTCTTTCAAATTGCAAAAAAGAAAAGGAAGGAAGAAAGAAAGAAAGAAAGAAATGAAGGAAGGAAGAATGGAAGAAATGAAGGAAGAAGGATGGAAGGAAGGAAGGAAGGAAGGAAGGAAGGAAGGAAGGAAGGAAGGAAGGAAGGAAGGAAGGAAGGAAGGAAGGAAGGAAGACAAGGTCCAATAAAATATAACTCATAATCTGACTACATAACAAAGGTTGCTAAGAATATGAGGAGTATTTTAGAGACCATGATGGAGGAATATTAGCCCCTGTTGCTGGAATGGTAGGTAATATTGCATGCACCCTAAAGCATACCATTTACACAATGTCAGCTAATGCTTCCTCACTAAATTGATAATGAAACATGTCTCATGATTACATTATCTACCCAACAATTGAATTTTATATTAATGTACTGTACTTTAGAATTGGTGATGAAATTTCAAATAGACTTTTAACAACTTAGGGGAATGGAAAAGGAAAATTATATTTTAGTATTATCTTCTTGGTTCTTTACTTTGACTTTTCTGAGTCAGCAGCATGTCTCACATTTTCAAATGATTAGTCAAACACTGCCAGCAGTATTGCCCTACAGAAATTTCTATTTAACAAAGAATTTGGGTCATTAGGAACATGTACATATATAATGTATATATAGACATATATATATAGACATATATATATATAGGCTCACATTTACAGACTTACAAATGACAAAACACATGTTCCAAAGGGAAACTTAAGATGTAATCTATGCCATTACAACTCCTTTGTATAATTTTGAGAGAGTCCTCCTAAATTAAGGATGCATTTAATGCTACATTTAATGCATCAGTCATGACTAGATGCTGAGCAATATTCCATCAAACTAGCACTGTGAGTGAGTGTCGAAATCCCAAGTGTTTAGATTGGCTTTTATTAAAATCCCTGTCTAGTAAATTTGACATTGCATAGTCTTCTTTCATTTGTTCTAGAAACCTAATGGGTTAAATATTCTCCCTTAATGTATTTGCAGTTACAGCTTGAACATTACATCAGTTACATGTTTTATAATCTTGATAATGATTACTATGCCATAGAGAAAACATATGTCCAAGGTAGTATTGGAGCATTGTTCTGACCAAACTGCTTTGGATGTTAAGAACCTTACTTTTTCCTGAAGACTGTTTTTCTTACTTCTCTTTAGTATCCTTGTTGCTTTAATAAGTTAAAGTATACCTTAAAATATACTTATGTATACCCTGCATAGTCCATTTCTGTCAATTGCCATCAAGATGTTCAACTGGTATGATAATGAAAAAGTTAAGTGTTAGTTATGAAGTGTGTATATGTTTTTACGCATCCATTCTATATTATATGGGTAAATTGACTATGTAGATTTTTTCATTTAGCTTTACCTCTCACTGTTCTCTCATTTCTGATATTTGTATTTAAATAAGATGAATAAAAAAATTATTTTTCCTTTGTTGTAAAACATATTTGATACAAGGATCAGTATAGAGCCAGAAGATGGCAATTACTTGGCTTAAATTTATAATAAACTGTCTTATTAATGCATTTCTCTGTGGTAAACAAAAAAAATTGAACTGTTTCACTATGAAATCAACTATGTATGAAACTGAGATGCTATCAGATTTAATTCTCAAAGGCAATTAAATGTACTTAAACAACAGAAAAATTAATGTAATGGAAAACATAGCAAGAAAATAAGCTAATATTTTTTCAGATTTAATGTTTTTAATATTTATGCTGTGTCATGTATTGTTTTGAAAGATTCAAATAGGATTTCTTTTTTTTTTTTTTTTTGGTTTTCGGGCCACACCCGTTAGATGCTCAGGGGTTACTCCTGGCTACGCGCTCAGAAATTGCCCCTGGCTTGGGGGGACCATATGGGACGCCGGGGGATCGAACCGTGGTCCTTTCCTTGGCTAGAGCTTGCAAGGCAGACACCTTACCTCTAGCGCCACCTCGCCGGCCCCCAAATAGGATTTCTTAACCTTTCTTCTGTTGACAGTTTGGGTGGGGTACTTCTTGGTTGTGAGTAATTGTACTGTGAATTTTAAGACATACAGTAATGTACTTGATTTACATCTGTTATATGCCATTTTTACTCCTCTCATTCCCAATCCTGTTTATGACAAATAAGCATGTTGCTAGACATAGTCAATATCATCTTGTGAGGGGGCAAAAGGAATCCCCTCATGTAATATCCATAGCTTTAAGTGACTCATTTAATACTTAGAACTAAATCAGAGTCATACTGGTAAATGAAAGGAGGTATCAAATATGTTTGTTTAATCAACTTCAAGAGTTAATAAGTGGATGGGTGTAAATTCAATACTAGGCAGTCTAACTCTAGAGTTTTAGCTCATGGCATTTTTATCTTGAATTAAAAATGGCCTCAACAGTTGATTTTAGGCAAGAGAGATAGTACATGCCTTTTCTACATGCAGCTTGTTCCAGCCTTTTCCATCCTCAGCAGCACAGCTGGTCATCATGAGTGATCCTAGAGCACATAGGAAAGAACCCTAAGCACAAGTAGCTGTGACCCAAATGACTGACCTCACAAAAAAAAAAATAGTTGATTTTAAAGGTTTATAGATTTTGCCTATATAAAATATATACATAAAAGACTGAAATAAAGATTGAAAATTTGGCTAATATTTTTTGTTTTATTTGCAAATTCTACATAAGTATTCTGCATTAGGGAGAGATTCAAAGTACATAAATTCATAGTTTAAGCCACCACTTATAGAGTTTATATACAAAGTATATACAAAGTACGTATATAAAGTATACTTATACAAATAAGTATACTTATATACAAAGTATATACAAGTATATAAAAAGTATATTAAACGTATATACAAAGTATATACAAAATATATACAAAGTAAAATTTTGGGGGGAAAGATTGGGTCACACCTGGCAGCGCTCAGGAGATACTCCTGGCTCCATGCTCAGAAATCGCAGCTCCTAGCAGGCTCGGGGGACCATATGGGATGCCAGGATTCAAACCAATGACCTCCTGCATGAAAGGCAAACGCCTTACCTCCATGCTATCTCTCCGGCCCCAATGTAAATATTTTTAATGGAACAATATATGAAGATATGACATTTAAGAGGCAACAAATTGGATGGTCTCCAGTATAGATGGGATATAGAGAAAGAGAGAAATGAACTGTCCTGTAGGTATATTGATAATATGGAGTGAAGTGAAGGTCATAACATATATTAGAGAAGCATGAGGGTTACTCCTAAATATATAGGATATATAAATATATATAAATATATATTATATAAAATGTAATATATATGACTCCTAAAATATATATAAACCTATATTATTTGAATTAAAATAGTATCTTTCTAAAGAGAAACTAAATGTAATTATATAATTTCTACCATTTGGCTTAAATATACATAAATGGGAGCAATGAGAAGACTCAGTTCTACAATCAGAACAGTCATCTCATGGTCAAGAGTATACTAACATTCACAATGTTTTGGTCAAATTAAATTAACAACTTAAATTTTGGCTTTCAGTCTAGAGCACAACAGAGCTTACATGAGAAAAACTTTGTATCTTTAGTGATACCTTCTATTTTTCTAATGTTTGTGATCTGTATTATCTTCTCCCAAATAAAAGAATTACTCAGAGGAATGGAGTGAAATATGAAATAAAATAATATGGAGTAAAAGAAGAGTGATAAAGTGAAATAAAAAAGGAATTTAAAAATTACTCGAAGGAAATTTCCTGATTAGAACATTTTTAGTTTATCATTTTTCGTGTTTATTCATTAGTTTTGGGATCAAAAATGTTGGTCCTTGGGGCTTACATCTGGATCTGTGTTCAGGGCACAATATTGGGTTCCAGGGATGAAACTTGTGTTGGCAATGTAAGTGTCCTATCCATGGTACTATTTCTCCAACCCCTATCAATTGAATTTAAATGATTAATTATTATATCATTTATACCATTTTAAAATTTAAAATTAATCTGAGCTTAAATTCCAAAGAAATTAGCTGTGATAGTACTATATTCTATAATATTTCTACTTAAAGTAAATAAACAATTTATACAAAGTCACTTTTCTTCAAGAGTGCACAAATTGTATGCCTTGTTCCCTAATACAAGAAAACAATTTCAAGTCTAATATTTTCTCCTGTGGCTTTCTAGCTTGGCTTAAACATAAGAATCAGGTGAGATAGAGACTTGAATTATTCTTGCATATTAAGTAGAAATAGCTCATGGTATACCAAAATTCCAAACACTGTACAAGGTCTAAGGGAAGTCAGTTCCTATGGATTCACAGTAGACCATAATTGAGATTTTATTTGCCCTTTCAAGGACTAAAGCAAAGCTTTATTACTTTAGAATAGTACACACAAAGTGACATTTTTCAGCAGTCTGACTTTTCAATTATGAATCTTTTGGAAAGCTAATGATGTCTGTATTGTTAATACTGCCAACATTGTGTCAGTACATTGAAGAACCTGTGATATTAAATATGCTGATGTAAAAGTATATGTTATTTCTGCTCAGCCGTGTGCAAACACTCTGGTTGAAGTGCTAGAATTATAGGAAAATTCTCTCTGGAGTTAAAAGTAGGATGAAATTCTGTTGAGAGCACTTTAAAGGCTCTCCTTGTTTAAAGTGGATTCTTGAAGTATCAAGGCCAAAATTTTATAATTTAATTATTTGAAATTTCTCCCTTGAGGATTTTAGTTAAAGTTAGAATACTTTTATCATATTAGTCTTAATTTGGGGGGTAGGGAGGGCATCATTAAACATTATTTAGGCAATTGTTTTGAATTTAAAAACCTATACAAATTGAATTTTGAATAATATGATTGATGATGTTTAAAGATTTAAGAGAGTGGCAATAATTCTTCAGGCAGTGGAATAGAATAAGAATCTGAGCATAAATACTTTCCATCACATAATTACTATAACAAAGTTAAGATCATATTCCTAATGTTTATCCTTCACTGTAAAAGCTCATTGATTGGCTATGAGTGGTGGCCATTGTTCAGTGTGATGGGATCCAGATGTTTAAATACAGTGACAGCTTATTGATAAAATGAATTATAGTGGCCAAAGCAGCAAACTAAAAGCACATTCCTCTCAAAAGTAAAAGGAATAATAAATATGATACTTAATTAGATATTAAAGATATAACCCTTCCAGATTAAAAATATATACTTTTATTGCTTACTTCTAAGTCTTTTTCCTAATGTTTCTTTTAGAAAATAAATTCAAATAAAAAGTTTATTTTCTATGTATAAAAATGTCTGCTTAATATTTTAAGAGAATAAAATTTACTTGGCATGAAATGGAAGTAAGCACTAAACTTTATGCTTCTTAAAAATCCATTTTCTGCTAGAGATAAAATGGAACAAACTTATTGACATAGAATAGAAATTAGAAATAGTAAAAAGAAAATGAATAGGTTTTATTACATAGGAAGTCCAAGAAATAATATATATTATATATTTATATAATATGTAGTTATATAATTATTTAATATATATTTTAGTCTCTCTATCTTAAAATATATAAATATATTGACTAAGAGATGATTAATAAAATATGATCAAACAATAAACTTTATTTTATAAACATTTTATAATAAAAATAATAGGTTGATAGTTTTTCGGCCACACCTGATGACACTCATGGTTTACTCCTGGCTATGCACTCAGAAATTACTCCTGGCTTGGGGGACCATATGGGATGCCACATATTAGAACTGCAATCCTTCCTAGGCTAGTGCACGCAAAGCAGACACCTTACCACTTATGCCACCTCTCTGGCCCTGGTTCCATTATTATTATTTATTATTATTATTATTATTATTATTATTATTTGGTTTTTAGCTCAAACCTGGTAGTGCTCAGGGTAAACTCTTGGCTGTCTGCTCAGAAATTGCTCCTGGCAGGCTCAGGGGACCATATGGAATGCCAGGATTGGAACCGCCATCCTTTTGCATGCAAGGCAAATGCCTTACCTCCATGCTATTTCTCCCGTCCCGGTGTCTCTTATTTTTAAGTGGGAAAAAGGAATAGTGTTAACATAGAACCTTAAAAAAAAAGATCATCAATTTTTTAAGTAATTATAATCCTTTATGCAGGTAGGGGAGTTTGTGGGATTGTGGGAAACAGGAGAAGGAGATGCAAACAAGATTGTTATTAAAATGTATTAAAGCAGCAGACCCAGGGACCCCAAACCTAGCGGGAACAGGCGGGTGAGTGTTTCGCTCTCAAGCGGCCGCCCCGCAGACTCGGGGAACCCAAACCCAGCGGGAACGGGCGGGTGAGTGTCTCGCTCCCACATGGCTGCCTGTCGCAGACCCAGGGACCCCAAACCCAGCGGGGAAAGGCCGGGTGTCTCACTCCCACGTGGCCACCCGTCACAGACCCAGGGACCCCAAGCCCGAGTGGAGAGCCGACTGGCTGAGGCTTGGAGGGGGTAGAGCTCCATAAACACCCAGAGAGAGGAAGGAGGACAGAGAGCTAGGCTCAACAGTGCCAGCAATCATTGTGGCCAGGAGTGGAACTGCACCACTTGCTGAAATAAGGAGCAGAAAAGTGACAAGGCTGACCTTTAAGTAGGAAAGGGGAGAAGAAAGAGCTAGGTTCAACAAGCTCACCCAACAGCCCCCTCTAGAACCACCCTCAGGAAAGTGACCCATCTTCACGCCACAGGGGACCAAAGGAAGGCTGAACTCTAGGTAGCAAAGGGGAGGAGAAAGGGCTAGGTTCAACAAGCTCACCCAACAGCCCCCTCTAGAAACACCTTCAGGAAGGGGACCAAAGCAGGCTGAAAGTAGAAGCCACAGCACTCCAAAACACACCATTAAATACAAAGAATTATGCGTAAATCAAGGAGATCCCTAATAACTGGAGACACCATGACAAACCCTATCAAGTTTCCTAGTCCACCAAAACGCACAGGTCCATGGGAAGAAGACCTAAAAGCGGCCATGAGGAAGGAAATGCAAGAATTACTAAAAGATTGGAAAGAAACCCTAGAAACCGAGTATAAGAAAACCATGGATGAACGAATCAGTCAAATTAAAGAAGAAATGTCAAAGAACATGAGAGATTCCATACAAAAGGAAGTGAAGGATTTAAAAGACAAAGTAACAAGCCTTACGAGCAGAAACACAGAGTTGGAGAAGCACATCGAAGAACTCGAAGGAAAACTGCAATCAAAAAATGATCAAGAAACCAACAAAGAAATAAAAGGCAAAACACTGGAAGGAAAAATCCAATATCTAATGAATAAGGACAAAAGAAACAATCTAAGGATTGTGGGTATACCAGATGGGGAAGAAATAGGGAAGGGGGAAGAACAGGTAGTCAGGGAGATAATAACAGAGAACTTTCCAACCCTCTGGAAAGACAATTCAGGACAAATCCAAGAAGTCAAGAGAGTCCCGAATAAAGTAGACCCTAATAAACCCATACCAAGACACATAATAATCCAAATGGCAAAAAAACAAAGAGAAAGAGGAACTCCTGAAAGCAATAAGGGAGAAAAAAAAACCTCAAGTACAAAGGAAAGGACATAAGAATCAAACCAGATCTCCCATTTGAAATAATTCAAGCAAGAAGACAGTGGAATGACATATTTAAATGACTGAATGAAAGAAATTTCCAACCCAGGGTCCAATACCCAGCAAAACTATCATTCATATGGGAGGGCAGACTAAAAACATTCTCAAACATGAACGAGCTTGAACTATTTGTGCAAACGAAGCCGATCTTAAACGACCTACTCAGAGACGAATTACACAATCCAAACCCCTGATTGTGACATCAACCACTCCACACAATACAACTGCACAACAGTCCTCTCTCTCAATAATTTCCCTAAATGTTAATGGACTAAACTCTCCAATTAAAAGACACATAGTAGAGAACTGGGTTAAGAAAAATAAACCAGACTTCTGCTGTCTACAAGAAACACACCTACAACTACAGGATAAGCACTGGCTTAGAATAAAGGGATGGAAAGTAATTATACAGGCCAATGGAAAACAAAAAAGAGCAGGGACAGCCATTCTGGTATCAGATCAAATTGCATTCAATCTCAAGAAAGTGATCAAAGACAAAGAGGGTCACTACCTACTGATCAGGGGAACATTAGATCAAGAAGTACTAACCCTGGTCAATATCTATGCAACTAATATAGAGCCAGCAAAATATGTGAGGCAACTACTGGCAAACCTGGAGAAACACATGAAGAGAAATGTGATAATAGTAGGGGACCTCAATACTCCACTATCACCACTGGACAGATCCACCAAACAGAAAAATAGCAAAGAAATAAGAGCTCTAAATGAAAAATTAGAAGATTTAGGGCTAATAGACTTATTTAGAGCCCTCAATCCCCAGAAAGCAGAATACACATTCTTCTCAAACCCACATGGAACCTTCTCCAGAATAGACCATGTCTTAGGATACAAAGCCAACCTATATAAGACCACAAAGATAAGGATCATTAGAAGTACCCTTTCAGATCACTATGCAACAGAGGTCAAAATTGATGTCAAGAAGAAACAATGGAGAAAAACTAATACCTGGAGATTAAACAACATGCTGCTCAACAACAACTGGATCAAAGAACAACTCAAGGAAGAAATAAAAAGATTCCTTGAGACAAATGACAATGAGGAGACAACTTGTCAAAATTTGTGGGACACAGCAAAAGCAGTAATTAGGGGGAAACTCATAGCAATACAGGCCTATGTCAAGAAACAGGAAAACAATAAAATCAACAGTTTAAACGATCACCTCAAGGAATTGGTACAGCAGCAGCAGAGAAACCCAACCACGACCAGAAGGCAAGAAATAATAAAAACCAGAGCAGAAATAAACAACATAGAAACTAAGAAAACAATACAAAAAATCAATGAGACCAGGAATTGGTTTTTCGAAAAAATAAACAAGATAGACAAACCACTGGCAAAACTCACCAAAAAAAAGAGGGAAAACACCCAAATCAGTAGGATCACAAATGAAAGGGGAGAGATTACAACAGAACCCCAAGAAATACAACATATCATGAGATCATACTATGAACAACTATACTCAACTAGGCTAGAGAACCCAGCAGAAATCGACAGATTCCTAGAAAAATACCATCTTCCAAGACTGGAGAAGTAAGAAATAGAAAGCCTAAATAGACCAATCACCTCAGAGGAAATTGAAGATGTAATTAAGAAACTCCCCAAGAACAAAAGTCCAGGCCCAGATGGATTTACAGGTGAATTCTACCAAACATTTCGAGAAGACCTACTACCACTTTTCCATAGGCTCTTCCAAACCATAGGAAAACTGGAATCCTCCCCAACTCCTTTTATGAGGCTAATATCACACTCATTCCCAAAGACGGCAAAGACACCACCAAAAAAGAAAACTACAGACCAATCTCACTAATGAACATAGATGCAAAGATACTCAACAAAATCTTAGCAAACCGAATCCAGCACTTCATCAAAAAAATCGTACATCATGACCAATTGTGTTTTATAGTAGGAATGCAAGGTTGGTTCAGCATACACAAATCAATCAACATTATACATCACATCAACAACAAGAAAGACAAAAACCACATGATCATATCAATCGATGCAGAGAAGGTGTTTGACAAAATCCAACACCCTTTCATGTTGAAGACACTCAGCAAAATCGGGTTAGAAAGAACCTTCCTCAAGATAGTTACAGAGATCTATAAAAAGTATACAGCCAACATTATACTTAATGGTGAAAAACTAGAAGCATTTCCACTAAGGTCAGGAACTAGGCAAGGCTGTCCACTCTCTCCAGTCTTATTCAATATAACCTTAGAAGTCCTAGCAATAGCAATCTCATAAGAGAAGGGAATCAAATGAATCCAAATTGGGAAAGAGGAACTCAAACTATCTCTATTTGCAGACGATATAATGGCATACATTGAAACCCCTAAAGAATCCACAGTAAAACTCCTCAAAACAATTAACCAATACAGCAAAGTGGCTGGATACAAAGTCAATACACAAAAGACAGTTGCGTTTCTATATACAAACAATGAAGCCGAGGAGAGAGAGATTATAAATACAATTCCATTTAAAATAGTATCAAAAAATATCAGATACCTAGGAATCAACCTCACAAGGGAAGTGAAAGACCTATACCAGGGAAACTTCAAAACACTCCAGAAAGAAATTGAAGAGGATCTAAAGAAATGGAAGAATATCCCATGCTCATGGATAGGTAGAATTAACATAGTTAAAATGACTATCCTACCCAAACTACTATATAGATTTAATGCAATCCCTATCCAAATTCAAACACCATTCTTTAAAGAAATAGAACAATCCATCACAAAATTTATCTGGAACCACAAAAGACCCAGGATAGCCAAACAAATACTAAAAAACAAGAAGCTGGGTGGCATCTCCTTACCTAACTTGAAACTATACTATAAAGCCATAGTAATCAAAACAGCATGGTACTGGAACAGAGACAGGACCTCAGACCAATGGGTCAGGACAGAATTCCCAGACATAAACCCCCAGATGTACAGCCAACTAATATTTGATAAAAGAGGCAGGAACTTGAAATGGAATAAAGAAAGCCTCTTCAACAAATGGTGTTGGTACAACTGGAAAACCACATGTACGAAAGTGAAAATTGACCCATACCTCACTCCTTATTCGAAAGTCAACTCAAAATGGATCAAAGACCTTGAAATCAGACCCGAATCTATAAAGTTTATAGAGAATAAAATAGGTAGAACCCTTGAAGACCTATATATCAAAAAGGTCTTCGAGAATGGAGCACCAATGGCAAGAACTTTAGCATCAAACATAAACAAATGGGACTACATCAAACTAAAAAGCTTCTGCATGGTGAAAGAAACCTTACTTAATGCAAGAAGACAGTTAACAGAATGGGAAAAAATTTTTTCACTCGACATATCAGATAAAGGGCTGATATCTAGAATATACAAAGCACTCAGAAAGCTGAGCCCCCCAAAACCAAATAAAGCCATTAAAAAATGGGGAGAGGAAATGAATAGACACTTCTCTGAGGAAGACAAAAGGATGGCCAACAAACACATGCAAACATGCTCACCTTCACTCATCATCGGAGAGATCCAATTCAAGACAACAATGAGATACCACCTTACACCAGTAAGGATGGCTCACATCAAAAATAATGGGGACAATCTCTGTTGGCGGGGATGCGGTATGAAAGGAACTCTCATCCACTGCTGGTGGGAATGCCCCCTAGTCCAACACCTATGGAGAACAGTCTGGAGAGTGCTCAAAGAACTCAGAATTGAGTTGCCATTTGACCCAGCAATTGCTCTCCTAGGTATATACCCCCAACTTGAAAGGGCATTCATTCCAAAATACGTGTGCACCCCACTATTTATAGCAGCACTCAGTATAATAGCCAAATCTTGGAACCAACCTCGATGTCCAACAACAGATGAATGGATCATTAAAATGTGGTATCTATACACAATGGAATATTACATGGCAGTCAGAAATGATACAATCACAGACTTTGCAGCAACATGGATGGATCTAGATCATGTTATGTTAAACGAAGTAAGTCAGAAAAGCAAAGATAAACACAGAATGATAGCACTATTCTGAAGCACCCAGATCATACATCTTATACACAACTAACACTCAACAATCAAATAATAGGCTTTAATAGAGTAGAAACTCTAAACACTGTAATAGCCAACATATACTCGAATGCAGCGCCCAAAATACATGAAAAAAGGGACAACGCAAACTCTTGACCACACTATACCACAAAGAAAACAGCAGCACCAGAAATAACAGCATAGGGAGAACAGGTATGTAATCAGCCTTCTATGACAAAGGCCCACAATAATCCCTTGGAGATCGTAATCAGGATCACAGGTAAAGAATACCACTGGAAATCACTGACTCCAGTGGAATCATCCCATAACATCATGTTTTAATGCCTTATCTTACTATATTTAAAATAACCTCTCAGCTTTTCTGTCCACAGACATCCTTGGATACAAAGGGTGGATAATCCAAGATGGCAGCTCGGGATACTACTACGAGATGGTCCCGAGAATACTCTTTAACATACACTTTTTTTCAAGGTCATATCTTCTCTTAGGAATCGAAGCACGTGGCCAGTCAGACCACCGAAGCAGTACCCATGACATACGGACTTAAACTACAGACTATACTCATCGAACACACTCAAGCAAACCCACATTCCCTTGCTATTCTCTCCTCTCTTCTCACTACGTTTTCTTTTTATCATTTCTTCTCCACTCTTCTCTCTACTTTGTTTTATTTCCTCTTTTCCCTTCCTTTCCAATGTATTTTCTCGTTTCTCCCTTCCTACCCCTACCATATACCTTCCCCTTTCCCCCCTTTGGAAATCCAAATACCCCCTCATCCCTCATACCCATCCATACTTCCCACTGTATTAACACTCCTCACCCTCAGTCCTTAATCTATTAGGCATCAAGATTGACCTCCTACCCCAATGAACCAGTACCCAGTACCCAAACGAAGAGACACCCAGTCAAACCCACACTTTGTCTCCTGCAAGAAAAGGCAACTAACTCCCCTGCAGACCCATGCTGCATGGCCCTCCCTATCATCTCCCCCTAAGGAGGACTGTTACTTGAAACCGGACTTAGCTCCAAAAGTAGGCCCAATACAAGAACTCTTCCCAAGACCCCCCTGCCGCAAATCTTTCACCAACCTGAAGGAGGTCAGGGGGTGTGATAGAAAGGTACCTGGAAACCCACACACTACAAGAAAAACCCAAAAGACAACGGGAAAAACCTATACTCCCAACATAAACATAAGACCTGTATTACACCTCCTCTTTACCTGACTTTCCCCAAATGTAAGGTAGTCTTTTGCACCATTTTGGTCCTTTAAATACTCCGTTAATTCATTTTTTAACTTTCTTGCCCACATATACATATGTGAGCACATACATTGTTAATCCTATTTTTTTCTAATCTTTTTGGGTATGTGACCTGTTTTTGTTTTCCTCTCTGTCCACACCCAAAGGCACCAGCAATATAACGTAGCACCATTTTTCTCTGCAAAGGCACACTAAAAAAAGGGGAAAGCTTTCACAAAAAAAAAGAGCTTTTATCTACTAGAGATAGAAACTCAGAGTTGTTTACAATACAGGAATAACTCCCACCTTGAAAATATGTCATGTGGAATCAACTTAGACCTCAGGAGATTAGATCCCATCCATCCAACCTTGAACCCTGGATCCCTGTCACAGAAATGGCACAGTCCTTCACAACAGCTGTAGGTAACAAACCCCATCCGGAACAACCTTATTACTGCTGGAACACCAACGAGTGCCATTTCTAATACGATATCCTGACACCGAGGAAAAGGGGAACAACTTGATTGAAGAGCAGGTTATCCTGCCCTACCAGTCACCGATAAGACAAAATCAGAAGATTTGTCACCCGCTGGTAGGTCCAGAAGCCAAAAACGTGATTTACAGAGGACTGGCTGCTAGAACCATGACCAGACTGTATATATCTTGGGTCCAAAAAAAAAAAGCCCTAGCCTAGGGTTTGAGCTACGACCTGCACAACAACCATGATCCCCAGTTCCAAAGGTCTGGCAGAGACAACTGTAACGGAATGGGGCTCCTGGGAACTCAAGGAAAGGCTCTATCCTAGGTGCCATCCCAGGGCTAGTGCCAAGACCAAGACCACCAACCACAGAAGATGGACTGAAGTGACACGGAGGGAACAGAACTTCTACAACCACAAAGACTGACTTCATCATAAGTCCCACGCCTGTAACTGTGCAGATACTGAGATCTCTAGATACAGAGGTCTCACTATAACACCCAGGATGGAGCAGAAGCCTCCCAAACTCCTCCACAAATGCACCACCGGGAGAATAAAGGATCATGAACAGAGTCTATAGTTGATCCCATGACAATACACTCCAAGGGCGGAGAAATCCCATATCTCTTAGGCCATGTGAATCCCTTTTTGAATGACCCCAATATTTACTGTGCCTGGGCAGGAGGGAAAAAAACCACATTGTTTATTTTTCATATATTACGTTTTATCTTCATGTACTACTATTATTATTTTTATTTACCTATCTATCTATTTTTGGTCGATTTCTTTGTTTTAGTGTGGTTATTGAAGTTATTGCCCCCCACTTATCTTTTTTTCTCCTTTTTTTTTCTCTTTTTTTTTTCTTCTTTTCAGATTTCTGGGTGGCACCCGGCAGTGCTCAGGGATTATGCCTGGATCCGGGCTCAGAGATTGCCCCTGGCGGGCATGAGGGACCATGTGGGGCGCAGAGATTCGAGCTGATGACCTCCTACATGAAAGGCAGACGCCTTGCCTCCATGTGATCTCTCAGGTCCCTTCTTTTCCCTCTTCATGGGCTCGGCCATGATGCCTTTCTCAAGACCAGGACATTTTTTGTTTGTTTGTTTGTTTTGTTCTGTTTTTGGGGTGCTTAGCGTTATTGTTGGAACTCTTAATAGATATTTGACACTTCATCTCGTAGGGGTGGACTGTTTCACCTTCTTTTTCTCCTTCGTCTCTCAAACCGATGGCGAGAGCCTCTAAAAGAATTCTGCTTATTCCCAGCGTATTAGACTTTTACCCCAGTTTATTATTTTTCTCCTCTTCAAACAAAACCACATAACTTGAACTAGCTAGTCCTGCCCCCCAATTAGAGGGGGAAATAAAGGAGGCATCAGGACCAAACAGGTGTAAGACTACGAAGTAATAGGATAGGTACAGAGGGGACCACATATTCTAGCAGCCCTGGGGGTGAGGGAAGAGGATATGGAAGGTAGGACAAAAACGGAGGAGTAGGGAAGACAAACCGGTGATGGGAATCCCCCCTGATTTTATGTAAATATGTACCTAAAGTATTATTGTCAACAATATGTAAGCCACTATGATCAAAATAAAAATTATGTTAAAAAATGTATTAAAGCAAAATAAAATAAAATAAAATAAAATAAAAAAGCACCATGGTTTATAAAGTTATTTATCTTTTAGTTTCAAATATAGAATTATGCACAACCCATTTCATTGCCTTTTTCAAGTTCCCTTCAACAATATCATAGTTTCCCTCCCTCCTATCCCATCTCAGCCCTCTACTATGCATACACATTTTTAAGATTGGTTGTTGTAGCTTGAATCTCATGACTTCATATTTGTTGGTTCTGTTGTTCAGACATATAGTTATACAGTGCCTTTATATTGTCAATGGGTCCAGCATCTGTTACCTTCTGTCCACTTCTTAATCCCACTCTCTTCAATTACTTTGTTTCCCTACCCCAATTCTATTGTCCAGATGCAAAGATAATAACTGTTATTTTTTAAGTGTTGATAAAAATTTTAATTGCAAATTAAATTTTTATAATAAAAATATTGTTATTAATATGTGAACAGTGATTCAAAAATAAGAATAGCTCAGATATATAAAAATTTGTGGCCTGAGGAAATTTGTGTGTCCCATAACATAATACAGGGGATTATATAAAATAATTTTGGAATTTTTCTTACACTCTTTCTTACTGAACTTTTCATATAATATTGAATCTGCTGCCAGTATTTTTTCTAAATGCACATTCAATCAAGGTTGATCACCAACACATTCCCTCCCATAAATGCTTAAAATATTTGTGTTGACTTTCATTTATTTTTATTTTATCATTATTATAAATAAATTTCATTTTTCTAATGGATTTGACTATTGTTACTTCTAATATTTTTTTAATTTTATTTTGACCAAAGTGAATTACAAAACTTTCACAGTAATTTTTTCGGTACATAGTGATATTTTTTGACTTCATGCTTTAAGTTCCAGTTCATTTATCTAATTGCTTGTACTGTTTATTTTGCTAAACTGCCAATCTCCTCTCCACAGTAAAGAGTATTGTTTTATATATTAAGATTCCTATACAGCTATTGCATTCTTCAACATGTTCTTCTTTCCCATAATTACCATCTCCTTCAGACTAGAATAAGGAAACACCAACTCTGTGATCTCATATAACTTGTGTAAATCGCCTAATTATTCAGCCATCCTTTGCTGGTTATTCTTTCCATAAAAAATGGGTTATAACTCTTTTGAGTAAGAGCCTTTATGAACTTTCTCCCATGTCTCATTTGTTGTTCATGTGGTGTTAGACTGTTACTACTTTGTTGAATTTATGAAATTTTGACTTCCCACTTCTTTAAACCATGTCTGTAATAGATAGGCGATTCTGTGTTCTTGTTATTTCTCTTACCTTATCAATTAGATAAACTCAGTAGTATATTAGGTTTTATACTCAGGAGGAAATTTGACTTTAATAGAGCTATTTTAGAAGCTGGGTTAGGTAAATGTTGATCATGTTTGGCTCAATGAAGATAAGATGCTTATTAGACCTTAATTTTACTCAATTAGTAGATTAGATAATGCTGGAACATGGATCAAAAGGCAAGTCAACTGAAATAGTTCCCAAAATGCAGAGAGACTTTTTAAACACATCATAAAATCCGATAGGCTGGTGTTTTTTTTTATTAAAATATTATACTTAAGATAGTTGTGCTTTATGCATTCATTAATGACTTTAATTACTAAACTTTTTTCAAGGTTAGTAACAGAAAATTCCTTAATAATTTCCCTTGGTCTGTCAGAACATAAAGGCATTTAAATAATATTTTTAGCAATATTTATTAAATGATTGCTTCTTATCAATGAAATTTTTATCTACTTGACCCTTTAAAAATGGAGAAAAGAGGGGCCTGAGAGATATTACAGAGATTAGGGTGCTTGCCTTGCCTGGAACTGACTTTGGTTTGGTGCTCTGCATGCCATTTGTTACTCTGAGCCTGCCAAGAGTGGTTCCTAAGTGCAGAGCCAGGAGTAAGCCCAGGAAACCACTGAGAATGGGCTAAAATCAAAATAAAATGGTGAATGGCAAATAAAATTATTTGTTTCCCTATGGTCGCTATAATGATCCTATAATTTTGTTGGCTTTTGCACTCTTGCATATACCTTGAAGAGTTAACATAAATTTCATTAACTTGTCTACCCTTCAGAAGCTAATCTGATTATAGAAACAATTCTTTAAAATTAATCTTTTTAGAGACAGAAGTCTCCATCATTAAATATACAACACACATATCACCTAAATATACAAAGGACACAGTTGCTTGTGTGTGTGGGAGGAGTTTTCCTGATAATACTAAAGTATGAGAACATGTCCCTCTATATGGAATCATTTCAGGTATTAGCAGTTAGATAGTCATTGGGAGAGGCGAATACCTCCTCATTAGCATGTATAAATTAAGTTAAAAGAAATAACGCATGCAGTACTTCATTAGGATACATGAACAGAATAATGAAACCCTACTGTGCAAGTGTGGAAAAATCTTTAACAGTTTATACCCAACTTTTCTCTCTTGTGTTAGCAAGTCTTTCGGAAAGTAAACAACGCTGTACCTTTCACTCATCAGCATCTTGCAGTCTCTAAATAGATATCCTTTTTCTATATAACACGTTTAAGCAATTGACAGTTTACATTCATTTTCAAGAGCAAGTGGTGTGTGTTTGTTTTGGGGGTGAATTCCAAGAAGTTTCAGGAAGCCTCAGAGTCTAGCCTTTCAATATTCTATCCAGGCACTGCTGGTTTTAATACTCAGGTTCAAAGTTTAGGTTGCATAGATTCTTGCCCTAAAGTTGCCACCAGTGTCATCACAGCTTAACTTGCTTACTTCCAAGATCATATCCGGTGGTAATGAAAAATGACTATATAGTGCTTGAGTTTTAAATACTGGTCCACTTAGTGTTAAGCTATTTCACAGCTACCCTTCCCCAGAAGAACTTTCAAGAAAATTTTTAGTATAATAATACCTATATACACACACCATTGTTTATTGCTGCAATGAGTACTATAGCTGAAATATAGCTGATACTATAGCTGAACACCACTGTTCTTAGGTCACTTCCAGTTCATCTCTTTATTCTTCACATCCCATTAGTCTTTGGTAATGTTTGTTCTATAATCAAAGGCCAAGACTTTGACATCATTAAAAATTGTTTACATAGCATAGATGGGTGAGATAATCTGTTATGTTTTCTTCTTCCTCTGATATATCTGAGCTATGTGGTTGCCTCCAGTTTAAACAAAATTACAGCAAAGTGAAAGATTTTAATCCTTTTTATATAGCTGTATAGTATACCATTTTAATATATTTAACAACTCTTCATATGTCATTGGACATTTAGGTGTTTTCATATATTCACTATTGTACTTTTTACCAATAAAATAATTCAGAAAGACATGCATACCTATGTTCACTGAAACTCTAATAACTTTGGGGAGAGAAGGTAACAATAAGTGGAACCACTGAGTTACATGAAGATGCTATTCTTAGTTTTTTTGAATACTTCTCCATATAGTTTTCCACAGAGGCTGAGACAGATGACATGCTTTTCAATAGATTCCTTTATCACTCCCAGCAATGACTATTTCCACTTTCTCTTGATACATGATGTTCTCACTGGTGTGAGATGCTATCTCAGTGTTTCTTTTAGTTTCATTTCCCTATAGCAAGTGATGATGACTATTTTTATATGCTTACTAGCTATCATAATGTTCTCTTTGGAGAAGTGTTTGTTCATCTCCTGATGGAATTATGGCTTTTTGCTGTTGAGCTGTTTCAGTGTTTCAAAGCTCTTGGATATTCAGCCTTTCTTATATATTTGATATGCAACTATTTCTCACATTCCGAAATTTTATTATTTTATTTTATCTCAAAATAATTTTGCCTTGCAAAATCTTTTAAATTTTATGTAGCAACATATGTTTAATTTTGTTTTCTGTTATCTTTGACAATATGAAGACAACACTGATATCCATAGCCTAGAAATTTCTGCCTCTCTTTTCTTGATGCAGCTTTCCTCGATGCATTATTTAGAGTACAATCAAAATTGATATTTAATTTACTTTGGATTAAATTCTGTGTATGGTGTGAAATATGGATTCAGTTTCATTTTTCAGCATGTGACTATTTAATTTCCCCGACAGCATTTGTTGTAGAGGCTCTAGTTCAAATACCCAGTTATGAACTTGCTCCAGTTCATATACCCAGATGTTTAGTCAAAGATTAAATAGCCTTATATTTGACAATTTATCTCTAGGTACTAATTTTTATTCCATTGGTTTGAGAGTCAGTCTTTATTCTAGTAACATAGTATTTTTTACTATAGCTTTATATGTATTATATAGCTTTTTTTTAAATTTAAAACAGGAACTGCAGTAACACCCCATCTTCTTTTTTCTATTGATTAGTTTGGATACTTAGGGAATTTTATGATCCCATACAAAATTTAGTAACTTTCATTCCAATTTTTGGAGGAATGTCATTGGTATTTTAATAGATTGTCTAAAGAAGGTTCGTAATGGGTGAGAAAGGCTAAGACAATTAAGTATTGAACAAAACAAACATCTATCAAAATAGGTATTCATATTCTTAAATGCCTATTTTTATATCTGACATCAAAATCATAATCCTGCTTTCAAACTGTCAAATTTATTTATGTGCCTAAAGTCTCATAGCTCCTACATATCTCTCTTCCTCGCTTCCCTGTAAATCTATGTAAAACACAGGGTACAAATTTTTCATATTTTATTTTTCTAATGGCTTCTAAAATTACATGAGCAATTATTTCCTACCCCTTATTTTTTCCATATTTCAATAATTAATTATTTTATAAACAAAATTAAATCACATCCATGCCTTAATTGAGACAATTTTCATGATGGAGTTATCAATGGCAAATGTTAGAGTATCTAAAGAACAGTATTTAGCCAAGATTCTACTTGTTTGACAAAAATAAATGGTGTCCTTGATGGTTTATGATGATTTTACTTATATTCACTCTCTTTGGTTCTCTCTCACGATAAGCTGATAACCTAGTTCTCTCCAGATAAGCATCTATACCAGATGACTTGCCAAATCCTGCTGAGCACATGACTTAGTGAACTGAGAGCAGTTCTCTATGAGAAAACCCATTCTTACATGATAATAGAAATTCTCACCATGACTTTGTAATATTATATTTGGTCTGTACCATAGTCCTTATTGAGTTCTTGTCTCAACTGTGAGACATATTAGGGGAAAAAAAGTATTTCAAACACCTAATAGTGATTAGATCATGAGCTACTGGAACACTAAACCCTAACTTTAAAATAGAGAAAATGCCAGAAATGCAACTGTATAGATTACTTATGAACATAGATGTTAGCAATTAACCTGAATCAATAGAATTATTTTGAACATGTATTTTTAATAAGTAGGTTTCCTAGCAGTGTTTAAATGAGTTTGCAGGGATGGGAGGGATGCATGGGCCATTCATGGCCATACTTAGCCTGTCACTGGGGTCCAAGCTACTTACTATTGGTGTTCAATGAAAAAATTTAGTTCTGTTCTTCACTATTACTGCTGAGGGCTAGTATGGTCATCCTTTTGATACTGAAGTTAAGGATGATTTTGTTGTACTGGGATTGAACTTCGGGTCTCCCGTAAATAACACATGCCCGATAATAGTTTCTGCCAGGTCCCCAAACCTAGGATTATTATTTATTGTTTATATTTGGAAAATTCTCAGGTTGTGCTCAGGACTTACAATTGCTTCAGTGCTTAGGGGTCATTGCTAGTAGTAGATTTTGAGAGATCATATGGTATTCCCAGGATCAAATGGCGGTCCACCATGTACAAGGCAAGCACTTTACTAGCTATATTATTTCTCTGACCACTAGACCTGAAAATATTTTAACAATAAAAAATAACCTTAATTTTTTGAATTATTCGGCTATAAAAATATATTTGCTTCGTCACTTGCCAGCTAATTCATATTAAGTCAATTACTTATTTATTAATTAATTATTTATTAATGCTTTCTTGTAAAACTAAAATAATTAAACTACCTATGGGTTTCTAGATGCAATTAAATAGGACACATAACTAACAGCAAGTTATACTTATGACAAACAAAATAGTATGATTTTTTCATTAATAAAGGGAGAAAAATTTTAAGTATTAGAATATTAGATTTGAAAATTATAAACTAAAAAATATTACATGATCCAATAAAACAATACAAAACAAAAAGTACTGAAGGTTTCCCTCAAAGTACATTTCATTGCCTTCATTGACCCATTTTTTGTTTGTCTCTTTGTTCTTGGGATTGTATACATTAACCAGTCTAAGTATCCCACAGAAAAATCATTTGGCTTTATACTTGAAAATATTCTAAAGTAAATATATGAGTATTTAATAAAAAATAAACACACAGCTGTGAAAATCTTGCTGTTGGAAAATGAAACTTGATCCCTAATAGCAATGTCAAAAATGCCATAAATCAAGAAAAATTTGAATCACCCTGTTACCACTGACTGTTCTAATAGTTAGTTTTGTTATACTTGTATAAACCCATAATCACACTATTTCAAAGTAGAAATATTGTATATGACATGGCATTCTAAGTGTGAAAAAGGATAAATGATTATAAATTTATTCATTATAAATCTCTATGAGGGACAGTTCATATAGTGACTTATTTAATAAAATTATATTTGGGAGTTGAAATATATGACATTCCAAATCATGAGTTTAATTATAATGTTCATCTATTTCATATGAACTGTTGTTGTATCTGTCATGAAGCCTAGGTACTAAATTTTTTTTGTTTTTTTTTTTGGGGGGGGGGGGTCACACCTGGCAGCGCTCGGGGATTACTTCTGGCTCTATGCTCAGAAATCACTCCTGACAGGCTCGGGAGACCATATGGGATGCCGGAATTCAAACCACCATCTTTCTGCATTCAAGGCAAATGCCTTACCTCCAAGCTATATCTCTGGCCCCAAGGTACTAAAATTGTAATGTAAATTATTAAGTTACTTTACTGGAATAAATATCAAGTTAAGAAACAACAAATCAAACTTTTCTTAAAAATTTGACTTTAGGGGACTGAGTAATAGTCACAGTTGTAGGGTGTTTGCCTTTCATGCAGCCAATCTAGGTCCAATCTCAAAGCATCCCATATAGTCCCCTAATTCTGCAAAAAGTGGATTTTGAATGCAGAACCAGAAGTAGCAACTGAGTACTGCTGGGTATGGCCCCCCCCCAAAAAAAAACAAAAAATAAACAAAGACTCTAAAGTGACATTAGAGTTATCTTTAATTATATACATTGCCAGAGACTTGCCCCCCCCACTTTTTTTTTTTTTTTCAGAAAAGCAAAATTAACAATTGCTTTCAAAGAACAAATTGAAGTACAAGTCTTGGTTATCTAGGTTCAATATGTTTATAATGTTCTCAAAAGAAAACATTCTGATCACTCTTTCATCTATGCTTTTAAGAATTTCAGTGAGTACTATCTATTCAATTCTGTTAACTGCATAAAGAAATTAATGAGAATATAGTAATTATAACTTTCAACACTTTAATTGATATCTCAATTCTTAGACTTCTTATATATCAAAGTGCATTCTTTCTAATCATAAAAATATGAGGCAAATCTCACTTAGAGAGCAAATTCTAAAATATTTAACCAGTATTTCTCAAAATTATAGAGGGAATAAAAAACAAGTATTATTAGAGACTCACAATTGCGCTGATATTTTTACTAAGTGTAATGTGGTATCTGGATGGATTTTCAGGAAAGAAAAAACTTAAAGAAGAGAATGAAATGGGTTTTTCCCATTGAACTTCATTGTATCAGTATATATTTTATAGTTTTCCTTCTCCCTTAAATGAAAATATCCCTTCTTACCCTCAATGAAATAAATATAAACTCTAGTTAATAAAATTTGTCAAAAGCATTTTATTATAGCAAGAATAATATCCAAAGGATATATATATAGTAGATACTCATTATTTCTCCAATGTTAAAGTTTTAAATTGTCAGATAAAGTTGAAACTGGATGAGGGTATGATGCATTGAAATATTTGTATGTTTGTGATTTTTTTTGATAAATCTAAAATAATTTTGAGATGAAAGTTTTCAATGTGAAATTCATGTTGATATTTTTATGTCAGCTTGAAAGATTTTAAGTAGTGTTCAAATTCAAAGCAGCAAGTGGTTATTAATTATTTGGTCTACAAAATTTCCTTGCCCTGGAAATTTTCTATCTCTTTAAGAAATATGTGTAGCCAAAAGTAGTTAAAAGAATACCCCAAAGGCAATGCACAATTAAGGATAAAATGAGAACATAAGAAAAACTACACTCTTAGCATTCTGTGATAAGTTTGCAAAAATTAATAAAAAATGTTTCATAAAGTCTTTTAGGAAGAAATCTTTTAATACAATCATCCACTGCAGCTTTCTATCATTGGAATGGTTTTCTTTGCTCTACAAGATATAACCAGTATCAAATGTGTCAGGCAAACACTTAAATGTTGACTAGTTTGATTGAAAGACTGAATGTTTTGTTTTATGTTATTCAATTTACATAGATTAGTGCAGATTTAGAATATGGGCTGAGATAAAAAACCTAAAACAGAGTTGCCTACTAACACCAGATATAGTATAATTAAATGAGACATTACCCTGTAGACAGAACTTTAAACTAATGGAACAACCAATTCTATATCCTAACTGACTTTGTATTTGTTCCAGAAAACTTTTCTTATTAAATCAATTTAAATAAAACTTTCAGTTGCACATAATATAAACAAAAAGCATCCACACTTATATAAAGATTTGAATGAGAGCATTTATATTAAACACTAGCCATTGTGGGGGCCTGAGAGATAGCATGAAGATAAGGCATTTGCCTTGCATGCAGAAGGATGGTGGACGGTGGTACAAATCCCAGCATCCAATATGGTCCCCTGAGCCTGCCAGGAGCTATTTCTGAGTGTAGAGCCAGGAGTAACCCCTGAGCACTGCCAGGTGTGACCCCAAAACAAAACAAAACAAAAAAAAACACTAGCCATTGTCTAGTAAATTAATGATTATTATTATTAAATGCAAGCTCCTTTACTTGAGACCCCTTAAATCAAGTAACCCTTCATATAAAACTTGCCTTTATGAGTTTTTATTTTATTCATTGCATGATTCTTTCTGGATCACACCAGCTTTGAATCCTTCAAATCTTAATTATGTTTTCCAAGAACGGGGTATACATTTTATTTCAATCTTCACAAAAGGGTTTTATTTTCAATTTGATGCAATCCAAAGTTGAGTTGACATTATTATATATTCCAATAGCTGGGAAAAATTCCACAATGAGGAATGTGGCATCAATAGGTTAACTTGTAAAAGTGTTGCTATATCCAGATAAAATCCAGTTAAAACTATTAGATGGTAGGCAAAGATCATGTAAATAAACCTATCTTATCTGATAATACCAGATTAAAAACCTGGAGCATTTTTATTGCATAATACTTACTTTGGAAGTGTATCTAGACAATTTAATAGTGACCTATGTCATAAGAAGAAAAATAATGCAAGGTTTATAATAAGTTTTAGGTTAGAGATTGTAACTGAAATTCTTTGGTGATATCAATCTCATCTGTACCATTCAATTCACTTTTATCTTAGAAGAAAATTACAAAGGTCTAAAGTCATTGCTGTAAGTCCCAAGGTATATTATAAGACAAAAAATTTAAAAGTCAAATGCTATGATCAAATTTCTGATAAAGAGTTTTGTCATTGATATTATAATTATGTGGTTATAACTATTAATAAAGCCTATGGAGATTTAAGCTCCTCATTCTCCACTAGGAGTTCAAACTCTCTGGTAGTCTTTCTGAATTCTTTCTCTGTAATATATTTTAAATTTATTTTATTTAAAGAGCATGTATCACAAATTTGACATAATTAATTGTAATATATTTTTCAGATAAGTGAGAGAAATATTTTTCCCTTTTTTTTTTGTTTTTGTTTTTTAGGCCACACCCATTTGATGCCCAGGGGTTACTCCTGGCTAAGAGCTCAGAAATTGCCCCTGGCTTGGGGGGACCATATTGGACGCCGGGTGATCGAACCACGGTTCTTCCTTGGCTAGTGCTTGCAAGGCAGACACCTTACCTCTATCGCTACCTCGCCGGTCCCGAGAGAAATATTATTAAAAAACAAAGAATAGAAAGAATAAAAGAAGGAAGAGAATAGAAGAAGTAGAAAAAAATAAGTCAAGCGACAAGCAACTTTTTGAAAATTATTGTGTGTTCAATTAGGTCATTAAATCATTCATAGAAGGTTTAGTAAGTTGAAGGTTTGGTTAGCTGACCATTCTGTCATTTCATTTGTTTCTGAACATTAAGTGGTTTTAGCTATATACTGGCATCAAATTGGTGTGTTCTCTAGATGAGGATTATATTATTAAAAAGAATAGAAGTTGGGGCTGGAGAGATAGCACAGTGGTAGGGCATTTGCCTTGCAAGTGGTGGACCCAGGACTGACAATGATTCGAATCCCAGCATCCCATGTGGTCCTCTGTGCCTGCCAGGAGCGATTTCTGACACAGAGCCAGGAGTAACCCCTGAGCACCTCGGGGGGTAGTCCTAAACCCCTCCCCCCAAAAAGTAGAAATTATGGCTCTATTAGTTCAAAGCACTATTATTGATACTGTGGCTTTAGTGGAGGCGTGTTTTCAGCAGCCATGTCTTACAGAAGTATGAGAAGGGCGGGGAAATTGTCTTCACTCACTCCAAAAATGTCCTGGGGATAACAGCCTAAATACCACATACTTGCATACCTGCATTTTGATCATATTCATATCGCTGCAGAAAGTGATAGAGAAATGCTAGGCTATAAGCAAAGCTCTTACTATGGGTGATGGAATCAGCAGGCATGGCTTCTGAAAGCCAGATTCTTGTCCTGCCTTCTTCTCCTGAGATTGCTAGAATTAGCTGCATGGCCAGTGGACCCATAATTTTTCACAAATTGGTTTATATCTCTTTAGAAAAGAGAATGAATCTATGGAACTGGCTGGATGCAGACATAGCAACTATGTTTGTTTGTAATATTTTTTAAATTGAACCTATCTAAAACATTGTTCTTTATGCTGCTTTACAAGAATATCATTATACTTTATCTCTCTAGCGTGTTTCTTGAAATTAAGTACCAACTTTCATCCTGAACTTATTTCACACATAAATCTCTAATGCAATCTAACTATATTGTTGCACATTTGTATTTTACTTTTGTGGTCTGTTTCTACCAATTAAATCGCTACCATTTTGAAATCATTCCTAAAATGATAAAACACTCTTAGAAATAGATAGGAATCTAAACAAATAAATTTTCTCTTTACTATAAGTGCAGATAAATTGCTTGATCTTAATGATAGATGTGTTCAGACTTTATCTGAGTACTTTATTTGAGAATTTATTTTGCCTTTGGGAAATCTTTGAGAATTCATATAAAAATTTCCATTTTGAATATATTTTAAATTAAATGCTTCATACATGGTTGATTTGAATATAGTTTAAGCTAAATATATCAAACAAGATTGATTTGAATATGCATAAAAGGAAATCAATTTTCAAGTAAGAGAATGTACAATATTATAAGACTTTAAAGGCAAAAAAATAATCCCATAACAGTTAATCAAGATTTCAGATGAATTTTGATGAAATAGACTCTAAGGCTTCTAAAAGTGATGAAACACGATTGCAAGAAAGTAGCAATAGAAAATTGTGCAGGGAATTTTTGGAAACCAGAGTATATAGTATTAAAAAGCAACTACATACAGTAGTTGAAACTGATGAAAGGGGATAAATTGATATGCATGGTACCTATTGTTAACAATGGTGCAAACTGCAGAGTCAGAAAAGAAGTGGGGGGAGTAAAATGCCTGCCCAGGGGCAGAAGAGGGAGGGTGGGTGGAAGATAAACTAGAGACATTGGTTGTGGGATATGTGCACTGGTGAAGGGTGGTATACATTTGTGACTAAAAATCAACCGTTAAAAATTATGTAACCACAGTGCTTAGATAAATTATAATAAAATAATTATCTTAAAGTAATTATATTAAAAATAAATAAACATCAGAAAAATGTTTTACTTTTTTATAAAAATATATTGGAGTCCACAGTGATAGTATAGTAGGTGGGGCATTTGTGCTGATTTGGTCACTGAGATCCCATATTAGCCCATATTAGCCCCTGAGCATGAGCAGAGCAGCAGGAGTAAGCCTTGAACACTGAAAGGTGTGCCCAAAAGGCAAAAAAAAAATTCTATTTTAATTTTGTTTAGATTTATGGAAAATTACATGGAGTAACCAGCAAAACTTGTTTAAGAACTTTGCCCCATATTTTCACTTTTTTAACTTCTGAACTGTTGTGACAAAGGACATTTTGGACTTTAAGGGCTTTAAAACTATCTATCAGTTGATCCAATTTCATGGTTTTTCTGTCCCTCTTTTATTATGGTTCATTTCATCCCAACTTGGAACATTATTTTCTCTAGTTCTTTGTATTTAAGGTATATAATAGGTCACCAAGTTTTGTTTCTACTAAGCTTCTTATTTATTGTATATAAATATAATAAAATATGCTATAAGTTTATTATATCTTTTTATATATTATCCCCCTATATATATACCCATATATATACATATATACATATGTAATCATATCTGGCTCTGCTATGCAAAATTTACAAAGCAAACTTTGAAATACATATTACTTTTATGATCTCAAATGCATGCTACATATTGATATTTTGCAAAGCAATATGCATATTTGTGATTTATCTCCTAGATTTCAGATCCCTACAACTAATAATTTTCTATATACATCCATATAAATAATTAAATCTATAATAGAATAAATAAATCATATTTTCTAGATGTACTATTAAAATTATAATTATTTGAGAAGAAAAAAATCAAATATAAAAGGCAGGAAATTATAGATTTGTAACTACCATATTAGTAGCATTCAAAAATTTATATATTATTTTTACTTATAGTAATTTAAAATATTACTAAATAAGCAATGATAAGCATAAAATCTAATCTTTCGTTTTGAAAATCAAGTATATCTCAGTATAATTTTCAAAATATGGAAATAAGTTAAATGTCCAAAGATAGTTGCTTGGATGAATGTTATGGTATAAAGACAAAAATGGAATAGAATGCCGTTTTAAAAAAAAAAGATGTACTGCAAGGCCTTGTGAAACAAGTCAGAGAAAAAAAAACAAATGAAAGGTGACTTCACTAACATGTGTTATATATAAAAATTAAAAATAAAATAATAGGTAGCATTGAACAATGGCAAACCCTTTGCCTTGAAGCACTAAATCACCAAACAGGAAAGAGTTTTCGGAAGAAGAGATAGACTAGATAAAGTATCATGAGACATTTGGTAATGGTGGAGTGCAGTGACTTTGGATATCAATGTCATAAACTGTAAGACTGCAACTATAAGTTGCAGTCATGTTAATTAAACTATAATATATATATATATATATATATATATATATATATATATATATATATATATTTTGGTTTTGGGGCCACACCCATTTGACATTCTACTGCCACCTTCCCTGCCCCAACTATAATATATTTTAAGGAATAATAAAATAAAATGTATCCAAATAGAAGGAAACATAGTTCTCAGAGAAAATCTGAAGATCTTCACAAATTGTTTTGTCATATAATTCCAGAGAAGAGGATAAATTATGCATCTATTCTTCTTCCATAGGAAAACATAATTTTTTTACTTAATAACATATGAAAAGAATAAACTATTTTGTCAAATTGTATTATGAAATAGATATCAATCCATAATCCATGTAGTTTATTTTGTAATGAAAGTTAACAAAAATGTTTTTTTTTGGATGGGTGCCACACCAGTTTAATGCTCAGGGGTTACTCCTGGCTAAGGGCTCAGAAATTGCTCCTGGCTTGGGGGAACATATGGGCGCCGGGGGATCGAACCGTGGTCCTTCCTGGGCTAGTGCTTGCAAGGCAGACACCTTACCTTTAGCGCCACCTCTCTGGCCCCACAAAAATGTTTTTAAATACTTAGGTAATAGTAGATCATGACATGGTACCTAATAATAAACAGGAAAATGATGAAGATATTTTTGAAAGTATTATAAAGATGATTGTTTCTCCTGCTTTGTGATATGACTAGAATTTGGATGCCTTCAAAGGTAAACGTAATTATATTTAAGTTTCTAATCTAAGTTTGAGCATAAAATAAATCTGACTTCAGAGCAGATTGATTCTTTATCTGCTATTGAAGACCCAGCATTATAGACCTAGAAGAAAATGATGCTTTGGATTAAGAAGAATATTTATATTATTATTTATAGCAAAATAAAAGTATATGTTGAAGATTAAATTGATCTAAATGTTCAATATGAATTTAGTTAAATCTAAAGTCCTAAGTTATAGTGACTGTGCTGTAAAGCTAACACAACTGATTTCATTTAATAAATGAAGCAGAACTTTGACTATTTTTATTATGACTTCATTCTGAAATATTCTGGTGGTATGTTTCTTTAGATAGTCTTATGAATCATTTTATTCCTATAGTTGTAAGTAATTGCAAGAAGTATATCTTAATACTCATTTCTTATGTCTTGGGTTAGTAACATTATTCTTTCATTTGGTCACACATAATATTTATTCTTTTTAAATTTTATTCTTCAGAAACCAATGCAATAGTATCAGTAAAAATGTACCCTTTCATTGGCCACCTTGTTTTTAAAGGAAGGTCTATTGTAACATAGTTTATAATTGGATAAAATTTATATTTTTATATTCCTATATTTTCCAGCTAATTAAGGTAAAGAAGCCACATGGTTAGTAATCACTTATTACATATGAAAGTTGAGTGATTATTTTATTTTAGAAAAAGAAGTTAATAGGGGATAATAAAAATAGATATCCAGGTGTTATGTTCAACAAGCCTAATTTCAGTATAATTTAAAATTATATAGAATATAATTATATATAATATACTTTAACAAGTATAACATAAAATTATAGCTCATTAAAATAGCAATTCATTTTAATAAGTGGCCCAAACTGTGTGACTTATATAGGATATTATCAATTATAATTACAACTGGCAGTTTTGCTAATTGCAGATCAAAAAATTTTCCAGATGTACTACAGGAAATATTTTAAAAAGAAACAAACAAGGATCTAAGAGGAAATAGATAGCATTGATGAATGTTGTTAAAGAATCATCATCTCAGATTTTTGCAGATGCTGTTAAACCTAATCTGATGATGAGGGATGTTGCTTCAATACAATCTGAAGTTGACAAAGTTTCTCCAGTAAATTGTATCTTTTGGTTTTATCCCTTGCCACACTGAATCGTTTCCTTTCAATTTTAAGCAGAAAAAAGTAAAATTTTCGTATTTAATGAAAGAAAATTTGCAAATCTTTTGCTTTTTAATCTAATTTAAATAATGGCAATTGATTTTTGTTCTATTTTAAAGATAATATTTCAAATATATGAATATTTGTAATATGTCCTACTAAATATTGTTTTTAGTTATGGGACCAGTGGCAATGCTCATGGGCTTCTCCTAATTCTGAGCTGAGTCTTCATTCCTGACAGTCTTTACAGGACTATAGGAGATAGAACTAGGGTTAAGTTCTATGTATATGGTAAACACCTTGGCACTTTTACTATCTTTCTGACCCTCAAACTTCATGATATTTATTTAGATATAATTATGCATATAAAACAAAACATTTTTTCTGAAACAAACACTATTTGCAACTTTTAAATGTGTTAACATTTGTGCATAAATTTTAATATATTGTGTATAAATGTAAACTATATTCTCTATTTTTTAATCTACACCATATTTTACAATAAATATATTTATATATAGTAGTTTGGGTAGGATAGTCATTTTGACTATGTTGATTTTACCTACCCACGAGCATGGGATGTTCTTCCATTTCTTTAGATCCTCTTCAATTTCTTTCTGAAGTGTTTTGAAGTTTCCCTGGTATAGATCCTTTGCTTCCCTTGTAAGGTTGATTCCTAGGTACCTGATATTTTTGATACTATTTTAAATGGAATTTTATTTTTAATCTCTCTCTCTCTCCTTGACTTCATTATTTGTATATAGAAATGCTACTGTCTTTCGTGTATTGACTTTGTATCCAGCCACTTTGCTGTATTGGTTAATTGTTTTGAGGAGTTTTACTGTGGATTCTTTAGGGGTTTCGATGTATGCCATTATATCGTCTGCAAATAGAGATAGTTTGAGTTCCTCTTTCCCAATTTGGATTCATTTGATTCCCTTCTCTTATGAGATTGCTATTGCTAGGACTTCTAAGGTTATATTGAATAAGACTGGAGAGAGTGGACAGCCTTGCCTAGTTCCTGACCTTAGTGGAAATGCTTCTAGTTTTTCACCATTAAGTATAATGTTGGCTGTATACTTTTTATAGATCTCTGTAACTATCTTGAGGAAGGTTCTTTCTAACCCTATTTTGCTGAGTGTCTTCAACATAAAAGGGTGTTGGATTTTGTCAAACACCTTCTCTGCATCGATTGATATGATCATGTGGTTTTTGTCTTTCTTTTTGTTGATGTGATGTATAATGTTGATTGATTTGTGTATGCTGAACCAACCTTGCATTCCTACTATAAAACACAATTGGTCATGAGGTATGATTTTTTTGATGAAGTGCTGGATTCGGTTTGCTAAGATTTTGTTGAGTATCTTTGCATCTATGTTCATTAGTGAGATTGGTCTGTAGTTTTCTTTCTTGGTAGTGTCTTTGCCGTCTTTGGGATGAGTGTGAAATTAGCCTCATAAAAGGAGTTGGGAGGATTCCTGTTTTTTCTATGGTTTTGAAGAGCGTATGGAAAAGTGGTAGTAAGTCTTCTCAGAATGTTTGATAGAATTCACCTGTAAATCCATCTGGGCCTGGACTTTTGTTCTTAGGGAGTATCTTAATTACATCTTCAATTTCCTCTGAGGTGATGGGTCTGTTTAGGATTTCTAGGTCTTTCTTTTCCAGTTTCGGAAGATGGTATTTTTCCAGGAATCTGTCAATTTCTACTGGGTTCTCTAGCCTAACTGAGTATAGTTGTTCATAATATGATCTCATGATATGTTGTATTTCTTGGGGTTCTGTTGTAATATCACCCCTTTCATTTATGATCCTACTGATTTTGGGGTTTTTCCTCTTTTTTTGGTGAGTTTTGCCAGAGGTTTATCTATCTAGTTTATTTTTTCAAAAAACCAACTCCTGGTCTCATTGATTTTTTGTATTGTTTTCTTAGTTTCTATGTTGTTTATTTCTGCTCTGGTTTTTATTATTTCTTGCCTTCTGGTTGTGGTTGAATTTCTCTGCTGCTGTTGTTCCAATTCCTTGAGGTGATCCTTTAAACTGTTGGTTTTGTCATTTTCCTGTTTCTTGACATAGGCCTGTATCACTATGAGTTTTCCCCTAATTACTGCTTTTGCTGTCTCACAAATTTTGACAAGATGTCTCTTCATTATCGTTTGTATCAAGGAATCTTTTTATTTCTTCCTTGAGTTGCTCTTTGATCCAGCTGTTGTTGAGCAGCATGTTATTTAATCTCCAGGTATTAGTTTTTCTCCATTGATTCTTCTTGAAGTCAATATTGACCTCTGTTGCATAGTGATCTGATAGGGTGCTTCTAATGATCCTTACATTTGTGGTCTTATATAGGTTGGCTTTGTATCCTAAGACATGGTCTATTCTGGAGAAGGTTCCATGTGGGCTTGAGAAGAATGTGTATTTGCTTTCTGGGGATGGAGGGTCCTATATAAGTCTACTAGCCCTAGATCTTCTAATTTTTCGTTTAGAGCTCTTATTTCTTTGCTATTTTTCTGTTTGGTGGATCTGTCCAGTGGTGATCATGGAGTATTGAGGTCTCCTACTATTATCACATTTCCCTTCATGTCTTTCTCCAGGTTTGTGAGTAGTTGCCTCACATATTTTGCTAGCTCTACATTAGGTACATAGATATTGACCACGGTTAGTACTTCTTGATCTAATGTTCCCCTGATCAGTAAGTAGTGACCCTCTTTGTCTCTGATCACTTTCTTGTGGTTGAATGCAATTTAGTCTGATATAAGAATGGCTGTCCCTGCTCTTTTTTGTTTTCCATTGGCCTGAATAATTTCCATCATTTTATTCTAAGCCTATGCTTGTCCTGTAGTTGTAGATGTGTTTCTTGCAGATAGAAGAAGTCTGGTGTATTTTTTCTAATCCAGTTCTCTACTATGTGTCATTTAATGAGAGAGTTTAGTTTGCTAACATTTAGAAAGATTATTGACAGAGGTGACTATTGTGCAGTTGTGTTTTGTAGGGTGGTTGTTGTTACAATCGGGGGTTTGGATTGTGTAATTCATCTCAGAGTAGGTCGTTTAGGATTGGCTTTGTTTGCACAATTAATTCAAGTTTGTTTTTGTTTGAGAATGTTTTTAGTCTGCCTTCCCATATGAATGATAATTTTGCTGGGTGGACTCTAGGTTGGAAATTTCTTTTATCCAGTCATTTGAATATGTCATTCCACTGTCTTGCTTGAATTATTTCAAATGGGAGATCTGGTTTGATTCTTATGTCCCTTCCTTTGTATTTGAGGGGTTTCTTCTTCCTTGTTGCTTAAAGGAGTTCATCTTTCTCTTTGTCTTTTTTTTTTTTTGCCATTTGGATTACTATATGTCTTGGTGTTGGTTTATTAAGGTCTATTTTATTAGGTACTCTCTTCAATTCCTGGATTTGCACTGAAGTTTCTTTCCAGAGGGTGAGAAAGTGCTCTGCTATTATTTCTCTGGCTATTTGTTCTTCACCTTTCCCTATTTCCTCCCCTTCTGGTATACCCACAATTTTTATATTATTTATTTTGTCCTTATTTATTAGATATTGTACTTTTCCTTCCAGTGCTTTGCCTTTTATTTCTTTGTTGGTTTCTTGGTCATTTTTTGTTTGCAGTTTTCCTTTGAGTTCTTCAATGTGCTTCTCCAACTGTGTTTCTGCTTGTAAGGCTTATTACGGCGTCTTTTAATTCATTCAATTCCTTTTTTATGGAATTTCTCATGTTCTTTAACATTTCTTCTTTAATTTGGCTGATCTGTTCATCCATAGATTTCTTGTACTCGGTGGCTAGCGTTTCCTTCTTTTTCTTTATCAATTCTTACATTTCCTTCCTCATGGCTGCTTTTAGGTCTCCTTCCAATGGATCTGTGCGTTTTAGTGAACTTGGAAACTTGCTAGGGTTTGTCTCCGTATCTCCAGATGTTAGGTTTCTCCTTGATTTACCCATATTTCTTTTTTTATTGGTGTGGTTGGAGTGCAATGCCTTCTGAATTCAGCCTGCTTTGACCCCCTGTGGCGTGGGGATGAGTCCCCACCCTGAGTGTGGTTCTAGAGGGTGCTGTTGGGTGAGCTCGCTAAGGTTTGGCTCCTCCTGTGCTCTCTATGTGACCTGATTTGTTGCTTTTCCCTTTTGTTGCCAGCTAGTGCAGTTCCTCTCCTGACCACAATGGTGGAAGGTGCTGTTGGGCCTAGCTACTTCGCCCCCTCCACCCCCACCTGGAAGTCAGCCCTGCCACTTCCTTCAGTGGGTCTGGTCAATTCCTTCTCCTTATTCCTGCCAGCCAGTGCAGTTCTGCTCCTGGCCACAATGGTTGAGGGTGCTGTTGAGCCTAGCTCTCTGTCCTCTGTCCCCTATCTGGGAGTCAGTGGAGCTCTGCCCCTCCGAGCTTCAGCAGAAGAAATTCCCGCAGCCAAACCCACCCAGTAGCTGCTCTCAGCCCTTTGGGAGTCTCAGGTCCACTCCAGGGCTCAAGGGGGCAGGTTTCTCTAGGTTAGCCAAAGGTCCAGATGGCAGGCCCAAGCTCACCCAGTCTATTGGTCCTAGCTCGTCCCAGCCACTCAAAGTGGGTAAGGTGCAGGGTTCTCCTCACCCCATTTGCACTCAGCTCGGGCTTGGGGTCCCTGAGGAGGGGAGCTCTGGGTGGTGGTGAGGACCACTTATGAAATTCTTATGCAGTTACTATAGTCCCCACCATCATAACTCAATATCTCCTATCAATGAAAATATCTTACTTCTAGTCTACATTTTTATTACTTTTTGCTTTGCATTTTTTGGTCATTGAGTTTTGCCATGCAATACCAAGTGTTTGTATTTGTTCATTCTCATCTTATTATTTATTTTCTCACTACATTTCAGTGATTGGTGAGATCATCCAGTGTTGGTCTTTCTCTTTATGACTTCTTTAGCTCAACACAAGGTTTTTGAAATTTAGATGGAATTGGCGGCAGCATGCTAAGACTAGTTAGTAAATGAAAATGTAAAAAAATAATCCAAAGATGTAATAAAGATTAGAGTGAGCTTTACTAAATCTTAAAAATACTTAATCCAATCATTAGATAGATCAACCAGGAAAATTATCAGTAAAGAAATATGGCCACTTGTGAGGAATTAGACTAATAATTATAGATGAATATAAATATTCTTCTCCAGTACATATGAAAAATTCTCTAGGATTAATTACATACTGGAACACATTCCAAATTTTAAGAAAAATAATAAGAGTACAAGTCATATCAAATATTTTTCAGACCACAATATCAATAAGATATAAATTAATCATAAGAAGAAAGCTGGAATGACAATGAAATATTGCCTGACAAAAGTAATAATAATCTATATGACAAAGAATGAAAAAATAAGTGCTGACAGAGATGAGGGGAAAATAACTCTCACATTTGGTGGTACTGTTGCATGTTTTAGCCTTTGTAAAATAGTTTGGAGATTCCTCAGAACCATTACAAATAAAACTTCCACATGAACATGTAATTTTACTACTGGACTGTACCACAGGAACACAAAACATTAATCTGAAAATGTGTGTATTGCTAAGTTCATTGAAGCACTATATAAAACAAACACATTGTGGAAAGAATTACACTCCCAAATACAGATGAGTGGATAAAAACAAAGAATATATGCACAATGGAATGTTAGCTATGAGAAAAGATAAAATTTTTTTCAGTTTTCTGAAATTTAGATGGAATTGAAGGCAGCAAGCTAAGACTAGTTAGTAAATGAAAAAGTAAAAAAATAATCCAAATATGTAATAAAGATTAGAGTGAGCTTTACTAAATCTTAAAAATACTTAGTTTGCCAATAAATCTCAATCTCTTCCAATATCATAGACAATAATTCTCTGAACTCCTATGAAGCCAATATTACTCTAATACCAAAAGAAAATATATTTACCATTAAAATGAAAGTGTCAACAAATATCCCTTATGAACATCACCACAAAGGTTATAAACAAAACTTAGTGAACTGAATCCAATACATGGAAGGGATCTTACATGGTGGTCAAGTGGGGTTCACTATAGGGATGCAAGGTTGGTTCAATATTTGTATAATTTAATGTAATACATCATATCAACAAAAGCAAATATAATAATTATATTATCACATCAATAGATGCTGAGCACATTTTAATAAATTTCAATATATATTTATAAAAACCTTCAACAAATGAGGTTAGAGATTTTTTGTTTGTTTTTGTTTTTTTTTGGGGGGGGTCACACCTGGCAGTGCTCAGGGGTTACTCCTGGCTCTGAGCTCAGAAATCACCCTTGGCAGGCATGGGGACCATATGGGATGCTGGGATTTGAACCACTGTCCTTCTGCATGCAAGGCAAATGCCTTGTCTCCATGCTATTTCTCAGGCCTGGTTAGACAGATTGTACTTTAAGTTAATAATGTCCGTATACAACAAACCCACAAAAACATATGGGTGTACATAATTCATTCATTTATTTTAGGTTCTTCACTCTAGTGGCATCAAGTTGCTATACTAGTTTTTTTTTTTTATTATTGTTGTTGTTGAGAGGAGCTCTCAGGCAATATTTGAGGGTTAAGGGACCATACCTAGTCAAATTCAATTAATTACTCAATCTTTTGTCTTGGTAATACCAATCATCTAAGCCTGTCTTGAGGCTATCCTGGAACATTCTAGCAGTCCTCAGTAGACATCAGGTCATTTCCATAGTATCTTTTCTATACATTTATTTTATGCCAAAAGATGTGTGTAGTATCCTGCTTGGTGAGTCATTGGACTTAGCCATTTGAGCTGTCTTCCCTTACTACCCATTTTCTCATGATAATATCTTAAGATAAATTATATTTCTGTGACGTTTCTTATAATTGTTCTTTTATTTTATTTCTTATCCAATTTATTGTGGTAATTTTTACTGGTAGTTTGCACCTAAATACAGGTTATTTAGGTTGTTCTAACCTTTCATTTTTATTTAAATCCTTGTCACTAGATAATATTAAAGTTATAAAGTCTAATTTAGGTTGATGTTTTCTGTTGTCTTTGGCAATGAAGTAGAGTGAATATGAGTGGAAAAGGTCAAGGTTAATTCAAATATTTAAAACTTATAATGAATATATTTTATTTTTCTCAGAACATACAGAGCATTTATGTGAATCTGGACTAGTCAGATATTCTTTACAATGGCTTAAAAATATGTAACAATAGCTACTACTGCCAAATCTAAATGAGAATATAATAATTTTCCATTTCTAAATATAGTAAGAATTACTTGATTGTTACAGTTCTAATTTGTCCTCAGGGTAATTGGATGAAATTTTAATCTTAGAATCAAACTTGCTATGTCACATTTATTATTTTATTGGCAATCAAGTTTTTACTGGAGCTTTAATGACACAAAAGAATGTCCATTACAGGGCCCGGAGAGATAGCACAGCAGTGTTTGCCTTGTAAACAGCCAGGACCTAAGGTGGTTGATTTGAATCCCGGTGTCCCATGTGGTCCCCCGTGCCTGCCAGGAGCTATTTCTGAGCAGACAGGCAGGAGGAACCTCTGAGCACCGCCAGGTGTGGCCCAAAAACCAAAAACCAAAAAAAAAAAAAAAAAAAAAAAAAAAAAAGAATGTCCATTACAGCTATCACAATGAAGCCTTGGATAATATTGGCCCTCATAGCACAGGACTATCAGGAGTATATCAGTTTGAGACATAGTATGCTTGTAATTAAACTATTCTTAAACTATTTCTCACATAAATATTGTTTTTGGCTAGGAAAAACTCAAAATCAAGGAAAACCTTTCACAAATGCAAATGTCTTCCACATGGTAAATTGAACTTGATTGTATGATACTCATCTTTCCAGATGAAAAGAGTGTTACATAAAATAGGTTACTGCCATGATAAAATAGCCAACTTATAAAATAATATTCTGAACACAAAACAATACAGTTCAAAAATTAAAAGTACCAAATTAGGGTTAGGGTTAGAGTAGAGTTAGGGTCCTGGAGCAAGATACAGTATAATGGTTAGGGGTCGATTGCTTGAGTTTACTCTCTTGAAACACATGATCCTAGGACATCGCCACTGGATCTGAATATTGAAACCTTTTTAAGAACCACCTTGACTTCCAGATACATCCTTACAGCATAGGCCCTTACATTCTACTGTAGGTTGATGAAGAATTGTTCACTGGGATTACCAGATACCATGAGCACTAGTTGGGAAGTGCCTAAATAAATAAATAAATAAATAAATAAATAAATAAATAAATAATAAAGTATATAAGATCCATTTTTAAAGAAAATGAACTGTGATATAATTTAATAAGCTTAGCTATAGTCAATTTTTGAAAATACAATTTGGGTGATTTTACAACAAAAATATTTTTAAAAAGTAGATAATTCAACAAAAAGACACATTTATTTAAAAATATGAGTCAAAGATATGTCACAGGGGGTAAGGCACTTGCCTGGTAAGGCACTAACCTGTCTTGATTCCTTGGACTCCAAGTGGTCCTCCATATCCACCAAGGTGATCCCTGAGTGAAGAACCAGGAGCAAACCCCAAGAGCTCCCAAATCAATCAATCAATAAATAAATAAATATAAATAAATATAAAATAAATAACGTATGCACACATATATTATCTGTAGTTTAAAATAATTCTGAATGCACACACAGTGAAGTCTATTTTAATTATAATATTAATAAATATCTGAACAACCTCATAATCTTTAAGGTGCGACTGAGAAGCCTCTATGGACACAGCTGGCTTGGCCAGTGGTTGGGGAGAAATTGCAGCATCCAAAGCCCATAGAGAGCCTGGAACAGGTTTGAAGTTAAACTTGTTGCAGTCAGAGTATGATGTGTAATAAAAAATTTCAAACTCTAGAGACTATATTTTTAAAAGACAGTTAAAGATTTAAAAATGTTTTTAAACATTGTGAATTTAGCTTATAACTTTGTCAAGAATAGCTCACAGTTAATGTTCTCAGATACTTTCCTTGCCCTTAAACCCTTCACTGGTCCCTTGCCCAGACTGAGCAGTATTTATGTCATGAGATGCTTCTTCCATAACTTTAGTGGCCTCCAAACTCATGTAAAATTTATATGTTTAACTCTTGTTCAAAATTAATCACATCTGTTTTGAGGCAACTGTGTCCAATTTAAAACATTTGTTACAAAACGAGAATTAAAAATGCTTTAATGGATATAGAAGAAAAGAATATACAAGTTTTGTGCTTTGAATATTATATTTTCAGTTTTAAGATCAACAAAAAATACTAAAACTAAAGTCTGGGCATAGATCACAAAGTGACAGAATTGTTTCAATTTTACTGAAGTGGAGAGAATACATCTTTTTTTGTTACAGAAATAAAATGCATCATGCTCACCATGAGTTTTAACAAGCAAGCATTTTACAAATTCAATGTAATGGAGGCTGTCATGAACTAGAGGAAAGCTTATTAGGCAAATGGAATTATCATAAATAGTGCCCAATTAGAACTTTGAAGACCTAGAATAAGTACGTAATGGTTTTTTTCTTATCTATATTCCATGTAATTCTTTGAAACACCTTTTTTATTTTCTAAATATTACTTACAATGTTTTATTGCTAGTTTTTAAAGCAATGCATATTGAAAAATGGAGCATGGTATTAGATTTGATAATATATAAAGGATAAAAAATGAGAAATTCATTTTCTATATCCTTGGTAGTTCAAGGAGGGAATTATTTTGCTGTTGGCTTCTCTACTCTATTGGGAATTCAGAAATCCTTGCTCTTTTCATTTTTTGATTTTGCCAATTAAGAGTCAGAGTTCCTCTTTAATATTGTAGATCCATCATTCTTATTGATAAATCTCAAATATACACTTTTAAGGTATAGATACATAAATTGCAAATAGAATTATGATATGAAGTGATAATAGTGCAATATTTTGGGGAAACACGTGGTATGCTGGGATAGGCATAGCAGGCAAAGTAGACACCAAATCTGCTGGCTTCAATATTATACTATTTATTAAAAATTTAAATATTAATTTAATGATCTAAATATATGGGATATATAATTATTTTTTTGGCATGACAATTTTTATTTGAGGTCAATAGTCAGTTTGAGATCAATCTCTTGAATCAGGTTTTTATATCTATGCTTTTTTTGACTCACAAAAATTTTTCACATGGTCATACTTGTAAGAAGATCTTGATTCTAGAAATGGAAATAGCTGAACTAAAAAAAGTTTTGCAAGTTATTAGATGTTCTACCAAACTAGCAGACTGGGGAAATGAGACATATGTTTTGTGGAAACTATCTTTTATTAATATAATTAATTTGTAAAGCCTGAAGGGAAAACTGAACTTAAATCTAGTAACGTCCTAGCTCTTTAAATTGATCTTTAGTGGATGACAATAATAAATAAAAAAAGAAAATAAGCTTTTATTGATATTCTAAGATATCTATATATCTATTTTTATATCTTCTGATGTCTTAAAATCTTAGTAAAAACTGTATTATTATATAGTTTATAAAATAAGTATTATTTTTCTGGTTTTTAAATATATTCTAGAAAATAGTTAGCTTTATATTTCATAATGATAAAACAATTATTTATAATAAGGTAGAAATATACTCAGAGCCATACAAAATCCAGTATTAATGTCAAAGTAAATGTATTGTTCCTTTCAGTAATTTAAAAGTATATTTCTTAGTCATAGTAAAATTTGGAGAAAATATAGTGTGCCCAACGGTATAGTGCTAAGGAAAGTCTTCTTAGAGAGCACTAGAACAAAGAAAAAAGTTGGAAAGTTTAATTGTCTTGGATTGAATATGCTGCAATATTTATGAGGAGGAAAAAATTGGGCCATGTATGAAAAAGATATAAGGTCATATTATGCATAACTTTGATAGTTTATCAAGCTTTGTCATGCAAACAACCCAAATCATAAACAAACTCAAATCCCTAATGAAAAAAATTACTTAGGGCCGGGGAGATGGCATGGAGGTAAGGCATTTGCTGTACATGCAGAAGGATGGTGGTTCGAATTCCGGCATCCCATATGGTCCCCCAAGCTTGTCAGAAGGGATTTCTGAGATGGAACCAAGAATAAGCCCTTAGCACTGCCAGGTGTGATCCAAAAAACAATAAATAAATAAATAAATAAATAAATAAATAAATAAAAATAAATAAATTACTTGATGATAGCAAATGAATGAGAAAGGAGAAAGATAAATTAGGTAGAGTATTACTATAAAATTCAAAGGAAGAATAAGCTCCTGGAAATGGCATTGGCTACAGAAAAAGAACAGATTTGGAAGTAATAAGAATAAGAGAAGAATGAGGTTTTATGAATAAGTGAGAAAGAGAATGGACTCTGGTTGCTTAACTTAGTGGTTAGTAATCGTTTATAAAGTATGGCAGAAATAAAGACAGTGGAGACTTGGGGGGGGGAAGAAGATAATAAATGACATTTGAAACATTTTTGGTTTGCTCTATGAGTAATACATATCTTTTACACTCAGAGAAATAGTTGAGGGAGTAGGTACAAAACTTAAGAGGGGGCCAAAGTTTGACTCATAGTTCTCCAGGGAACCATTTGGGAAGTATGAGTAAAATAAGTTAGAAAAGTGATGTCAAATAGAACATTAATCAATATTAAATCGAGAAAAGTAATTCTATTGAGTAATCATGACCTTCAAATGCTATTGGCAATATTTTATTATTTAAAATAGCAGAAGAGAGACAAAAACATCAAAATATTTGTTGAAATAAAATTTATATATGCATGCTATATTTTCTCAGATGTGGTTAAATGGTATTTTATTTTCCATTTTAAGTATTTATTGTTCTTTCTAAATTCTGTCAAGTGTGTCATTAGCAACTGCTTCACTTAAATTCTACAGAACAATTTGAGGTCTGCCTCATAAATCAATAGGTTTCACCTACCCATTCTTGAACTTATCACTGACAAAAGGGAATGCTATTTCTTAGATCATTCTCTTCCTGAAAAGCAAAGTGGAAATTACTTCCTCTAGTCATCTGTGGGTTGACAAAGAATGTAGCTCTTTCCTGGGAAAAAAATGAAGAAGCTCTTGAAATGAAAAGAGAAACAGATATTTGGAAGCACAATAGGGTATTCATTATATAATAATTATCTACTTAAGTGAATAACCCTAAAAATGCACTTATCAACATGTCATTATATCTGATCCTAAAATGTGTTCCTTCCTGAGAAAATAGAAAATAGATTTTTATCAAGGATTTTGATAGCATGGATCAGTATAAATCTATACAATTATATACAAATCTATAAATAAATAAAAATCTATAAATAAATCTATAAATCATATAAGAACTACCATATAAAATGTATATAGGATTGAAATGAATAGAATATAAGAAACATCACTGGGACATCACTGGCAAACTTTATGAATATATTACAGATGGCAGATCACAGTTGGTGGGGATGATGTTCCCAATTTTTACTGGTGATGAAACTTGTGAAACAATACTTTAATAAGAGTTGTAATATTGAGCATATTATCAACAAACATCCATAAAAAACATTTTTATCTTCTTACTAATGAGTTTTATCCTTCTCTAGACAAAGTAAAGTTTCTCTATATATTTCTTATCTGAATTCTAGGCCTGTAATTTGTTCTGATTATGCTATTCTCTTATGTAATGTTCTTTCTAAATTTAAATCTGTGTGACATCAATTTCCTTTTAATTTCAACATTCTGAAGTTAAATAGTCATGTTGGTTTGCTGTTTTCCTTTGTAACTTTCAGATGTATGTCATAATTTATTTTGAATGGCCATAAATAGACTATATTCTCTTTGATAGAAAACTTACTAGAATTCCACTAAGAGAATCCCAAGGATGCATTGTGCTAGTTTTCAAGCTTGATACAATTAGCTTCCAAAAGTTAATTTTGTTAATCTTGCTGACATTTCCATTCCCTTCCCTTAGGGGAAGGAATTCAATTTCATCAACTTGTGATTGTTTCCTCAAGGTTTCCTCTACTATTAGAAAGCCATCCAATATTTTCCTGTAAGCTATCAGATCTGATGCCTGCCCTGAGAAATGTTACCTTTATCACAAAAGAACATGCTATGAGATCATTGTACTTGAAAATTACTCTCTTATCAGTATTCTCATTTTGATATGTGCCTGTCAACCCATTTTTTACTTAAAATTGTTTAACTTTGAATCAGGAAAACCTTTTTGTTAACCTTATTAACTATGGTCTATTTTGTTATTTTAGAATATAGTTATTTCATGTCATTCTTACCATTTTAATCCAATTATTCTTTGTTTATAAGCCAATAATCATTGTTTATTTGGGATTCATGAAGAGATTAATTTGATAATGAAAATGTAACATTATCCTCTTTCTAAATCAGCATTTTCCTTCAAAGTGCTTTTTACTCTACTTTTTGATAGCATCTTCACTCTAGCCCTGAGATGGGATACCCAAATATACCTCACTAATTCTATCATTTAAAATTTATTTAGGAAGAGTTTAAAATGATAGTACAGCAAGTTGGGTGTTTGCCATACAAATGCTGACCAATTTTAATCCCTAGAACCCCATTTTGTCTCTAAGCACTGTCAGAGTGATCCATGAGCTGAGTCAGGAGTAAACTTTGAGATCCTCTAGATGTGTCTCAAACCAATAAACATCATTTTAGAGATTTTTGTCTATTATTTTACCAAAGAATATTAGATATTATAATACTTATAATATTATATAATATATATCAATAATACAAAAGATTAATTAATCATGAGAATATCTTATACTATCTATTATATAATGATAAATAATATACTATATTATGTTGATAATACAATAAATTATAATATATTATATGATATTAATATTATAATTTCTTTACCAAGAAACTATTAGATAAAGGAATATTTTAGTTGTAGGTTGTGATAATTAACACAAATGTCATTGTTCAAATTGATAATTTAAAGTCATCAAATAAAATAATCATAAACTTATCATAAAATTTGTAGTACAAATATAAAACACAAATGACAAAATTTTGTGAGAGTCAGTCTTTGATAGGATAAAATAATAATGGTTCCTTCTCTGTCCTAAATGCTCCTCTATCCACCCTCTTTCCCTTAGTGACATATGAGTGTGATCATTTTATTGTTTTTTATTGCTTGCCTCTGTCTCATTTCATTCAACATGATAGTTTCAATGTCTATCCATGTATCAGCAAATTTTATGACTTCAGTTTTCTATTGACTGAGTAACACTCCATTTCAAAGATGTGCCATAATTTTAATCCACTTATCTGTTTTCTAACACTTAGGTTGTTTCCAGAATCTGGCTATTGTGACTAGTACTACAATGAACATAAGTGTACAGATACTTTTTATGGATTGTGATTTTTCCCACCTTTTTAAAATGCAAAACACCTCAAAATTATAGATATATTTCTTTCTCTCTTTGTGCAGTTACTATTCATTTTTTATTTTATATCACTCTGGTTTCATCCCTCAACATGACTTAAATTATGCCATTCAATTTACTTCTGCTAAAGTTATGATAAACTACAGAATTTTAAATCCAGGAAACACTTCTCTGTTTTCATTTTAGTAGCCCCCTTAGAAGAACTTAATAAAGCTTAATATCTTCCTTCTTAAAATAATATTTATTTCTTTATTTTAGTGATATAAGCTCTGTTCAGAACAACCATATTTTTATTTTGGTCTAGATTTACATTATTCTATTTACTATTTTTATTTTATTTTTTGTTTCTATTTATAACTGTATTTTGCTTTATAATACACAATGAATTCAGTGAATAGTGTTTATGTGTAGGATAAAAGATTAAATTTTCAATGAACAATATTATCTAGCTTGTAGTTAAAGGATACCATAAAAGAATTCAAAGAATGCACATCCCTGAACCAAGTTAAACAAAGTGTGTGTCCAAGAATACCATGGAAAGATATAAATTTGCCAACAATGTCAAATAGAGTAGAATTTTTGTTTATCTAATAAGCATAGAGGCACATAAATCTTATAAGATGCAAAACTATAAAGAATTGGGGCAAAATATAAAAGTAAAGTAAGCCTAAGAGACAATAGTTGAATTATCTAGCAAGTTTCTTAGGGAAAGGCCCTCATTAACCTTCACTTCTAGTTGCAGCTGCTATAAAATAAAATGCCAGAATACATGGAAAAAAGCTTATTACTGTGAACCTGTGATGTGATCACAGAACCATTGGATGAGTCAGAGTAATAGATTAAAAATTACGGAGTTGCACCTCAGCTGTCTAGGGGATGATCAGGGCAGGCCTCTGAAGGCAAAGGCAGCAAAGAACTCACATAGTTATTCATATAAATGTCTTGCTTTCGATTACATATTATAAGGAAATACATATTATAAAGCAAATAGTAAATTATTAAAAATTGGAAAATGGAAAATTTTACTAGTGGACAGCTCCAAAAATTGTCTACTGATTTTAAACAATGCAAAAAAGTCAACATAGAATGCTTACATTTCCTATTATGACATTGCATTGTCTCTGTGATTAGTTATGTTCAGTTCAGAAAGGTCAGTGGAAATATTGGTTAAAAATTATTTTTATAGAAATCAGAGACAGTCCCATGGAATTTGGACAACAGATAAATCTTTTTCAAATGACTTTTATAAGAGTAAAGATTATTCTAAAAATAACACAATTGCTTCTAAGCATAGAATAAAAAAATTTAAAGCTAAACTAAAATGGTTAATAAGAAATAGTTGGGTTGTAAACATTCTATTGTAAGCAAAAACTCCATTATTTACATTTAAATTATTTGCTCTAATTGCAGTGGAATCTTTAAGTTTGAATAAAATTTATGAAAGTAAGATCTATCAAAATCCTTTTTAAACGATTGTCTTTATCCTCAATAACTAAAAAATAACCTTTTACTAATCACTTAATGGAAATGACTTATAACTATACACCAAGATTTAATTTTTTAAAAAGTAATTGTATTGCTCTACTCACTTACCAAGAGCTGACACTGAATTTCACTTATGGAATTACACCAGGAATAGGCAGTAAGAAACACAAAATCATGCAATTTATTTCAACATGTTTGGAACTGGATTTTATCCTGTTAAGCAAAATAAATGAGAGAGTGGACAAATGCTTTATAATCTCATTCATCTGTGGAATATAGAGAGATAAACAAAGAAACAAATAGTATCTAACAATGCCAATGCCTTTGCCCTGGGTTACAAAATTTATAATCCAACAGTGGGTATAATGCCCAGAAATTGAATACCAGACGAGTGGTGATGTAGGGTGACATAGGGACAGTATTTGAGTACTTTGGTGTAATTGGTTTACAGTGAATTTACACATGAATAGCATAAACAAACATTCACAAAGATGCAAGTTTGAAGAATAAGAGGCTGTAGGAAAAAAAGATAAGCTGTATCTAATGTTAATCATCAAGTGATATTTCATCTCCCCTGGGGTCTTGTCAAGATCCTATAAGATGGGGCTGGAGCAATGGCACTGTGGTAGGGTGTTTGCCTTGCACTCAGCTGACCCAGGACGGACCTGGTTTCGATCCTGGTGTCCTATACTGTCCTCTGAATCAGGAGCGATTTCTGAGCACATAGACAGGAGTAATCCTTAGCGTCAATGTGTGCGGACCCAAAACAAAACAAAAAGATCCTATTAGATGCTTCTCAAGAATCAGTTTTAAGGGATTGGAGCAGTGGTGTAAGCTTTAAGGCATCTGCCTTGCACACGCTAGCCTAGAACAGACCGCGGTTTGATCCCCTGGTGTCCCTATGGTCCCCCAAGCCAGGACCGATTTCAAAGCATATAGCCAGAAGAAACCTCTGAGCATCAACGGTGTGGCCCCAAAACCAAAGGGAAAAAAAAGGGAATCAGTTTTAAGAAATATTTGTCCCAGAGAACACATCAGTAATTGAAGGCTACTCTAAAAGTATAATTACTATTCTCTCTCTCCTGATATGGATGACTGTCTGTCCATTCTGGGTCATTCCTAATTTCAGTGTGTGAGACTTTTTGTTTTAGAAGAGTTGCTAACAGCCTGTGCAAGGAAGTGGAAGAATTAGGAGAATGATTACAGTTGTTCTGGAATTATTGCAAGTCTAGATTATAGTTGATCATGCAATCTTAATGAGGGTAATATTTTTGAATAATAAAAATTTGCTAATAGGTAAATATATACTTAATGATTTGGCTATTGATTTTAGTATAATTGTTTTTTATATTAAACACTATACTCTATGCCTATATGTTATTATTTTTATGCTATGTTTGTTATAAAATATAGAATGTTCTAGAATAATATTTTTAGGGGAATCTCCGGAATTTATAACTGTTACTAGATATGTACCCAGTGATGCTCTAAAAGCTCCCAATGGTTGAGAGTAGAATCCATGTGCTTGATGCTAGGCAAGAATTCCAACCCTTTCAGTTAACTCTTTGGACCTTTTTGAAGAATATTTAAACTTTATAAAGGTAATCATAATAGTAGGCGAATACATATATAGTAAAAAATATGTACGACTGATAATTATTTGTACTTAAGCATAAAATTACCTTAAAAGCTATATTAAAATAGTAAGTTTTGCAGATCAAAGGGTTATGGGTTAGCTTCATTTTTCTTGGTTATTTCTATATTTTTAAAATATTTATTTAAAATGTAGTTTTTTGTTACCTAAAGCATTTCTACTGAATAGAAGTATATCCTAATTTAGTAAACCATGCATTCATGAAAATTGTATTTTGTGGGGCTAGAGTGATAGCACAATGGGTGGGGCATTTGCCTTGCATATGGCTGACCTTGGCATTCCATATGGTCCCCCGATACTTCAAGGAGTAATTCCTGAGCACAGAATCAGGAGTAGTCCCTGAGTACCACCAAGTGTGGGCCAAAAATTAACACAATATTTTATTTGAGGTGGGGGTAGTTACCTCTAAGCAATGCTTGGAGCTTACTCCTGATTCTAACCTGAGAGATCACTTTTGATGGTGCTCATAGGACTATATGCAGAGTAAGGAATCAGATCAGCAGCATAAGGCAAATGCCCTTCCTTCTGTACTACTGTTCTGCCCCTTCCTTCATTAAAAAATCATTTTATCATCCAAAGAGTCACTTTATGTCTATCTAGAAGAACCAGTGAAAATTTGACTGTATTTGATTTGGTAATCTGAACTTTGATCACTTCTCTGTATCTCATTGACTGATCTACAAAGTAGCATAAAGCTCTTAAGGACAGTTAGAAGTTTCCATGCATATAAAAGCATATTCAGTTACTTGAATTATTTCCTCTTTATGTAACTCTGAAAATAGAAATACTATAATAATATGAATTCTGAGAAAAATTAATCGTCATTCTGCACATTGTGGAAAAAAAAGACTTTCAGAAATAGTGTCCTATGTTAAGAAGCTACAATGGGAAGTTTGTGGTTACTGGTGCGCCACTGTCACTTAAACTGAATTAATGTCACATGCTAACACATTCCAAAAGCAGATGCTGTCCTTTCTTCCTTGGTTTCTGTTTCCTTTTTTAAAAAGGAGTGTCACATTATAAAGAACTGATGGTCAAGAACACATGCACTTTGTCTGACTAAATTACACTTAAGACATAACAGACACTGAAAAACTGAACAAAACAGTCCAGGGTCATGTAAGGAGACCAACTGCTTGTGAATTAGAAAACTAAAGATCACAGTTAAAAAAAAGGAAATGCCAACTATAACCTACTGTGCAATAATAATGACATAACAGGGAAAAACAGTAATTTTCTAGTAGTTGGAATTAGAATGACTTCTCGAGCAGAGTTTAAAATGATTGTGTATATGCAAGGAAAAAAAAACCTCTTGTGTTACATGAAACATGCTTAAACTACTTTCAAATATAAAATAGTTCATATTCATCTTTTATCTTCTAAATTTTATATTATTTCTAGAAAATTGACCGGTAGATCACAACTAGATGTGATAAAATTTTGAACATTTTCAGGTGTCAATACTTTATCTTGATGATATGAGCATATCGGTAAATTACAGTTTTCAGAAAACCTTAAAATGTATGTACCTTGACAAGAATTAGCTTGATAATCTAAATTTTGATTTTATTAAGCAAATACTGTATTAGTTAATATGTGGATTATGATGCTAACCTGATACTGGCTCAAACTCCAGTTACCACAAAATAGTGCCCCGAGCACCAGAAAAAGTGATTACTGAACATAGAAGTAAACCATGAGCAAAGCCACTAAATTTATATTGTAAAAGAACATAAATATATAAATATTTTCAAAATTTTTGGGAATTTTTAATATGAGCCTTCAAAATAACAGAAGTGATCAAATGTAGCAAATGATGTTGTGATACCATATGCAAACCCATGGACTTAGCAGCTATTTGCTTTTATTTCTCTTGCACAACTAACACTTTTGGTACCTTTGGACTTGTTGCTTAAATGACCTGTTTCATTTTTCACTTCTATAAAATGGAGGTAGTATTGAATTTACCTTTCATATTTAAATTTGAATTCAGTAATTAATGTGATTTAGAAATGGACAAACAATAATTTAAAAAAAATAAAGGCTAGCATCAATTAGATTGTATGTGTTAATTGGAGTCATAGAAAAAGAAAACAAGAAAGAAAACTTCAGTAAGGAAAAGAAAGCAAAGGAAAAAATGCTTCTGGAAACAGAAAAGTTTTGGAGGGAAGTCTAGGGAAGATGGGGATTTGTAAAAATAAAAATGTTACTTATAATTACTATCAATTAATTTGGGTGAGTAGAATAAATATTAGTGAGGACTTTAAGATTTTAAAAATTATTCAAAGTAGTGTTTATTGCAGCAGGCTCATACTGAGAAAACTTTAAGAAAACTTTAAGACTTTAAACTTTAATTTAAATTAATTAATGTTCACGACTATCTTTACAATTGATTTCTACTCTACTCCAAACTTCACATTTTCTAATTAATTTAATCAGGTGTTCTCGACGTGTCAGCCACCTGGACAGTGTCTAATTAAATATTCTGCCTGGCTTCTCACTATCTCTAATTATTAAAGATTCGTAAAGGGACTAAATCATCCCTTATTAATTTTTTTTCAGAATTAGCACTGAGAACTTCAAATAAAGATCGGTGAATTAGAAACTCCTTGAAAATTACTATTATGTGTTTTTTTATTCTAGTGTGCCATTCAACAAACATCTGTGATGTGCAAACTTTTGTCCTTTGCTTATTGAATGTAAAAGGCCCTAGGAAAACAGAGGTTAGAAGTGAAATGGGTTTTCAATGTGGAGGCTATACTGACTTGCATTAAGAAATATGCTAATGGGTTTATGTATGTGTCATATTCCTTTACTTCTAATTATTTTGACAGCAGTTGGGTTTGAGCATTAAAAACAATAAGAAACTAGACATGTACTAGGAATTCCATAATCAGTTTTTATTCTTAAATATAATTCTGATAGTTATTTTTATAATCCATTATTTTTATAATTTTATTGACACATCATGAGATATTATTTTATATTTGCGGTGCCACTGTATCTCCACCACCACCAGAGACAGTCAATATGCTTCCACTATGATTCCTGCCAAAGATATGGCAGTGTTGAAGCTTCCTATTTTCAAACAGCTAGTTCTTTTGGCTGCCATGAATTTGTGGTTGTACGAGGTTGATTTTAATTTCATACTGCATATTTAAGAGTCTGAATATTTCATGCTGCAAATGAAATTTATGCAGGACACCAAATTTTATTTTTATTTTATAACAGTGCTCTGGTTTTGAAACAAATTAAATAAAATCCATGGCATACAAGTTAGGATGTAAAATTACATGTCTTATGATATATTTAATTTTTATTTCCCCAATATTGTTGAAATGTTTCAATAGTCTGATACCACAAGTGCATCTAATGGAGTCCATGATGGATTTTCATTCCACAGTCTATGGTACTTTGACATTTTCATAATTAACCAAAGTCTGTGAATCCAGTTCTAAATTGGTTTTTTGCCGAAGCATTCAATTTTTGAATATGATTAAGGAGATGAGTTTTATGTTTGAAGACTTCGCTTTAATTCCTAGAAGTTATGCTACTAAAATCAGTTGGTTTCTAAGCATTTCCTTGTGGAAAGAGTAATTTAAATGAGATTGTATGCTTTTTAGAAATATTTCAAGTTGATGTTCTGTTTAACACAATTCCCCTTTCTTTGCAATGACTCCTTCCTTAAATTCTACACTTTAGCCTAAATATCATTTCCTAAGAGGTCTTCAAGGAAACATCTTGAAAGCTTATGGCAGAGCACTTCGCTACCTCAATTTATTTTAAGTCATAATACTTATCGTTCTATTCTGTTTATATGATCTATAGAAAAAATGGTTTTTCCAACCTATATTGGTCAATTACTTTCTTTTTATTCTTGCTGTGTAATTCAGATAATTGCTTATTGACATTTCTGGTTCTCTTATTTGACTGTGAAATGTTAGAAAAAAAGAAATGAAAACAAAGTTGATTTGTTCTGGCTTTCAGAGATGATTATGCAAGGTCAAAAACTTTAACAACCAGCACATGTTTATATTTAGTAATACACTACAACTGACGAGCTTTTCAAAAGAACCAATTCTTCCGAAGTTTCCCAGAGTTTATTTCTTTGAACTATTCTCCTTTTCCCTTTGTCCACCTTAATATTAATGCAACTATATACCCTTTCCGTTTCAGAACTGTGCATAACTTTTCTTCACTGTCACAGAGACTTCACAAATCCAACACATTACTGAATAATTCCACTGTATGTTTTCCCAGACTCCCTCTATTAAATGTATTCTATTGAGTAGTGGCATCGTCTTTCATCATTTCTGAGATAAGATTGAAAATAGTGTAAAATTCTTACTCCTAATACATCATATCATAATATGCATAATGTTACATATACATATATAAGGTCTTATAAAATTTATATACCACCACTATCATCATACTCTATCATATATTTACATGTTCATTTTTTTCTAAAATTTAATTCCATTTTAAGTCTCCGCATCTAGTACTTGTGCCACTTCCATGATTCAAGCCAACATTGCTTTGAATTACAGAGTAAAACTTCTTTACGTCCCCCTCTAAATCGTTCTTTCTTCAAAAAGTAATTATTCTTCTTATATTCTACCTATTTTGAAAAAATGCTTAGATCCTTGATGATATTGTGATTTCTCAATAGCTTTATGATAACAACTAACTCTTAGTACTACACACACTTTGTTTCTTTTCAGTTCTATCTTTTCCTTCTGCCCAGTTGGAGTTCACATATAAGAATCTATGTGTGTAAATCAGGAAACTGTTTTTTCATTCTCTCTGAATATTTGGTATTAACTCTATTGGTTCTGAATTTTATCAGATTTATTTATTCTTGTTCATGACAGTGTCCCTCAAATTTTAACTAAGGTAGCTTCACATAGAGGGGGTATTGAATGTGCACTTCTCATTTCAGATCACTACTACTACTTCCAGTGTTGTAAATATTCGTGATAGCATATATTGGAATTTTTTATTTATTTAGATTGATAATTAATGTTAGAAGTATTAAGAAACTTTAAATACTACATTAATTGTATATAAAATTTATCTGAATTAATATTTAATTCTCTTTAAAGCACTTTTATTTGTTTTGCCCTTTTAATCTGTTTATGTTTGATTTGGATTATAGAATTTCAGAGATATAATTTAAGATCTCTAAGTGTTATGGGAAACATTCATTTTTAAAGTTAAGGGCTCCAGAAATATTCTTTTACCCATTTCTCCCTTCTTCATTCCTTTACCTCTGGATATCACAATCATTTTTACAAGAGTCTAGAAGTTAATTTTGTTGGTTGTTTTTTTCACTTTGTACATTTATTCGTATTTCATATGCAAGTGAAACTATAAGGCAATTCATACCACTTATTTTGCTTAACATAACTTCTCAAAATATATCCATGTTGTCCCAATGACACAATTTTATAATTTTTATATATATATATATTTATATTTATAGAGAGAGTTGTATTCCATTGTTAATATAAACCACAGCTTCTTTATCAAGTTATTCCTCAATGTGCAACTAATTTGTTTTAATGACTTTCAGTTATTATGAATTATTCTATTACAAATTGAAAAGTGCCAATATCTTCTTGAAATAGTATTGTCATTCTTTCAAATGAACTAGTAAAGGTAATAGTGAAGCATGTGCTAGTCCTGTTTTAGTTTTTAAGGAACTCTAATTATTGCCAAAAGTTGCATGAGTCAACTTCTTTCTATATTTTCATCATTATGTATTGTTTCATTCTCTATAAAAAGAGTGATTTTTCTAAGGTGATGTATTATTGTAGTTTTGATTCACCTTTGCTCAGTGATAGGTAACATTGGGCATATTTTCATGTTTCAATGGGCTCTGTGTATTCTGCTCTTCTGAACATTTAAAAAAGAATTATAGTAAAGTTGTCAAAGTTCTTTATGTATGTATGTATGTATATTAAACCTAGTATATCTATCTAGGATTAACATATAAAAATGAACATGTGCATATTATATACATTTTCCTATGTCTTTATCAACTGAGAGATTATCTTTTGGACTTTGTGGTATTTAATCTGGGAAGTAGAAACTTTTCCATTTGTCCTTTAACAATGTTGTAAATCTTAAAATATATATCTAATGTTAATAACATTTTAACAAATAAATAATAGTTTCTGGAATGTACCACAAATTTTTATGCTCAATGTATGTACATAAAGTTTTAATTGTGGAGTCACAAACATTATTTTTTATTGAAAGCAATTCTGTGACTTGAAGAAAAGATCAAAAATTTGATTTTCCTCTGGTTCTGTGGTCTCTATGTTGAGAAATATTCTAACATTTTGAAGTATGAATGCACTTATTCAATGTAATCACACTAAGAGATGATTGCTGTTTTTCTTGCCTGTTTCATTTTATAATTGATGTAAGGGATGAATATGTGGATAGCGATTTATTCATTTATTTGCTCAATTAACTTCAGGCACCAGGATTTATAAAACTGTTCATGATAGGATGCCATGCCTATTAGTATGCCTAATATATTAGTTTGTTAGACTAATTGTGTACTTATTCAAATTCCCAAACGTGAGGTATTTTGCTCATGTTTATAATTAAAGCTTATACTATAAATACTGTATTATATTTCATTCTTCTACACTACTTTAGTATAAAGTATTTGCTAAAATACTTTCAAATTTCACTTCCAAATTATACCATTAATTTATTCTTTGTGGAAATCATTCCAATTGAATGATGATTTCTAAATCAACAAGGCAAATCATCATTGTAATCCAGTTTAATTATAGTACTACGATTAAACAGATTATACTTAACTACTAATGCATACAAATATGAAAGCTAATATTGCACACAAGTAGAAAAGTTATTTTAGTTATAAAAACTATTTCACTGTTGAGTATGATAAGCAGAGCATAATGCTATTAGCTCTTGAGAAAAGTTCTATTCAAATATTGGCCATTTCTTTAGACACTTCACAGGATTTCATTTTAAATCATCTTTATTAATTCCTCCTGCTGCAATGAACCCTGTTTTATCTCTTCTTGACTGAGTGACTAGCTCGATAAATTGCCCGATATTATAAATTTCATAAGGCAGTTGCTTACTAGCCTATTTATATATTAAAAAATTTAGACTTGGAAAAATTTAGTGAGTAGTAATAAAATATTCCCAAATGGTTGTAGCTTCTGATTTTATACATTTTCTTTTCAATGAGCTACCAATATGGAACTCAGGGAAAGCATAAATAGATATCATTATTTCTACCTCAAATCTCTGCTGAATTTAGACTCTGGCCAGTAGTTTAAGAGAGACACTATAAATTTGATAGTTTGATGTTGTATTTATAATTTTGACATTATATGCTCATAATATAATTTACACATTTTTTTCTAAAAACTAAATTTTGTGCTTAATTTTACCATGGAAATTTACCAGGATGAAAATCTAGCATTATTTTCATTTAATATTTTGCTTTCAATTTCTAATAGATAGAAAGTAAAATAATTCTCCCCTATTATAAGCTTTTATAAAATTAACATAAAATAAATTCAGCATATTTTTACTTATAGGATTACCAATTTATTATAATGTAGTCTAAATTAAATTCAGAAATATAGATACGGAGCTTAATTCTAAAGTTTTTATCCAAAAATCAATAAAATGAAGTAAATCAAGCATAGAAAAGTCACTAATAGGCTAAAGTTGTTTTTAGATAATACAAAAAACTAATCTCAAGTTTTCGTACAAGTGAGACAAAAGATTAGTATAATAATAAAACATATAAAAAGTTGAACTTTTGGAGGAGACTATATTCCAGATGCTAAATACAATATTATATGAATATTAGGTATAAATATATAACAAAATTATCAATATCAATCAACTAGTTATCTCAGACACTTTTATGAAATTGGCTTGAGTATGTGGAATCAAAACAAATCAAAAGACAAACACTAGTGAGAACAGAGAATTCTTTACACTTCTAGTTGAAGTAGGTTTTCAATATGTATTTTTCACTGCAACAATTATTAGGAAGTTGAGTATGAACCATAGTCATGACATCCAGACAATATATTTTTTAAATAATCCTCTCTAATGTCAGAGATCTATACAAATGTCCTGCTCCAACAAAAGATTGAACCTCGTAAATGACAATTGAGACATTCACTAGAGCTCCTCAAGCTACAACTAACCAGAAAATTTGACCTAAAATAAAAACATTGCAAAGTAAATGAAACAATTTCTTTGCAAAGTTTTAGACTGCTAAATATATAATATATGTATTAAAATATTACTACCATTGATGATATGCTAAATACAATTTATGTATTTTTGGTCTATAAATTAGTTTGATTTTTAATGATGCTATTTTTCTCAAAGCGTTGGTATACTTAGTTACCTAAAGTGACCCCTTTTATTGATGGGAAAATAGTTGTAGACAAGCCAATTATGGTCATATGTCTTAGAAATAGACTTCATAATGTGAACACATTTTTGTGATAACTGACTGGCAACCTCCTTCTGAGGTCAAAGAGCTTTTAAAGTCAAGTAATGAATTAAATGATGATGAAATATTTGGAATCCAATTTCATACTTGGAAATGTGCAAATAAAAATAATTTAGTAAAAATAAGTTAACATTAAAATGTTTTTGAGCACAAAAGAGGGATGTCAATATAAAGTGAAAAATATTTAAAGCAATGTTTCTATGGCCAAATAGTTTATAAAAATTTATAGAATGTGGAAATTTAATCAATAGTGATACATTATTAATAGTAGTTTTCAATATACAGTAAATTCAAATTATTTAAAAATCAGAATGTCTGGAACATCTAAGAATCTCTAGTTGGCTCATTAAATATCCTTTGAAATGAATTCTGACAACAGTAAAAATATTCTCCAACTATCCCCTTCTATGACTCTGTGATTTGCAAGCAGTAGAAATATCAGTTTACAGGTATCTACCCCCAAGTTGGAAGGACTTTCATTCCAAAGTATGTGTGCACCCCACTATTTATTGCAGCACTCAGTATAATAGCCAAGTCTTGGAACCAACCTTGATGTCCAACAACAGATGAATGGATCATTAAGATGTGGTATCTATACACAATGGAATACTACATGGCAATCAGAAATGATACAATCACAGACTTTACAGCAACGTGGATGGACCTAGAACATATTATGTTAAACGAAGTAAGTCAGAAGATGAAAGATAAACACAGCATGATAGCACTATTATGAAGCACCTAGAACATACACCTTATAGACAAATAATACTCAACAATCAAATAACAGGGTTTAACAGGGTAGAAACTCCAAGCACTGTAATAGTCAACACATACTCGAGAGCAGTGTCCAAAATACATGAAAAAGGACCAACACAAATTCTTGACTACACATTATACCACAAAGAAACCAGCAACAGCAGAAACAGCAGCATTGAGAGAACAGGTATGTAATCAGCCTTCTAATACAAAGGCCCATAATAAACCCTTAGGGATCTTATACAGAATCACAGGTAAACAATACCACGGGAAATCACTGACTCCAATGGAAACATCTCATAACACTATGTTTTAATGCCTTAATCTTACTATATTTAAAATAACCTCTCAGCTTTTCTGTGCACAGGCGTTCTTGGATACAAAGGGTGGACAAACTAAGTTGGCATCTTGGGGCTCAGTCACATGAGATACCGTACTCAACATGCACTACGAGAATGTCCCGAGAAAACTCTTTAACATACACTTTATCTCTAGGTTATACCTTCTTTAAGACTTGGAGCACATGACCAGTCAGACCACCAAAGCAGCAATTATGACATACAGACTTAAACTACAGGCCTTACTCATCGAACACATTCAAGAAAACTAGCATTCCCTTGCTATTCTCTCCTATTTTCTCATTACTTTCTTTTTTGTTTTTTCTTTTCTTTTCTTCTTTTTTTCTTTTCTCTTCTCCCTTTCTTTCTAATGTATTTTCTCTTTTCTTCCTCCCTACCCCTTTCATATACTTTCCCCTTTCCCCCCTTTGAAAATCCCTTCACCCCTCAATCCCATCCAGACCTCCCACCATATTAAAACTCTTCACCCTCAGTTCTTAATTTATTAGGCATCAAGACTGTCCTCCTACCCCAACGAACCAGTACCAAGCACCCAACCGAAGGGACACCCAGTCATACCCACACCTCGTCCCCTGCAAGGAAAGGCAACCAACTCCCCTGCTGACTCATGCTGCGCGGCCCACCCTACCAACTCCCCCTAACGTGGACTACTTGAAACTGGACTTAACTCTAAAAGTATCCCCAATGCAAAAGCTCTTCCAAGACCTCCCTGCTGCAAATCTTTTACCAATCTCAAGAAGGTCAGGGGCTGTGATGGAAAGGTGCCTGGGAGCCCACATACCACAAGAAAATCCCAAAAGACAATGGGGAAACCTAAACTTCCAACATAAGTATAAGACCTGTATTACACCACTTCCTTACCTGCTTTTTCCCAAAAGTAAAGTATTCTCTTGCATCACTTTGTTCCTTTAATTACTTTGCTAATTCATTTTTAAGTGTTTGTTCTACATATACATAGGTGAGCACATATATTTTTATTCCTATTTTTCTCTTTTTTGGGTGTGTGACCTGTTTCTGTTTTCTTCTATGTCCACCCCCAAATGCACTGATAATATAATGTAGCACCATTTCTCCCTGCAAAGGCACACTAATAAAAGGGGAAATCCTACATAGAAAAACGAGCTCTTATCTACTAGGGATAAGAACTCATACTTGTTTACAATACAGGGATATCTCCCACCTTGAAAATATGTCATGCGGACCCAACTTAGACCCCAGGTGATTAGACACCATCCATCCTGCCTTGAACCCTGGATCCCAGACATAGAAATGACAAAGTTCTTCACAACAGCTATGGGAAACAAATCCCATCCAGGACATCCTTAATACTGCTGGGCCACCAATAAGTGCCAGCTCTAATATGATATCCTGACAACGGGGAAAATGGGAACAACTTGACCTAAGAGTAGGTTATCCTACCTCACCAGCTAATGATAAGACAAAATCAGAAGACTTGTCACCCTTTGGTCGGTTCAAAAGCCAAGATCACAATTTACAGATGTCTGGCTACTAGAACCATGACTGGACTGTATATATCTTGGGACCAAAAAATAAAAATAGCCCTAGTCTAGGGTTTGAATTACGACCTGCAAAACAACCATGATTCCCAGTTCCAAAGGTCTGGCTGAGACAATTGCAATGGAATGGGGCTTCTGGAAACACAATGAAAGACGCTATTCGAGGTTCCATCCTAGGATCAGTGCAAAGACCAAGACCACCAACCACAGAAGATGGATTAAAATGACACTGAGAGAACAGAACTTCTAGAACCACAAAGAAAGACTTCATCATAAGTTCCACTCCTGGACCTGTGCAGATACTGAGATCTCTAGATACAGAGTTCTGTTTTTATCACCCAGGAAGGAGCAGAAGTCTTCCAAACACCGCGAAACCACCAAGGGGAGAGTAAATTAACCTGAACAGAGTCTATAGTTAATGCCATGACAATATACCCTAAGGGTGGAGAAACCCCATATTTGTTAGGCCAAGTGAATTCCTTTCCGAATGACCCCAATATTTACTGTGCCAGTGCAGGAGGGGAAAAAGGCAAAAAGCACAAAACATTTTTTATTTTTTATATATTATTTTTATATACTCATTTATTATTATTTTTATATTTATTTACCTATCTACTTCTTGTCGATTTCTTTATTTTGGTGTGGTTATTGAAGTTGTTGTCCCCATTTATATTTGTTTTTTCCTTCTTTTCTTTTCTTTCTTTATATGCCCTGCCATGATTTTTATCTCAAGACCATGGCTTTTTTTTTGTGTGTGTGGTGCTTATTGTTGTTATTGTTGGAGTGCTCACTGGATATTTGACACTTCTTTTTGTACTGTTGGGTTGTTTCATCTAATTTTCTCCTTTGTCTCTCAAACTGATGATGAGAGCCTCTAGGAGGATTCCACCCATTTTCAGCGTATTAGACTTTTACGCCAGTTTATTACTTTTCTCTTCTTCAAACAAAACCACATAACTTGAACTATCTAGTCCTGCCTCTCAGTTAGAGGGGGAAATAAGGGAGGCACCAAGACCAAACAGGTGCAAGACTACTAAGTAGTAAACTAGGTACAGCCCTGGGAGTGAGGGAGGAGGATATGGAAAGTAGGATGAAAATGGAGGTGTAGGGAGGACAAATCAGTGATGGGAATCCCCCTGATTTTATGAAATATGTACCTAAAATATTGTCAACAATATGTAAGCCACTATGATCAAAATAAAAATTATATTAAAAAAAGAAATATTAGTTTACAGTACATTTTTATCTTGATTACGTTTTTTAATCTAGAAAACTTATCAGCAAGGCCCAACTCCAATATAAGTTTGCAAAAACATAATTGAAGTCCTCAGGCAAAGTAAATTAATTTTTTCACTAATTCAATAGTATTAAAATAAAATTACATTGAACTCATTTTAACATATTTTATAATTATTAGGAGTCTTATAACTGAATACCAAACCCTGTTTTTCCCAACTTCAAAATAACATTTACGTTTTTATATCCTCAAAACTTACTAAGTATACTAAATAAGTATTGAAATATATTTGTTGAACCATCCACACCATCATCGAGGTAGAGTATAGATGCAAAATGTATTGTTTTTGATTTTGTGTCCTAATAGGAAGTACTCAGAGACTACTGCATTGTCCCTTTCCAGGGATTTCTTACAGTATTATACCATCAACCCTGTGGTGCTTAGTCAACTAGAAGCAAGGCAAGCTTCTTACCTCTGGGCCATTCCCTCTAGACACTCTTGTGACATTTAGGATATGGCTCTACTATTTTTTAAATTAGCATTACTTGATATATGGTTAACTTACCTTTATAATCATTAATTTAAAGTGTACAGGTTAATTTTTGTTTATTTGCAGATTGTTTAATTATTTTACAACACTATATCACACCAAAAAGAAATCCCATATTTATTGGGAATAATTTTTCTACTCCTCATTTCTTTTAATTCTTCTAGACAACCACTAATCTGACATTTAATTTCTATCAACTGTATTCTAATATTCTATGTAAATGGAATAACAAAAGATACAATCTCTGGTAGGCTTCCTTTTGTTAATGGGTTTTTATTGTTCACTCATCATAACATGTATTTGTACTTTATTACTATCATATTTCAATAGTATTTTATTGATTGGTATATATCAACCATTAATTTTTCCTAAACTTTTCTATATATGGGTGTTTTGGTACTTTAGCTGCTCTTTTTAATTCTGCTTGTGACTTATTTTAAGTTGTTTCAACTTATTATTAACTTATGATTTTTTTTATTTTGATCATAGTGGCTTACATATCATTCACATTAGTATTTTAGGTACATAATAACATTGAATCAGGGGAATACCCGCCACCAATTTTGTCCTCCCCCTTTCCCTGTTCCCTTTTTGCAACCCATATCCCTCACCATCACCCCCCGGGCTGCTAGTGTAGGTGGTCCCCTCTTTGTCTAGCTTACTATCAGTGATCATACATCTGTTTGGTCCTGGTGCCCTCCCTTGATTATTATCTTATTTTAACTTATGTTCAAGTTGTTACGCTTTCAGACTATATCCACATCTTGTCTATTACACATATAGCAGTACAATAAAGAGGTGGGCATATATCTATTTGAATTATTGTTTTTGCATTCTTGGGAGAGATAACTAGCAATGGAATTGCTAGATTATATAGTAGGTCTATTTTTTATTGTTTGAAAAATTTCATGCTGTTTACCATAGAGGATTAACCACTTACATTTGCACCAGCAGAGATTGAAATTTCTTTTTAGTATATTCTCCAAAAAGTTCTATGTCTAGATTTTTTCTTTGAAGAGATTTATAATTTTATAGAAATAAGGTTTCTGGTACATTTTTCATTATATTTTTATTTTGGGGGTCAATGTTTTAAATGTTTTAAAATATGTAGTAGATTTCATTAGTAGTTCATGAGCATTTCTGGGTGTGGCCACCAAATGCACACATTCACATGTATATAAAAGTTAAAATTTCTTTATGATAGATTTAATATAAAAACAAAATTAAAAATAAACTTAGTATTTTGTTTGTTTGGAGTTACACCCAGTAATGAACAATGATCAAGGGCAACTCCTGGATGTGTAGACATGAATTACTTCTGGTAATGTTTGAGGATCATATGGGATGAAGGGGTCAAAAATGGGTCAACCACATAAAAGGCAAGTACCCTATATGCTATATAATCAGTCTGGCACCTAAATGATGATATACTACCATTCAAAACATTTATGAGATTATGCTAAAAGAAAGAGAGAAAATAATAAATAGTATTGTGCTTTTAATCACAAGAGAGCAAAGCAAATAAACAAGATAAAAGCAAAAAACACTTAAACATTAACATGAAAATTTTGGTTTTTAGAAATGGAAGGTAAGAAAATGCCAAGTGGGAGTAAGAAAAGGCTGACTGTGGGGACTGCCAGGTGAAGTGCTGATTGCTTCAACTACAGAGTCTCCGCCCTGCTGTGCTTCTTCTGAGGAAGCTGAGGACCTAAAGAGGACCCTGTCCTGTGCTTCTCTGTCTTTCCTGAATCCTTGAAACTCTCCTCAGAGCCCTGGGAAGTGAACCCCAAAAACACTGCATTATGAAGCTATCTAGCGAGCAAGTGAGTAAGTAAGAAATGGCTGACTTTACAAGCCCAGAAAGGGGAAGCCGCTGAACTCTGCTGGAACTCAGATGCCAGCACCCCTATCTGCCTGTCTTCTGTGCTGTGCACCATTTTTGGCCTGATTTCATCCTGTGTGTGGCTCATCTGCAGACGGCTTGCCTTCCCTGGAGCCTTCCCTGGTGGTGAGTTTACACGCCAAGAAAGGAGAAGCCTCTGAACTCTGCTGGAACTCAGATGCCAGCATCCCTATCTGCCTGTCTTCTGTGCTGTGCTTCATTTTCAGCCTGATTTCATCCTATGTGTGGCCCATCTGCAGATGGCTCGCCTCCCCTGGAGGTGAGTTTACACGCCAAGAAAGGAGAAGCCTCTGAACTCTGCTGGAACTCAGATGCCAGCACCCCTATCTGCCTGTCTTCTGTGCTGTGCTTCATTTTCAGCCTGATTTCATCCTGTGTGTGGCCCATCTGCAGATGGCTCGCCTTCCCTGGAGGTGAGTTTACAAGCCCAGAAAGGGTGGAGCCCACTTCACTTCCCGACCGTGCACATCATTTATCCAATGCATACAACCACAACACGTAGAAAACCCACAATACAAGTGTGACAATGGGGAAACAACGCAGGCCAGCGCCAGACACAGAGAATGACAATGGCAACTCTGATGACTTGAACATGACCAACCAACTAGTCAGTCTCTCAATAAGAAGTTTAGAATCACAATAATGAAGATGTTCAAAGAACTCAAAGAAAGTATAGAAGAGAACACTAATAAGAATCAAGAGAATATGAAGATAGAAATCAGAAAACTCCAAACTGAAATTTCAGGTCAAATAACAGGTCTGAAAAACTCAGTAGATGAATTGAAGAAAAAAATGATTGAGCTTTCCCATGGGTTAAAAGCAGCTGAGAATAGAATTAGTACACTGGAAGATTAGATGAATAACAATTCCATACAGAAGAAGAAATTGAAAAAAAAGCCTTAAAGCAAACAATCAAATAATGGAAAAATTACTCCAAGAATGGGAACAGATGAAAATAGAAGTCTATGATAAGCTCAACAGAAACAACTTAAGAATCATTGGAGTCCCAGAGACCCAGGAAGAAAATCTCCAGGAAGAATCAATGGTCAAGAACATCATTAAAGAGAAACTTCCAGAGCTAAAGAATATATGCGATCAAATCCTGCATGCCCGAAGAGTACCAACCAATAGAGACCCCAGAAAAAATGGCCAAAGACACATCCTAGTCACAATGACAAATTCCACAGATAGAGACAGAATTCGGAAAGCAGCAAGAACAAAAAGGAAAATTAAATTCAAGGGAACACCCTTGAGATTTACAGCAGACCTGTCACCAAAAACAAGGCCAGAAAGCAGTGATGGGACATAGTGACAAAACTCAATGAAACAAATGCTTTGTCTAGAATACTGCACCCAGCAAAACTCACTTTCAGGTTTGAAGGAACAATACATGATTTCAAAGACAAACAACAGCTCAGAAACTTTACAGACTCAAAACATTCTTAAAAGAAAAACTGAACGGCCTACTTTAAGACAAGACTGACCAACAGACACGCCAAACTTCGATATAAAGATGGTACTAACGCCCAGGACAATTCTTTCTCTCAATGTCAATGGACGAAATGGGCCAGTTAAGAGACACAGAGTGGCTAAATGGATCAAAAAAACTCAATGCAACCTTCTGTTGCCTACAAGTGAAAGCAGAAATTAACAGATGGGAATATATTAAACTGAGAAGCTTCTGCACCTCGAAAGAAATAGTGCCCAGGATACAAGAGCCCCCCATTGAGTGGGAGAAACTATTCACCCAATACCCATCAGATAAGGGGCTAATCTCCAAAATATATAAGGTGCTGACAGATATTTACAAAAAATAATCTAATCCCTTCAAAAAATGGGGAGAAGAAATGGACAGACACTTTGACAAAGAAGAAATACAAATGGCCAAAAGACACATGAAAAAATGCTCCACATCACTAATCATCAGGAAGATGCAAATTAAAACAACTATGAGGTACCACCTCACAATCCAGAGATTGGCACACATCACAAAGAATGAGAACAAGCAGTGTTGTCGGGGATGTGGAAAGAAAGGAACTCTTATCCACTGCTGGTGGGAATGCCGTCTAGTTCAACCTTTATGGAAGCAATATGGAGATTTCTCCAAAAACTGGAAATCAAGCTCCCATATGACCCAGCTATACCACTCCTAGGAATATACCCTAGGAACACAAAAATACAATACAAAATTCCCTTCCTTACACCTATATTCATTGCAGCACTATTTACCATAGTAAGTCTCTGGAAACAGCCAAGATACCCTTCAACAGATGAATGGCTAAAGAAACTGTGGTACATATACACAATGGAATATTATGCATCTGTCAGGAGAGATGAAGTCATGATATTTTCCTATACATGGATGTACATGGAATCTATTATGCTAAGTGAAATAAGTCAGAGAAAGAGAGAGAAAGACACAGAATGGTCTCACTCATCTATGGGTTTTAAGAAAAATGAAAGTCACAAAAGAGAAAAGAGCTGGAAGTTGCAGCTCACCTCATGAATCTCACCACAAACAGAGATGAGTTTAGTTAGAGAAATAACTAAGTTTCGAACTATCCTAATAATGAGAATGTACGAGGGAAATAGAAAGCCTGTTTAGAGTACAGGCGTGGTTGGTTGGGGAAGAGGGAGATTTGGGACATTGGTGATGGGAATGTTGCTCTGGTGATGGGTGGTGTTCTTTACATGAATGAAACCCAAACACAATCATGTATGTAATAAATTTGTTTAAAAAAAAAGAACAATTCAAACTAAAACAACAAAAAAAAGAAAATGCCAAGTGTCGGTAAGAAATCAATTTTCTTTCACAGTGTGTGTTTGAGGAATGGGTTACAAATGCACACTTGTAGTTACTCTTCTAGGAGTTTTCTTCTAGTTCTATATTCAGAAATCATTCCTGTCAATGCTCAAGGTGCCTTATGTGGTGCCAAAAATTTTTTACTTGTATTATCCACAAGCAACACAAGTACCTTGGTCTTGTACTATATCTTTTTTTTTCCTTCAGGATATCAGTTTGATAATGTAGTGAGTAAATAAACTTTTTGTGGTGGGAGATATTCATATGTGAGTAAATAAACTTTTTGTGGTGGGAGAGTTTCATATATAAAGATATAAGCAATACTTGTAAAATTTTAAAGTAATTTTTAAAGATTTTATTTGTTGATTTTTGGTTTTATAGACACTAGCTGTATTCAAGTCATTCTAGGTTCTATAGCCAAGGGTCACTCTAAGTAGACAGTAGAAGACCATTTGGTAAATTGGGGATCCAATGCAGACCTGCTAAGTGCAAGGCAATTGCTTTACTCTTTGGCTCTATCCACCAATTAGTGGTACAATTTAACAAATAAAAAAAAATCTGCCGAAAACTGAGATATCTGATGTTTTATATTTTTAGCAAAATGCTTAAGCCACTTTGAAAATAAAGAGATTCATTATTTTAATCTAATTAGAAACTCTCAGTGTTAGGTGTGATTTTTAACAACTGACATTCCAAAAAAATCAATAAAACAATGACTAATCAGGACCTAGTTTGTGAGAGATATTTGTGTGTATTATTAATATAAATAAATCCCTATGACTCTATTCATTATAACCATAGATATATAATTGATGATAATGCTTATAGAAATAAAAAATGTTTTTGAATGCAAGACAAAAATTAACATCTAATTTCAAAGGTATGTTTCATGATCAGGTATTTTACATATTAAAAAAAGGAAAGATAAAATTGCTTTGTGCATTTTAGTCCAAAGCTTAGGTAAGCTTCACTAGCTTTTGAAGGCTTGTGTTTCTGTGTGTGTGTGTGTGTGTGTGTGTGTGTGTGTGTTTGAAGGTGAAGAAGAGTTGGGAATAAGGTCTTTAAATATTCTCAACAAGCTTTCTTCAAGAAAACATTCTACTGATCTAGAAAATACATTAATAAAAGAGTCATTTTTAAAAAAATCATCCAAAAGAATAAGTCAAACTTACATTCTGTTTCATGTCAAAAACAAGTGCTGTGACCTCTTATAGTCCTCACAACAACATTGCTTAGTACTCTAGACATGAAAACTATGCTTATCCTAAAATGCTCCAGGCACTATATAACCCTGAAACCTTCATTTAGCAAAGCTCACCCTCGTCAGTGATGAAGTGCCTAAAAATTGAAAAACCTTCCAACTCTGATTCACTGGACCAATTTTTTAACTTATTTTTACCACATTTACTTATTTTTCTTTTCTCTTATCTCTTATCTTTTATTTTCCCTTTCTTTCCTAATCTATATCGTAACTAATCATATATCTTTCTTTAATTAATTTCCTATAAAAGTCAGGCTCCAACAACAACTTAAGACTAAATCATTAATGTCTGTCTTTATATGGGTATGAGTTTGTAAACTCATACTCTGATTGCCAAATCTAAATTGTAAACAACCCATGCCTATAATGTATATTATCCCTTTTCTCTTCCATTATAAATTCTTTTATCCTTTTATTCCCCAATCCTGATTCATTATCCTTCCTTATTTAACCTCTTTACCCTCAGTTCTTAACTCATTAGGTACTGAAACTGATCTCCTGCCCCAATAATCCACCAAAAGTGAAAGGACACCCTCTTAGCCCCACATCTCATCTCCCGGCAAGAAACTCCAACCAACACTCCAATATATATATATATATATATATATATATATATATATATATATATATATATATATATATATATGTTCTTTATCTTCAATTGTTTTGTTTCTGCTTGGTATGAAAAACCTAGAAGAAAAAGTCTTGCCTGGGATAAAAGATCAGGTCAAAACCAGTACACAGAGATTGTGTGGCCTGTCATTTATATCCCCAAATGCACCAGTAATATAATATGGCACCATTGCCTTTTGTAAAGGCATACTAAAAAGGGGGAAATTTTATGTATAAAAACAAGCTTTATCTACTAGGTTTAAGAACCCATAAATTTTATAGTACAGGGGCACCTCCTCCCTGAACATGTGTCACGTGGACCCAATTAACTTCATGTGATCAGATAGTGACTGTCTAATCTTGAACACTAGATTACAGGCAGAATAGACACAGGTCCCTGCACCAGGAACCAAACTCCCCTTGGTAAATGCCTAATACTATTCTGGCACCAATTTGCCCAAGTTTTGATATGAAATCCTGAAAGTAAGGAAATAACAACAACTTGATCTAAGAGCAGGTTGTCCTATCTCATCACCTATGGTAAGAAGACAAGTCTTCTTTTGATCTGTGCAAGATCAAGATCTCTAACTACAGGCGATTGACATTGACAATCATGACTGGGCAGAACTTATCCTGGGACCAATAAAAAAGACCTTAGCCTAGACTTTAGTCTGAAATTTATAAAATAACGAAGATCTCTAATTTCAGAGGTCTGGCTCTGACAACTGCGACTGAGCAGTACTTCTGGAACCATAAAGAAATACTCTATCCTAGGCTTCATCCTAGGGTCTGTGAAAAAAAACAAGACCACTAATTACAGAAGACTGATTACAACAAAAGTGATGGAACAGAACTAGAACCGTAAAGAAAGACTCTATCTATCCTGGCCTTCATACTATATCCTGTGCAAATAGCAAGATCTCTAGTTAGAGGCCTGATTTTATCATCCACAACTGAGCAGAAAGTTTCCTGGCACCATAAAAAGTCCTTGGGGTGTGAAAATGAGCATGTACCAAGGCTGTAATTGTTCCCATGGTATTGTACTTCAAGGATCGAGAAACGCTGTATCCTTTAGGCCAAGGGAATTTCCTTTCTAATTTCTTCAATACTTACTATGCCTATGCAAAAAAAAAAAAAAAAAAAAAAAAAAAAAAGACACAAAACCGCCACACCAACCCTCCTTTCTGGTGTGTGTGTGTGTGTGTGTGTGTGTGTGTGGTTGTGTGTGTGTGTGTGTGTGCGCGTGTGTGCGTGTGTGTTTATTTTTATTCTTGGTTTTAGTGGTTCGTATTTGGTGGTTGCTTTTTTGTTGCTGTTGGGCTTTTTTTGTAGTTGCTGGTTTTGGTTTCTTGTTTGCTTTTTGTTTGGTTTGGGTTTTTTTTTGTTATGTTTTGCTTCTTTTTTCCCTTTCTTCTTTTAAATTTATATGTATAACCTCTAGATGGACTCCCAATTTTTTTCTTTTTTCTTTTCTTTTTTTTTTCCAACAGAGCCACATTAACTTGAATCATCTTGTTCTGCCTCATAAATTGAGGAGGAAAAATATGGATGGCATCAGGACCAAAGAGTCATATGAAAATTGTGTAGAAATAAAAAGTGATCAAACTTAAACGCCAAATCAATGACAACAGAATCGATACCCAATCTACAAAAAGCTATACACAGAGGTGACCTGTTACACTAACAGTCCAGGGGCAAAAAGGGGAGATTTGGGATGCATACTGGGAACAGAGGTGAAAGGAGAATAATACTGGTGATGGGAATGCCCCTGATTTATTGTCACTATGTACCTTAAATATTACTGTGAAATTTTCGTGATTCACTTTGATCACAATAAAAATTATTTTAAATAATGTGGCTGTGAAATAATGGGTTGATTTGAACATTATTGCTTGATCCACAATAGCCATTCTTGGTAATATTTCCTCCATTATCAATGCTTCCTATGGAAACCATAATATGAAGGCTGCCAGTGAGATATTGGGGAAAGACACTGCATCAATAACTTACTCCCCTCCTCCAACACTACACCTACCTTCCCTGTAAAAATTATATTTGAATTTATTGTCATGGTCCTCTAAGAGAGGGTTTTGTAAAATTAAGTGTCCCTTTCCTGTCTTTTTGTTGCTTTACTCAAGGAAATTGCCATCATGCAATAAAACAATCAATGGTAAATTCAGGTTAGCATTTTAATTTCAGAAAGAATTTTAAGTAATAAATAGAGGGATTTTACTCTTAAGTTTTCAGTACAGCAGGACTTTCTTTGGACATTTCACTGTCTATAAGAACAGGAAGTAACAAACTAGAATTTTATGGTGATTTAAAAAAGTTAAAAAAATAAAATTTTCTCCAAAATTTGCTCTCATAGTTCATCATTTCATTATTGGCCTAACTTGTCATGCTCACTTTTTCCTTTTCTGTAACCTTCTTAATGATAACATTCTCATGTTAACATAATCGCTAACAATTAAGCTGTTCTTATTTTTGGTGCCTACAACTGGAGATATAATTAGAAGGACTTCTATGTGTTTTATCTTAACAATATGACTTATTTAAGGAGATAAATAGACAAAAATCTAGAAAGGGTGCATATATACTATTTATTAATAATTAATATATTAAAAAATAACATATCTATATCACTATATTTCTCTATATTTAAATACATATATGTATCCTTCTCTCTCTTAATGATTTCTCAAATATTTAAATATCAGGAAGACAAGACATATCCATATAATTGGACATACAGATGAGTGGGTTAATGAAATGTCTGAGTCTCAGTTTCCACAAATTGCTAATAAAAATAACACCTAACTCATGGTTTATGTTTGGTGTAAATAATGTAATATATGTAAGGCTGTTACCACTAGACCTCGTGGATAGTAAGAACTTAATGAATGGCATTTTTCCTAACCATGAGGAAAATCAATCTATTTATTGAAACAATAAACCTTAAGATATACAAACTTGGTTTGATGTCTTCCTGCTGTTATATATTTATTTGCTTAGATATCTTAACCTCTCTTTTTTATTTTGCTTTTGATCAATACTTGAATATAGACATGTGTGCAAAATATTTGTTGATAGAATGGTTAATAAAACTATTTGACCAATATTTTAAGAATCATGTGAGCTGTGATCATTGGATAAAGTTCAATGGTATAGTGGGAGAAGATAGAACCTTTTCCTGTTCCCCAACAAAACACTCAGACGGCATATCCTGCTTTCCTTCTCATTAAGTGAAAGGAGATCCAACTATTAGTTTGAATTGAAAACAGGCGCAATTTAGTCACCAGAATGTTTAGTCTGATAGAATAATGAAAACTCCAAATCTGATTTAACATTCAACTGACCCCTCTACCAGCTGGCATATTTCAGACTGAGTGCTTACTAGGATTCAAGGACTCTGAGCCTTCTTCCTTCTTGGTAATCATCTGTGCCAGTTCACAGCTGCATTTCAAGTTCAAATTTGAGAATGTGAAAATTAATACATGGGTGTCTTTATACATTCTAGTCTGGCAGACAGTTAAGGCAGGCAGCTCTTGGTGGAAGTTCATGCAAATGATGCAGTTAAGTCTCATCTTTATGGCTGCATGTGGAAATGTTTGGTATGTACTCTCTAGCCAAACCTTTTCTAGGTTTTCGTGGTTTCACTTTATTCTTATGGAACATATGGCTTCCATATAGCCTCCTGAGCCCACCAAGAAAGACAGGAGACACACAGGAGAGCAAAGAGACAGGAGTAACCACTGAACATGGCAGAGTGTGGTCAAAAACATACCTACCCCCCCCCAATAAAAAATAAACCAAAAGGCAGAATGTATTTATTTGTTAGAATTTGGAGTTCTCTGGGTCCATTGCTTTCACTCATAGGGTCATAGGGAGCGATTAACCCCCTAAATAAGCTACCAATTGGTAGCAACTAAGAACTTTCTATTTTCACATTTTGGGATGAAATTTGTACCATAGCCCACACATTGCAGTGGATTGAGGTCCCAATAGGTTAGCAGGGCTTGCCAAGATATCTTTGAGCACAGCCCAGAAAATGGAGTGGTTAAGCGCCCCATGCAGCAGCTGAGTGGGTTTGTCTGAACACTGTCCTCTATCGAGAGCACCCCTTCCACGTGCCGCCCCCTTTGTGTTTTTTTGTTTGCTTGCTTGCTTGTTTGTTTTGTTCCATACTCGGCAGTGCTCAAGGGTTACTTGTTACTCCATTACTACTAGATCTGCAGAGAGAACTCTCCTGGAAAGCTCAGGACATCATTTGGGATGCCAGGACAGTACCACGGCCAGTCCAGGGTTGACAACAATACAAGACAAACACCTTACCATTGTGCTATCGCTCAATCATCCCAGCACCTCACTCTCTATCCACACAAGTAACAACCATAGTTTGTCAAACAACTTCATAGTTTCTTGCCAAAAAGAGAGCCACTTACCAAGTATGAGTTACTCTTTGTGCTATCTTAAATTTTTTATCTCCCTATTCATAAAAAGAAAGGGAAATTCATATCAAGGGAATATCTCTGAAGAGATATGTGCAATAAATTTTTACTCTGGCCATTTTTGAACACTGTGATTTCATTGAAAGTTCTGAGATACATGAAATGGGTTTTTTATGACCACTTTCAGTACTGTTGTGTTACTGATCCTGCCCTAAACCTAATTAATTATTGTACTCCACCTGAGGGGGATTCCTCATGTACAACTCTTTATATGACGTGGTAACGCTATCTCATGGCCAGTTTATACTCACATCTACCAAAATATAAAAATTCTATTGCATCACAACCAAAACTGAGGCGCTAAGTATAGTCTATCATTGTTATTATTGCTTCCAAAGCATATGTAATTGCCCAGACTAGGGATAACTAGATTTTTTTGTATCAAAGTAATATAAGCATTCTTTTCTTTTTGCTCACAAATTATTAAGAATTTGGAGAAGCATAGGGAGAGCATTAAACTGTCCATCTCATTTCAATTACTTTGTAATATGAGATTACCTACCCATAAAGTCTCAGAAAACAGATAGTGGAAATTACTCATTATAAATTCTTTGTTTTTTCCTCCTAAGGTTCTCTCATTTATCTCATAAGTACCTGACTACCCTAGTAACATTGAGATTTTACTGATAATTTGTTACCAAAGTTATTCTCACCCACCGCCAGTGACATATTTGTGTACAATTTAGAACTGATTTCATGCTGTAAAAAGAAAATCAGTCAATTTAGATTGGAACAGGCTTTCTCAAAATTAACTAGCCAGTTTCCTTGATAAGGAAGGAAATAGAGCTTCAATTAAATCAACTGTAATGTGTTTTTCCCAATTACACTAAGTTGAATAAAACAAAGAGGTGTGAAATGAGTACAAAGAACTACTACCTGCATTCACATCTTTTTTTTTGTTGTTGTTTTAGCTTTGAGGGTAATAACAGAGAATGAGACAAAAAATGAGTCTCCCAAACACTGAAGATAAAAGTGCAATGTACAATCCATCAAAGCACATAATGTGTATCATTATTTCCATTAAAGTATTTTGTATTGGGAGAAAATAAGACATTTCTTGGAAGGAGGTGGCTTGATTCTGGAGTTCAGTAGCACTGTATCTAGTATCCCTGAGGTAAGGTTCAGCAGGAGCCCATCGAGTCCATGTTGAGCTGCAGACATTGAATGTCATCCATCTCCTTGACACATGCAGGGCTTCATTGTTTGGCTGCCAGACACAGTCAACGGAGATGAGAATGCACAGAATACAGAAAAGGAAGCCACGCAGTTGGGCATGTTATTTTTCTTATCTATGAATAAAACAGCTCTGGGGAGCGTAATTCTCAGATGAAGAAAGGGTGATTCAATTTATGGCCAACATGGCCAAAGCAAGCAGGCAAGGAGTAAGTGAGCAGTGCTTAAGGAAGGTGTGGAATCAGGTATTATGAGAGATGTGGGGACTGCATGTCTTTTATAGCAATCTTGATATAGATGCTGAGTCAGATCGGTTGTCTCTGTAGATTGATAGCGTTGTAGCCTCTCTGGGTCTCCATCTTGAAACCAAAGTGACAAAAAATGCTAGAAGGACCTCACTCCAGCATTTCTGGAAAGTGCAATTAAAATGGCAGTGTGTACTATTTGGAGTGAGAAATTCTAATTAAAATCTATTTATGCAGTCTTCTCAATTAATTAAAATAAAATCAGAATTAAAATATAATATTCAGAGGCCTAATAAAAAACAAGTAATTTGTGTAAAAACACATACTTAAAAATGGATAGTTATGGTCAATTGGGTTTCTCTGACAAGGAAATGTTTTATATTAGTCTCTAATCAGGAGTCTAAGGATGGAAGCAAAGCTCTACTTTATCAAAACAAACTTCAGTATTTAAGAACTACATGGCTTACTGCTTGCCTTTGGAGTGCATGACTTTATCTGTGGCTTCTAAATTTGAATAATATTGATCCTTTTTAAAAGGATCTCTTGCTATGTGGGAATCCATACCTTCTTTTGTCCAATTCCTGACTTTTATTTTAAATAGGACTTCTTTCAAGAATGAAGGCAATTAGTGCAAAATCTATCAGAAAGAGTCTCAACCTGCCTTCCTGTCTCCAGCCAGGAACTCCCTGGAAGGAGGCCATGCAACTCTCATTATTTGTTAGGCCATGGCCTATTTTTCCAGGCAGTTGTATAAAACAAATTCATTGCCTCATTCTTCATAGACTTCTCTACAAAGGAAAAAAAGCAGACAGATCTTCCCAAACTCAGACAGAATATTGTGCACAGCCAAGTGGGCTGAAAAAGCAAACACTGCCAAATTGGCTAGTCCATCTTCTCAGATTCATCCAGTCTCGGCAATACCAGCAAAGGTGCTTTCTCATGGTAAAAGTGAGCTTGGGTGCTTCTATTTGGATGGATTTAGGACTCAAAAGCAAGAAATGTGACTCAAACCTCAGTCCTTGTCAAATATCATTTGATACTTTTGCATCAAATAAGATCCGGTAAAAATAAATTTAAAAAATCTAAAACAAAAATCTTCATATCTAATAAATATCAAAACAGCTTAAATCATTAAGATCATTTACACACAGAGAGGTTCTAGGTCAAATCCTACTTCTATGCTCTAAGTCATATTAACCTAATTTAATTGTTATAAACAAAAATTATTTCTGGACCTATGTAAGAATATTAAAATTTAGAGAATAACAAATAATTGTTCTCATGATAGCAGAAGAATCAGTACTTAATGGTAAGTACAGGTTACAATACTTTTTCTAATAGAAAATGATTTCCTGTGTATTCCAGATACATTTCAACTGAATCACTATTGGTCAAATATAGTGCGAATCCGTACTTCTGGTTTCTATAAAAAATAATTTTCAGGACACATTTTTATCTTTTAGAACGAAGATTCCCAAAGAGGCTTTATTGTGCAATGCTTTAATATTTAAGGAAAATATAATTGATATTTTCAACAATTTGGGTTGAATTTTTATAGCACTTTAGCTATCTCTCCTGCCCTAGTGGTATCCCTTGTTTATCCTAGAGGTTGAATGCATTCCCACTTTCTCTATTTCTCTCCCATATCTCTCTCTTTCACTCTCCATTTGATCACAGAAGTCCTTCTATCCATGCTCTACAAATTAAAGGTTCTTTTCTAAGTGCCCTCTTGTCTGATAGACCCAGAGTGAAGTATACAGACTGCAGAGATCAAATTCCCAGTGACTGCAGGGCCTCTGGTGGTTGTCAGAATATTGGAAACACTACAGTTCCAGAACACTTCATCAAGCCATTCAGCCAGTGGCATTTCACATAATGCTACATGATTAAGGACCACGAAGGTTAAATATTCTAACCAGACACATATGTCTAGCAGTGGTCTTTTGAAAACCCCCTTTCTGAGGAACCATCTGGACATTCCAGGTAATCTCCATGCCTACTGATGGAGGTCTCCTCCATCATACATAATAGTTAGTGCAATCTAGCAGAGTGAATTTGAGGGTCCCTTTTGTTTTAGCGTCTTTAAGAAGAGAACTAAAGGTTGACTTCACTTTCATCAAAAGAATATTGTTGCACTTAAATAGCAATAGCTTGGGATTTTAAAGAGTACTTAAATTAAAAATATTTTCTCAGCTATATAAGCATGATTTAGCCTTAATTATTTAAGACACTGCATCTAATTACCTGAAGGATGAGTGGTATAATTATACTGGATATACTTTTTAAGTTTTTTTCTCCATCCTAAAAGTATATAAGTACAAAAAGAATATGTGTGATAAAAACAAGAACTGTTTAAGATATGCAAGCAGAAAAAGAACAAGTTATATTCTATGCCTGTGTGTTATTTATAAACATGCATAAATAGGCAATAATAAAATATGTGAGTAAGAAAATTAATTTGATTGAATAAATTTATTGAATTATCTAAATAAACCTTGCACTAATATAATAAGTATGCCCCAAATTTCTTTCAGAAATTATTTTCTCTTTGTGGGAGTTAGGAGGTTTGTTTGGGCCATACCTGAAGGTGCTCAGGGGCAACTCCTATTTCTGTGCACTGGGATCACTTCAGGCAGTGTTCAGGGCACCATATGAGGTACAGGAGATAGGTTGTCAGCTGCTTGCAAGATAACTACATTAACCCATGCACTTGCTCTCTGGATCCAAGAAATATTTTCTTAACTCATATTTTTTTAATGTGTAGAATAACCTCTCTCCCAAAATGTTAATTATAATTGGATATACATTTGTGAGATGAAAACTGAACTTTAATAATATATATCTGTGGCCAGCGAAATTATATAGGTGGTAAGGTTCTTGCCTCAACATGTGACTAACCCAAGGTCAATCCCTGACATTGTCTATTTTATATTTTGTTTTGTTTGTTTGTTTGTTTTGCTTTGGGGCCACATTCACATTTTTTGGCTTTTGGGTGATGCTTAAGAGTTACTATTGGCTCTGCATTGTGAAATTACTCCTAGAAGGCAGGGGGACATTTTGAGATGCTGGAGATCAAACCTAGGTAGACTGCAAGCAAGGCAAACATCCTCTCTGCTGTACTATTGCTCTACCCCAACATTGACAGTTATTGAGCACTGACAGTAGTGACCTCTTTAAGGAAGAGTCTACTTTAAGAAAGCCCTACCTAAGCATTGCTGAATGTGGCTCCACCAAATATAACTCAAATTTGTACCGTCATGCAGCAGGTTATAGTATTTATTTATATAATGTTTGAGATTGGGGATTTTCAAAAAAAAAAAAAACCTCTAGATGCAAATGCCATAATTGCAATTTTACTGTGTTGTAAACATAAAAGTTAGTATGTGAAAAGGGATTCAGTTAAGTATGTACATAAAATTGTGTAACAAACATTTTGTTGGAATTCACTTTAATTTAGCTAATAGTTTTTGAACTTTTTTGACTATGTCATCTAAAGAGTACTTCACATTTAGTTTAAATGTCTTTTATTTCAGCTAATGTGTTATATCTACTCTATTTATGTGCTATGATTATATCTATAGATTTGAGATTTCTTAGACAAGTATAAACAGTTCATTTAGAAATCCAGGACTGTGTAATAAATTTATTACAAAAGTTAAAAGTGAAAATCAAATCACAAAGTCTTGTGATATTTAAACACAAATTTTAAAGTATTTTTCTTTGGGAAAGATAGAAATATGGGTATTTTTAAATAACCTTTCAATGGATGGTAAAATCTTATTATTTTTAGCACTTAACAGAATAAAACTCATTCTGAAGCTGAAATATGAGCTAAATTTAATATATAATGTCAATTATTTTATCTCATTTTTCTGCCTTCAAAATGTTCTCTATTTTTTTTATAAATTTACTACAGAAATTCCTTCTAGTTTTAATATGTTCTGTATATTGTATTTTATATTATCTATATCTACCAATCTACCTATCTATCTATCTATCTATCTATCTATCTATCTATCTATCTATCTATCTATCTATCTAATTTGTTTGTTCTTGAGTCACACCTAGCGGAACTCATAGGCTACTTTAGGCTCTGTGTTCAGGAATTACTCCTGGCAGTGCTTTGGGGACCATACAGGATACCAGAGACCAAACTCAGGTCCTCTAAATGCAAGTCATCACCGTACTACTGTACTATTGCTCTTGCCCTTATACTTCATATTTTTATATTACTAGCCTCAATCTAATTATATTTAAAATAAGACTACCCTAACTCTATTCTAGAACAAAAAGCACAAATTCAAGCATAGATAGAAAACCCATATTCATAATTTTGGACCCTAAAATGCCCAATCTCAATTGTTTTGCATTCTATTTGTTAATTTTTTTTCTTAAGTGTTACTGTTTGCCAACCTTTATACTTGCAGTTTCAGTCATCCCATCTGTAGACCAAGAACATAATTCTCTTTAATTTAACTCCCTTCCCTGTTTCCATTTCATTATGCAATAACAAAAATGAAGTATGACATGAATCAAGTACACATTTAAACATATAGTTTGTTTTGTTTGCTTAGTCATTGAATTTTAAATAGAACTGCTATTATTATTAATGCTATGACAATTTTAAAGATAGCATCATGTTTTATACATTGATTATGCTTGTTTCTTCTAGCATACTTATATTTATTCCAGCAAGAAGTAAAAATCAAGTAATTTGAATTTTTTTCTTTTTGCTTAACTTTTTGGATCAAAAATAAATTGGATCAAGTAAAATTTATCTTTTACTTGATTTTTCCTGTATACAGCTTAACTCTGGTTGCTCTTTAACTAGAGATCCTAAATGCCTTTAACATAAACATTTTCCTACTTGGTTTTAAATATCAAATTTTTTAATAAAAATAACTATTTTAGCCCTTGATATCGCAAACAATTTCTTATAGCATGCAAGCCAAAATGGTTAATTAATGAAATATTCAATTCTTAACATGAATAGACCTCCTAAAGTAAATGATTTATGCAGATATACTGCACAGGTAGTGTTTTAATATGTATTATCTCCCTTGAAGTTTGTAGACTTACATAAACAATGGCTCAAAAGCCATCAGCCAAATTGAAAGTGAACCAGTATAAAAGTGCTGAATGTTTCTTTTATGCATTGTTTTAGCGAGAGTAATGAATATTGTATGATCCCTTAATGTAGAGGCAGTTTGATACTATTTTGATGTCTATTATTCTTAAAGAACCTTTAAGTAATGTAGTGAAGCTAAGCTTAATGCTATTTTTCTGTTTAGGTCATTATTTTTTCTTTTCTTTTCTTTTTTTGACTGCTTTGGAGTATATAAAGTTCTGTATAAACAAAAGACAACTTAAAGACACAATAGAAACAATGCTACATTTAAAATAATTCTTTTCCTGGAAAAAGTACTACTGATTACCAACAATAGTATAGGTATTTGAAAAAGCATCAAGTGTGTTATTCCTGGCAAAACTCACTGTATATATTATTATAATTATTTAATAGATCAGTAAATTTAGGGACTATAAGATTAGATGACTATGTTAGAATTCAATATATATACACATAAGTACAAATTATTGAATATATAAGGAACTACAGAAACAATTATAACTAAACAACAACTAGATGTATGTTATCTGGTAACATTAATAATAAAATACATAATATAATAGAAAAGGGAACTAAACATTCCCTAGTCATTGAGGCTTATAAGGTGGCAAGTCGACTTTTACCAAATTGGTTACATTATAATAACATTTCCCATTTCTACATTTATATCTCACAGATACTTTCATCTTCCCTACTTACTAGACACGGGAGCATAACTTTTCATGACTCACTAGGGAACCCAAGACATTTCTATAGTTACTGACCTAGTAAGAAATTCTACTTTGATCTATTCCAGATTTCCAGTAGCCCCTTTTTCTTATCTCTGCCAAATTCTTTCACCACCATTTTATTTTATCATTACCCCATCTATCAGCAACTGCTCAAATGATTCCCATTTGAGTTTATTATTTATTTAACATTCAACATCTCCTTATTATGATCATATTGATTCAGAAATTTCAACTTCAAGAATAGTGGATTAGAGGCTAGGGAATCAATTTCTTCCTAAAAAAGCCAATTCACCATCACTTTACACATGGTTGAATACTTATCCTATCTTATGGTTGTATATCAATACTGATCATTCTTTACGAACTTTATTTTTTAGATTTTTAAATTTTTCTAACTCACCTTTCCTAAACCAGTCCTCCATACATAGATGTAGATAATTATTATATTTTATAATCAAATGAAATGTAATTCTTTAAAAATGTACATTTATATAATGTTATTTCCACTTAAGAAAATAAAGTCAGAATAAATGTTATAATAGTAATATTTTTTCTTTAATTCTATTCTATTGAAACAATTATAATCAACATAATTCTTCATAGTTGATAACTCTTTTCTTATATAACAACCACAGCTGTATGAAATTTATTAGCACAACTACTTGAGGGGTTTTTTTGCCAGTAGTAAATAGAAGCATTTTTTAAAAGGAGTATTTATTTTATTTTTAGCCCAACAAAAAAAAAAACTTGAATTTCCAACTTATCATTATATTTATACTATGTCTGGAAATCTACTTTTGAATGCTCTCTTTTTCAACTTATGACAGATACTTAAAACTTTTGTGTCTAACCCTTTCAGGGAAGAGTTGTGTAACAGGCCATCATAAGTGCTAAATTGTAGGCGAGTCATTCTAGAAGCTGTATGTTTTAGTAGATGACAGTTTTTAAAGGCATGGACTGTTTTTTCTCTAAGACATTTGCTTTCTTTCTTCTAAATAGGTTTGAAACTCAATCCTATTTTATTTTTGATATCAGATATTTCCTCTATCCTTAATGCTGTTTTGTCATTCTAAATTATGTTTAAGTGACAGCATTCCCCAACGATCTAGAATTTAAAGTTTTGATTATGATTAGATTTTATTTAAATAGGCCATAAAGAAAATTTATTAGCTTATAATTATCTTCCCTTTCCTCTTTTTTTACTTCTTCTGGATTCCAACATTGAGAAGTAGTATGCTAATAAGGATTATAATTAGATAAGGATACATGTGTAAAGGATGCTATTACTAAATGATGTCCACAACCAAGGCAATATAGAGTGATGACTAGGTTTAGAGTGTCAGGTAATTATGTTAATTATTATTTTATTAAGAAGCCATTATTTTAATAAGAAAAATCTTCCTCAAAAAATATTCCATCACTTCCTCTTTTAAAGTAGCACACTGAATATAAATACTTCTAAAAATCAAGCACCATATTTCATTTGTTTTTCCTATGGTTAATATTTATATTATTAAAATCATGGTGATATCCAATATTGAATTTAAATATTTTATATAGGAGTTGACTACACATGCTATTATAACAAATTCTGAAGTTCAAAAAATATAATATTATGTATGTCAAAAAGAAACATGCCAGAAAAATAAGGCAAAATTAAGGCAAAGGCCTTAAAGATATAGAGAGCAATGTTCACTGTTTTCTATAAAAGTTTACAATATTGGGGCCTGAAAAGTTAGTAGCACAGGGGGTAGAGTACTTGCCTTGTATGTGACCTACCCAGATTTGATCCCCAGAATCCCACGTAATCATTGAACCCACCAGAAGTAATCACTGAGCACAGAGCCAGGGGGAAACTTTCAGCATAGCCAGATATAGACCAAAACCAAAACAAAACAAAAGTTTGCAACACGGCTATCAATTTTAAATACTAATAAGCAAAGACCCAAGTACAATTGAATACTTATACATTTTACAATCTCCTAGTTTGGCTTTAATCTCAGTCTTTTCTTTCTTTCCTTAAATAATTCTCACATATTTAACAAGATCTGATTGTTCAATTTTATTTTATTTTTGAAACCAAGTAAATCTAGGAAATTCAGAAAATTGCAGATAACTTAGTTCAATCACAACTCTCTGTCTTTGGCTTGACTCTAGAAAAGCACTACTTATCTATGCTTTCTATTTAGCGTTTTGTTATAAATCCACACACTAGCTAATCAAATAAAACTCAATTATCTTGGGATAGTTTGAATTTTTGCTTTTAAATTTCATAATATGTTTGTCAACTATCTTTCCTAATGACTTGATAGTTTGCCAATATTTTACTTGGAAAAACATAAATTTGTAAGAAAAATTCAATTTCTGATGGAAGGTAATCAGGTTTTCCTAAGGTGTGGTCAGGTCCAATTGAGCAAAATAATTTCTACATTTAAATAAAAATCTTTATTAGATTTAAATACAAACTAGTTAAACTAGTTTAAAAAAGAGTAGTAAACTAAGTTACTCAGACCTTATTTTATTTCAATAATATTCATCCTCACCCTGAAGAAATATGTTCTTAGTCATGTGATAAAGATAAAGAAACTGGGGCTTGGAGAAGATAAATAATAGACAATACTAAGGGGATTTTACAGAAGTTAATTTCAAGTTATTAAGCCTCTAAAGTCTTAACTCCCAATGAAAAGCAATTCTAAGCTTTTTTTTTTCTCCTTTATTTGTTTTAGCTCCAAGAGAACTGTTCAACCAAGTCAAAAACCATTCCCAAATGTTGTCATCTACTGTCACTGGCATATATTTCACTTTTAAAATATATATAGATTCTTTTAGATCTTTAGTATTTATTCCAGAGCTTCAAAGACTTGGCTCTAGTACTGGAGAGAGTGAAGCATGTAGTGCTTGCATTGTAGGCAGCCAACCTGGGGATACTGGCAACTACTATATTCCCCAAGCACAAAATGTATGGCCCCTAAAAAATCAACTAAAAAAAAAAAAGACTAAACTTTGCATACAGTGGGAGCAAACTGGTTTACTATGTGAGGAAAATACCTACATAAAACAACCGAAACCATATCTTTTCTTAACAAAATAAGCTAGATACTACCTAGCCATTACTAGTGAACTCAATATAACAATACCATCCTTGGGTGGATGGGTGGGGGCGGGGTGATAGGGGAAAGAGGAGCAGCTAAATTAGAATTGAATAGTGGTGCATTTCCTTTCTCCTAGTTCATCAGTGTGTATCCAACCTCACCCCCAACTGTAAACGAAGGTCATGTATTAACAGAAAGTTAAAGCAATTGTAAATGAAATGTAGCTGACTCTTCGGGAAGCTCTCTGGATGTGTTGTTGTTGTTGTTGTTGTTATTTTTCCTAATTATCTAAGTTAGATGGTGACTATTTTTGCCTTTGGTTCTATCCTAGTGCTTTCCAGATCCTGTTGTTCGAAGGCACGCTGAGATCTGTAATTATGGAGTGCCCTATATCTGTCTCATGAAAACCTGCTAGCACTTGCTGTTGATTGTGAATCACCCTAGACCTTTTTCAGTTGTGGCTTCTAGCTGTGTCTACCTGAACAAGATGCCAGCTATTTAGTTTCTGGAAAATGTACAAAAAGTTTTAGTGTTTTCATTCTGCTACTGACATATATACTGGGAATTTATTATTTGTGAATCATGAGAATGAATTGCATTTGAGGTGCCCAGATAAATAAGAATAGAATAAAACTGGATTCCAAGATCTGAAAAGAAGCCCAGATTCATTCTTAGCTGATGTATTCTTTTCAGCAGTTTGGCATTAAAAGGAGTAGGATACTGTTTAACCCATATTCATGCTTTGAAATTTTCCAACTGTGCTGTCCCTTTGATCACTCTAAAGAGAAATGTGTTCTTGCTGTTTGAAAGAGAAACAGATACTGCACACTTTGGTTACAGACTCTCAGTTTGGTGACCATATTCATCAATGAAGTTTAAAATACAAAAAAAAAGTGATAATAAATGTTTTTGAAATATAAAAGAAACTGCAAAAGGATCTAAAAACATATTTTAAAGGAGTACCTCATGGTTAGTAATCTATGATGAGGACACACAAAGTCTGAGAGATATTATAGATAGCTGTTTGTGTTTTTGTTTTGGGACTACAGCTGGCAATGCTCAGGAATTACGTCTGGCTTTGTATACAGAAATTCCTTCTGGAAAGCTCAAAGGATCAAATTCTGGTTGGAAAAGTCTAAGGAAAGTGCTCTAGCCACTGAACTACCTCTGCAATTCCTATTATAGGTCTTGACATGCTTGCTTTATACTATGATTTTATACCTTGTACTGTATGGTTTTCTAAGCACTACTAGGAATGACCCTGAGCACAGAGCCAAGAGTCATACCTGAGTATGGCCAAGATGGCAGAAACGTCTTTCCCCGTAATAAAATAAGAATTAAATTGTACCAGTAAGTCAAAAGAAAGGTTGTCCTAAGAAATGGAAAATTTTCAGTTCTCTTAAGAGAGAAAAATGAGTATAGACTTTTAAGAAATAATTAGGAGACTTTAATAATATAAGGAATTTATAAGAGAAAATTAGGGAAATATTTATATATATTTGTATTCATAAGTTCCTGAAGTGAGCATTCTATTTGAATGTATTTCAGAGTATTCTTAAGGGTCTCATATCATGTTAGTCTCAATACACAGACTAAGGTGCCATGAAGAATTGTGGGGTATAAAAAGTAGTCTTCCTTCTTTATTTCCTTCTTTCCTTCCTTCCTTCCACCCTAACTCCCTCCCTAATTCCCTCCCTTGCTCCCTCCCTCACTCTCTCTCCCTCCCTTCCTTCTTTTTATTTCTTCCTTCCTTCTTCCTTTTTTTCTTTCTTCTTTCTTTCTTCCTTCTTTGTTTTATTTTCCTTCCTTTCTTCTTTTCTTTGTCCTTCCAATTCTTTCCAAAGCTATGAAAAACTAAGAACTCATGGAGAATAATGGATGCATAATTAGGTGATCGTGTTCTTAGAAAAGAAGATTTTTATAATATAGAAAGTCCATATTATAGATGATTCCAGGTGACCAAAATAGAAATAGAGAATTAGAAAAAATATCAAAAATAGGGTATAAAATTACACATAGAAATAAATAAAAATGACTTAATATTTTTTACATTTATACAATTTTGATTAATGCTTTTTTATTGAAAAAATACATCAGGCATAGTTCAAAATATCTTATAAATCATTATGAAGTTTGATTAAATACCTCTTTCCATAGAAATGCTAGAGATTGAAGCAAAAATCTTGCCTATAATCATGAGCAGAGTTGATATAGTATTAGACCAAATATCTGAGTCCAAGCAGACAGTTTCAGAGTATGTCACTTAATTTGAAACCATGTTATCCTATTCAAAACATAACTTATCCATTCACCAATATGAAATTCAATGTGACTAAAATATGGACAGTGGCATTTGAACAATAGTGATATATGCCACTACTTGGCAGGTGTTTTATTACCCTACTCCTCTTTTTTTCACTTTGGAATGATCAGCATTACAAAAACTCCTTTGAATCCAGAAATGGAAATACTGTACTGGTAATAACAAGGCTGTCTCAACAACCCAGAACCAATTATTTAGAAAGTATTTGAAAGATAAATGTGCTCTATGGTATTTTACTTATACTGTTATTTACTAATTATTGCAGTAAATTAACCTATCCCCTACTAAATATATGTACTGTCATAGATAACACTTCACTTTTTGGAATTCAAAAATATGGCAGAATAATGAAACTATTCACAAGAGGACACACAGCAGAGCAGAGAGGAAAATCCATTTTAATTATGGTAATTAAAATTGTGTCACAAACATGTTAAGTTTGAGATGACTTAAAGCTTTTAAATAGAGATGTTAAGTAGGTCTGGAGATTTACAAAAGATTGAATAGAATAAATGAGTTATTAAAAAAGTTATTAAAAAAGTTCTGAAACCAGTTGCAAATCATTTCCTGAAATCTCACAGAAAATAATCTCAAATATAAATGCAAGTATATTTCATGTTTTACATAGTTGATTAATTTTTATTTCAGGACCGTGGTTAGTGTTTGGTTGTTGTTTTTATTGATGTGGTGCTTTTCAGGTTTTTTGTTTGTTTTTGTTTTGTTTTGTTTGTGTGGGGGTTGGTTTTTCTTTTGTTTTTGTTTTTTTGGGGGGGCCACACCCATTTGATGCTCAGGGGTTACTCCTGGCTAAGCGCTCAGAAATCGCCCCTGGCTTGGGGGGACCATATGGGATGCCGGGGGATCAAACCGCGGTCCTTCCTTGGCTAGTGCTTGCAAGGCAGACAGCTTACCTCTAGTGCCACCTCACCAGCTCCAGTTTTTCTTGTATTATTTTTATGTTTTCCTTTCTTGTTTTCCTTTCTTTTCCCCTTTCTTTTCTTAAATTGAAATTTATAGTCTCTAGAAGGACTCCTCCCAATTTTTGCTTACTTGAATTTTGCCCCTCCCCCTTTTTTATCTTCTTTTCTTACATTTAAACAGAACCACATAACTTGAACCATCTTGCTCTGCCTCACAAATTGAGGGGGGAATAATGGAGGGCATCAAGACCAAACAGTTGTATGAACATTGAGTAGAAATAAAAATTGATCAGACTTAAACACCAAATCCAAAGACAACTACAACAGAATCGTTACTCAATCTACAACAGGCTAGACACAGAAGGAACCACTTATACTAGCAGCCCGTGGGACAAAGGAGTGACGATATGGGATGCATGCTGGGAACAGGGGTGGGGGGAGGACAACATTGGTGGTGGGAATGCCCTAATTCGATGTCACTATGTACCTAAAATACAACGATGAATGATTTGCAATCCACTTTGGTCAAAATAAAAATTATTAATAAAAAATAAATAAAATTTAAAAAGTCTAAAATGCAATTTAGAATTATGTTCTATTCAATCTTGTATTTGTGAAATGCTTGACTGAAAAGCTGTCTTTTTAATTTTGTATAAAATTTTTTTTAGAAAATTAGGTCACTAGTAAATAATCACCTAAAAGTTGTGGCAGCAGAGATAGTACAGCTGGTAAGTTCTAGGCTGTACAATCTAGTATTCGAGTTCAATCCCCAGTATATTATACGGTCCTCTGAGCCCTGAAAAAGTTATCCCTGAGCAAAGAGCCAGGAGTAAACCTTGAGTTTCACCAGATATAGTGCAAAACAAAATAAAACAAAACAAAGCAAACAAATAAACAAAAAGAATCACCTAAAATCTAGAAGCTTATAGCATCAAATAGTTATTTTATCATAATTTTTGAGAGTCAAGAATTTGAATACAACTAAACAGGATACTTCTGGCACAAGAACATTCTTGAGGTTGACATGAAACTAACAGTGGTAGACAGGATTACAATTCAGAACTCAATTGGAACTCTAATACCACGTTTAATAGTTCAATAGTTATAAAGTATCCCAAATATTTTTTCAAACATTTGGATTGAGGGTTTTCTTTATTTACTATGTTATAAATACTTTTCCACAAGTCTGCTGACAACATGACATATATTTAAACATGTATTGAATATATATGGAGTCAATATTGGGGCCAATCTAGATACAGGCACAGTGTATGGATATCTATATTGATATATTGCATATGTATCAACACAGATATACTGAGAGGGAGTAACGAAGAAAAACTGCAATTCTTTGAGCACTTTACTCAGAAGTACCCTTTTATCAAGTCTAAGGTAAACAAATTAAGATACAGTGAATAAATTGAAAATTACCAGAAGTATATTAAGTGGAAAATGAGGAATTAATAATTAAGGAAAACTAAGTTTGGACCTAGAAAAAATGATCTGGGTTAAAGGCACTTTTCTTGAATAAAACAAGCCCTAAATTGACCCCAAAATGGATGTGGTCCCTCAAACACCACCAAGAATGATCCCTGACCACAATTTGGAGTGAACCCAGAGTATATCTGAACAAAATAAGCACAAAGCAAAAATAACCAAAAGTACTTACAAGCCAAGATGTTAGAAAATTCTGTCATTTGAAAAACGAAAGTAATGGAAACTTCAACACTATATACTTGGTAATAACACTAGTACCAGAGATTTAAAAAAAATTTAACATTTCATAAAGCCTAAATTTAATCATATTTTATGAGATCCTTCAGTACAATTTGTGATATATGTTCATGCTCAATGGAATACGTGCACCACCATTCAGAGGACATAGAAAAAAAGCAAACTCCATTGTGCAACTATTGGGTCAACAGTTTGCTGGGTTGTTTTTTTAAAGCAATATTTTTTATTTTAAATCACCTTAAAAAAGGATGAAATTTCAGTAGTACAACTTCACACCTCTACAAATGCATAAACCTCACTATACCCAATACATCACTATATGCATTGTTCTAGTACCATTATATTAACAATGTAATGCCACTTACCTTTTCATCTACCTCCTCAAAGAACAAGAAGGAAATTTTAATTATGCTCAAGTAGATACTAAATATATAGCATCTAACAATTCAAATATTTATTATACTATACTTAAGGATACTGTATTATAGACTTGAAATTTACTAAGGGGATAAATCCTATGTGTTGATATGTTATATAAGGGGTAATAGATAACTGACTTATTAATTAGCTTGACTGTGGCTAATAATTTATAATGCATGTGTATATTAAAACACTGTTATACACATTATAAAAATACTTGTATTGGCCTATTATGGCTTAATAAAAATGAGGAGGAAAACAGAAATTTTTAAAAGTGGATAGGTGTAAAGAGGTGGGGGAAAGAGATACATGAGAAGCAATGGGGCAGGAGTTAAGGGGAATAAAGTACTTGGTGATGTTAATAATAATAATAATAATAATATATAATAATAATGTTTATTTAATAGAGTTAAATATCCAAACTACTTAGTCAACAACACTAAAATTGGGATCCAAATTTTAACAATATATTTTAAAAGGTACCTGTCAATGGTGGTCTGGGGATGAGGGAGGGAATAAGAAGAAACCTGGGAAAACTGATGGAAGGAACTTGAAACCAGTGATGAAATTATAGAACTTTGAATGTCTAAAATTCAACTATATATAATTTTGCAAAATTGCAGTGCCTTAAAAATTTAATGCAAAATTAAATTTAAATATATCTTACAAGTATGGGCCTCTGGTATCATATCTACCTGAAAAACTCCAATAGCAAATATTTTGTTTTATTCTCAAAAAATATTTCCCCACTAAGACTGGGAAATAGAGTCATTTTCATATTTTCCCAGCTGGTATAATTTTCAGTTTTCTTCTATATTTTAAGAACTTAAATATATATATATATATATATTTGTTTACTTCAATATTTATTATCTTTTCTCCAATTTTTTGAGGGGTACAAGGATCTCAATAGATTTTAGCAATCTTGGAGGAGGAAATAGAAACCAAGTTTATATAGTCAATCTGCTTAAAAATGTGGATCAGTAGAACTCACCAACTAAAAATAAGAATTTTACAGGACTATGAACACTGGAAGACAAAGTTTCTTGTGTGATTTAATAGTCTAACGTAGCTTGGGCTGAAAAGATAGTACAGTAGTTATGGAGGTATTTTAAGCAGATGGTTTCACTCCATCATTTACATATGGTTCCCCAAGCCAGAATAGGAGTGAACCCTGAGCACAAAGGAGTATGCTCAAAAACAAAACAAAACAAACAAAAAAAGGCAAGCAAAAGATGAGTTTATCATAATAATCAGGCACGATCCAGATATTAATATAAAATTTATTAGATACTTAATTCTCCCTGTTATATGTATTTTTAGATTATTCTTTGGAGGTTTTCCTAAGCAATATTCAGAGTATTGCAATGGGTCACTTAGCAATATTCTACATGACTATGTGGGCTACATAGTCTATTGCCAAGGCCAGACTATTTGGTTCAGCTACTTGGACTCACAAATGCTGAGGACCAGCAGATAGTCAGAGGATAATGCAGTGTTATGTATCTAACTTAGGACCTCTGCATGCTAGGTATGCTCTCCAACCCTTTGAGCAATCTCCCTGGTGTCATTATGTTAATATTAAACTTATACATATATACATGTATATATGGCAATATATACATATATACATGCATGTACACAGATATATACATGTATATATGTACATAGATATATACATGTATATACATAGACTGCATGAAAACACTATAGTAATTATTTTATAATGCAGATTAATAAGTTATGAAAAATGAATTTTAGTAATTTTTTATTTAACTAACATTGAATTACAAAAGTAAAAATGTTTATATGTTTTAAGGGTGCATTGTAATTAAACCACAACTAATCAAAATATAATTTCTAAATAACATAGATTATTTTCTTCTCAATTTAAAATATATGACCTTAAATGCTTATATAAATATGTATGCATGCATATGTTTCCCCTATGGATATAATTATAAGTTTTATTTTTCCCCTTACACAGAATTAAGTCAAGCAGTGGCTTTGCATTACATAGTGCAAATGATCTAGAAATAATAATTAAAATTATAATTAAAAATTCGTAGTCATAACTTTAGAAATAAAATGCTTTGATTCTTTGAAATGAGAATTAAAATAATTTAAAAATATCAAAAGGTAATTTAAAACATTAGTTATAAAATTCAGAGAGACGGAGGTACTTTCCTTCCATTAAGCTTCTTGAACAATTTATTGCAGTTTCAATCCCTTTTAAGTATTAAGATTAGTAAGAAAGAAATTAAATTAAGATAATAAGCACAAAATACACTATTTATGCTCAGTCAGGTTACTTTACACTGGATTATGATTGAAAATTGACCTTTTCTTAACCAGCAAACCAAAAGCTTTAATTTTATCTTAGAAAAATTACACATCAGTATAAATCCAAAGCTTAGGAAACTCTTTGTCCTTATACAAATTGGCTTTCTAATATCATGTCAATTTGAATCTACATAAAGCTAGTGTGAAAAAGCTCAAGTATTAAACAAACCTTTATATGCCAGGAAAATTTTACATAAAGCGCATAATGTATCTTCTACTAAAAAGATAAAGAGTCTCCATTGTTAGTTATCAAGTCATTTTAAGAATATGAAAGCATATATTATTAATGCAAAAGGAAGCACATCAATTAAAACAGTGCAAATTAATAATAGTGCTAATTCTTAGATATATCAAGTTGATCTTTAATATTTACTATAAGCTTTACATCCAATTAAATTTGTATAGTGAGGTAAAGTACACTTTGATTATAAAGGAGTTAGATATCAGTTTGTAAATGCTACTCTTTAAAATTATTTTTCCATAAATAATAATCAAGTTAGGATCTGGAGCAATAACACAGTGGGTAGGGTATCTGTTTGCCTTGGACACTGCCAACCTGGGATCAGCTGGGTTAGATTTCCCGCTCCCCATATGATTCTCTTGAGCCTTCCAGCTCAGCGATTTCTGAGCATAGAGTAAGAAGTAATCACTAATCACTGCGACCACCCAAACCTGCCCGCAGGGACGGGGGGCGGGGGGGGGTCCGCCAGTTATTCATGGGTCACGAAGAGGACAACCTGTAAAAGAATTGGGGAGGGGAACAGACAGGACTCAAGACAAGATTCTGATCAAGAGCCGTTTATTGCAAAGTTCACAGAGCTTACCAAGCCACAAAGAGGCAGGGGGGTGGGCCTGCGGAAAGAAATGTGAAACATGAAGGCATTTACCTACCCTTAAAACATTTACAATTACCCAATGTTCTTACTAAACATAAAGTTAAACCTAGATCTTAACTCATGCTTGAAAGGTCAACAGGAACAAGGCTGGCAACATAGTTTAGCAAATCTCCTCAGGCATCCTGTTAGGTAACACAATTTGTGATAACTTTGTCTTGTTTTACTCATTTCCTAAGCCCTGGGGCAGGGGTCTCGAGGGCAGCTATTCCAGGAAGTTCTGCAAAGCAGCAGCAGAAGCAGATCAAGAGTGTGGGGCTGTCAGGTCCCTGACAGATCACACTTGGGTGTGGCCCCAAAATCAAAATACTACTACTAATAATAAAATTAAAAATAATATTTTACAGAAATTTAGTCAAAGTCAACTAAGTTGACATTATTGGTAATAATAAAATTTTTTATATTTTTTGCATGATGATCATAAAAAGGAGCATTGATAATTTATTTCTATTCACTCAAACATTATACTCAACAAACATTGGCTAAAACTTATGCAACAGAAATTATAATAAAGATACAGGTATAAACTAGGACAAAAGATAGTACAAGGTGCTTGCCTTGCATGCAAATGATGCTGGTTAGATTCCCAACATGACATATGGTTCCCACAGTGAGCCATGAGCATATTCATGAGCAACCTGAGCCTAACTGTGGTATTTTACCAAATTTGTACCCAGACACACATATATAGGATCTACTTCTTAAACAATGTATAATTCAATCTGAAAGTTATTTTCCCTCAAAAGTGAGACATGTATTATCTTTAAGAATTTAGATAAGAAAATATTGAGGCATTCTTCATACATAAGCACATAAATTCTCTTTTGCCTAGAAATCATGCAAAAAGTCATAATGATAATAGTGACCCATAACCTCTATTTTCCAAGAAAGTAGGAAGCAATTCAAATAAACTTAGAATAAGCTATATAACTTGCAGGAAATAGTAGAGAATTAGAGAATTATTACATGGTAGCATAGTTCAAATGTATCTGCAAAAGTATATTTCTTGAAAGCATATAGAAAATTTTGAAACTCTAGATTTTCTGGTAGCAGTCATAGAAAATCTCTTTCTCCCTTGGACCCACAAGCTTTTGTTTACCCAAGAAAATTCCAGTTCACATAGTGATGAGTAACATGAAAGAATGATAACAACTTTTTACAATAATAATATACAAAATGAAACATAAAATGTTGATTTAACTGCATTCCTGATTACCAGAGTAATTTGATGCTAATAAAATGCCCAAAACAATAAGCTATGTAATATTGATATAGAAAAGTAAATTGAAAAGCTCAGTAGGAAATATCAGAAAAACATCATTCAAAATATCAGTCAAAACCTAACTTGTCTCTAGATAAGTAATAGAGGAGAAATAGGCCTTGCAGAATAAAAGGGAAACATAAAGGTCACTATAAATAATAAAATAGAAAAAAAGAATCAAAAGTTAACTACTTAAAAATCCTACTGATTAAAAAATCCTACTGATTATTTTATGTTTAACTCAGGTGTATCTCATCGATGAAAATAAACATCAAAAATTCTGGAAAAAGCCAGTTTGCAGGTTGTGATTATAAAGGATCCATCACCTATTGTTAGTGAGAATGTCATCTTGTTCAAGTTTTTTGGAAAGCAACATGGAGATCTTTCAAAGAAAATACTAATAATATTTTATTTGACTCAATGATACTACTCATTTATCAATAAAACACAAACCATTTAAAATGGATATATACACATCTATGTTCATTGCAGCACTGAGCAAATTGTCAAGATATAGAAACCACTCAAATGTCAACTGAGATGAATAATGTATTATACATAAACAATAGAATATTATGAAACTCTAAGAATGAACAAAATCATGCACTTTTATGTTATGTGGATGGTACTAGAGGATTTCATACTGTGTAATATCGTGAGAAAGAATAGGTTACATACAGAATGTTCTCATATGTGCAACTTAAAGATACACAGCATGATAGCAACAAATGGTGAACAGCAACACAATAGGAAATGATGCAAAAAAACTGAGCTTGCTAAAATGGGCTGTATGAAAGGGAGTTTCATAGAGAATCAATTTGTGCATAGAATTTATTTAATATAAAACATTACAAAGTAATATATTTAAAGTTATAGACTATTACATTTGTCAATATTCAAAAGTATTTTTGAGTCTATTTATGTGACATGCCTACTAGTTGAATTATAGAGACAGAAAATACGGTGGCAAATTGTGGTTGGCAGGAATGAAAGCCATAAAGAATAGGGACTATTATTTATATGTATTAAGTTCAGTTTAGAAAGTTACAAAATTCTTGAGATGGATGCTGGTGGGTTTAAATCACAATATAATATGTATACACATATACATGTATATGTATAATTTTACTGGATGAGATATTAAAAGGTATTAAAAATATACCTGATTTACCACACTAAAATGATTATCTTGAATAGTCTATCTTCATATTTTTGCTCCAATTATATTCTTAGTCTGTTATATAATAGAGTGCTCACCAAACTGTGTTACAGGGCAATAAATTTAGAGTGTAGCCATTATTTATCACATTTATCAAAATATCTTCTGTTTCCTTGAAAAAATAAAGAAGAAATAATTGTCTTTATAATTTTAAAGTAAAATAATTAAAATTGTGATGAGGGGCCGGAGAGATAGCATGGATATAGGGTGTTTGCCTTGCATGCAGAAGGATGGTGGTTCAAATCCTGGCATCCCATATGTTCCCCCGAACTTGCCAGGAGGAATTTCTGAGCATAGAACCAGGAATAACCCCTGAGGGCTGCCAGGTGTGAACCCAAAAAACAAAAATAAATAAATAAAATTGTGATGAATAAATATTTTAAGTCTCACTAAATGATACTTTGTTCCACAGGGATTCAAAACTAAATGGCTGCAGTAAAATTCCATAAAGTAACATCATAAAATCAGAAATATATTTCAATTTGTTCTTAATTTAAACTTAGAAAAACTTACATTTTAACATAGATGTGTTATGACTTTTAGACAAATATAATTTTACCTGACTACTGGTAATATTAATTTAATTAAAGTTGCTGGTAAATAATCCTTCTTTTTGTTGTTCTGTAATTCATAAAGTAATAAGAATTATGCTAATCTTACACATATATCTGAATTCTATCTCCTTTAATTACATTTCATTAATTCATAGTAAGATATCACTTTCAGCATTGCTTTCACAATACATACTACAAAGTTTTGCATAGATATAGCTAAGAAATGGTTCTCTTTTGATTTTATTCATGATATGAAAAATGTTACAATATGTAAAATCATATACAGCCTTTAAACAAGACAACTTTTAATGCCATAATATAAATAAGGCAATAAGAAAAATAGGGAATGTATGGAAAGTATATATTTTCTTTATGGCTAGCCTATTTTTAAAAGATAATAAGTGTTTAAAGCCTGAGATTATTTATATAATAAAAGATAACTGTATGGTCATCTAATATAGTGGCATTTTTTTTGCCTTTTGAGAAAAGATGTATTTATATCCATGTATTTTAGTAAAAACCAATGGAAAGATAGATTTTATGAGTAGATCATCTCAAAATACACATTGATAGGCCCAAGAGATAATACAGCTGGTAAGTCACTTGGCATTCGCATGGCCAATACAGGTTTTATCCCCAGCACAACATACTTTTTTTTAATATTTAATATCATTTTTTTCCTTCTTTATTTGAACATATTGATTATATAAATGATTGTAATTAGGTTTCAGTCATGTAAAGAACACCCCCTTCACCAGTGCAACATTCCCACCACCAATGTCCCAAATCTCCCTCCACCCTACCCCACCCCCACCTGTACTCTAGACAGACTTTCCAGTTCCCTCATTCATTCACTTGATTATGGTAGTGTCTGTGTAGTTATTTCTGTAGCTGTACTCACCACTCTTTGGGGTGAGCTTCATGGAGTGAGCTGGTGTTCCAGCCCTCCTCTCATTGTCTCTGAGATGCCTTTCAACAGACGAATGGCTAAAGAAACTGTGGTACATATACACAATGGAATATTATACAGCCATCAGGAGAGATGAAGTCATGAAATTTTCCTATACATGGATGTACATGGAATCTATCATGCTGAGTGAAATAAGTCAGAGGGAGAGAGAGAGACGCAGAATAGACTCACTCATCTATGGGTTTTAAGAAAAATAAAAGTAATTTTTGTAGCACAACATACTTGGAGAAGAAGCCCACTAGGACCGATCCCTGATCATGTACCAGTTTAAATTCTGAACATAGCTGAGTGAGCAAAGTAGATATAATAATGCTTTTTGAAACAAGACTGCATCCATTGTTACAATCACCACATATCTGGAAATGTTGACTACAGCTGGTAGGCCATTTTGATAGATTTCTTACAACTTTTTCTTTGTACTTTCTCTAAAGACACTATTACATGGGGAAATTTTCTAAAATTGCCTTTATATTGAAAATAATAAAAATATTTCTGATTTTGTACTGTAATTAGAATCTGTAACAACATTTTTATACAAATATGAATTTGTATACTATCCTAATTCCCCATAGATGAAAGTATGCATTAAGTGATTTTTTTCCACCAATATCTTTTCTAAATCTGTACCTCTAAAATCAAAATGGCAAGCTTGAACATATTTTTTAGTCAGAGAAGTATCATATGAGTAAAATACAGATTCAGTCAGAGCAATAAAGCTGCATCTGATATTTTTTGCAGTTTTGGAAACAGCTGTGCTAGTGTATGAGCCAACAGAAATTTGGGTGGTTCACTTGGTTCCATTTTAAGTATACTGTTTTCATAGATATCACCTGTTTTGAATGTTTTACTATTATTACTTGATTAGTTTTCCATTACATAATGTATTTGCTTGAATAAAAAACACACATATGGTAATATAAAATATATCTAAATATTCTTCTTACATATATCATGTTTATTCTTTGTTTAACATATTAATGAATCCTGTGTGAAAATCTATTACATAAGTAGCTATAATAACTTATATACATTTTATTATTAAAAATCCATAAGCATGTAATACCACAATAATAATTTGAAAATTATTTGTTTTAGCTATTATTTAGTTACTTATTATTATTTTTAGATTTAAAGCCACATCCTGCAGTGCTAGCCTCATTTGTGACTCTCCCTTAAGTGTGGAAGGATGGAACCCGGGTCAGCATATGCAAGGCAAAGATCCTACTCCCTATACAGTTGCTCTGGCTCATTTTCTCAAATCTATGATATTTAGTATAATTGAAAAATACTCTGAATTTGAGCAATATATGATAAAATATATAATAATAAATATATACTTGCATATAAGTATATTACAATATAAATTAATTTATTATGCATTTTATGTATTTTTCTAGCTTTCAGTATTCACTTATATCAAAATAAATATAATTAAAAATACCATTGAGGGATCAGAGAGATAGTATAGATATTAGGGTATTTGCTGAATGTGGCTGACTTAGGTGTGAACTAATATATCCTATATGGTTCCCTGAAAATTGCCAAGAGTATCCCTAAGCTTCAAGTCAGGAGTAAGTTCTAAACACTGCTAGGTAAGGTCCCCAAACTTTAAGGAAAAAAATAAATTTGAACCAATAGCATTTTATATGCTTAGAAACTGAAATTTACTGATTCAAGAAATAGCTGGAATTAGAATGCAATTTTATAGTGCTATTTAAATTGTAATTAAGTTTACATTAAAATCAGTTATTTATGATATAGAAACAAAGACAAAGTTTAAACCAATTAAAAACATATTAAGTGCTACATTTATTTCAATAATATATTGCGGCTGGAGGTGGGGCACAGCAGTAGTGCATTTGTCTTGGACGCGACTGACCCAGGACAGACCTCGATTCGATCCCCCCCGTGTCCCATATGGTACCCCAAACCAGGAGCGATTTCTGAACACAGAGCCAGTAGTAACCATTGAGCATCACTGGATGTGGCCCCAAAAAACAAATATATATATATTTACTTATATAAATATGTATTTATATAATATGAAATTATTATGATACAAGATAAAGTTGAACTGGAAAAATATATTTTAGACCCCCAATGCCTCATTCTTTTCACTTTAATAAAAATTGTCCCAAATGTGTTGCTCATATTATACGTATGTGGGAATTCTTAATAACGTTCATTTTCAAAGCATCGTTAAATTTAAAATCATATAACCTAACATATACAAATGAGATATAACTCTGAGATATTAGTACACTTCAATATTTTTTATTATCTAAAGCCACTATGTACATTCTAAGATCTTGCTTTCAGAAATTGATGATCTGACTTAGCAAATAGCTAAAACTTCACCACCACTTTTATCTCATAGGATATGGTAATTTTTTTTCATAGGTCACAAATTTGAGGAAATCAATATTTATATTATAGAAAGTAGTTTTTATGGATGATATAATCAAGTTTATCTAAAACTTGAGGACAAAGAACAAATTCATAAAACTTTTTTGCCTGTCTAGGTGAGAGGTAATTCACAATTGATTTAAAAGCACTCAAATAATCTGGCCAGAACTATTTCAAAAATTACATATACTTCTTCAAAATATATTCATTTTTCAGATCAACTGTTAGACATAAAAAGTGCAGAGGAAATATAAAGCAGAAAATATATGTGAATCCTGCTCTGAGGTTTCTGTCTTTGAGCAGAAGTAATGATATACAAACTGTACAAATTGAATCATCCAATATGGAAACATCTTTTTATTCTGCTTAGATCAAACCTGTGTTTATGCAATTTTATGTTGCTTTTAATAGTGAAAGATGGTTAGTTTATTATGTGAGATGAACTTGGACAACAGTATTCATAGAATCACCACATTTATGTAACAGAAATGTAAAAATGTAAAATAAAATAATAATAATATCAGGATACTACTTACAGGCAACAGGCATTGTTTGAGGTACTTTAGATTTGTAGATCTACTTATCTTCCCCCCAAAATTCTATGGGTTAAGGAGCTAGATCAAAAACTGAATTATAGATCATGTATCAGGAATTCACTGAGTTCAGTACCCAAACCTACAATTTCTCTGAAAATTACTGGGTGTATTCCTGGGGGTGGGGACCTGGTGTCCCCCAGCACTTTCAGATCCAATTCCTAACCTGAACAATTAGGAATTTCAAACAGCACATCAAGAATTATATCATTAGGAATGACCTCAAACTTGCAACCACTAACCTGCAAGAAACAATTCTATGAAATATATACTATTACCTCAATTTTACAGGAATAAATCTTCATATAAGCAAAATGTAGAGAATTTAAATAAGTTGTTGCAGAACACCCCTCTAAATAACAAAGAGAATTCTAATGTAGACATCCTGGCTCCAGGGTCTCTCATTATTTGATGATAATGATAATAGTTTATAAGAATGCATATGCTTTCAGGGTTGATGTTATGCCTCTTCAAAGTATATGTCACCATAAATACTACCAAAATTAGAGTTATCCAAATCTGTGTCTTATTATAACATCTTCTGTTTTAATAATGGTCCATATAGAATATATATACAATAATCTTCCTAACTATTCTAATTTTACCTCTATATTACTACTAACATGATTTAGGTAAGCAACTTACCTTATTATCCTTTTTTTTTTTTTTTTTTTTTTTGGTTTTTGGGCCACACCCGTTTGACGCTCAGGGGTTACTCCTGGCTATGTGCTCAGAAATCGTCCCTGGCTTGGGGGGACCATATGGGACGCCGGGGGATCGAACCGCGGTCCTTCCATGGTTAGCGCTTGCAAGGCAGACACCTTACCTCCAGCGCCACCTACCCGGCCCCCCTTATTATCCTTTTAATGACTGTGACTTCATACCACAGCTCCTTCAATATGTCATTCTAAATACACATACCGGATCATCTTCCTTAATGATAAACTACAAGCCATGACACATTCTCTTCACAATAAAAGATAGGGCTGTTGTCATCTTATTCTTCACTGTCTTTTCCATAGTTTAAGTACCTTATTTTTTCAAATTAAATTTTTATCATTCTGAATTATTTGACTCTCTTCAAACACATAACTAAACATGAATCTTTGTTCTTTTGGGTGAAATTGTTTCATAGAAAATTTGCATTCATTCCTTACCTAATCAGTCTTTCTCTGTGGCATGTATAAAATGTTTGACTATATATTAATTCATCCATTTAAGTGTATTGTGTTTATATATTCAAAGAATTTTAAATGTAATTTGCAATATTTTCTGTTTATATCACCACTCGATTATGAACATCTTGATGGTAGAAATAATGAGATTTTCATTTTTCTCCTCATCTCCTAATTGTATGTACACAACACAAATTCTCAATAAAAAACAAGAAGAGTATGTTAAGAAGTGATTTTAAAAGTTTTCTGGAGGGCCAGAGCAGTGGAGTAGGGTATCTGCCTTGCACGTACTAACCTAGGACAGACTGTGGTTCAATCCCCAGTGTCCCATATAGTCCCCCAAGCCAGGATTTCTGAGCATATAGCCAGAAGTAACTCCTGAGGGTCACCAGTGTGACCCAAAAACAAAAACGAAAATGTTTTCTTGAAATAGTTTTACCATGTGAGTCAAACAAAATGATTGCATAGAATTCACAAACTTGGAACTTAGAGAAAACACTTATTAGGGAGAATCATCACAACAGGAAGTTAATCAATATTTTCTGAGTGATGAATTGATCTGAAAAAAAAAGAATAGATGCAAAATAAAGTTGTATAATAAGTAAGTCAAATAGGTGTCAGCTTGCTTTTATTTAAAATAAATAATTTTTTATAATTTTGGTAAAATGGGTAATAGGAATCATTTGTATAATCTGCATAAAAATCAGACTTCAAGTGATTGCAATGCTGCAGACTACATAACCTAAAGCTTAAATAAAGAAAACAAAACAAATGCAAACAGGGAGCGTGCGCGCACGCACACACACACACACACACACACACACACACACACACACACACACACAGAGTCAATTTGAGGAGTTAATGTTAGAGATTTTCAACTGGAAAAAAGTTTGTTTATGTTTTCTCTAAAAAAGGAACTGGGCATGTATAGTAAAGGACTGTTATCTTTATATACTATATATACATACAATATATAAATGAACATATTCTGGAAGGAAAAAAAGTCATTTTAATACCGATTTTAATACCGTAAGTGAAAAACTTAGTTTAGGAAAATATTATGGAAGTCCTCATACAATTATTTTTCTTTAGAAAACATGACTATATTGAAAAATAAATATAGGCCACTTTCATACCCATGAATGCAACTGGAGATACAAATTACAGTTAAGGCTGAAGCAAGAAATACATGTATTCCAGCAAATTTCAAATCAAAGTAATAAAATATTAGTGTAATATACAAAGGGTTTGATGATCTAAATTTAGATAAATGTAACTCAGAATACATAAAATTCTTTGAGAGAAATATATATTTATAAATTTATAAAAATATACAAATTTATAAAAATATACAATTTAGTAGCTAAATAAGAAATTGCAGATAATGGAATGAGAGAAGGCAGGGCAGAAGGGGACAGAAAGATAGTACTGTGGATAAGGAAGATAGTACAGTGGATAAGGAAGATAGTACAGTGGATAAGGAAGATAGTACAGTGGATAAGCCATTTGCCTTGTGCACAGCTGACCCAGGTTCAATCCCCAGTGTTCCATATGGCTCCCCTTGCCCACCTGGATTGATTCCTAAGCACAGAGGCAAATGTAAGCCCCGAACACTTCTGAGTGTGACACCAAAGCAAAACAAAACACAAAGAAAGGTAGGACAGAAAAAAATCAACAAACATGTGAAATTGGTATCTTTGAGCTATATTGATACTATCACTCTGTTTTATTTGCCTACTACTGATAAATTTACTTAAAGTAGGATCATTTGAAATTTATTTTGATTACCCAGCACAATTTTGGTCAATTTTGGGTAACTAAAAAAATCGAATAGATATTGAATGTCTATGACCACAGTTGTATAGTCAATTCACTGCCTTGTCAAAGAATATTGATATCTCTGGCACTTCACTGTTTATTCTAAAGTATAAATTCTCAGAGCTATTCTTACTTATACTTACCTGATTGTATTATCTTATGAATATCATTATATCACTTTCTTCCAAGTAGTAAGATAGTTCTCAGTATCAAATTACTGTCCTTGTAGAGTTCAATTATTGTTTAATCATATGGGACATGTGTGTGTGAGGGGGGCAGTGGCAGCTTGAGATAGCACAGTTTCATGGTGACAGTAAATACACTGTTTTGTATTAAACTTATTGAACCATATCTTGTTTTCTAATAATTCTTAGCATAAACAGATGCAATTTTGCATTCACCTAACTCTTAAAACCTACTACATGTATCTTTGATTAGTAGAAATATGAATTTTTTAAATGATAGAAATTAATGCACTGAATTTCCTGTGCTCTCTTATTTTTATTTGGGGGGGGATGTGCATCATGCTATATAAAGTCCAACCTTAAGAGAAAATTAATGCAAAACATATATAGTATAGCTATAATAGTTGAAATAGTAACAAAATATTTCTATTAGCTTCTTCTATTTGTGAATTTTTATTCTAATATTTTTATATGTGTGAATTTATTATTTTCTGCATAAATGGTTTCATTAGCACTTAAAGGAAAGAAATTATTCCCCCCATATACTAAACTTGTACATTGATTTTATGTCTAGAATAGCTATTACTTAGAAAGATTTAACAAAATAAATTTAAAAAAAGCACTGTAATATGTAAGTATATGTGGGAATTGTCTTTTTAACTATTTTGGCTTTTCTCTCTCTTTCCTTGGCAAATTCGAAAGTAATTGGACTGCTTTTTGCCCTATATTATCGAGCTAGTATTTTTAAACATTAAAATTGAATTATCTTTCTATTGTGCGGGCAAGGAATGGAAAGTAGTGAATTGCTACTTTTCTTTCCTGTACCTATAAGTAACATTGTCGTGTGTCCCTAGGAGTTATAAGGTCAAAGAAATCATCACGCTGAATGTTTGACCAAATGACCAGTAGTCTGAGGTCTCAATTAACACGACTCTTCTGGCAATGCATGTCCACCTGGCTCTGTTTGCATGCTGGCAGTCTGCACAGAGAGTACACAGCATATGCCAAGTGGTCATGTGTCTCAGGCAGAGGGGAAGGAGAACAAAGCAAAGAAGAAAGAAACACACTTGCATTTGGACAGATATACTTTAAGCCGTTCATCCTACTGCCAGTAACGTATTAAAGAGAGGAGGAAATGCAATGATGCCTGAATATTCTCAATAGTAAACAACTTCAAGCCTAAGATTCAGATCACAAATCTTTTCCTCTGCTCTTGCTGACAAGCTCAGCTTGAGCATGATTCTAGGAGACAAAGGAACCTGCTCCAGGAAGAAAATCCGAGAGGGGCTTCTCACGAAGATCTTAATCTATCTCATATGCTTCTGTTGGGGCCTATTATAACCCAACCACTGTGTTCTTGCAATAGAAATCTACTTTTTTATTTTTTTAATTGTATTTTATTGAGAAAAAAGTTATAGTGTAGGTGATAGGATTACAAGAGTGTTCTGTTCTTTGAAGGGCAAAAAGGGAGAAAAAGTTTAAGACTAGTAAAACAAAACTAGCAAAAACAACAAAAAATTAAATAATAAACGACCTTTCCTGTCTGCTTCTTTCTCTTTTGGTCTCTTCTTTACTCATGTATTGCTCAGTGCCTTTTCTACAAAATGCAATACTGAGGGGCAGATGTTCTACTATCTAAGTCGCACTGGGAACTATAGATCTTATTTTAGAAAGAAGGTAGGAATAGTGTGGATCCCATGAAGAATGAATAAATTCTCACAACAATGCTTTTATTTTTCTCCATCCTTGTTTCATGTTTTCTTTGACCATTTATCCATTATTAGTTTATTAATATGCTGCTAGAAGAATTACTTTCAATATTTGTAGTGTTCCCAGCACTACTATTAAGAACTATTGCATTTGTCTTCTATGTCAGAGTAGTGTGATACTAGGAGCAGTTAGCTAACCTTCGTGTGCTCACTTAGCTAAGTAATGCAGAAAAATTAGATGAAAGAGTTTTCTGATTCCAAAGCTTGTGCTATCACACAACACTGCTTTTAAGATTTGTTTGTTTATTCATTTTTGGTCATACCCAGTGGTTCTTGGGACTTAATCCTGATTCTGTGTTCAGAGCCAGAGATCACTCCTGGTGAACTCTGGGTACCACGCGGAGTAATAAGGATTAAGCCTGAATCTCTTGCTTGCAAGGCAAGTACCCTGCCCTCTGTACTATAGCTCCAGCCCCAACAAATTACAATTTAATTAATAAATAAGTTATTCCAAAAGACTATTTTAGGTGTCCTCTATTTCTACAAAGCTGTTTCATAGAATTTAAGCATGGAGTCTTCTAATAAATTATTATTTCCCTTATTTTTATTAAAATAACATAACATAGTAATGATACACAAATCATAGAGATCTTAAGTATATATTTTATAAAGTAACATCTGTGCATACTGAACAAAATTCAGTAAAAGTCTCATTTTACTGGACCATACAATTCAGTCTTCCTTTCTTTTTAGTTTTGGGGCCTCACCCAGCAATGCTCTGGAGGTAATTCTTGCTTCTGCACTCAGAAACTACTCCTGATTGTTTTTGCTGGACTACAGGGAATGCTGGAGATTGAATCTGGTTATCTACTTGCAAGCCCTACCTGCTGTACTATCTCTCTAATCCCCAATTACTGTGTTTATTCAGTTTTTATGGTCAGCTAGATCAAGACAGGTTGAAAAGTCAAATATATGCCTGCATTAATATATCAATGCTCATCTGTAATTTCTCTACCCAAAGTCAAGGGAGTGTAAAGAATTAGTTTCACTCTTCTCAAAGCTATTAAATCATATCAAAAATCCACAAAATTGGACTAGACTTTATCATTTCATGACTTTATATATGTAAATATTTGTTCCCCCTTTCAGAAATGAATTTTTCTCATTGAAGAACTATTTTATTCATTGAATCTTTCATATTCTTACTCTAATGTATTTTTTAACCTCTATTTCTGGAAGGCAGACCTAGTTTCTCCCTTGAGAGTGCTCCATTAGGCACTACATTCACTGTATAGTAGAATATTTAGCCACATTGATTTGGCTTGTTATTTGTATCTGTGTATAGATACACAGGCAACTTGTGATCTCTCAAGAAATGCTTTCTGTTTTTTATTGACCTTTTAGCTTCCAACACTCTGTTTAAGTCCTCTCACAGTAGATGTTCAAGTTCTGTGCCTTGAGAGAATTATGCAAGGTTACCATATTAAGAATTATGATTTAAGAAAGAACCCATCATGGGGCCGGCGAGGTGGTGCTAGAGGTAAGATGTCTGCCTTTCAAGCGCTAGCCAAGGATCAGGACTGTGGTTCTATCTCCCTGGGTTCCATATGGTTCCCCCAAGCCAGGGGCAATTTCTGAGCGCTTAGCCAGGAGTAACCCCTGAGCATCAAACGGATGTGGCCCAAAAAACAAAATGAAAGAAAGAAAGAAAGAAAGAAAGGAAGGAAGGAAGGAAGGAAGGAAGGAAGGAAGGAAGGAAGGAAGGAAGGAAGGAAGGAAGGAAGGAAGGAAGGAAGGAAGGAAGGAAGGAAGGAAGAAGGAAGGAAGGAAGGAAGGAAGGAAGGAAGGAAGAAGGAAGGAAGGAAGGAAGGAAGGAAGAAAAAGAAAGAAAGAAAGAAAGAAAGAGAAGAAAGAAAAGAAAGAAAAGAAAGAAAGAAAGAAAGAAAGAAGAAAGAAAGAAAGAAAGAAAGAAAGAAAGAAAGAAAGAAGAAAGAAAGAAAGAAAGAAAGAAAGAAAGAAAGAAGAAAGAAAAAGAAGAAAGAAAAAGAAAAGAAGAAAGAAAGAAGAAAAAAGAAAGAAAGAGAAAAAGAAAGAAAGAAAGAAAGGAAAAGAAAGAAAGAAGAAAGAAAGAAAGAGAGAAAGAAAGAAGAGAAAGAAAGAAAGAAGAAAGAAAGAAAGAAAGAAAGAAAGAAAGAATAAGAAGAAAGAAAGAAGAAAGAAGAAAGAAAGAAAGAAAAAGAAAGAAAAAAGAAAGAAAGAAAGAAAGAAAGAAAGAAAGAAAGAAAGAAAAAAGAAAGAAAGAAAGAAAGAAGAAAGAAAAAGAACCCATCAAAAATATAGTATGCATGTATTTCATTGTTTAAAAGATACATTGAGAACAAGGAGGAAATATTATATGGAAGGGAGAAATTATATTACCTTTTATCTGGCTTTTAAAGATTTTTTTGTTTGTTTTATATGTTTATTTTTTTGCTGAGCTGAAAATAGGTTCAATATTTAAAAAATAAATAGCTTTACCAGAGTGGACAATAACATCTTATATTATTAAAAGAAGGATTTTAAAAATCTAATATACTATTTGCTATGCACTGCTTACTATTTGCATTCCACTCTGGCTGAACACTGAAATGAGACAAGTCTTTATCACCATTGTGTCTGGTCACGTCTGCTTCCTCCTCTCTCTTGCTAGTACAGCGCTGCAGTTTCAGCCTGTAAACAGCAGCAAAATGGCTCAGCAAACGAGAAATAAAAAAGAAAGCTGCCTTGGTTCCTAATTGGATGAAAATATATTTAATGAAAACATTTCTATTGGTAGCAGGCTTTTTATAATTCTTCTTTTCTTTATAATTAAATTTTCTAAAATGCAGACATTTGGCCTTAAGTGCCTTGTGGATATAATATTGGCATCAGATCAGTACCACTTGCTTGCCAAGCTTAAAAGGGAAAATAGAATGGGAAAATACTGTAATTTTATAGTTCTTGTAAAAATGAGGAAATCACAACCTGCACAAAAACCCCAAGTAGTAGGTCCTTAAATCTGCCCACAGAGAGACCAAGATATGTGTTTTCTGTTTTGAGGATGACCCCAGAAAGCTCTTTGGGGCTTATTTTAGTTTACCCTGGCATAACTATAGGTCCATCTTAGCAAGCAGATGTGCAGAACATGAACTTTATATTCATTGGGTTACAAAATGGGCTCGAGAATTTTAGCTAATTTCCATTTTTATGATGTAGTATGAATCTTGCTTCTTTATTCTCTCATAATCTGCTTTAGTTCCTCTGAAAAGACCCCAACTGATAGCTTCTAACAGGGTTAGAATGTGTGAAGTGAATGTTGACTTGTTTATGACTACCTTCCCCATATTTGTACTCGACAGTTTTAGTCTCAATGGAATAACAAATTGAATTTTTTTCAAGAGTTGAAGAAGTACAGGCTCCTTTTAACAAAGAAATATTGAGTATTACTGCCATACCACTTCTTTATGGCAGAATCTTTTGAAGTGAATGAAATGTACATTGTTTGAGGTAATAAGCCTAGAAAATTCAGCATATACAACCTTGATTCATTGAAATGAGTCCAAGATGGTGATGATAGCAAAGACTCTCTTTGGGCATTTGTACTGATTATTTCTCCTGGGTTCACAAAATCCATTTTCTTTTTCTTCTGAGCATCAATATGTTTGTAATTGTTAATTTTATATGTAAATTTGACAGAGCCAAGGGATGTCCAAAAAATTGGAGAGACATGTTTCTGTTTGGATCATAAGAGTTTTTCAAGCAAATTTGCATTTGAATAATACACTGACTAAAGAAAATAGACTGTTTTCTTCAAATATAAATGGACATACCTAATCCCTTGAGTGATCAAACAAACATAAAGAGAGAGGAGGACCAGAACTTTTTCCCTCTCTGTAAGCTGAGATATTACTTTCTTTAACCCTCAAACACTGATGCCTGGTTTGGAACACTTGGACACAGAATGGGATTTATTTCTGCCAACCTACTACTCTGCTATCATCTTAGCACTTCAGATTTGAACAAAATTATGTCCTCAGCTTCTCTGGGTCTCTAATTTTCAAATGACATTTTATGGCACCTATAAACCTCTATAACCTCATGGAATAATACTGATTACATGCCTGTATTTCTTTTTTCTTTTTTATTTATTTTTTGGTTTTTGGGCCACACCCGGCAGTGCTCAGGGGTTACTCCTGGCTGTCTGCTCAGAAATAGCTCCTGGCAGGCACGGGGGACCATATGGGACACCGGGATTCGAACCAACCACCTTTGGTCCTGCATCGGCTGCTTGCAAGGCAAACGCCGCTGTGCTATATCTCCAGGCCCACATGCCTGTATTTCTATCTATATCTACATCTATTGATATATGATATGACCACATTATATGATATAAATAATAAATTGAAATATACTATTATATATTAATCATGTTAAAATAATAATATATTAACATTTACCATATACCTTCTACTAGCTTATTTGTTTGAAGTATTAATAGAGTGTTTTTACAAGTAAATGTAATGAAAAACAAGTCCTTGATGTCCCCTGCGGGCTGATTTTCAGTGAATTTGGCCAATGAGAGTTATGACAAGTAAAAGGAAGTAAGAGGAAAGAAAATTGGCCATTCACTCATTCTCCCTGCTTTGATCAGCATATTTGTTCCATAGTCCTCAATCTATCAGTCTACTATCATTCTTCGTTCTTCTTAGTCAATCTTACTGAGGCTGTCTAATTTTATTAGTTTTGGGGGGGGGGCATTACCAATGCTTGTCTTCTCATATCCCTGCTCACAATTTTGAGGTCTTTTTTTTTTAACTCTTATCACGTGAAGACAGATGCACTAACGCAGAAAGTAAGCATTGTCTTATATGTGGCAGGCACAGGTTGGATCCCTGGCATTTCACATGATTCTTCATTCTTCTATGAGTAATTTCTGGGTGCATAGCTAGGAGTAGTGCTTGAATGCCACCAGGTGTGGCCAGAAAACGAACAACCAAAAAACTTCTCATGTGGATCATCTGAGACAAATTAAGAAAAATTTGGGACCTCTTTAACAAAGAAAAACAATGCTTCAGAAGTAAATGGTCACGTGAACAAAATGGCCATCTGTGATTTGTTGGCTTTGAATAAGAGGACATTATGAGCAAGGATGTCCAATTGTTCTCATCTTTGAAGTTAAGGGAAAGGTCTAGTAAAGCGGTCCGCAACCTGCGGCTCGCGAGCCACATGTGGCTCTTTATACACTTTTAATTTGGCTCTTCTGTGTGCTGGGTGGCAGCTCCAGGAGTCAGGACTCTGCTCCTAGCCTCTGTCAGTGCGCGCCCTGTGTGGCTCTCAAAATAAATTTCAATCATGGTTTTGGCAAGATTTGGCTCAGTTGAAAAAAATGTTGCCGACCACTGGAGTAGAACATAGTTCTAAATCAATCAAAATAATTAAATGATTTGTCAACCAACTTTTTCAGATTATTTAAGGGATCTGCTAATTGAGAAAAAAATTATTCTCTATGAGTTCACCCATAAGGAAATAATTTGTGTAAAATAAAAAAGGAGTTGAAAAAGATACAGTAAAATGTTCTAAATATATTTAGAGGAAAAAGATACAGACTCCTCCTGGACATTCTAACCATTTTGAATCACTAAACATAGGATCCCTGAGTTCAGACTAAAAGAGATGGGTGAAGGGAAAATAGAAAAGTAGGAAGGGTAGATCAAGGATCTTATTGCAGTAAAATATCAATTAATAATACATTATAATTGAGTTGATAAACAGTAGTAACAATAGATGCATATATGATGGCTGCAAATTTAGTAAAAAAATGACAATTAAGAATCTCTAAGAATCTCTTCACAAATTCTTAATTGTTAAGAAAAATATATGTTGCTCAAGTAAAATTTTGATCTAATGTACTAGAAATACACAATGGCTGAAATGTTTTGTAATGAAATAAATAAAGAGAAGTCTTCAAACACTTGGAATTCCAGAGCATTGTGCTTGAGAGTACATTCATAAAAGTTAAGACTATGTAAAGAATAAAATTACGAGAGGAGGTGAGACATTACCTAATCAAAGAATCAAAGTTACTATCTACAGTATAGAACAAAATACCAATTCATGTTTCTTTATAGTATTTGCTAAGATACAACATCCTTTTTGTAGTATTCTTGCCAAAGCTGAATAAATGAATTCTCTATTAACTTTGTTATTTCTATGCAAAGATCTTCCTCTCTTTCTTGTTGCTCAAGTAAAGTTTTGATCTAATGTACTAGAAATACACAATGGCTGAAATGTTTTGTAATGAAATAAATAAAGAGAAGTCTTCAAACACTTGGCATTCCAGAGCATTGTGCTTGAGAGTACATTCATAAAAGTTAAGACTATGTAAAGAATAAAACTACGAGAGGAGGTGAGACATTATAATAAAAGTAAACAGAAATGGAAGGCGAAGAATATTGTCAAAAGGCCACAATTCTTCAACTTGCTTGACTATTAATATCACAAATCTACTGAAATATATTTAATTTTATTTTTGGTTTTTTGGCTCATACCTAGTCATGCTCAAGACTGACTGCTGATTCTATACTCAGGAATGACTCCTGGTCAGTTCAACTGATCACAGGCGGTGCCAGGGATCAAACGCATATCAGCCATGTGCAAGAACATTTCTCTACCCTGTGGTATCTATCTGTTATCTATCATCCAACATCCATAATATTTTATTTTGTTTAGAATCTCAGTCATGCCTATTAAAACTTCTTTTCTGATTTTCTACTATTTCTTCCTTCTGTTGACATTTACCAGAATCTCACTCATTCTATCACAAATTTAACATACCAACATCTTTAAGCTTATTTAAACTTACTCACACTTTCATTTATCAGAATTCAAAAATTAATATTGTATTAATCATGGGTCTCAATTTTTGGAAATCTATTCTCATATTAGAATCTATACAAGTTGGAGGCCATAGTGATGGTGCAGGGGTAGGGTGTTCGCCTTACAATCAGCTGACCCAGGATGGACCGCAGTTCTATCCCTGGCATCCCAGATGGTCTCCCAAGCCAGGAGCGATTTCTGAGTGCATAGTGAGGAGTAAACCCTGAGCATCACTGGGTGTGGCCCAAAAACCAAAGCAAAAAATCATTTCATTATAACCTTACTATATCATTACTTTAAAAATGTCATTAATTAAAAATAATTTAGAAGTTTGAGAGATAGTATAGTATGTTAAAGAACTTACCTTGCATGTGGCCTATGTAGGTTCTATCATAACATCATAGGTAGTTCTCTGAGCATCACCAAGTGTGATCCCTGAGCATGGAATCGGGAATACAACAGATCCCCCTTTCCCAAAATAATTTAAAATATCTTAAGCTTTTTTGGGAAGTTGTAATCATACACAGTTCTCAGGGCTTACTCCTGATTTTACAGGTTGGCATTATACAAGCCTAGCACCTTACTCAGTGAACTATCTCTCCAGTCCCCTATTTTAAACTCCTTTTAAGATTAAAAGTCAAGAGAATTTTTAAAAAATTATTTAATTTTTTTTACAGAATATATTTATCCCATTTCATTTTACTTCAGCGTTTCATGATGTCAATGTACTAATTTTTTCAGTAATTTTCAACTAGATTAAATTAGACAAATTCACTCAAATAATAGGTAAGATATTTTCCTATCCCTTAGTACCATATTTTTATAGCATTTCTTTAATATGTGCATACATTTATCTAAAATTTTACTTGCTTAACAAGTTCATATTTATTCTGTATGGCGGACCTCAAGAAGTAGAAAAGCCAGAATTATATTTCAGACTATTTCCTAACTGTCAGTTTTGTACTCAAACAAACTAGTCATTGCTGTCCCTCAGATGGAAAACTGCCTCTCACATATAAGAACCTTCCTCTTGGAAGATTCTGTATCTTAAAAGGTTGTTTTGAAATGTTGATGTACCATATAAGTAAAAAAAATACTCCAGGCAGATTAAATGCATATATAAATTTATAATAGCTCACTGGCTCCAGTTGGCAGCTATAGCTTAAGGATAAGTGGCAAAAACACTTCCAAAGAAGTTTGGAGATTCTTTTTTTGTCTTTCTGCCAAGTCCTTCCCACTAAATCTCCCACACTAACGAATGCATAGGCCTGTTTGTATAAGTTTCTAGAGAATGGTCTTTATTGAGACTAGTAGGTGAAGTAGACTCTGGCAGGGTCTAGCTGAAGTCTTGACTTGAAATAGTTGTTGTGTGTTACATTTCCACTTTCCTTTGTATGTATTTTAACACAAGGAAGAATGGGAGTACTTCAGCTTTGTATTCATATACTGTAAGCTAAAAATGAACATTTCTTGGAGGAGTCTTTCCTAAAAGTTAAGGGACTTAAAGCAGCTCTTGATCAAAGTTACCTGGGTTCAATATGAAGGTCAATATTATGATACTGTTTTGTATATGCAAAGTCATCTTAGAGTGTTCAGGTTCCTTGAATACCACACAGAATTGTACTTGGGGCCTCTAAAGCTGTATGCCAGTAATATTTGGAGACCCATGTGGTGTCAGGGATCAAAAGTGTGTGAGACATATGAAGGTGCCATAACCACTGTAAGATCTCTCTTTAAATTAAATGTTCTGTAATTTATTTATTTATTCATTTTGGTTTTTGGGCCACACCCGGTGACACTCAGGGATTTCTCCTGACTGTGCACTCAGAAATTGCTCCTGGCTCAAGGGAATATATGGGACGACAGAGATGGAACCCAGGTTTTTCCTGGGTCAACTATGTGCAAGGAAAGAGCCCTACCACTGTGCTATCACTCCAGCCCCATGTTTTGTAATTTTGGTAATGCTCATTATAAAATAAGATAGCAACCTAGATTCATCAATGAATTAGCATGCAGAAGTGAAGTTATTGAAGCTGAGTCCTAAATTATAGTATCTCATGATATCTGAGAAGATAGTGTGAGAATTGATTGAAATGGTAGGACATCTAGTAGATACAGATAATTACTTGTTAAGAATCTCTGCATGTGTGGTCTCCAAAATATTGTAAGAGAAGTTGAAAAGAAAGGGAAAAAACAGTTTAGTTGAGGATCTTTTCTATACATACACCACCCTCCAATAAACTACACTTGATTATAATTTACTAGGTAAATGTATGTTCAATTTGCTAATGTTTTGCTTAGTCTTTTGTTTTGGTCTTGGTTTATCAAGATCTTGGCTTACAATTTTCTTTCATGTCAATGTCATAATAATAATTTTATATTAAATAAAATTATGCACATGCGATTGTATCATTTTTCAGTGAAAATGAACATCTGTAGCATCTGTACTGATACTACCTGTAGCTCATTCCAGTTTTGTCATTTACTGATATGTAACTTCAACCATAAACTATAGATTTCTGATATTAGAAACATCAGTACATGCAGTTTATCTTACCCTATAAAATTATAAATGTTAAATTCACATAATAAACTCACATAATAACAATGGTTACCTTTTATAATACAAGTGAGAACTGAATCAAATGATATTTGCAATGTATTCAACACACTGATTTCAGAGAACTACTAGAAACCCCAAAATAAACTCTTAATTACATAAATAACTGATCACCAATAAATAAAATAATGCCATACGATGGAGCAAAGAAAGGCTTCCTTTGGTTCTGGGGAAACTGTATTATCACATGTTCACATAAATAATATCACAACTAAATAATAAAAATAATATAAGCCACTATTTAGCACGATACGCAAAAATATTTAAGACTTGAAATCATGAAACTATAGAAGATAGCATAAAAGATACACACCACGTCCTCAATATCAGAGATAAATTTGGGTGCTCACTTTAATAGGTAAATAAAACAAAAGCAAAAATAAAGCAATGAGATTTTTTTTTAAATTTAGAGAACAAAAATTAAATTGCAATCAAGATAATTATACATCAATTTTTAGGCAGAAGAGACAAAGTAAAATCCAAAAAAGGAGAAGATCCCATAAATAGATATTTCTCAAAAAAGGCAATACATACCCTCAAACACATGCAAAAAATTCTACAATTAGTTATTTAGTAAAACCAATCATTATCACCTATATCCACAAAAATAGCAGATATCACTCATATGTGGAATATAAAAATAAAAACAAACTGGCAGTAAATAATACATTAACATAAAGACATACTATTCTGATTTCATAAAAATTGGTTTTAGATTTTTTCAATACTATTAAAATGTTTCTATGTTTTTTTAAATATTTGTTTTTCAAATTTATGAGATTTAAGAAATAGAGATTAAAATATATTCACATAATTCTGTCTTGAACTAGAAGCTTTTGATTTATAATCTTTGATATGAGAAGTTATATAGAAGTGTATCATGTTTTTCCCTCCCTCCAAACTTCCACCTTTCTTTTCATCCTTCCTTTTTCCATCCTCCCTTCCTAGTTCCATCTCTCCTCCATTCCTTTTCCTTCCTTCCTCCTTTCCTTTTACCCTCCCTCCTCTCCCTTCCTTTATCCCCTTCCTTCCTTCTCTTTCTTTTGATTTTTTCCTTCCTTTTTTTTTTTTTTGCTTTTCCCCTCTTTCTCCCTCCCTCCTATCATCTCTCCCTTTCTTCCTTCCTTCTGAGAGAAAGAAAGGAAATACATTTTCAAAGGAAAGCACAGGCTTAAAGAGCAAGCCTCTTTCTTTTTCCTTTCTATTCCACACCCAGTGGTGCTCTGGGGCTACTCCCAACTACATATTCAGAGAACATCCAATGCTAGGAGTTAAACCTGGATCTACTCTACTTAGATCATTGAACCAGCTCTCTTCCATCCTTTGTACTAATTTCACTCCAATTACGAGCTCATGAGTATCACATTAAAAAAGAAGTATAGCATCTAAATTATTATTACAAATGTGAGGGTGATGATGAGACTTCAGTGGGAGCATATAAAGGCTCTTTAATTTAGGTAAAGTAAATGAGATTTTAATTAAATTATAGAAGCTAAGGGTTCAAATATACTCTACATTTCAGAAATGCATACCTTAGGTAAACCTTCTGTAAATGACAGTACTTGCACTAGATTAGAAAGTTCATTTTGGACCATTTTAGATCAAAGGAAGTTCAAGTGAGTTCCTGATTAGGGAACTCATGGAGTGTTATTTTTGGTCCATAAACATCACTGCAAACAAGAGAAATATCACTGCAGACAAAAATATGTTAGAGCTCTGTCTGAAGTCAGTTATTATTCAGATAATTGCCTATATCTCTTTATTACTTTGTATGATAAAGTGGGTAAAGCATATTTGTGAGAAAATATATCTAACTTATAAAAAAATCAGGGGTCAATTGCAAAAGTCTTTGGACTTTCATCATTCCAATACAGTGATTCAGAACTGATTAAATAATTTTCTTCAGTCTCAAATATTGCTAAGAGAATAAAACACAGCTAATAAACTGTTAAGTTCTAATTCAATTTATGTAAAAATTGAAAAACAATAAACCTGTGTGCATAACAATGGTTGCCTTTTTTGAACAAAATGTTGAAAATCTGCCACAAAAGACTTTCTACTTACGTATTTGATTTAAAGTTTTCTATGTTTATAAATGCTTTTTAATTTAAAATTCCAATTAGTTTTAAACAGATCAGGTCCTTGTGGAGTTAATATTTTACAGAAACAAACAACCAAATTGCATTGGTTGTTCCTTTTGTGAATTAGTACCTCTGGCTTAATAAGATTATTTTCTTACTTTTCTACCATGAGAAGCACAAAATAGCAGAAGTAGCATATGTGAGGAGGCAATACGAGATCCTAATTGTAGATATCTTTGTTACCAGCCAGGAACATTTTTATAAGTATCAAGTAGATATTTAGGTAATTTTTGTGCCCTTGAATAAAATGAAATTATAGAGATTTCAATTTGTGAATAGTGTTGGGGTGGTTAAACTATATTAATTCTTTAAAGCAATTGTGTTCCTGAAGGTTAAAAAAGGTAAGTTTTTATCTATTGCATGATCCATTCAATTCACTGCCCTATTAGCTAATTTACTCATCTGAGTCAAACTGTCTTTGGTTTGTGACAAATTACCAAACTTTAGTACTTAAGCCTTTCCCAAATGACTTTGAAACTGCACTCACTTGAAAACTTCAGTATATATAATTCTATTTAAAAAGTTGCTTTTATGTTAGTATGCCAAATATACTTTTCATTATTTTCATCTAGTCCATTGGAATATATGTCTTTTAAGATAAACAACGTAATGAACAGCTATACCATTTGTCTTAGTGTGGCAAGATTTTCACAATAACAATAAATGACTCTTACAATTTTATTAAAATCTTTGCAAGACCAACAGAAGTAACTACCCTTTTCTGCCTCTGTTTTAAAGATCCAGCATGAAACCACTGCCATTTGCACTGTACACTAATGACAAGCTAGATGTTTGTATGAAAGCCAATGCATTCTTACACTGCTTTTTTGAGACAAGTAATAATCAGTCTGTCATCAATGTCATGCTGCAATCAGGCTTTGACAAGGTTTGCAAATAACTTGAAAGGAATAGCTCATCCCTGAACACTGCAGATCAAAACCAGACCTGAACAAAAACTAAAAGTCTGCTTCATGGTCTCTGGAACGTGCTGTGCTTAAGCAAAGGGAGCAGCAGAGGGAAGAACCAAGGCTTATTAAGACCCCAGTCTTTACATTTATTTTATTTATATTATCTTTTCTGTTATTGGTACTGGAAAAGTACTATCTATTCATCACCATAATATAGCAAATGCTGAGGGCCCAGCATTTGTTGTATTATTTGTGAAAAATATTAAAATGGAAAATTCACATCCATCCTCGATGTGGCTTATTTTCTTAACTTTTAGGCAATGATAAAATTCAGTACCAGAAGGATTGATTGAAAAGAATATGTACACAGGGTATTGTGCTACTTTTAATTTACTTCTCTCATCAATTCTTTACTCATCATTGTGTGTGTAATATAAATCATTTCTTCACTGCTGTTTATAACATTTGCAAATTATTACTATAGATAACTATTATTAACAGATTTATACTTTATGATCATTAGAAATACATTCAATTTATAGAATTCATTTTGAGAATATTTATATAAGTTAAACTTAAAAAAGTTGGAGAAAACTGTCCTTCCAAAAAACAAAAGATAATTTTTAGTAGTGTCATCTGGTCACAGGTCTGCTTCGAGCTTTAAAACATGTTGTACTTCAAGTGTGTATAAATAGCTGGACAACCACATGACATATGGACATTGCTTAGCATTCATGAGTTATGCCTAAAACATGAGCACAGATTTTAAATATAAATTGTTGATTTTATTTTTGTATAAGGGGAAGTTTTAGAAGATAGTTCTTTACAAAATCTCTAAAAATCAGGTACATTCAAGTCAGATAAAAGTACTTAAACTTAAGTGACAAGAGTAATGTAATGGAAAAAATAAAATCCTTTAAAGAGAAAAAACAAGTTCTAAAGATGAAGGAGGTACAAAATATATCAAGGTATTGGAACTTGAGCAATAAGACAGTGGATAAGGCATGTACCTTGTATTCATCCAATGTGAGTTCGGTCCTCAGCTCCCCATATGATTCCCTAATCCCAGCCAGGAGAAATCCCTATTCAAAGAACCCTGAGCACTGGGTATAGCCCCAAAGCCTATATATAGATCTCATTTCTTGTAATTACAATTATTTAGGGTGAAATTTAGAATATATATTTAATGGAAATGCTGAATTCCATATTATTGGCAAAATCACATGTTAGATATTTCAAACAAACCTGATGGATAAAAATAGATTCCTTTCACAAGGGTGAAGCACTGTGTGTAAGATGTTTACTTTGAATCTAGCCAATTAGATTTTATCCCCAGAATCCCATAAGATCTCCCTAGTTTTACCGGGAGTAATTCCTGAGTGCAGATCCAGGAACAACCCCAGAGGATTAGTGGTTATGTCTCCCCCAAAAAATCAAAATTTCTCTTTTTAGGGAATATATAGCTTGATTGATGAAACTTATGATATATAGCAGTAGCTTTGTAATTCATTTAATGTAAACTCTATAATCCAGAGAGAAACTACAGCTAGAGATACACTAGACACTGTAAAAGATATTTAATGTTTTGAAACACTTTTGAATATCTTTCAATTCCCATAATGTTTCCCCACTAATAGTGAACTACGGGACTGGGAAGACAGCTTTAAAACTTATAGGGCCAGAATAATGGCGCAAGCCGTAAGGCATCTATCTACCTTGCCAGTGCTAGCCTAAAACTGACTGCGGTTCAATCCCCAGGTTTCCCATATGGTCTCTCAGGCCAGGAGCGATTTCTAAGCACATAGCCAAGGACAACCCCTGAGCATCACTGGGTGTGGCTGAAAACAAACAAACAAACAAATAAACAAACAAAAGACTTGGAGTCTTGGAGTGGATGCCTGGTATGCATTGAACACCAAGTTCAATCCCTGGTACTGCCTGACAATCAAATACCACTAGATATCCATCCTTATACCATATAGCACTTCTAAACTGGTGACCCACAAACAAATATTTAAGAATAATTAAAGTTTTACTTTGTGATATAGGAAGTTAACAGTACATCTCTTAACTTGGTGTTTACCATGTGGGCTACATTTAACATAAGCTGTCATCTGTTACCTCTTGATTTTCATTAGAGTGCTGGTATTTTTTCACTTATTGTATTTGTGCTTTCAATAATTGGATCTCTTTGTGAAGCCTGTTCTGTTAGTCAGATTTATTCTATGACATAAGCATATACCCAAGCTTTGGCTTCATTACAACTATGTTCCTAAGATTGTATATATGCTTACTAAACTAGATGCAGTGCTGAATTTAGTTTGCTAAGATTTTGTGGACCTTTGTATCTATGTTCATAAGATATACTTGCATGTTATTTCCTTAGTAGTGATTTTTCTGTCTTGTTTTTGTACAAGGATAATATGGATCTCAAAGAAACAGGAAAATTACTTGTTACTTTTTGGAAGAGTTTGAAAAGGTGAAAAAATTGGTCCTCCTTAAAGTTCTGAAAGAGCTCACTAGTAAACCCTACTGGACATTGGTCTTAGTTTTGGGGTTTGTTGTCATGATTGCTGTTGAAGATTTAAGGCTACATCTGGTGGTTCTCATAGACTTAATATTGACTCTGTACTCAGGGATCATGTAATCAATACTGAAGCAGATTATGTTGATGCAAAATAAGTGGCCTACCCATTGTTCGATCACTCTAGCCCCTTGGCTTTAGTTTTGAGGAAGACATTTTATCACAACTTTGATTTCTTTGAAAATAGTATCCAGTCCAAGTGTGTTATGTCTTTCTTAAAACATTCTAATACATTATCAATTTCTTCTAGGTTTTCTAATTTCCTGACACAAAGTTGTTCATAGTAGTCTCAAATGATCATTTGTTTTTCTGTAGTGTATAACTTCTCCCCTTCATTTCTTATACAATTTATTAAGATTTTTCTTTTTGTGTAATTCATAAATCGAACTGAAGTTTTGGCAATGTTGTTTATTTTTTTTTAAATATTGGGTGTAGGCTAGAGATATAGTACAGAGGGTAGGGCCTTGCTTTATACTCAACTGACACACCAGCACCTAATATGGTTCCTTGGCATCTCTAGGAATGACCCATGAACACTGCTTTGGGTTGCCCAAAACAAAAATAAAAACAATCCAAAATGAAAACAACAGCAAATAACTCATAGATTCTTAATTATTTTGTACATTTGTAACTTTCAATTCTTAAATCTCAGCTTTCTTTTGCATTACTCCCCATATACACACTTTCTTACTTACTTTGAATTAATTGATTTTTTAATTTTTAAAATGTAAAGTTTATTTACATCTTATTTTATACCCTTATCCCCATCTCTTTCAATAGTTTTTACTTTATTCGATATGTTCTGGTTGTTCATTTCTTCATTCTCATTGTGGGGAATGTGCTCTATCCTTGGGAATGTCCCCTGTGCACTAGAGAAGAATGTGTTCTCAACATTCTAACTGTAGAGTCCACAACACTTTTTAAAAACTCAGCTCTAATTTATTGAATGTCAGTATGGCAATCAGATTTTTTAGTCTACTTTCACTGTATTGAACCTGTATTTATCATGACATTTTTTGTAAGCAAAAGAATGTTGAAAGCTTGGTATAGTTTTTGATCTATATTACTACTCTGTGACTTTTTATTGGCAATTTAAAGCCATTGATGTTAACTGGACTATTGAAATGAAGCATTTCATTGCCATTTTTCAATTGTTTATTTGTATTCTGTGGGGGGTGGCATAACAGGTGGTGCTTGGACTTGCTTTTTGGATCTTTGCTCAGGAAATTACTACAGATAGTGCTTCGGGGAATATGTAAATCCAGGGGTCAAGCTAAAGTCAGCCAATATGCAAGCCAAGCATCTTCACCTTCTTACTATTTCTCTGGATACTTTAAATCATCTTTTAAAATTGATGCTCAATGATTATAAAGTTTACATTTGCTTCCTTGCTACTACTCTGTTTTTTCTTGTATACCTAATGTTTATTTTTGCAGTGGGTAATTTTCATGTCCTCTTCAATCATCTTCTCAATATATTATGTCAATATTATAATGTAGCGGCCCTGAAATTCTCAGCCTGTAACACTTCTTAAGTTTAAAATAAGTAAATACATGTGCATTGTCTACGAGTGTGTTTTTCTCTTTTTACTTTTTCTGTTTTAAATATCTTACTATCTCCAAGTAAGAACTTTTTTTTTGCCTTTTAGAAGAGACCATTTAGTGTTCCTTGCAAAGTTGCATTAATAGCCATAAACTTCTAAATATGATGTCTGTCTATAAAATTGTGTTTCACTCCTTTGTATTTGAATCATAACCCCTGAGGATAGAATATTATTTTGGGAATTTTTTTATCTAACTTATTTTCTATGCTTATGTGGTCTTGGAATTTTCTTTTATATATTTTTTCATGAGTCTTCCAGGGCTTCCTTTATCAGCAATTTTCTTCCTTGATCTTGCTTTCCCCGAGATTCTAACTTCATCCTTGGCTCCATTATGATTATATAATTATAATGTATCTTGATATTGATCTAATTGGGTTAATATTTTTGGAACTCTTTTAGCTTCTTGTATAGGTTCATGAGTAGACTTTCAACCTGGGAAAATTTGACCAATTTACTTGACCAATTATTCTTCCACATTAACTTCTCCTTCCTCCAATACACCTATAATTCATAAGCTGTTTCTTATGAAACTGCTCCCACTGTTCTCTGAGATTTTTCTCTTTCTTTTAATTTTTTCTTCTTTTGATTTTTTTCTAATGGTTTCATGTGTCTTCTCCCCAAACCTACTGTCTCATGTCTTGGCTTCTGTCACTCTGTCATTGAGTTTATAAATCTGGTTTTGAGTTCACACACTGTGCCCTTCTTCAGTTCGGTGTCTTCTAATTGTAGTTTTCTTCTGATGTATCTCACATTCCCTAGGTACTCACCACTAGAGTTCCTTATGCCTTGTGATTTCTCCTAAAGACTCTTATCCTGTGCTATTCCTCTGTGGAACCAATTGTAAGATCGGGATCTAAAGCTGTATAATAGCTTATCTTTCTCCACTGCATTGGCTTACCTGGTCCACAAAGCCTTAAACAATTCAAATAGTATTGATAGAGCAATTCTTGAGTCTTTAGATTTGTAATATGATGCTCTATAGAATAAAATAAAAATTATTCAATGATAGTAATCATTTAAAATGGTTAACAAAACAAAATAATCATGAAAACACTTATATTTACATTATATGCATTAGTAATCAAAGAAGTAGAGCTGGAATACTACTACAGTAAGAGTGCTTATCTTAAACACAGCTGACTCACGTCTGACCTTGGCACCCAGGTGACCCTGAGTCCACCAACAGTGACACCTGAGAACATCACCAAGCCTGTGCACACAGGAGTGGCCAAACATAATGACAATAACAAAAGTATAGCCAAAGGAGAAAAAAGACAAAATACTTGTTGATGAGTCAATTTAAATTCACAGGTATACTATTCCTATGAGAAAAGTATTTTTAAATCATCCATTTTATGAATGAATTAAACTTTAATACATTATTTTTAATTATTAATCCTACATACAATCCATTTCAAGCAATGAAATTTTGCAGCGGATTTTGTTTTCATATAATAATAAGACTTTTTAACTTGCTAATATGAAATGTGTAAAACCTGTAAATAAATATTTTCTCTTTTTCCATTCCCTCTAATCATCTTTATTTTTCTTCTTATGTTGGCACTAAAAAATTCAGTTTACATGAAATCCTCACTAGTGAAACATCCATGTTATGGAAAAATTTGAATATGATTGAAATTAGGAAGACCTTTAAGAAATTTATATTTTAAAGCATTAAGTAAGAATATCTTTAATTTAAATATCTTTCATTTAAAGTAAATATACAAGTAGCCTCCTCCACCACTTGTTTTATTCGAATATCTTTTCTTTTTAAATCAGTTTTATTTATTTGTTCTATTTTAAAATATACATTTTTTCTCTATCCTTACCATTTTTGGGGCTCCTTGGTACAAAAAGCCTTGACTGGGATAAAAGCTCAGAACAACCAGACGACAGAGACTGTGTGTGCAGCCTGTCATTCTTACCCAGAATAGCAACAGCAACACAGTATGACACCATACGTTTTTGTATGGGCACAGTAAAAAAAGGGGAAACCATTGACACAAAAACAAGATCTTATCTTCTAGGGATAAGAACTCACTTTTTATAGGAGAAGGGTGCCTCCCATCCTGAACATGTGCCATGTGGATACTACCAGTCCCCAGGAGATTGGACAGTGTTAGTCCAATCCAAAACCCCAGATCTCCGACATAGAAATGATAGAGCTCCAGGCAACACCACCAAGAACTCAGCTCCATTGGGAGATTTATAACACTACTCTGGCACCAACTTGTGCCAGTTTTGATATGACAATGAGGAAAGAAAAACTTGACCTAAGACCAGGCTGTCCTATCACATCACCTAACACTAAATGGAAATCAGAAGAGATATCGTCCTTTGAACTGTGAAAAATAAGAGCACCAACATCAGAAAACTGACTTTGACAACTCTGACTGAACAGAACCTATCTTGGGACTAATAAGGAAAACCCTACCCTAGGCTGTAGTCCAGGACACATAAACAACAACAACAACAACAACAACAACAAGATGTCTTATTGCAGAGGTCCAACTTGGACAACAGAGACTGAGCAGAACCTTTGGATCCATTATAGGGACTGAACGAAAACAGGGAGCAAGTGTTACAGAAGACTGAACACCACAACAACGATGGATAGGAACCTCTAGATAGAACCTAGAGACTCTATCCTAGACCTTGACCTATAACCTGAGCAAATACCAAGATAGCTATCTACAGTGGCTTGATTTTCTCACACACAACCGAGAGGAAACTTTCCTGGCATCACCAAAAAGCCTTTGGGATAGGGTAATGAGTACATATGGAGCAAGGGGTTGATCCCATGATGGTATGCTTCGAGGATGGCGAAACCCTGAAACTCTTAGGCCACGGGAATTCCCTTCTTTCCCAATGCTTACTGTGCGTATGAAAAAAAAAAAAGTGGGGGGACACCAAACCCTACCACTCTAGCACCCATACTTTTTCTTGTTTTGTTTTGATTTGTTAGTTTTTGACTTTATTTTCCTTCTCCTTTTTCTTCCACTTTTTCTTTTTCACTCTGTGGTTATTATTTAGAGATTTGATTTTATTTTTATTTGCCGGGTCCATTTTTTTTTCTTTTTTCTTCCATTTTTCTTTTCTTTTTTTCTCTCTCTTCTTTTTTTGGTAGTTGTTACCAAATTTTTTTCTCCCCCTTTTCTTATCCTTTTTATCTCCAATGACGGTGGAATAGATGCCTAATCCACAACAAGCTTTAAAGTGGAGACCAGTTGCACTAACATTCTGAGGGGTAGAGGAGGGATATATGGGATGCATAAAAGGAACAGGGGTGGAGGGAGGACAGCACTGGTGGTAGGAATGCCCCTCATTCATTGTCACTATGTACCATAAATGAGACAGTGAAAGATTTTTAATGCACTTTGGTCACAATAGAAATAAAAGAAATAAAATAAAGTAAATATCATGCCTCTTAATTTTATTTCAAACAGCTGCACAAGTTTTTTTAAAAAGTTTAAAGGTTAACTAATTATTTTAAGTTACTCAAAGGTACTTGTGCACAAAATCAAAGAGTTCTGTGGCAATATACAAAGAGACCTCCTGATGAACTCACATTAATCTCCCAAATCATTTCTAAACAAATATTTACCGAGCTCCTGCTAAGAAGATGCTGTGCTGGTTGCTGGTGAATCAATGATGAACAAGAAGGTCAAATATTGACCTTCAAGGAAGCATATGCAATAAATGAAGAGACAAATGATGACCAAGAATAAAATATTTATTGCATCAAATGCACAAAAGAGAAAAATGATGCTATGATGAGTGAAATAGAAATATTCTTTAATTCATAAAAATATGAACTTTATAGACAGAACAAAAATATAGAAATTACAATGATAGAATTCCTTACTTATGCTATTGTAAATTAAAATGTTTTATTTTATATTTGTAAGGTAGTTCTGAGTGTAAATCAATTTTTCCAACATAGAAATTAATGTGGCAATACCTCTTAATATATTAAAACATATACCTTTTGACCCTTGTTTTAGAAAGAGGATATGGAATATAAGGCTGTTTTCATTTGTAAAAAATAGCATCATCTACAATGTTGCTCACTGAAAATGAGTTCTGAGCAAGCAGTAATGGAAAATGGCTAAATATCTGACAATAAAATACTGATGCAATAAATTTTGCCATAATTGAATGCATTGTAGCTTTCAAACAACACAGAAATAGTACAAAGTTGCTTGTTAGCTTACTTGAAAATATTGATCAGTCTGTAAGATAGTGGTAAGGGAAAAGACTCCTTTGCCTCATGTACTAAAAATAAGTTCTTAATAGTTTCTATATGCCTAAAATAATAGAAGTGTAATGGATAGAGATCTTTGTTTGGTTTTGGAACCATACTTTGTGGCACTCAAATGTATTTGTGCTCAGGGATCCTCTGGTGGGTGTTGGGATGCTATTTATGATTCAGAAGTCAAACTTTGCCGGCCATGTGCAAGGTGAGTGTACTACTATTGTACTATCTCATAGGCCAGGAGATTTTGTTTTCAAATGTACATAGGTGTTTTAGTTTTTATATTACTTTTGCTTTGTTTTGTTTTGGGGCCACACTCAGTGGCACTCAGGGTTTATTCCTGGCTCTGAATTCAGAAATCACACCTAGCATGCTCAGGAGACCATAAGGGATGCCCAGAATCAAACTCAAGTCAGCTGTGTGCAAGTCAAAAGCCCTGCCATTGTGCTATTGTTCAGGCCCTGAGCTTTTTATTACATTTTGATGAAGTCAATATATTATACTTTAAACCTATAAAATAATTTTATTTATAAAGATAAGAATTCCTCACAGTATTTAATATGGTTTTCTTAATACCAAGTTTATAACTCCAGGGTTTTACTTAGAGTATATTTAATTGATTGTGTCAGATTAAATTAAAAAACATGCATTAAAATAAATTATATTCAAAAAAATAAATGAATTATATTCAAAGCACTGTACTCTTATGATATAAAATGAAATATTCAGACCCTGACTTATGAGAATTCTGTGAGAAAACCAAAAATTTCTATAAAAGATAAATTTATAAAATTAAATTAGTATGTGTATGATGACTTTCCATATTTACTGTATTTTGAAAAATCTCTGAGTTATCCTAAATTTTGGATTTAAATGATAAGAGGCTGGAGTACAGCAGATAGGCCATTTGTCTTGCACAAAACCAACTCAGGTTTGATATTTGGCATCCTATGTGATTCACATGATACTTGCAGAGTAATCCCAAAATGTAGAGTCAGGTGTTACCCTGGAATACTGATGAGTGTAACTCAAAAATGAAAATAATAATAATTAAAATTCCTAGTATGGTATTTCAAAGTACTGTTTATCCTATGTAAATCTTTGGGCATATTTTTCAAATATTATTAACCTAAATATGATTTAAAAATTTACACCCGAAAGATATGTAAAGAGAATTCCAAAGAAACCTGCATTTCATATTTATGCAATTACTCATCATTATATTTATATAAAAGCTCTAACAACAGTTTAAAGATAGAAATGTATTGAGTCTCATCAAAATTAAACAGTTAACATTGTCAGTGTTGAAGTAATAGCACAGTGGGTAGGGTATCTGTCTTGCACCAAGCCAACCCAAGGTTCAATCCCTGACATTCCATATGGTCTCCCAAGCCTGCCAGGAGTAATTTCTGAAGTTCAGAGTCAAGAGTAACCCCTGAGCATCATGGGGTGTGGCAAAAAATTTAGGGGAAAAAGAAACAAGGAAAAAAAAACAGTTAACACGGTCAAAGTTGAATTAAATATTTAAAATAAGTTAATATTGGGTCAGAAAGATAATATAGTACGTAAAATTATGGTTTTGCACACAGCTAACCCACTTTCCATTTTTGACACCACATATGGTTCCCAGAGCCTTACCAGAAGTGATCCCTGAATATAAAGTCAGAAGTCAAAGTACTGCTGGGATTAGCCCCCTCTCTCACCAAAATAGAAAACAAAAACAAACCAACAAAAAGCTTAACATGGTCTATTTATTTTCCTATAGGTACCATTTTATTTTCTACTCAAATTTATTAAGTGTATTTTAAAGTGCAAACATTATTGTTGTGCCTTAGATGCATGCATGATAGAACTTAATGAAATATAGGTCATTCAAAGCAAAAAAAAAATGTAGACATATCTAAAGTTGCCAAAAAGAACTACATGCTTTGAAATCAAATATATCACTTATACCACTTCTATTCAGCATGGACTCAGAATTCGAATCTCTAAAATGAGGGTTTAAAAAAAAAAAAAAGATGTGCACTTGGATACAGGGCTTTGAAAGGGTATTTGCAAGTAAGAAACCCTAAAGCGTAAGCTTATTTGGCGTTCCAGAAATCTATTCTGCTTCTCTTAGCAAATTGAATTTTCCTTAAAAATTTTCATTCTCTGGCTTAATCTGAATATTTATTTAAGGAAGGAAGTGTAAGTATAAATAAAGACCTTGAAAATTAAAAAGAATTTTCCATATCACTGTTTAGATTACCCTCCCCCCTTTTTTAGGCTTTCTTCATTTGAGGAAAAAAAAATTAAATCTGCCATATCAGTTTCTGAACAGACCAGAAATTTCCATTCGTAGAACATAGCATCTTGCAATCCAATTTACATACTGTTACTTCAGCCCACATATGGAAATTCAACAATGATTTTTCTCATTCTTCACAAGGGATTTTCACAGTAGCAGTTCTGACAATTAACTATTCTACCATTGAGCATTTATTAGTATGAAAACACAAGGCTCTTTTCCCTCAAAGTGCCCTCTTTTCAGCCTTCGTTTAAGAAATATGTTTAAATGTTGCTGTAGTAATAAAACATCAGACACATCTAAGTTTTCTTTGCATTATGCTGAGGTGTGAAGAACCAGCTTCTACTAATTCTGGCACTCGGGTTATCTAATTCTCCAAACAGAAAGAGGGAAGGGAGGAGGTAGACGTTGGAGAAGCATCCCCTGGTTATTGTTGCTAGGGCAACTGCTACTTGGCATCTTCCAAACAGTCATCGTCTGTCACACTTGGGGTATAATTCACAGGCATGCAACACATATGAGTGGGTTAGGGAAAGAAGTGGGGGAGGGATGAGGATTCATGTAAACAAATGAGGGAATTTTAAATAGGCACATAAACAATAGCGCACGTCTAATATTTATTTATGAAGGGGAGAGAGGATAAGATGGGAGGAATATTGTTTTGAATATATCAGTATCACAGCTAAATAGTAGTGTTTTTCTTATTGTACAAATTAGTTAGCTCTATCCATTTCAATAATTGTCTCCCCATCTGCCTCCTTTTATAAGAATCTATTCTTTATCCAAATACTAGTCTTCCATAGTATAACCTCAAATTAAATATATGCACAAAATAGGATATCTTTTTTCTTTTCAAAAATTTTAAGAGAGAACAAGAATATTTTAAACGACTTTGTTGTTTAGCTGAATGTCTGACTTGCAAACCAGCCTAGTTTTATTGTAAGAGTAGATAATTTTACCCAAATAATCATTTACAAAATAAAGTAAGAAGCCTAAAATAATTGTGGCTAAATCTAAATTGATAGTTTTCTTAGATTTTCATTTCTTAGAGACAAAGTGTCATGTTAATCACTTCAACTACTATTTTTTCACATTATAGCAAGTTATTTTATGCATTTTGATGAAAAGTGATACTACTCTTCAAATCATACAGCACAAAATAAAGCCTTTACAATATCTGTCATGAAAGTCACATAATTCCCAAACAGTTTCAACCTCTTATTAGCATTTACTGGCATCTTCATTATAAAAATGTGAAGGGCATATTTCAATGCCTCACATTTACAAAATGGAAATAGTAACAAATGCATTTGGAGAAGCAAGTGGAAAGAACAATAATTTTAACCAAATTACACTCGATAAATGGGAGGAAATGTCCATTTAAAAGACTAAATTGGTAAGAATAAGAAATGGAAAAAAATAAATGCTGACAATGGATTTACCATAGCATTTTTATACCCTTAGACATAATTAGAAAATACTTTTATGAAAGTCAAATACATTTTTGTAAGCCAAATATGTACTTTTCTATAACCAGGAAAACAAACCTAGAGGAAGACCCCAAAGGAAATTAAATATATAATCATCTAATGACTAGGATTAACATAGTATGGTGGCTCATCCAAATCAGGAACATTTCAGTATTATTTTACATATTTTTAATAAAAATGCTCAAATTTTGTGAATCAATACCCTCACTGCTTAGAGCTCTAGGGAAAGGATAATCGCTTCATGGTAACCAAAATAAAAACAATGGTTTACTTTTGCTAAGCATTTATTATCTTCCAGACGCTATTGCAAAAATTTCACAGGGATTATCTTATTGAATGCCCATACTACAATTATGAGGTAGACAATGAGTTGAATTACACTTACTAGAAATATTATAAAAACATAAAAGCACATGGTATCTATATAATAGGCTTGTTACTTTAAAAAGAAATAGCAATAGCAGTATAGAATCACTGATTCTTTTTTCATTAGGATAATGTACTAGTGATTTAGTTAACTGCTCACTCTCCACATGTGTCTGTGATCTTTTATTTGAAGTTTCTCAGTGAGTTTTGGGGGAAGCTTCTCTATCTAACCCTCATTATTCCATGCAGATCCTCCTGATTATCATCCATTGTGTATGTCTGGTGCCCACCCAGCTCCTTTTGTACACTAGTATTTTCCCTGATCCCTAAGATTGGAGACTGAAGCAACTGAGAGTCTCATATTCATATCCTAGCTTACTTATCCTGGGAATTCTTTACTAAGATTTTTTTAATACTACCTTCTTCCACTTCCTGCCTTATTTCTTTTGTTTAAATACTTTAAATAGCAGACAATTTTAATTTATATTTTCTATGTTTTACATTTGGAGAGTTGGTTGCTGACAATAAGATCTTCTCCCTCCTCAATATCAAATACAAATCCAGACAAAGATACACACATAAAATACTATATCTCTTGATAATTTATATGGTTTTTTCCTATCATGTAGAATAAAACTGTTTAGCATAATAGAACCACTACTCTGCTATTAATGATAAAATTCTCATGGGAATAAATTCTGAGGGAACAATAACTGAGTCATTCTAATTTCTATAGCTATGTCCCATGTAAATACCTAGTGTTGCTCCTTATACACAGAAGATTTCAGTAAGTTATTGTAAATTAAATGGGACCATATGATGGGAAACTGGCTTTTTAATTTACATTAATGAGTAGAGTAATCAGGATAAACATGGCTGTGCTCTAACAAGTACACCCAAATCTCAGTGGTTTCCATAACAAAAGTTTATGATTCATTCACAATGTCCATGCCTGGAGATTAGCATGAAATTGTGTTCATGATAGTCATTCATTTTCTAAGTTGATGCCATCATCTCTATACTTGGCACAAGGGGGGCTGACTCAGGGAAAGGAGACTATGATGAAAAGACAACTTTAAATATCTGACTATTTAAAAAAAGAAAGAAAGAAATTGCAGTGAAAGGACACTAGATATTACATACATTTAATATGGTAATATATATTTTGAAAAAGCATGAAAGTGTATACTAAAACATGTGAAACAATGTGAACTAAAATGTCAAAACTATAAATCAAGAATTAGTTGCTGGAGAGAGAACACAGCGGTAAGGCATTTGCCTTGCATGCAGCCAACCTGGGACAATCCCGGTTGAATTCCTGGCATTCCATATGGTTCCCTGTCTTTGCCAGGAGCGATTTCTGAGCACAGAACCGGTGTAACCCCTTAGCATCGCCTGGTGTGGCCAAAAAACCAACCACCTAATAAATATATAAACTGAAAGTGAAAAAAAAAGTCTAACTAAAAAATATCAGTATCATCCCCTCTGATAAATTAGTAGATATATTAAAACAATACGCCCAACCAAAATTCTTAAATTATAGAAAAGAACAACCTTTCTATTGACCAAAAATTAAAAAATGCACTGTAAATCTGTAAACAATTAACTAAGAGTAAGTATGTTTCATGCTATTAAAACACTTATCCTCAAGAAAACAACATTAAATTAAAGAAATTTGGTTATTTTATTCTAGAATAAAATTTGTGTGGTTGACAGTGGGAAGAGAAAAGACAAAGATAAAAGAAGGGTATAAAATATATATCAATGGCAAGAAGGATATCATTTTCACAGAGGAGAGCTATAGATGAGAGAAGACTAAAAGACAAGTGATCCCAGCCACACAGTAGCAAGAAACTAAAGCAGAGAGGTAGTGGAATCCTCTTTTTGACTCAGAGGAGTCATTTTAACATCCAGGTATGTGCACTTAAAAAAGAACATTATTGCTCCATGGCCAAGCATTTCAGTCAATGAGCTACACTGCAACACATAAACACCACCATACTGTAAAAAATAGCAATGCAGTATCTCATCATGCCATCTCTTAATGCCATGCTTGGGAACAAATTGGTGCTTCCCAAATAAGTTTGGAAAAATATTATTTTGAAAACTATGCAAAATTTAGCTTAAACACAATAAATAACCCTTCCTTACCTAAATGTTTTTCTATTTTAATTTTACTTTTTTCATAATAATAAGCTTTTTGATATCTTGAAGAAACATTGACAAATAATTACTTAAATTAAATTAAAATTACTTAAAATTAAATTTTCTGTGATAGCCACAACAGTCAACAGTTTTGTTCAGTTATCTTTTATTTCTTTGTCCGTATATATGTTTGTTAAAGATACATAGAAAGTGAACACATGTAAATATGCTTATAGTATTTTTTCTCTAAATAAATCAAAATATATTTAATATATATTGGAAAACAACTGCTTACTCTCATGTGAAATGATTATTGGATTAAAATACTATATGCAATGCAAGATAATTTGCTAAGTGATTGCATTATTGGAGTGATAGGATTATCTTTTTTTAGAATTATCATAAAGGTCATATGATCTGTTATATGAAATGATGCCCAATTTACTTTGGTTTCTTCCCAGTACATTCAGTCTTTTAAATAAAAGCAGAAATAAATCCAGTATATTTTCTGTTATTTGATTCTAATTCTATGACTAAAGTTAGATAATTCTTACTCATATCTGAATCAGAAAAATACCTCTCTGAATCATAACATATTAGATCTAATAGCCTTATTTATATGCAATATTACAGAGAAAGTCTACCACCCAAACTATATTATTTTACTTCAACTATTTTAAAACCAATAATGTAAATTTTCTAGAATGAATTTGTTATCAAATATCTCCAGGTTCAACCATTCTTTCTATGCCTATTATTATTATTATTATTATTATTATTATTATCAATTACCTCTATTTTTAAGATGTAATGACCTTACAGAATTCTAGTCATGAGCCATTTAACTATTGTACAACAAATATTCATTGAGCAATTACCATCTTCCAACTATTAAATTAGCTTAAGTGGTTAAATAAAATAGGTGATATTTACTTTCTGAAGTTTTGAGTCAGTGATCCTGCTGAATCTGTGGAAATAATAACTTGGTATCAATCTTAACTAATAACTACATTTATAATAAGGATGGTGTCAGATGAAATGTTCTCTGAACATTATAACTTCCAAATCTGAACTCGTTGATATTTTGTCATCTGTATTTTAACATTGTAAAATGTTTTCATAATAATTATCATTTATATATTATGTATTTTAAAATATATACTAGCCATAAATTAGATACATATGATTTTGATGATCTGAAAAATTGTGTGAATGAAGCAAAGGCAGAAAATTAAAGTCATTGGAAAAATTATCAAATGCCACTGTTTCAATGCTAAGTTGCAAAAGGGAGCATATGTGTAAGCAGTACTTAATAAGACAACAATGAAAACCAAGAATATATAAAGAGAAAAGCATTTTGTTTTTCCTTAAGGCAGCATTACACAGTGGACAGGGTACTGAAATAAAAATTATAAAACTAAATACAATCCAGATGGTGTAAGTCTACATCACTTAATTTTCCTTGAGGCTTGAAATCCTGATCAGAAATTTTAAGTGGTAATTTCCATTATGCTCTGGTTATCATTATAATTATTCATTCACTTGATGATATTTTTGAAACTGATAATTTTGAAATATGTTTAAAAATGAATGCTTTAATATGTAGGTATTTGTTTCTTTTTACAAAGGAAATAGATAATCTATGGGTGAATCAATATAAAATTAAAAATATTGATAATCTCACAACAGATAGTCATGAAATGGTACAACCATGTAGAGATAGAACAAAGCTGTGACTCAGATGATGAAATACTTATTTACTTTTTAGAGACTACTCCCACACATCAAGACAGAAAGAAGCAGAGACAAATTTTAGTAAGTACAATATGAACAACCAAACAGAAATCAGCAAATTTTGCATCCCTTTAATTTACTGAAATACTCATTATATTAGGGAATTGAAATATATATTTTACTAATAGACTAGAATAGAAATATATATTATATTAGGGAATAAAAATATATTAGGGAAAAGAAATATGGAAAAAGAAGCCTGGAGATGAGATCTTTCCTTATTATTTTAAAATATACTAAGGTGTATTTGCAATCAATGTTTAGAACCAATTGCTTTCAGAATCTGACTAGAAAAAAAGAAAACCACAAAGCTTTATTGAATATAAGTTCAAAATGTTTAAATTAAATAATATGTATGCTTTTATTTTATTTTAAACACAAGTATTCCTCAGGGATCAAATATGCCAATGTATACTTTACATTTCTTCTGATCCACCCAAAAAGACTTTTTTTAATAATCTAACAAAATTATAAATTACATAAAAAGTTAATATATAAATGACCTAAAATAATCATGACAGATGCAAATTTGAAGGATTTCTATTATCTGACTTTAAGACTTACAATAATTGAATTTATCATGGCATCTTTGATAAGAATAATCATGCTGATTAAATAAAACTGAATATGAGAAATAATCCCAACATATCCATTTACATTTTTTTCTTTTTGGTTTTTGGATCATACCTATCTGTGCTCAGAGGCTAGGGAGTTAATCTGACTTTGCATTCAAATATAATATATATAATAATATAATTGGAGAATTATATGTCATGCCAGGGATTGAACCTGCATTGACTGTGTTCAGGCATGCACTCTGCCTATTGTACTATATCTCTATTCCTTTTACAAATACATTAAATAAAATTTAATGAGAATAAAAAGTTTTCCCACCAAATTATGTTAAAACAAGTATAAATAATGTACGACAAGATCTAAACCTTAATCTCTGTACAACTGCCACACCTTTACTTCTGACAAAATAGTTAATTTGAGAAAGAATTATACTAATTGTAAATCATAGCAGTTACAGAAAAAAAAATAAGAGTAGCATTGACAGAAAAAAGTTTTTCTGCAAATTTGTCTACAAGTTCTCTGAGTTCCTCAGACCACACAAAGAAAAGAAAAAGTAAGAAATGTATATTCTATAAAAATTTTAAAAGCCTATCAGCCAAAGCATCTGTTACAAAATGAAAAGGCAAGTCACTACCTGAAAAAATATTTTTAGAAACAATAATTTAAAAACTCTTTTATGTTGAGTTCAAGACATAACTGCCTCACTATGTAAGGTAATATACATTTATATTAATAAATATGTTCATATTTTATATACATATATACTTAGATTTTATAAATATATAGAGAGAAAAAGATATTTATATATGACAAATAAACTCATGATATAGTCCTTTGGATTATAAGTTATTAAGGCAATGCAAATTTAAAACACAATGAGATACTTTACACAAACTAGAATGGCTACAATTAAAATGTTTGTCAGCTTAAAGTATCAGCTTTTGGGAGCATAAAATTCTCATAACCCTCTGGTAGAAGCCCATTTCTTTCTTATAAAGGTAAAAACATGTATGTCCTTTGCTTTTCCAAATGGAAATTTTCCCGCCTTTTTTTTGGGGGGGTGGTTTTTGGGCCACACCCAAAAGCACTCATGGGTTATTCCTGGCTCTGCACTCAAAAGTCATTTCTGGCAGGCTCAGAGGACCATAAGGGATGCCAGGGTTTGAACCCAGGTCTGTCCTGGGTTAGCAGCATGCAAGGCCAATGCTCTACTAACTGTACTTTCACTCTGGCCCCTACAATTATAATTTTTAGTATTTAACCTCCTCATATGAAAACAAACTTCAAACCAATGCAGATGTTCATCAACACTAAAATGAATAAGTAAATAATATATGCAAATATATCATATTTTATAACAGAAATATAACTTTATAACAGAAATCAGACAATAATGACCATTGAGAGATTGATTGAGGATGAAAAGAAAAAATTTTGAGCATATAGTCACTTACTGATGAATTTATGTGCATATAAATGTATGTATTCGTTATATACTCTACACTTATTATATTATCTATAATACAATTATTTTATAATTTTCTTACTATACTATTGTTTTTCACTGTATAAAAACTATATAGTACTTATATTAAATAAAGGAACTGGAAAGATAATATAGGAGGTAAGGTTCTGACACGGGATTCTGTTTACCTTATTTCATCCCTGTTATCATATCTAGGCCCCTAAGCACCACCACGATTGTTCTTGGACATAAAACTTGCGTGTCCTTAGCACCACAAGAATTTTTCCCACACACCCCTATATAATTATAAATAGATTTCAATTCCCAGAAGCTACTAAGAGACAAAATTTGAGGAAAAATTTTGTTTAGTGACCATACAAATTGATTTGTCTATTTCTTTTTCCTTTTAAAAATGATTTTCTTGGGGCCGGAGCAGTGGTACAGGGCATAAGGTGTTTGCCTTGCATGTGTTAGCCTAGGATGTACTGCGGCTGGATTCTCCTGCTTCCCATATGGCCCCCCAAGCCAGGAGCAATTTCTGAGTGCATATCCAGGAGTAACCCTAGCCCCTGAGCGTTACCGGGTGTGGCCCAAAACCCAAAAAATACATATATTTTCTTCTTAGTAGATTAATATTAGGTGAGCAAACACATTTGGGGTGAGCACATCCAACAAGATTCAGGGGGTTCACTCTCAGGAATTACTCCTAATGGTGCTTAGGGTACCATATGCAATGCTAGAGATAGAAGTGAGATTGGACTCAAGACAAGAGCCTTAAACACTGAACTATCTCTCTGGCTTGAGCACACATTTTTAAGTGACCACCACCTTTAGTTTCCTAAGTTTGGTATGTCATGGCAAATATTAAACCAGTTGATTAAATTGCAAAATGTTTGAATTGAATTTTCTCTTTCCCTTATTATTTGTAAGAGGACTGGCAAAATTAATACAGATGGAAAAAGTCAGCAGTTAGAAAAATTTCCATTACTGATAAGGAGAGAGATTATTTTTTATCATTTGGGAAATTCTTTACCCTCAGCAAATAACTAAAGTCTTATGTTCTTCAAGTTGAATCTTTTCCAGCTCTCTGTGTTTGACAGAAATGTAAAACCAGACAGATTTAAAAGTTGTGTTTTGTTTCACTATATCACATAGAACATGTTTTCTGGCAATTTAAGCATTATGGAACATCTTGGTAAAAATGCATATGTTAAAAGCTAAGTTCAGAGATCTTATTTTATTGTTTATTTATTTAGGTTTGGGGTCACGTATGGAGGTTCTTAGGGCTTATTCCTATGTCTGTTCTCAGAAATCACTGCTGGCATAATTCAGGGGATCATATAGGTTGACAGTGATTGATCCCAGATCATTTGTGTGCAAGATAAGAGCCCTATCTCTTTTGCTAATTCTGCAGTTTATATATTCTATTTTAGTAAGTTTATGCAATCTGCATCTTAAAATATTATAAAAAGTCAGGTTGTAAAAGTAAATTCACAGAAACTCTGTTAAATCGATAGAAAAAATCTACAGGATAGAAGTATAGACCATACCCATCCAACCTATATGTTGAATTGTAATATGAAGCTTTAGTGTGTTCAATTTTTTTTTAATTTTGGTTTTTGGGTCACACCTAGGGGCATTCAGGCATTACTTTTGGATCTGAGCTCAGAAATCGTTACTGGTAGGCATGGAGGAATCATATGAGATACAGGAATTCTAACCACAGTTCATCCTGGGTTGGCTGCTTGCAAGTCCAACACCCTACCCCTGTGCTATCTTTCTAGCCCCTAGTGTATTCAATTCTATACCAATGTAGTGGACTATAAAGGTGACACTTAGGGAGGTAATTAGATAATGACCATAGTCTTCATTGTGTTACTAGTACCCTTAGAAACAGGATCTCAGAGATTCTTAGTGGGACTCATGACCTCACCAGATACTGACATCCTTTCTTCCTCCCAATATCCAGAACAGTAAGAAAAAAAAAGATTTGTCTTACTTATGGTTTTATACTTTTTATACTAGAGCAATACAAGTAGGCTGACAGGATTTTTTTCAAAAATAAAACAATAGTTTTCTTTTTTCAACATTTATTTCTCCCTTCCAGCTGTGCTAAAGGCTTACTCCTGGATTTGTCTTCAGAGATCACTCAGTGGAGCTCTGTGGACCAGATGGAGTGCTGGGGATTGGACTTGAGTCAGTTTGTGTACAAGGCAAGCACTCTACCTGCTGTAATATCTTTGGCCCCTTCTGTTCTATTTCCCGGTTGTCTCTGCTTCAAGATCCAGAACCAGAAAAAGGCTCTTTATTTATCATACTCCTCACTTAACAAGGAGAGGTAAAATTCTAAGAGAACAGGGCCAGAGTGATAGCATGGAGGTAAAGCATTTGCCTTGCATGCTGAAGATGAATGGTTCGAATCCCGGCATCCCATATGGTCCCTTAAGCCTGCTAGGAGCGATTTCTGAGCGTAGAGCCAGAAGTAAACCCTAAGAGCTGCCAGGTATGACCCACCCCCCCCAGAAAAACAAAACAAACAACAAACAAACAAAAAATTCTAAGAGAACTTTGCTAAGAATTGTGAAGTAATTAAGTAAAATATATAAAATGGAAAGTCAGAAAAGACTCACCCTAACAAAACAGTTTTCTGATCCAAACGTTAAATTGAAGCCAGAAGCTGAGTTAATTAATCAACATTCTGATGGAAGTTTTGCTCACTTCCTGCATTACATTTTACTGATTGGTGATGCATTTGAATTTGGAAATAAACAATAATTTTTAAGACTACACTGAAGTTCCTTTAGAGAGGATAAAGTCTATAACATATTTTAATCAAATAATCTCATTTTTATTGTTGCTTTTAGATTTATTTTTGTTTTGTTTTGGGGCCACAATTGGTAATGCTCAGGGGTTACTCCTGGCTATGCACTTAGAAATCTCTCCTGGCTCAGGGGGCCATATGGGAGAGGTAAAATTCTAAGAGAACAGGGCCGGAGTGATTGCATGGAGGTAAGGCATTTGCCTTGCATGCTGAAGGTGGATAGTTCGAATCTCGGTATTGAACTCAGGTCAGTCCTGGGTCAGCTGCATGCAAAGCAAACATCCTATTACTAACATTCCAGCCCCTTGCTTTTTAGATTTTTTTGTTTTTGTTTGTTTGTTTGTTTGTTTGGGGGTCACACCAGACCGCACTCAGGGTTTACTCCTGGCTCTACACTCAGAAATCGCTCCTGGCAGGCTTGGGGGATCATATGGGATGCTAGGATTCAAACCACCGTCCTTCTGTATGCAAGGCAAATACCCTACTTCAATGCTATCTCTCCTGCCCCACTTTTTAGAATTTTATACTTACATTTTTTTCTAATACTAAAAGTAGGTGATTGGAAAGGAACAGAGTTTAAGAGATAAATTTGGGTAAGAAACACAGGGAAAATAATTATATTCTGAGGATTTCAAAAGTCCTGGCATTCCCAATGTACCCCTAACATGGCTAGTGATCCTGTTTTCTTACACAGGAACTCTGTGTAGAGTTAAGCATGCCTACATGGGAGTTCCTAGTCACCAGAGCTGATGTCTGAATTTTCTAATATTATTGGCTTGTCTTCTTTTGGACAGTAACATAGTTGGTCAATCTGTGGCATGACTATGTCACTTATCTACATGTCTTGTTCTCACTTGGCATTATTTTCTAGTTCACTCTTACATGTGCCTCAAAATGCTGTGATATAGATTAATATGTGCTCATGAACACCTTTTTATCTAAAAATTAATTCTTTAGTTGAACATATTAAATTAGAACTCTGGATGACAGGGGACTATTATGGAGAAACATGAGAATCTGGGTCTTTAATAGAGATCCTAAGTTGAAAAGGAATGAAGAACTGGATATGGAGGACTGTTTTGTCTGACCCTGGAAATTTCTGTTCTCTAAACACATATTAAATCATTTTATTTCCTAATGACATGAATGCCAGAAGTTTTGGATCTCAATTAAATTGAAGACATCTTGTTACCCACACACTCCTTCGGTTTTGCTTCTTATCCTGAGTGAACCTTCCTTTTCTCATTCTCAGTTTAAATCATTGATTATTTTTATTTCTCTAAGTTCTATTTATCTCATTCTTCCATTTGCACATTATCAAATTCTGCTTTATGCTTTTGATTTATAATGGTAGTGTAGGTTTAGCACTATTTCTTATTTCTAGGAACATGTTCTTATTTTTCTTGGAAATGAATGTCACTTGACCTATGATTTCAATAGCTACCATCCTCCTGCTAATAGACTCATGACTAACAAATTTATTTGAGTGACTAAAATTATTTTCTGACAAAATTATTTGAAACACTTTACATCAGAAGCATATGGTTTCTTTTTTAAGTTTCTTACATTCTGCCATCTGGTTTCTATTCTTACTTTATCTCCAACTACATTCTCACTTGGACCTCTTTGCTACATTAGAAACTAAAGACAGCTTGGTTAAAATCCATGTAAACTTTTAGAAAATTCCTCTCCTTCAGTGTTTGCCTAAACCAAATCACAGGAACATACTAAAAAAAAGTAATACTAGTAAGATGGTACAACTTAGAAATATGCCTCCATTCAGTTGAAGTTAATAATTTTTATAGAGATTTTACCATATGCCAGATACTCTACTTAAATTCTAAGAAAATAAATATGGGGTTTAATATGGATTGTTGAGTGCTTGAATGATTCATGAATGCTTGAAGCTGATATATGAAATCCTAATTTAACTGGATGTCTAAAGCCCTAGTTTCAAGGGCCTAATAGAAACGTATTTGACAAAAATCTTAGTCAATAGAAACTAAACTCATTAACCTCACTTTCATTGTCATGGAAAGCAATCTTTGGTTTTAGTCATATATTTGTCTTCTTATTGCTATATATACATTACAAGCAACAATTTTCTGATGAATATGGTGTCAATACCCTTCACAGAATGCATTTTGTTTAAGTCTGCATTATATGTCTACACAGATGTGGATGGAGATATAGTACAACATAAAGGCAATTGCCTTGTATGTTGCTGATTCAGGTTCAATCCTCAGCAAATTATATGGTCCCTTGAGCAGCAGTAGGAGTGATACTTACACAGAGTCTCAGAGTCAGGAGTAATCCCTGAGCACAGCTGGGTTGCTCTCCAAACACACGCGCGCACACACACACACACACACACACACACACACACACACACACGTGTAAAAACTATACTTCTCGGGGCCTGAGTGATAGCGCAGCGATAGGGCATTTGCCTTGCATGTGGCTGATCCAGGACAGACCTTGGTTTGATCCCTGGCGTCCCATAAGGTTCCCCAAGCCAGGAGCTATTTCTGAGAGAATAGCTAAGAGTAACTCCTGAGTGTCACTGGGTGTGGCCCAAAAACAAATACTAAAACAAAACCAGAAAATACTATACTTCTTGAACTTCAAATAAGATATTGACATGTTATATTATTAACAATCATTATAAATATTACAAACTTTCCAAGAATAACTAAAAAATATATTTAATAAAAGATTATATATTCAATTAAAAGCATTGGTTCAATAGTTATACCTAAAATAAATAACTACATTCAAAATCACAAAAGTATTTCATTTGGGAATGGAATACTTAACAAAATTATTTCATGTTACATCACCATTAAGATAAAAGAAATCAAATAACATTTCAAGTAAAACAGGACCCCCCAAAATAAGTGAACATTTCCTAACAAATGAAAAATAACAAAATTCTCTTATTTTGATTGGAAAGTTTACTGAAATTTTAAAATATATAACAAACACAAATAGCTAATGAAAAACATTACATATTTTATTATAATTTTTATTTTAATCATAATGGCTTACATATCATTGACAATAATATTTTAGGTACATATTAACATAAAATCAGGGGAATTCCCATCACCAAATTGTCCTCCATTCCTACTTCCCATATCCTCTTCCCTCACCCCCGGGGCTGCTAGAATAAGTGATCCCCTCTGTGCCTAACTTGCTACTTAGTGGTCTTACACCTGTTTGGTCTTGGTATCTCTCTTATTCCCCCCCCCCAAAATTGGGAGGCGGGACTAGATAATTCAAGTTATGTGGTTTTGTTTGAAGAAGAGAAAAGTAATAACCTGGAGAGAAAAAAAAAAGGATGGAAATGGGCGGAGTCCTTCTAGAGGCTTTCATCTTTGGTTTGAGAGACGAAGGGGAAAATGAAGGTGAAACACCACAGTAGTACATAAAGAACCGTCAAATAAAATATCCAGTGAGCATTCCAAAAAAAGGGGGGTATGCACCATATAAAGGCCATGGTATTGAGATAAAAAAAATGTGGCAGAGCACATAAGAAAAGAAAAGAAGAAAATAAATATAAATGGAGACATCTACTTCAATAGCCAAACCACAGCAATAAAATCAACAAAAAATCCAGATAAGTAAATAATAATAATAATAATAATAATAATAATAATAAAATTGTTTTGTGTTTTTTTCTTTTCTGCAGATGCACAGTAAATATTGGGATAACTCGAAAAGGAATTTCCTTTGCCAGAGATACAGGGTTTCACCACCTTTGAAGTATATTGTCATGGGGTTTAACTATTAACTCCTTTTAAGTTCATTTACTCTCCCCTTGGTGTTTTTCTGGTGTATGGAAGACTTCTGCTCCATCCTGGGTGATAAAATCAGACCTCTGTATCTAGAAGTCTCTTGCAGTCAAGGAGTTGAACTTATAATTATGTCTTTGTGGTTCTAGAAGTTCTGTTCCCTCAGTGTCGTTTTAATCCATCTTCTGTGGTTGGTGGTACTGGTCTTTGCACTGATCCTAGGAAGGGGCCTGGGATAGCCTCTTTCGTTATGTTTCCAGAAGTCCCCTTCCATTGCAATAGTCTCAGACAGACCTCTGGAACTAGGGATCATAGTTGTTATGCAGGTCGTAGCTCATGCCCTAGACTAGGGTTTTTTTTTATTGGTCCTAGGATACATACAGTCTGGCCATGGTTCTGTCAGCCAGTCATCTGTAAATTTTATATTAAAGAAAAACACAGTTATAATTTCTGGCCTTAGTAGCAATATACATTACTATTCTACAGATCATGGTCAAAGTAATAAAACATTAGATTAGAGAAATACATTTTCAATTATTGTTAATGCATAATTATATGTGAGAAAGAAAGCTTTTCATATTTATAGTAGTTATAACTAGTAAGTAAGGCTAGAACTTTTGGAGGACTCTAGTACAAGGCATAAAATAATAAATCAAAGCATAGTAGGTAGCAAGAAATATTTTAGTTCTTTTTAATTAAATAATTAAAAACAAGCAATATAAATGTTATAATGATAATAAACAAAAAACATAATCAGAAAAATTACAAAAATGTAATGCCAAGTTTTTAAATAATTTACAAGTAATTCAGTAAACATAGAATGTAGTAATCAATAATATAAAATGAATAATAAAGTAAAGCAATGATTACAGTATGAGATCAATTAATTAAGATATAGATAACATATCATTCAGGTTTAATTAACACTCTCTCACCTTTGGTAAATGTAATTGAAAGTATCCACAATATAGAATATGGTGTCCTAACTTCATTAATACGATATGACTTACATTTTTACAGTGAAAATTACAGACCTTCACTATTCTGCTATAAGTACTGCAATTCCACTCATCAGGTGAAAATATAGATACTATTTTAAAAAGCACATCTATTTAATTGTTTTCATAGATCCAGACCTGAAATAAGTATTTAAAATACTTATATAATTTGTACAAAAATCTTAGGAAGGTCGAAACTAATTTCCTATAATCATAAAACTAGTAAGTAAAAGAGAAAATAAGTCAGGTTTATTTTTCATTCAAAGACTTTAACTAGCATATGACACATCCTAGAATTAGTAATGTCTAATGTCTGTACAATATTATGTAGTCATTTTTACATTTTTACATTGTGGAATAATTACATTGTGGAATACTTTGCACTATAAAGTTCTTAGAAATATAACTTCAATTGTATATACACACTAATATTAAAATATTTACATTTTCACTAGCTTGAAAATGACTTTCTCCATTGCTAATCTTTATGTTACCACAGCTTATGCTATTGATATGCATGGCACCCCTTAGATAACAGTAGTGGAAACCACAGTGTCAATAAAGAAGAGAGTGAGAAAAAGAGAGACAGAGAAAGATACAGAGAGAGAGTAAAATGCCTGTCCAGATGCAGGAGGGGGAGGGTAGGTGGGAAGAGGACATGGGGAGGGGCAAGAGGGAAACAGGGCATTGGATCACAGTAAATGTGCACTGGTGAAGATTTTTGTACATTGTATGACAGTAACTCAATCATGAATAAATGTATCCGGGGGGGGGGGGGAAAGTATAATATAAACAACCTTGTAACCATAGTGTTTGAATAAAAAAAAAAAAAGCTAAAGAAATCTTAGGAGCCAACACAGGTCTCAGTTGTATTCACTTAGTACCTAAGGGACATTGGTTCCATCCCTAGCTCCACCACCAGAACTCAATAGGAATCTCAGAGTGTAGCCCTGGTGTACTGTGACCATCCCTAGGCTGGCTTGGCTGTCCCTTAACCTATAGCGGCCCTCAGTACAACATTTTGTGGACTGCGGCAGGTCTTCAAATAGCGCAGTATTCATGATTATTTGCTTATCGAATAATCGCAATAAAAATCCCATTAGTGGGCCCAGAGAGATAGCACAGCGGCGTTTGCCTTGCAAGCAGCCGATCCAGGACCAAAGGTGGTTGGTTCGAATCCCGGTGTCCCATATGGTCCCCCATGCCTGCCAGGAGCTATTTCTGAGCAGACAGCCAGGAGTAACCCCTGAGCATCGCCGGGTGTGGCCCAAAAACAAAACAAAAAAAAAAATCCCATTAGTAAGAAAAAATGCATTAAACATTCGCATACCCCGAGCAGTTCAGTTCGGGGTATGCAAATGTTTAATGCTATTTTTTGTGATTTTTTTTCTTACTAATGTGATTTTTATTGCAAATATTCGGTAAGCGAATAATCGTGAATACTTTGCGCCTAGCACAGACGTCATTTCCACTGCTCCTGCCCGCTGTCTCTTGTATTATCGGAGGCCTAAGGGACAGAAGAAAGAGAAGTTCATTACAGAATTAGATTTTGTCATACCTTCATCATGACTTCATCAAAGTTTATTACAGAATTAGATTTTGTCATATCGTTATCATGACTTCATCAAAGCCTGCAGTGAAGAGAAAGATTGATGATGAACACAGAAAATTTCAGGAAAAGTGGGAGATGCAGTATTTCTTTGTTGAGCACAGGGGCATCCCCACATATTTTATTTGCTCAGAGAAAGTTGCAGTGCACAAGGAATACAACTTGAAACGCCATTATTCAACTAAACATGCTGAGAAATGTGCAAAATATCAAGAAACTGAGAGAGCCAAGCGGGTTGCCAGTCTTAAAGCATGTCTAATGAAGCAACAAGATTTCTTCAAGAAAGCAACCAAAGAGAATGTTGCATCAGTCGAAGCTAGTTACGTGGTTAGTGAGATGATTGCTAAGGCAGGGAAACCATTCACAGAAGGAGAGTTTGTTAAAAAAAAATGCATGTTACAGGCTGCAAGTATTATCTGTCTGGAAAAGAAAGGTCAGTTTAGCAAAACCAGCCTTTCTGCCAACACTGTGGCAGAGCACATTTCTGACATGTCAAGTGACATTTCTCATCAACTGTGTGAGAAAACCAAATGTTTTGATGCATACTCAATTGCTCTTGACAAGGGCACAGATATAACAGACACTGTGCAGCTCATAATTTATGTCCGTAGTGTTGATGGCAACTTTGAATTGACAGAGGAGCTGCTCACAATAATTCCAATGTATGGCCAGACCACCACTAATGAGATATGTCGGCATCTGTGTGATGCTATTGAGAATGCAGGTTTGCCATGGAAGAGGTTTGTTGGAATAATAATCAATGGAGCGCCATCAATGACAGGGAGGAAAAATGGACTGGTGGCACTTGTTCAAAACAAACTTGAAGAGGAGGGTGTAGAGAAGGCCATTGCTCTTCACTGCATTTTTTATCACCAGGTCCTTTGCAGTAAATGCCTGCCATGTGACAATGTGATGTCTGTTGTGAAATGCATCAACCAAATCAGATTCAGGAGCTTAAAGCACAGGAGGTTCCATGCATTTTTAGAGGAAATGGAGTCAGAATATGGAGATGTGCTCTATTTCACTGAGGTGCATTGGCTCAGCAGGGGAAATGTCCTGAAAAGATTTTTTGAGTTGAGAGAAGAAGTGAAAGCCTTCATGGAGAATGATGGAAATGCTGTTTCTGAGTTGAGTGATCACAAATGGCTCATGGACTTAGCATTTCTTGTTGACATCTGTTGAATGTACTAAACAAGATGTTACAAGGCCCAGGGTAGCTTATTAGTGCCGCCTATGACAACATGAGAGCATTTTCCACAAAACTTGTGTTATGGAAATCGCAGCTCTCTCAGACAAACCTTTGCCATTTCCCAGCATGCAAGAAACTTGTGGATGCAGGCATACCATTCAATGGTGAGAAATATGTTGGTGCTATTTTTAAGCTAGAGAAGGAATTTGATCACAAATTTGCAAACTTCAAAAACACAGAGCCACTTTCCAAATTTTTGTGGATCCCTTTTCCTTTGATATGCAAGATGCACCTCCTGTGCTTCAAATGGAGCTCATTGACCTACAATGCAACTCTGATCTCAAAGCCAAGTTCAGGGAGATTTAGTGGAAAAGCAGACATGCATGGGCAATTTTTGAGAGAATTGCCCCCCAGCTTCCCTGAGCTTTCCCGAATGTTCAAGCGCACCATGTGTCTTTTTGGGAGCACATATTTGTGTGAAAAGTTATTTTCCAAATTGAACTTCAATAAGTCAAAGTACAGGTCTAGACTTAATGATGATTATCTTCAAGCCATACTGAGGGTCTCAACTGCTTCCTCTCTTGTTGTGTATGTAAATATTTTGGGGGATTACTATGTTGCTCACCCTAATCTGATTAGGTGATTGTGCCCTACCCTAGGGTGTGACCTGGCATTCTGCCCCCACCCTAGGGTAGGACCTGATTCTGCTTCCACCATTGGTTGGTATCTGATCCCACCATTGGGTGGGACCTGACTCTGGACTATAAGAGCAAGGGTCTGTGGAAGGCGAGGGCTTTTTGCTGGCTGGAACTGAATCTGAGTCTTTGGACTTCAGTTTTGTCCATCCGAATAAAGCAAATATTTCCACGAGCCTGATTGTCTGCGAGCTGTTTACCCGCCGTTTCACCTCAGAACCTTGGGCTAGACAGGGTGGCAGACGCGTGCCTCCATCAGTCAACCTCTTCAGGGGCTGACCTGCTACACTCTCTAAAGCCAAATGTGGTTCATATTTGTGAGAAGAAGCGTTGTCAAGTCTCTGGCAGCAAGGAATAGGCAAAAGATGCCATGTTCAGAAGAACTGTTCATGATCTTCACTCAATGTTCTATTCATGTTCAGAAGAAATAATTAAAACTGTCAATAATAGTGTTAGAGGACTTTTTTTGTGTGAAATCCCTTATGCAGCCCTGCCTCACCCCGACATTGCCTCCTGTGGCCCCCAGGTAAATTGAGTTTGAGACCCCTTACCTATAGGGACAAATAATGCTGTATCTTCTTAGCTTATGCATATAATTCACAGCCCTTGGCAGAGTATTCCCAAGAGTGACCCCATCACTTTGAGCCTTGATTGAAAGTTGTCCCCAATTACAGCCCCATATATCTCAGAATATAATTAAAAAAGAAACAAATTGTTTTTATATTTTGTGTGATGATCCAAATATGAATTTTCCATGTTGTTCCCACAAATATCATTTTAAGACTGAGTTTACAATACTGAAGTGTCATCTATTGGGTATTTGTGAGCCTACGAAGTGGGTTTCCCTTTCCAAACTCATCATTCTATTATATTGTATCAGTTGGTGTTCAGCTTGCAGAGAAAATAAATAATCTACTTTTCTATAAATAGATAGGATAAATGTAAGGCATTAAATGTCACACGGGATCACAAAAGGACTAGAGATTTCAATTCTTGTTTGAATTTCGAAGAATCATTCATGCAATTACATTGCAGAATTGGACCATCAAGGGAGATCAGAACTGTCAGCATCAAGAAACTGCGGAGACAGAAAACTGAATGTGAATAACAAAGATCCTGTAGTAACTTCTGCAGACTCCAGGCTCACACTACATGTGCCATATCTACACCAATAAAACCACTTTCTAATACCTTGGCTCTTTAGTGATACAACTTGGTTTAATATAAAAATTTTATGATAGGTTCAGAGAAATTACAGTGGGAAGAGCACTTGACGTGCATGCACAGACCCAGGTATTTTTAATACACATGCAAATGTGTTTATACATTTATATAGTATTTTTACAATAATATGTATCATATTAGTATATATTTATTACTGCTTGCTTTTGACCATATGTTTTTTGGGTTTTTTTTTTGTTTATTAAATACATTTATTGAGACCAATGTGATTTTTATCCCCAAAAGCAATAGATGTGATATATGAGCAAAGAACCACAACAAGTAAGCCTTGAGAACCACAGCATGTGACCCAACTTCCTCAATTAAATAAATTAATTAAAAATATTTTTTGTGTGAAGTCATTTATTCAAAGTTAAATTTTATAGCTAGAACTGCTTTATTGCACAAATATAAATATTTAAAACATTTAAAGCAATATATCTAATATACATATATATTTCATTTACATCTTGATCTGTGGGACTGAAATTCACAGCTCAGATATCAATTATATTGTTTCTTTCTGTTTCTTTGATATGTTAAAAGGTGGTTAGAAGGTCTTCTGAGAAAGTCCATACATTATGGCATCTGCTTTACTTTTAGCAGCAAAGAGATATTTTTTTTTTAAAGTTCTTTTTTTTTTTCTTTTTTTTTTTTTGGTTTTTTTTTGGGGTCACACCTGGCAGTGCTCAGGGGTTATTCCTGGCTCCAGGCTCAGAAATTACTCCTGGCAGGCACAGGGGACCATATGGGACGCCGGGATTCGAACTGATGACCTTCTGCATGAAAGGCAAACGCCTTACCTCCATGCTATCTCTCCGGCCCCAGCAAAGAGATATTATAAGCTTGGATAAGACAGTAACAAACAAATTGAGAACCTCTAGGAAATAATTGACATCTTTCTATTTTGTATTTTAATAAACATTAGGCATCATAATGACAATGGAAGTTATAGGTTATGAAATTTAAAATAATATTATAATATTGTAAATAGTCCTAATTATAAAATATAAATATATAAAATAGTCATAATGTGGTTATGGAGCATTGGTTCCATTAGAGAAAAATATGAAACTTCTGACATGTTACTTAATAATTAGGTGTTAGAAATCTTGGAAAATTGGAACAGATCATTCATTTTGTGGGAAGTTGCCAGCACTGAAGGATATTTAGACACTCATAATAGTTCTATGTACTAGATGCCAGTAGTGCCCTCTTGCCTCAGGCTCAGTGACAAATTGAACTCTCCAAATAGTGCCACATAGTCCCTGAGAAAGCACAAAATTGCTTCTAGTTTTGAGTCACTTGTAGGAAAGGAATCACACAAAATAAAAAGTATAAATTCTGCTATTGAAAAGACAGACAAAATATATACCACGCAGATTTTTCAATTCATGATTTTTATTACTTTTAAAATGAATTTTCTAATCCTAGATTTTAGAAAATACAATAATAGTAAAATTAAAGCAAGCTATCTGAATTAGCACCTATTTATATACTTATTGTTTTATACAAAGTAACTCACTGCATAATAAAAAGGAACCCTTTAAACTAATCTGAAGTGGTAAATTTTTTAAAAATATAGGGTTTTTTTTGACAAATTTTAAAACGTGACACATTGTGTCTCATATTCTATACATTAAGATTGTCATAGTTACTATGGCTCTGCTTATGGTTTTAATTCACTGTAAGATTAATGTCAATAGTTATGTCAGTGAGACAGAGTTTGTAGCTCAGTGGTAGAAAAATTATCTGAAGAAATAAAAATTACTTATTAATGGTATTAAGGATTGAATTTTCTTACAAAATACATTTAATGTTAAATGAAATGGCTAAAATTTATTTTATTTTTGACTAATTGGAAAGCTATAATGATGTATTGATATTGCTTATAATAGAGCTAAATATGTAAACTATATATAGAGACACACATACATATGTATTTATATTTTCTTGGGCCCATACCAGTTTGTGTTAGAGGCATACTCCTAACTCTATGCTCAGGAATAGAGACCATATGTAAGTAATGTTTGGGGATCAAATCTGAGTTCAATGCATTCTAGACAAGTTATACACGATCTCCAGCTCCATAAATTATATTATTTAATTCCATCTATCTTTCATCACTATGTTATGTCAAGTCAGAATCTTGTCTCATTTTCAAAGTAATAGTGAGAATGTTTATTCTGCTTAATTTTCTTTAATCATATGACAACCCAAAATAGCTGGGATTTTCAATATTAAAAATGGAACAAATTAGAATACTTACTTATACAGGAAAAAGTTTTTTTATTCTAATTTGAGATACACACAGGAGAAAATCTTTTATATATTTTCAACATAAAGATCTTCTTTTAAAAGTTTGATTTCATTTTTTTCTAGGTGGCATCATGCTGTGAATGTTTTATTTATTTTAAGTAAAAACTAATTTTATTCTGAGATACTAAGGAAGGTGAGGAAGAGAATAAGAGAGAACAAACTCATGTGCCCAAGAGAGAGTGAGAACTTCTTTAAATGTGGAGAGTGCCCTTGGACACAGCCCAGCATAAAAATAAGAAAATTCACATCTTGAGAGGGATAATGTAGGCGACTTGTGCTCACATACCATGTACCTAGGTAAAACATGTGCCACTGTGAGTATTTTAGAACTCTGATGTTTCTACAGGGTTGACGAACTTTATTAGAAGCAAACATAATCCAAAGATGTGCAGAGCAAATGTGGTTTTAAATAGCTGCTTGAATAATTCTGTCACAGTGGTTTGTATTTCTAGACAACAAGCATGTCTCTGTGAGTTTACCTTATCTGCTGCTTTGCCAAAAATCAATGCTATCTGATGCATGCTCTCGAGTATAAAACTTACTTGGAGAATTTCACTGTAATAAAAAATAGTTTAATGTTTCAGTATTTTTTACCTATAAAATCAAACAAATAGACTATATATAATTAACTCAAATCTATTCCTGCTCCAATAATTTATTTTTCTTCTTTGTGAAGGGAAGTGATTAGTTATAGTTGTGAGCTTTGAAACCCTAATGACATATCTTAAGTTAAATGTAAAGTATTGAAAATTTCTCTGATGTGAAAGTTAATCATGAGCCCTCATATACTTTTACTCCTCTTTGTACAACTATTTTTTGCTTTAACGTTTTCTTTCCTGAGATAGGGTGATATATTTCTACAGTTCTATGAAGAAAATTAATGAGTTTAATGTGAAACCCAGAAGGTAGGGAACAAAAAGTTAGAGAAAAATGAAACAAAGAGGAAATGAGATCATAGACATCAAATGTACATAATTTTTAAAAATGGGAGCCTGCAATAAAGTAGTGTCGGCCAGATCACATAGACAAGTATGAAACTTGGAGGATATTGGTGACATGGATATTAGAGTATCTAAATGGATTGCACATTCTCTACCAGCACCCCCAAAACACACAAAGCTGTCATATGTGCCCCTGCTCTTTGACAGCTCCCTTTAGCCCTTATTCTGCAAAGAATCATGAGTAGTAACCCCATAGCACCTGCAAAGACAACCCTTTCCCCCTACTGTGCGCAGGTGCAGTCATTCAAAATCAACACAAATTCCGCAGAGAAAAAGAGCATTATGACGCATTGCAATTAATCTTCTCACTGCTGAAGCTAAATCCACATGACCTATATTCATGTCAGATTAGTTCAGACAGAGAAATGAAACAAGTGACAGTGAATCATACAGTATACACAGAAGCTCATAAATAAATAAAAAAAAAAACCCTGTGGGTAGAAAACTCAAGCATTGAGATTTAAAAAATGTGATCAAGTAAAAAGTGTAACCATCAAAATGTGAAATTTTAGGATAATATATAACTTTTCTCATATATAAAAATATATTTTTGCTTTGGTATGATTCTGTAGAAGGTAGAATCAGTATTAACAGATATAATGTATTAACAGATAATAATCAGTGTAACAGATATAATGTAAATTTTGGAAATGAAATTATTCTGCTTTGCTTTTTCATGAAGGTAAAATTAATTACAAATGGATACAAGTACTAATTAATAAAAATATCCATCATTTAGTCTCAGTAAGTACAATTACAAAGTGGTGTCCCCTATATATAAAATGAACATATTTGAATATATAAGTGTAAAGACACTTATTTCAAGTAAACTTATATTATGTATGTAGATAATCATTTATATAAATTTATTTCTTGTCTATACACACCCATATTCTTTTTTTAAAATATAATTTTTATTTTGATCATAGTGGCTTACATATTGTTGACAATATTATTTTAGGTACATATTTACATAAAATCAGGGGGGATTTCCATCACCAAATTGTCCTCCCTACACCTCCAGTTTTGTCCTCCCTCCCATTTCCTCTTCCCTCACCCCCAGGGCGGCTAGAATATGTGGTCCCCTCTGTATCTGACTTACTACTTAGTAGTCTTGCACCTGTTTGGTCTTGATGTCTCCCTTATTTCCCCCTCTAACTGGAGACAGGACTAGCTAGTTCAAGATGCATGGTTTTGTTTGAAAAAGAGAAAAGTAATAAACTGGGGTAAGAGTCTAATACGCCGAAAATGGGTGGAATCCTTCTAGGGGCTCTCATCAACGATTTGAGAGAGGAAGGAGAAAAAGAAGGTGAAACACTCCACCAGTACCAAAAGAAGTGTCAAATATCCAGTGAGGACTCCAGCTATATCGATAAGCACCACTAAAAACAAACAAACAAAAATAAAAACAAAGAAAAACAAACAAACATAAAATAAACAAAAAAACACACTCCATAGTCTTGAAATAAGAAACATGGCATAGCACATAAAGAAAGAAAAGAAAGGAAGAGAAAAAAATAAGTATAACTGGGGACAACAATTTCAATAATCACACCCAAACAGAGAAATTGACCAAAACTAGATAGGTAAATAAAAATAATAATAATAATAAATGAAGATAAAAAGATAATATATAAAAAATAACCAAGGTTTTGTGCTTTTTGTATTTTTGTTTTTTCCTTCCTGCCCTGGCACAATAAATATTGGGGTCATTCGAAAAGGATTTCACTTGGCCTAAGAAATATGGGGTTTCTCCGTCCTTGGAGTATATTGTTATGGGATCAACTATAGACTCTGTTCAGGATCATTTACTCTCCCGGTGGTGCTTTTGTGGTGTGTGGAAGACTTCTGCTCTGTCCTGGGTGATACAATCAGACCTCTGTGTCTAGAGGTCTCAGTATCTGCACAGATCCTGAGGTGGGACTTATGATGAAGTCAGTCTTTGTGGTTCTAGAGGTTCTGTTCCCTCAGTGCTATGCTTGTAAAATGTGAAATATATTGAATGAAAAAATTATGCAGGAGTAAAATAGGAACTTATTTATGTTAAAAGAATATGGGTGTGTCATTTTAATCCACACACTCATATTCTTTTAACACAAATAAGTTCCTATTTTACTCCTTCATAATTTTTTCATTCAATATATTTCACATTTTACAAGCATAGCCTTGCTCACATATAAGGAAATTAACTATTATTACAAAAAGAAATGAAGACCATACAAAATGAAGTCCCATAACAAAATGAAGACCACAGTTCCCATCAATCTTTATGATCCTTATGAAGATTAAAACACTATATTACAAAAAATCAGAGCAGTGGCATAGCAATATGCCATGTAGTTGACAATTATTTTCATAACAATTTGCAACATCAGCACATTTATCTCTATACTACACAGATACTCTCTAACTGGAAGTTTTGATAATTCATAGAATTGTCCCCTTGCAGGTGTCCCCTAACAACAGAGCATGGATAAAATTATGCACACGTCTAAGGTAGATGCCACAGCTAACAACTGGCTTTTCTGGGTTTATACAGGTCAGCCTCCCTAGCCTCAAAATTAGAAAATTCTGAAGATTCCAAAGGTCTCTTTACACTTAAAAGTCAGCTTCTTTCATCATCCTCTCCTATATATTTTTGCTTTTGTTTCTGATTGGGAGCTACATCCAGCAGTGTTCAGGATTACTTCTGATCTGCACTCAGAAATTAATCCTGGAAGTCTGGAAGGATCATATAGGGTGCCTGGATGAAACCTGGATTGGCCAGTTCTAAGAGTGATTATAAAGATAAAAGGATCATGTTCAGGCCCAGAGCGGTGGCACAGCGATAGGGTGTCTGCCTTGCAAGCGTTAACCTAGGACGGACCGTGGTTTGATCCTTCAGCATCCCATATGGTCCCCCAAACCAGAAGTGATTTCTGAGTGCATAGCTAGGAGTAATCCCTGAGCATCACTGGGTGTGGCTCAAAAAAACAAACAAAAAACAAAAAAGATGTTCTGAAATCAAATTTTGCACCCATATTACAGGCAGGCCAATTAATAATGTAAATGTATTACCTGTGGGTGGTGAAAAACAAATAGCCTGAACCCTTGTTAAATGCCTTGTTAAAACTTCGACTTGGTGGTAAACAGAATAGGAAGAAGTAAACAGAAGAGGAAGGCAATATACTGGCAGATGCAATTTTTCCAGAATTTATGAAAACAGAATAAAATATGCAAATTTAATTAAATGAGGTGACTATTATTGAATTAGACTATTATTGATTACAAAGATTCTGAGAACATAGGGTAATTGTGAACAATTCGGGGCATAATGTGAAAGACAAGAGTAAATTTAGTGATATTTAAAGAAATAATCTCCTTCAGTAGAAGCATTTGGAAGTCTACTTTTATGACTTACATAAAAGTGGAGCTTCAGAAAAAAAATGGAAACATAGTTCCCATGTCTGCATTTTGCCAGCTGCATATATTCTCTTTTACCTAGCCATGAAAAATTATGAGTACACTGACCACAGAGTTTTAAGTTTGCAATATCAGGAGGAAAGAGAAAATCAAGTCCCTGCTTTGTCAAAGTCAAGTCTGCTGCACCCATCACCCACAATCACTGCTTCACCAATGGTTCTGCTTAAACCTCCTCTCTGCAGAGACACTACACTGACAAAAACTCCAGCTAGACTAGATTTGGATTGACACCATCAGGACTATTTTGGAGTATGGGCTGCCTCTTTGACCTTCTTCTAATTCTAGAAGCCCTGGAAGCTGAAAATATACCCCATACAAACTACAGTATCATCAATTGTGTTTGGAATTCTTGGACAACCCAGAAAAATTCTTGTCCACGTGATGGCTCCCAATTTTTTTAAGACTTTCATCCCCATAAGAATACAACAATTTAGATGTCAATGTGCATTTGAAGGTACCTAAAAAAAAGCAACAAAATGACCAATTAGCAACAAGAGCTTACTAAACCTTCTGACAAACCAAACCTAATGATCTCTTTGTGATATACAATAATTTTCATGAAAGGAAAGGAAGAAAGAGAAAGAAAAAGAGAGAAAGAAAGAAAGAAAGAAAGAAAGAAAGAAAGAAAGAAAGAAAGAAAGAAAGAAAGAAGAAAAATAAAGAAGAAAGAAAGAAAGAAAGAAAGAAAGAAAGAAAGAAAGAAGAGAAAGAAAGAAAGAAAGAAAGAAAGAAAGAAGAAAAAGAAAAAGAAAGAAGAGAAAGAAAGAAAGAAAGAAAGAAAGAAAGAAAAGAAAGAAAGAAAGAAGAAAAAGAAAGAAAGAAACAGACAAAGAAAGAAAGAAAGAAAGAAAGAAAGAAAGAAAGAAAGAAAGAAAAAAGAAAGAAAGAAAAGAAAGAAAGGAAAGAAAGAAAGAAAGAAAGAAAGAAAGAAAGAAAGAAAGAAAGAAAGAAGAAAGAAAAGAAAACACTCAAATAGACCTTTAATGTCTAGTCTTTTTGTGGACGTGACTTTCCATACTGACTCCAAGACAAAACCATAAACGAGGAGGAGGGAGATTTGGGACACTGGTGATGGGAATCTTGCACTGGTGATGGGTGGTGTTCTTTACGTGACTGAAACCCAAACACAATAATGTATGTAAAAATTTGTTTAAATAAAAAATATAAAAAACATAAACAGTTCAACTATATATTGTATATAGTCTCTATTCTGTATTGCCTCTCCCCCACCCCTGTGTCTCTCCTACCCCCTCATCTCCCAACCCTGATCCATTATCTTCCCCTTATTTAACCCTCTTTACCCTCAGTTCCTAATTGGGTAGATACTAAGACTGACCTTCTGCCCCAATAGAGCACCATCCAGCTCCTCAGTGAAAGACACCCTCTAGGTCCTCATCTAATGCCTTGACAAAGAACTACAACCAACACGCCCGCTGACTCATGCTTGGTGGCCCCTCTTACTCCCATCAAACTGTGGACTTTGGCATGATACCAGAATCAGCTTCAGCAAAACCCCTAGTTTAAGGGCAATCTAGGGTTCCTTAATGCCACAAAACATGTCTCAAACTCCTCTATCACTTGTTTTCTTCAAATACCTTTCTTTTTTTTTTTAAACCCAGGTTTATTTATCTGATCTATTTTAATGTATACATATTTTTTCTATCCTTACCATTTTTGGTGCTGCTTGGTACAAAAAGCCTTGCCAGGGATAAAAGGGCAGATCAAAAATAGACCACAGAGACTGAGTATAACCTGTCATCGTTACCTAAAATAGCACCAGCAATCCAATATAAAACCATACACTTTTGTATGGGCACAGTAAATAAGGGGAAACCATAGACACAGAAATAAGATCTTATCTTCTAGGGATAAGACCTCACACTTTTTATAACACAAGGGTGCCTCCCATCCTGGACATGTGTCATGTGGATACAACCCAGACTCCAGGAGATTGGACAGTGTTAGTTCAACCCCAAACCCCAGATCCCAGATGTAGAACTGATACAGCTCAGGGCAACAACACCAGGAACCAACTCCACTGGGAGAATTATAACACCACTCTGGCACCAACTTGTACTAGTTATTATATAACAACGAGGAAATGACAACTTGACCCAAGACCAGGTTGTCCTATCACCTCACCTAACACTGGATGGAAATCAGAAGATGTACTGTCCTTTGAACTGCAAAAAAAAGAGCACCATGTACAGAAAACTGACTTTGACAGCTGCAACTGGGCAGAAATTTCCTTGGGACCAATAAAGAAAACTCTGTCCTAGACTGTAGACCAGGACTCATTAAAAAAAAAAAAAAAAGGATTTCTTATTGCAGAGGCCCAACTTGGACCACAAAGACTGAGCAGAACCCTTAGATCCATAATATCCCATACTTCGGCTTGGGGACTGAATGAAAACAGGGAACATCTGTTACAGAAGACTGATCACAACAACAATGATGGAACAGAACCTCTAGAACCATAAAAGCTCTAACCTAGACTCTGCCCTAAAACCTGCGCAAATGTCAAGACCGCTGGTTACAGTGGCCTCATTTTCTCACCCACAACTGAGAGGAAAGCTTCCTGGCACCACATATAAAGCTCTTGGGATGAGGTAATGAGTATTATGGAGCTAGGGGTTGAATCCATGATGGTATGCTTCAAGGATGGAAAAGCCCTGAATCTCTTAGGCCACGGGAATTCCCATTCTCCCCCAATGCTTACTGTGTCTATGTAAAAGAAAAAAAAGAAAAAGAAAAAAAAAAGAAAAGTGAAGGGAATGCTGAACTCTGCCACTCCAGCACCCCTTCTTTTTCTTGTTTTGTTTTGATTTGTTAGTTTTTGACTTTATTTTCCTTCTCTTTTTCCTCCACTTCTCTCTTCCCTTTTAATTCCTGTGATTATTACTTGGTGATTTTTTTCTTTTTTTTTTCTTTTCTTATTAGCCAGGTGCATTTTTTAATTTTTTTTATTTTTTTTTACATTTTTTTCTTATTCTCTTTCTTGTTTTGGTAGTTGCAGCCACATTGTTTTCTTCTTCCTTCCTTTTTTTTCTTATCCTTTTTATCTCAAACAACAACAGAATACATAATCTACAACAAGCTGTAAAGTGGAGACCAGTTGAATTCTGTGGGAAAAGGAAGGAAATATGGGATGCATGCTGGGAACAGGGTTGGAGGGAGGAAAGCAGTGGAGGTGGGAGTGCCCCTCATTCGTTGTCACTATGTATCATAAATAATTCTGTGAAAAAATAAATAAAACATAATAAGAAAGAAAGAAAGAGAGAGAGAGAGAGAAAGAAAGAAAGAAAGAAAGAAAGAAAGAAAGAAAGAAAGAAAGAAAGAAAGAAAGAAAGAAAGAAAGAAAAGAAAGAAAGAAAGAAAGAAAGAAAGAAAGAAAGAAAGAAAGAAAGAAAGAAAGAAAGAAAGAAAGAAAAAAGAAAGAAAGAAAGAAAGAAAGAAAGAAAGAAAGAAAGAAAGAAAGAAAGAAAGAAAGTAAGAAAGGAAGGAAGGAAGGAAGGAAGGAAGGAAGGAAGGAAGGAAGGAAGGAAGGAAGGAAGGAAGGAAGGAAGGAAGGAAGGAAGGAAGGAAGGAAAAGAAAGAATTAAATGTTAAATAAATAACAAAATGTACTAATCCACTATATTAAATTAATGTCATAATATAATTTCTACCTAGAAATAAATATGGACTTATGTCTGATGTGGAAAGATATTATACACTAAAATTATAACTATCTTTTAAAAAATATTGGCTTTTCATTATCAGTATATCTCCAATTCCAAAGATCCTAGAACTGATTACTTTAAAAATTGGTAGAGGAATTTTGAAACATAAACTATAACTTTCTTTGACATTTGTAAGTTTAGATTAACTTCCTTTTTATAGATTAGCATATCCAGTACTCACTGAGCAGACATAACATAGAGGCTATATATGAACAAGAAATATTATAAAGCTTTGCTTGAACCTCATTACATCTTAGTATACAGTAACATAATGGAATCAAATTTCAGAAAGGTTCAGTTAAATAGCACACATTTTAATATATTGTTCTTCTTTTGAAGACACTGGCTAATATGTTCTGGAAGAAAAAGTAAAGGATTAGAGCAAGCAGTTTCTACACCAAGGATCAGAACTAAGTTGAAAACAGGAATGATTTATCTCTATAAAATTATTATACTATCTAATAGAATTTATTATACTGAGAAGGATCATTACAGCTGTTGCTAATGCACAAATAGTAAAGCCCCTTGAAATCTTAGGGAAAATAATGACTTGTTCTGTTGAAGCTATATTTCCAGAAAATACAATGGCAGGATGTGAATGAAGAGATCAAACAATTCAGAAAGTAGAACATGCTGGAACGGACCCACTCTCTAAGGTCAGGCAACTATGAGATGGCCTAGAGGACACCCATTTATTAAAGCAAGAAGTGGAGTGCTGATGAGGTGACACCAGAACTGTTGTGAAGCTGAGTGGTGTTGATCATCAAGAGGTCACATAAGGGATGCTATTACAGAACTGAGCTCCATGATGGTAATGAAGATAATAGGATCCTGAAATAACTGTGGTCAGAGGTAGCATGAACCATGAGAACTATAGTGCTTGCAATTATTGCATTAAGTGACAAGACTGTAATAGTAGCCAGAAGACTGATTGACTGAGAATTGTGGAGACAGTTAATGAAATGCAGCAGTCCTAGAAATATGGATAAGAAATGTAAGCAATCAGTGCAGATATTGCTTACAGAATCAAAGCTGATAATGTGCTCAGAATTCTAATGGTAGAAACCTCAACAAAAAACGTGATTTTTAATATCAAACTATTAACATATAAAAGATGACTATAAGCCTCTGCAATCATCATTTAATATTTCTCAAAAGGAAACATTACCATTTGCTTGAGTAATCATTTAAATGAAGTATGAATTGACACTGATGCACAGAAACACAAGCACCACCCTTAGAAGAGAGATGTAGTAGGACACATGATAGACTCTTTGCGTATATTAAATCACAGTGACAGCAATATTGGTTAATCAAATTATAAAATGTATAATTGGAAAAACATAATTGATTATCAATATAATCTACTGTTTTCTATGAAATGTGCTGTCATAAATATAAATGAAGGCCAGAGAGTTAGTACAGAGGTTAAGTTGCTTGCATTGTGTACAATTAACCATATTTTGATTCCTGGAACATTATGTGGTACTTCAAGTACTGGCAGGAGTGATTCAACACAATAAGTCAAAAAAATATCTGAGCAAAGAAAGGAAAGCAAAAGAAAGAAGAAAGAAAAAATGAAAGAAAGAAAGAGAGAGAGAAAGAAAGAAAGAAAGAAAGAAAGAAAGAAAGAAAGAAAGAAAGAAAGAAAGAAAGAAAGAAAGAAAGAAAGAAAGAAAGAAGGAAGGAAGGAAGGAAGGAAGGAAGGAAGGAAGGAAGGAAGGGAAGGAAGGAAGGAAGGAAGGAAGGAAGGAAGGAAGGAAAGAAAGAAAGAAAGAAAGAAAGAAAGAAAGAAAGAAAGAAAGAAAGAAAGAAAGAAAGAAAGAAAGAAAGAAAGAAAGAAAGAAAGAAAGAAAGAAAGAAAGAAAGAAAGAAAGAAGGAAGGAAGGAAGGAAGGAAGGAAGGAAGGAAGGAAAGAAGGAAGGAAGGAAGGAAGGAAGGAAAGAAAGAAAGAAAGAAAGAAAGAAAGAAAGAAAGAAAGAAAGAAAGAAAGAAAGAAAGAAAGAAAGAAAGAAAGAAAGAAAGAAAGAAAGAAAGAAAGAAAGAAAGAAAGAAAGAAAGAACAAAAGAAAAACAAGTAAAAACTTCTGAAAAGAATAAAGCGAATAAAGCACCCAAGGGAACTGGCAAGGATTAGTGCTACCCTCAAAAGTTGAAAAATAATGCAAGCACTGTGGTACTTTTCATATTACCACAGATGTAATCCAGAGGCACTTCTGGCCCAGTAGTAAACTACTAAAACATTGAATCATAGTTTTAACCAGAGTGGATTAGCATAAAACATTGCGATATGTGGTCACATTCTCTTTGCAGCTGCATTTTCTTCATTCATGGCCAGAGGTAAGGTTCAGAAGCAAATAATTTTCTCAAGAAATTAGTAACAGTATCCATTTTCATGTTTGAAGCAGAGGCATATTAACTTCCCCTGATTCTGACCATCTGTACATCTGGCAGAACATCATACAGGTCCATTAAAGAGTTGACATCACACTAACCAGAACAGGTAGAGAAAAACTGACTTTGAAAGCCTTAGTAAGCCATCATTGTTCCAGAGGAAAAATATATTAATCATGCTAGGATTCCATATTAATAAAATCTTAATATTTCAGAAGATTACAAAATGTAGAAATATATCTAAAGTGAAAGATAAATCACTTGTTCCCCATATTCCTATTACTAAGATTCTGAAGGTATCAAATTTAAGTATTTAGAATACTATTTTAAATCATATTATTAGGAAACATAAAAATCTTTTGACATTAAGTGATCCCTCAGAAAAGAAAGGATTCTGGAATAGGTAGAGTCTAAAATTTTATACCAGGAAGAAAAGTGAACTTAAGTGATGCAGATGTTGTGGAAAAGGTACTAAAATAGGTGACATATTTTTACATCTTGCACTTTATGTTTAATCGTACATATCAAATATGATGTATATTTAGTGAAATTTAGAATCATATGGTCTTAGAAACCCACGAACAGCACACATGACTGATGAGCCATTGTAAAATTGAGAGATACAACACCGATTAGGCAAATATAGTGTCAATACATGGGTAAATATGAAAGAAAATACCGTCTTTTCTTTCAGTGTAAAAGAATTTGTCAGTGGTTTAACAAATGCCTTAACAGATATAAATTGTACCTGGGGACAAAGAAATATGGACAAAGAATAAAATGGGGAAAATAAGAAAATGATATAGAAACATTTGTATTATTTGCCATTTATTATCAGAAAATAACTGCATGGAACAGATTCTAAACAATCAATCTGATGAAGTATCAGGGATAGTTTTTACTAGCCATCCCTGTAATCAACCATCTCTATGTTTATTGAGTGGACAGTGGCAATGGTAGCAAAAATGAAAATTAAGCAAAAAAAAATTGCAGATTTTCACTAAAAAAGATAATAAAATTACTGGTGCTGTTGAATGTCAACATGAAACCTCTAAGTGAAAAGACAACATGAATCTTAAAATAGTGTTCTATCCCATAAATCCATGAAACCATTTTGATTCAAGCAACCTTACTCCTTTAAAAAAAAAAAAGAAAGAAAGAAAATCAGGGTCCAGGGAGATGGCATATAGGTAGGGTATTTGCCATGAATGCAGAAAAATGGTGGTTTGAATTCTGGCATCCCAAAGAGTCCCCGAGCCTGCCAGGAGTGATTTCTTTTTTTTTTTTTTTTATGGGGTTGGGTACGTGTATGGCAGTGCTTCTCAATTATTTTTTGTCATGATCCCCTACGAAGAAGAAAACATTTTTCGTGCCCCCCAGCGCAACTGTAAATAGTATCTTTATTTAAAAAAAACTTTAAAACAAAAATATATATAATAATTTGATTTTTTTAAACACCTTGATTACATACATGATTGTGTTTGGGTTTCAGTTATAAAAGGAACACCACCCATCACCAGTGCAACATTCCCATCACCCAAGTCCCAAATCTCCCTCCTCCCCACCCAACCCCCGCCTGTACCCTAAACAGGCTCTACATTTCCCTCATACATTCTCAATATTAGGACAGTTCAAAATGTAGTTATTTCTCTACCTAAACTCATCATTCTTTGTGGTGAGCTTCCTGAGGTGAGCTGGAACTTCCAGCTCTTTTTTCTTTTGTGTCTGAATTTATTATTGCAAGAATGTCTTTCATTTTTCTTAAAACCCATAGATGAGTGAGACCATTCTGCGTTTTTCTCTCTCTCTCTGACTTATTTCACTCAGCATAATAGATTCTGTGTACATCCATGTATAGGAAAATTTCATGACTTCATCCCTCCTGACAGCTGCATAATATTCCATTGTGTATATGTACCACAGTTTCTTTAGCCATTCGTCTGTTGAAGGGCATCTTGGTTGTTTCCAGAGTCTTGCTATGGTAAATAGTGCTGCAATGAATATAGGTGTAAGGAAGGGATTTTTGTATTGTATTTTTGTGTTCTTAGGGTATATTCCTAGGAGTGGTATAGCTGGATCAAATGGGAGCTCGATTTCCAGTTTTTGGAGGAATCTCCATATTGCTTTCCATAAAGGTTGAACTAGACGGCATTCCCACCAGCAGTGGATAAGGGTTCCTTTCTCTCCACATCCCCGCCAGCACTGTTTGTTCTCATTCTTTGTGATGTGTGCCATTCTCAATGGTGTGAGGTGGTATCTCATTGTTGTTTTGATTTGCATCTCTCTGATGATTAGTGATGTGGAGCATTTCTTCATGTGTCTTTTGGCCATTTGTATTTCTTCTTTGTCAAAGTGTCTGTTCATTTCTTCCCCCCATTTTTTGATGGGATTAGATGTTTTTTTCTTGTAAATTTCAGTCAGTGCCTTGTATATTTTGGAGATTAGCCCTTTGTCTGATGGGTATTGGGTGAATAGATTCTCCCACTCAGTGGGTGGCTCTTGTATCCTGGGCACTATTTCCTTTGAGGTGCAGAAGCTTCTCAACTTAATATATTCCCATCTGTTAATCTCTGCTTTCACTTGCTTGGAGAGTGCAGTTTCCTCCTTGAAGATGCCTGAAGTCTCAATGTCCTGGAGAGTTTTGCCTATGTGTTGTTCTATATATCTTATGGTTTGGGGTCGGATATCGAGGTCTTTAATCCCTTTGGATTTTACCTTCGTACATGATGTTAGCTGGGGGTCTAAGTTCAATTTTTTGCAAGTGGCTAGCCAGTTGTGCCAACACCACTTGTTGAAGAGGCTTTCCTTGCTCCATTTAGGATTTCCTGCTCCTTTATCAAAAATTAGGTGATTGTATGTCTGGGGAACATTTTCTGAGTATTCAAGCCTATTCCACTGATCTGAGGGTCTGTCCTTATTCCAATACCATGCTGTTTTGATAACTATTGCTTTGTAGTAAAGTTTAAAGTTGGGGAAAGAAATTCCTCCCATATTCTTTTTCCCAATGATTGCTTTAGCTATTCTAGGGTGTTTATTGTTCCAAACAAATTTCAAAAGTGCCTGATCTACCTCTTTGAAGAATGTCATAGGTATCTTTAGAGGGATAGCGTTGAATCTGTATAACGCCTTGGGGAGTATTGCCATTTTGATGATGTTAATCCTGCCAATCCATGAGCAGGGTATGTGTTTCCATTTCCGCGTGTCCTCTCTTATTTCTTGGAGCAGAGTTTTATAGTTTTCTTTATATATGTCTTTCACATTTTTAGTCAAGTTGATTCCAAGATATTTGAGTTTGTGTGGCACTATTGTGAATGGGGTTGTTTTCTTAATGTCTATTTCTTCCTTATTACTATTGGTGTATAGAAAGGCCATTGATTTTTGTGTGTTAATTTTGTAGCCTGCCACCTTGCTATATGAGTCTATTGTTTCTAGAAGCTTTTGGTAGAGTCTTTAGGGTTTTCTAAGTAGAGCATCATGTCATCTCAAAACAGTGAGAGCTTGACTTCTTCCTTTCCTATCTGGATTCCCTTGATATCTTTTTCTTGCCTAATCGCTATAGCAAGTACTTCCAGTGCTATGTTGAATAGGAGTGGTGAGAGAGGACAGCCTTGTCTTGTGCCAGAATTTAGAGGGAAGGCTTTTAGTTTTTCTCCATTGAGGATAATATTTGCCTCTGGCTTGTGGTAGATGGCCTTAACTATATTGAGAAAGGTTCCTTCCATTCCCATCTTGCTGAGAGTTTTGATCAAGAATGGGTGTTGGACCTTGTCAAATGCTTTCTCTGCATCTATTGATATAATCATGTGGTTTTTATTTTTCTTGTTGTTGATGTTGTGTATTATGTTGATAGACTTACAGATGTTAAACCATCCTTGCATTCCTGGGATGAAACATACTTGATCGTAGTGGATGATCTTCTTAATGAGTTATTGAATCCTACTTGCCAGGATTTTGTTGAGGATCTTTGCATCTGCATTCATCAGCGATATTGGTCTGTAATTTTCTTTTTTCGTAGCATCTCTGTCTGGTTTAGGTATCAAGGTGATGTTGGCTTCATAAAAGCTATTTGGGAGTGTTTTCACTTGTTCAATTTCATGAAAGAGTCTTGCCAGGATTGGTAGTAGTTCCTCTTGGAAAGTTTGATAGAATTCATTAGTGAATCCATCTGGGCCTGGGCTTTTGTTTTTGGGCAGACTTTTGATTACCATTTTTATTTCATCAATGGTGATGGGGGTGTTTAGATATGCTACATCCTCTTCTTTCAACCGTGGAAGATTATAAGAGTCCAAGAATTTATCCATTTCTTCCAGGTTCTCATATTTAGTGGCATAGAGTTTTTCAAAGTAGTTTCTGATTACCCTTTGAATCTCTGTCATATCAGTAGTGATCTCTCCTTTTTCATTCCTAATACGAGTTATCAAGTTTCTCTCTCTCTCTTTCTTTGTTAGGTTTGCCAGTTGTCTATCAATCTTGTTTATTTTTTCGAAGAACCAACTTCTGCTTTCGTTGATCTTTCGGATTGTTTTTTGAGTTTCCACTTCATTGATTTCTGCTCTCAGCTTTGTTATTTCCTTCTGTCTTCCTTTTTTGGGTCCTTTTGTTGAGTACTTTCTAGTTCTATTAGCTGTGCCATTAAGCTACTCAGGTAAGCTCCTTCTTCCTTCCTGATGTGTGCTTGCAAAGCTATAAATTTTCCTCTCAGTACTGCTTTTGCTGTGTCCCATAAGTTCTGATAGTTTGTGTCTTTATTGTCATTTGTTTCCAGGAACCTTTTGATTTCCTTCTTGATTTCATCTCGGACCCACTGGTTATTGAGTATGAGGCTGTTTAACTTCCAGGTGTTAAAGTTTTTCTTCTGAGTCCCTTTGGAATTTACAAATAATTTCAGAGCCTTGTGGTCAGCGAAGGTAGTCTGCAAAATTTCTATCCTCTTGATCTTATGGAGGTATGTTTTATGTGCCAGCATGTAGTCTATCCTGGAGAATGTCCCATGTACATTGGAGAAGAATGTGTATCCAGGTTTCTGGGGATGGAGTGTCCTATATATATCCACTAGGCCTCTTTCTTCCATTTCTCTCCACAGGTCTAGTATATTCTTGTTGGGTTTCAGTCTGGTTGACCTATCCAGTGTTGACAAAGCAGTGTTGAGGTCCCCCACAATTATTGTGTTGTTATTGATATTGTTTTTCAGATTTGTCAACAGTTGTTTTAAATATTTTGCTGGCCCCTCATTTGGTGCATATATGTTTAGGAGAGTTATTTCTTCCTGCTCTACATACCCCTTGATTAATATAAAATATCCATCTTTGTCCCTTACAACCTTCCTGAGTATAAAGTTTGCATTATCTGATATTAGTATGGCCACTCCAGCTTTTTTATGGGTGTTGTTTGCTTGGATAACTTTTCTCCAGCCTTTTATTTTGAGTCTATGTTTGTTCTGACTATTCAGGTGCGTTTCTTGTAGGCAGCAGAAGGTTGGATTGAGTTTTTTGATCCATTTAGCCACTCTGTGTCTCTTAACTGGTGCATTTAGTCCATTGACGTTGAGAGAAAGAATTGTTCTGGGATTTAATGCCATCTTTATATCGAAATTTGGTGTGTCTTTTGGTCAGTCTTGTCTTAGATTAGGTCTTTCAGTTTTTCTCTTAAGACTGGTTTTGAGTCTGTAAAGTTTCTGAGCTGTTTTTTGTCTGTGAAACCATGTATTCTTCCGTCAAACCAGAAAGTGAGTTTTGCTGGGTACAGTATTCTAGGTGAAGCATTCATTTCATTCAGTCTTGTCACAATATCCCACCACTGCTTTCTGGCATTTAGTGTTTCTGGTGATAGGTCTGCTGTAAATCTCAAGGATGCTTGCTTGAATGTAATTTCCCCTTTTGATCTTGCTGTTTTCAGAATTCTGTCTCTATCTGTGGGATTTGTCATTGTGACTAGGATGTGTCTTGGGGTGGTTTTTCTTGGGTCTCTTTTGGTTGGTACTCTTCGAGCATGCAGGATTTGATCACATATATTCTTTAGCTCTGGGAGTTTCTCTTTAATGATGTTCTTGACCGTTGATTCTTCCTGGAAATTTTCTTCCTGGGTCTCTGGGACTCCAATGATTCTTAAGTTGTTTCTGTTGATCTTATCATAGACCTCTATTTTCATCTGTTCCCATTCTTTGACTAATTTTTCCATTGTCTGTTCATTTGTTTTAAGTTTTTTTTCCAATCTCTCCTGTTGTATGGAATTGTTATGTATCTCATCTTCCACAACACCAAGTCTATTCTCAGCTTCTGATACCCTGTCCCAGAGCTTATCCATTTTGTCATTCACTTCGTTTACTGATTTTTTCAGGCCTGTTAGTTGACATGTTATTTCAGTTTGGAGTTTTGTGATTTCTGTCTTCATATTTTCTTGATTCTTATTAGTGTTCTGTTCTATTCTATTCATGGTTTCTTTGAGTTCTTTGAGTATATTCCATATTGCTACTCTAAAGTCCTTATCTGAGAGATTGATTAGTTGGTTGGTCGTTAACTGGTCCTCAGAATTGTCATCTTCATTCTCTGTCTGATGCTGGCCTGCGTTGTTTCCCCATTGTCACACTTGTATTGTGGGTTTTCCTACGTGTTGTGGTGGTATTCATTGGTTATATGATGCAGGCAACGCACTTCTCTGGCTCCGCCCTTTCTGGATGGGCCGACTTGCCTCCAAGGTAGGGGAGTGTTCCGTGGATGAAGCCTCACACAGGATCAAATCTTAGGCCCAAGCACGCAGCAGAGAAGACAGTCTGGAGAGAAATTCTTGCTTCTGTGATCCAGCACAGTTCTTAGTGTGGTTTTTTTCTTCTTGTGATGGTGTTCTTTTTTTTAGAAAGAGCGCATTGCTGCGTAGCGAAGTGGAGCTAAGTGCCTTCTGGAGCCTCTTTTCAGCCCACTCTCAGGAGGTTCACGCAACAGGATAGCAGAGAGACACACACAGGCAGCACTCACAGTTTTTCACAGTCAGACCCCACTGTTCAGGCGTAGTTTTCACTCGCTCGCTGGGCAGCTTCAGAATGCTGTATTTTTGGGGTTCACTTCCCAGGACTCTGAGGAGAGTCACTGGCTCGCTGGGTAGCTTCCGAATGTAGTTTCTTTGGGGTTTGCTTCCCAGGGCTCTGAGGAGAGCTTCCAGAGTTCAGGAAAGACAGAGAAGGGTAGGACAGGGCTCCCTTCCGGTGCTCAGTTTCCTCAGAATAAGCACAGCCGGGTGGAGACTCTGCAGGTAGAGCAATCAGCACTCTGCCTGGAAACCCCCACATCCAGCCATTTCTTACTCACTCACTGGCTCGCTGGGTAGCTCCCGAATGTAGTTTCTTTGGGGTTCGCTTCCCAGGGCTCTGAGGAGAGCTTGCAGAGTTCAGGAAAGACAGAGAAGAGTAGGACAGGGCTCCCTTCAGGTGCTCAGTTTCTGGTTCGCTGGGTAGCTTCCAAATGTAGTTTCTTTGGGGTTCGCTTCCCAGGGCTCTGAGGAGAGCTTCCAGAGTTCAGGAAAGACAGAGAAGGGTAGGACAGGGCTCCCTTCATGTGCTCAGTTCCTCAGAAGAATCACAGCCCGGTGGAGGCTTTGCAGGTAGAGCAATCAGCACTCTGCCTGGAAACCCCCACATGCATCCATTTCTCACTCACTCACTGGCTTGCTGGGTAGCTTCCGAATGTAGTTTCTTTGGGGTTCGCTTCCCAGGGCTCTGAGGAGAGCTTCCAGAGTTCAGGAAAGACAGAGAAGGGTAGGACAGGGCTCCCTTCCGGTGCTCAGTTCCTCCCAAGAAGCAGAGCCCGGTGGAGACTTTGCAGGTAGAGCAATCAGCACTCTGCCTGGAACCCCCCACATGCAGCCATTTCTCACTCTGCCAGGAGTGATTTCTACTAGGAGTGTACAGCCAGGAGTGACCCCTGAGCGCTGCCGAGTGTGATCCCCCAAAAAGAAAGAAAGAAAAGAAAGAAAGAAAGAAAGAAAGAAAGAAAGAAAGAAAGAAAGAAAGAAAGAAAGAAAGAAAGAAAGAAAGAAAGAAAGAAAGAAAGAAAGAAAGAAAGAAAGAAAGAAAGAAAGAAAGAAAGAAAGAAAGAAAGAAAGAAAGAAAGAAAAGAGAGAAAGAAAGAAAAGAGAGAAAGAAAGAAAAGAGAGAAAGAAAGGAAGGAAGGAAGGAATGAAGGAAGGAAGGAAGGAAGGAAGGAAGGAAAAGAAAAAGAAAGAAAGAAAAAGAAAAGAAAGAGAGAAAGAAAAGAAAGAAAGAGAAAAGAAAGAAGGAAAGAAAGGAAGGAAGGAAAAGAAAAAGAAAAAGAAAGAAAGAAAGAAAGAAAGAAAGAAAGAAAGAAAGAAAGAAAGAAAGAAAGAAAGAAAGAAAGAAAGAAAGAAAGGAAGGAAGGAAGGAAGGAAGGAAGGAAGGAAGGAAGGAAGGAAGGAAAAGAAAAAGAAAGAAAGAAAAAGAAAGAGAGAAAGAAAAGAAAGAAAGAGAAAAGAAAGAAGAAGGAAAGAAAGGAAGAAAGGAAAAGAAAAAGAAAGAAAGAAAAAGAAAGAAAGAAAGAAAGGAAGGAAGGAAGGAAGGAAGGAAGGAAGGAAGGAAGGAAGGAAGGAAGGAAGAAAGGAAGGAAGAAGGAAGAAAGGAAGGAAGGAAGGAAAAGAAAAAGAAAGAAAAAGAAAAGAAAGAAAGAGAGAAAGAAAAGAAAGAAAGAGAAAAGAAAGAAGAAGAAAAGAAAGGAAGGAAGGAAAAGAAAAAGAAAGAAAGAAAGAAAAAGAAAAGAAAGAAAGAAAAGAAAGAAAAAGAAAGAAGAAGGAAAGAAAGGAAGGAAGGAAGGAAGGAAAAGAAAAGAAAGAAAGAAAAAGAAAGAAAAAGAAAAGAAAGAAAGAAAGAAAGAAAAGAAAGAAAGAGAAAAGAAAGAAGAAGGAAAGAAAGGAAGGAAGGAAAAGAAAAAGAAAGAAAGAAAAAGAAAGATAGAAAGAAAGAAAGAAAGAAAGAGAGAGAAAGAGATAGAGAGAAAGAGATAGAGAGAAGAAAGAAAGAGAAAAGAAAGAAGAAGGAAAGAAAGAAAGGAAGGAAGGAAGGAAGGAAGGAAGGAAGAAAGAAGGATGAAAGGAAGGAAGGAAGGAAAAGAAAAAGAAAGAAAAAGATAAGAAAGAAAGAGAGAAAGAAAAGAAAGAAAGAGAAAAGAAAGAAGGAAAGGAAGGAAGGAAGGAAGGAAGGAAGGAAGGAAGGAAGGAAAAGAAAAAGAAAGAAAGAAAGAAAGAAAGAAAGAAAGAAAGAAAGAAAGAAAGAAAGAAAGAAAGAAAGAAAGAAAGAAAGAAAGAAAGAAAGAAAGAAAGAAAGAAAGAAAGAAAGAAAGAAAGAAAGAAAGAAAGAAAGAAAGAAAGAAAGAAAGAAAAAGAAAGAAGAAAATCAGGGGCCAGAGTGATGGCACAGCAGTAGAGCATTTGCTTTGCATGCTGCTGACCCAGGACAGACCTGGGTTTGATCCCCCCCCCCGTGTGTCCCATTTGGTCCCCCAAGTCAGAAGTGATTTCTGAGCGCATAGCCAGGAGTAACTCCTGAGTGTCATTGGGTGTGGCCTAAAATAAAAAAAAATCATTACGGTTTCTTTATACTGAAAAACATTCTTTTAAAAGTACTTGTCTTTAAAAAAGGGTCAAGTTATTAATATTTTTGAAGATTGAGGGAGTATTTGCTAAAACTACATGAGACCACATATAACATTAGTTCAAAGAAAATAAATTATTTCAAAATAAATCTGAACATAAATTAACCTGAAGTTGTGAAATATATTTATTCTATTGACACATTCCAGCACCTAATTTTTTTAGTCAGGAAGATGGAGAAATAATACAGAGGGTAATGCACTTGCCCTGAACATGTCTGACTGTTGTTTGATCTCCACCATCCCATAAGGTCCCCTGAGCACCTCCAGGTGTGATTCCTGAATGTAGAGTCAAAAGCAACCCCTAAGTCTTGACATATATGACCCAAAATCAATTTCTTTACATAAAAAGAAATTTATTATAAAGTACTTTTGAAATGGGTAGCTTGACATATTATAATTAAACATTATTTAAAATTTTCAAGACATAGAAATATTCTGTGACCAATAGGAATGTACAGAAAAATGTGCTGTCTGTATCTGAGTGTGTTGTATATAATATATAATATAATAAGGGGCCAGACAGATAGCACAGCGGTAGGGCATTTGCCTTGCAATTCGCCAACCCAGGACCAAAGGTGGTTCAAATCCCGGCATCACATATGGTCCCCGTGCCTGCCAGAAGTGATTTCTGGGCAGATACCCAGGAGTAACCCCTGAGCGCAGCCGGATCAGGCCCCAAAACAAATATATATATATATATATATATATATATATATATATATATATATATATATATATATATATATATATATATATATATATAATAAAGCACAGCTTTTATTCATATATAAAAAAGAAGCTATACCCAGGAGTAACCCCTGAGCACAGCCGGATCAGGCCCCAAAACAAATATATATATATATAATAAAGCACAGCTTTTATTCATATATAAAAAAGAAGCTATGCTATCTCTGACAAAATGGCTTTATCTTGAAGTGCTACATATAGTAAAAGAAGATATATACAAACATCATAAATCTATTTTATATGTAAAAATATAAAAACACTAAAGTTATAGTAAGATTAGAAAAAAGAACGATAGTTACCAGACACAAATATTTGAAAAATTAGATTTGGTCAAAGATTACAAAATGTTATAGATGTTTTTTAGTGAGATAAGGAACAACAAAGTAAATGTAATGATCAATATCATATTTTATAACTTAGATTTGATATGAAAACAGAACTTTAACAGAACCATAGTGACAACAAAACATGATACTTAGTTCTTACTGATGTGAAAGTGATTTAATTAACCTTAACAGACTACCTCACAAGCAGATCATATGTGTATATATGTTTTAGTGAAAGGAAGTTTGATAAGTCTGAAATTTAAAGACGAAGCTGGAAAGAGAATATATCTTCTTACAATTTCTACTCAACTTAACTTAATAACCACAGTAACGAGCTTTTATCTCCCATTCTAGACACCAAGTAGAAACAGAAATGACATTGTTTTACATCAGTGCTATGAATGGATTTGGGAAGCTTTTGCTTCCATCTTTTCTCATGCAAACTCCGTATCTTCAAAGTTCATCACAATGAGGGTCATTGAACTTAATGCCATGTCTGTCACCCAGCTATTTCGTGTTCCATGTTTTGAGAGTTAAGAAGATAAAGAGGCAAGTTACTATTTTAGCATGGGTAATTAAAGCTAATAATCAGGAGTTGATCATTTTTCTTGGTGCTCCCAGGCTCATTTATAATGTTAAAGGTACAAATACAGAATCAATGATTAAAATGATCATGGTAAGCAAGAGTTCAGAGGGTTCATAATTATAAGTTTAACCCTTCAGATAAAATACCTTATAACCTTAACCATCAGACATGAGCATGATGAAATTGAAACCTGGAAGTGTGTAATGATGATCAGCTATGAACTCTAACTTTACTGCTTCACTCAGAATTATCATTCATCCTACAAATGCTTCTTCATAAACTTTCTCATGAAAATTAAAGAAGATTTCAAAATGGGGTGAAATTATAAGAACTAAGAAGATCTGAGGAACATTAGGCGACACTATGGTGGATAGTATGGCACAATAAACCACTTATATACATGTACAGAAGCATAAACATATACATATACAAATATACTTATACATATATATTAACACTGCCAAGATTTTGCTCACAGGGGCTTAGAATATCAACTATTTTCAATTACATAGATGATTGTGTTTGGATTTTAGTCATGTAAAGAACACCACCCATCACCAGTGCAATGCTCCCAACACCGATGTCCCAAATCTCTCCTCTCCCCACCCAACCCTGGCCTGTACTTTAGACAGTCTTTCTATTTTCCTCATGCATTCTCATTATTAGGGTAGTTCAAAATGTACTTATTTCTCTAACTAAACTCATCCCTGTTAGTGGTTAGCTTCATGAGGTGAGCTGTAACTTCTAGCCCTTCTCTCTTTTGTGTCTGAAAATTATTATTGCAAGAATGTTTCATTTTTCTTAAAACCCATAGATGAGTAAGACCGTTCTGCGTCTTCCTCTCTCTCTCTGACTTATTTCACTCAGCATAATAGATTCCATGTACATCCATGTATAGAAAAATTTCATGACTTCATCCCTCCTGACAACTGCATGATATTCCATTGTGTATATGTACCACAGTTTCTTTAGCCATCCATCTGTTGAAGGGTATCTTGGTTGTTTCCAGAGTCTTGCTATGGTGAATAGTGCTGCAAGGAATATAGGCGTAAGGAAGGGATTGTTGTATTGTATTTTTGTGTTCCTAGGGTATATTCCTAGGAGTGGTATAGCTGGATCATATGGTAGGTCGATTTCCAGTTTTCAGAGGAATCTCCATATCGCTTTCCATAAAGGTTGAACTAGGCGGCATTCCCACCAGCATAAGAGTTCCTTTCTCTCCACATTCCCTCCATCACTGATTGTTCTCATTCTTTGTGATGTGTGCCAATCTCTGTGGTGTGAGGTGATACCTCATAGATATTTTGATTTGCAACTCCCTAATAATTAGTAATGTGGTGCATTTTTTCATGTGTCTTTTGGCCATTTGTAATTCTTTTTTGTCAAAGTGTCTGTTCATTTATCTCCCCATTTTTTGATGGGATTAGATGTTTTTTCGTGTAAAGTTCTGTCAGTGCCTTGTATATTTTGGAGATTGGCCCCTTATCTGATGGGTATTGGGTGAATGTTTCTCCCACTCAGTGGGTGGCTCTTGTATCCTGGGCGCTATTTTCTTTGAGGTGCAGAAGCTTCTCTGCTTAATATATTACCATCTGTTAATGTCTGCTTTCACTTGCTTGGAGAGTGCAGTTTCTTCCTTGAAGATGCCTGTAGTCTCAATGTCCTGGAGTGATATGCCTACGTGTTGTTCTATATATCATATGGTGTCAGATCTGATATTGAGGTCTTTAATCCATTTGGATTTTTCCTTTGTACATGATGTTAACCGGGAGTCTAAGTTCAATTTTTTGCAAGTGGCTAGCCTGTTGTGCCAACACCACTTGTTGAAAAGGCTTTCTTTGCTCCATTTAGGATTTCTTGCTCCTTTATCAAAAATTAGGTGATAGTTTGTCTGGGGAACATGCTCGGTGTATTCAAGCCTATTCCACTGATCCTAGGGCCTGTCTTTATTCCAATACCATGCTGTTTTGATAACTATTGCTTTGTAGTAAAGTTCAAAGTTGGGGAAAGTAATTCCTCCCATATTCTTTTTCCCAATGATGCTTTAGCTATTCTAGGGTGTTTATTGTTCCAAATGAATTTCAAAAGTGCCTGATCCACTTCTTTGAAAAATGTCATGGGTATTCTTAGAGGGATCGCATTAAATTGGTACAATGCTTTGGGGAATATTTCCATTTTGATGATCTTAAACCTGCCAATCCATGAGCAGGATATGTCTTTTCATTTCCGCGTGTCCTCTCTTATTTCTTGGAGCAAAGTTTTATAGTTTTCTTTGTATAGGTCCTTTACATTTTTAGTCAAGTTGATTCCAAGATATTTGAGTTTGTGTGGCACTATTGTGAATGGGGTTATTTTTCTTAATGTCCATTTCTTTCTCATTACTATTGGTGTATAGAAAGACCATTGATTTTTGTGTGTAATTTTGTAGCCTGCCACCTTGCTATATGAGTCTATTGTTTCTAGAAGCTTTTTGGTAGTCTTTAGGGTTTTCTAAGTAGAGTATCATGTCATCTGCAAACAGCGAGAGCTTGGCTTCTTCATTTCCTATCTGGATTCCCTTGATATCTTTTTCTCAAAGTAGTTTCTGATTACCCTTTGAATCTCTGCCATATCCATAGTGATCTCTCCTTTTTCATTCCTAACACAAGTTATCAAGTCTCTCTCTCTCTCTCTCTCTCTCTCTCTCTCTCTCTCTCTCTCTCTCTCTCTCTCTCTCTGTTAGTTTTGCCAGTGGTATATCAATCTTATTTATTTTTTTTGAAGAACCAACTTCTGCTTTCGTTGATCTTTCGGATTCTTTTTTGCGTTTTCACTTCGTTGATTTCTGCTCTTAGCTTTGTTATTTCCTCTGTCTCCATATTTTTGGGTCCTTTTGTTGAGCACTTTAATTCTGAGCTGTTGTTTGTCTGTGAGACCATGTATTCTTCCATAAAACCTAAAAGTTTTTCTGGGTACAGTATTCTAGGTGAAGCATTTATTTCATTGCTTTTTGTCACTATGTCCCAACACTGCTTTCTGGCCTTGAGTGTTTCTAGTGACACATCTGCTGTAAATCTCAAGGAAGTTCCCTTAAATGTAATTTCCCTTTTTGATCTTGCTGCTTTTAGAATTCTGTCTCTATTTGTGGGATTCGTCATTGTGACTAGGATGTGTCTTGGGGTATTTTTTCTAGGTTCTCTTTTGGTTGGTACTCTTTGTGCATGCAGAATCTGATTGCATATATTCTTTAGCTCTGGAAGTTTCTTATATATATATATATATATATATAGATATATATATATATAGATATATAGATATATAGATATATAGATATATAGATATATAGATATATATAGATATATATATAATTTAAACACCTTGATTACATAGATGATTGTGTTTGGGTTTCAGTCATGTAAAGAACACCACCCATCACCAGTGCAACATTCCCATCACCAATGTCCCAAATCTCCCTCCTCCCCACCCGACCCCCGCCTGTACTCTAGGCAGGCTTTCCATTTCCCTCATACATTCTCATTATTAGGACAGTTCAAAATGTAGTTATTTCTCTAACTAAACTCATTACTCTTTGTGGTGAGCTTCCTGAGGTGAGCTGGAACTTCCAGCTCTTTTCTCTTTTGTGTCTGAAAATTATTATTGCAAGAATGTCTTTCATTTTTCTTAAAACCCATAGATGAGTGATGTTCTTGACTGTTGATTCTTCCTGGAAATTTTCTTCCTGGGTCTCTGGGACTCCAATGATTCTTAAGTTGTTTCTGTTGAGCTTATCATAGACTTTTTTTATCTGTTCACATTCTTTGACTAAGTTTTCCATTGTCTGTTCATTTGCTTTAAATTTTTTTTCCAATCTCTCCCAGTGTATGGAAATTTTATGTATCTCATCTTCCACAGCACCAATTCTATTCTCAGCTTCTGTTACCCTGTTGGAGAGCTTATTCATTTTGTCATTCAATTTGTTTACTGAGTTTTTCAGGCCTGTTATTTGACCTGTTATTTCAATTTGAGTTTTGTGATTTCTGTCTTCATATTTTCTTGGTTCTTATTAGTGTTCTGTTCAACTCAATTCATGATTTCTTTGAGTTCTTTGAGCATCTTCCATATTTCTTGTCTAACTAAACTCCTTATCTGAGAGATTGATTAGTTGGCTAGCCATTTTCTGGTCATCAGAATTGTCATCTTTATTCTCTATGTCTGATGCTGGCCTGCATTGTTTCCCCATTGTCATACTTGTATTTTGGGTTTTTCTACATGTTGTGTTGGTGTTCATTGACTAAATGATGTGTGCGGCCACGCTCCTCAGGCTCCACCCTTTCTGGGTGGGTTGACTTTCCTCCAAGTAAGGGGGATGTCTCCATGGATAAAGCCTCACACAGGATCAAATCTTAAGCCTGAGCACGGAGCAGAGAAGACAGTCCAGAGAGAAATGCTGGGCTTCAGTGATCCAGCACAGTTCTTAGTGTGATTTTTTCTTCTTGTTGCAGTGGCATTCTTTCATTAGAAAGAGCACATGGCCACGTAGCAAAGTGGAGCTAAGTGCTCTTCTGGAGACTCTGGGAGAGCATAGATTTTCCCAGCCTGATGTCACAAACAGGGGACCTGCCTTCTGTGAAATATTGTTTATAGCCGATTTTTACGTTTGGAAGCAGTTCCTTGGCATTCCAGCCAGTGAATGAGCCTCTGAGAGAGCAAATTTTCTGGGCCCTTTTCGGTCCACTCCCAAGAGGTTCAGGAGACAGGACAGGAGACAAACACACACAGGCAGCACTCACAGTTTCTCACAGTAGGGAACCACTGGGTAGGCATAGATTTTCCCAGCCTAACATCACAAACAGGGGACCTTCCTTCTGTGAAGTACTGCTTATAGCCGGTTTTCACGTTTGGAAGCAGTTCCTTGGCCATTCTGGCCCGTGAAAGAGCATCTGGGAGAACAAATTTTCTGGGCCCTTTTTTCCCACTCCCAAGTGGTTCAGGAGACAGGAGAGGAGACAAACACATACAGGCAGCACTCACAGTTTCTCCTATCATTTCTAACATTCTCTAATTCTGGTAATTTGGGTTTTTTTTTTGTTTTGTTTTGCTTTTTGTTTTTTGTTTGCTAACCAAGTTAAGTCTCACTAAGAATTATGCCTCAGGCCAACTTTTATCTATAACTAATCTTATCTGTCTCACTTCTCCATTCTATATTATACATTATGTTTCTGTTGCTTTTACTTAGGATATGTGTTGGGAATCTAACCTAAAGCATCATACCAGGAGTAATTTTCTAAGTTAATAAATACCTTAGTATTGGGGCCTGAGTAATAATACAGAGGATAGAGCATTAGTTTTGCATGCAACCAACCCAGATTCAATCCATGGCATCTCATATGGTCCCCTGAGCCTACCAGGAGTGATTCCTGAGCACAGAGTCAGGACTATCAAGTGTGGCCAAAAGACAAAAAAGTAAAATAAAATAAATAATAAAATTAATACCTGTATCATTAAAATAATATTTAATTAAAATAATTTTTGAAATGCAGAGTTTTTCATAGCATAGATAATATAAAATGGCACAATTGATTTAACTGGTCAGCCAGGAAATCTTTAAGGTAGCTGGACCAAACCTCAATATGATAGCACGTTTAAATCATAATGAACTGATAAGTCAGGAGGTTAGCCTTCGTGTTAATCATCGAAAATGACTTACTCTTATTGACAATTTTCTCAGTTTCTTTAGGCATATTTGACTCTAAAAGAGAAATGCTTTTACTTCTGCTAACAATATTACCTGGTAAAATCATCTATCCCATGTGGCAATGTATTTCTATGATGTTAGTTTATTATATTAACTGACAGTTGATGGTAAGTGTGTGTGAGTGAAAAGATGAGTAAGGATTTTTGTCAAACATTTAATCTAAAATAAAATGCAAAGTATACAGCCCTTTGGAAACAGCTGAGTTCAGGTATCAAAAATAAAAGCATTCCATCATAGATAAGTATGGAATAATTTTCTTTCCAGTTTTTATCTAAAACCAGTATCTTAATTTTTTTCCCTTCTAATAGGTCAGCAATAACTGACTTAATTTGAAGCACAAAGAAAACATAAATTATTTTTGAAGATTTTTTAACTGCTATGAGAAAATTCTGTACAGAATTATTCCTGTTCTCTTTCCACTCACATTAAGTTTTCAACCCATTGCTAGAGTTAATGTGAACTCATCAAGAATTATTAGTATATTTTTATAGCTACAGAGTGTAGCATTAATGCCTTTACCCTAATAAGGCTAGAATCCAAACTAAGAAATACCTTTCATAATAATAACAAGACAATAGAAACAATGACTAGGAAAGCTACTCCCTCCCAGGAAGCTTACCACAATGCAAGGTAGGAAGTGTAGTTAGGCCAGAAAAGGGACCACCAACCACTATGAGAATGATAGTGGGAGATGATCACTCTGGACAAGAAGTGGGTACTGAAAAAAGCAAAGTGATATGCATGATATACTTTTAGCAATAGCATTGAGAACCATGATGCCTAAAAAGAAAAATGAGGGGGTGGAATCTATTATACTGAGTGAAATAAGTCAGAGAGAGAGAGAAAGATGCAGAATGGTCTCACTCATCTATGGGTTTTAAGAAAAATGAAAAACATTCTTGCAATAGTAACTTTCAGAGACAAAAGAGAAAAGAGTTGGAAGTTACAGCTCACCTCATGAAGCTCACCACAGACAGGGATGAGTTTAGTTAGGGAAATAACTACGTTTTGAACTATCCTAATAATGAGAATGTACGAGGGAAATAGAAAGCCTGTCTCGAGTACAGGCGGGGGTTGGGTGGGGAGGAGGGATATTTGGGACATTGGTGATGGGAATGTTGCACTGGTGATGGGTGGTGTTCTTTATATGACTGAAACCCAAACACAATCATGTATGTAATCAAGATGTTTAAATAAAAAAAAAGAAAAAAAAGAAAAAAGAAAAAAAAAGAAAAATGAGGGTGGGCAGGGAAGAAGAACTGAAAAAGAGAAAGTGTATGTGAAATTTTCTGTCATAAAGGCAGGTAGGGCTGAGGCTGGAGAGATAGCACAGCGGTAAGGCGGTTGCCTTAGATGCAGAAGGACATTGGTTCAAATCCCAGCATCCCATATGATCCCCCGAGCCTGCCAGGAGTAATTTCTGAGCCTAGTCTCTAGAGCTAGGAATAACCCCTGAGTGCTGCCGGGTGTGACCCCAAAACCAATAATAATAATAGTAATAACAATAGTAATGATAATAATAATAATAATAATAATAATAATAATAAAGATAGGGAGACTAGGGACATTGGTGGCAGGAAACATGGTCTGGTGAAGAGATGGGTGTCAGAATATTGCATGAATGAAACTCAATCATGAACTATTTTGTAACTGTATATGCCACAGTGATTCAATTAAAGGAAATGTTTTAAATGAACTACCAAAAAATTTGAGGTTTTTGATATTTAACATTTGCACCCTTTCTAGGATAAAAACAAACTAGATTAAATAAAAACAATCATTTAAATATTAAGTGTTATTTTCATTAAAATTAATTATTTCAATAATGGTTTAAAGGTAATTATGAGAAGGGTAAATAACAAGGCTAATCATTTTACCTTTAAAATGTTTTTCTATCTATATTTATATTCCATAAAATATTTTTATAGAGGTAATTGTAGAAATAGTTGTTACAAGTTTGTTTTTTTGTTTGTTTTTTTACAAATTATAGACTGTGTCACACATCCTTCAAAAAATGGGTTTGGTTGAAGATGCAGAAGAAATAACAAGCACAATTATCTTTAAAGAATCTCAGAGTAGAAGATGGAAGTATGAAGGACACGTGGCAACAGTTTGGATGTATGTACAAGGATGACACTAAAGGCTGAAAAAAAGTATTTAACTCTGGTCTTTTTAAAATTCACTGTGTAGGGACTTGATTTCATATTTTAAATTTTAAATGTCTCCTCTGTAATTGTTGATTTATGCAATATTTCTTTAAGTATATTATTGACTTCCAGTCTATAGTCTACTTATGTAAAATATATGCCTTCAGATTTAACATGCTGGCTAGTATTTATGTTTTTAATTTAAGGAAAGGAAAAATAAGAGCTATACAAGATTTAATCTGCTCAGCAATTTCTTAGATGTGCAAATTTGGAAAATAATTTGTTGCAATTCTCTGAGCCTTCATTCTGTGTATTTGTTTTAAATATATTTAACTTGTTTTAATAAGAATATGTTTAAATTGTATTTAAATTTAAGTTGTGAGGATTAAAAACAGCCAGTAGCATTTAAAAAGTCAATAAATAGTAGTTCCTCGTAGTATTAAAAATAAATTTTTGTTTGGGAGTCTATCTTAATTATTACAAGTAAAATATAATCAGTATAATTAAAAACAACTTAGATTTATAGGAACAAAATGAGATAGAAATAATCCATGCTAATAATGATGATGATGTATAGAATGTTAAACTTTCTATATCTTAATCAGATAATTTTTATCTTTATGTAGTTTGGAGAGTATAAATCCTAATGTATTGCAATGAAACTGTGGGGTTTAGGATGTAACAGTCACTGACAGGATATCACGCATATCACTTTTTTTCCTTTCAGTACCTACTTCTTGTGCAGAGTGATCATTTCCAGCTATCATTGTCATCATGGTCCTTTCTCTGCCCTAACTGCACTTAACCACTCTTGATGTCAAGCTTCCTGCCATGGACCTGTCCTTCTGGACCACAACTTTATTATCTTTGAATATTAATTATTACCATATTATATTTCTTATATCCCACAAATAATTTTAATCATTCTAATGACTCTCCCTCTGACTCATTTTGCTCAAAAATGCATGAAGTTGGAGCTGGGGCAGTGGCAAAGAGCGGTAAGGTGCCTGCCTTGCCGGCACTAGCCGAAAACGAACCGTGGTTCTATCCTCTGGCATCCCATTTGGTCCCCCAAGCCAGGAGCGATTTCTGAGTGCATAGCTAAGAGTAACCCCTGAGTGTCACCGGGTGTGGGCCCCCCCCAAAAAAACAAAAAATGCACAAGTTAAAACATATCTTGTATCTTATATTTGTATAATATATACTTATATTTGTATAAGATTTATATATAATATTGTATTTATTTTATAAGATATAAAAATATAAAACATATTTGTATCTTATGGTGATTCAAATAAATAATTTATTTATATTTTTCTTTTTTAAAATAATTTATTTATATTTTTAAAAAGAATAAAAATGGTTATTATGGTGGCATCTCAGTAGAAAGAACATCAATTTGTCTCACTTGTGAAATATAAAATTGAATAGTTTGTACTAAATTATTTTGTGAGAATACTAAAACCACATAACTAAAAAAATGCAGCAGTCAATCAATCATAATTGATATAAGTGACAATTCTACCTGAGATGCTGAAACTGAGCAAGATCATACGGAAAAACTAAAGTGTTCATTTTATTTCCTAGATAGTAAGGTCTAACACTCAAATTTTTTACTTATTTCACACAGTCATACAATATATTAAAAGAAGTTCAAGTAGAAAACCCACATTTTTTGTTCTAACATGTCGTACAATGGTGCTTCTAACGTTACATTTACAAAGGCAGAGATAATTAATCTTCAAGTTAATTGTCTATCTCACAGCATGAATAGAAAATACTTATGTTAGTTAGGTAATCTCATCACAAAGCTATAAATGGTGGGACAGGCTTTAAAATATCATGAGAAAAAACTTAAACATTGCTTAAATTTCTGGGAAAAAACTTGCCAGTTACCTGTACCTACTTATTATTCAAATCTATGAGAGCAAACAAGTGATAATTATCCCAAAGCTCTTTAAATCTCCATGATATAAATTCAGTTTCTGTTTGGTGTAAAAATATATATGCTATGAATCTTGTCCTATAAGAATATGCATGCTAAAGAGAAATACATTTGTAAATATGTTGCTATGTTTCAGAAAAAGGCACTGAGGTAATGTGATATGTATGTAATTAGATGGCAACAATAATGAGTTATGTCCAAATGAACACTTGGTACATAAACATTTAAGTAAATAAACAATATTCAAAATTAAAAAAATATCTATGAAGATAAATATGAAGATATCACCTTTTAAATCACTTTCATAAGCAAAAAAAGAATATTGAAAAGGAATCTTCTGTTCTCAAAAAAATATATATTGATATGACCGCAATGACCCTTTATGATTCTTCTATATTCGTTGAGAAAACAGTAATAATCTGTTTTATAACCTTACAGCTAATAGGGTTCACATTTTTATCTTGGGAAAACATGTTCAACCTCAATCAGAAAAGGTTATTTTTACACTCACTTTTAAATTGTGAAAAGAAATTTTACACAAGAACACAAAAGAAAAGGAGCTGGTTTAGCTATTATTGAATAATGATAATACTCATTGTGTTTGCTTCCTCTTACTGTTAAATAAAATACACAGGTCATTATGAATTACATGGGTAAAAGCAACATTTTAAGGAAATTTTGGTAGGAAATACATAATATTTTATTTGATAGACACAAAAAATCAGATTGGCCCAGCATAATTTTCTTTTCTTTTTTTTTCTTTTTTTGTAGGAAATGTTCTAATACTGTGAGCTAGAAAAAAATATAGAAATTAGGATTATTCTTTTGAGGGGTCCACACCCAACTGCACTTAGGGTATTCCTTTCACTGCACTCAGAAATCGCTTCTGACAGGCTAGGGGAACCATATGGGTGGTTGGGGACCCAACTTATGTTTGATCAGGTTGGCCGTTTACAAGGCAACTTACGTTTGATCAGGTTGGCCGTTTACAAGGCAAATGCCCTACCCATTGTGCTATCACTTCAGCCCCTGAAAATAAGATTATTCTGAAGCAACATTGGTTTTATTAAATATCATGAAATAACCACAATGCATTTATTTGATTTTACTCCAAAATAAATTTATCTTTTTGTAGTTTCATATTCTTTTTTAAGTCTCTACCAAATAATAGTTAATAATATTGTCATAGCTATGCAATATTTAGGTCAATAAAATATAAAATATATTAGCATTCAATCATATGAAAGATATCGTATTTGAGCATTTTAAAATAGTATTTTTTACATTTTACTTTGCATTCTTTAATCTTATAAAATCAAAATAAGAAAATGAGTGTCAAACTATTGAGTCAAAAATTTGCAAAATAATTTTTCTAATATACTCAGAACTAACCTTATGCAATCTTTATAAATAACATTAAAATAAAAATAAATACAAATTAAAAGTGTTAAATATCTTGGTAAAGGAATTATGTATAGAGGGATAAAATGATTTAGACGTTAACAATCAGAACAAGATGTTTTCACAGAAATGGACATACTAGCCTTGAATAGTCAGGAAGAAGGGAATATTGAACAAGAATTAATGGAATTTAAGTTCAAATGAGAGGGTGAAAGATACATGAACCTATTTCCAAATTCAAATTTGCTTTAAAACTTAAAATTAAGTAAGGAGAAAAATAATACTCTATTTGGTAATTAGTTAATAAATAAAAATATTATGAGGAAACTACAACTGTCACTCATGTTATATTTCAGGTAGTTTTTTTATTACATGACTGTCTTTGTTTTAGGATTATAGTATCACCTTTTCAAATATGTTATAATAATTTTGGTTAATCCCAAATTACTAATGTACCTATACCACAGTCCACAAATCTCAGTCCAGCTATTTAGAAGTTCAATGCGCTATCCATTGATAGCCAGGCTAGTCCAGCCAGACTTTTCTCCTCTCTGTCTTTGGTAACCTCATTCTGTAATGATAATTCCAAGGTTTATTTATCTTGATTTTGCTTATAACTTGCTTTGTTCTTTTCTCTATATCCCACATATGCATGAAATAATCCAGTATTTGCTTCTCTACCTCTGGCTGGTTTCTCTAAATATGATTCTTCTAGTACAAATTATATTATCATAAATGACAATATTTTATTTCTTCTAAATGCTGAGATTGTTCCACATAGATACTATATAGATATGTAGAGAGATGACATATGTATGTATACAGATAAATAGATATCATCTTTTCACCATTGATTTATTTCAACAAATATGAGTCAATGAATCTTTGTATATTCTTTAAATGAAACCCCAGATGTGGATTTTCTGAATCAGGTGGTAGAAATAAATTTAATTTAAAACTTTGTGAATTCTCTTTATTTCCATAAACACTGGAATACTTTAAATTGTCACTACCAGTATAACGAGTTTATTTATCCCCACAACTTGCCATTAATTGTTTATACTGGCAAGGTATGGGGATAAATAAATTTGTGAAAACTGTAAACACTAATTGTTTCAGGATGTAGCAATATGCACTACTATTAAGATGCCCTGTTCTTTCATGTGTGATGATAGTGAGAATTAAATTCCCATATGTTTTCTGATCATGCAGATGTCTTGTTTGGTGAAATGTCTGTATAGATTTATTCCTGGTATTTAAATTTTTTCAGTTGTTTGGTTTGAGGGTCACACTTAGAGATTCTCAAGGCTTATTTCTGGCTCTGCACTAAGGAATTTTCAGGAGACCATACAGGTTGCAGGAGATCAAACCTGCATAGTTGCATACAAGGTCAACACTCTACCAGCTGTACTACCTCTCCAGTCCCAGATTGATCCATTTTTTGCTGTCTTTTATAAGCTCTTTACATATCTTGCCGAGTAAGCCATTTATATAATGCATGAACTATGAACATTTTCTCCAACTTTATATGGTGTCTTTTGATTTTAATGATAGCTTATTTTACTTTGTACAAAAAATTGTTCTCTTGCATATAGTCCCATTTGTTTCTTTTTGCTTTGATCTCCCTTTCCATTACAGTTGGATCCCTTAGGAAACAGAAACAAAACTATGCAGTGTTTAAGTCATTATCTTTATGTATTTTATGATTTTCAAACATAACAAAAATATTTAATCCATTTGGGGTTCATTTTTGTTCACAGAATGAGATATTAATCTGATTTCTTCTTTTAGCCTAGTGCCAAACAGTTTTCCTAATATTTATGGAAGTGTTCCCATCCTCAATTTTATGCTCTTAACTCTATTGTAAATTAAAATCACTATATAGAAAATGTATTTGTTGGTTCTCTATTCAATTAAGTTGCTATGTTTGTTTGATGTGGTGATTGTTATTTTGTTTGGTTTGAGATTTTAGACAATCCAGTGATACCCAGAGTTTACAGAACCATACATTTTACCAGGGATTAAAAGGGGATAGCACCAGGTAAGAAACCTAGGCACGATACCTGCTGTATTATATCTCCAGCCCCTATCCTTGTGTTTTGTAAACTTTTTTTTTTACAAACCACATCACTTTAATCTACAGCTTTGTAGTATAATTTGAATTTGGGAAGCATGTTGCCTCATTTTTTTTCTTTTTCTTTTTCTTTTCCTTTTTTTTTTTTTTTTGGAATATTTTGAGATCTCATTATTTCACACAAATTTTAGTTAATGTCATTCATTTTCCTGATGAATGCCATTTGAATTTTGAAAAGTAATGTTCCACATCACTAAACATCAGGGAGATGCAAATCAAAACAACAATGAGGTATCATCTCACATCACAGAGACTGGCAGACATCACAAAGAATAAGAACAATCCATGCTGGTGAGGATGTGAAGAGAAAGGAACTTTATTGGGAGGGGGATCACACCCTGCAGCGCCCAGAGTGACTCCTGGCTCTGCACTCAGAAGTCGCTTCTGGCAGGCTCGGGGGGACCCTATGGGATGCCGGGATTCAAACTAGGTCCGTTTTGTGTTTCTTGACTGCATAAAAGGCAAATGCCTTACTGCTGTGCTATCACTTTGGTCCAGAAAAGAACTCTTATTCTCTGATAATGGGAATGCCATCTAATCCAGCCTCTATGGAAAACCATGTGGAAATTCCTCAAAAAAATGGACATTGAGCTCCTATATGATCCAGTCATAACTCTACTAGAGATATACACACAGAATACAAACACACTATACAAAAAATGCCTCGTGCATGTCTATATTCACTGCAGCTCTATTTACAATAACCAGAATCTGGAAACAACCCAGATGTCCAACAACAGATGAGTGGTTAAAGAAACTGTGGTGCATATACACAATGTAATATTATGCAGCAACAGAAAATATAAAGTCATGACAATTTTCCTATATATTGATGGACATGGAAACTATTATGCTGAGTAAAATGAGTCAGAGATAAACACAGATTAGCCTCACTCATCTGTGGGATTTAAAAAAAAAAAAAGATAGTATGGTAATAATACCAGAAACAATAGAGATGAGGACTAAAAGGTCCACCCCACTATATAAATCTTACCACAAAGAGTGGTGAATGTAGTTAGAAAATTAACTATACTAACAACTATCATGATAATGATAGTGAGTGAGAAAAATAGAATGCTTTTCTCAAAGACAGGCAGGGGTAGGGGAGGAAGGAGATGAGGCACATTGGCTGCAGGAAGGTTGCATTGTAGAAGAAAGGTGTACATTTTATCACTGAAACCCAACTAAAACATGGCTACATGTTTGTAACCATGATGCTTAAATAGATATATTATTTAAAAATGAATTTTGATAAAAATTTAAGGAATCTATCTTATTAGGAATAGAATATCCATTTGAAAGATGTTTATTCTTTGGAATGAAAAGATAGTACAGTGATTGGGGTGCTTACCTTGTATGCAACTGGCCCAAATTCAAACTCTGGTACCACATAAGGCCTCTTAAGGTCTGATAGAAGTATTCCTTTCCTGAGCACAGAGCCAGGAGTAATCCGTGAACACCACCAGATGTGGCCTAAATACCTATCCTTTGAATTCACAAGCAAAAATCTTTGAAATTTCTTTGTTTTCATTACTTTTTCTTTTCTGCTGTTTTAGTACATTTTTGTTTGTTTGTGGGCCACATCCGATGATGCTCTGAGGTTACTCCTAGCTCTGCATTCAGGACTTATTCTGGTGGATGCCTGGGAACTGAATCTAGGTCAGCTATTTGCATGGCAAATACTCTACCCACTATAGCATCAATTCAGCTCCTGTTTATTTTTTGTTTGTTTGTTTGTTTTGTTTGTTTGTTTGTTTGGATCACACCCGGCAGTACTTGGGGGTTATTCCTGGCTCAACACTCAGAAATCGCTCCTGGCAGGCTAGGGGTACCATATGGGATGCCAGGATTCTAACCACCATCCTTCAACATGCAAGGCAAGCGCCTTACCTCCATGCTATCTCTCTGGCCCCTCAGCCCTTGTTTTTAATTTTTTAGTCTGTAGTATACCTTTTGATGGAGAGGTTTTGAAAAACCACACCTGGAATTACTCAGGGCCCTAGGCTTGGCTTCTTTGGCTATTTCTGCTACACAAGAGATGGAGTAGTGCCGACAGAATTATACCTAACATGATCACTATCCCTGAGCTATCTACTCTGCCTTGTATTGACTTTATTATATAAAAACTTCCACCTTTTTATTATTTAATATTTTTCTTTTTTAATTTTGAGGGCATAACTAGTAATCCTTGGGGCTTATTCTTGGCTTTGTGTTAGGAATAACTCCTAGTTAAACTCAGGGCAACTTACTGAGTTCCAGAGATCAGACTTGGGTAAGTTTCATGCAAGGCAAGCACCTTTCCCTCTGTACTATCTCTGCAGAATCATTAAGTTTATTCTTATGTATACAATTCTTCTCACATAATTCATAGGATTTAATATTGGCTTTAAATCTTCCATTTTATGGTGTTAATTTATTGTTTCTGTTAACTTTAGTGTAATATTTAACATCATTTATGAGTATTATAATTTCATCTGAAAATAGTGATCATTTTATTTTTTATTTTCAATTTTGAGTACCTATAATTTAATTTTATTCCCAAACTTCTGTTTCCAGGACTTTTGATACTTTTAAATAATAGTGCTGAAAATAAATATCCTTGTCCTTTACCTGATATTAAAGGGAAATTTTTCATTTTTCACCATTATACAAAGCTTTTATTTTAAATTTTTATTATAATGCTGTGATTTACTAAGTTATTCAGAACATAGTCATTTCAGGCATTAAATATTCAAACACTAATACCATCACCAATATAACCTTCCCTTTACCAGTTTCCCCAATCTCCCCACCACCACCATAGACTGCCTTGATATGAACACAACAAATTTACTTCATATTACTGGTTACAATATAAAAGCAATGGACTCAAGCCTTCCTGCACCCACCCTGTCACTGGAAAACCCAAAAGTCCTGCACACGACTGTTATCTTCTTGGCAGAAAAATACCCTGCTCCTTCACCAAGCTCCAAAAGAAAATAAATACCTCCTATTCTACTGTCCTGGATGATACATCTGTGGCACCTTTAAAGTGGCATGGAGAAGATTTCCTTTTCTACATGAAGTACAACAGTTGAACAACCCTCCCTAAACCCTCTAACAGAAATGTCCAACTAGAATTAATTCACCTCAGAGAATTATCTTTATCAAACTTCCAAAACACCAAATTTATTTTAGATCTATAAATCCTGGACCACATGATCTCATGTTCTACACAATACCTCAATATTTTTTATTTAAGAGTTTATTCAAGAGACAAAATTGAATAACATATTGAGGTAAACTGACATAACATAATATAGTAACATAACATAACATATAATAAATATAATATAATAATACATGTAAGTCAAAGAACATTTCTAAATAAAACACAATTTTTTATCATATCTTTCACAGAAGTATTTTAGGTACATACTAACATTGAATCAGGGGAATATCCATCACCCCCAGTGTTGTCCTCCCTTCATCCCTGTTCCCAAGCATATATCCCTTTCTTCCTCCTTTTTCCCCCAGAATGCTAGTTTAACTAAAACCATATATGTTAACAGTAATGTAAACCATTATTTTTTGCAGTTCCAGTTGTTCAGGGTGTAAGGTTCCATTGCACCACTAGATTTTTGTGTTCCTATCTCTATTAGATAACAACTTATTTGTATGTATAGTGTTTTCCATTTTAATGTGCCCATGCAAACAAGGAATAATGCCACCTGGCATTATCAGCGTAGAAGGGGGCCGCAGGAACAAGTCCAACAATCCCCATGACCTGGTTCAAACATAAGCATTAAACTGGGGGACTCTTTCACCAAATTCCTTATTGAACAGTTCACAAAGAGAAAAAAGATAAAAAGTGGGGAAAATAAACAATCTAACTTAAGACAGTGGACACAATTGTCACCGTTTGAGAAAATTTGTTGTTCCCATCTCTATAAGAACGTGTTTGTATATAATTTCCCATTTTAATGTGCCTATGCAAAGGAAGAACAGTATCACATGGCACTATTGGTGCCTATGGGGATGCTAGAACAAGTCCAACAATCCAATTGACTTGGTTCTTATATAAACATTAAATGGAAGGACATTTCTACAAACTTCCTTATTTAACAAATAACAAAGGAAAGGAAAGATGGAGAGGGACTCTTTCACCAAAATACCTTAAAAAGATAAAGAGTGGGGAAAATAAACAATCTAGCTTGACAGTGGACTCAATTGTCACCGTTTATAGGAACTAATCAGAAACATAGTATTGGTAGCAACCACAGTTACACAATAAAAGAAGGAAGAGGGCAGGAGGTCGTTGAGAGTAAACAAGTAGGTAAAGAGTACTGGCCTCTTCCCAGCCTGAGAGTCCATCCTCTCATTTTTATTTTGAAAATATATGGTACCCCCACCCAAAATGGTTTCTTCTCAAACTAAAAGTCTATCCTCCCATTTTATTTTAAATAAATATGGTTTTTGAAATGGAAACCAATGAGAAAATAAATACCAGTGAATGTCACGATGTAATGTCCCAACATACACCAGTGCTGCATCGGCCCACCATCCACCACATGTGTCCCCCACTTAGTGTTGGGAGAGAAAGGGGGAAAGCTTGAGTACCACCATAGAGTCCACTTTGGCCAGCAACCAGGGAAGACTTGGAGTAGGGGAGGAAATAGGGGAACGGCTGGAGGCCTGCCAAGCCTCCCAGCACTCCCTCTGCTCCTCCTCTCAAGAGTGGGGGGGGAAGCCTGGAGACCCCTAATGGAGTCCACCTGGAACTCACAGCAGGCTACCCGAAGTGGCACTCAGGCTGGGCCTAGAGTTCAGGGGGAAATAGGGGAACGGCTGGAGGCCTGCTAAGCCTCCCAGCACCCCCCAAGCTAGGGAAAATGCCTGCAATACCTCAATATTTTATAGCAGTGACAGCCCACTAGTATCACAGAAAATCTAATGGGAAAGTTACATAAATAATCTACCTACCTCAGTGAGCCTAAACAGTAATACAGAAGGCCCAAGTAGCACCAACCACAGCCTATTAAATCCTTAGACAATGACTTTTAGTAACATCAGAGAGAAATATAACAATCATTTCAAATTGACCTGTGTTGATCTAAGTTTTGATAATTCCATTTGCCTTTGTATTGTTGAAAGCTTTTATCATAAATGTTGAATCTTGTCGAATGATTTCTCTGCATTTATTGATATAAATTTTACGTTTACTCTCATTGATGAGTATCTTCCAGTAATTGACTAACATATAATGAATCATCTTTAAAACCCTCGAATGAATCTTACTTTATTCATGATGTATGCTACTTTGAATATATTGTTGAGTTTGCTTTGCTAAGATGTTTTTGGGGGATTTCTGCTTCTATATTTATTAGAGATACTGTTTTCTATTTTTCTTTTTTTCAAGTTGCCCATGTGGCTTTGGGTATCTGGGTCATGTTAGCCTCATAAAACATATTCAGGACAAATCTATCTTATTCAAGTTTTAGAAAACTATAAGAAAGATAAGTAATAGGTGATTTTTGAAGTTCTGTTAGAATTCATTAATTAAAACATCTGGCCCTAGACTTTTGCTTCGGGGAGATTTTTAACTACTGCTTCAGTTTCCTTGCTTATAAATGACACATTCAAATTTTCTGTTAACACCTAGTTAAGTCTTGGAGGTTTTATAATTCTAAGAATTTATCCATTTATTTTCAGTTCTTCAAGTTAAAGGCATATATTTCCAAGGAGTCATTTTTAATTTTTTTTCATTTCTTCAGTGTCTATTGTGTATCTTCCTTTTCATAGTTGACGATTTATTAGATTTTTCTCTCTTGTTTTCTTAGGCAGTCTTACCAAATGTCAATTTTATGTATCATTTTAAAGGAAAATTCCTTGGTTTTCTTGATCATTCAATTTTATTTCTTTTTATTTTAATCTCATTTCTCCTCTTTTATTATTTCTTTCCTACTACTGACTTTAAGTTTAGTTTGGCCTTCATTTTTCTATTTCTATTAGCAGATGGTGTATTTGGTATTTTTCTTATTATTGATTTAAGACCTTACTACTATGAACTTCCATTCTTCATACTAGTTTTACTATGTCTACTAAGTTCAAAATATACTTCAGTTTACTAATTTCAGAATATCCTGTCTTCATTTCTTTTTACTTCAAGGAATATTTTTACTTTTTATTTTGATTGTCTTGTTGACTTATTCAGTTACATGTAGTTTAACATGTTGATGCTGGCACATAGCACCAATGGCTCACACTTGGATTCAGCTTAATTAACACAAATCGCAATGTCAGTGCCAATGACTCAAAGGAACATCAAAGCAATATAATATCATGCATGCAATAATTTAAAAAACAAATACAAATAAGAAACAGGTAAATGTTCAGCCTTTATAGAAATAAAAATCATCACATATCCTAATAAATTTTTTTTAAATTATGTTGAGAGTAAAAATTAGATTGTGAATAAAACAAATTTCTGTAGATAAAATCATAGAATAAAAACATACATCTATTAAAAGTTATATCCTCAATTTTAATGAGAAGTTTATGTAAATAATCATATTAATTTTGTATAAATTAAAATTGTAAAGAGACACATTTTGTGTTTTTGTAATCAAATATTATCTTCTAATATGATTATGATGATGTTTCTTTAATGGTATAAGAGCTCATTAGTTTTTAGACCTTTTTTCTCTATCCTTTACAAATTTTAAAATATTATTTTTTCATCTTAAATAATTCAGTGTGAAGCTGAGAGACGGAGAAGCATGTTCTCAGCAGCTGCGCAATGCTAGCATGTTGTGAATATTCAACAAATATTAAGTGACATTGAAATATGAATTGATGGATAATGAATCACTTTAGGGAATTATCCTGCCAAAATGTTTAGAAGATCTATGAAATGTTTGACAAATCCAAAGGATCCCAAGATTTGCTTTTGCTAAGATTTATTTATTTATATGGGGTGAGGGGAGAGGAGACAGACTTGATTTTTCATCTGGCTCATTATAGCATTCTGTCAGAGAGTAATTAATTTTCAAATTATATATTTGTTAATCAATTGATTTCTTAGTAATTGAGAAAACAGAACATCTAGAAAAATTGCCTCTTGCTATTAAGTACAAAAATAAAATTGATTAAACAGAAACTTAATTATAGTAATGGGATTGACCCTCTGGTGGAGAATAAGCAGTAGAAAAGGATGTATATTGTTTCTATAGTTTATTACCAACAAAGATATTTTATTCAAAATTTACTTAAATATGGGAGATTCACAATACATAATATTTTACATCTATTTATATTTCATTTAATGCAAATTAATATAATATTTACCTAGGAACCTGCATGATAATTTTACTGTAATGAGATAGAAACTTACCTTCAACTAAATTTTAAAAGTTTTAAATTATTTTCCACTACTTTAACATACCCTAAAATGTTTATACCTCCCAACAACTTATTAATCTGTTTAGCCCTACTATAGTTATAGAAATTGTTTCACTGTACTTATTAAAAGGAACTGAATGAGTTATTTTGAATGTTTAAAAATACAAATTACAGAAGTTAGCTTAAGGGAAAGAAAGAAATTTTCTTATTAGAATGCAGAGACTGCTACAGCAATCCAAGAAAATAATTTAACCAGATATTAGGAGGTAGGACAGGATGAAGCAATGGAGATGATTGACCACTGGGATTATTCTTTTATCATTTTGACTCCCCTTCTCTATGCGCATTCATTTTAATTTTCTTTCCAGGCAAACTAGTTTTCTTCTATTAATTTATGTGATGACAAAAAAAAGTACAGAGAAACAACAATAAGCCCATCTTTAGTGTTCTGATAACTCTGATTTAATTCCTAAATCTCAAGGAAGTTATGGGGAACCATACCAGATGGGGAATCTCATACTTTTCCAATTACCTTTGGCCAGACACTCCAGGTGCAAATTTAGAAATACAGCTTTGATATGTCAATGAAATGGATATGAGTAAATCTGAAGTGGATAAAAAATTTATCTCATTATGAGTCAATAGCTATATACTACATCGTGTATGTTGTTATGTATATTATTGTGTATATATCTTACATAGACATCTACTATATGATATAAGTGAAATATTGTCTGTAAGTCTCCTTCTCAAGTACTTTAGTCTTCATATTTGCCTCAATTTTAAGACAGTATTTCATTCCTAATTTCATGGAGATGACCCAAATGGCTGGATTGCCTGCCTTATATGAGGGCACCCCATATTTACTCATGGCACTGCATAGTACCTAAGCACTGTTAAGTATAATGCTGGTAGCCCCCAAACTGCCAGAGTGACCTTAGTAGTCATGCTGGAAGACCATATCTCTGCATCAAAACTTCAGGTTCCCATTAAAATTGAGATGACTAGTACTGAGAATGATAATCTTCTATTAAGTCTCTGAACCGCTTGAGAATTCCTCCCAATTTTAAAAAAAATTTACTAGTGTCTCAATTGAAGAAAATATGACAACAATCACAGGGAAATCAGAATTAATTGGGAGCTAAAGAAAATCAGTAAAGAGAGAGCCATAGGAAGGGAGTTCCACCGCCTCTACTTATACTTATTACAAGGCACCATTGAAATCAATGAATGTAGTGAATGGAAACCAGCCCATAGCTATGAGTCAATAAACTTATCTAAGGTCTGATCTGCTACCCATTACACATGCCTGTTTGTACTTGAGTGCAACCCAATTAATTGCCTGCTAAAGGAAAAGCATCAACACTTTTTGAAACAATATAACAGAATCCAGATTCCCTCCAACCTGATATTCAGATTATCCAAGATACAGTCCAGCTTTATTCATATGAAAAGCCTGGAAAATGTGATCCAGTCTCAAGGAAAAAAAACTAGAAACAGATGCAAACCCTGATGTTAACAGATGTTGGAATTATTAGGCATGTACTTTAAAGAAGTTACAATTATACTCTCAAAGTAATTCACACATGTAATAAATGAGAAAACATAATACATTTCTGGAAATAATGAAAAATAAAACCTAGAACTGAAAATGTCAAAAAGTTGAAATTAAAAAGCTATATATAATCTTGTAGTGCAAAGGGACCTTAAACCTTGAACATTGATATAACGACATGGCACAGATCTCAGAAGAAAGGGCATTTTCCATTTACCCCTGAACCAGGGAAGCCATCCATGAAACCTCCAGACTTGTCTATAACATCACCTGGAAGCAATCCTCTGCCACAGAAGACCCTATACTGCTCAGACATCGATCTGCTCAAAAGAGACTTCCCTTAACACTGAGAAGACTTAACAACAACAACGACCTCCTTACAAGACAGGGCTCCCTGCATTGCCCTTTGATTGTGAGGTGAAAAGAGAGGACGCTCCCCATCCTGACTTCAATGTAGGATATACAGATTCCAGGATCTTTAATACAGAAACATGATACCAACAACAGGGACTGTGTGAAAAATAAAAGTGTATTGGCACTACAGACAATGTCTTGGGTTGGACGATCTAGCTTGCCTGGAGCCTAGAGTTGGTCTTATGCCAGGAAACTTCAGGGGTAGGGTCTCTTTGTATTTAGGCCAAGGTTATTCCTTTCCATGCCCCTCATATTTTGGTGGGCCTATGCAAACACAATTGCCACTATAACACCGTTTTTACTGTGCTCCTTTGACTCTAATCCTTAAAAAAAAACAAAAACAAAAACAAAAAACACTTAAAATTTGAGGTTAACTTAAGCTAATGTGCATGTACATGGAACTGTAAAAAAATACTATGCCTGTAATGTTTAAAGAGTTAAGTAAGTTTTATGGCTTTAGATTGCATTGTGTGCTGTTAAGAAATATTATAATGTGTTACAATGTGGGGACTTGAGGGACAAAGTAATTGTACATGGATTCTGTTTTATTTACCTTAATGTTCTTTGGCTGAAAGTTCAAAGTTAAGATATCAGCAAGGGGATTTCTTCTGAGAATTATGTTATGGGTGATTGTCCTTCCACTGTAACTTTACCTTGTCCTCTTTTTTCGCATCTTTGTTCTCATAATTAAAAATAAAAAATTAAAAAAAGAAGAAAAAAAGCTATATAGGATTAAAAAATAAATAGAGTGGGGGAAAAGTTAGTAAACCTGAAAGCAAGTTAACAGAACACATTTAACCTGATACCATGGTTATTAACTTATAAGACAAAACAAAGAATAAAATTATAGTGGAGAGAAAAGCAGGAATTCTTTAATCAAGTGATAGTGATTTAAATCAAGTTATTTAATCAACTGGGGAAATTAATAGATAGAAATGAACATTTTAAAGGGATCTGTGTTGGAAAATTTTATGATCAAATAGATTAAAAATAGAACCAGTAATAAGGTGGGCCTGAGTGATAGCATAGTCGTAGGGCTTTTTGCCTTGCACATAAACGACCTGGGACTGATCCAGGTTTGATATCCAGCATCCCATATGGTCCTCCAAGCCGCTGAGTGTAGCGCAAATGCCAATAATAATTTTAAAAAGAACCAGTAATAAGAAGTTTAGTATAACTTCTGAGATTCACTGTATAAAAATAAATAACCTTCGTTTAATAATTGAAAAACAAAAAATATAAAAATTTTAAAAGTTTGGGGAGTACTCTTCAAAATAACTAAACAATAATGTAAAAATATGAATGATCAAAATAACTGAATGTTCTCCCAGAATGAAACTGTACAGACACATGCCAATTAACTACAAAATATGGCTATAAATTACATTATAGACCAAAAAGCATTGTTAGGAGGCAATTAGTAAAATGTGTGTAAGGTATGAAAATTTATTAAAAGTTTCATGGTCTATACTAATATTATAATTTTGCAAATCAGGTGTGTTATATTGTGTACTTTTTTCGAATTTATGATTTCAAATCAGTTAAAATAAAAATCAAAGTATTTTTACTGTCTCAAAGAGAGGCAAGGGGTGAAGGAGGAGAACGATGGAGGACATTGGTGGTGGGAAGGTTGAACTGTTGAAGGGGGTGTACTTTTTTATAACTGAAACCAAACTACAAATATGTTTTTAATCATGGTGCTTAAATAAAAATGTTAATAAAAATCAAAATATTGTTTTTCCAATGTTGACAAGTCAATGTTAAAAATTATAGATTTATAGCATTTATAAAAATGAATAAAAACAATAAAATCAATTTTGGAAAGGGAATATTTGAATCGTTTCTATTCAAGTTCTGACTGCATGGTTTACTAACAGAGAGATTGAGGGAATATATTATTGCAGAAATATAGATATGTGGCAGAAAAAAGACAAATATAAATAAGGAAAATAAGAGAGAGCCCAAAATAGAGCCAAACCCACTTTTAAAAATTCTATACAGGTATTTCAATAATGTATAATATATTTTTATAAAATAATGCTTTTTTTTATAAAATAATGTTTTTATAAAAAATTAAATGTTTATAGGAAGGAAAAAAGTGAGCAGTGATTTTCCCTGTACTATATGTACTTAAAAAAGGACTGTTAGATCTAAGTTTTACTAGAACTAAATGTTACAAAAAATTATGTCAGTGCTATTGTGAACTGACCCAAGTTATCAGTAAAATTACAAAATAATGAGTTCTTTTTTTTCTTTTAGGCGCCATAGCTAGCAATACTGTTATTGAAGGTGAAGCATGCATGTCATTTTACTTTTCAGTTCCCATTTCTTGTCCAATGATCGGTAACATTTAAAGAGAAGGAGGAGGAGGAAGACAAAGAGGACGAGGTGGAGGAGAAAGAGGAGGGGGAGGAAGAAGTGGAAGAAGAGGAGGGGGAGGAGGAAGTGAAAGAGGGGGACGAGGGGGGAGAAGAAGGAAGAGGAGAATGGAGAGAAGGGGGAGGAGAAAGAGGAGTAGAAGGAGGGCAAGGAGGGAGAAGAAGAAGAGGAGTAGAAGGAGGGGGAGGAGGGAAGGAGGAAGAGGAGGAGAATGGGGAGGAGGGTAGAGGAAGAGGAGTAGTAGGAGAGAGAGGAGAGGGGAGAAAGGAGTAGAAGGAGGGAGAGGAGGGGAAGAGGAAGAAGAGGAGAAGGAAGGGGAGAAGGAGGATGGGAAGGAGGAAAAGGAGAAGAAAGGGGAAAAGGAAAGGGGAGGAGAAGGAAGGGGGAGAAAGAGAGGAGGAAGAAGAGGAGGAGGAAGAGGAGGAGAAGAACAAGAAAAGTTTCTGTCATAAAGGCAGGTTAGGGATGGAGTGAAAATAGAAATATAACTGGGGAAATTGGTGTTCAGAAATGAACATTGCTGAAGGGATGGGTTTTGGAACACTGCATGAACAAAATTCAGCTATCAACAACTTTTAAATTCTGTATCTCACTAGAGTAATTTTTTAAAAAGTTTAAAAATGATGAGTTCTCTAAGGAATCAGAGTGAAGACAAACCTTGGTTTTTTTTGTGGAGAAACACTAACACTTGTGATAAGTTTGGAGTTGGAACACTGAATGAAATGCTATGCTAAATAAAATTTAAAAAATATATTCCAAAGAGTGTAAAAAAATCTTTGGTTTATTAAATAATAATGTCTTCTGCAGAATGCAAAATGTTAAGCTCAATTGTTTTAAATTATAAATTACATTGAATGGAACTTAAAACATGAAACTGTAAAACAGGTATCAAATATAAGTTTAAGCAACCATGGAGCTAACATTTCCCCCCCAATTATTTAAAATTTCTTTTAGCTTTGATAACTAGGTTATAAACTAATTTAATAGGTGTTGTCAGAGCAGTTACTGATTTTTTACTTATAAGAAGAAACATTTTTGCTGGCTACCACTATTGACCTGCATACTAGACAAATCACTGACTCAATCCCAACCCTAACACTCACATGATTCATTTAGAACACAAATGAAGCCTATTTTGTGTTCTCAAGTGAGATGGTGAGAGAGGATGTCTCTTCTATATGTAGCATTAACTGTTCCTGTTAAAAATATTAAAAGTTTAGGGGCCGGTGAGATAGCATTTAGGTAAGGCATTTGCCTTCCATGCAGAAGGACGATAGTTCGAATCCCGGCATCCCATATGGTCCTCTGTGCCTGCCAGGGGAGATTTCTGAGCATAGAGCCAGGAGTAACCCCTGAGTGCTGCCGGGTGTGACCCAAAAAAACAATATATAATATAATATAATATAATATGATATGGTATGATATAATATAATATGATATGATATGATATGATATGATATGATATAATATAATATAATATAATTAATATAATATAATATAATATAATATAATATAATATAATATAATATAATATAATATGATATGATATAATATAATATAATATGATATGATATGATATAATATAATATAATATAATATAATATGATATGATATGATATAATATAATATAATATAATATAATATAATTAATATAACATAACATAACATAACATAACATAATATAACATAACATATAATATAATATAATATAATATAATATAACATAACATAATATAATATAATACATATATATTAAAAGTTTAACTCTGTCCCCTTTGGTCCAACCAGGTGGCTCTTGGTAGTCCAAAGTGTCAATACAAACTTAGTTTGGACCTAAATCAACTCTTACGTGTCCAACCAGGTAAGCTCCATAAGGAATCACCTTGATTATGGCCAGTCACCCACTTCAGGTCCTAGAGAGAGAGAGAGAGAGAGAGAGAGAGAGAGAGAGAGAGAGAGAGAGAGAGAGAGAGAGAGAGAGAGAGAGAGAGAGTGTCAGGCCAAGTTTCATAGCTCCATCCCTGCTGCTTCTGCCTAAGAATTCTCATAAGCATCCATAGCAGCCAGAGATTATTAAAGGTGGAGCAGAGAAATTGCACAATGGGTAGACCATTTGCCTTGCAAGTGGCCAACCTGAGTTCAATCCCCTGCATCCCACTTGGACTTTCAAATCAGAAGTGATTTCTGAGTGCAGATCCAGTAGTAACCAATGAGTCTGCCTGGCATTTACCCCTACCCAAACAATTATTAAAGTCTAGGACCCTAGTCTGATATTGCAAATGGGAGCATTGGAACACTGCTCAAATCTCCTGGTCCTTGGATTTTTACTCTTCATTCCTAAGAAACATCAAGAATAATTTGTAAAATCACCCCATGCACCATATTTTTAAGCCAGGTGAACAAGTCTGAATCAGGATCATGGATAAATTAATCCAAACCAGGGTAAGAGTAAAACACTTGTAGTCTGGCTGTCTTCCACCTAGTATAGAGCCCTCCTGCCTGCCAGAACTACCACTTTTATGGAATACAGAGACTACCCCTGGATGGGGTAGGAAACCCACCCAGATTTACAACTAAGACAATCTCTGTTTTGGGGTAATTTGAAGTTGTAAACAAACATACAAAAAAAAAACAGGGATGAACTTTGTTTTGGATAAAATAAGGTGTTACCCAACAACTGCCCCCAACAATAATTACTTATTCTATATTTTTGGCTTTTGGGCAACACTCAGAAGTTACTATTGGCTCTGAACTCAAAAAGTTTTATTTTTTTAATAAAGGAATTCAGCCATACTAAATATAGAAACAGCGGCCCCAAAATGGCCTCAAGTACACCAGAACATTTAGTGCTACCCAAGGGTGATTTCAGAACAAAAATCATCTAGATGATCATTGAACTAAAAAATAAATTACTGGAAGAGAGATTCAATAATCCAGAGGAAGATTGACAAAATATATAAAAAAGGAGTTAATAAAGTAGCAGGATTCAGAATAAAACAAGTTAATAATTGAATCATTGACCTAAAAAATAAGGCACACGTCATTATCAATAGAGAATAACTAATAGTAATATTGAAAATGTAAGTTTCCAAATAAGATGAAATTTTGTTCTTCAAAACACTTGAGATGGTTTTTTGATTCTTGGGTTCTACACTTTCACAGAGAAAGGGTTAAAAAAGACTTAGGAAATAAAAAAGGAGGGGCTGGCGAGGTGGTGCTAGAGGTAAGGTGTCTGCCTTGCAAGTGCTAGACAAGGTAGGACAGCAGTTCAATTCCCTCGAGTCCCATATGGTCCCTCCAAGCCAGGGGCAATTTCTGAGTGCTTAGCCAGGAGTAACCCCAGAGCATCAAACGAGTGTGGCCTGAAAAACCAAAAATAAATAAATAAATAAATAAATAAATAAATAAATAAATAAATAAATAAATAAATAAAAGGAAAGAAAAAAGGAAAGAAATATTGTATTTTAAAGCATAAGTAAACTTAATAAATTTAGTCAACAATAGTAAAAATAGTAACTTTAAAATTATAAGAATTCCAGAATGAAATAAAAAAAGAGAAAAACAAAAACAGACTGAAAGAACAAAAAATAAATGAGAACTTTCCCAGTCTGAGGAGGAAGAAAAACTTGTGCTTAACACCAGGACACCCAAATAATAAGTAACAAAATAGACTTAAACTAAACAATATAGAAACATTTTGTAATAAAAAATAACAAGAAGGGGCCAGAGAGATAACATGGAGGTAAAGGCATCTATCTATGCAAGAGGATGGTGGTTCAAATCCCGGCATCCTATATGGTCCCCCGAGCCTGATAGGGGCAATTTCTGAGAGTGGAGTCAGGAGTAACCCCTGAGTACTCCCCCAATAAATAAATAAATTTTTGCAAATAAAACTTTCCAAGCAAAAGAGAATGCTGTTATGTTGCACTAGTGAAGGGGGGGGGGTGTTCTTTTTATGACTGAAACCCAACTACAGACATGGTTGTAATTATGGGACTTAAATAAAGATATTTAAAAAATACTGAATAAAAAGAATCTGCAATAGGTACCCAATACTCACAGAGACAATAGTTCCATTTGATAAATTCTTACTCAGATTTGAGGAAAGGACAAATATATTCTCAGACAAAGAACAACTAAAGACTGTTTAATCTATCTAAGCCAGTTGTGGAAAGAATGATCAGTTATATGGAGGGAATAGGTAGGATGAGATTAAAAGTATAGTAGCTTAAGAAAGTTCTAGGTATGAAATTCTAGAGAAATGGTCCTAAAATATGCACTAGATTGGAAGAACTTAATCCTTTCCAGCAAGCCGATAAGCTGTGCTCCCTTAGCAACTTTGTCTTAGTGCCTTATATATTCAAATCCAATGCAAAGTGCTAACCCATAGATCAAGTTAAGAAAACATAAAAGAATAATATTTTTCTCTTTTTTCTTAAATACTATGAGATTTCACAACCTCATACCCATCCTAACTTCCTTGACTTTTCCTTTCTTTCTCAAAAATTTTGCTGAATTCTACTATCTTCATCTCATCTTTGCCCTCTGCTTTCTACCTTGACTGGCTGGCACAAGTGCTTGAGCATGCTACAATAATACTGAATGGTTTTCTATTAAAGTAATAATACACAAATATTAAATGGAAAAAAGACTAAAATCCTTATAGAAAAATGGGAAAAATTGTTTATGTCAATACTTTATCTATAGGTACTGGCCAGAACTCTCCTATCTAAAGGCAAGCACAGAGTGGCTGACTGGAACAGGAAACCAAATCTAACCTTCTGCTTTTTAACAAGAAACATATGTGAATGCTCATGATAAATGCAGACTTAGAATGAAATCATACGTCCAAAACAGGTGAGGTCATACATATGTAAGACCAAGTAACAATCAAAGTAAATAAAATAATAAGACATTAGACAGACAATGCTTAAGGGGTCAGTACATCAAGAGAACTTAATTTTATGACCACACATACACTAAATGAAGGGGCAGCAAAATTTATAAAGTAATTGTTAATCAATATTGAGAGATACATTAACAACAACACAATAGTACTGGGATACTTAATGACCCACTCTCATTATTAACAGATCAATCATATAGAACGTCAATAAGGAAACAAAAAGCCTCAAATAAATAATTGGGGAGACTGGGATTAATAGAGAGGTATAGGACCACTCTTCAAAAGTTGAATACACCACTTCCACTATTTATGGAACATTTTCTAGGCTAACCCACATGCTGGGGCACAATTTGAGTGTTTGGAGAATTATGAATTAGAAATTCTATGAGGGTGCTCGCTTCGGCAGCACATATACTAAAATTGGAACGATACAGAGAAGATTAGCATGGCCCCTGCGCAAGGATGACACGCAAATTCGTGAAGCGTTCCATATTTTTGCTATTGTCTAGGTTTTTTCTTAATGCTCCATCATGTCCTTTTCAGATAGGCTACTGGTATGCCCGGTAGCTTGGGGGCAGTGTTAATGGAAACTTAGGTTTGAGAAAGAGAAGCCTAAGGGGTCTACAACATGTGGCCCTTTACAAAGTGGCATTCCTCCAGTTCAGAACCTAAAGCCCCACAGTTATTATTTACCTACATCTAGTTACTAATAAGGAAGTCATTTGTATATAAAGCACAGTGACTATCATTAAGACTTTATGGTGTATCTATTTTTATTAATTTTTATTGTGGCCGAAGTGAATTACAAATCTTTTGCAGTAATATTTAAGGTACATAGTGACAATGAATCAGGGGCATTCTACCACCAGTGTTGTTCTCCCTCCACCCCTGTTCTCAGCATGCATCCCATATCCCCCTCCTTTACTCCCCATAATAGTAGTATTTTATTGTGTATTTTAAATAATCAAAGTTTCCACCACAAGAGAAAAAAAATACATATAGTGATGACTGTTATTGTGTGATTATGTAAAATACAGACATATGCCAAACCACTGTATTGTATTCCTCAAACTAACAAAATGTTATTTGTTAATTATAAGTCATTTAAAAACATTTAAGGTCATCAGATATTTTACATTAAATATTTACATAGTCGAAATTATATGTCAGATAAGAAAAGAGCAAAATGTTTGTCCTTAAATATATCTTTTTCTGTATTTATGTGTATATACACAAGTACATAATAAAGAGGAAAAAAATTCTAGTCACTCAACAAGCAAAAAAAAAAAAAAAAAAAAAGAAATTCTATGAGGTATATTTCCAGTACACAATTCCATGAAGATAGAAATTGACCATTAAAAGTCAAAGTTGGGGAATGAAAGAGACTGGTAATAGTGCTGTTACTGAAAAGAGAACAAATGGTAGAAGTCTGAAAAAAAATTCAAAACAATAAAACCTATAACTTGGAGAAGCAAAACCATGTTCCAAGAAAGCTTCATCAGTATCACCACCAGGAGCACAAGTTGCAGCAGTAATCACCAATACCTGTAAATAGGTAACAAGCCTACAGCCAAAATTAAGACTGAAACTTTTATTTTATTTTATTTTATTTTTTGTTTTTGTTTTTGTTTTTGTTCTTGTTTTATTGGTTCTTTGGCCAAACCTGGTGATGCTCAGGGATTACTCCTGGCTATGCGCTCAGAAATCGCTCCTGACTTGGGGGACTATATGGGACTCTGTGGGACCAAATCGAGGTCCATCCTAGGTTAACGCGTGCGAGGCATACTCTCTACCTCTTGCACCTCTGCTCCGACCTCAAGGCTGAAGAATCTTTAAAAAGTAGAAGAGAAGACCTAGCACAGCTGGTCCTTAGTGGGCAATCTTCCTCCTGAGATCACTATGGAGGAAATGAGGAAACTATTTGAGAAATATGAGGAGGTTGGCGAATTATTCATACCAATAAAAACCCTGGCTTTTATTCACTTGGAAACATGAACCCTAGTAGATATTGCCAAAGTGGAGCTGAATAACTTGTGACACCATGGAAAGCAGCTGTGTGTGCACTTTGCTTATCATAGTGCATCTCTCAGATAGAAACCTTCCTCTATGTCCAACTGCTGAAAAGCAATCTATGTGCTTGATCAGTGGAGAAGGCTTTAGTCGTGGTGGATGACTGAGGAAGATTCTTTGGAAGAGCAATGTTGAATTCTCAGGATAACCAACAGTTTCAAAAGCCCTGAGTGAAGATCCTTCCTGTTAACCACATTTCTAAGGCCTGGGATTGTAGAGCAAATGGGCCAGTTATATGATGAAAAGAGACTACCAGAAATTGGTTATTAAAAGCCTGAAATTGCACAAGAAGCAAGAATAATTCAGATTTGCCCAGTCTACCCCTAAAGTTTGAGTATAACATGTACTAGAAGGTCCTCATTGAGCAGAAACAGGCCAGGTGAACCAAAATATCAAGGAAACCCCTAAGAAGCTGGAATGGAGATATAGGCTACTCATCATGAGTCTCAGAATATGTCAATGAGGTGGGATTTGATGAAGAACTTCATCATAAAGAACTTCAAAGAATGGAAGAGCTCTATAATCAAAAAGTTGAAAAATGAAAACAACTAGGGCTAAAGCGGTGATGCAAACAGTAAGGCATTTATTTGCCTTGCCTGCACTAGTCTAGGACGGACCGCAGTTCGATCACCCGACATCCCATATGGTCCCCCAAGCCAGGAGCGATTTTTGAGCACTTAGCCAGGAATGTCACCTGGTTTGGCCCAAAAAACAAAAAACAAAAAAAAGAAAGCAACTGGAGCTCATGCAAGAGACCAGAGAAGGAGCATAGGTGATGGATGGAAGGAAGGAAGGAAGGAAGGAAGGAAGGAAGGAAGGAAGGAAGGAAGGAAGGAAGGAAGGAAGGAAGGAAGGAAGGAAGGAAGGAAGGAAGGAAGGAAGGAAGGGAGGGAGGGAGGGAGGGAGGGAGGGAGGAAGGAAGGAGGGAAGGGAGGAAGGAAGGGAGGAAGGGAGGGAGGGAGGGAGGGAGGGAGGGAGGGAGGGAGGGGAGAAGGGTGGAAGGAAGGGTGAGTGGGGGAAGGGAGGGTGGGAGGGAGGGAGGAAGAAGGGGGGAGGAAGGGTGAGTGGGAGGAAGGGAGAGTGGGAGGAAGGGAGTGTGGGAGGAAGGGAGAGAGGGGAGGGAGATGGAGTAAGGAATGGAGGAACAGATGACTTGAGAGGGAGAAAGAGAACGAGGAAAGCTGAAAAAGTTAAACTATATCTATTTGTAAGTGACAGGAAAATATATATAGAAAATCCTCAAGAACTCTACTAAAACAAAGAAATTCCTCATATATAACCCTTAGAAACTTGACTAAAATCTCATATTAACAATGAATCAATTAAAGTAGCCAGTTGCAAAATCAATACACAAAACCAATTGCATTTTATAGGCAAAAATTATCTAGATTAGAGGAAAATTTAAAGAACATTTAAGATAGCTTCAAAATCAACACCTCTGAATCAACTTAGTAAATTTTAAAATTTTATACTTTAAAAAATATAAATCACTATTGAACTAAATAGAAGATGACACCAGAAATGGAAATATATCCATGTTCATGGACTATAATAATTAATTTTGTTGAATGACAATTCTATGTAAAGCAATATACAAATTAATGAAATTCCCACCAAAATTCCTATGACACTTTTCACAGACTTAGAAACAAACCTTACCCCAATTTATATGCAATCATAAAACTGACTGAATAGCCAAAGTTTTCTTGAGAAAAATAAAATAAAATTTTATTGCACTTTCTTTTTTTAAAATATATTTTTTATTTAAACACCTGATTACATACATGATTGTGTTGTTTGGGTTTCAGTCATGTAAAGAACACCATCCATCACCAGTGAAACATGCCCATCACCAATGTCGTAAGACTCCCTGCTTCCCTCCCAAACCGCACCTGTACTCTAGACAGGATTTCTATTTTCCTCATGCATTCTCATTATTAGGATAGTTAGAAATGTAGTTATTTCTCTAACAAAACTCATCCATGTTCGTGGTGAGCTTTATGAGGTGAGCTGTAACTTCCAGGCCTTCTCTGTTTTGTGTCTGAAAATTATTATTGCAAGAATGTCTTTCATTTTTCTTAAAACCCATAGAAGAGTGAGACCATTCTGCATTTTTCTCTCTCTGACGTATTTCACTCAGCATAATAGATTCCATGTATATTCATGTATAGGTAAATTTCATGATTTTATCTCTCCTGACAGCTGCGTAATATTACATTGTGTATATGTACCACGGTTTCTTTAGCCATTCATCTGTTGAAGGGTATCTTGGCTGTTTCCAGAGTCTTGCTATGGTAAATAATGCTGCAATGAATATATGTGTAAGGAAGGAATTTTTGTATTTTATTTTTGTGTTCCTAGGGTATATTCCTAGGAGTAGTATAGCTGGATCATATGGGAGCTCAATTTCCAGGTTTTGGAGGAATCTCCATATTGCTTTCCATAAAGGTTGAACTAGACGGCATTCCCACCAGCAGTGGATAAGAGTTCCTTTCTCTCCACATCCCCTCCATCACTGCTTGTTTTCATTCTTTGTGATGTGTGCCAATCTCTGGGGTGTAAGGTGGTACCTCATAGTTGTTTTGATTTGCATCTCCCTGATGATTAGTGATGTGGAGCATTTTTTCTTGTGTCTTTTGACCATTTGTATTTCTTCTTTGTCAAAGTGTCTGTCCATTTCTTCTCCCATTTTTTGATGAGATTAGATGTTTTTTCTTGTAAAGTTCTGTCAGTGTCTTGAATATTTTGAAGATTAGCCCCTTATCTGATGGGTATTGGGTAAATAGTTTCTCCCACTCAGTGGGTGGCTCTTGCATCGTGGGCGGTATTTCCTTTGAGGAGCAGAAGCTTCTCATCTTAATATATTCCCATCCGTTAATCTCTGCTTTCACTTGCTTGGAGAGTGCAGTTTCCTCCTTGAAGATGCCTGTTGTCTCAATGTCCTGGAGTGTTTTGCCTAAGTGTTGTTCAATATATCATAGTTTTGGGTCTGATATTGAGTTCTTTAATCCATTTGGATTTTACCTTCATACATGAGGTTAACTGGGGTCTAAGTTCAACTTTTTGCAAGTGGCTAGCCAGTTGTGCCAACACCACTTGTTGAAGAAGCTTTCTTTGTTCCATTTATGATTTCTTGCTCCTTTATCAAAAATTAGGTGATTGTATGTCTGGGGAACATTCTCTGAGTATTCAAGCCTATTCCACTGATCTGAGGGCCTGTCTTTATTCCAATACCATGCTGTTTTAATAACTATTGCTTTGTAGTACAGTTTAAAGTTGGGGAAAGTAATTCCTCCCATATTCTTTTTCCCAATGATTGCTTTAGCTATTCTAGGGTGTTTATTGTTCCAAATGAATTTCAAAAGTGCCTGATCCACTTCTTTGAAGAATGTCATGGGTATCTTTAGAGGGATCACATTAAATATGTACAATGCTTTGGGGAGTATTCCCATTTTAATGATGTTAATCCTGCCAATCCATGAGCAGGGTATGTGTTTCCATTTCCACGTGTCCTCTCTTATTTCTTGAAGCAGAGTTTTATAGTTTTCTTTGTATAGGTCCTTCACATTTTCAGTCAAGTTGATTGCAAGATATTTGAGTTTGTGTGGCACTATTGTGAATGGGGTTGTTTTCTTAATGTCCATTTCTTTCTTATTACTATTGGTGTATCCATTAATGTTTTGTGTAAATTTTGTAGCCTGCCACCTTTCTATATGAGTCTATTGTTTCTAGAAGCTTTTTGGTAGCGTCTTTAGGGTTTTCTAATTAGAGTATCATAGAGTATCATTTGTAGCCTGACACCTTTATTGCACTTTCTTACATTAAATTGTACTATAAACCTAAAGTAATCAAAATGTGCATAGAATAAAAGTAGACTCAAATCAATAAGACAGAATTAAAAACCCAAAAATAAACCCTCAGATTTTTGTATAATTTATTGGTGACAAAATATATGGTTGCATAAAATAGTTTGGGAAAACTTATTTGCCACCAAAGTAAAGATGAGAATTAGATATCACATATTACATGAAAGTTCAATCACATTGGCTAGAAACCTCAAGATTACATTAAATCCAAAAATTACATTGAGAAAAAACATAGTGTTCTTCAGTCTATAGATCCCAGATTTTTTTAATAATTTTACTTCATTGAGTAAAATAACAAAAACAAAAATAGGCAAAAAATCCTGATAAAACTAAAGGTCTTACATGGCAAAATAATTTTAGGGTAAAGTAAACAGACAATATTATTAAATGGTGACAATATGTGTACACAATACAGTGGATAAAGCATTAATATCACAGATGCTTAACACACACAAAATTCCAATATTAAAAAGTTATTAATTCTATTAAAAATAGGAAAAGGAGACATGCACTTCCCTGAGGAGGATAGTGAGTCAAATATGAAAAAATTGTTCATATTCTTGTATTATCTAGGAACTATAAACCAAAGCAACAATGAGTTTTCATATTGCAATACTACAATTATATACATCATAGAGACTTAAAGCAACCAAAGTTGGGCTGCAAAAAAAAAAAAAAAGGATCTTCATTTATTGTTGGTGGAACACTCTCTGATTTTGCCTCTGCTGAAATGTGTGATATCTTTAAAAAATATAGAACCTCCACATGATTCTAAAGTTACACTTCTTAATATTATTTCACAAGCACAAAACACAGATATAAAAATATATGCATATCTATTATTCTTTCTTCACTTAATGCAAAAATGTGGAAACAATCAAATTCCAGAATAATAAACAATTAACTGGTGATATGCATACACAAAGGAATACTATGCAAATAAGAAAATAAATTTGCAAAAAGAAAAAAGAAAAAAATTTCAATTTGCTGCAACGTGGATGGAACTATAGGTTATGAAGTTAAACAAAAAAATGTCAAAGGTACAAGATGTAACCGCTCTTCTGTTTTATAGAAATTAAAACAGATTGAAAAATTGTTAGTATCAAATGATGACAAATCCTTGATTTTGGTGACAAACCTCAGACTATAAAGTAGGGCTAGAGTGGTGGAAGGAATGAAGATGCGGAGGGCTGTAACAGAAGATACAGATGGAGGAGCTGGGGCATCTTAAGTGATGCGAAATGAATACACAACAAATTTATAAATGTTAACTCTTATAAACATGTTACCTAAACTAAAAATGATATTTTAAGCTAGATTAACTATACATTTTGATGCTATACATAGATAATTCTCTCTGTTTAATAATTAAAAAGAATTCTTTCTATTTAATAAACATACATAATATTCATGCTAAGGTAAACTATATAGATTTCATTTGTACTGAATATACAGACACTAATAAGAAAAAAGAGAGAGAGAGAAAGATTATTTAGTATCATTTATTTAATCCAACCACTACATGACTAATACACCTGCCTTGCCTATTCTTGAGGTACTAAAGTATGGACAAAGCATTTTTTGAAAAGGGAAAGAAGCTTGTTTATTTTTTTCCCCCTCTGGAAAGGCAAGGAAAGCAACTGTACGTGATCTGAGGCAGCTCTAAGTTAATATTAGGAGACTAAAAATGTTGATTAGGTCTTTACACAGCTGGAATATACTCTTGGGAGAAAATGTCTAGCAAATGTTGATGTATTGAACAGACTTTCCCATTACATCTTTGGTAATTTTGAGGTAATTTTCAATATCAGTTCCAACAGTAATACAGAAAGCACTCTGTGCAACCATTTTAAAGTTATATTATTATTTTTTGTTTCTTTTCTTTATTATATATATATATTTTTGTCGAACACAAGAACACTAGAGCTTTTTAAATAAATGTGATTTGAATGTCACAGAATCCTGCTGAGTATGTCTTAAAGATTCTCCCAAACAGACTTGCTTAAAAGATTTACACTGTTTTCATAAGAGCAAACCTATTCCAACATTAAAAGGTTCCAATTAGATATGAAACTCCAAACCCATAAATTTTGAGAGTTCTGAACTTGCCAAAACAATTTCTCATTAGACTTGATACTTAGATTACACACTCCTACTGCATTTTCAAAAGCCTTTACTATAAAGGTTTCCTATAACAAAAGGGAGATGAAAAGATACTGTAATTATTCACAGAACATATTCAAGCCCTCATTGCTGATGAAATATGATATCAACGACATTCCTCCACTGTAAATAAAGGCAGTGATTCAGAGAAGTGCTATTAGCTACAGAAAACCTACTCTTATCCTTATTAACACTTAAAATAATAGCTTTCATCTTGGAGTACTTTGCTTCTCTTTTAAATACACTAAACCTGAAATACTTAGGAATAAAGTAAAAATATCAGGTCAGTTTCAAAATTTCATACTTTTTTCTCAAGAGGGACTATAAGATATTTTTTCTTGAGTTACAAGACCATAAAAAGGCTTTATTAAGTAGCTTAATGTTCTTCAGGAAGATCTGGACTAAGAAATTAGGTGAGAGGCACACTGATTTCTCTGTGAAACTAGGTTAGAGGAACATTGATTCTTCTGTGAAGGCTAATGTCTCTAGACTGGAAACAAGTTTTCCATGAAGACTATGAGGCAGAGAAGTTTCCCTTGTTCACACCTTTGTAAAAATCATATCATCTGGGGCCAGAGCAATAGCTCAGCGGTAGGGCATTGCCTTGCATTTTGCTGACCCAGGATGGACCTTGGTTCGATCCCTAGAGTCCCATATGATCCCCGGAGCCTGCCAGGAGCGATTTCTGAGCACAGAGCCAGGAATAACCCCTGAGTGTCACCAGGTCTATCACCACACCCAAAAAAATCATAGCAACTAAAAATATTTTTTCTGTGATATGTATTGAACATAGAATTTTGACTAAAGCAGCTTTTCAGCTGAAGAGAACACTGTCATTCTGCTAAAACATCCCAGCGACTGCTTGTGACATTTTTGCAAGTTATCTGATACTGGTAAATAAGCACACCCTTGATTCGAGGCATTGCACCACTTGATGCTTGATGCTTTCTAGAATATGTCTTTGCCCCGGGCTGTCCTTTGGAAAAGGAATCATTTATGCATTGTATCTCTTGATTTAATGAGGTCTCCAAGCTGCCAGTGCAATTATTAAGGCATTCCAAGGTGGCATGAGTAGATTCAATACTCAGTGAACACTCAACCATCCAAGATATTATAATGAAACTGATGTTTTTTTTTTGTTTTTTTTTTTTTAAAAAGTGTGGGGAAGATGGTCAGTTGACACATAGGTCCTTTCACGTACCATCAAATCCTGCTGCAACATGTTTTTTCTTGAAGCCGATGATATGATTACTCATGGCCTAGTCAGACTTAGAGGACCTGTATTAATTTTTGCCACTTGCTGAAAGCACACAGAACTGCTGAAGGTAAAATTTCCAGAATATATTAAAACAAAAGCACTAACTCAGCCAAATCCTCTGCTCCCTTGGAAAGCCTGTAAAACAGCAGGCCAATGTTAATACGCATAGAGAAAAGATAGTATAACTAAGTAGAAGCTGCTGTTTAAATGTCAAGCTTTTGAAAATGAGAGAAATGGCCATGTGAGGACTAATTATCCCTATTGCCACTATGAGTTGTTTCGACTTACATTAAGTTTCATTTCAGCTTTGAAATTATATGCTGTTAATATATCATTTTTTTCTATATGAAGAAAATTTTCATAAATAAGTTGAGGATTTCTGAAAGATGGCAGTGTTTCCAGTTTAAAAACATTTCATTCCAAGTATTGCCCTAAATTGAGAAATGCTGCATATTATATACATTTAAAGTAGTGGAAATCATGTAACTAATACAATATAAGCAAATAATGTGCCAATTATTCAGAATTTTTGTCTCTATCTAAGCAAGAAATTGATATTAAATTATTTTGCTCTAATCCTGCTTATTTCCAAATGTCCTTATAGTTCAAAAATATCATAATCACACAATATTATATTTAATTCCACTCACAGAATTGTAGTTTCGTGAGTAATTATAGAAAATTATATTATTCTTGCTTAAATACACTCTCTCCTCTCTCTCCTCTCTCTCTTATCTCCTCTCTCTCTTATCTCCTCTCTCTCTCCTCTCTCTCCTCTCTCTCTCCTCTCTCTCTCTCTCTCTCTCTCTCTCTCTCTCTCTCTCTCTCTCTCTCTCTTTCTTTCTCTTTCTTACTCATACCCCAGAAGAGCTCAGGTCTATGTCAATCCAGCAGTTGAGAACAAACAGAACTACTGGATATAGTACTGGCAGGAGAACAAACAGAACTACTGGATGTAGTACTGGCAGGGGAGGCATGCAGTATAGGAAACAGGTCTTACAACTTTGCAAGTGCTAGACATGTGCTCCTCCATTTGAGTCAATTCCCTGTATACCCTCATACACTGTTCTTTACTTTTGTGGTAGGCATTTTGTGTGTCGATAAGTTGTTCAGCTAGTTTATAAAGAATTATCCTAGCACGTGCTTTTATCCTTAAAAACAAGACCAATAGAGCATATGCTTTGCAGAAGGCCTAGACTCCATTCCCAGCACCATACAGTCCCTGACATAAGCACTTTTAGAAATTACTCAGTATTGCTTACCAGGAATAAATCCTGAGTACAAGGAATAGCTTAAAAGGATTTGCTCCTGAGTGGAGTTCCTCAAAGAAGGCAAAAAAAAAAAAAAGGGGGTGAGGAGTAGGGTATATAGAAATTCTGTTGAACTTAACTGAAATCAAACTGAGCAATTTGGGGTTTTAGCATTTACATAAAACTTATTAGAATATGTAAATCACTTGATCTTATACTCTGGTATTCTATGTTAAGAAAAACTATTTTAATGGACATGAGCAACAACCACATGATCTAAATGACATAAGCAAGAACAAAAGTTATATATTAATTAGCCATTATTTATGAGGTGAGAGTTTGATATCTTTACTTATACAGATAGAATTACTTCATGATTACTAAAATTAGTAAAAGTTTCTCAAGTCTAGGGAGAAGATGCTAGTGATACAGAAAATATTTTTTGATTTCATTAATAAAAATATATTTAAAAGATTTTTGAAGAATTCAAAATTTAAATAATAGCTGCAGAGATGTACTGCTGTTCTTTGTCTTTGAGGAGCTGATAATATCAAAACATTTTAGGAAATAAGAAACAAGATTTGTGAGATTAACTTTTCAATAAAAGATAATTAGGATCATACTTACTAATGTAGTTATTATATTGTGTCAAACTCATACATTCTATATAAATAATACACTAATATATAAACTATATAAAATATCAGATATTTTATATAGTTTAAGATATAAACTATATAAAATACACAGAGAAAACATGTTCACTATATTCTGAACCTAAATATTAACTATGTTCTTCTCACTCACTAGTTGTAGAAGTGCAGTCTTTAATAGATTACCTCTAACCTCTTTGGCTTCTATTAAATTTTTAGTTTAATTTACATATAAAATCCTTTCGAGTCTAAAAATTATTCTCTAGTTCAAAAGACCTCAATTAGAAGTCAATTGAGTACTCAGTGTAATCACAAAGATTGTAGATATGATTGAAGAAAATACTTAGGGATATGTATACATATTTCTTTATTTGCGACCATTAGCTGTTGTAGCAATATTTAAAAAAAATATTTTGTCTGAAACCACTGTAGAAAGACATGTTACATAGATGTTTTGGAGAAACTATACATATTTAATTGTGTAATATAAATGAGTATTTATATATTTCTGTTTTGTTTTTCTTTGTTTGTTGACTTTTTTCTGTTATTTAGCCCTTACCATTATAAACTTAAAAATGCCCCCATGCTACATAAATATAAAAATCTTTTTTATCATTACTTCCAGCCTTAATTTGAAATTGGAGTTTACAAATCATTACAGAGTATATTTTAATGAGGCTTCAGCATAATAGAAAGAGTATGAGGGCCTGAGAGATAGCTTGGAGGTAGGGCATTTGCCTTGCATGCAGAAGAACGGTGGTTTGAATTCTGGCATCCCATATGGACCCCAAGCCTGCCAGGAGTGATTTCTGAGCATAGAGCTAGGAGTAACCCCTGAGTGCTGCCGGTTGTGACCCAAAAGCCAGAAAAAGAAAAAAATGAAAGAGTATGGCTGTTTAACCAAGAGGACGTTTACAAAAGTTTTATGTTTGTCCATGGTTACACTGAATATTAAAATATTGAATAGTATTTGGAACTGGTGTGATAGCACAGAAGTTGGGCATTTGCCTTGAATGCAGATAACCTAGGTTCAATCCCCAGAATCCCATATGGTCCCCAGAGCTAGCCAGGACTGATTTCTGCACAAGAGCCAGGAGTAACCCCTGAGCACCTTCAGGTATGGCCCCAAAACAAAATCAAACAAATAAAATTTTAAATGTTATACTAAAGCAAGAGCATAAACTTTCATACAAGATAATTATTGGTCTAATTATTTATATTCAGAACAAATTTTTATATATTATACGTAGAATCAATTAATAATTCTTATTAAGTACATTTATTTACTACAGTCATAATCTTTGGTAGTTAGCATTATGTAAAATTTAATTTGAGTTTTGATTACAAATATTCATTACAGACACTGTGAGTAAACAGACTCCAGTAAAACTAATGATTTTCTTAAGTTGCTAAAAACAAAGTTGCTTTTGTTTTTGAATTCTTATAAAAGAGAAAAGCATATTTGTTTCCAGATGGGAAATAATTAACTCACACACAATAAAGCTGTATCTATAAATACGGTTCTTAAGTTTCAGTAAGTCTACAAGAATATAAAAATTTCCATGAGACAAATGTATATATGACTACTATTGGAGAAAAATAAGAACCACTTACTTTCATCCAAATCACGTGAGAGGTGGTTAAAATTGAAACACATGGTAGTTTTTTTAAAATAAAAACGTATTATTTTTTTGTGTAAGATCTTTGCTAGAATGAGAATCAGGTTGTCTATTGATAAAATTGTATGAAAATCTACATAATTGCACTGCCTGTTTGTGAGGCTAGTTATGAGTGATTAGATTGTTGTTCACTGCTAGAGCATATTTTAGAAAACCAATGACTGCAAAGTGAATGGAATTGCTTGTGGCAGCGAAAATATTTCCAAATTGCAGAATTAGATTGCCACTATCGAAAGAAATTACACCAAGAAACATTATTTACCTCCATCCATTAATGATAGCGGCTAACTCCAAGAATATGCACAAAGACAACAGTGTAAGTCACCCCCCAAGTACAGTGCAACTTAAATTATTTCTGTTCAAGTGCATTTAAAGTGTCAATTAATTGCCTCCATTTCAAATGCACACCTTTCCCCCCCATTATCAAATTAAAATTTGAGCTGAATCAATGAGCACAATGATAGTTTAATTATATTAAACCCCATGAAATAAACAGTGAGGAAGTGTTTGTGCACATCAGATGGGCACCTGAGTCTGTCACCTCCAGGCATAACCAATGACAAGTATCATTCTTTTGGTAAATAAATTGCTTGATTTTACTATCACTGACAAGCATCCGTATTTCTAAAGATAAGAGGAAGGGTTGAGATAGAGAGATTTAAGGGAATTACAGAAAGAGAAACTGCAGACACAGATGCATTTTTTTTCCAAGGGCACCAGGTGTTTTAAATGCCACCAGAAGGGTGCTCCAGGCAATTCCGTGCTGTCCAAGATAGCTTGGCATAGATTATCTAAAAGCTTTTGTGTCTTTTCAGCTTTTGATTAAAGGCCAGTGTCAGGACTCCTCTGGGCTTTTGCTTGGTACAGTAAAGCTGAGGGATTTTTTTTTAAGCTGCTGCCAAAAAGATGCCAGTTAGGATAATTACATTTCAATTTAAATTGGTAATTTTATGAAAATTTAAACCAGAATATGTGTCGCCCAAATCTCCTCACTTTCATTCCTCCCAAACATGCACATACACACACCCCTCTTGTTTTGGGGGAGACAATGACAGCAGCTCACCAGAACCTTCCCATGACCCAGTGGTATGTGCCAGGAATTAAACAGATGAAAGAAAATTGAACGGAGCCTGTTTTCTCAGTCCAAATGCATTTTCTAACTTGAATTTATCCCTCGTGTACCTTGGAACGATCCCAGGGCATCCTAGCTCCTAGTATCTTTTCCTGTGAACCCCAGCAAAAGAAGCTTTAGACCATAACTGTAGTATTTAAGACATTGTTTTCCATTCACAGCCAGGCTTTGTATTTGTGAACAGGATGTAGAAAAGGAATCAAACCTACTTAAGAGTCTCTCACCATCTTGGTGAAAGGAGTGGGACACAAGTTCTAGAACCCTGAGTTTTCTGTCTGCCACTTTCTTTTTCCAGGACACATACGCAAGCTTGGCAGCACCCACAAAGTGGAAATAATGTTCCTTTGTTTAGAATGCAGTGTGTACGAACATTTACATAATAAAATACACACACAAATAACAGATGGTGAAGAGCCACTCAGTTCGCCACATGTTGTAAGCACGATACTGTTCCTTGATGATCTCATTTCTCTTACTTCTGCCTACAGATGTCTACCAGCTATTTAACCTCAGGGGTTATTCACATGGTGAAAGGTTTGAAGACAAGCACAAATCTGTCAACAAAAATTTCCTCTTCCATCAGGTAAATGTCCTTTGCTAATAGAATTGTTAATCTCCAAAACTGCTTTCCTCTATCTAAAAGTCTGAATGAATAATCTCCTTTTTGCGTGACACTTGTTGGGGAGATATTATCTATAAAAGAGAACAATAAATTGCTGCCAATGTGGCAACTTTGAAATAGGTCTTTTCCCTCTAACCTTATGTTCTAAGCAGAAAATGCCTTAATAATAAACTTGGTTATTAAATGAATAGCCTTCTTTATAGATGTGAAGAAGGGCCTTCTAAAACGGGTGGAAGTCACCCAGATGCTGTCTGCTCACGTGTCCAAACTGTAATTAGAATGAAGCCTCAAATGTGTAGTAATAGATATGCTGTGCAGATTTAACTGCCACTTCCCTCCCTAATTTACACTTAGATAACACTTTTCCTCCCAAAAGCACAAATTACATTCCTTTTAATTAGTTTCCAATATACTTTATTAGAGCACATTGAAAATGCACACATTAACCTATTTATATATAACCACACATTAAGCAGTCATTAAATAGGGCAATGAATAAGGAAATAACTGGCATACCCATTTCACAGAAATGAATGCATATTAAATTATTTGGACAACGTATCCCAAAAAGAACCATGCTACTTTGCCTGTGAGTCATTATTTTTTTGCTAGAGGCATAATTTAGCTAAAATATTTTATTATTTTATATAAAATGTATGATTTTTTTATTGAATAAATAAACCATATTTAAGCAGTAATTGTAAAAAAAAAACTTTAAGCAACCATTGTTAAAAAGTTTAAGGTTATTCATTCAAATAAATTGGTGTTTCAATTTAGGAGAATATCATGTTTTAACAAGTACACAATCTCACATAATATATAGTAGATTTATAATGAGATTTTAATACCAGCAGAGTTAATTCACAATATGAATATTAAAAATGATATTCACAGTATGAATAGTATTAAGAAATGATTCAAAGTGGCTTAAATAAAATTGTAATTTTTAAAAAGGCAGACAAAATAACACAAAATGAAAAAGAAAAAAACTAATGAATTCCTTTACATTTTGAAGACTTTATGTACTTTGGGGAAAAAAAGTGTGGATGAGAATAGTGAGTAGAATAGAATAGTGACGGGAATAGACACAGTCATAGAATTAGAATATTGAGTAGGATAGAATGGCATTTTAGTGGTACAGTGATTTCTGCTTATACCATAGAAATTTTAGATACAATATTAATGAAAATTAAATCCATTCTCACCTTTCATGAGCTACTTAGAAGGGAATACTCAAGTTTGTCTTAATGTCCCAAATAAGAAATGACAACCATTGAAAAAAAATCAGTCTTTATTTGGTGAAAAAGTAAAAACATCGAAAACCACATTCCTGAAGGCTGGTTAAGGGAAGCTTAATTGCTAATTTAATATCAACATATTTAGATTTAGCCAGTGATATGGTCACAGTAAGAACAAATTAAAAGGGGAAAAAATGGTTGCTGCATAAGAATGAAAAGGGTAGGAGAGTAAAAGAGAAGAAAGAACATTACATATATAGTTGAGTAATAGATGCCCTTACAAGGTGCTTTAAGCAAAAAAGAGAAAAAATAAGGAGCAGCAGGCTTCTAAGAAAGAAAGGTAAAACAAGAGTTGGAGCAATAGCAATAGTGGATAGACATTTACCTTGCAAATGGCCAAACTGGGCTTGATCCTCAGCACCCCATATAGTCCCCCATGCCTCCAACAAGCAATTTCTGAGCTCAGAGCCAGGAATAAACCCTGATTACTGCCGGGTTTAGCCCCCAAACAAAACAAAACAAAACAAAACAAAAAGGAAAACAGGAGTTGTTAACCTGACAATTTACCACCAAGTACCAATCTTGAGAGTACCAAGTCCTAGCTTTGAATATACTCTCTTTTTACACATATTTCTCTAACAGAAAAAAAAAATGTTTCTGAAGAAAATCACTAAACTAATTTCACTTGCTTATTGTAGTCATGCATGGTGATTTTCATACACAATAGCAAAAAAAATCCTCCATAATCTTTCCCATTCCATGTCTTCATTATTCACTTGAATTTGTTTAATTCCACTTTAGTCTGCCACTAATTTCTTATCCCTCTTTCTGTTAACTGGTACCACCCAACAATTGCAATGAAATAGCATTCCTTTTGATTTATACCTAAATCAAATCATCAACATCAATTGATATAAGCAAGGAAAGAAAGCCTGAATTCTAGTCTTGATGTGTTAAATAAAAGAGAAAAGTTACTTTTCTTGGGGCAGAAGAGTACAGTGAATAAAGCACTTTCATTGCAAGCAACTGAATTAAAGTTCCATCACTGGCATTGTTTATGGTTCTCTGAACCCGCTCAGGATATCTGAGTACAGAGCTAGGAAAAAGGCTCTGAGCTCTGTTAGGTGTGTCCCAAAACAAACAAACAAAAATATATCTCATTTCTTTATTTCTGAAATCTGATTTCGTCACAGAAAATGATCTAACAAATCCAGACTGCCAAGTGAGACACATGGAATTCAACAAAAATGGTGTATATGCCAAATCATAGACTGGTATCCTCCATCAAATTTAGATCCTTTCCTCGCTGAATGTGAATAAAATAGTCCTTCAAACTGGATGGAATGGAATTCCTAATAGACAGAAAAATTCAATTATTAATACAATCACAAAAATTATATTGCCTGTATTTATTAGGCTACTCTAGAGTTTTCTTTTGACCACACTCACTTTTCATTCCCCACTTTATTCTTGTGATCTTAATCACAAAAATAAAGACATTCTCAAAAAGCATATCTGCTAATTGAGATGCCACATACTATTAAAGTGGCCTGATTGTTTACATGTGTGAGATTTTACTAACTCCTGTCAACAATGTCCTACCATGGACCTTCATATTCATAAATGGGAGGGGATTGATAAAGCTTAAATTCAGGAAAGGGCCTAAAGACAACTTCATAATGATCCATATTTCTGCAACAGTCTTTCTTTTCTACATAAATAGAGTCTTTCCTTATGTAAATCTCAAGTAACTTTTCAGATAGCCTTTAACTTCCAGCTCACCCACTTTTATTGTTCAAAATACAACACTTTTGCACAACATAAGGCTATGATCTATTTTTTCTTTTCCTTTTATTTTTCTTTCTTTTCCTTTCTTTTTTTGTGATGATATCTTTATTTAAGCACCATGATTACAAACATGTCTACAGTTGGGTTTCAATTATTAAAAAAAGAACAACTCCTTCATCCGTGCAACCTACACACCAACAATGCCCCCCATATCCAGCATCCCCTACCCATGCCTGTATTTAAGACAAGCATTCTACTTCTCTCACTCACTATCATTGTAATGATAGTTGTCAGTATAATTTTTCTATAATTGATCTCACCACCCTTTGTGGTAAGCTTCATATTATGGGCCAGTCTTCTAGCCCTAATCTCTATTGTCTCTGGGTATTAATGCAATATGTCTTTTATTTTAGTTTTTCCCTTAAAACCCACAGATGAGTGAGACTACTCTTTGTCTATCTCTCTCCTTCTACTTATTTCACTCATTACAATAGTTTCCATGTTTATACATGTGTAGAAAAACACCCACAAATAGCTAAAGCAACCCTTTGGAAAAAGAATATGAGAGGTATGACTTTCCCCAACTTTCAATTGTAGACCAAATCAATAGTCATTAAAGTAGCATGGTACTGGAATAGACAGACCCTCAGATCAATGGAATAAACTTGAGAATTCAGAGAATCTTCCCCAAACATACAATCAAATTAATCTTTGATAAATGAGCAAGAAATGCAGAATGGAGCAAAGAAAGCCTCTTAAACAATGGTACTGAGACAATTAGTCAGCTACATGCAAAAAAAAAAAAATTGAACTTAGACCTCCATCTAACACCAGCACAAAGGTCAATCCAAATAGATTAACGACCTTGATATCAGACCTAAAACCATAAGGTCTATAGAACAACACATAGAGAAAACACTCCATGACACTAAGACTAAAGCCATCTTCAAGGAAGAAGCGGCACTCTCCAAACAACTAGAAGCAGAGATAAATAGATGAGAATCTATTAAGCTGAGAAGCTTCTAGACCTGAAATCAAATAACAAAGAGGATTCAAAAGCCAACCACAGAATGGGAGAAACTGTTCGCCCAATACTCATCAGATAAGGGGCTAATATAGAAGATATACAAGGTACTGACAGAACTTAACGACAACAACAAAAATCTAACCCTATTAAAAAATGGGAGAAAAAATGAACAAACTTTTTCTCAAAGAAGAAATACAAATGGTCAAAAGGCATATGGTAAAATGCTCCACATCACTAATCATCAAGGAGATGCAAATCAGAACAGCAATGAGATACCATCTCCCACCACAGAGACTGGCACACATTACAAAGAACAAGAACAATCATCGCTGGTGGGCATGTGGAGAGAGGAACTTTCATTCACTGTTGGTGGGAATGCTGTCTTGTCCAACCCTTATGGAAAACAATATGGAGATTCCTCAAAAAACTGGAAATTGAGCTCCCATAAGAGCCAGTATACCACTTGTAGGAATATAGCATAGGAACACACACACACACACACAACACACACACAACACAATAAAAATATGCCTTTTGCACACTTGCATTCATTGCAGTGCTATTTATACTAAAGAGAATCTGGAAATAACCCAGTTGTTCTTCAACAGATGAATGGCTATAAAAACTGTGGTACATATATACAATGCAATACTATGCAGCCATCAGGAGAAATGAAGTTACTTTTTTCTTTATGCTTTCCTATTCACTCTCATTCTCTGCCTCTTCTTAATTTCAAAGTATTTATTATATTTTCAGTATTACATACTTAGGCTCTTTACCTCATAATTTTCACTGACAGGGAAAATATATGTATGAACTTTTAAAAATAATATTCCTAATGCATAAACAAAAATTAATTTTGTCAGTTGTTATTTTCCAGTAAATTGTGTAATATTTGGGTTGAAAATTTGAATGTGTAGAATTTTCATGGATGCTTCAAGTGCTTATATCTAATTTTTAAAAGTTATTGAATTATTAATTAAAGAGTTACAAAGTTATTCATGATTGAGTTTCATGCATGCTATATTTAGCACCAATCCCTTTACCAGTATCTATTTCTTGCCAACAGTGCCCCCAGTGTCCCTCCAACCCCAAGCCTTCAGGTAACTTTCCACTACATACACACTTTTAGCACTGTGATTTACCATCTTGTTATTTATACAATATTGTACATGTAACTTTACCTCCTTTCAACACCTAGTGCTGGTCTAGATTGATTAATTCCCTACATCTTTGTTATTCTTGAATGTATAAAACACATTTTATGTTCAAAAATACATTTTGAATGTATATCCCCATACTTCTGTTACACAATTAATACTTGAATCTTTTTCTTAACACATTAATTTCATTTCTTGTGACTGAAGATTTCCAAATATACATAGTAACCAGAAAAAATAGTTATGAAAGCCACCATTAAAAATTTCAACATATGGGGTCAGAGAGATAGCATGGAGGTAAAGCATTTGCCTTGCATGCAGAAGGTTGGTGGTTCGAAATCCAGCATCCCATATGGTGCCCTGAGCCTGCCAGGAATGACTTTTGAGCTTAGAGCCAGAAGTAACTCCTGAGCGCAGCCGGGTGTGACCCAAAAACCAAAAAAAAAAAAAAAAGTTTCAACATATGCTCAAAATATTGGGGCAGGAGCAATAGCATAGTGGTAGAACATTTGCCTTACACCCAGCCAACAAAGAAGGATCCTGGTTCAAATCCCGGCATTCCATATAGTCCCCAGAGCCTTCCAGGAGTGATTTCTGAGTGCAGAGCAATAGTAACCCCTGAGAACCACCAGGTGTGACTCCTAAACCAAAAAAAATTATAAATATTATTTTATAATTTTTAAGAGCTCTACTAACAGCCTTTTAATATCTCTGTTATCTTGTTTCTGCAAATTTAATTTCACCTGTAGAAAAATGAAATAACATTTATATCATTTAAATAATCAGCTATGAGGGAGGGACTTCAGAGCATAAAAACCGGCTATCCTTTGCAAAAGCTGGCTCCCTGTGTGTGACACCAGGCGGGGAAAATCCGCGAAAGTACACCGGCCCAGTGGGGCTCAGCTGTGAAAGACTGTGAGTGTGACCTGTCTATGTCTGTCTACTGTCCTCTTGCGTGAAACTCTTGCGAGTGGGGCAAAAAGAGCCTCCAGAAACCTCGCTCGCCCAGACGCCATTTTCAGGGAGGGACTTCAGAGCATAAAAACCGGCTATCCTTTGCAAAAGCTGGCTCCCTGTGTGTGACACCAGGCGGGGAAAATCCGCGAAAGTACACCGGCCCAGTGGGGCTCAGCTGTGAAAGACTGTGAGTGTGACCTGTCTATGTCTGTCTACTGTCCTCTTGCGTGAAACTCTTGCGAGTGGGGCAAAAAGAGCCTCCAGAAACCTCGCTCGCCCAGACGCCATTTTCAGGGAGGGACTTCAGAGCATAAAAGCCGGCTATCCTTTGCAAAAGCTGGCTCCCTGTGTGTGACACCAGGCGGGGAAAATCCGCGAAAGTACACCGGCCCAGTGGGGCTCAGCTGTGAAAGACTGTGAGTGTGACCTGTCTATGTCTGTCTACTGTCCTCTTGCGTGAAACTCTTGCGAGTGGGGCAAAAAGAGGCTCAGAGGAGCACGGCCGCTCCGCTTCGCTACGCGGCCGTGCACTCTTTCTAAGGAAAGAACTCCATTGCAACAAGAAGGAAAAATCACACTAAGAACGGCGCTATATCACAGAAGCAAACATTTCTCTCTGGACTGTCTTCTCTGTTACATGCTCGGGCCTAAGATTTGACCCAGTGTGAGGCTTCATCCACGGAGGACTCCCCTCCCTTAGAGGCAAGTCAGCCCATCCAGAAAGGGAGGAGCCAGAGGAGTGTGCTGCCTACATCATATAGCCAATGAATACCACTACAACACGTAGAAAAACCCACAATACAAATGTGACAATGGGGAAACAGCGCAGGCCAGCATCAGACATAGAGAATGAAGATGACAATTCTGAGGACCAGATAATGACTGAACAACTAATCAACCTCTCAGATAAGGACTTTAGACTAGCAATATGGAAGGTGCTCAACAGACTCCAAGAAACCATGGATCGAGTTGAACAGAACACTAATAAGAACCAAGAAAATATGAAGGCAGAAATGACAAAACTCCAAACTGAAATAACATGTCAACTAACAGGCCTGAAAAACTCAGTAAACGAAGTGAATGACAAAATGGATAAGCTCTGGGACAGGGTATCAGAAGCTGAGAATAGACTTGGTGCTGTGGAAGATGAGATACATAACAATTCCATACAGCAGGAGAGATTGGACAAAAAACTTAAAGCAAATGAGCAGACAATGGAAAAATTAGTCAAAGAATGGGAACAGACGAAAATAGAAGTCTATGATAAGATCAACAGAAACAACTTAAGAATCATTGGAGTCCCAGAGACCCAGGAAGAAAATTTCCAGGAAGAATCAATGGTCAAGAACATCATTAAAGAGAAACTTCCAGAGCTAAAGAATATATGTGATCAAATCCTGCATGCCCGAAGAGTACCAACCAAAAGAGACCCCAGAAAAACCACCCCAAGACACATCCTAGTCACAATGACAAATCCCACAGATAGAGACAGAATTCTGAAAACAGCAAGATCAAAAGGGGAAATCATGTTCAAGCAAGCTTCCCTGAGATTTACAGCAGACCTGTCACCAGAAACGCTCAATGCCAGAAAGCAGTGGTGGGATATTGTGACAAGACTGAATGAAATGAATGCTTCACCTAGAATACTATACCCAGCAAAACTCACTTTCCGGTTTGATGGAAGAATACATGGTTTCACAGACAAAAAACAGCTCAGAAACTTCACAGACACAAAACCAGTCTTAAGAGAAAAACTGAAAGACCTAATCTAAGACAAGACTACCCAAAAGACACACCAAATTTTGAAATAAAGATGGCATTAAATCCCAGGACAATTCTTTCTCTCAACGTCAATGGACTAAATGCACCAGTTAAGAGACACAGAGTGGCTAAATGGATCAAAAAACTCAATCCAACCTTCTGCTGCCTACAAGAAACGCACCTGAATAGTCAGAACAAACATAGACTCAAAATAAAAGGCTGGAGAAAAGTTATCCAAGCAAACAACACCCATAAAAAAGCTGGAGTGGCCATACTAATATCAGATAATGCAAACTTTATACTCAGGAAGGTTGTAAGGGACAAAGACGGACATTTTATATTAATCAAGGGGTACGTAGAGCAGGAAGAATTCACTCTCCTAAACATATATGCACCGAATGAGGGGCCAGCAAAATATTTAATACAACTGCTGACAAATCTGAAAAATAATATCAACAACAACACAATAATTGTGGGGGACCTAAACACGGCTTTGTCAACACTGGACAGGTCAACCAGACTGAAACCCAACAAGAATATACTAGACCTGAGGAGAGAAATGGAAGAAAGAGGCCTAGTGGATATATATAGGACACTCCATCCCCAGAAACCTGGATACACATTCTTCTCCAATGTACATGGGACATTCTCCAGGATAGACTACATGCTGGCACATAAAACATACCTCCATAAGATCAAGAGGATAGAAATTTTGCAGACTACCTTCGCTGACCACAAGGCTCTGAAATTATTTGTGAACTCCAAAGGGACTCAGAAGAAACACTTTAACACCTGGAAGTTAAACAGCCTCATGCTCAATAACCAGTGGGTCCGAGATGAAATCAAGGAGGAAATAAAAAGGTTCCTGGAAACAAATGACAATAAAGACACAAACTCTCAGAACTTATGGGACACAGCAAAAGCAGTACTGAGAGGAAAATTTATAGCTTTGCAAGCACACATCAGGAAGGAAGAAGGAGCTTACCTGAGTAGCTTAATGACACAGCTAATAGAACTAGAAAATGCTCAACAAAAGGACCCAAGAACAGGAAGACAGAAGGAAATAACAAAGCTGAGAGCAGAAATCAACGAAGTGGAAACTCAAAAAACAATCCGAAAGATCAACGAAAGCAGAAGTTGGTTCTTTGAAAAAATAAACAAGATTGATAGACCACTGGCAAACCTAACAAAGAAAGAGAGAGAGAGAAACTTGATAACTCGTATCAGGAATGAAAAAGGAGAGATCACTACTGATATGACAGAGATTCAAAGGGTAATCAGAAACTACTTTGAAAAACTCTACGCCACTAAAAATGAGAACCTGGAAGAAATGGATAAATTCTTGGACTCTTATAATCTTCCACGGTTGAAGGAAGAGGATGTAGCATATCTAAACACCCCCATCACCATTGATGAAATTAAAACAGTAATCAAATGTCTGCCGAAAAACAAAAGCCCAGGTCCAGATGGATTCACTAATGAATTCTATCAAACTTTCCAAGAGGAACTACTGCCAATCTTGGCAAGACTCTTTCATGAAATTGAACAAACAGAAACACTTCCAAATAGCTTTTATGAAGCCAACATCACCTTGATACCTAAACCAGACAGAGACGCTACCAAAAAAGAAAATTACAGACCAATATCACTGATGAATGCAGATGCAAAGATCCTCAACAAAATCCTGGCAAATAGGATTCAATGCCTCGTTAAGAAGATCATCCACTACGATCAAGTAGGTTTCATCCCAGGAATGCAAGGCTGGTTTAACATCCGTAAATCTATCAACATAATACACAACATCAATAACAAGAAAAATAAAAACCACATGATCATATCAATAGATGCAGAGAAAGCATTTGATAAGGTCCAACACCCATTCTTGATCAAAACTCTCAGCAAGATGGGAATGGAGGGAACCTTTCTCAATATAGTGAAGGCCATCTACCACAAGCCAGTGGCAAATATTATCCTCAATGGAGAAAAACTGAAAGCCTTCCCTCTAAATTCTGGCACAAGACAAGGCTGTCCTCTCTCACCACTCCTATTCAACATAGCACTGGAAGTACTTGCTATAGCGATTAGGCAAGAAAAGGATATCAAGGGAATCCAGATAGGAAAGGAAGAAGTCAAGCTCTCACTGTTTGCAGATGACATGATACTCTACTTAGAAAACCCTAAAGACTCTATCAAAAAGCTTCTAGAAACAATAGACTCATATAGCAAGGTGGCAGGCTACAAAATTAACACACAAAAATCAATGGCCTTTCTATACACCAACAGTAATAAAGAAGAAATGGACATTAAGAAAACAACCCCATTCACAATAGTACCACACAAACTCAAATATCTTGGAATCAACTTGACTAAATATGTGAAGGACCTATACAAAGAAAACTATAAAACTCTGCTCCAAAAAATAAGAGAGGACACACGGAAATGGAAACACATACCCTGCTCATGGATTGGCAGGATTAACATCATCAAAATGTCAATACTCCCCAAGGCATTATACAGATTTAATGCCATCCCTCTAAAGATACCCATGACATTCTTCAAAGAAGTGGATCAGACACTTTTGAAATTCATTTGGAACAATAAACACCCTCGAATAGCTAAAGCAATCATTGGGAAAAAGAATATGGGAGGAATTACTTTTCCCAACTTTAAACTGTACTACAAAGCAACAGTTATCAAAACAGCATGGTATTGGAATAAGGATAGGTCCTCAGATCAGTGGAATAGGCTTGAATACTCAGAAAATGTTCCCCAGAGATACAACCATCTAATTTTTGATAAAGGAGCAGGAAATCCTAAATGGAGCAGGGAAAGCCTCTTCAACAAGTGGTGTTGGCACAATTGGATAGCCACTTGCAAAAAATTAAACTTAGACCCCCAGCTAACATCATGTACAAAGGTAAAATCCAAATGGATTAAAGACCTCGATATCAGCCCCAAAACCATAAGATATATAGAACAGCACATAGGCAAAACACTACAGGACATTACAGGCATCTTCAAGGAGGAAACTGCACTCTCCAAGCAAGTGAAAGCAGAGATTAACAGATGGGAATATATTAAGCTGAGAAGCTTCTGCACCTCAAAGGAAATAGTGCCCAGGATACAAGAGCCACCCACTGAGTGGGAGAAACTATTCACCCAATACCCATCAGATAAGGGGCTAATCTCCAAAATATACAAGGCACTGACAGAACTTTACAAGAAAAAAAATCTAACCCCATCAAAAAATGGGGAGAAGAAATGAACAGACACTTTGACAAAGAAGAAATACGCATGGCCAAAAGACACATGAAAAAATGTTCCACATCACTAATCATCAGGGAGATGCAAATCAAAACAACGATGAGATACCACCTCACACCCCAGAGAATGGCACACATCACAAAGAATGAGAATAAACAGTGTTGGCGGGGATGTGGAGAGAAAGGAACTCTTATCCACTGCTGGTGGGAATGCTGTCTAGTTCAACCTTTATGGAAAGCGATATGGAGATTCCTCCAAAAACTGGAAATCGAGCTCCCATACGATCCAGCTATACCACTCCTAGGAATATACCCTAGGAACACAAAAATACAATACAAAAACCCCTTCCTTACACCTGTATTCATTGCAGCTCTATTTACCATAGCAAGACTCTGGAAACAACCAAGATGCCCTTCAACAGATGAATGGCTAAAGAAACTGTGGTACATATACACAATGGAATATTATGCAGCTGTCAGGAGAGATGAAGTCATGAAATTTTCCTATACATGGATGTACATGGAATCTATTATGCTGAGTGAAATAAGTCAGAGAGAGAGAGAAAAACGCAGAATGGTCTCACTCATCTATGGGTTTTAAGAAAAATGAAAGACACCCTTGTAATAATAATTTTCAGACACAAAAGAGAAAAGAGCTGGAAGTTCCAGCTCACCTCAGGAAGCTCACCACAAAGAGTGATGAGTTTAGTTAGAGAAATAACTACATTTTGAACTGTCCTAATATTGAGAATGTATGAGGGAAATGTAGAGCCTGTTTAGGGTACAGGCGGGGGTTGGGTGGGGAGGAGGGTGATTTGGGACTTGGGTGATGGGAATGTTGCACTGGTGATGGGTGGTGTTCCTTTTATGACTGAAACCCAAACACAATCATGTATGTAATCAAGGTGTTTAAATAAAAAAAAAAATAAATAAATAAATAAATAATCAGCTATGCCTCTTTTTCCACAAATACATGACTTTTAAATGTGAAATCAATAAAGCATCTTAGAATTACTCTTCTAATATGTCAACATAAACGGTAAATTCAGTAATTTACAGTCACTGGAGTATTTCTTGAAATAGTTGATTTGAGAAGTTACATAAAGTTACTTAGAGAAGATAAATTTTGATAATCTAAAATTTAGTTTTCTTTTAGAAATCTCATCTAAATCCTGACCTGTCCTAAAAAATAAAAGTAATCTTCCTTAATAAAAGTGAATGGCATTGTCCCTTTATCATTAATATCATGTTAATGTATCATTATACAATTTCTTTTAAACTTTCAAGTGAGAGTGACAGGTTCCCAAGCCCATTTCTTAATCTTATAGTAATACAACAGTTTGTAAGTACTTTCTCAACATTATTTTTTGAGGACATATCTATATGAAAGTACATTTTGATAAGTTAATTCAACAATAACACAGACCCAGGACCATGAGCACCTCGGAGGCAATGAATCGCTTTACAAGTCTGCTATAAAAAGTAGCCTCCAAAAAAACCATATTACAAAAAGTGGGGTGGGGAAGTAGAGTAAAAACAATGTTGAAGAAGCAGAGTCTGAAGAATCTGTGGCAGAAAAATCCTGGAGTGTTATATAGTAAATGAGAAGGTGGAATATTTCAAATGACAATACTTAGGAACATTTCTGGTGATAGTACTTAGATGATGACAGTACTTAGAAACCCGAAAAGAATTTAGATTGTCCAGAGTTGATTGAAGCATTTCACAATTCTCAAAAAGCTGGTAAAGAAAAAGATGGTACAAAAAGAAAACCTTTATCTGAAAGTGAATCTGATGATAGCCAATCAAAGATAAGAGATACTGCTGACAAACCTTTGCCAGAGGACTGAATCCTGGGCGAGTAATTGGAATCACTGAAAGAGTGGAGAATTGATGCTTCTCATAAAGGGAAAAGATTTGGACAAAGCAGAGTTATTGCTGGCAAAAGAGGACAATTTGAAGTGTTTTCATATTGTAATTTCTTCTTATAAAGAGAGACTAACTTGGCATTCTTGTCCAGGGGAAACTCAATAATTGCAAACATGTGTATATCTAGGTATTTTAAAAGAAACATACAAACATATAATATTGATTTTTGTTTTGATTTACTAGTTAGAAGTAAAAACTACATGAAAATCAAGTTTTAGATGCTTATTTCAAAGTAATAATGGGTGTTTAGGTAGTTTTGCATGTGTGTGTGTATGTGGTTTGCGGGGGTTGTGTTTTGCATTTAATAGCACTGCTTACCTTGAAAAAATAAAAATTTACTATAGTTGGAGTCTTTATCAGAAAAGAATATAGATGCCATGATATGTTATTTTCTTTGCATTAGAAAAAAGCTTTACTAATTATTGGGTAAAATTGGCTTAATCATTGTTTATTCTGGATTTATATTTAGCTCATATCTAAGTGGCTTTCTGGATTATTTTCATTATTTTATTTTGTGTGTTCTGTATATGTAAAACACATATGTAAATGTTTTTCTTTCTTTTATAAACATTCATAAAACAACATTGCAACATGTTTCATATATGAATAAATCCACGTTTCTTAAATGGCATTGTTTTAAACAGCCTAAACTAAACTCCTAAAACATTAGTCTTTCAAACAGTTGCTTTGGCAATTAGACAATTTAAAAGTAACCATACCTAAAGTGACCATAACTTTAGATATTTGTATAAGTTTGAATTTATTTGAAAATTCTCTAAAAGAAAATTTCATCTCTACAAAAATAAGTAAACTAAATAAATTCCTGATGTTTTAATTACTCTAGCAAGACTTAGTGGAAACTTAATGTTTTATTTTAGGAACCATTCCTTTGCAAAAGTTGAAATAAAAAATAAATAAATAACTGAAGTTGAAATCTGTATAAGACTGACTAAAAGATGGAATTTCTAAAACTTTGTTCCTGAAAATCTATTGCTTTAATATTGGTAATATAGGACCTTCCAGAATAATTGGGTGAATAATACTATAAAGTAAAAAAAAAAGTAAGTCATTAAACTTTTCTCAGAGAATAAATAATACAGACATTATGGACAAAGTATTTTGAATATTTATCTCTTTTTATCTAAGAATAAGTTGAAAAATTGAAAAATGCTTCATTGACAGCATTGGCTCTTTGTACAATTACCATATGAGAAATAGAGCAGAATTTAATGAAACTCTTAGGTATATGCTATTTATGTGGTTTGGAAGTCTGTTCATTTTATCACATCAATGTAAAAATTATTTTTAACACCCAACTCTTCCTTATTTGCTCATCATACTTTTTTTCCTTCAGTTGCTCCCTCTAGATATATTGACCATTTTTCTCCCTACAATTTGCCATTGTGAATATATAGTTTATACTTCTCTCACTTCCTTAATTGCCTTCTTATATTTTGATTGTCTCATTTGTTTTTCATAACTCTTTTAGTCTGATTTGTCTGTTTTAAATTTTGTTGTTTTATGTTTCAGTGTTTTATCCAAGAAATTATTACCAGCATAGCGTGAGAAGACTTTTCCCTTGTTTTATTCTAAGGGCTTTAAATTTTCAATGATATCTGAGCTTCCAACTACATCTTCTTCTTTGTTCCAAACATGAACATGTTTATAGACCTTGACCACTATTTTCAAAATATTGTTTAGTGAAAGTGGAAATATAGTCTGAAAATATTGAGGGTGGAAACTCAATTATTCTACTTGCAGTAAGAAGATTATCTTTGGGGCCAGCGAGGTGGCGCTAGAGGTAAGGTGTTTGCCTTGCAAGTGCTAGCCAAGGAAAGGACCACGGTTCGATCCCCCGGCGTCCCATATGGTCCCCCCAAGCCAGGGGCGATTTCTGAGCACATAGCCAGGAGTAACCCCTGAGCATCTAATGGGTGTGGCCCGAAAAACCAAAAAAAAAAAAAAAAGATTATCTTTTATCAATATGATAAAATGATATTCTTATTATACCCTTTTATGCTACTTATTTATCAGGTATTCCAGATAATGCCTTAATTTATTTTTATGATTAAGAATTTTAAAGAATGTATTACTTTATTTAGCCAGCACATTGTCTAACAACTGCCAAAAATTTGTATCAATGTCATAAATGAACTTTATATTTCAGATTCTGGTAAAGGTGTTCAGAGAAAATTTTCAAAGTAAACTAAATGTGTTGCCTACCCTTCTTTTCTGTTTCTTTTTCATAGACTTACACCTTATTTTAATATAGTCTTTAAATATACAATAATAAATCATTCATATATAGTCTATATCAGGTGAAAATATAAACTCATCTAAAAAGAAAAAAATTTTATTAGGAGATTAAGCAGTCATATTTTGAGAGGAACGTGGTAGAACAACATGGGGACAAATATTGCATTCTGTTGGTCAGTACTAGTTTTAATTATGCTTTGTTCTTTTGGTATAAATGTGCTTGATAGAAGAAAACACAGAGTCTGAATTTCTATAAATTCTTCTGGTCTCTTTTTCTTCTTTTTCATTAGCACCAAGATGAAGAGAACCTAGGGCATTTATGTTAGAACTGAATTCACTATAGAATTGGCACATTGACATAGAACATCTATTGTTAAATAAAATCCCTTCTATAGCTAGTCACACAGCTCTCAGGAAGATAACAAAGACAATACAAAATTTTAATCTGGGAGCTTGGAAACAAAATGGTAAACCAATATACTGCTAAAATCCAAGGAGATAGTAAGGACAGTTGCCTTGCATATGGCTGAGTAAAATTCAGTCTCTGGCACTATATATGGTCTGCTGAGCACTTCCTAATTGATCCCTGAAAATAGAGTTAGAAGTAAGTCTGAGCACCCTAAGGAAGAGCCAAAAATATACCAAACCAACAAATGGAAAACATATATAAATAATGCTTATATCAGAACTCTTACTTGCAAGAAAGTAGGGAGTGACCCTTAGTACACCTTTTCTGGAAAATAAAATCATTCTCTGTTCTACATATCATCAGCATGCAATAATCTCACTGACATCTTTTCTCAAATCCCAAATTAGTTATTTGTTATACTAACAGTATTTTTATATTTATAAATGTACACTTATTTTTTTATAAAAGTATTCACTGAACCATGTGATTAGTAATTTCCAGTGTGGCAAGTTTACTCTAATAAAATTTATAAATAGCATGCCTAAAGAACTCTTTAAAAGTTGTAGTATTGCCTCTCATTTTCCTCCCTCTTCTCTTCCAGTACCATGCAGTTATAAAGGGAAGAATTGAGAATTGTGCATTATTTTTACTCTAACACTGCCTGATCTTGGGAAAGGTTAAGTAGTAAAGGATCATATGAATTGGACCCTGAATAGTGAAGTGATCTCAAAGAATCTGTCTTGGGAAGGATTCAATTTCATAGGTCCTATTAATTTGATTTGGTGATATGAAACATCGTTAATCTACAAATAGAAAATAGGTTAATATAAAAAGAAAGCAACATATACAAATGTAGAAAAATAATTTTCCCAATGAATAGTGTTCCAATTTAAGAAGACAGAGGTCAATGTAAAGTGACTCAATAATACAACGTGAATATGCAAACAGCAATGCATATAATACTCTGCACATGATACAGAAAGCAGTTTACTTACAGTGTATATTTTGGGATGTAAATCATTTTATATTATAGAATTTATGAACTAGCTTACAGCATAGAAAACAAGGTAAATGAGAGAATAGATTCATAATGGAAGAAATTAAAACACATGTCGTGATATTCAAATGTAAATCCCAATGTAAACTGGATGTTTTGCATTTGGGGATATATTTATATAGCTTGATTTCATTCACATTGAGCATATATTGCCTTTATAAGAAAAATCTTTTTAAATGTCTAATAAAACATCAGACCCACTTTACGAAACATGTAGAACTAAGAGCAGATACAAAATATAAGGAAAATATCTGAGACTGGCTAGACCCTGTTTCAATGAATATTTAAGCACTTAAAGCTCTAAAATATTAGTCAGAAATTCATGTTCACTTGACAGTATCATTATTATCATTTGGTATTAATTAAAAGGATTACTAAACTGAACAAAACTATGTTTTGTTTAATGTATTACAATTTTTATGGAACAATCACCTTTATGGTTTCTCTAGTAAGCATAATTTAATCCATTTATACTGGTATTTAATATTAAAGCCATGTAGCATATAAGTAAAATACAAGTGATTTCCTAAACTACAAGAAAGCCTATAAACTGTAAACTCTGAAATTACATACACACACACACACACACACACACACACACACACACACACACACACCAAAAATCTCATAGGCATCCTGAGAGATCATAGTTTCAACTTTCATCTGACCAAAAGTGCAAGGATGTCATAGTAGAAAATTTCATTTCTGTTCTGGTCACCCATGTATGTTTTGTTCATTTTACTGAGTTTTGTAATATATTCCAAGTTTCTTTGATGTTCAAGTATAGGAATAAATTTTAATATATTAGTCTTCAAAACATAGTCATTTTTGGCACTAAGATATAATATGTAGGGAAAAATTTCTAACATTATATTTATTTACTCAGATATACCAACATAAAAGATGTAGGAGCATCTACATATATATACATTAGAATAATGAATATTATCATCTTGCTAGTAGTCATAATAATATTAAGATAAATAAGAAAATTTAAGAAATTGCAAGTAGTCATAATAATATGAAGTTAATAAGAAAATTAAATTTTATTAGTGTACAATTTCTGTATACATGTTATAATAGACCTAATAGCATAAACTGACTAATTTAGAGAACTGACTAATTTTTTATAAGAATACTAAGTGAAATTAAAATTTTGCATTTAAATTTAAAGCCAGGTTTGTATCTTATACTATTCACTTGATCCAAAGATTAAATTGATTAAAAAAAGAGTAAGTGTGGGGCCATAGAGGTGGCACTAGAGGTAAGGCTTCTGCCTTGCAAGTGTTAGCCTACAACAAACTGCAGTTCAATCCCCAGGTGTCCCATATGGTCCCCCCAAGCCAGGAGTAATTTCTGAGCGCATAGCCAGGAGTAAACCCTGAGCATCAATGGGTGTGGCCCCCCCCAAAAAAAGTGTAAGTGTTTTATATTTGTATAACATGAAACTGTAAATATCAGTAATGTGAACTATATTAAAAATAAATTTTAATGGGGCCGGAGAGATAGCATGAAGGTAAAGCGTTTGCCTTGTATGCAGAAGGATGGTGGTTCGAATTCCGGCATCCCATATGGTCCCCTGAGCCTGCCAGGAGCGACTTTGGAGTGTAAAGTCAGGAGTAACCCCTGGGTGCTGCCAGGTGTGACCCAAAAAACAAACAAACAAAAAATAAAATAAATAAATAAATTTTAATAAAAAATTTATTGATTAGACATTATGTACTAGTGAAAGTAACTTTTACTTATAGTCAAGTATAGAAGAGTTTTTCAATCAGAAAACATAAATTGTCCAGATATTAAAAATGTCTTTAGGAAAACACCAACACAAAACAATTGAGAACTAACAAGTACAAAGTACAGACACGAAACACAACAAACAAAGTGATATGTTAATATAAATGTATGTATCGGATAATGGAATCATGGAAAACTTCATCAATGGACCATAGAATTAGTACAGCACATAGAATGCTTGTCTTGCATTAAGTCCTTTGCAGCACCTAATATAGTTTCCCAAGCACTACCAGGAGTGATCTCTGGGCACCAAAGGGCTTTGTCCAACCTTCCCTCAAGCCAAATAATTATAGCTAGAAAGAAAGAAAAAGATCAAGAAGCAGGATTTTGTATTAAAAGTAAAAAATTTTATTGGTACACATGTATATTTACTGAGTCTCTAAGGTACTCTGATATTCTTTCATTTTTAGATAATATCTTTTCATTTTTTATGTTACAGATGTCTACTACTTTTTTAATGATAATTCTATTAGTTGCATATGGATATTACTAAAGTAATACAATAAAATTATTTTCAAAAATAACACTTCTGTCAATATCTTCTCTCTTTCCCTTTAATTACAAAATAAGACTCCAAATTACATGCCTTTATCTATCTTAAATTATTCTTCACTCTTTATTTGTAAAAATAAAAATATTTTAAGAATTCGTGTTTCTATTCTGCTCTATTCTTGAAGCATTTATTTTTAGGCATTTTAAAGGTCTTTAAGGGTGTCATCAAGTATAAAAAAATTTTCTGACTTTGAGCCCGGGCACTATTGACAAATGTCAACTTTATTTTCTGACCATTGTAGATTAGAAAACTACAAGCACATTTTGACATTATTTGGCACAATAAGATCAATTGCAATTTATCCCAGGAGACCTCAATGCCAACCACTATTGTAAGAAACACCATATGTTCCTATTAGAAAACATAACCTACAGCATTTAAAAGAAAATAAAATGAAATAAAATCTGATACCATTTGTAAAATTTTATTTTATTGAAAACATTGTGATTTACAAAGTAATTTATAGGTGAAATTCAGACATACAATGAATCAGGGCCAATCCCACCACATGCCACCACACACTGTCCCTTAGCCTGCTGGCATAACAGATTGTTTTAAGTTTAGATTATCAAAGTCTTGATTATATTGTTGTTGACTTTGGCTTGGATATTTAGTTCTTTATTTAACACCACTTTTTTAATCATTCATAAGACAAATTCTTCAGTTCAGTGTTCAATTCCTCCCACTTTTCCCCCCCCCCACCCACTGCAGGACTCTGATGGAACCTAAAGTTTCATGCATGCAGTGTAAGCATTCAATTATCGAGTTATATCTGCTTTAGTAGTTGCTTCTCCACTCCTTTTATAGACCATCTTATCTCTACTGAAGATGAAAATAAGATTAAGGAGCAATAAATTTCCCAGATTCAATAACAATAGTAAACATGAAAACAAAGAACTTGGATGTTCTTGGGACACTGGCAAAGGTAAGTGGAATCTAGCTAGCTTGTTATTGACAAAGGAATGATAAGTATATGATAGCACAACTAAGAGTATTGTAAAAGCCTTCATTTCAATAAAAATGATTGATGATAAAAGTGTAAAATAATATTCAAATAATATTTTAAGTAAAGAGTATTATAATATGCTTTAACTGAGAATAGATTTTTAAGACAGCATAAAAGTTAGCCTGGCTAATTGGGCTGTAATGTATGCTTGTCATGCTGGAACTTTGGATTTGATCCCCAAAGCACCATCAGGAATTCCAAACACCACATAGCCTTGTCAGCACGAAGCAGTAAGCCTGTTGGAAACTAGGGTCTTCCTTCATAATCAAAGTAGAAAAACATCATAAAACTCACATTTATAACAAAACAGTAGCTAATAAGCATATATGAAAGAATAATAACAAATTAGCAGCATTCAATTGAGTAAAATATTATAAAGTGCCGCCTGTAAATACTAGAAAAGTGGGGCTTCATTTTAAGATCCAAGAAGGATAGTACTTAAAATCAAAATATTTAGCCTACATTCCATAAACGTTGCTATTCTTTTTCACTAAAACTTTAATCAAAGATCTGCGTATGTATGCCTTTTATTTTAAAAGAGAATCCACACCTTTATTTCAAACTACTGATAATTTAATTAAGGTAAGTAATGGCATTTTCAAATGCAAAAATAATAAAACTGTCCTTAACAAAAGAATTTGTCCCTCTTTCCATTCCTATTATTCTAAATCTCCTAAACTAAGTAGTCATTGGTCAAAGAGATAGTATAAGGATTAGGACTCTTGGTGAAACCCAGCACCACATAAGGGTACAGTCAGGAGTGTAACTCTGTACAGAGCCAGGAGTAAGCCCTAAGAACCACTTTTTGTTTGTCTGTTTGTCTCTAAAACCTTTCCCCACCCCCAATAAAAATGGTCAAAACATAAAGTGTGACTTATAAGATTTTTGATAAAAACATTTAAGATTAGCCCTAGTTTTCTCCTATGAGATTAAAGCTTACTTAAATACAGAATACTACGAAAACTCATTGATCAAGTCATCTAAATGACAAAAAATCCTACATAGGTGGCTTCATATATGGGTATAAAAGAGAAATTCAATTATGATCAAATAGAAGTAAAATAAAACTTTGTTTTTCGTCCAACACATAAAAAGCTTAACTGAAAACACAATTCTTCTGAGTTCCATCAAAGAGGCAACATTATAGCACTTAAAATTGCTGTCAGTAAAACTGAAGAAACAGTTGTGGATTCAAAGAATCACAATGTGCTGGAGGAGAAAATTCTATGGGAGCTAGTACTGGAGGAGAAAGCTGTTATTGAATCTTTGAATGCTCTTTGGACTAAAAATTAAAAATACTAACATCTTAAAACTAAAAACATCAGAATTTCTTGGGGAAGTCATCTAAATTTTAGAATGTTTACCTCCAAACAATCTACTAGGCATCAGATTTAAAAAATCAGAGGAAAGTATTTTTCAGGTATGAAAAAAAATAATCCTAAAAAAAACAGGTAATTTTATTTATAAAAAGGTTTGTTTTCAGGGCTGGAGCGGAGCAAGTGGTAAGGCATATGCTTGCCCAAGCTAGCCTAGGACAGACCGAGGTTTGATCCCCCAGCATCCCATATGATCTCCCATGTGGAGAGATTTCTAAGCACATAGCCAGGAGTAACCCCTGAGCATCACCAGGTGTGGCCCAAAAAACAAAACAAAACAAAAGATCTGTTCTCAAAAAAAAAACTATTTTATCAGAGTCTAATCTAATAGAGTTTTATCAGAGTCTAATCAATCACAGAGATGGAAAATAAATTCTTGTCACATATATGAGGTAGACTATGAGAGTAAATCATAAGTTACTTGTAAAGTTCACATATTGTAAAGTCACATATTCATTGATGATTGAGACTTTCTAGTAGGATAATTGGGTACATTCCACTCACTAGTTATCCCCAAAAATTTAAACCTGGAGCATTTAATATTATTTCACCCAATATTGCATGGATGGCTTTACACACACATATATACACAAAGAAATACTAAAGATTGAATCAGATTCATAGAAAGATTCAAAATAAATTTAATTAATATGCTAAGGACTATTATAGAAATAATAGAGAACTTGCCTGAAGAAATGCATAGAGTAAGATATAGAAATTCTAAGGTATAATCAAAAGTAAAAGATCTATGTCAAAAAAAATTTTAACAGAAACTGCCTTGCACGGCCCAAGAATAAAGTACACTTGTAGAATGTCTACTTTGTTCTGTTGAAGCTGTGATTTTTAAAATTTATTTTTAATATTAAAAAATACATAGTGACATTGAATCAGAGCATTCCCACCACCAATGTTGTCCTCCCTCCTCCCCTGTTCTTAGCATGCATCCCATAGCCCCCTCCTTTACTCCCTGGGTTACTAGTATAAGTGGTCTAGCTTGTTGCAGATTGGTGTGTCTAGCTTGTTGTAAATTGGATATTGAATCTGTTGTCATTGGCTTTGTATTTGGTGTTTAAGTCTGCTCATTTTTTATTTCTACTCGATGTTCATATGATTGTTTGGTCTTGGTACCCTCCATTATTTCTCCTCCAATTTGTGAGGTAGAACAAGATGGTGCAAGCTAAGTGGTTCTGTTAGAAGAAAAGCAAAAGGGGGTGGGGGCAAAAATCAAACAAGCAAAAAATGAGAGGAGTCCTTCAAGTAGTTATAAATATCAATTTGAGAGAATAAAAGGAAAAAGGAAGAAAAACATGAAAAGAATACTTTTTACCCCAGCATTGCCTACATTGCTGAGTATGACACCTCACACCAAGTTGTAATTTTCTGTGGCCCAAGAAGCATGTAGCCCAAGTAAATAGGAATCAAATTTGTGACCAATACAACCAAGTGTGATCTCTGGACACTGCAGTAGCAATAAAGAGAAAATATTGAGTAAGTCTATATTTCAAATTGTTTATTAGTAAACTGAACACTTCAAAGAAAAAAATTCTGATCTTAATAACTCAATAGAAACTTTCAAAAATGAAAAAAAAGAAAGATTAACTCAACAAATGTAACAGAATAGTGTCTATGCATACACCTACATAAGTTGTTATAATGAGTAATGAGAATACCAAATGATATAAAAGATATAAAGGAACAGGGGAAATATTTGAAGCAATAATCAGTAATGGTGATTCTTGAATAAATATCAGGTACTGAGTTACAGATTCAGAAAGCTCAAACAACAAATAAAATAAATTGCTGAAAATTAGAGGTACCTAAAACTTCTGGAAATTAAAAATACAGAGGGGAAAACACCCCAGAAGATACCAGCAGAAAATAAAACAAATTTACCCATTAAAAAAAGGAAAATAAAAACTACATTCAACTTCTTAAAAAAATATATAAGAAAGAAGAATGAAATGATTTTAAGTGCTGAGAGAAAAAAACTAATTAACCTAGAATATAGTTTCCTGTAAAAATATTCTTTAGAAGTGAAAAAGAAATTTATTATATTAAAGAAAATTAAAGTAGGTAGTTGCTTAAAAACATTATATCTGCTTGAAGAAGTTCTTCAAAATCTTGAATCAACATAAAGGGCATATTAGAGAAGGAATAAGTGAGGATAAAGTAAAAATGTATATTTCTTGAGGCTGAAGTAAAGTACACAAGGAAGGGTGCTTGCTCTGCTCTTGGCCAACCTGAGCTTGATCCCTGGCACCCATAATTACTGAGTTCAGAACCGAGGTCCATTCTGGATCTGCACATGCAAGGCAAACAACGCCTTACTGCTGCACTACCACTCTGGCCCTCTTTTGGTGTTTTTTATTTTCTTTTGGGATACGTGCTACTGGTATTTACTATTTGAGATGATGTTTAATAAATTTAAAATATTCTTTCTCAAATTTAAAGATTCAGGGCTAGATAGATAGTATGGAGTGCAAGATACTTGCTTTGCACGTGTTTGACCTGATTTCAATCCCTGAGCACTAACAAGAGTGATGGCTGAGCAGAGTAAGGACTAAGCCCAGAGTACAGCCAGCTGTTATGAAAATGTTATACTTAATTTTAACTCTTCCTTGTAGATTGTTAAATAAACAACTTAGGGGGAGGGTGTTGTTGGGTCACACCCGATGATGCTCAGGGGTTACTCCTGGCTAAGTGCTCAGAAATCGCTCCTGACTCAGGGGACCAAATGGGAATCGAACCAAGGTCCGTCCTGGGTCAGCCGTGTGCAAGTCAAATGCCCTACAACTATGCTATCACTGCAGCCCCAATAAACTCTTTTAACAACAACTGCAACAACAACAAAAGTTTTTTTAAGTACTATCTACAACCTTATGTTTAAAGGTTTTTTTATTCTCTTTCCACTAGTGTTTTTTTATGATGTTATAAAGAAAATAAATACTTCATTCTTTTGGAGCTTGTTAGCTGTCAGTAACAAATTCTAGCCTCGAGTTAATTTTAAATTAAGTTTGTCACATTGTTATCCCAACAACTTTTATAATTTGATCATTTCACAGCTCATTAAAAATTACAACTTTGGGGCCGGAGAGATAGCACCAAGGTAAGGCGTTTGCCTTTCACACAGAAGGTCATCGGTTCAAATCCCGGCGTCCCATATGGTCTCTTGAGCCGGGAGCGATTTCTGAGCACTTAGCCAGGAGTAACCCCTGAGCGCTGCCGGGTATGACCCAAAAACCAAAAACAAACAAACAAAAAATTACAACTGTAATATATCAAATCACCACGTGTATGTAAAACTAATTTTTAACTTTATATTCCATTTTATTGGTATGCATATATCTCAATACTATTATTCTAATTTAAGTTATTAAAGCTTTCTAATAAGTTACAAATATAAGAGAGGGTGAGCATACTACATTTCTTTTTTTTTCTTTTTTTTTTTTTTTTTTGGTTTTTGGTTTTTGGGCCACACCTGGTGACACTCAGGGGTTACTCCTGGCTATGCACTCAGAAGTCGCTCCTGGCTTGGGGGACCATATGGGACACCGGGGGATCAAACCACAGTCCGTCTTAGGCTAGGGCTTTGGTAAGAGGCAGGCACCTTACTTCTAGCGCCACCGCCCGGCCCCAACATTTATCCTAATTCTATCCTTTCAAATTAACTATTCTATGTCACTTTGCTATATACATTTATAACTAGTTTTTACTTATATTTTATTGGGAACACCTTAGATTTATAAATTGATTTATGGGCATTTAATACATTTTATAATGAACCTCTACAATAAAAGAGTATATACTATTTCATTTATTCAAGATATATTTTGTATCCCAGAGTTCTAATTTTACTTTATACACTTATTGTATAATTCATGTCATGGTCAGGTACTTTATTTTATTTGGTAATAAATTTTACTTTGATATTTTCCTTGAATATATACTTTGAGTTTATATATATATTCATATATATAAATGTTGGGTTTTATTTATGTACATTAAATTTTTGTTTTCAGAAACTATTATGAATAGTCTTATTCCGAGTTCTTTTTATTCCATCTGTAATTTTCTGTAAGTGTAAAATATTCAAGCCAACAAATTATATATGATTTTAATTCTTTTTCAAAATGTCACAATTTTCTTGACAGCATGTTCTCTACTTGAGCTTTATAGTATTTCTTTCTCTATTTATAGTGAAGCAAGGTAGTTTTTGTTGACTTAAACCTGCTTAGAAAGATGTGAAAGGGGGAAATATATTCAATAGAAAAACAGGCTCTCTAAAGTGGAAATAAGTAGGTAAAAAGGCAATTAGAGACAATAAAGTGAAATACCTGTTCAAGGGAGAACACAGGCTTGAAGAACAAATAGTTGATAGTATTTTTGAATAACATGATCTTTCAACAAAGAATTATATTCAAATAAAAATAGATAAAAATGTATACCTAGAGAGACACTTCAGAACTATTCACAATGATAGCAGAAGACAATCTCTTCACTTTTACCACTAGGCAAATAAAATAACCCATAACATTAATAAAAATAAATTTAAAAGCTTAAATGATGAGTTGGTAGAATAGGGAATAATTATACATCTATAGGGTTATTCACCAAATAATCCAATTATAGGTTCTTTAGTATATATGGAATATTTTCTATGATTGAGCCATCTGGCCACAAAGTATAGTACTATGCTACACAAAATGTATAAATATTTATACTCTTGTATATCAATGTTACCTTAACAAGTTAAAAATAAATATATGTAACTTATAAATCTGAATTCCTAAAATTTTTCAGAATTGATAAATCACTAATTTATAAAATTAATCATAAAACAAGTAATAAAAAACTAAGAAGACAAATTAATTTGGTTAAGATATTTTGAACTCTTTAAAATGTTCCAAAATTTCTTGTTCTATGTGATGTGTGCCAGTCTCTGAGGTGTGAGAGAACAAGAACAATCAGTGCTGGCAGAGATGTGGGAAGAAAGAAAATCTCATTCACTGCCAGTAAGAATGTCATCTAATCCAGGCTTTATGGAAAACAATATGGAGATTCTTAAAAAAAAAAGAACCTGGAAATTGATCTCCCATATGATCCACATGGGATCCCATATGAGCTCACATATGATCCATACCAGAGGAAAACAAAAACACAGTACAAAAAATGCCCTCTGCATGCCTATGTGCATTGCAGCTCTGTTTACAATAACTAGAATCTGGAAACAACCCAAATGCCTGACAACAGATAAGTGGCTAAAGAAACTGTGGTGCATATATGAAATTACAAAATTAAATACTATGCAGCCTTCAGGAAAAATGAAGTGATGAAATTTTCCTATACATGGATGAGAATGGAAACTATTATGCTGAGTAAAATTACTCAGAGGAAGAGAGATAGACACAGTACAGTCTCACTCATCTGTGAGTTTTAAGGAAAAAAACTAAAATAAAAGACAATATTGGAATAAAACACAGAGACAATAAAGTTGAGGTTGGAAGGACCAGTCCATGATATGAAGCCTACCACAAAGTTTGGTGAGTGCCGTTAGAGAAATAACTACAACAACTATCATAATGGTAGTGAGTAAGAGAAATAGAATACCTTGTCTCAAAGACAGGCAGGGTGGTGGGGGAGGAGTGAGATGGGGGCATTAGTGTTGGGATGATTGCACTAGTTAGGAGTGATGTACATTTTATGACTGAAACCCAACTACAAACATGTTTGTAATCGTGGTGCTTAAATATATTAATAAATACAAAAAATAAAAAAATGAATTCTAAACCAATAAAAGTGCTACAAAAATTCAAGAAGCAAAATAACTAGGCAGTAAAATGACAAAAATTGTAATTACTTTTAACAAAACGAAATTATTAAAAACTTAATAAAATGCTCAAAATCTTTTCACATGATACTTAAAACTCCATGATGGTTCTTACTGCAACAGTTTTAATAAGGATTTGGTAAAATAAGAGCTATCATATAATGTAAATCAAGGTTATGTGACAACAATAATATTTAATTTTTCCTTGCCCTTAATTATAATTCCATACTTTAGGTTGAGAAATACTTCTTTTACCATTCTATATTATTTTTAAATTTTTATTGAGTTCCTTATCTAAAATGAACATTACATTTTATCAAGCAGGTGCTAGAACAATAGCACAGAAGGTAGGACATTTGCCTTGCACATGGCTGACCTGAGTTCAATACCTGGCATCCCATATCGGCCCCTGAGCCTGCCAGGAATGATATCTGAAAACAGAGTCAGGAGTAATCCCTGAGCTCCACTGGATGTGGTCCACAATTAAAAAATAAATTTATCAAAAACCTTGCCAGTATATGTAGCTATCAACTTTTATTTTATTGATGTTATAATAATGAAAATATCTGTATGTATCAACTCTACAGTACATGACTAAAAATTGCTCTGGAGAAAATATCAGTCAACAAATAATTACAATAGGAATCTGAAAAACTTAAAATAGCAATAGATAAAGCATTTTCTATGCTCTATTCACAGACCTAATATTAAATAAAAAGTATAAGGACATTATTGTCAAAGAGAACTTTATTCACAGTTGATATTATGCACCTGATACTTAAAGCCTATAACTGAACTTATCCCTTTTTATACCCTGACACTGACTTTGAAGGCTTTCTCTTTCACGTAATGGGCAACTAATGTAATAGAAACAATATATTAAGTTAAAATGGTTTATAATATATGTAATAATTATAATATATGCTCCACTTCAAGGTTCAAGACTTATCTAGCACATCCAGATCTATGAAATAGAAAAATGCTTTCTCCCTCTCACTCATTTCAAATTTATTTTGTCTATCTGGACTTAGTCTGTGTGACACTCTTTCTTCTGCTTTTATGGAACAAAACAACTGTCCATCACCACTCTAATGTCCACAGTCACTGTGAGTGCAGCTCACAGTCTAAGGTGTCTAACATGATAGTCTAGACACAAAAGTACCAGTGATTGGGGTCTAGTTTCCCGTCATTCACAGGTGTCAAACCATATACCATACTAGACTTATGACATACATGATTGTGTTCTACTCTATAAAGTTTGATACCTCTTTACTAACACTTATGTTATCTTTATTTTTTTCTGACTTAGTTGTTGTTTCTGTTATTGCTGTTGTTTATTTTTAACCATGCAGAATAACCTCATATTTCCCGTAACAAGTTTGAGAATAGCACTTCAAGTCCTTTATATTATCAAATAATCACTCTGATTTGTAGCAGAGCTTATTCAAAAAACAAAAATGTTTAAAGTGGCATGTTATGACTAATAAAGTCCTAAATTTAGACTTGGTTTATTTTTATTCTCTTGACATGGTTGATAAGCTTCATCATTTATCATTTAGCTGGTTACAATTACAATTATTTTGAACTATCCTGAACTGACCTAAAGAGTCAAGTGGGTGATTCACTATCAATTAATAAGATAATACTAGCAATTAATCCTCAGATAAATCTATTTATTTAGTTAATATATGGTGCAGCTAGTTTGAATGAAAGAAATAGTATGTGAGTATAAAAATCATTATAATATATCATATACAGATTGTTTTAAAGGTCCACATTTTCTATACGCCCTATAACAGAATGTAATTTTTTGTATGGTTTATCTTGTACTTAAGTTTGTTTTCTGAATTTAAGTCATTTTCACCATTTTTATTTTGAAAGTAAAATTCGTTAACTATCTGAATATAAATGGCCAATATTGATATTTAGAATAAAATTTTCAATAAAATATTTTATTGAACCAATTAATAATTCCACAGTGGATGATAAATAAATAATTTATTCAAATCAGTGATAAAACACAAAAACCAGACTTAAATATTTTTTCAGTTGTGGTATAAGTTGCTTTCCTGTTTGTGTCAAAGAAGTTTATTGCTTCTGTTATGTACAAATATCTATATATGAGAACAAATTATGAGCAGTTTCAATATACTGCATTCTAAATATTGGTTTTTTAGAAATATTATGCATCTATTCATTTAATTTTGCAATTAAATTAATTGTTTTTTTTTTGTTTGTTTGGGGTTTTTTTGGGGGGTTTTCGGGCCACACCCGTTTGATGCTCAGGGGTTACTCCTGGCTAAGCACTCAGAAATTGCCCCTGGCTTGGGGAGACCATATGGGACACCAGAGGATCAAACCACAGTCGAGATCTTTCCTTCGCTAGCGCTTGCAAGGCCTCTAGCACCACCTCGCCGGCCCCACATAAATTGTTAAATATATTTAGACATGGTAATAAAAATCACTTAAATTTCTGTGAAATGAAATTGATTTATTTGTAATTCCCAGTTACAATGCACTTTAGAAAATGACATTAAGTCTTTAGGTGATGATACTTTTAAGAGAGTTCAGAGCTAGAAAGTTAACTATGCTTTTACATATGTTTTACATGTCTGTCTGATCCCAGCATCACATAGTTCCCAAAACATAGCTAGGTGTAGCCCAAAATGTCCCAGCCACCACTAGGTATAACTCAAGAGGTTTCCAAGCACCACTGGTTGGCCTAGCCCTATAATATTCCCAGCTCAATGAATCCAAATAGCACTGTATTCTTGTGTTCTAGCATTAAAACACCAGCCAGGATGGCAGAATAATACTGTAGCCTTTCATGCTGTCAGCAGGTGTTCAGTTCTTGGCACTATATATGAGCCCAAGCCCTGCAAATAGTGATTCTAGATCCTAGCCATAAGTAACCCCTGAGATGTGATGTGACCCAAAAATGAGAGAAAGAAAATTAAGTACCGAAGTGAAAATAACACCTAATCTTGTGGTAAGATATGTGCTTTTATTTCAAATGTAAAATACAAAACCACACCTGTTAGTGTCCATATAGAATAGATAGTATGCTTCAGTCAAGGAGAATTTCATTGGCTGTTCAATTTTCAAATTTATAGGATGGCAATCCTAATAATCTCAAATTTTCCATTATTTGGGGTTAAGATATAACAAAGGAATTGTATATACCAGTTTCCAAGTTCATCCAGACTGTTCCTTAGAGGTATATATAAATAGTGTCTTTTTTCCATAATTCTCATGCACAATTGTGCACAGTAAATACCTGTAGTTGTCCTCCTCTGACCTACAAATGTATCACATCTTGATCTCTGTTCTCATTGAGCATTTAATTAAACTAGTGGCATGTCAAGGACACAAAAGTTCCTTCTCACAAAACAAATACCAGATGAAGATGAACAATATTTTCTAGGAGAGTATGAACAGCATAAACTTAGATCAATAGAGATGAGGGCAGAAACATCATAATCAACAAATGCATCTAAGTTTTGTCTAAAGAAATCCTCCAGCAAAAATGCAAAATGTACCTGGTGAACCAACATACCCTACCTGATGTATCTTTCTCCACTTCCTGGTGTTCGGCCAATTCTTTTGGCTGTTGTCAGTACCAAATACTTTGCTTCCAAAAATCTGCCTATGTTGGCTTGTCTTTCAGACCTTAATGTGCAAATCTGAAGTTCTGTTGCAATAAACACCAGATTTCAGAGGAAATGAAATGGAAAGTATACTAAGATTCAACTTCATTTTTATAGCAACAGTCAATGGTAGCATGATGATGTGTCTAAACAATGTTTCCTCTTCCAAAATAATATTAGATAGAAAAAGATTGTGCTATAGTTTATTTGTGTGGAAGTAGACACAATTTGAGGATGCATTTTAGAAAGAAAAAAAAATTTACTCTTGGGCAAAACCAAGCACTGCCTTTTGTATAAACACAGTGAAAATGTCCATTCATTCTGAAAGAATCATAAGCAAGCTAGTAACTTTCAAACTGCCATATTCTAGAGTAACTCTCAGCTAAATTTAGTTGAAAAGTGATTGGATATAATGAGGGCACATGCTTCACCAGATTAAAGTTCCCTTGTCCTAAGTCAAGTGAGAATGCAACATTTTAAAAATATTTTTTCACTTCATGCTGATTAATTTAAAAATTGGCAAAGTAACCTGAAATAACAGTACCTCATTAGTTAGTTTTTCTTAGTTCTTTCAAGGACATAATAATAGCTGCCATTTTCAAGGTGAATGGGATCAGGTTTAAAGACTAGAGAGAGTAAAGTCTCAAGCCATCAAAATGCTCACACAAGGCTATCAAATTAGTAAGCAATATGTCCAGGGCATCAATGACACTGGCTTGATTGTATAGCGCTAAAGCTCCCAGAACTGATTGCCTATAAAAGCAGAGATGCTCCAAAATTAACCTATTTTAGAGATGAGAAAGCTGGAAGATTTAAACAATTTCTTCCAAGATATAGCGAGCTGTATCAAAATTGGGAATAAAATTCAGATATGTTAATTATGGAGTTAAGGATACCTTTTCCAATGTACTATCCAGTTCAGCCTTCTTGAAATAATATTCCTTGAAAGAACTAAAACTAGAAAGATTAAAACAGTAATTTGACAAAAATTTAATTTTATAATAAGTAATGCAGATAAATTGAAAGGACAGTTGACTTAATCAAGACTGAATAGTCTAACTAATGTTTGACAGAATACTGATATTTCAATAATATATTTTTCATTGTTGATCTGGATCACTGGCTGACATGGACAGTCACTATAGGTTAATTTCTCATGAAATATGATGCCTGTTAAAGTTATCTTGAACCACATGACAACAGTAGTTTTATAGAGATAATTGATTCTTAAGCAGTAGTCATGCCATGTGTTATTTTCTCAAATAATTCATCCCTCCAAATGGTCTTTGTGCTTGAATATAGCCATACACCCAAGCAATGTGTGATAGGCCACTGAGTGAGGTAGGAGACTAGGGCCTGACCCAGTAGTCTCCTGGAACTTGGAAGATTTGGAATAACTTCTTTGTAAATTTCTTGCCTGGTTAAACCAATGAAAATGCAGGTGGATACAGGTTCTATCTGAGAAATTCTTATGTATTATTCCTTAACATATAAAGTGTATTGTAGAAGTGAAGAATCCATGGGGTTTGTTTTGTTTAAAACACTGGGTTAACATTCATCTCTCTGACTCTTATTTGTTATTCATCTCACAAATTATAATGAAATCTTAACAAATTTATGTAATGTTTTTTGCACTGAAATTATACAAACATTTGATATAATAAACTTTCCAGCCTTTAATCCAGGCCTTAGAGCTAGAATAAGTTAATTCATCAATCATCTAAATACTCAAGAAGCTAGAAAAACTATTTGCAATATGTATTTCTGCTAAATTGGCATGTCATGTATTCTCTATTGGATCTCTGTGTCATCTCCTTCTCTAGGATAAGGTCAGTATATGAGTGTGATTGCACTGAACTGAGCATGGAAACCACATAATGAATGCAATGCATAATAGGCCAAAATGTCAAACTAGTAAAATTCATGAAAGAATAGTGGTCTATAATTAGGTTTATTTTTTGATCATAGAAAAATACTTTATGGTTCTTTTTTCTCTAGATTCTTTCATTTAATAAAGCAAATAATTTATTAACTTTGCTATGCTAATGCATCTTTTTTTTTTAACTTTTGGGCCACACCTGGTGACCCTCAGGGGTCTCTTCTGGCTATGCACTCAGAAATCGATCCTGGCTTAGGGGACCATCTGGGGGATCAAACCACTGTCCATCCCCCCTGAAGTCCCAGGATAGCATGGACAAGGCAGACGCCTTACCACTTGTGCCACCACTCCAGCCCCTATGGTTGTATAACTTAAACATGGTACCCTGAATTATTTACCATAATAGTAATTCTTGTGCAAGTGATTTTTATAGAGATGTTTCTAGGGAAAATGTTCAAGTTAGTGGACTAGTTCATAATAGGGGACACATTTTTTTCTCTAGCTTCCCTGTTTTGTTCTTTTTAAGCACTTTGATTTGCAGTGCAGTACACATTTCTTGCCACTAATGTCCCCAGTTTTCTTCCCACACACCCTTAGTGGACTAAGGCAAGCAAGGAAAGAAAGAGTGAAAGATATGTAGTTTTGTGGTTGAAAGAAGCCTCACTCCAGTATAATACAAATACTGTGAGACTCTGGTACATACCTATATGATAGGCCCATGCTTTAGGTGAGAAAAGAGGACATTCATATTTTTTGTTTCATTAGGAAGCAAGACGGTACCAATCATCAAAGACTTTAGCACCAAAATCTGCAGCAAACTATAAGAGGCTCCTTGATATTTTTAATGTACTACATATTTATAGCTCTTGAATTTATGAAATAGTTTTCCAGCAGCCTCTTATTTGTAATTGTACACAAGTGCAACATAATTGTGTACCAAAACTATAAAGTTTTATAGTATTCGTTATTAATTATAAATAAAAATAATTCACCAGTTCTTCTATTTTCTTAGGCTAAAAATCTTACTTTTACTGAAAATATTCAATTAGGGGAATTCTTAGTGTATATTCTTGTATCATGAAAATAAATAAATAAAATAAAACAAAATCAAAATAAGATGTATGAGAGTCTTAGAACATTTTAAATACTTCTGCCCTCTCCCCCCCCCTTTTATTTTGTTTTTTGGCCACACCCGTTTGATGCTCAGGGGTTACTCCTGGCTAAGCGCTCAGAAATCGCCCCTGGCTGGGGGGACCATATGGGATGCCGGGAGATAGAACCGAGGTCCTTCCTTGGCTAGCGCTTGCAAGGCAGACACCTTACCTTTAGCGCCACCTCGCCAGCCCCATCCCTTTCTAAATACAATTCTCACTCATATCCTGAGATGTGGTCTTCCTTTTTACCAAAAGATTTAGCTTTAGCAAGATTATACATTATTTATGAAAAAGTCTTCCTGGAAGTGAGGATTATAAAAAATGAAGTAAAAGATGTCATCTTTGAGACTTAAAAAAATGCTTTTTAATTCAATATTCTAAAATTAGCATTAAATTTACCATGATTATTTAAACAAATGATTATTTGTTGTTAACGGTGGCTACTAATGTCCAAGGTTCTTATCTAGCACCATGGCCCAGTATAAAAGTTAGATGAACATAACTCATTTCACTTTTAGCACTTACAATAAATTTCTCTGCTTTTCATTTCATTCCAGACAAATCGTATTATTTTTGACATTCTTGCAGTTTCCACTAGAATGTCTCCCCCTGAGCACTGATTTATTTCCATCATCAGTGCAAAAAGTAAATAAAGAGTAGTTGACAAAATTTAAGTAACTTTTACATAAAAATGAATAAATAAATCTAGAAGATGAGGAAATTTATTTGAAACTTCCATGATCTTTTATATACCAATTGTCCTGTTATAAAAATAGGTATAATATAATCTTTAAAAGTTTATATTCTATCTAAACATCTATAAATTAGCCTGCTTGATTCTGAAAATAAGTTATTTTACTTAAATTTTGCATTTTTATCTCTTGCTTCTTTGACGGGGTGCATACATTTTCAAGGATGTGGTCATTATCAAGGTAAACATAAAAGATGTGTTAAAACTCTAAAAACTTCCTAATATTATCAATTTATATTAAATAAAATAATAGCTTTGAAGTAATGTGAATATTACCATTACCTTGAAATTGGGGTTTATTTTTTTTGCAAGCACAATACCTAAGTTAAATAATAACTCCAGATAGTCAATTTTTCAAATGTTATATTTTTATTATATTCTCTCATATTAAAATGACATTAGCTGTAATGGAAACAGCTAATACAATTAATCATGATAGTTTTCTCTTTTTTGAATATTTTACTTTACTTCATGCGGCTATAGAGAGTGAACATTTATTTAATATTAAAATATATAACATATCTTAATTTCAAGTTTTATTTTCTTCATTCCTTAAATAAAAAGGAGTAGAAAGAGGTATTTTTCCTTAACAGAACAACATTCCAGAAACAAATATGCAACATCTGATCTAGCTGACATGTTGGGGTACTGTAGGGTAAAGCATTATTTGCGATTTCATAACAGGCAATCTTGAGACTAGCAGTTTTCTGTGTCTCAAAGCAGCAGACATGCATGTGTAAGATTTTCTTTTCCAGCAACATTTATTTAGAGTCTGTTACTGGGTGAGAGCTTGTGAGTCTCTGAACTCTATTGAAGCACTTATTCCCCAGCTAGAACAAGCTATTGGAATTCTTCACATCAGTCCCACACAGACATTCAGACCATTCCAGAAGGCATTTTTGTAGTTTCTTTTGAAGGTATTTACATACTAAATCCCTTTTTTTCCCAATGCATTGAAACTTCTTACATTGTAACTTCTTCAAAAGTTTTAATTTGTCTTAATATAAAGTTAATAGCAATGCATATAATTTTTTCTTTTTATTTATTTATATGAGAGAGAGACTGATGATTGAAAGAAAATTTAAGATATTTGGTCATTGGATAATATCAAATTAGACCACGATAAAATATACTCAAAGACAAATCTTTAAATTAAAAAATAAAATGAAAGCAATGAATTCTAATATATAGATAATGAAGAATACAGAGAATCTTCAAAGCACAAAAAATTCGTCTAACCGTCTTACCCTCAATTATCTATTCTAGACACAGACATGCACATATTCTTTTGAAGTATGCTAAGGTGAAATCATAGTCACATACCCCTTAGTCCATGCCTCTGGGTATGATTTTAGGCAAATATTCTGAGCATTTTACTTCTGTTAAAATGCATAGACAGAAAAGAAGTGCCCTGGGAATGCCATCTTAGTGCCTTGGTCCCTACAGCTCTGGAGACAGAGTAAGTGCAGGAACCAGGAAATAAACAGAAGAAATCCGACCTTGCCAGGGCACACATAAGAAGGAACACTCAGATGACTCCATCACTGTGCCTCTGCCACTGTGGGGCTGCACATACACTCCTTGGCCATAACCTTGCTGCCCTACAGACCCTGCTGACATTTAAGACTGTACCAGACAGTTCTAGGCAGAGCAGGCCCAACTTCTTTTACCTTTGAAAATATCCACTGCTGTGAGAATGCCATCTAGTCCAACCTTTATGGAAAGCAATATGGAGATTCCTCCAAAAACTGGAAATTGAGCTACCATATGATCTATCATATATCCCTACCACTACTAGGGATATACCCCAAGAACATAAAAATACAATAGAAAAATTTTTTCCTTACACCTATATTCATTGCAGTGCTATTTACAATAACCAGACTCTGGAAACAAACAAGATGCCCTTCAACAAATGAATGGCTAAAGAAACTGTAGTACATATACACAATGGAATATTATGCAGCCATCAGGAATGATGAAGGCATGAACTTTTCCTATACATGGATGTACATGGAATCTATTATGCTGAGTAAAATAAGCCAGAGGGAGTGGGATAGATGCAGAACAGTCTCACTCATCTATGGGTTTTAAAAAAAATAAAGAAAATTTTGCAATAATTCTCAGAGACAAAAGAGAGGAGGGCTGGACAGTCCAGCTCACGACATGAAGCTCACCACAAAAAGTGATGAGTGCAGTTAGAGAAATAACTACATTGAGAACTATCATAACAATGTGAATGAATGAGGGAAATAGAAAACCTGTCTAGAGTTCAGGCAGGGGTGAGGTGGGAAGGAGGTAGATTTGGGACATTGGTGATGGGAATGTAGCACTGGTGAAAGGGGGGTGTTCTTTACATGACTGAAACCCAACTACAATTATATTTGTAATCAAGGTGTTTAAATAAAGATATTAATAAGAAAATATATTGCCCCAAAAAACTAACTAGATTCTTATACCTCTACCATACTTGGGTAAAAGCATGCTCCCTGAGAAAATAATCCTTAAAGTAGTTCTTCCTCCAACCACCTTCTACACAACCAACCAGACCACTTAAAAAAAAAGCCTTAAAATCCAGTATACTAACCAACCCTATGCAAAGAAAAATGGATAAACTAAGGAATACACCAGCTGCTGGGGATATAGAGAGAAATTTTAATAGATTACCAAGTCCTTCAAAATGTAAGAACTTTATAGATGAGGATCTAAAATCAGTATTTAATGTCCTAGCAATGAAATTCACAGAACCTCTAACTAAAGAAATTAAGAAATACATAGATGAACAGATGATCAAAATCAAAGAAGAGCTGTATCAGAAAATGAGAGAGTCTATACAAACAGAAGTGAGGGAACTAAAAAAACATGCTGGCAAGCTACAATAGCAGATTACACACATAAAGAATTGCAGGGATGAACTTGAGGAAAAAATACAAGCCAGCAACAACAAAGAAATCAAGAAAGAAACGAGAGACAAAACATTGGAAGATAATATGAGGTACTTAATGAACAAAGACAAAAGAAATAATTTATAAATTGTAAGCATACCAGAAGGGGAGGAAAAAGGGATAGGGGAAGAAAAAGTAATGAGGGAAATAATAGCAGAAAATTTCTCAACCCTCTGGAAGACCTTTATAAATTCAAAAGACAAATAGAGTTCCCAATAAAATAAATCCTAATACACCAACACCAAGACATACAGTAATCCAAATGGCTAAAGACAATGAGAAATATGAATTATTTAAAGCAATAAAGGAGAAAATAAACTTCAAGTACAAAGAAAGAAAATAAGAATCAAACAATCTCACAGTTAAAATAATTCAAGCAAGAAGACAGTGGAATGATATATTCAAACTACTGAATGAAAGAAATTTCCAACCAAGACTCCACTACATAGCAAAACTTACATTCATAGGGAAGGGAACTAAAAGTATTCTCAGAAAAAAAAATAACTCACTCTATTTACACTAACCAAACTGTCTCTAAGTGAATTACTCAGAGATGAATTACACAATTCAAACACCCAATTGTAACAAAAACAACTGTACACAATACAATGACACAACAACCCTCTCTGTCAATAATCTTAAATGACAATGAACTAAATTCTCCCATTAAAAGAAACATAGTAGAAATTTGGATCAGAAAATAAAGACCAGATTTCTGCTGCCTTTAAGAAACACACCTAAAAGAACAGGATAGACACAGCCTTAGAATAAAAGGATGAAGATCAAATATTCAAGCCAATGGGAAAAAAAAGCTGGAACAGCCATTCTTATATAAAACCAAATTGCATTCAACCTCAAGAAAGTACTCAGAGACAAAGGGATTCACTGCTTACTGATCAGGGGAATATTAGAACAAGAAGTACTAACTCTGATCAATATTTATGCACAAAATATTGAGTCAGCAAATATGTAAGGTGTCTGCTCACAAACCTGGAGAAACATATGGAAGGAAATGTGATAGTAGTAAGAGACTTCAACACACCACTATCACCACTAGACAGATCCACTAGGCAGAAAATTAGCAAAGACATAAGAACTGTAAATGAGAAACTAGAATAACTAGGAATCATGCCCTTACACAGGACCCCCTCCACCCCCAGAAAAAGAATACACATTCTCTCACAAGGGACCATCTCTAGAATAGACCACGCCTTAAGATATAAATCTAACTTGCACAAAATAACAATATAAAGATCAGAAGAAGCACTCTATCATATCACAATGCAACAGAGAACAAGATTGTAAAACCAATGTGTGAAGAAAATTCAATACCTGGAGTTTAAACAGCATGCTGCTTAAAAACAGCTGGATCAAAGAGAAAATCAAAAAACAAATTAAAAAATTACTTGAGACAAATAATAATGAAGAAACAAATTGTCAAAATTTGTGGGATACAGCAAAAGAAGTAAATAGGGTGAAATTCATAGCAATACAGGTCTATGTTAGGAAAGAGCAAAATGACAAAATCAACATCTTAAAGGGACACCATAAGAACCTGGGAAAATGACAAGAAAGTAACCCAAACACAGGCAGAAGACAAGAAATAAAAAAAAGCAGAGAAGAAATAAACAACATAGAAACAAAGAAAAGAATACAAAAATTCAATGAGACCAGGAACTGGTTCTTTAAAAGAATAAACAAGATAGACAAACCACTGGCAAGACTCACAAAAAAAAAAAAAAAAGAAAGAAAGAAAAAAGAAAACACCCAAATAAATTTGATCACAAATGAAAGGGGAAAGATTACAACAGAATCTCAAGAACTCAAAGACATCATGAGGGCTTATTATAAAGAGTTGTACTCAGTTAAGTTAGAGAATCCAGAAGAAATCAACAGTTTCTGAAAAAATATCTCCTGAGACTTAATAAGGAGGATGTAGAAAGCCTAACCAGGCCAGTTACATCTAAGAAAATTGAAACAGTAATTAAGAAATTCCCCAAGAACAAAAGGCCAGGACCAGATGGTTTTACAAGTGAATATTACCAAACCCTGGCAAAAACTAGAAGACATCTAACAGAATGGGAAAAAAAATTTTGCACTCAACACAAAAGATAAAGGATTAATATCTACCTCTTCCCCAAACATGCATAATTAACCAATACAGCAAAGTGGCCGACTTCAAAGTCAATACACAAAAGATAGTAGCATTCTTCTATTCAAATAATGAAGCAGAGGAGAAAGAGATTAAGGAGACAATCCATTTAAAATAGCATCCAAATATATCAAGTACCTAGGTATCAAACTTGCAAGAGAAGTGAAAGATCTATACCCTGAAACTTCAAAACACTCCAGAAAAAAAATTGAAGAGGACCTAAGGAAATGGAAGAACATTCCATTCTCGTGGGTAGGTAGAATCAACATAGTCAAAATGACTATCTTACCTAAACTTCAGTATAGATGCAATGCAATCCCTATCCAAATTCAGACATCATTTTTTAAGGATTTAGAACAATCTCTGATGTCTTCATCTTAGATACTGGCCTGTTATTAAATCCCCAGAACTCTCCCTGTGTCCTTACCTGGTATTTATAAAAGGTTAGACTCAGCAAAAAAATCATTAAGCAAATCATAAAGATCATGGAGAATATTATGTAGGTACCCAAAAGGACTGGCCAGCCCATATAATAAATTTTTGTGAGATCGTAATTATCAATCTCTCAAATATTGCCTAAGGTAAATGAGCCTAGAACCTTCAGGCCCTGTTTATATAGGTTTGGTGACATCAGAGGCCACTGAAGTCACAATGGGCTGCAGGGTAGAGTAGGGGACAAAATAGTAATGGAAACCATAGGCCCTGGTCTACATGGGGTCCTGGGTGTTCTACCTGATCTTCCATTTCCTTCATTTTTTTTTAAGCTTTCCAGCTTATTGTCTTGTTAAGCCAGAGATCTCTTGCACCCTCTGGACTCTTATGCCATACAGTAACTTTAGTTTCCTGCCTAGTAAATCTAAGAGAGCCCCTGTATTTCAGCAGACATCTCTCTCTGGCTATATTTGTGTTCAGATCCTCTTTTCTATAGATCTGTATTGCCTCACGAGTGAATCTTAGTCTAGAATAGATTTTAACACTTTAAATTGTGGATGGGCTATTATTAAGAATTTTAGTTTGGGATTTGATCAACTTTTACTCTCTTTCATCACAGGTTCTGAGACTCTTGGCACTTACAGAACTCAATTATAAAATGAATGTTAATCAAATCTTCCACCATGCTGTGGGGTGCTTGTTTCTCATTTTTCTGAAATTGTTAAATCTTAGCTTTCAAAATGACAACCACTCACATCCACTTGTAAACCACTTAATACTTTAAATTATATTTTCTTAATATTTCATTAAAACCTTTGTTATCTACAAAGTTCTTCATAGTTGAGTTTTAGATTTGCAATGTTTCAAGGCTAATTTAAACCACCAGTGTTGACTTCCCTCCACTAGTGTTTTGAATTGCATTCATGCCACCACCCTGTCCCATAACCTGCCACATGACAGGCCCATTTTAAATTTTGATGTTAGTTTGGATATCATGATTTTACTTTAAATCTAAATATACTTCCTCCTTTTTATGCAATAAAAGCTATATATTCCTTTTCTTTTTTTCTTTCTTTCTTTTTTTAGTTTTTTTTTTTTTTTAATTTTGGACTACACCTAGCAATGCTCAATAGTTACTCCTGGTTCTGCACTCAGGAATCATTTGAGTTGTCCACAGTAGACCATATGGAATGCAAGAGTTTGAACTTGAATTGGCTACATGCAAGGCAATTGACCTACCTGCTGTACTATCACTCTGGCCTTAGGAGCTATATATTTCTATAGTGATATTATTGTCATCTAGCTGTTATGATTCATATAGGGGTCTGTGTAGTCCTAGAAATGAAAAGATATTGCCAGTAAAGAACTGTCAATTAACTGGCAAAAATAAATGATCTATAAAGCGTATGCCACTTTATAATTTTATAATAAAAATCAATCATACCATAATGAAATCAGACTTTATTAGTTTCTATACTTTCTCTGAAATTAAATCACATGAAACCATAAAAAATGTTTAGTATAGTTGGTGGCAGAGGCCGGAGCAGTGGCACGGTGCAGAGCATAAGGTGTCTACCTTGCAAGCGCTAGCCTAGGACGGACTGTGGTTTGATCCCCCGGCATCCCATATGGTCCCCAAGCCAGGAAAGATTCTGTGAGCATGGTCAGGAGTAACCCCTGAGTGTCACTGGGTGTGGCCCCAAAACAAAACAAAACAAAACAAAATAAAAAGAAAAGTTGGTGACAGAGGGGACTATAACTATGGTGAAGGGAAGTGTTCAACCAGGAAGAGGAGGGGATGCTGAAAGGCAGTACAGTGTTAGCATGAAGCCTTTTTAGTAATAATGGTGTAGAGAAAAATTGCAGACTTATTTAAAAAGCACCTCTTCTAAAAGCAGACTGGTGGGTGAGTAGGTGAGACACTGGTAAAGGGAAGTGGACACTGATCAACACTGGTTGATGTTGAAACACCGTAAGCCTGAAACCCAATTATAAACTTTTTTATCTCACGGTGAGTAAATATACTAAATAGATAAAAATGATGGTCTTACACTTAAAAAATTACTGCTAGTAACAGAATTAGATAAGTGGGATTAGGTGATATTGATAGCTTATATTATAGGCATATGAAAATCTAGCAAAAATTCATATCATTTTTAGAATTATATTAGATCGAAACTTATTATTGTTTATATATTTTAGAATAAAGTATAATATTTAGCTTCTAAGATGTTATTTGCAAGTTAGAAGAATTTTTGTGCTACAACACGCATTTAAATTTCTAGGTCTTGTTTAAAATCACATTAATTTTCATGATAATATTTGCATGTGTTGGCCTTATAAATTTATGCTACATTCTAAAAATTACTATCTGAGAATAAATTACTGTTTTATAGTAAAATAATGACTTTCTATTAAACAATTAAAATTGCTTTGGAATATGATGAAGATGTTTATATTATCAGCTACATATAAAAATTTTTATTTCACATAATAATTGGTGACAATAGTTGATGTTATACAGATTTCTTTTGGAATAGATGTGAAGTAGTCATTGATCCTTTAAATTTCATTTTTATTATTCATTATTTGAGTGTCTTATGATGTAAATGTACATTTAAGCTCATTAGTTGCTTATTTATTCATCTATATTTCATTTGGGTTTTCTATTATTTATCTATGATTATTTATTTATTTTGGGAGGGTAATATTGGCCAACACCCAGCAGTGCTCAGGGTTTACTCTTAGCTCTCTGTGTTCTTGGTGGTGCTGGGAAGACAATCTGTAGTGGTTGGGGATCACACTAGGTTAGTCACAAAGTAGGCAAGCTACTTAGCTTTCTCCCTCTATACTTAGTGGTGCTCACTCAGAAACATTAGATAAATGTATCAAATTATAGAAGATGCCAACCTAATTTTCTCACTAGCTTTAATAGATTTTCTAGTGATTCTGCTGAAATTTTACCTGGAAAGGAGAACAATTCGTTCTGCATTTTTTTTAGCAAAGATTTTTTTTTTTGGTACTTCTAACACTTCTTGGGTGCTTTCATAACAAATTACATTCATTATTGAAGTCACCACAAACCTGGAATTCTTCCCTCATTTCCCTATATTTGCATGTTATAAAATTTAAGAATATTCTAGAATAGTCATAAACAACTGCCCCAAGTAAGTAAGGTAATCCATCTCAGTAAAAAAAATAAATAAATAAGGTGTCAGCAAGGGGATTTCTTTTGAGAATTCTGTTTATCGGTGATTGTCTTCCAACTGTAAAAAAAAAAAAAACCAGAGAGAGAAGTCAATCCGAGTTAGCCACAGTAAAGAACTGAAGTCACGTTGTTGATATTGTGTATTATGTTGATAGATTTATGGATGTTAAACCAGCATTGCACTCCTGGGATGAAACCTACTTGATCGTAGTGGATAATCTTCTTAATGAGGCATTGAATCCTATTTGCCAGGATTTTGTTGAGGATCTTTGCATCTGTGTTCATCAGCGATATTGGTCTGTAATTTTCTTTTTTGGTAGCATCTCTGTCTGGTTTAGGTATCAAGGTAAGGTTGGTTTCATAAAAGCTATTTGGAAGTTTTCCTGCTTTTTTGATTTCATGGAAGAGTCTTGCCAGGATTGGTAGTAGTTCCTCTTGAAAGGTTTGAAAGAATTCATTAGTAAATTATTCTGGGCCTGGGATTTTGTTTTTAGGCAGATATTTGATTACTGTCTTAATTTCCTCAATACTGATGGGTGTGTTTAGATATGCTACATCCTCTTCATTCAACTGTGGAAGATTATGAGTCCACGAATTTATCCATTTCTTCCAGGTTTTCATTTTTAGTGGCATAGAATTTCTCAAAGTAGTTCCTGATTATCCTTTAAATCTCTACCATATCAGTAGTGATCTCTCCTTTTTCATTCCTAATATGAGTTATCAAGTTTCTGATCATATCAATAGATGCAGAGAAAGCATTTGATAAGCTCCAACACCCATTCTTGATCAAAACTCTCAGCAGGATGGGAATGGAAGGAACCTTTCTCAATATAGTTAAGGCTATCTACCACAAGCAAGAGGCAAATATTGTCCTCAATGGAGAAAAACTAAAAGCCTTCTCTCTAAATTCTGGTTGAAGACAAGGCAGTCCTCTCTCACCACTCCTATTCAACATAGCACTAGAAGTACTCGCTATAGCGATTAGGCAAAAAAAAAAGATATCAAGGGAATCCAGATTGGAAAGAAAGAAGTCAAGCTCTCACTGTTTGCAGATGACATGATACTCTAATTAGAAAACCCTAAAGACTCTACCAAAAAGCTTCTAGAAACAATAGACTCATATAGCAAGGTGGCAGGCTACAAAATTTACACAAAAAATTAATGGCCATTCTATACACCAATAGTAATAAGAAAGAAATCGACATTAAGAAAACAACCCCATTCACAATAGTGCCACACAAACTCAAATATCTTGCAATCAACTTGACTGAAAATGTGAAGGACCTATACAAAGAAAACTATAAAACTCTGCTTCAGGAAATAAGAGAGGACATGTGGAAATGGAAACACATACCCTGCTCATGGATTGGCAGGATTAACATCATTAAAATGGCAATACTCCCCAAAGCATTGTACATATTTAATGTGATCCCTCTAAAGATACCCATGACATTCTTCAAAGAAGTGGATCAGGCACTTTTGAAATTCATTTGGAACAATAAACACCCTAGAAAAGCTAAAGGAATTATTGGGAAAAAGAATATGGGAGGAATTACTTTCCCCAACTTTAAACTGTACTACAAAGCAATAGTTATCAAAACAGCATGGTATTGGAATAAAGACAGGCCCTCAGATCAGTGGAATAGGCTTGAATACTCAGGAATGTTCCCCAGACAAACAATCACCTAATTTTTGATAAAGAAGCAAGAAATCTTAAATGGAGCAAAGAAAGCCTCTTCAACAAGTGGTGTTGGCACAACTGGCTAGCCACTTGCAAAAAATTGAACTTAGACCCAGCAGCTAACATCATGTACAAAGGTAAAATCCAAATGGATTGAAGACCTCGATATCAGATCCAAAACCATAAGATACATAGAACAACACGTAGGTAAAACACTCCAGGACATTGAGACAACAGGCATCTTCAAGGAGGAAACTGCACTCTCCAAGCAAGTGAAAGCAGAAATTAACAGATGGGAATATATTAAACTGAGAAGCTTCTGCACCTCAAAAGAAATAGCGGCCAGGATACAAGAGCCCCCCACTGAGTGGGAGAAACTATTCACCCAATACCCATCAGATAAGGGGCTAATCTTCAAAATATTCAAGGCACTGACAGAACTTTACAAGAAAAAAACATCTAAATTCTATCAAAATTGGGGAGAAGAAATGGACAGACACTTTGACAAAGAAGAAATACATATGGCCAAAATGAAAAAATGCTCCACATCACTAATCATCAGGGAGATGTAAATCAAAACAACTATGAGGTACCAACTCACACCCCAGAAATTGGCACACATCACAAAGAATGAGAACAAGCAGTGTTGGCGGGGATGTGGAGAGAAAGGAACTCTTATCCACTGCTGATGGGAATGCCATCTAGTTCAACCTTTATGGAAAGCAATATGAAGATTTCTCCAAAAACTGGAAATCAAGCTCCCATATGATCCAGCTATACCACTCCTAGGAATATACCCTAGGAACACAAAAATACAATTCAAAAATCACTTCCTTACACCTATATTCATTACAGCACTATTTACCATAGCAAGACTCTGGAAACAGCCAAGATACCCTTCAACAGATGAATGGCTAAAGAAATTGTGGTACATATACACAATGGAATATTATGCAGCTGTCAGGAGAGATGAAGTCATGAAATTTTCCTATACATGGATGTACACAGAATCTATTATGCTGAATGAAATAAGTCAGAGAGAGAGAGAGAGAAATGCAGAATGGTCTCACTCATCTATGGGCTTTAAGAAAAATGAAAGACATTCTTGCAATAATAATTTTCAGGCACCAAAGAGAAACAAGCTGGAAGTTACAGCTCACCTCATGAAGCTCACTGCAAACAGGGATGAGTTTAGTTAGAGAAATAACTATGTTTTTAACTATGCTAATAATGAGAAAGTACGAGGGAAATAGAAAGCCTGTCTAGAGTACAGGTGGGGGTTGGGTGGAGAGGAGGGAGATTTGGAACATTGGTAATGGGAATGTTGCACTGGTGATGGGTGGTGTTCTTTACGTGACTGAAACCCAAATATAATCATGTATGTAATAAAGTTGGTTAAATAAAAAAAATAAAAAAATAACTGAAGTCACTGTACTATACAAAAAAAATAAAAGTAGGAGGAAATCTTGTTAGTCAGCTCAAGGCAAGTGCCCTTACACTGTACTATCTCTCCAACCTGAAAGAATAACTTTTAAAAAGCAATGTTATGCACATAAATGAATTCTAAATCAATGGTATTTTGGGTGGAAATATTATATAATAATGATAAAAAACATGATATCTGATTGGTTAGGGCATGGGGTTTGTGAGAGTTGGGAATGAATGATGAGAAGATGATTCTCTGATAGTGCTTGAAAAGTCATACAAGTAGAATACAGACCATATGTCTTATGCTCCAATAGGGTTAGTCATAAAAGAATGAACTGAGCTAATGTTAATAACTGACAAAGGAGGTTCATAGTTACTAGAAGCACTTATAAAAGGGGGTTATGTTTGTTTTCTCATATGCCACATGCTAAACTATTAATATAAATTGATAGAAATCAAGATACTAGACTTTTGAGTCCCTTTACAGTTTATGAAAAAACTTTTTAAGTCTAATAATTTTTTATTTCTACCCATTGCTCATACAACTGTTTGGTCTTGATATCCTCCATTATTTCTCCCTCAATTTGTGAGGTAGAATAGAATGATTGATGTTATATTGTTCTGTTAGATGGAAAGGAAAAAAAGAGAGGGGGCAAAAATAAAATAATCAAAAAATGGGAAGAGTCCTTATGGAGACTATAAATATCAATTTAAGAGAAGAAAGAGTAAAAGGAAGAAAAACATAGCAGCAATACAAAAGATTCAAACAAAAAAAATCCCAAAAAGCAACATAGCAATAAATACCACAGCAATAAAGACAACAAACAAACAATAATCATGGTTCTGAGATAAAAACCAAACAAAGCACAAAAAAACCAACAACATCAATAACAAAAATATTAATTTGTGCTTCTTTTTTTTTTGCATAGGCACAGTAAATGTGAGGAGATTAGAAAGGGAATTCCCTTGGCCTAACAGAAACAGGGTTTCTCCGCCCTTGAAGTATATTGTCATGGGAATAACTACAGGCTCCGTACATGCTCTTATTGTATCTCTAGGTCCTTTTGTGATGTCTGGAAACTTTCTGTTCAATCATGAATGACAAGATCAGAACTCTATAACTAGAGATCTTGGTATTAATTGCAGCACCGAGTTCTGCATTTTTTAAAATTTTTTTATCACTTTTTCTTTCTCCTTATGGTATGTTACTAGACCTACCACTTATCAGAGCTATCAGTTAGAGGACAGAAACTTCAAAATAATTTGAAGGAAAATAACTTACTCTAAAATATTGTTGCTATTAGGGTATTAGATAAAAACAAATTAAATGGTAAAATACATTAAAGAATAGAGCAATAGCAAGTATAGGAAACCTAAGAAAGAAATATGCAAAAAGAAGAAAAGATGGTAGGCCTCATTCAACCAAAACTTTGATGAAGAGGGCATAGTCATAGTTCACAGCACATAAAAATTATTTTTGACACTTTAGAGAAATCTACATGGTGTTGAATTGAAGTTATTCATAAGAAGGTGGCATTTGTAATGTTTGTTAGGATGCTGAAAACATTTCTCTAAAGGACTGTACCTTAGAAATGTTTGTGAATCTGTCCCTGGGATGTGCCTGATTAAGCTTTTGTGGTGACGTACGGGAATAGAGGCACTATGCTTTGCCAGAGCAAAGCAAGGCAGAAAGAAAGTCAGAGAATCTGCTCAAGGTAAATGCCATGGTGTTGATTGTTGAAATGAGAAAGTGGTAGTTGTCTATGGAAGAATGTGGGTGGAGTGGTACAATGGTTCTTAGAAGTATAGTGCTGTATTGTAGAATCTTGTCTAGATTGTAGAATCTAGAACCAGAGAAAGATGTGCCCTTAATAATTTTACTGACCAGCCTTACTATTGAGCAGCCCCTAAGGAGACATATTTACAGGGATCATTGATAAAACTGTATCCTGTAAAGTTCATGTGGTGAATTGTAGATGTTAACCCCAATAAGATTTATAATGTGATGGTGTTTGAAGGCAAGAAATTTAAATGAAGTCACATGTATGAAACTTAGTCCAATATTTCCAATATTCTTGTAAGAAAAGATTAGAACTAGAACAGACATGTATAGAAGGAGAGCCATGTGTAAACACAAAGAAAGACAGTCATAATAAACTAAGGAGAAAAGCCTCTAAATTAAAACAATCTTAGAAAACATAGTAGTCTATTTCTTTTCTTTTTTTCCTCTTTTTTTTGGTGGCCACGTCCGACACAAGGATTGCTCCTTGCTCTGTGTTCAGAAATCACTTATAGTAGGTATGGGTTACCATATGGGATGTCAGGGATTGAACCTAGATCAGTCCTGAGTTGGCTTTGTGCAAGGCAAATGCCCTAATGGTGTGCTATCACTCCTGCCTCTCATTTTTTTAAAACAGATATATGCCCCTTCTTTTATTTATTTTTATTTTTTAATTGTTTTAAGCACCATGTTTACACAATTGTTCATTGTTGGGTTTAAGCAATATAATATACAATATTCTTCACCAGTGCATACTTCCTGTCAAATTCACTGAACTCTTCTGTTTCCCTACCTTTGTCTTGCTCTAGGAAAGGCAAATTGCTTCTCTCTGTCTCTCTGTCTCCCTCGCTCACTAGCTTTGTGTTTCTATCTCTTTCTCTTTCTTTCCCCCTTTCCTTTTTGACACTGTGGTTTGCAATATTGTTAATAGAGGGGTGCCTTGCTTGTTAGTTTCTCCACTTTCAGCATTCAGTTCTTGTCCAGAGCAACAAGTTATCTCTATCTTTTTCCTAGTAGCCCCTTCTCTATTAAGTCTAAACGCACTACCCTTTGTGATGAACATTCAACTCTGGTCAAGACCAATTGATCATTGTATTTATTGTCTCACATTATTATATCATATTATCTATTGTTTACCTTATATCCCACAAATGAGTGAGAATATATCTATCTCTTTCTTCTTCCCTTTCCTTTTCCCTTTCCTTTCTGCTACGCTCCTTTCCACTCCTTTCCCCTCCATCACTTACCTCTTCGCCCCTCTCCACTCCTCTAACAACACTTCTTCTTTTCTCTCCTCGCTTCCCCTTCCCTCTCCTCCTCACCAATACCCTCTCCTCTCTTCTCTCCTCCCCACTGCTTCTTCTCCTCTCTTCCCTTCTCCTCCTCTCCTCTGTTCCCCTGTCCTCTCCTCTCCTCCCTCTTCCCTCCCCTCCCTTTACTCCACTCTCCTCTCCTCTCCTCTACTCTGCTTTTCTCATCTCCTCTTCTCCCCTCTCCCCTCCCCTCTCCTCCCCACCAATACCCTCTCCTTTCTTCCCAATCCTTTTTCTTTCCTCTCCTCCCTTCCCCTTCCATCTCCTACCCACAGCTCCCCTTTTTCTTCTTCGCTCCTCCCCACCACTTCACTCTTCTATATTCCCCTCTCCTCTCCTCTTTAACTCATCTCATATCATCTTAACTTTTCTTCTATCATCTCATCTCCTCTCCTCTCCCCTGCTCTCCTCTTCTCTCCCATCTCCTCTCTTCTTTCCTTTCCTTTCCTTCCTCCTTTTCTTTCATTCCCTTTCTTTCATTTTGTATGTTTGGTTGTGGGGTCACACCTGGCAATGCTCAGGGGTTACCCCTGGCTCTGTACTCAGGAATTACTCTTGGCAGTGCTTTGAAGACTAATGGGGTCTGAATATATATCTTCTCCTCTTCCTCCCCTTCTTTATTATGGGTATGAGGCTTATGAGGATGTTCTTGCATCTAACTAACCCAGTTTGAACCCCTTACATGAAGGTCCTGCAAACAGCTCCAGGGATGATATGTAGTACAAAATAAGATTAAGCACTGAGGCTTAATTAACCATGTGTAACTCCCAAACTCCAAAGAAACAAAAATGTTTTCCCCGCAAAATTATTTAAAGACTTACCTTTAAAGAGTGAAACGTTATAGAAAATACTTATTTTTAAATTCCTGGAAAATAGCTAGCATATAAATATAGGAAATCCATATTGATTTTAGTAAGTCCATAATCAAATTGAGCAGAAATGTGACAGGCACAATACAAAGTCTGATGTTAGTGACTGTCAAGCTCTTCATTGTCAGCCCCTCCCAGGATTAAATGCTAATTTTACCTGATAGTCCGGCCTACCCACTTCTGGGAGGGATCTGTGATAGCTAAGAATGGGTTGCCTGAGGGGCAGGAAGAGAGTCAGGAAAAGAAGCCTAGAGAGAATGGACTGATGAGATAGAGGGAGAAGAAAGAGGTTGAGATGGCAAGGCAGCTGAAGAAAGCCTGTTTAAAAGGTTAGATTAAAGGCCACACATGGTGGCTATAGCTTGTAATAAAACCTTGTCTCCTAAAACTTCATGACTGCTGTGGATCATTTCCTTGATGTTACCCTAAACCTGCAGGCCCAGCCTGCAAGAAGAGGTTGCAGGCACCTAGGCAGGGTCAGCAAAGAAAGGCCTCTCACCATCCATTCATCTCACCTTCATCCACCACCTTCCAAGACTCTATAATTAATATGTAATTCAACACTTAATTTCTGTTTGATGTCATTTTATATGGAGTCTCCCACTGTATAATGTTTTTAATTTATTCTTTATAAGATAACATGTCATGAATCAATAAATTTATTTGAAGTCTTATATCCAAAACAAGATCAAGCAAGGTCTTCTATATTGAATAAGGTGACTATTTTAAACTGAATGTGTGTATTAATGCTGATACATGAAAAAAAAAAACATGACTTTTCCATGATGGAACAGGGAGAGAAGAGATAAATTTAGCTGTTGGGATTTGTAAAGCTACATGAGCAGAACTAATACTTAAAAAAAAATTCAGCTCTAAATTTTGTGCTCAAGAAATAGACAGTTATACAATTATCAAATTTACTGCTTACTATCCTCTTAACCACTGAAAGTGATTCTGTTTATGCTTGAAAAAGCAGCCAAGAAGAAAGGTTATTATGTTGTGTCTGCAGCTCTCACCCCTAATATGTGAGTCTCATTTATAAGTAGAGAAAAAAATCAATAATCCTTTTAAGTTGCCTTGGATTCCAAGTGGAAAATGCTTTAACCCACTGTCCTGTTGGTGACTTAGAGTCACTGTGAGATATTCTGCAGTGTTATTTCATCAAAACTCCAACTTCTTTCAATAGCTTTAATTGTAATGTAGACTCTGTATTGAAAGTGGAAGGAAATGAATACTATCATTTTCCCCTCGAAGTTTAACTCTATAGCCATCAATACTTTAATATCTTCTTGATAGTTAATTTGCCTTTTATGTTACTTAGAAGCTTAAGTTTGCTTCAGAAATAGTTACAGTAGCCTAGCAACAAAATCTCAAGTGTTTAATTTAATTATGCCTAACTAATGTTTATTAAGCACCAATTGTAGGTCAGATCTTATAATCATAGGTCGAATAGCTGAGAAGACAAAAGAAACCAGTTTTTTAAGTAGATTTAAATAGCTAGAGATAATGTGCTAAGAATGCAAATATATGTAATTCTAAATTCTCTATAAATAACTCATAAGAACAACTTAGTTCAGATAAAATCTCTGATCTATACACTTCAAGTTGGGAGGAAAAGTCATCACCGATGTTGAATATGGATTAAAATTTGAAATGAAGAGGTATTACTATGAGAATTATTTATTATTATAAGTGAGAGATTATTGTGTAGGAACAAATAAATTCATACTTCAAGGTGAAGATGAGATTAAACTTAAATGTTTTCTAACCTGGAGCCTAGGCAATGAAAGCATGTGATTTTAGAAAACAATTGGAGGACAGATTGCAAAAGATTTTGAATGCTGTGATTTCTTGGAAAATATAATAACATGATCATGGCAAATTTTACAAAAGAAATTATTCAAGTAGTAGAAGAAGACTACTTTATTCACTAGATATTGGGGATAAAAGAAGTCATGCAGCAATATTAAATCTACTAGGCATGACTAGATATATTGGGTGTATACATATATATTCTATGTTGACAATGAAAAATGTGTAACTGGTTTTGAAATTATACCTGATTTATAACTGAAAGGTATATATTTAATTACTAATTTCTTTTAAGAAATATCTGAGCCAAGGATAAATAATAACTGCCAAGTAGATCTTCTGATGGACATTCTGCACATACTACTTTTGACATTTATAGCAATTAGTCATATGGACATTAATAGATTATTTTTAAATATTAGAATCAAGATACAAGGGAGGGGCTGAAGTGGTGGCGCAAGTGGTAAGGCATCTGCCTTGCCCATGCTAGCCATTACAGGACCGCAGTTCTATCCCCCAGCATCCCATATGGTCCCCTAAGCCAGGGGCAATTTCTGAGCACATAGCCAAGAGTAACAGCTGAGTGTCACTGGGTATGGCCAGAAAAACAAGCAAATAAAAAAGATACAGGGGATAAGTAAGGGCAAAATATGAGAAAATTGATAAGTAGTATAGTTCGTAATAGAGCAAAATATTTCTGACCAAATTTCATCATCATTCAGCTGGTGACTTGATTTATTTATTGTCTTAGTTCTATAACTTTTTGCATATTACTCATATTAAGTCATCTTATATAATATATGAATAGATTGAGATATTCTGGACAATATTTTGTTTGTTTTGTTTTTTGTGTGTTTGGGGGCCACACCCATTGATGCTCAGGGGTTACTCTTGGCTATGTGCGCAGAATCTTAACAAAACCACTCATAGCAATACAGGCTTATGACAGAAAAGAGGAAAATAACAAAATCAACACTTTAAAGGATTACCTTAAGGAACTGGAACAACTGCAGCAAAGAAATCCAACCACAATGAGAAGTCAAGAAATAATAAAAACCAGAGCAGAAATAAACAACATAGAAACCAAGAAAACAATACAAAAAATCAATGAGTCCAGGAGTTGGTTTTTTGAAAAAATAAACAAGACAGACAAACCACTGGCAAGACTCACCAAAAAAAAAGAGGGAAATCACCCAAATTAATAGGATCACAAATGAAAGGGGAGAGATTACAACAGAACCCCAAGAAATACAATGTATCATGAGGTCATATTATGAACAACTATACTCAGTTAGGCTAGAGAACCCAGCAGAAATCGACAGATTCTTGGAAAAATACCAGCTACCAAACCTGGAATCCGAAGATCTAGAAAATCTAAACAGGCCAATCACTTCAGAGGAAATCAAAGATGTAATTAAGAAACTCCCTAAGAACAAAAGTCCAGGTCCAGATGGTTTTACAGGTGAATTCTATCAAACATTCCAAGAAAACTTACTACCATTGATTCACAGGCTCTTGCAAACAGGACTTAACAGGGTAGAAACTCCAAACACTGTAATACCACACATATACTGGGCAGAAGTGCCCAAACACATGAAAGAGGAACATCATAAACTCTTGACCACACATTAAACCATAAAGAAACTAGCAACTGCAGAAAAGCAGCATAGAGTGAACAGGTATGTAATCAGCCTGTTACTGCAAAGGCTCATAATAATCTCTTAGGGGTCTTATACAAGGTTACAGGTAAAGAATACCATGGGAAATCACTGACTACAACCAAAGTATTTCAAAATAATAGGTGTTAATGCCTTAAGCTTAATATATTTAAAGTAACCTCTCAGCTTTTCTGTCCACAGGCGTTCTTGGATACAAAGAATTGACAACCTAAGATGGCATCTCAGAGTTCAGCCACATGAGATGCCATACCCAGGTTGCGTTACAAAATTGTCTGGACAAAACTTTTTAACACACCCTTTATCTCTAGGTCATACCTTCTTTTAGGACCTGAAGCATGTGACCAGCCAGACCACCGAAGCAGCAACGGTGACCTGCAGATTTATACTACGGGGCCTACTCATCAAACATATTCAAGCAGAATGACATGCCCCCGCTCTTTTCACCTCTCTTCTCACTACTCCCTCTTCCTTTTTTTTCCTATTTAATCTCATTTTCCCCTTTCTTCCTTTCTGCCCCTTCCAAATACTCTCCCCTATCCACCTTCCAGGAATCTGAATACCCATTCACCCCTCAATCCCATCCAGATTTTCCAATTTATTAAAACTCTTCACCCTCAGTTCTTAATCTATTAGGCATCAAGACTGACCCCTTACCCCAACGAACCAGTACCCAGCACCCGAGCGAAGGGACATACATTCAAACCCACACCTTGTCCCCGGCAGGAAAAGGCAACCAACACCCCTACTGACTCATGCTGTGTGGCTCTCCCTACCAACTTTTCCTAACGTGGACTGTTGCTGGGTACCGGACTTAGCCCTAAAAGGACTCCCAATGCAATAACTTTACACAAGATCCCCCTTCAAATCTTTTACCAATTTTAGGAAGGGCAGGGTGTGCGATGAAAAGGTGCCTGGGAACCCACACCCAACATGAAAATCTCAAAAGGCAATGGGGAAACCTATACTTCCATCATAAGTATAAGACCTGTATAACACTACCTATTTATTTTTTATTTTATTTTACTTAAAATCCATTTTCACTATGCATATGTGAGCAAATATATATTTTTTATTTCTATTTTTATGTTTTGTGGGTGTGTGACTTGTTTCTCTGTTTTTGTTTTTTTTTTTCACTCCCAAATGCACCGGCAATATAATGAAGCCCATTTCTTCCTGCAAAGGCACAATAAAAAAGGGGAAATCCCACGTATATAAACAAGCTCTTATCTACTAGGGATAAGAACTCATACTTATTTGCAATACAGGGGAATCTCCCACCTTGAAAATATGCCATGTGGATCTATCTTAGACACCAAAAGATTATACACTGACCGTCCAGACTTGAATCCTGAACCCCAGACATAGAATCGACACAGTTCTTCACAACAGCTACAGGAAACAAAGCCCATCTGGGACATCCTGAATACTACTCAATCTCCAACATGAGCCAGTTCTAATATGATATCCTGACAACGAGGAAATTGGGAACAAATGGACATAAGAACAGGTTATCCTATCTTACCAACTAATGATAAAACAAAATTAGAAGACTTACCACACTATGGGCTGTGCAAAAGCCAAGAACGTGATCTACAGATGACGGGCTGATAGAACCATGACCGGGCAATATGTATTCTGGGACTAACAAGAAAGTTTAGGGTTTGGTCTACGTCCTGCATAACAATCATGACTTCCAATTCCAGAGTCCTGACTGAGGCAATCGCAACTGAACGGGTCTTCTGGAAACATAACGAAAGACGATATCCCAGGCCCCATCTGAGTTTCAGCCAAGGGCCAAGACCACTAACCACAGAAGACATATTAAAATGACATCCAGGAAACAGAACTTCTAAAATCACAAAGAAAGTCTTCATCATAAGTTCCACTCCTTGACCTGTGCACAGACTGAGACCTCTAGATTTAGAGGTCTGTTTTTAACATCCAGATCGGAGCAGAAGTCTTCCATACTGCACAAAAACACCAAGGGGAGAGTAAATGAACGTGAAAGGAGTCTATAGATAATCCCATGACAATATATTCCAAGGGTAGAGAAACCCTATATCTCTTAGGCCAAGGGGATTCCCGTTTCGGATGACCCCAATATTTACTGTGCCTATGCAGTGGGGGGGGGGGAGGAGAGACAAAAACACTAAATAATCCTTCTTTTTTATTAGTTTATAATTTTTTATTTAGTTTTTGTCGATTTCTTTGTTTTGGGGTAGATATTGAAGTAGTTGTCCATTTTTTTAAATTATATATTTACTTTTTCTTTCTTCTTTTCTCTTCTTCCTCTTTGCGCCTTGTCATATTTCCTATCTCAAGACCATGGCAACTATGTGGTGCATATTTTTATTGCTGCAGTGCTCACTGAATATCTTATTTGATTCCTCTTTTTAAACTGTTGTGGTGTTTCACCTTCTTCTTTTCCCTTTCGTCCCTCAAACCAAGGATGAGAGCCTCTAGAATGACTGCTCATAGTCGATATAGTCAATTTTTACCCCATTATATTACCTTTCTCTTCCTCAAACAAAACTACATAACTTGAACTTTCCAGTCCTGCCTCCCAATTAGAGGGGGCTGTAATGGAGGCACCAAGACCAAACAGTTATAAGACCATTAAGTAATAAACTAGACACAGAAAGGACCACGCATTCTAGCAACCCCTGAGGGGGGAGAGTGGAGGATATGGGAGGCAGGATGGGAGCAGTTGTGGGAGGACAATTCGGTGGTGGGAATTCCCCTGATTCAATGTAAATATGTACCTGGAATATTACTATGAACAATATGTAAGCCACTATAATTAAAATAAAAATTATATTTAAAAAAATGCAAAGTGCCAGAATACCCCTTCATGAGAACAAAACTGTTAAAGTTCAGTTGACAGCCATTCCAAAATTAGAGCTGTTAAATGAGTATTTCCTTTGGTTCTCCATTATGTTTTATTTTATAATAAATAGGTATGTAGATTCTAAAATACATATCAATATGATGGAACTGTCCAAAAGTCTCCCCAAGGAATCCATTATTATAAACCCTTTCGTTTTTATGTCACTTCTTTTATTTCAGTGCTTGAAACATCACTTAGTAGCTAACTTAGTGTTTGTTTTGAAAACAAATGCATTGGTTTATTTTACAAAAACTCATATGTATTTTTTTTAAAAAATTCATCCCATATTCTCTTCAGGGCTGCTCTGTGCCAAAGGAAATATGATTAAGGCATCACAGGATGAGATATAGTTGGCAAGAAGATACAATAAATCTTACCTAAGTTTCAAAAGGGAAAATCGGAATTTCTTTATGGACACTCAATGTTGGTGGAGGCTTATAATTAAAACTCCTGTCATATTGTAACTCATGGTAATTCAGTAAACAATTAAAAATTATAAATCCAACATTTAAAATAACTTTACACTCTCAGACTTCTAACAATAATTTAGACTTAGGTCTAATATCTTGTAAGGAAAATTGTCAGCATGAATAGGTCCTTAAAGTTTTATAAAGCCTGGTAGAAATACTAAAACTCGTTTTGACAAAGCACTTAAGTAGATAAATTCCCTGTGTTTTCATGTTTGAGGTTCAAGTAGTTTAAGATGTAGCTTACTCTAGGAATTTCTCTTTTTTGTCTCAAGTATTGATGCATTTGAAATAAAATATTTTTCTGATGAAACATATGGGAAACAATTTAGATTGAACTCTGATCCCAAACAGAATTCATCTGAGTTTAAGCCTTGCTTTGATGTGACCCAAAAACCACACTCACAAAAAAATAAAAAAAAAACTTGCAACAAAATAAATTGAATTACACACAAACTACTATATCTGGCATGTTTTAAGGATTAATATTTACACCTACCATGTATAAAAATGGTATAAGTTAACCTCAAAAATATGATTGAGTATCATAACTTACAGTTATCTTAAAAAACATAACTATTGTTTTTATTTTAACTATTTTAACTATTTTTATTTTTGTGTCATAACTTGATGAAAGTGTAAGTTATTCACTCCAAGTTCCTTTTGTTATATAACTACACAACAACTTTTTAAGATAACCTTTAAAATTATTTTAAAAAACCTATAAAACATATTTATAAAATATTATATATATATTTATCATTAATAGACTTTTTATATTTAACTCTAATCAATATTTGACCCTTGTAAATCATAATCTTATTTGGAGTTCTCAGGTGGGAAACACTATCCTTGGACATCACCTTGATAAATGCTTCCTATCATGCATAAGGGCTCTTCCTTTGTCAACAGTAAGAACAAGCACTGAATTATAGATACTATTTTTGTCAAACAAGCTTCTCATTTGCTTAACTTGTCACAGTAGGATATCTTGAACCTATTTTTACTGACTCTGCTTTTTCCATCTTGTTCTGAATAATGTCCCAGACATTTCATCAGCTACAGCATTTGAATCACAAAAACAACATAAAAAATCATGTTAATATCCTATTGCTTTGACCTAACCTTGCACATTGATTCCCTGCTGTTTTAAGTAGATCACCTGTTTGCCTTAACTCATTCTTTGCCAAATCTCAAGTTTTGATTTTCAAAACCCTAAGGGCCCTTTAAGGTATTCCCCTTAACAATATGTTCTTTAAGAACATCCCAGATTATTCCAAAATTAATTACAATTATAAATTTTTTGGTTATGCCATTGTAGTTTGTACTATGAATATAGCACTGGAATCACTGGGTCATCTGACACTCTATATTTACTCTTTTGAGAAGCATTCTTACTATTTTTCATAGAAGCTGAAGCGTACAATATTCATACCAAATGTGAATGATGCAAATTTTGAAATTTGCCACCTCATGAATTCAATAGCGATATAAATCTGGAGATAAATACCTTTTGATTGTAAGACTAAATTGAATGTTTAAACTTTACTTAGTATTTTATACTAAAATAAATTATGCTTAAAATTTTAATTTATGGAATAGAGATATTTACACAGTAGAATAGCAATGTGCTTACCTTGTTTTTCTTCAAAATTGTATCAAATTGTACCTACTTTGCTTGCTTTGCTACCACTGAAAATATAAAAAGAGAGAATGAATATATGTGAATAAATATTTTATTTATTATAATATTTAATATATGTGAATAAATATTTTATAGAGATGCTATTTTTCACTAGCACCAACTAGAAACAGATAGCATCAATGACTCTGATGGATATTTTATTGGATTATTTAGATCCTATCCTTAAAAACTGCGTTATTACTTTATTTGATTGCTGAAAATCAACCTCAACAGCACTCTACTCAATTTTTGTTTGTTTTTGGAGTGCCATTCAGCAAAAGTCAGGATTTACTCCTGCCTCTGCACCCAGAAATTACTACTGGAAGGATTGTGGGACCTTATCGGTTTCTGGGGATTGAACCATGTTAGCAAAGCACTATACTACTGCTCCGGCCGCCTCTGCTTGTTTTTTTTTTTTTTGGGGGGGGGGGGGGACTTTCCCTTAAATAAAAGAAACTACTCACATAGAGTCATTACTCTTCCAGAGGCAGCCCAATCTCATAATTAGTCAATACAGAAATATATAGCACATCTTTGAAAAACCATTCCAGTTTAAAATTCATAAAGAAATAATCAACTGAGTTGTCATGTTGGCATCCTGCCAGCTCCATAGACTCATTTTGTTCTAAAAAATGTAAAGTAATATAAAATCATGGGTACACAGACTATAGAGCTGAAAATGGCAATCTCATTTTCTCTTGCCTTGGGTTATTTATTATTTCCCTTCTCTGTGTCTCTATGCTCCTCCTATGGATGGGCAAGCATGGGTCTTATTCCATCTGACTATCACTCAGTGTGGTAGACATCATATCAAACTATGTAGCAGCAAATTTTTAAATTTCATCTTTCCTTATGACTGAGTAGTATTTCTTTGTGTCTATATACAACATTTTCTTTATCCAGTCATCTATTCTTAGAGTCTTGATTAATAGTATAACTGGAGGCTTAGGTTCCACACCCTTATTCAAGTGAGCTAATTATTCTAGTAAGCTAACAAAAATTATTCTCTTACCTTGAAAAAATATACTTACATAACAGCCTCACTGATGAATGTACATTTATAGTGTTTTATGACTGAAGGTTGGGAAGCCATTGATGAATAGTGGTTTTTGCTTGAGAAAGCAAATTATTTTAATCAGTATTAAAATCATATTTTGAGCTAGCATGTTCATAAATCACAATTTTATCTTAAGTTAATAAATTATTTTCCTTTTTCCATTTTTCATTTTTAAACTAAATTTTAGTTTTATAATCAAGATTTTTAACTATTTTATTAACAACAATGACAAAACAAATGCTCTTTTTCATTTCTTATTTTAAGGTTTTCAAGTTTTAATGTGCTGTCACGAGTAAATAGGAATTTTTTCTCCAAAAATAGCTTTTCTAATAGACTAAATATTGATTATCGCTGTTTTTATTTATGGTGCAACAGTAGCATGGTTCGAATGTTACTTGCAGTTCTTGAAAAATGAAAAAATGATTAATGTAATACAGAAAAAGTAGGTAACACCTTTCATTATTTTAAATACTGTTGTTATCTTTAAAAAAAATATGTTGAATCTTCTAAAATCCCAGAGTAAAGAACAAGTTCCAAGGAGAGAGGATTAATCTAATGTCATATCACAATTTCAGGGCACAAATATATATGTGTGTTTGTAAAAGAAATACAGAGCTGAATGACTCAATTATGTGAGGCTTCAGCTTAAGATACTAGTTGGCAAAAAGAAATCCTGGTTTGTTTACTTGTATTTTAGGTAAAGTTGAATTTTATTCCTAAAAGTTTTTACACTATAATCTTTTTAACCAGTTTCTATTGTCTCCCAAAGAATCAAAAACAAAAACAAAACAAAAAAATAAAACTACAACAATAAATCATGTTGGGACTCTCCTGAAAAACAAGAAGAGCTTCCACAAGTAAAATCTACCCTTATCACCAAAAAAGTAAAATAAAATGTCAAAAATCTTAGTATTCTTACTTTTTTTCAAAGTAAATTTGAAGTTTGAAGCAGACAAAAATGTATTTATATATGTCATCTAATTGTTTTGATCTCCATTCCATGAAAAAAAAAAGTATGGGTTGGGAATAAAGCTTCAGATACCTAAATGACTTTGCAAAGAGGCATAAGCAAGCCTCTAAACAGCCAGGTCTGTCCCTGTTAGTCACTGCCTTGTTGTGCCTTCCACTATTGTTCTTTTTTTCTCCTTGATTTTAAAGGCAGTGCCAGAAAGATGCCTTCTGGCACAGGACAGAAACTCTTACTGCAAAGATGCAATTATGCACCAGCAAATCATCTTCTGAGTTCCCCCCACTATCGTCATAAGATTTAATGAATTCGTATAAGTAAATTTAGGTGGGCCTCACATAGCTCACTTCTTGTGGAAGGTGAGTCCTGAAGGAAGTTTGGGGCATAAATGGACTGGGGGTGTGTTGTTTGGGACTTTGAATTCAAAAAGACACAGAAAAGACCTCTCCCTTCCAAACAGATTCCATCATACTTTCTTTAGCCCACTTTACCATTTTTAAGTCCCTCTCAGATGACCTTATTTATAGTATCACTGTACACTAGTTAATTTTTAAATGTCTTTTGGCCCATACTCTTTATATGTGTTACTTGACTTTTTCCTTCTGACTTATATTTTGCTAATTTCATACTTTGAATTAAAAAATAAGGTAGATTTAAAAATCAACTATAAATCTTCACAAAACCACATGTAATAACTTACTATTTCAGGTCATACTAAGCTTATTCCATTATTTTTTTTTATTTGGATGGAGGTTTAGGCCAGGCCTTTGTGCTCAGGGATTACTTGTGACAGTGCTCTGGGGATTGTATGTAGTGCTGGAAAAGACTAGTATCAGTAACATGCAAAGCAAATAGTTTAGCCCCTGTATATTTCTTCAACTACTGAGAATATTTTGTCATAAAACATGTATATAATCATTTATATAATATATCTAATCAATTATTAATGTCTAGAATGAGAATATTCTTTCTTCAGAAGTTTCATGCTGGGGCCAGAGAGCCTATCACATAGCTGCCTTTGGTTTAATCCCAATCCCTTCATATGGTTGTATTTGTACTTGTACTTGCTCTCCCTGAGCACAAGATCTGCTAGGTGTCGGTCAAAAACCAAAAGGAATTTTTCTCTAATACTAGGGAAGAAAATAAAAATGAATAAAGTTGACTCCATACCTTAGTTTGCAAAGGCTAGGTATTAGTCTCTCTTAAGAGTAGTCTGAGAATTATCTATATTGTATAATGTTACCTTCAGAATCATGCAAGGTTATTTGATTACTTTTTCCAATTACCTGACATCATAAAACCCTTTTTGTTATTTATGTTTTAAAGGCGATGAATTTCTTTTAATATTAAAGGACATACTATGATAGCTATATAAATTATATAAATTTTAATATCTTTTAAATTACTTAAAGTCAAAGTTACATACACTAACATTTATAAGTATTTAGAAATATTAATAATATTCCAATTAATATAGAATTTTGAATTAGGCAAAAGAAGAATTTTTTTTAGTTTAATGATCCTTGGTTATCTTGCTTACCTTTACAGATATTTTTAACAACATTTACTCAGAATTCTTGTCATATATTAAGTATTTTCTATAAAATTGCTATCTTTCCTTTAGATATTACATCTTTAAACAGATGTAGAAAATATGACATTTAATCTTTGGAGATCTTTAAAGTATTTTGTCATCTATTTGGCTTTAGTTGAGGTCTCTTGATAACAAATTCAAGAATGTGCTGCAAATGGCATAAAAATGTTTAAAGATTAGTGGCTGAAATTTTGGAACACCTCCTTTATAATCAGTCATTCTGATAACATCATCATAGTTTTGTTCCCCATGATTTTTTAACTCAAGATTTAAGTATCTATCTGGATTGTTTTAACCAGTTATTTAGTAAGTAAAATTATCATTTAATACTGTGAAATAGTGATTAATATCAATTTTTTCTTTCAGTTATTTAATAAGTCAAATAATCAGTTAACAAAGTGAAATAGCTATTCATCTTAATTTTTTCTTTCACAGATAATTGACTAAATATACAATGAATGAGATTAACAACCTTTGTTTTTTTCCTTTCTACAATCTTGTTGAATTAATGGCCTCTTTTTAATTTTGTGTAAAACTTCTGCATTTTATTACCTTATAAATTACTAACTTCATTTTTATTTCTTATAAGTATTAATAATATTTTACTTTTTAAAATACTTTGCATGGTTTTTATATAACAATTTTTTTTAATTTTTTAATATAATTTTTATTTTGATCATAGTGGTTTACATGTTGTTGACAATAATATTTTTTTAATATAATTTTTATTTTGATCATAGTGGCTTACATATTGTTGACAATAATATTTTAGGTACATATTTACATAAAATCAGGGGGGATTCCCATCCCCAAATTGTCCTCCCTACACCCCCGTTTCTGTCTTACCTCCCATTTCCTCTTCCCTCAACCCCAGGGCGGCTAGAATATGTGGTCCCCTCTGTCTCTAACCAACTACTTAGTAGTCTTGCATCAGTTTGGTCTTGATGCCTCCCTTATTTTCCCCTCTAAGTAGGGGCAGGGGTAGCTAGTTCAAGTTGCGTGGTTTTGCCTGAAAAAGAGAAAATAAATAAACTGGGGTAAGAGTTTAATACCCCGAAAATGGGCAGAATCCTTCTAGAGGTTCTCATCATCGATTTGGGAAATGAAGGAGAAAAAGAAGTTGAAACACTCCACCAGTACCAAAAGAAGTGTCAAATATCCAGTGAGGACTCCAGCTATAACGATAAGCACCACAAAAAAAGATAAAAAACAAAACGAAACAAACAAAAAACAAACACAAACAAACAAAAAAACACGCCGTGGTCTTGAAATAAGAAACATGGCGTAGCACATAACGAAAGAAAAGAAAGGAAGAGAAAGAAAAGAAAAAAAAAAAGAATAATTGGGGACAACAATTTCAATAATCATATCCAAACTGAGAAATCGACCAAAATAGCTAGGTAAATAAAAATAATAATAACAATAATAAATGAAGGTAAGATATATATATATATATATAAATAACCAAGGTTTTGTGTTTTTTGTATTTTTTTTTCCCTCCTGCCCTGGCACAGTAAATATTGGGGTCATTCGAAAAGGAATTCACTTGCCCTATAAGATATGGGGTTTCTCCGTCCTTGGAGTATACTGTCATGGGATCAGCTCTAGTCTTTGCTCAGGATCATTACTCTCCAGGTTGTGGTTTTTTTTTTTTTTTTTTGGTATGTGGAAGGCTTCTGCTCTGTCCAGTGTGATACTGTCAGAGCTCTGTGTTTAGCAGTCTCAGTATCTGTACATATCCTGAGGTGGGACTTATGGTGAAGTCAGTCTTTGTGAATCTAGAGGTTCTGTTACCTCAGTGTCATTTTAATCCATCTTCTGTGGTTGGTGATCTTGGTCTTTGCGCTGAACCTAGGAAGGCATCTAGGATAGCGTCTTTCTTTGTTCTTCCAGAAGCCCCTTTCCGTTACAATTGTCTCTGCCGGACCTTTGGAACTGGGGATCATGTTTATTGTGCAGGTCTTAGTTCAAACCCTAGACTAGGGCTTTTATGTTGGTCCCAAGATGTATACAGTCTGGTCGTGGTTCTAGCAGCCAATCATTTGTAAATCACGATCTTGGCTTTTGTACCTACCAAAGGGTGCCACGTCTTCTGGTTTTGTCTTGTCGTTAGCTGGTAAGGTAGGCTAAACTGTTCTAAGGTCAAGTTGTTCACATTTTCCTCATTGTCGGGATATCATGTTAGAGCTGGCCCTTGTTGTTGACCCTGCAGTATTAAGGCTGTCCCAGATGGAGTTTGTTTCTTGCAGCTGTTGTGAAGAGCTGTGCCATTTCTATGTCTGGGATCCAGGGTTCAAGGCTGGATGGATGATATCTAATCACCTGAGGTCTAAGTTGATTCCACATGACATATTTTCAAGGTAGGAGATATCCCTGTATTGTAAACAAATATGAGTTCCTATCTCTAGTAGATAAGAACTCGTTTTTTTTAAATATGTAAGATTTCCCCTTTATTTAGTGTGCCTTTGCAGGGGGAAGTGGTGCTCCATTATATGTCGGAGTATTTGGGGTGGACAGAGTGGGTAACAGAAATAGGTCACATACCCAAAGACGATTTAAAAAAAAAAAAAAAGGAAATAAAAGTGTATGTGCCCACAAATGTATATGTAAGGCAAACATTTAAATAAATAAGTTAATTAAAAAAAAATAAAAAAAAAATAAAATGAGTTAGCGAAGTTTTTAAAGGACCAACGTGGTGCAAAAGACTACTTTGCATTTGGGGGAGAACAGGTAAAGAGTTGGTGTATTACAGGTCTTATGCCTATGTTGGAAGTACAGTTTTCCCATTGTCTTTTGGATTTTTCTTGTGGTGTGTGGGTTCCCAGGCATCTTCCAATCACATCCCCTGACCCCCTTCAGATTTGTAAAAATTTGCAGCTGGGAGGTCTTGGAAGAGTTCTTGCATTGGGGATACTATTGGACCTAAGTCCGGTTTCAAGAAACAGTCCACGTTAGGGGGAGTTGGTAGGGAGGGTCTCGCAGCATGTGTCCACAGGGGAGTTGGCTGTCTTTTCTTGCAGGAGACGATGTGTGGGTTCGGTTGGGTGTCCCCTCGCCTGGGTGCTGGGTACTGGTTCATTGGGTAGGAGGTCGATCTTGATGCCTAAAAGATTAAGGACTGAGGGTGGAGAGTTTTAATATGGTGGGAGATCTGGATGGGATTGAGGGATGAAGGGATAGTTGGATTTCCACGGGGGGGGGAGAAAGGGGAAGGTATATGGGAGGGGTATGAAGGAAGAGAAAAGAGAAAATACCATAGAAAGAAAGGGAGAAGAGAAAGGGAAAAAAGTAAAGAGAAGAGTAGAAGAGAAAAAGAAAAGAGAAAAAAAATAGAGAGAAGAAAGGAGAGAATAGCAAGGGAATGCTGGTTTGGTTGAATGTGTTCGGTGAATAGAGCCTGTAGTTTAGGTCTGTACGTCGCAGGTACTGCTTTGGTGGTCTGACTGGTCACGTGCTTCGATTCCTAAAAGAAGGTTTAACCTAGAGATAAAGTGTATGTTAAAGAGTTTTCTCGTGGCCATCTCATAGTGCAAGCAAGGTATGGTATCTCGTGTGGTATCCCGAGTTGCCATCTTAGTTTGTCCGCCCTTTGTATCTAAGGGCGCCTGTGGAAAGAAAAGCTGAGAGGTTATTTTTAAAATATAGTAAGGTAAAGGGATTAAAACGTAGTGTTATGGTATGTTGCCATTGCATTACGTGATTTCCCGCGGTGTTCTATACTTGTGTTCCTGTTTACGATCTCTAAGGGATTATTGTGGGCCTTTGTTGTAGGAGTCTGGTTACATACCTGTTCTCTCCATGTTGCTGTTTCTGTTGTTGCTGTTTTCTTTGTGGTATAATGTGCAGTCAAGAGTTTGCATTGTTCCTTTTTCATGTATTTTGGACACTGCTCCCACGTATATGTTGACTATTACAGTGATCGGAGTTTCTACCCTGTTAAACCCTGTTATATGATTGTTAGGTATTAGTTGTGTATAAAATATATGTTCTAGGTGTTTCAGAATAGTGCTACCATCCTGTATTTATCTTTTGTCTTCTGGCTTACTTCATTTAACATAACATGATCTAGGTCCATCCACGTTGCTGCAAAGTCTGTGATTGTATCATTTCTAACTGCCATGTAATATTCCACTGTGTATATGTACCACATCTTAATGATCCATTCATCCGTTGTTGGACACCTAGGTTGGTTCCAAGATTTGGCTATTATACTGAGTGCTGCGATAAATAGTGGGGTGCATACGTATTTTGGAATGAATGTCCTTCCATCTTGTGGGTATATGCCTAGGAGAGCAATTGCTGGATCAAATGGCAGCTCAATTCTGAGTTCTTTGAGCACTCTCCAGACTTTTCTCCATAGGTGTTGGACTAGGGGACATTCCCACCAGCAGTGGATGAGAGTTCCTTTCATACCGCATCCCCGCCAACAAAGGTTGTTTCCATTATTTTTAATGTGGGCCATCCTCACTGGTGTAAGGTGGTATCTCATTGTTGTCTTGATTTGGATCTCCCTGATGATGAGTGAAGGTGAGCATGTTTTCATGTGTTTGTTGGCCATCCTTCTGTCTTCCTCAGAGAAGTGTCTATTCATTTCATCTCCCCATTTTTTTATAGCTTTGTTTGGTTTTGGGGGGCTCAGCTTTCTGAGTGCTTTGTATGTTCTAGATATCAGCCCTTTATCTGATATGTCGAGTGAAAAGATTTTTTCCCATTCTGTTAGCTGTCTTCTTGCATTAAGCAGGGTTTCTTTTGCCATGCAGAAGCTTTTTAGTTTGATGTAGTCCCATTTGTTTATATTTGATGCTAACGTTCTTGCCATTGGTGCTCCATTCTCAAAGACCTTTTTGATATATAGGTCTTTGAGTGTTCTGCCTATTTTATTCTCAATAAACTTTATGGATTCGGGTCTGATTTCAAGGTCTTTGATCCACTTTGAGTTGATTTTTGTATAAGGAGTAAGGTATGGGTTGATTTTCACTTTCGTACATGTGGTTTTCCAGTTGTACCAACACCATTTGTTGAATAGGCTTTCTTTGTTCCATTTCAGATTCTTGCCTCTTTTATCAAATATTAGTTGGCTATATACCTGGGGGTTTATGTCTAGGAATTCTGTTCTGACCCACTGGTCTGAGGTCCTGTCTCTGTTCCAGTACCATGCTGTTTTGATTACTATGGCTTTATAGTATAGTTTCAAGTTAGGTAAGGAGATGCCTCCCAGCTTCTTGTTTTTCAGTATTTGTTTGGCTATCCTGGGTCTTTTGTGGTTCCAGATGAATTTTGTGAATGCTTGTTCTAATTCTTTAAAGAATTGTGTCTGGATTTGGATAGGGATTGCATTAAATCTATATAGGAGTTTGGGTAGGATAGTCATTTTGATTATGTTAATTCTACCTATCCATGAGCATGGGATGTTCTTCCATTTCTTTAGATCATCTTCAATTTCTTTCTGAAGTGTTTTGAAGTTTCCCTGGTATAGGTCTTTCACTTCTCTTGTAAGGTTGATTCCTAGATACTTGATATTTTTTGATACTATCTTAAATGGAATTGTATTTTTAATCTCTCTCTCCTCAACTTCATTGTTTGTATATAGAAACGCTACTGTCTTTTGTGTATTGACTTTGTAACCAGCCACTTTGCTGTATTGGTTAATTGTTTCTAGGAGTTTTACTGTGGACTCTTTAGGGTTTTCGATGTATATCATCATATCTTCGGCAAAAAGAGATAGCTTGTGTTCCTCTTTCCCAATTTGAATTCCTTTGATTTCCTTCTCTTGTCGGATTGCTATTGCTAGGACTTCTAAGGTTATATTGAATAAGAGTGGAGAGAGTGGACAGCCTTGCCTAGTTCCTGATCTTAGTGGGAATGCTTCTAGTTTCTCACCATTGAGTATAATGTTGGCTGTAGGCTTTTCATAGATAGCTGTAACTATCTTGAGGAAGGTTCCTTCTAACCCTATTTTGCTGAGTGTCTTTAACATGAAAGGATGTTGGATTTTGTCAAATGCCTTCTCTGCATCGATTGATATGATCATGTGGTTTTTGTCTTTTATGTTGTTGATGTGGTGTATAATGTTGATTGATTTGCGTATGTTGAACCAACCTTGCATTCCTGGGATGAATCCCACTTGATCGTGATGTATGATCTTTTTGATGAAGTGCTGGATTCGGTTTGCTAATATTTTATTGAGTATCTTTGCATCTATGTTCATTAGTGAGATTGGTCTGTAGTTTTCTTTTTTGGTAGTGTCCTTGCCTTCTTTGGGAATGAGTGTGATATTAGCCTCATAAAAGGAGTTGGGGAGGATTCCTGTTTTTTCTATGGTTTGGAAGAGCCTATGGAAAAGCGGTAGTAACTCTTCTTGAAATGTTTGATAGAATTCACCTGTAAATCCATCTGGGCCTGGGCTTTTGTTCTTAGGGAGTTTTTTAATTACATCTTCAATTTCCTCTGAGGTGATTGGTCTGTTTAGGATTTCTAGATCTTCCTTTTCCAGTCTTGGAAGAGGGTGTTTTTCCAAGAATCTATCGATTTCTACTGGGTTCTCTAGCCTAGTTGAGTATAGTTGTTCATAATATGATCTCATGATATGTTGTATTTCTTGGGGTTCTGTTGTAATCTCTCCCCTTTCATTTGTGATCCTACTGATTTGGGTGTTTTCTCTCTTTTTTTTGGTGAGTTTTGCCAATGGTTTGTCTATCTTGTTTATTTTTTCGAAAAACCAACTCCTGGTCTCATTGATTTTTTGTATTATTTTCTTAGTTTCTATGTTGTTTATTTCTGCTCTGGTTTTTATTATTTCTTGCCTTCTGGATGTGGTTGGACTTCTCTGTTGCTGATGTTCCAATTCTTTGAGGTGATCTTTTAAACTGTTGGTTTTGTTATTTTCCTGATTCTTGACATAGGCCTGTATTGCTATGAGTTTCCCCCTAATTACTGCTTTTGCTGTGTCCCATAAATTTTGACATGTTGTCTCTTCATTGTCATTTGTCTCAAGGAATCTTTTTATTTCTTCCTTGAGTTGTTCTTTGATCCAGCTGTTGTTGAGCAGCATGTTGTTTAATCTCCAGGTATTAGTTTTTCTCCATTGCTTCTTCTTGACCTCAATTTTGAGCTCTGTGGCATAGTGATCTGAGAGGGTACTTCTAATGATCCTTACCTTTGTGGTCTTATATAGGTTGGCTTTGTATCCTAATACATGGTCTTTTCTGGAGAAGGTTCCATGTGGGCTTGAGAAGAATGTGTATTCTGCTTTCTGGGGATGGAGGGCTCTATATAAGTCTATTAGCCCTAAATCTTCTAATTTTTCATTCAGAGCTCTTATTTCTTTGCTATTTTTCTGTTTGGTGGATCTGTCCAGTGGTGATAGTGGAGTATTGAGGTCCCCTGCTATTATCACATTTCCCTTCATGTGTTTCTCCAGGTTTGCCAGTAGTTGCCTCACATATTTTGCTGACTCTACATTAGGTGCATAGATATTGACCAGGGTTAGTGTTTCTTGATCTAATGTTCCCCTGATCAGTAAGTAGTGACCCTCTTTGTCTCTGATCATTTTCTTGAGGTTGAATGCAATTTGGTCTGATATAAGAATTGCTGTCCCTGCTCTTTTTTGTTTTCCATTGGCCTGAATAATTACTTTCCATCCTTTTATTCTAAGCCTGTGCTTATCCTGCATCTGTAGGTGAGTTTCTTGCAGACAGCAGAAGTCCGGTTTATTTTTCCTAATCCAGTTCTCCACTATGTGTCTTTTAATTGGAGAGTTTAGTCTGTTAACATTTAGGGAGATTATTGAGAGAGAGGATTGTTGTGTAGTTGTGTTGTGTAGGGTGGTTTTTGTTACAATCGGGGGTTTGGATTGTGTAATTCGTCTTTGAGTAAGTCATTTAGGATCGGTTTTGTTTGCACAAATAGTTCAAATTCGTTCTTGTTTGAGAATGTTTTTAGTCTATCCTCCCATATGAATGTAAGTTTTGCTGGGTATTGGACCCTAGGTTGGAAATTTCTTTCATTCAGTCGTTTAAATATGTCATTCCACTGTCTTCTTGCTTGAATTATTTCAAATGGGAGATCTGGTTTGATTCTTATGTCCCTACCTTGGTACTTGAGGTTTCTTTTCTTCCTTATTGCTTTAAGGAGTTCTTCTTTCTCTTTGTTTTTTTGCCAATTGGATTACCATGTGTCTTGGTGTTTGTTTATTGGGGTCTATCTTATTGGGAACTCTTTTTATTTCCTGTATTGGCATTGCAGTATCCTTCCAGAGGGTGGGGAAGTTCTCCGCTATTATCTCTCTGACTACTTGTTCTTCCCCTTTCCCTACTTCCTCCCCTTCTGGTATACCCACAATTCTTAGGTTGTTTCTTTTATCCTTGTTCATTAGATACTGGACCTTTCCTTCCAGTGCTTTGCCTTTTATTTCTTTGTTGGTTTCTTGATCATTTTTTGTTTGCAGTTTTCCTTCGAGTTCTTCAATGTGTTTCTCCAATTCTGTGTTTCTGCTTGTAAGGCTTGTTACTTTGTCTGTTAATTCCTTCACTTCTTTTTGTATGGAATCTCTCATGTTCTTTAACATTTCTTCTTTAATTTGGCTGATTTGTTCATCCATAGATTTCTTATACTCGATAGCTAGGGTTTCTCTCATTCCTTTTATTAATTCTTGCATTTCCTTCCTCATGGCTGCTTTTAGGTCTTCATCGCGTGTATCTGTGCATTTTGGTGGACTTGGAAGCTTGCAAGAGTTTGTCACCATATCTCCAGATATTAGTGATCTCCTTGATTTACGCATATTTCTTTGTATTTAATGGTGTGTTTTAGAGTGCTGTGCTTCTAATTTTCACCTGTTTTGATCCCCTGTGGTGTGGGAGTTGGTTCCCTCCCTGAGGGTGGTTCTAGAGGGACTTTTGGGTGAACTCGCTGAGGTTTTGATCCTCCTGTACTCTTTATGTGGCCTGGTTAGTTGTTTTCCCCTTTTGTTGGCAGCTAGTACTGGCCCTTTCCTGACCACAGTGGTGGGGGGCACTGTTTCTCCTCTCCTTTTTCTCCTCTCCTCTACTACTTGGAAGTCAGTCTTCCTCTTTATTCCTGTCAGCAGGTGTAGTTCCGCTCCTGGCCACACTGGTTGCGGGCGCTGTTGAGCCTGACTCTCTGTTCCCTCCCTTATCTGGGGGTCAATGAAGCTCTGCTCCTCCGAGTTACTGCGGAAGAAATTCCCCCAGTCACGCCCTCCCAGTAGCTGCTCTCAGCCCTAGGGGGGGTCTCAGGTCCACTCTGGGGCTCGGGGCTAGGTTGCTCTAGGTTACCTAAAGGTCTAGGGGGCAGGCCCAAGCTCACCTAGTCTATTCGTCCCACCTGTCCCAGCTGGGCAGGTGACTCCGGCCCACTAGGTACTAGGGAATGTCCTCCCCTGTCCACGCTCGGGTCAGGTGGGATGAACTCTGGGGCCTGGAAGTTGAGGCAACGGGTGGTGTGGTCTCTGTGCCAACAAGCTGGCCTCTGCAGTCTATGGGGGGGGTCGCGGGCAAGGTGGCTGGCGGCTGCGGGTCGTCCACGGGTGAGCGCCCTAGGAGAGTGCACTCACCATGGACGCTGGGGGTCCCTACTCCCCGGTTGGCGCGGCTGGCCTCTGCAGTCTATGGGGGGGGGGTCGCGCAAAGGGTGGCTGGCGGCTGCGGGTCGTCCACGTGTGAGCGCCCTAGGAGAGTGCACTCACCATGGACGCCGGGGGTCCCTACTCCCCGTTGGCGCGGCTGGCCTCTGCAGTCTGGGGGGGGGGTCGCGCGCAGGGTGGCTGGCGGCTGCGGGTCGTCCACGTGTGAGCGCCCTAGGAGAGTGCACTCACCATGGACGCCGGGGGTCCCTACTCCCCGTTGGCGCGGCTGGCCTCTGCAGTCTGGGGGGGGGTCGCGCGCAGGGTGGCTGGCGGCTGCGGGTCGTCCACGTGTGAGCGCCCTAGGAGAGTGCACTCACCAAGGACGCCGGGGGTCCCTACTCCCCGTTGGCGCGGCTGGCCTCTGCAGTCTGGGGGGGGGGGTCGCGCGCAGGGTGGCTGGCGGCTGCGGGTCGTCCACTATAACAATTTTTAAATAGTTTTGCTAAACCAGAACATTCCTAATATTTTCTTTCTTTTTTCCTTTAATAATTTCTTTATCTCCTCCTATTATTTTTCTATAATATTTGCATTTTGTTGTTATATTAGCTAACTGGATAATTATATAACATAAAATTTCTAGTATATCATAACTTGCATTAATACTTATTTGTATTTGTTTAACATTTTTAATAATTTGCTATTCTTCAGCTTTAAAAATTCATCTCGTAACAGAGTTAACAAAAATAATGCTAAATTTCTGATTAAAGTCAATTTCATTTTCTTTGAACAATATTGCAAATTCTAAAAATTGAGATATCATGATAAAATTGTTATCTAAAATACACACAATATCATTATTTCTTTACCAAATAAATATGGCTAATTGATATGCAGTTTAAAATATCAAATACTTCAATATAAATCATAAGCAAAAAACTGATTATTTAAATGATCTGCACATACACTAAGGATAAATTGGTTGCTATGTGAATGAATAATTTTTTGCTACTTCCTTATTATACTGTACAATTCTATCTATTTTTATTTCTATTACTTCAGAATACTTGTCAGTTTATACATAATAAATTAAAGTAAAACTGAGGTCCATGTAAATGCAAGTCATAACCAAAGGTAAAAACAAAATTGTACTGCAGTATATGACTGTCTTTATTAAACTATGGCATTTAAAAATGACACATTTTATTATTTGAGAATGGTATCTTGACAAGGGCATTAATGAACAAGTGACACACCTCATTTGAATAACATTCTATTTCACATTTTAAGATTTTATGTTTCAAGAATTCTTCTGAAAAAATGATAAACAATTGTTTTGATATCTAATGGTCATTTGACTATTTTGCCATAGTATTTGAGTCATGAAAATTAATGTGTGCAACATTTATATAATTTCCATTTTAATTCTTCAGGGTTAGTAGCAGAAAACTAAGATATTGTTTCTATTCTTCTTTCATATCAAATACAATAAAAACACAGGTTTCTTTCTTTCTTTCTTTCTTTCTTTTTTTTTTTTTTTTGGTTTTTTGGGCCACACCCGTTAGATGCTCAGGGGTTACTCCTGGCTATGTGCACAGAAATTGCCGCTGGCTTGGGGGGACCATATGGGACACCAGGGGATCAAACAGCAGTCCTTCCTTGGCTAGCACTTGCAAGGCAGACACCTTACTTCTAGCACTACCTCGCCGGCCCCAAAACACAGGTCTCTTAATCTCTGCAATATATAACTGAATTTTTAAAGCAGTTTATTTATGTATTTATTTATTTATTGGTTTTTGGGCTACGCCCTGAGATTCTCAGGGATTACTCTTGGCTCTACACTCAGAATTTGCCCGTGGCAAGTTCGGGGGACCATATGGGACGCCAGGAATCAAACCAAGTCCTTCCTGGTAGATGCATGCAAGTCAAATGCCCCACTGCTATTCTATCTCTCTGGCCCCTTTAAGTGATATTTTTGCTACAAATAGATGTTTATTCTAGTGTTTACCATCACCTAAAATTTTAACAATTTTTATTATTTAAATTAATAGAAAAAAAACAAATTGTTCTAATTGCAAATTCTCGTTTGAAAAACTTATTGTCATCTTATGTTCTTTCATTTCTTAAGCTTTGTTGACTATCATAAAATCAGCAAAAAAAAACACTATTTCAAATGTATTTTAAGAAAAATAAAAGGTGTATCTATAAAACTCCCTTGTGTGCAATGTGATAGCAGTTCTTCCAGAGAAGACTTTAGAATGCAGATGCAAATGTATATAAACCATAATAGTGCAAACTGATTCTTATAATAATCCATTTAGTTAAGATCTTGTAGTTAAATTTTTGCTTTTTTTTTTTGTTTGTAAAAGGTTTGAGTGCTTTCACTGAATGTCTTACAACAAATAGATGACATTTCTTATTACTGCTCTTGACAGAGTTTTATATGATGAGTCAACACTTTTTAACTATTAGTTTTACTAAAACATTCATTTTACTTAAATATCCATTTAAGTCTTCAATCACAGAGAACTTTACCAATTTATCTGTTCTCATCACCTTTGTGTAATTTGCTTTGGTTTTCAAAGCTAAATTGATGTTTTTCATTAAGGGAAGTTAAAGGGAAGGAAGAGGTCGAGAGCTTTGAATATGTCATTAATGTAGGGAGTAGCATAGCTCTGAATCCATAACAGAGTCAATAACACTAAAAACATGAGATCTAGATTTTAAAATGTGCTTGTCAAGTTGGTGGTGCAGCAGAAGTGTGTGAGTGGAAGGGGAGATCTAGGGGGATGAGAATGATCCTCGAACTCGTGGAGGAAAATTGACAATGGCAGTTGGATTGGCACTTGAATAGCATATGTCTAAAACAAAACTATCAATAACTTTATAAAAGTAAGTTAAAAACTGACAGTTCTACAACAAAAAAAGATAAATCAATAAAAGTCAAGTTGTGATGATCACTATATTATTTAAACTTAAGCAAATAAAGAAATTCAAATTATATAATTCTATACAATGAGTTTCTATATTTACATTTATTCTCATTTATATAAATGAGTTCTCAGCTATGGCATCTAAAACATATTGTAAATTTTTACTTTGTACTTAATCTTATTGTGACAATTATCAGGCCTTCCCTGTAATTAATAAAACTGGTTATTTGTATGGGGGGATCAGAGTGATAGCACAACAGGTAGAGTATTTTTCTCTTGCACAAGGTCTACCCCGGTTCAGTCACTGGCATCCCATATTCTTATACTGGAATACTCCTGAGTTCACCAGGAGTATTCCTTGAGTGCTAGGAGAAGAGTTGGGAGTAAGTCTTAAGCACTGACAGGTGTGCCAACCCCAATTAAAGACTTAAATAAAAGAAAGATGTGTGAAGAGATGAGGAAAGAAAGTAGACAAATAGGAAACAGAAAGCTTGCATTAGCCTACGGTGTTAAGGTACATGCCGTGTGGCCAAACCCAGTTTGATTCTCATGATCTATATTGCCTTTCAAACAACACTGAAAGAATCCACGGAATACAAGGAATACACACACACACACACACACACACACACACACACACACACACACGCACGCACGCACGCGCACACACACACACACTTCTACCCATTGTTTCATATAGCTCCCATATATAAATACATAAGACAAATAGTGGGAAATTGAAGTAATGTAGAGAAGTCTAAATTTATGAGAAAAGCTCCTTAGTGAAATTTATAAATTAAAGTATCATAAGATACAGTTAAAAGTTGTGAATAGTTGATTTTATACTTTAATATTCTTATTTACTAATTTTAATTGAGTAAATGATTTCAAATTTATGTTCAAACACATTAATGTACATATTGTATAACTTCTGTATAGTAAAGTTTACTATTATTGCCATGTTTAACCTCAAATTTAACATCAAATTTATTATGTTAGTGTTATAGTACTTTTTATATTTTCTATGATATATTTAATATTATTATTGTAGCCTCAATTTTACTATACAATTTTAAAATGAGTATAATTTAAAAGTATATCCTCGATTTGTGTGGATCAGTGATGCAATATTTCTCTAAAACTATTTATAATTTTAAATGCCAAAGAAAATAAATAAAAATTTAAACCATGAATTAGAAATATTGATGAAATAAGTGTCAAAGGTGGTGATAGAATCATAGACAATGAGAAATATACTAACAAATTTAAATAGATAAATTATTGCAAGTTCCAAAATCAGTTGAAAAATAAAGCTAAGGGGCCAGAGAGGTGGTGCTAGAGGTAAGGTGTCTGCCTTGCAAGCACTAGCCAAGGAAGGACCGCGGTTCGATCCCCCGGCATCCCATAGGGTCCCCCACAAGCCAGGGGCAATTTCTGTGTGCTAAGCCAGGAGTAACCCCTGAGCATCATACGGGTGGGGTCCAAAAAAACACAATAAAATAAAATAAAAAATAAAAAAATAAAGCTAATAGAGTCCCAAGCAAATACAAAATTTGAAACAATTCACCACTCCAATAATTGCTGAAAATATGAGAACGAATATTAAAATTTGCAGAGAAGATCATAATCCTACATCTGACACGTTTCTTGAATGATGGTATATATGACATAACAACCATATTTATTAAAATGAAGCCAAGAAGGAATAGATAACTAAATTGAACAAGAAGTTTGAAGGAAATCTTTATAAATTTTTCAAAATTCTCTTTTCATCAAAGCTCTTGCTTCAATTACACTTAGAATTCACACTTAAAATTGAACTTATAAACTTACACCTTTTTACACTTAAAATTACACTAAAAATTTCAATGCAGTGAAACATTTGTAAACATTAGTAAAGAGGCTTCCAAAATACCTTTAACATGCTATATCAAATCCTGACAAACACTGTTCAAATAAAAACTAATAATCAAACTTTCAAAGAATAGAATAATCCTGGGGCCGGGAAGGTGGCGCTAGAGGTAAGGTGTCTGCCTTACAAGCGCTAGCGTAGGACGGACCGCGGTTCGATCCCCCGGCGTCTCATATGGTCTCCCCAAGCCAGGGGCGATTTCTGAGCTCATAGCCAGGAGTAACCCCTGAGCGTCAAATGGGTGTGGCCCAAAAACCAAAAAAAAAAAAAAAAAGAATAATCCTAAACATTATTAACTTCAACCAAAATTTTGCTTATTCTGAAAGCCCTCACATAAGTAGCTGGTATTATCTACTTATAAATTTAAAATAATCTAACATTTTTCCTAACGGGTAAAAATAAGTGTGGTAAACATCAATGCATGTATTTTTCTTACATAATATATCAACAAATACTCAAATTATGCCATCTTTTATGGAAAATTAAAATTTACATTTTACAATTTACATTTACAATTTGCATGACTGTTAGGAACTCATGGTGATAACAGGGATTACCCATGACTAAGATTTTGTTCGATTTTTACTTTGATTTCTTAGCTGAGGAAGATTCACTGATAATTTGCCCTTCTTTGGACCTTTGTGTGTTTCAGGGCCAATGTAAGGGAGGGGAAGCCTACCAGGGAAAGTGAAATTCCGTCACTCAAATTTCGATAATAGCCCAACAATCTGTCTACAGCTCGGGCTGGAGCGATAGTACAGCGTTAGGGCATTTGCCTTGCATGTAGCTGACTCAGGAAGGACCCCGATTCAATTCCAGGCACCCTATATGGTCCCCAGAGCCTGCCAGGAACGATTTCTGAGCGCAGAGTCAGAAGTAACACCTGAGCACCTCCGAGTAAGCCCCAAAACAGAACAAAATAAAAACAACAACAACAACAAATCACTGTCTACAGCTAAACCAAAATCTCCACCTTTGCTTCAACTTACTGATTAGGAAAATGATTCATTTACAGCTCTTAGATTTCCTTCTTTCATGATTCTTACCATTTCCATTTAATATGTATAATTTTCAGTTTTCAGATACATTTTTTAAACTGAAATCAATAACACTTTCATTTGGTGAAACTTACAGAAACTCAAAACAAAATAACCAGAGTCAAAGTAACTCAAACTCAAAGTAACTAAGTGTTATATAAATTAAGTTGTCGTCCTCTGATGAACCTCATAGGCAAACATACTTTCTAGTTTCCTAGAAATCGTTACAGAGATATTTTCTGCACATACAAACAAATGGGTATATATTTTCAGGAAATAATGTATTATTCTTTATGAAATTTTGACATCACTTGCAAATATGTCTTGGGTATTTTTCCCATAGACAGTGGCAAAATTAACTGAATTTTAGTATTGAGTGCCTTTGTTTTAGTGAATGGCCACATAACAATGCAATTAATTTGCCTCTGACTAAAAATTTTAAAAAATAGACAAGGTTCAGAAAATATTGTGATTAAAGCACTCATCTTGCATAAGGACAAAATCAGTTTGGACCCTGGCATTACTGAGCAGATCCAGGAGCAGATCTGAGCACAGCCAAGTGTGACCCAACATGTCTTATTGCCCCTCCCCAGTAGATCACAAGCTTAGAAAAATAGAAAAATAGTTTAAAAATATTTTAATGGCATAAAAATAAGAAGAAGCTAGTAATACACAGGGAAAATAGCTGTATGAATATGTATATATGAATATGTGGAGATTAATAGACATTCTTGCTTACTGTTGGTGGCAATATAAATAGGTCCAACTTTGATGCTTTGCCCATAATTATTATGTTATGAAGTTTTGACCTAACATTGGTTTATAATGGATAATTTAGAGAAAAACTTATACTCAGGGAATTTGTTAATGGTTGCTCTATTTTTTATAGTTTGTAAGACATAAGATTGAAATGGCTTTTAATGACTTGTAGCAGATCTTTAAATCAAAAAATAGATGAGAGATCAAGGGGAACTAAAGCCAGTGACAAAATAACTTTGAAGTTAATCACTTTTTCTTGGTGAAAGCATTTCTGGTAAGCGAGCTGGACAGAATAAAAAGTCAACAATGCAAAAGAAACCATCTGAAATATACTCTAGAAGAAATTTATCTGTGTGTTCTCATTTCCTTCAAATTTATCAGCTGCCAAATATATATCAGCCAAGCTAATTTATGGTTATGTGTACTTACTTGATTTTGTTTTACAAAGGAGAAAATGCCAAACTCTTCCAAAAGGATAAATTACAGTGCTATTGGACACAATAGTTAAGTGGGAAATTAAGGCTGTTAACAGAAGAAAGAAGTTACCCTCATAGTATCTCAGTTTTGTCATTGGTCTGGCATTGATAAAACAACTAATATCCAATAACTCTCCTCTCATCGCTCCCTTGCAAAACTGTCAATCCCAAATTAATCTTAAACACTTGAAATCTATGGGAAAAGTTATTCCTGGGATTTTTCAGAGTTATTATCCTTTTCTACAACAAGCTGTGTGACTTAATTCTCAAAACTTCTTGGAGTCATAATCTGCTCACTTCTGAAATAAAACCTAGATGACTTCTAAATTTTCCTTGATTTCAGATTCTCATTTGTCTTCAGTTGATCTAAAGAGATACTGAAAGGTTTAAGTATTTAAAAAAAATAAAAGGATCTGAGCTGGAGTCGTGCCACAGTGGTAGGGCATTTATTTGTCTTGCTCAAGGCTGACCCAGGACAGACCGTGTTTCAATCCCCCATTGTCCCTTATGATCCTTCAGGCTAGGAGCGATTTCTGAGTGCATAGCCAGGAGTAGCACCTGAGCATCACTGGGTGTGGCCCCAAAACAAAAACAAACAAAAAAGAAAAGAATCTGCTGTATAAATATAGGTTGATTATATTTAAACATATGTCTTAATGACTTAAGACTATATGCTTCATTGTGATTTTGTTTTCAAACTTTGAGATTCTTTTCTGCATGTCTATATATTATGAAAGGGAAAGACCCTAAAATAGAATCACTTCTATAGTTTTAAGTTATTGAAAAAATATTTACTGTCTTAATTTATAAATCAACCAAAATGACACTTACGTGTATGTCATAATGTAATCTATAAAGGTGTTTTGAGTAAAATATGTAGGTATTTTATATTAAACAATGGTTAAACACCTACTTGAGAATCAAGTACTAGCTCAGCAGCTTTTTGGTATTGCAGTCTCATTTTGATTTATATTTATTATATATATATATATTGTTCACTTTTATTTCCATGCTGGTTGTTTACTAGGTAAACTTATATTAAATGTTTAGAGTCAAATAAATTTCATTTAACTATCCACATCCCTACTAAATACTTTCATAGGCTCAGGTTTTGTGTACTAAAAATTTTTTACCACTGTTGTCAAAATGTATATAAAACAGGAAGGACACAATACAGGGGACATTATATTAGAAATTCACTTCAGTGTTCATAATGATCACAAATATGTTTAAATAGGAATTAAATTAGAGGTACATATTAAGAAAAATAAGAAGAAATAATATTTCTCTTCATTTTACAAGTTTAAAAAATGTTTAATTTGGTAAGTACAAAATCATAACATTATGAGTTTTTTATGTGATGATAAACATTTATTTTACATAAACATCATATGAACTGAAAACATAGTTCTTTATTTGGTCCCAGTCTCTGTAGCTTCCTTGTTTTACTCTCTGAAGGAAGTTTGCAAGAACTTCATATTTTCTGCAATCTGGGATTTTGATAAATTTGGCTTTACACTTGTTTATCTGGCTTCCAAGCAGAATTTGTTGAAGCTATTTTTATTTTATTTCATATTCTCTATTTCTTTCTTCAAAAATTAACTGCCCATAAATATATGAATGGTCTTTTTGTCTTTGGATATCTTGATGCTGATACATTAAACATAGTATTTACTTTTTCCAATATCATGCAGTTTTGGTTTTTATAACTTTGTAGCATGGTTCCAAATAATTTCTTATTTTCTTATTTTCCAATTTTAATTTCTTATTTTCCAATTTCTTATTTTCCAATTTGATTTAGGCTATTTGGGGTCTCTTCTGATTCCATAAAAAGCTATATAGTGACTTCTATAGGTCTTTAAAAATGTCAGTTGCATTTGCATGGGAATTGCACTGAATCTAAAATAGTAGCAAATAGTAGCTTGGAGAGAATGTTCATTTTAACAAAAGTTGTTGTTATGATTCATTAGTCTGGAGAATTTACATCTTTTTTTTTTTTTTTTTTTTTTTTTTTGGTTTTTGGGCCATACCCGGTGATGCTCAGGGGTTACTCCTGGCTATGCACTCAGAAGTCGCTCCTGGCCACAGCCCAGCCCAAATTTACATCTTTTAAAGTCATCTTCTATCTCTTTCTTGACTGACTTAAATTTTTCATGGTATATATATATATACATATATGACCTATTTTCTGACCTATTTTATTAGGTTGACTCCTAGCTATTTGATGTTTTTGATCACTATTCTTTAGGTACTTGATGTTTATGAGTCTATTTAAAATGAGATAGGTTATTTAATATCTTTCAGTTCTGAATCAGTATTTGTGTATAGAATATAGCTGATTTCCCTGTCTTGAATTTGAAGGCTGCAACTATCCTTTATTTATTAACTGTTTCTATAAGATTATGGTGGACTCTTTTAGGTATTCTATGCATCTTATAATGTCAGCTGCAAATAGTGATGATTTAACTTATTTTCTGATGTGTATCCCCTTGATTTCTTTTTCTTACCTAATTGCAATAGCTATGTCTTCTAGAACTATATTAAATAGATGTGTAGACAGTGGATATCCTTTCCTTGAACCTAATCTAAGCAGTAATGATTTCAGTTATTTACCATATGATTCTCACTATGGGTTGGTCATAGAAAGCCATTACTATCTTGAGAGAAGTTCCTTCCACATCTATTTTGTTGAGGGGTTTTAATCATGAATAGGTGTTGAATCTTGTCAAACTCTTTCTCTTCGTTATAATAATATGATTATTTTATTTTATTAATGTGTTATACTATAGTAATTTATTTGCAAATGTTATGAAATCCTGTCATCCCAGGGATAAATCTCACTTGATCATAATGTATAATTCTTTAGATATGCTGTTGAACTCAGTTTGCTTAATTTTTGAAGGTTAAAATTAAAGTTGGATGCATATCTCAGACTTTACACAAAATTAAATTCAAAGTGTACCAAATCCCTTAAGATCTGACTAGAAACTATAAAATACATTAAGGAAAACATAGATTACAACATTCCATGATCTCGACCTCATAGTTATCTTCAGTGATCTAATAAAACTGGCATAAACAACGAAATAAAAAGATAAAAAGGACTACATAAAAATAAAAGGATTTCTGCATGGCTAAAACTAAAGGACAGAGAACTGAAAGACAAAAAATATTCACATTCAACACAACAGGTAAAGGGCTTATATCCAGCATATATATAATCCTCAAAAAGATCAATCAAAAGAACCTCAAGATGAGAAATGAATAGCACTACTCAAAAAAAAAAAGGTGGATGGACAGTAAAAATATGAGAAAATTCTTAGCATCACTCATTATTAGGGAAATATAAGTAAAGATGACAATGACACATAATCTCACACCAGTGAAAATGGAACATATTAAAATTAGTGGAGATAGTCTGTGTTGGTGCATATATAGTGGAAAAGAAACTTTCATCCATTTCTTATGGAATCTGTTCCAGTTCAATCCATGTGAAAAACAAGTTTGAAGAGTTCTCAATAAGCTTAGAATTGAGTTACCGTATGTTCCAATAATTCCACTTTGGAACATCTACCCCAGGACAAAAATACATTAATTCAAAAGGGCATACACAGTATCATTAATTGTAATTAATTGCAATACTTAGCACAATAGCTAAGATGTGGAATCAACCTAGGTGTCCAATGACAGATAAATGGATTATGAATATGTGGTATAGATCCTCAGTGGAATACTATGCAGCTTCAAGGAACAATTAAATCATCCAATTTACTACAGTCTAGATGAAACTAGAAGATATGTTGAGTAAGTAAGGCAGAAGAGGGACAAACACAGTATGATCTTATTTATCTGTTGGTATGCAACATTACTGGAAACATATATGTAATGTTATAAAGGGGTATATACTTAGATAAGGCCTGAACCTAGATTATAAGAGAGGATAGTGACAGAGAAGGAAATATATCAAAAAGAGGAAAAGAAGATGATAAAGGAAAATAATAAGGAATGGCAGTCGGTGATCTTGGTTATGCTGGTGATGTGAATGAGTTGTATAGCTATATATACAAAGCACAGACTCAATGCTGAAAATATGAGGTCTAAAATACAACCATAGAATTCTGAAGTGTGTCTGTCAACCTGGCAGGTGAGAAGAAATGGTCAGAATAGAACATGGGTACACTGGTGGGGGTAAGTTGGTACTGATGGTGGGATTGGTGTTGAAAATTGTATGACTAAAGCTCAATTACATTAATTTTGTTAATTTCAGTTCTTTAATTCAATCATTTTAATTGGCTTTGGAAATAAATAGAATGAGGATCATCTTACTCAACTAATTACAAATATCTGACCCTTTGGGGGCTTTTGGTCCAAATAACGTACATACAAATGAGAAGCAGCATTCAGTGCTCAAAGATGTACTGCAGATAGAGCTGGGAGTTGCTCATTTACACAGCAGTGAGTTATTTCAACATAATGTATGAATGTATAATGAAATGTATTCTTTAATGTTTAGCTAATCTATTTATTTGGAACTATGACACTTTCCATCTCCATTTTTTGTTTATTAAATTATTTTGATAATTTTCTTAAAATTGTAATATCTCAAGGAATTCTCTTACCTTCTTGGATTCAAATTTCTTCAAATGCTAGTTTAGTGTCTACTTTAGTCCTGCTTTTAAACCCCAAAGTTTAGGAATATTCCTTCTCAAGATTTCTGAAACTCGTTCAGTTTCTACAACTCAGCCTGAAGTCATTTCTCCATTTATAGTAAACTACCATGTGAAACAATATATTGTAATATCATCTCTCTCCATACACATTATTACATAGCAGCACACATATGGTTCCGAGTGCCTGCATGTCTTTGTATAATAAGATCTCAAGTAAGTTGTCAGTAGGTTCTCTTGGAATCTGCAAGTTTAAGTGGATGGCTTAATGGAAAGGGGCCCTCAAATAATACTATTTAATCCAGTGACAACTGTGATTGTATTTTTCTCATCATTGTTAAAATAAAACATGTTGAGCAAAATGATTTCGTTCAAGGACCTCCTGAATATTTATATATGTCTATCTAAATTTACTATAAATCTAGAGATTCAACTTCAATTTTTGCCTATGTGCACAATTCCTTAAATTTGAACAGATATCAGGGAGCACTAAAACAGATATATAGTCTCTATTCCCTTCAAAATTTTATTGTTTATTGCGTAAAAAAAACATTTTTCTCTGCAATGTTGTATACATTTTCTAATATTTTCAATATCTTTGATGAAATATTTTACACACAACCCATACAAATTAGTCACTATCACAGAATTCTATGATTAGTATTTTTCACATAACAAATGTATAAAATATTGTTTTAATAATTAAGAATTTTTATTTTAGCACAAAGACATGAAAGATAAATGAGTAAAAAGTTATGCAACCTAGGGACTTGCACATAGCTTACCAGAGTTTAATCCCCAGCAAACTCATGATTTCCTAAGCATTGTGAGACATACTGAGTGCACAGCCTTGGGCATTGTTGGGGGTGGCCCAAAAACAAATAAAAATATTCTAAAGTAGAAAATGGGTGACAGTGATGATGATTTAATACTAGAAGTTAACACATATGTCTTTTCTAATTTTAAGCACATTCTAAATATTTATATACCTACTATCACTGATAACTTTAAATAACCTTAAAATGTACACACTAGGGGACCAGAGCAATGGCGCAGTAGTAGGGAGTTTGCCTTGCACGTGGCTAACCCAGGGTGGACCACGATTCGATTACTTGTCATTCCATATGGTCCATATGCTTTTAGGGTCACACCTTTAGAAATCACTCCTAGCTTGGGGGACCATATGGGATGCTGGGTATCGAACCCAGGCCTGTCCTGGATCAGCTGCCTGTAAGGCAAACACCCTTCTGTTGTGCTATCTCTCCAACTCCTAGGAGTGATTTCTGAGTGCATAGCCAGGAGTAAGCCTTGAGTGTCACCAGGGGTTAAAAAAAGAGTAAATACTAACTTCATTCCTATTTATTTCAGCTGAGGAAGCTTATGCATAAATAATGTTTCAACATATATTCTTTGACACTCAGGTAGTGATGAAGCTGATATTCATAAACTATATGTGCAATAAATATTGCGGAAATGAAGTTCAGACATAAATATCTGTATACTTGTGGAGCCAGGAAACTAGAGAATTGAGATATGGGATAAAGTAAAGTGAGTTTCAATTAAGAAAGTACAGACAGATACAATGTATAGGGATTACATGAAAAGAAGGACTTAAAGTTGCATGATTATAAATAAATTTTAAACACGCAAAACTGGCTTCAATAAATAGAAAGGTGTGCCATGATCTTGGAAATGAATATGAAGTATCATAAAATTTCAGACATTTATAAGTCAAACCCATACAATTTCCATATGAAACATAATAGATTTACTTGGACATACCAAGTGATGCTCATGGAGCTTGGGTGAACCCCCTTGCTTCTTGATCAATTGGGCCAGTGCTTCAAAACCTGGATCTGAGGCTAAATGCTCATGTCCTAATGTCAGGGATTATTGACGATTACCAGGCCAACCCAGCAGTGCTATGGGTTCTTCAGATCCACACTTGCTTGGGGCTTATAAGGGCCATGCTAAGTGATGCTCAGGAGACCATGTACTGAGATTGTTCACATACAAGGTATCTGACTTAATCCCTGTAGTATCATTTCAACCATTAGATTTATTTGAATTTAAAAAATGGGAGGTGGAGCTTCCCAACAATGCTCAGGAAGCCTTGGGACTTCTGGCAATTTTCCACCAATTGTGTCAGAGAGTTAATGCAAGGGCTTGAAGGAGTGGTGCTTCCTGGATTCTGTGGTGCTGCTGGATATTACCTGGGCCACCAAGCCAGTGATCATGGGCTTTCAAAACTATTATGTGATATTTATGTGACCATGTAGATTTCCTAAATGATGGATTTTTCTGGGATCCCAATACTGCTAAGAATTCTCATAACCCCACTCCCATAAAAGTAAAAAGTCAGAAAAACTGAGAAAACACATTACAAAGAAGATATACAAGTGGCTAATGTCACAAAAATATTCATTACCACCTATTACAGGGGAAATGCAAATCAAAATGACAATTATTTCACACCTGTGAGAGCAGCTTATATCAAAAAGCTCAGAAACAAGTACTGGCAGGGACATTGCGACAAGTATTTTCATATATTATTGGGAGGCATGCCAATTAGTTTGGCTTCTATAAAAAAAACAGCAGGGCTATTTCTTAAAACATTCAACCTAAATCCACTGTGTGATAGATCTACTTTGTTTCTCAAATTCTATCTGAAGAACAAAAATCATTTTAATATAAATGCATGTATTATTGTATCACCTAGGTTTACTGTTCCATTATTTACGAAAGTCAAGATATAAAAACAATCCTAATATCTAAAAGTAAGCAAGTAGATAAAGAATATGTGGTTGCTAGTCATAATTTTATATTAATAAGTTTTAAGATGAGATAAAATCTTGTCTTTTGTAAGCACATTAGTGGAGGTGGAGGAGATGACACTAATTAGAGTAAGCCAAAAGGTGCCAAACAGATACCAATGATCTCATTCATTGGTAAGATAAAGAGAAGCAAACCAAGAAAACCAGTAATGTCAAATAAAAACAGTCTTAAACTCTGACTGTAAACTATGGTTATCTGAGTAGGAGTGATCCTAAGGGCAGAAGGATTCCAATAGGCTATAAGTAGAGGAATATTGAAACTTTGGTACTGGGTGTGGTGTCTTTATACAGAGACAAGTAAAATTCTGATCCCAAACATAAAGAAAACTTGCAAAAAATCTTATTACCTTAATAAAAATTAAACTAATTATGTACCCATCAATAAATATTTTAAAACTTAAAAAAAAAGAAATAAAAAGAAATCAAACTTCTTTTACTATAATGTCACATACATAGTCGTAGGATATTTTTGTTGTAAGTCAAAGTTACTTTAGTCAAAATAATTTAGATAATTTTTTGGAAAAATATATTTTAAAATAACAGTGTATATGTATTCTTTATTCAACAATTTCTCACTTTTAATTATGTCTTATAGAAATAAAATCACCAAGTCTTGGAGAAATTTACAACACAATTTATATAAACAATGCTCAGAGTAAAAGTGAAAAGAAAATGAGTGACTATAAATAGGGAAGTTACTAAATAAAGTATAGTACATTCACATTAATGAAACATAAACTTTATTGAAGAGAAGGAAAGGAGGGGCCAGACCTGTGGTGCAAGCGATAAGGCATCTGCCTTGCATGTGCTAGCCTAGGACAGATTTCGGTTCAATCCTCCCGAGTCCCATATGGTCCTCTAAGCTGGGGAGGGGGGAGAGAGGAGGGAGGGAGGGGGAGAGAGAGAGGAGGGAGGGAGGGGGAGAGAGAGAGGAGGGAGGGAGGGAGGGGGGGAGGGAGGGAGGGGGAGAGAGAGAGAGAGAGAGAATCAAGGATATTAAGAGATTTTCATAAGAAATTTTTGAGTGACTATTATCCAATTCTGCCTGTAACAAACACCCAAACATCCTAAAGTATCAATTATAAGACAGACAAGTGTAAAGTAAAACTCTGGAGAACATCAAAGGAAAATGGCCATGCATCTGCTCTTTAATGTTTTCCTACGATATATTAAAATAAAAACAAAAGTTTCAGTCTCTTCACAAGTAGTTATTTATATTCTCTGGATTTTTTCAGCCACAACAACTGGATTCTCTTTTCTGATTTTTGCTGCAGCTTCTGCTTTGTAATCATATGGACAGTTGTGCTTGTCAGAATAACGGTGAAGTCCACAAAACAAATTTCCACATCGGCAGTCAAACCCTGTAAGGCCAACTTTCTTTCTACACATAAAACATCTGTTCTTCTTTGGTTTGGGCAACTCCGGAGCTTTTTCTTCACTTTGAGAAGTACTGGGCTGAGAAACTGATGGACTGGGCTGAGTCACAACTGGCTCTGACACCTCTGTTTTTGGGGCAGTTATTTTGTCCTCTCTTGAAATGCTCATTTCTGTCATTTGCTGAGTTACAGGCAGGGCAGCCACAGGCACATTTCTTGATTTTTCAGATGTGCTGCCAGCAGCACCTTCACAGTTGTTTAAACTAGCATCTGCTCTCTGTACAGATGCAGAATCTGAGGTAGGACTGTTGGAACCACTTGCTGTCCCCATTGGACTCATTCTGCCACTATTCTGCTGCCTCTGAAGATGTTCTTTGTAGCACACAGAACACATCCCATTTGTCCTAGGATTCCCATAAAAGCCACATCCTGTACTACACAGCATGCTCATTAAAAAGTGATTGCTCATTAAAAAGTGATTTTAAAAATTTGAAAAAAAAAAAAAAAGAAAAAAAAAGAAATTTTTGAGTGAATAGAATTATATAGTCTATCTACTAGTACAATGATATTGGTAAGAACAGTATTATACTATCTCAAGGCACAATTATATTGCAGGAGCAACAATAAGTATGTAAAAAGAACCTATGAAAATAGAGGTGAATGGAGAAAGGAAGGAAGGGAATGAGAAAGCAGTGTGAGTTGTAAGATCAAGTGGCCCACATATCATTCTAATAATTGAGAAAATCTCCCTTCTCTCAATTCATACCCATACCCTAATGAGAAGAACATTTATCCTTGCTTACTCTCTTTGTTCATTTGGGATTGCTATAGCAAAATACAATACAGACTAAATAAAAATATGTATATACATATATATATTCCAGTTCAAGATGGTTGGAAGCACAAAATCATTCTTGAAAAGACAGTCCAAAGTAGATTGACTTCCAAGTATGCAAACACATTTAAAGCAAAAATAGTTTATTATAACATTCAGTATATTTTTGTATAATCATATATTTTATATACAAATATTTTATGTTCATATATTTTATATATTATATATTTCCAGTATTTTAAATTCCATGTATTATCATAGTCAGTATATTTTTATAAGATGCTGAAAGGCATGAGGGACTCAACTAGAAGAGTTACATATCTCAAATATAGATAAGGGATTTTCTTTTGGGTAGAGACTTATGATTAATTAAATAACAGTTGTGCATGATCAGATACATGCTATTTAAGTATTATAATTATCAGCCAGTTTAGTTTGATTCAGTACAGTAGATATGCATAAAAAATCAACTGGAAAGGGCTCAGACATATACCAGGGGTGGCGAACAAGTTCGACACAAAGAGCCAAAATTTTAAACTGTGAGAGTCAGAGAGCCACACCATGCAGTGACCTGCCAAAACAGACAAACACTCATACAAAAGCATCTAATTTTAACAATAATATATTAAACACATATTGCATTTTGCCGTTTTGAGTGAGGGTAAAAATCCTGTTAGCCACCCCTGGCATATACTTTATATGTGCAAATACCTCAGCATAGGTTGTTGATACCAGCATCACATGTGAACAAAAAGTTGAAAGTGATGGTTTTCTGTACCTGCTGTGAACATATAGTATCATTATATAATTGGTACTATATTTCTCTGAATGGATCTTTGTAAGGAGGCTCCCATGTTAGTGTGGGCAACAAAACACTCAGTAGATCTACATTAGATCTACAGTAGATCCATAAATATATTTCTTGAAAGTCAGTATAGCACACTGCTGCCATTTTATCATGTGGCTATATTCTACTAGCCAGTCTTGTCAATATGGTTCAACAGTCTAACAATCTTCCACATCCTACTAAATATTTTGTTTAAGTAGTTCTTTGGAGCAAGTACATTAACAGCACTGGCAAAGAGCAGAGATCCATTTACATGACATTAGAGATGAAAATCTTCATAGGTTCCAGTTGTCTAAATTATGTTTATACACTAGCTCACACTCTGAAGTGAGGTTTTATTTATCAAATCCTGGACTTAAAATGAGACTTCAGGTACAGTAAGCCACACAGGAGACCAACTTTTTTAGGAATCTCTCTCTTTTTTGGGGGGGACACACCCTGTAACGCTTATGGGTTACTCCTGGCTATGTGCTCAGAAATTGCTCCTGGTTTGGGGGACCATATGGCATGGCGGGAAATCGAACCATGTCGGACCTAGGCTAGCGCATGCAAGGCAGGCCCCTTACCACTCCATGCCATCACTCTGGCCCTTTAGGAATCTCTTTGTCATCTTCCATAACTATGTAACACCTATTCCTTATATAAAATTCTTTATTTTGTGTGATTCTACTTTTCATTAATATTGTAATTTATTCCCAATTTATTTCCAATTTAAGTCTATTTCTAATCATCTTTCTTAAAATTTTGTAACAGTAAAATATGTCTTTAAATCTTGAATCCAATCATCATTTCTTTAAATTATAAATAGAAGACATCAATAATATTCTTAACTATTTTTCTTTTGCTACAATAATACGAATAAGAAATAGTATAAATAAACATTATTGATCATAAGCTGACATTATTTATCATAAGCAAACTAGTTCTTCCCAGTAAATAAATTATGAAAAACCCTACATTTTGCTTAGAAAAATATTTTCCACTGGAAAGTATAGTGATATAAGATGATAAACAAAGCACTCTAGAAGGGGCCACAGAACTAGCTCAAAAGGCTGGAGAACATAATTTTCTTCCTGTCGACAGAAAGTTTCTGGTTTTGGAAAAAGCTGAAATGAAGAGGACACAGAATCCTATTCCCTAATTAATCTCATTTTATTTTTTTTATCACTGGCAGTCATTATTCCTGTTAATTTAGGACCCCTTGTCTTATTGTTGTTTGCCAACTTAAACACCTCAAGTTAAAAAATGCACATTACATTTTAAATGCAGTGATGTACAGTTAGAGGAGTTTCAAATAAAATAAGATGTTTTTAATAGAATAAAATTTCTTGGGGCCAGAGTGGTAGCGCTAAGTGGTAAGGGCATGCGCTGGCCTGGAATGGACCGCAGTTCAATTCCCTGGCATCCCATATGGTTCCCCAAGCCAGGAGCGATTTCTGAACACATAGCCAGGAGTAACCCTGAGCATCACTGGGTGTGGCTTAAAAACCAAAAAGAAAAAAGAATAGTATTTCTTTGCCTCTGCTTTCAGTGCTTTTATATATTAATTTTATTATGTAATAATTTAGGTCAAACTCTTCAAAAATAAAATTGCAGCTACCAAGCTTTAAATATTCCACTGGCTCAGTACCATCAAAGATGGCAATTTATGCTAGAATGTGGCAAAGAATGTTTTAAAAATCACCAATTTCTGTTGATTTTTGTTAAGTAGATGTCAGCTTAGCAAGCCAAATTAAACTCAAAATCAAGTCAACTTTATCTTATAACCTGTTTTGAAACATATATTAAATAAATAAATAACACCTACTCTAAATTTAAGGAACAAGAAGAAAGAAAAACATGATGAAGAGAATTAGAGAGAAAAAAGGAATAGTAAAACAGCCATGAAGAGTGAGGCTGCTAAATTATCTTTATTTATTCATATATGTAAAATGCTTCATTCATCCTAAGTACCATTATGAGTTGAGGCTACTAATCAAAATAAAATTAATGCAAATATATGTACATGATTTGCAGATGATACTTGGCCTCCAGGCTTCTGGAAAGTTGCCAGTATTGTCCTTGATAAAGGAAAGTTAAGGTGCTTCTAAAGCTCTTATAAATTGTGTCTTTTTTTGTTAGATATACAAAATTTATGAATAGTGAAGAAGAGAGAGTGAGCAACATTGATTCAGCTGTATTTTAAAATAACTGGTCACTCAACTTTTCTTTTTATACCTTGAGAGAGTTTTGAACTACCATATATTTTAATTATCCCACATTTAATATTTCCAGAAATATAAGGATCTAATTTAGCACAAAATTTGCATGAAAGACTTTATCATTAGTTAATAAATAGATTTTAAGTGATATCATTTAATAAATTTGACTTCCAGAATTCCTAGATTTAGAGCAGTTTTAATTTAAATATGATGCCATCAAATGTCCTACGGGATATATTTAATACTAGGTTAACTTTTTTTAAATAAATGACATATTGTACACAATAATTGTGTATCCCAGATTCTAGTTTTATATTTTATTCTGAATTATTTTGAGCTCTTAATGGCAGGAATGTGGTATTAGATAAACAACATTTTTTAAGAAAAAATAAGACTTATACATGGAAGTTAAGACAAAATGCTTAGTTAATAAAAAGTGAAAATGAAAAATTATAAATATAGGCTATTTTCCAACTATTAATTGTCCAATATATAATACTAATTTCTATCCACAATAGACAAAATATGGGAATTATCTGGTCAAGAACAGCTCATTGGATAATGATACCATGGTACACATACACAATGAAATACTACTCAGCTATAAGAAAATACTAAATTAGATGAAATTTAGCACATCTATTTTGATATAACTGTAGAAAGATAAGATATAATCATACATTTTTGTTAGCTATTTCGATGGAACCAGTGAATTTGGATGTACAGTGAAATCAGTCAAAAGGAGATAGACAGATCTGGAATGATCTCTCTTTTATATGAGGGCTATAAAAATACATAGTAAGAGAACAGCAAATGATGCAAAGTCACAGATTCTAAGAATTGGTCTGCAGAACAGAACTTACCAGAGAACTGAGATATGAGGAGTAGGATGGAAATGTGAGGCATGGAGGAGGGGGAAAGAGGAAACTTAAGACAATAGATGGATTGTGGAATGAACAGTGGGTGGAATAGATTCTGTAGGGGAGGATTATTCATTTATTTATTTTTATTTACCATATATATTCGAGAATAAGCATAGTTTTTCAGCACAAAATCTCGGCTTATACTCAGGTCATACAGGTTATTTGATTCAGTGTGTGCAAACATAATCAAAGGCACACAGCCTCCAGTTGTCTTCTGCCGTCTGGTGGAGGGACAGTGCTTCAGCTCAGTCCACAAGTTGCGGCTGAGCTGAAGAGGTAGGAGCTGAACTGAACTGTATGCCACTGAACTATTTAACCCACAATATTCTGTGATCTGTATCAGACCATCAGTAGTGATGATGATATCTGCGAACTCAGTGATGATGAGAATGTCTATGCTGATACCCTCACATCAGATACAGCTGAAATTCTGTTTGGGCATACAGATGAGGAGGAGGAGGAATCCAATTTTGAAGGATTTCAACCTTTGTGATTTAGTTTGATTACCTGTTAAGCTAAGTTTTTCTGCACTTTATATTTAAAGCTTTAAATATATTGTTGCTAGTTTATGATTTTTCTTTGCAATAAATACTGAGAAATATTTAACCTACGGATTCCTCAGTTATTGTAATTGTTTGGGCATATATTTTTATTCTTGAAATTTACCAGTGGCTGCTTATACCCGAAGCACTAAGTTTTCCCAGTTTTAAAAGTAAAATTAGGGGTGTAGTCATATACTTGGGTCAGTTTATACTCAAACATATAGGGAATTTTCTTTGGAAGATTTGATTTGTAATGTGGGAATAAAAAAAAATAAAGTAGGGTTTCTCCACCCCTGAAGTATACTGTCATGGGATTAACTATAGACTCCTTGCATGATCATTTACTCTCCCCTCGGTGCTTTCGTGGTGAATGGAAGACTTCTGCTTCATCTTGGATGGTATAATCAAACCTCTGTATCTAGAAATCTTGGTGACTGTGCAGCTCAAGGAATGGAGTTTATGGTGAAGTTTTTCTTTGTGGTCCTAGCAGTTCTGCTTCTTCAGTGTCGTTTTAGTCCATCTTCTGTAGTTGATGGTCTTGGGTCATTATGTTACTCCTAGGATGGAGCCTGGGATAAAGTCTTTCGTTATGTTTCCGGAAGACCTGTTCAGTTGCGGATGTCTCAGTCAGAACTCTGGAATTGGAGATCTTGTTTATTGAACAGATCATAGACCAAAAGCTAGCCTAGAGCTTTTTGCTGCTGCTGCTGCTGCTGTTGTTGTTGTTGTTGTTGTTGTTGTTGTTGTTGGACCCTAGGTGTGTACTGTCCAGTCCTGGTTGTAACATCCAGTCATCTGTATATAGCGATCTTGGCTTCTGCACAGATCAAAGGGTGACATGTTTTCTGATTTTGTCTTATCACTGGCTGATGAAGAAGGACAACTTGCTCTTAGATCAAGTTGTTCCCATTTCCTTATTGTCAGGTTATCAATTTAGAACTGGTGCATGTTGGAGTCAGAGCAGCATTATGAATGTCCTGGAGGGGATTTGGCTCCTGGAGCTGTTGTGGAGAACTCTGTCGTTTCTATGTCTGGGATCCAGGAGTCGAGGCTGGATGGTCAGTGTCTAGTTCCCTAGAGTCTAAGTTGTTTCCACATGACATACATTCAAGGTAGGAGATGTCCCTGTGTTGTAAACAAGTATGAGTTCTTATACCTAGTAGATAAGAGCTTGTTTTTACACATAAAATTTTCCCTTTGTTTAATATGTCTTTGCAGGAAGAAGTGGTGCTACATTATATTGCTGGTGGATTTGGGGGTGGAGAGAAAAAAACAGACACCCGACAAAAACTAAGAATATATTTGCTCACACATATCTAAAGAAAAAAGAAAAAAAATTAAATAAAAGACGTTATTAACGGAATAAAGTGGGGCCGGGAGAGATAGCATGGAGACAAGGCAGAAGGACGGTGGCTCAGATCCCGGCATCCCATATGGTCTCCCGTGCCCACCAGGGGTAATCTGAGCATAAAGCTAGGAGCACCCTCTGAGTGCTGCCAGGAGTGACCCAAAAGAAGCAAAAACAAATTAAATCAAAAAACAAAAATAAAAACATAAAAAACAAAACAAAACAAAAAAATGAACAAGAATAGAAAAGAAAAAAAATAATAATGAAAAGGGAGAAAGTGATACAGGAGATTACATTTAGGGAGAAACAGGATAAGAGGTAGTATTATATAGGTCTATACTTATGACGAAAGTATAGCCCCCCCCCATTGTCTTTTGAGATTTTCTTGTGAGGTGTGGGGTCCAGGCAGGGAGGTCTTGGGTAGAGTTCTTGTAGTTGGGGTCCTTTGGAACTAGTTCCAGTATCAGGCCACAGTCCAGTTGGGGAGAGGTGATTAGGAAGGCCACACTGCATAGGTCAGTCAGGGTTTTGGTTGTATTTTCTTGCTGGGAATGAGGTGAGAGTTTGAGTGGGTATCTCTTCACTTGGGTAGTGGTACTGGCTCGTTGGGGTAGGAGGTCAGTCTTGATGCCTAATGGATTAAGAACTGAGGGTGAAGAGTTATAATGTGGTGGGGATATTGGGGGTGGGTTTGAGGGGTGAAGGGATAGTCGGATATCTGGAGGAAGGAGAGGGAATAGTATATGGGAGGGGTTATATAGGATATAGGTATGGGTTGTTTGTGGTTTATGTTTGTCCCATAAGGAGGATTCCTATCTCTGTGTGCTCCTGCCCACATATAAACATATAGAAGTTAGCTTAGGTATATATTAATGTAGAGAGGTGAGGAGGGCAAGAGGTGCTTGAATACAGAAAGATAGGTAAGTATAGTACTTGTAAGGAAAGGACAAGGGAATTCCCTCTATAATATCCCCAATAGTTACTGTGCCTATACAGGGGGGAAAAGAAAAGGAAAACAAAGCACAAGACAATCATTTTTCCACATATTTATTTACCGATTGATCGATTTTTTGACGTCTTTATTTTGGTGTAGAGATTGAAGTTGATATCTCCAATATTATTTTATTTTACTTTATTTCATCTTCTCTTTCTCTTTCTTTTTGCACTCCGGTATGATTTGATTTCAGAACCAAGACTATTGTGTGGTGCTTGTCTTTATTGCTCTAGTGCTCACTGGATATTTAATTTAATTTGATATTTCTTTCTGTATTGTTGTGGTGTTTCAATTACCTTTTTCACATCCTCTCTCAAACTGAGGTTGAAAGCCTCTAGCAGGACTCGCCCATTTTCAGCATATTTGACTTCTCTTTTTTTATTATTATTTTTTCTTATTTTCTGCCCCAAACTATTGCTTTTCTTTCCTTCAAACAAAACCACATAACTTGAATTATCTAGTTCTGCCTCTTACATAGAGGGGGAAACAAGGGAGGGTACCAGGACCAAACAGATATATGATCACTAATAGTAAGCTAGACAAAGAGGGGCCACCTATTCTAGCAGCCCGGGGGGTGATGGTGGGGTATATGAGTTGCAGAAAGGGAACTGGGATGGGGGGAGGACAAATTTGGTGATGGGTATTCCCCTGATTCAATGTTAATATGTACCTAAATACTACTGTGAAAGATATGTAAGCCATTATGATCAAAATAAAAATTAAAAAAATAATAAAGTAGGAATAAAACCCTACTATTAACTAATTTATTAACCAAATTTTAAATTACAGTGCCTAAAAGAACAAATAGAATTCATCAAAAAAAGATAAGGTGCTAGATATAATTCTTATTATTAAATTACCAAAATTTTGTTTGTTTGTTTTGTTTTTTTTTGTTTGTTTTTTTTGTTTTTGGGCCACACCCATTCGATGCTCAGGGGCTACTCCTGGCTATGCGCTCAGAAGTCGCTCCTGGCTTGGGGGGACCATATGGGACGCCGGGGGATCGAACCGCGGTCCGTCCTACGCTAGCGCTTGCAAGGCAAACACCTTACCTCTAGCACCACCTTCCCGGCCCCTAAATTACCAAAATTTTAAAATAAATGGACAAGTAATCAGATTATAGGGCATATAGTTAGACATATAAAAGAGTACAAGTTGCTGAGTTTTTTCAAAAAATAAGCAACAATTTTTGGAGGAGTGGTATTTATGGTTATTTAATTTATCTCAAAGATGACCACAATAATTTTTCTTTCTTTTTGTGTATGCTTAGTGTTTTATTCTAGAGATAAATTGTCCTTCCTGTCCTGTCATCAGTGTCTTAAGAGAAATAATAAAATGTTAATGATTATATACATATTTCACATATTTGTATATACATATACATATAATCTTGCAAATCTATACATATGTATCTATAGGTTTCTGTGAAGTTGAGTCTGACTAGTCTCAAGATATGCAGATTAGTTGCCATGCTGGAGAAAATTTATTAATACTAGAAAAAGACCAGGACACTCAAATTCCAAAAGCTAATGTTTTACTGACTATGAAACTAGGAATAAAAATTCTTGATGCTGCATTTGAAAGGTCATGAGATTGAGAAAGTCTTCTAAGTTACTGGAACAGGAGGTCCAGCAAAGGCTCTATTCAGATCTTTAACTGATTGGATGAAGTTATCCACATTAAGCTGGAAGGGCAATTTGATTTATAACAATTATGAAATCCTGTGTTATCATTTCAGTTAACATGGAATTTACAATGACTTTTCAAGTTGATCCTGGAGTTCTCCTTTTGTCTCCTTTTGTCAGATTGTAATGAAATGTTAAGAGGGATTAATGTCTTTAAAATTCTCCCTTGAAAATATAGATCAACATGTAGGTAAAACACTCCATGACATTGAGACTAAAGGCATCTTCAAAAAGGAAACTGTACTCTTCAAACCAGTTGAAGCAGAGATAAACAGATGGGAATATATTAAGCTGAGAATCTTCTGCACCTCAAAGGAAACAGTGCCCAGGATACAAGAGCCACCACTGAATGGGAAAAACTACTCATCCAATACCCAGCAGATAAGGGGCTAATATTCAAAATATACAAGGCACTGACAACTTTACAAGAAGAAAACATCTAATCCCATCAAAAAATGGGGAGAAGAAATGAACAAACATTTTGATAAAGAAGAACTACAAATGGTCAAAAGTCATGTGAAAAAATGTTCCACATCACTAATCATGAGGGAGATGCAAATCAAAACAACAATGAAGTACCATCTCACGACACACAGATTGGTGCACATCACAAAGAATGAGAATAAGCAGTGCTGGCAGGGATGTGGAGAGAAAGGAACTCTTACCCACTGTTGGTGGGAATGTCCAACCTTTATGGAAAGAGATATGGAGATTCCTCCAAAAACTGGAAATTGAGCTCCCATTCGACCCAGCTATACCATTTCTAGGGATATACCCTAGAAACACAAAAATACAATACAAATATCCTTTCCTCACACCTATATTCATTGCAGCGCGATTTACGATAGCCAGGTTCTGGAAACAAACAAAATGCCCTTCAACAGATGAATGACTAAAGAAACTGTGGTACATATACACAATAGAATATTTTGCAGCCATCAGGAGAGATGAAGTCATAAAATTTTCCTATACATGGATGTACATGGAATCTATTATGCTGAGTGAAATAAGTCAGAGGGAGAGAGAGACACAGAATAGTCTCATCTATGGGTTCTAAGAAAAATAAAAGACATTTTTGCAATAATACTCAGAGACAAAAAAAAAAGGAGGGCTGGAAGGTCCAGCTCACTACATGAAGCTCACCACAAAGAGTGGTGAGTGCAGTTAGAGAAATAACTACACTGAGAACTATCATAGCATTGTGAATGAATGAGGGAAGTGGAAAGCCTGTCTAGAGTACAGATGGGGTGGGCTTGGGAGAAGGGAGATTTCAGACATTGGTGGTGGGAATGTTGCCTTAGTGAAGGGGGGTGTTCTTTACATGACTGAAACCCAACTACATCATGTTTGTAATCAAGGTGTTTAAATAAAGATATTTTTAAAAAATGTAAATATCTTCCACATTAGAGTGCCACTGGCTTGGAATCATGGTGCTGGGAGAAAGCTCACATGGCTAATATTGAGTTATGTGATGAGAAAAAAAAACTCTAAATCATCAGATATTAAAAATAGTGAAGTCTAATTAGTACTTTAAAAAATATTGGGTGAACTTCCAGCTTCCAGAACAGTTAAGGACCTAAATCCCTCTCTGGAATCCATCAGCCAGATGGGGAGCAGCATGGCTTCATGCAAGAAGGCATTTTTTGCCAAGCTCTTGCCAGAGGCAACCAGAAGCTGCCTTCAGCAGCCTTGTTTCTTCTTCCTCCCAGAATCCAGGGTCATCCCTGTGTGCATGCCCAGGGGGCCAGAGAGGTGGGTGCCGGGGAGGAGTTTAAAAGAGACTCCAGGCCTTCCCCAACTCCCACCCTGCACAAGGGGGGCAGGCTTCAGAAAGTCGCTGGCAACTTTCCTTCCCAATAGTCCCCATTCTCAAACCACGTGGGGGCTATCGCCCCTGTACATAAAGTTTATATATATTAATAGGATATCATAGAATTTAATCCACTTTGCATTATATAGAATGTAATATCTTGTCCTTCCCCCCTTGGCTCCCACGTTACAGGCACATTTATAGTCCTTTACCCACTCATCTCACTGCCTATTACCCTTGCAATTTTCTGGCATAAGACCAACCAGGGTTCTAGGCATACTAGGCTATTCAACATCTGAGTCATTCTCTCTGGTGCTGGTAAAAAATTTTGCACATTAGCTGTTGTTGGTGTCAGGTTTCTAAAGTTAAAGATTCTGGTTTCTGTGCATCTTCTTCATTCAAGTCAGGATGATGTTTAGCGTCCTCTAGTTTCACCTCACCATTGCAATGCGGAGATCCCTGCCCTGCCAGCAGGTTGTTGCTGTTGCTAAGTCATCAGGGTGCTAAGAGAACCTTCTTTGGAGTAAGTCCGTGCCTTGGCAGTGGGAGGATCTTTTGAGCCTACCAAGAATGGTTCCAGAGCTTAGAGCTAGGAGTAACTCCTAAGAACTGACAAGTGCAGCAACCAAACAAAAAATATTAGTGTTTTTTTTCTGCCAGTAGGTGTGATGACTCAGGCCAGACAATTGACCTAAATGTCAACTATGGGGCTGGAGCAATAGAATAGTGGTAGAGCTCTTGCACATGGCCAATCCAGGTTCAGTCTCTAGCTCTCCAGATAGAGGTCTGAGAACTTTTAAAAGTGATTTCTGAGTAGAATCGGGAGTAAGCCTTGAACATCTCTAAGCATCCCCCCAAAAATAATCTCTAAGTATGTCACCCCCTTAGAAAGTGTTTTGATACAAAATACATGGATAAAACACAAACTTTCAAGTTTCAAGTTTCAGGAAAAGTACCTGAATTGTAAAATTCTAGTAATGATTAAAATGGACCGGAAAAAAATGGTTTTAGAAGAAATAAGCAAGCGTATTGAGAACAATAAGACTCCATAAGTAATAAAGACATAAAGTCAAGTGATTTCAAGAGGTAAAGAGAAAGGAATTTAAAAAAACCTATTGAAAAATAGCTGGAAATTCCCCAAGCAGAGAGCAACAAAGATCAGAAGACTAAACGAACACACACATTTCTTTTTTTTTTTTTTTTTTTTTTTGGTTTTTGGGCCACACCTGGTGATGCTCAGGGGTTACTCCTGGCTATGCACTCAGAAGTCGCTCCTGGCTTGGGGGACCATATGGGACACCGGGGGATCGAACCGCGGTCTGTCCAAGGCTAGCGCAGGCAAGGCAGGCACCTTACCTTTAGCGCCACCGCCCGGCCCCGAACACACACATTTCTAAATGAATAAAGATCAAAATATATAATTACTTAAGTTTATATAATTACTTAAATTATCAAAAGTTTATGAGTAAAATAAAATTAAAATTAATAGGAAAACAATCTACAAGTTGCAACTGCCAATTATTGTCATTTTCTTACAGAAATTTAACATAATACAAGAGAGTAGAATGACATATTTAAAATAGTAAAAGATGAAAAAAAAATTCCAGCAAAGAACACTCATTTGGGGGTGGTATCTCTTCAGTGATATTTGAGACTTCTAGAGTCATATAAGGTGATCAGACTGATGATTTAGTGTCAGAGCCTGGAAGTTCAGTACTGGCTGGGCCTTGTGACACTGGGTTCCATCAGTGCCTCTGATAATAATACTCGGAGGTACTCAGAGAGAGGCCCAGGCAGTGTATAGGATTTAAGAGGACTTCTCACACATGTAAAGATAAAGAGTTTGCTCTAAAATTTTGATTTATTTGCTAGGTTCCAACCAATCTTTCCTCAAAATTTATCATTCAAATATAATAAAGAAATAAAGACTTCCCAGATAAATAAAGTCTAGTGAAGTATGCTATTAAGTCATCAAAAGTTTAAAGGAGCTCTTTTATGGAAGAAACAAAACCACATAACTTGAACTAGCTAGTCCTGCCTCCCAGTTAGAGGGGGAAATAAGGGAGGCACGAAGACCAAACAGGTGCAAGACTACTAAGTAGTAGGCTAGGTACAGAGGGACCACATATTCTAGCAGCCCTGGGGGAGAGGGAAGAGGATATGGAAGGTAGGACAAAAACGGAGGTGTAGGGAGGACAAATTGGTGATGAGAATCCCCCCTGATTTTATGTAAATATGTACCTAAAATATTATTGTCAACAATATGTAAGCCACTATGATCAAAATAAAAATTATATTTAAAAAAAAGCATTTTTATTGAAAAAAAATAGGGGCTGGGATGATAGCACAGCAGCTAAGGCTGCTTTGCATGTGGCTGACCCAGGTTCGATCCCTGGTCTTTCATATGATTCTGAGCCTGCCAGAAGTAATTTCTGAGGACATAGCCAGGAATAACCCCTGAGCACCATTGGTTGTGGCCCACACCAAAACAAAATAAGAACAAAGACAAAAATAAAACAAGCAAAAAATAACGAACAAAAAAATCCCAAAGTACATAGAATTTGTGAGCACTATGATTTGTAAGACAGTAGTGGAAGAGTAAGAATAGAATAAAGAGATATAATAATAAAATTTCAGAATAGAGGAAGTGTTGATAACATCTTTTGACCGAAGATGGCAAGTTGATTCTAGCACTGTGACTGCGATACAGAAATACTAATAGAGTATTAATGATAGCCATTATATAACTACAAAAATATAGACAAAAACACATAGGCAAAAAAATAAAAATATTGAGAGAATAATTCAAAATCATTAAAAAGAATATTGGAAAAGAAATTGCAAAAAATAAAATAATTAAAAATAAATGAAAATTAAAGAAAGCTTCATGTGTCAATCCTTCACTGATTAAAAGACAGTTAGCTGTATAGATAAATAACAGTTGTCTATTTTATGCATATAAAAGAACTAGATTTGAAGATGAAAAAAAACTAAAGACATTTCAATGGTAGTTAAAAACTGAAATAAGATATTGTCAGTAAATAGCACAGAGTCAAAGTGCAGGAACTGCTGTTTATATTTCATAATCTAAATTTCCAGTTAAATATACAAAAAGAAGTAAAGGTAGACAGTTATATATAATGAGAAAAAGAACAATTCATCAAAGGATTTAGTTGTCACTAAAATGTATGAACTTAATATAGGTATACGTAAATATATTAGCATGGTCCAAATCAAAACACAAATCTAGCTATGAGATTTATACACACATAAAGTGTGAAGTTCAAATAAAATTTTGCGATATTGTAAACCAATGCTGAATCAGTAAAATTGACTTTAAAAATCTTTTTAAACTAAGGGTCATCCATGACTAATGGGGTTCTTTTGTGAGACTACTTTAATTTAGATTCTTCCTTTACAAATACAGTATTTTTCCAGTGTATAAGATGACTTTTGAAACAAAAAAAAGTCAACCGAAAATTGGGGGTCGTCTTACACGCCGAGTATATCCCAAAAAATGTTTCAATATGCCGCTAAACGAAAATTGTCTGAATATTGCCACAAAACGAATTTTCCAACTCAATCCTGCACCAATAACTGTAAGGCTGCTTGGACCGCCTCTCTAACTCAGCCAATCCAAGCAGGCTTTTTATGCATGCAAATTAAGACAATGTTCTGGACCCGAATCTACACTGTAAAAAGCCTACTCAGATTGGCCAGAGTCAGAGAGGAAATCTATTACAGTCTAACCTTTGAACCTTTGCTTGTTGTGATTGGCTCACTGTGGTACATACAGTTGCAGCACAGGAACGTTCTGTCTGATACAGCGAATATAGGCCTAAACTTATATTTTAACTGCAAAATTAGGGAGTCGTCTTATATGCCGGTAAATACGGTACTTTTATTTGCTTATACTATATACTTTATACAAATTAGGGTATCTAATGAGCAACCAAATGTACTAATAATAAGACTGGTACTGATGAATTTTATAATACCCACAAAATATGAGAGAAAATCTCATATTTGGGTGTCATCCAAATTCTTTGGAAAAATGTTAGTTTTGTAATTGCCCTGAATAGGAGTATTTTATGTATACTAATGGCACTAAAATCCTATAAAAGCCATTTAGTAACATGTGGTATATGTGCCACCAGCTGAGAAAGGAAAAAAATATTCCTACCTAATTAATCAATTTGTTTTAGCCACCATGTGCCACACTTTGCATTTGAAGACAAGAATGCTTCAGTTCATCTCAAATGCATATACAATTGTGTAAATGTGTTTATATTAATAGTATCTTACTTGTACATAATTAACCTAGAGGAGGCTCAGTTTTGTTTCTGTTTGACAGGTCCTGTGCTGTTAGCTTGACAAATAGAGTAGTTCTCATTCACACAATAGTGCTGATCTAATTAACATACAGAAAATATCAAACCTACCTAATTATTTATGGCTACCGCTCTTTCAGAAAATGAGAACATGTCATTACACAAGAGAATGATGTCATAAAAATTGTTGAAAATTTTGCATAATTCTAAATTTGGCATGTATGGTTGGGAAAGTCAATACCAAAATGATTGATGAGAGAACAATGACAATTATATTAGCATAAGTCACATCACTATAGTCATATCATATTAACATCATTACTATTGATTATTTTTAAAGTATGATAAAACAACACAAAAAAGCTAAGAACATTTATTAGTAAATAGTTCATAGATATGAGCAAAACAACAGAATCCTTAAGTATGAAAATTCTGTTACTAAAAAAACCTGGCAGAATATAGAAAACAAATCAATATGCTTATTGTAGAGATTCAATGGGTTAAATTATTCTAGCTTTTATTGCAATTTGATACTTAAAATGGGATTTTACCACTCTATATTAGTCAAATTAAATTTTCACCACTTGAATTTGGGCTTATTTATATATTCTCTTTGTGTAAGGGCATGTTACAATAAAGATGATACAAATTGGGCCTATAGAACATTGTATACTGACTGGAAAATTCTTCTTGCACTCTTGGGAAAAATAAATGTTATTGTTAAAATTCAATATCTTTTGCATGAATGGTGTAACTGCTACATAGACATGCGACAAAGTCATCCCCTGATTTCAGCTTCTATCAAACCTATCACATATATGAATTAAACTATCTGAAAATATACTAGTCAGTCATCCTAGAGAGTGAAACATACACACAAGCCATAGAATCATGAACAATGGCAAATACTTGTTTTAAATAAAATTTGTATCTAACAAAATAAAAAGCCATTTTAAACAACAACTAATACTAATATTAATAATGTGTCAAAAATTAAGTTCTGTTCTATTGGTTATAGATTCCATCTATAAGCCAATAAGCAACTAGTTAAAGAAAAACAGTTATTTGGTTTACTTCATAGTGAAATATTTAGCAAAACTTTCATCTCTAGAATTTGGGAAGATAGAACTTGCACCTAAATAATTTGTGAATCTAACTCAGGAGATATGTAGAATATTAAAACTCCTAATTCTTCATTGTGATATGATAGGGAGAAAAATTAGATTAAAATAACCCTGTTTTCATGCGGATAGTCAGAGAAATAATAATTATTCAATGCTTTCTGGGTTAAAATATAAAGTTGTTTTTTCATCTTCAGTTCCTCAAACAAAAATTTATAAAGTTGAAAATGGGATTATGCAATCAAAATGTTAAGAAATAAATATGGCTACATTGTAATATTTAAAGGTTATAAGTTAAGCATGAGATCTGAGCAAGACAAATAGATTGGATGATTATCAGGTCATTTTCATTAAAAAACACATAATGTAGAAAGTGTCTTGTCTTAAAATTAATTGGATACAAATTTGAAGAATAGACAAATTTGGAAATCACTTGAAGTAGGTATAAGTCAGATTCATTGACAATAAAATTCCTAGGACTGACATAATAACAAAAAGAACTGCGATGCTGGAATAGAAGGAAGTGCAGTAGTTTGAAAAAGAAGTAGGGTTTCTAGGTTTCTAAAAAATGTTTGAATAAAAATAGAATGAGTCATGGCCACATTTTGTATATATAAAGAGAAGAAATCCTACATGTGGTTCTAAGAGACTAACAGAATGGTGAACAAGCAAATCATGATCAGAAAAAAAGAAAATAATCTTACAAGAATTTTCCAGTCCCCTGCTAGCAAGCTTTTTAATGTGTGCATGGTTATACTTCAGAATTGGTATAGGCTAAAAATGACTTGGTGCCTCTCATCCTTCTTTTTTATTAGAAATATCTACTGCAGTTATCTTATTCCCATCTCACCCTTTTATATATCATTGACTGGCATCAAATAACATACATACTTTTAGCTTGAAGTTGTCTGGATAAAAAACAGATGAGTCCAATGAACCACCTCTACCTGTGGCAAATCTTGAGAACCTAAATTTCAAGTTTCATTCCATAAGGCATAACTAACTACATTTTGCAACTTCGGAAGTTGAGGATATTTAACACATAGGAAGAATAATTTATGATGAGGAGGAAGACTGTGGTAGATTGCAATATCAAGGGTGTAATTATAGAGAGTGAGAGTTATAAATTTATTGAGAATTTCCCCAGCAGCTGATGGAGGTATATATATATTAGCCATTTGTCTTCACTCTTCAATAAAGCAAGTTTTATTTATGCCAGAGTACAAGTATGGATTTACAAACACAGTTTGTAATAAAATATTTTCTTATACAGTGTTCTTATTAAAAAACCCTCAAACTTTAATATAATATCATATGCAAATATATACTTGGTATAGGTTCATAGAGTAATTAAAGCAATTTTTGAAGATAATGAAGAACAGTAAGTGACCTCAGAAAAAATCTATTTATTTATTTTATTTTATTTATTATTATTTATTATTGTATTAATTTATTTACTTTGCAGATGAAAAGATTTCACCCTAAAAATAATTTAGCTGATAATAGTATCAGAAATAGAAATGAGGGTTTTTTTATAACACTCTAGGTCTCTGCTTTAGCTGTTTTGTTGGTGTTATTTGTTGGTTCATAAAACTTTGCCAGGGATTCACTAGGTTCAAATATTTTCTAAACAATATCAATTATTAATTAATAGATGTTAGCTTTGCTATTCTCATTCTTTTCTGAATTTAGAGTCATACAGTCCTTTTCCAAGGATGACATTGTATTTTAACTTCAAAATGGATTGAAGATAAAGTGCATATAGCATAAATACAGCCTCATAGCCATTATAGTGGCATTTATTTAAAATGTTTAAAACTATCACTCTTCTCAATATTTTTGAATGAAATACACTTTGTAATTAAAAAGTTATGTTATATTATCATGCAATCTATTTTTATTTTTGTAGATCAAAATATTCTAATATTCTTTAGCTTTAATTTATAACATATCACTACAAATAAGCATAATTCATATAAACTTAATCCTGGGTCCAAAATAGTTTGTTTGCATTTTGGGGTCATGCGTAGCAGTACTTCTATGTCTAGTATGTCTTGGTCATACTTAGACAGTACTCCTGTCTCTACACTCAGGGATCATTCCTGTTGATGTTTAAGGGATTATTTGTATTGATGGGGATCAAATCAGGCGGTGGCTACATGCAAGACAAATGCCAGAAACTCTGTACTATTTTTTTGATACCTATACCTGTCATAATAATTTAAAAAAAATTAACTGGGAATCATGATAAAGCACTTTTACCAATGTTATATTGCTAAAGAATATTAAATTATCATATTTTAGTTTTGTGCATATTGAGAAAAAACATACATTTCATAAGTATTACAGCTCAATGATTCAACACTTCGCAAAGATTTTTGTCTGAATTTTTTTATATATTTGACCAAGAAAACTCATAGAGAATTTATCTCTATCACATATCTTCAATGATCATGCTTTCAAGTGATTAACTTTTACATTAGTGTATTTTTTCCTGGTTTTCCAACAAAATTTTTAGCACCAAAACCAAGTTTAGATTATAAATTAGATGACTTCTCATCTTTATTACTAATTTAAATCACATTTTTGAAGTTAAAGCAGCATATAGAATTTTGGAAAAATGACACGCTTTTCCTTGGTATTATGGCATGCTTAAAACATATGCTAATATTGTAGGGAGAATCATTATAGATTCTCTATAAAGCACTGAAAGGAAAAACAATTAAAACTGCTTTAGAATATCAATAATTCATAGGGAGAAGTCTATTCCTACTAGACTATGTCTTAAAAAAAATCCTAGTGAGACAAGAGGGAGCCTTTTCAATTTTTCCCAGGAGAGAAGCCCTCGCCTTCATTTTATGAGGGAGTTCATTTCAAGCTGCCCTTGGGCTTCTAAAATAGTTATATATCTTCCTATTCCTAATCTGCCTCTCAAACAATTTTAAGGTCGGAATGAGGCTTTCACGAGAAATCACCAGTAAAAACTAAATAAACAAGTAGGAAGTACTTCCAACATATTTTTCATTAACAGCTGAGCACAAAGCATGCTGTCCTCCTAGAAAGAGCTCATTTAAATCTGCCATCTCCACCTACGTTTGAGATGTTCTAACCCTCTAGCCCTGCTTCTGAAATCTCGCACTTGCTTGAAACCTGGGGTTTCCTAAATGGTTTCCAGGCCTGCTGCCATCTCCAGTTTTTAATAGGAATTTCTAAAGTGGACTATAATTTGAAAATACGTAATCAGGGACACTGTGGGATTCTCAGCTTTAGGCAATATGTTCTGTTGGGTAAAAGAAAACTCTGGCAAACAGCAACCTAGATCTTTCCACCAGCTGTGCCCCCGACTTATTCTATAATTTCAGTCAAGTCTTGCTAACGGCCATTGTCCGTCTGTTTTACAAGTGGAATCCTCAGAAATACTAGCTTGTCTGAGCTTCTAACAATGATCATGTGAGGATTAATGAGATAAAGGCTGTAGAAAATATTTTCTCCCCTTGTGGAAATCATTCTGAAAATAAAGGTATTAGAAAAATCTCTGGATATGGCTTCCAAGAACTCAGATTCCCAAATTTCATGTTGTATGCATGTTTTCTGGCAATTAGGTTGTTACTGCTTTTTTCTCTTGTAATAAAAGGAAATTCTCCTTTGGAAAGAAAACAAGAAAAGTTAATATTTCTTTTATTTAACACATGTATGATGCATATCTTCTGAGGGCAAAATTATTGTACTATAGTGTGGGTTGGCAGCTTGACTGGGCCTCTCTTTTTAAATACAGAATTGCACATTGTTTAATAGTTCATCTTTGTTGGGAACCTGAGTATAATGTAAGTTTTCTATATAGCTATACATTTGAATAGATGACATTACTGGGTTCTTGTGCTGTAAATAGATTTCAAAAATAAAAAGAACCTGCCTGTGCATTTTTTAAAATAATTTGAGACCCACATGAATTACAAGTTTTTCACAGTAATATTTAAGGTACATAGTGGCAGTGAATTAGGGCAATTCCCCACCACCAATGTTGGCTTTCCTTTGCCCCGTTCCCAGCATGCATCCCATACTCCCCCCCCCCCCCTTTACCCCAGGACTGCAAGTGTAACAGGTCCCCTTTGTATATAACTTGTTGTAGATCTTAATTCTGTTGTCATTGATTTTGGGTTTGGTATTTAGACCTGATCATTATTTATTTCCACTCAATGTTCATGTATGTGACTGTTTGCTTCTGGTACCATTCACTTTTCCCCCTTAATTTATGAGGCAGAACAAGATAATTCAAGTTCTGTGGTTCTGTTAGAAAAATAAAAGCTAGGAGAAATTTATCTAGGAGCTATCAGTATCAATTTAAAAGGAGAAAAAAAAGTAAAAAGAAAAAAATTAAAAAGCAATGACAAAATACACAACAGCCACAATAAACAACTACTAAACAACAATATACACACACACACAAAAGGAAAGAGGGCTAGTGTGGCAAGGTTTTGTGCTTTTTTTTTTTTTTTTTTTGTATAGGCACAATAAGAATTGGGGAAAATTTAAAAGGGAATTCCCTTGGCCTAAGAAATACAGGGTTTCTCAAGCTTTGAAACATACTGTCATGGGAAAAACTATAGGTTCCACATATACTCATTATCAAACCCCAAAGTCTTTTTATGATGCCATATAACTTTTTGCTCAGTTGTGGCTGAAAAATTCAGTCCTCTATAATTAGAGATCTTGGTATTTGTACAGGTCATAGGATGCAGTCTAGGATAGAGTCTTTCTTTATGCTTCTAGAAGTTCTGCTCTTTCATGGTAGTTGTAGTCAATTTTCTGTAATTAGTGAAATTACTTATTGCATAGATTTTAGGACAAAGCCTAAGATACAGCCTTTCCTTATGGTTCCCGAAGTTCTGCTGTCTTAGTTGTCAAAGTCAGTCCTCTGGGATTAGATATAATGGTTTTTGTTCAAATCCTACATTGAAACCTAGGCCAGGGTCTTTCTTATTGGACTCGGGAAAAGTTCTGCCCAGTTGTGATTATCAAAGTTATTCTTCTGTAACTAGTGTACTTAATTTGTGTGCATATCAAGGACATAGTGTCTTCTGATTTCATCTTACCATTAACTGATGAGGTAAGACAATTTGTTCTTAGATCTAGTTTTTCTATTTGCTCATCATCAGGATGATGTATCAACCTGTTTCAGGTTGGTGCCAGGGTAGTGTTAGGTGATCTCTGGAGTGTATTTGATTCCTGTTGCTGTTGAAGGGAACTGTGTTGGTTCTATAGTTGGGATCTGGGTTTCAGGGTTGGAGAGTCACTGTCCAATCACATGGAGTTTCAGTCAAGACCCCATGCCAAATAATATACAGGGGGTGGCACCCCTGTATTATAAAATTTATGGGTTCTTATCCCTAGTATATAAGAGCTTGTTTCTCTACATAAGATTTCTCTTTTTTAGTATGCCTATACAAAAGAAAACAGTGCCATATTGTATTGCTGTTGCATATAGGGGTAGAATTACAGGCTATGACGCCTGCCAGGTGAGGCCCAATAATGAAAAATTGTGAGTGCTGCCTGTGTGTGTCTGTCTACTGTCTTGTTGCATGAACCTCTTGGAAGTGGGCCAAAAAGAGTCTCATGAAAACTCGCTCTCCCAGAGGCCATTTCTAGGACGGGAACTCCAAGCAACTGCACCATAACGTGAAAACCGGCTATAAGCAGTAATTTTCAGAAGCCAGGTCCCCTGTTTGTGATGTCAGGCTGGGAAAATCCATGAAACTACGCCTGCCCAGTGGGCCCAATTGTGAAAAATTGTGAGTGCTGCCTCTGTGTGTCTGTCTACTGTCCTGTTGCGTGAACCTCTTGTGACAGGGCTAAAAAGAGGCTCCAGAAGAGGACTTTGGCTTCGTTTCGCTATGTGGCAGTGTGCTCTTTCTAAGTAAAAAACACCATCACAACAAGAAGAAAAAAAATCACACTAAGAACTGTGCTGGAACACTGAAGCCCAGTATTTTTCTCCAGACTGTCTTTTCTGCTGCGTGCTTGGGCCTAAGATTTGATCCTGTGTGAGGCTTCATCCATAGAGGACTCCCCTCCATTGAAGGCAAGTTGACCCATCCAGAAAGGGTGGAGCCAGAGTGTGCTGCCTGCATCATTTAGCCAATGAATACCACAACAACACGTAGACAAACCCACAATACAAGTGTAACAATGGGGAAAAAACAAAGGTTAGCATCAGACATAGAGAATGAAGATGACAATTCTAATGACCAGATAATGACCAACCAACTAATCAACCTCTCAGATAAGGACTTTAGACTAGCAATGTGGAAGATGCTCAACGAACTCAAAGAAACTATGGATTGAGTTGAACAGAACACTAATAAGAACCAAGAAAATATGAAGACAGAAATCACAAAACTCCAAACTGAAATAGCATGTCAACTAACAGGCCTGAAAAACTCAGTAAACAAAATAAATGACAAAATGGATAAGCTCTGGGACAGAGTATCAGAAGCTGAGAATAGACTTGGTGCTGTGGAAGACGAGATACATAACAATTCCATACAGCAGGAGAGATTGGACAAAAAAATTTAAAGCAAATGAACAGACAATGGAAAAATTAGTCAAAGAATGGGAACAGATGAAAATAGAAGTCTATGATAAGCTCAACAGAAACAACTTAAAAATCATTGGAATCCCAGAGACCCAGGAAGAAAATTTTCAGGAAGAATCAACAGTCAAGAACATCATTAAAGAGAAACTTCCAGAGCTAAAGAATATATGTGATCAAATCCTGCATGCTCGAAGAGTACCAAATGAAAGAGACCCCAGAAAAAATACCCCAAGACACATCCTAGTCACAATGATGAATACCACAGATAGAGACAGAATTCTGAAAACAGCAAGATCAAAAAGAAAAATTACATTCAAGAGAGCATCCTTGAGATTTACAGCAGACCTGTCACCAGAAACACTCAAGGCCAGAAAGCAGTGGTGGGATAAAGTGACAAGACTGAATGAAATGAATGCTTCACCTAGAATACTGTACCAAGCAAAACTCACTTTCCGGTATGACAGAAGACTACATGGTTTCACAGAAAAAAAAAAACTCAGAAAATTTACAGAATCTAAACCAGTCTTAAGAGAAAAACTGAAAGACCTAATTTAAGACAGACTAACCCAAAGACACACCAAATTTCGATATAAATATTGCATTAAATCCCAGGACAATTTTTTCTCTCAATGTCAATAAACAAAATGCACCAGATAAGAGACACAGAGTGGCTAAATGGATCAAAAAACTCAATCCAACCTTCTGCTGCCTACAAGAAACGTACCTGAATAGTCAGAACAAACATGGACTCAAAATAAAAGGCTGTAGAAAAGTTATCCAAGCAAACAACACCCATAAAAAAACTGGAGTGGCCAAACTAATATCAGATAATGCAAACTTTATAATCAAGAAGGTTGTAAGGGACAAAAATGGACATTTTATATTAATCAAGGGGTATGTAGAGCAGGAAAAAATAACTCTCCTAAACATATATGCACCGAATGAGGGGCCAGCAAAATATTTAATACAATTGTTGACAAATCTGAAAAATAATATCAATAACAACACAAAAATTGTGGGGGACCTCAACATGGCTTTATCAACACTGGATAGGTCAACCAGACTGAAACCCAACAAGAATATACTAGACTTGAAAAGAGAAATGGAAGAAAGAGGCCTATTGGATATAAATAGGACTCTCCATCCCCAGAAATCTGGATACACATTCTTCTCCCATGTACATGGGATATTCTCCAGGATAGACTACATGCTGGCACATAAAACATACCTCCAAAATATCAAGAGGATAGAAATTTTGCAGACTAGATTCGCTGACAACAAGGCTCTGAAATTATTTGTGAATTCCAAAGTGACAAAGAAAAAAAAACTCTAACACCTGGAAGTTAAACAGCCTCGTACTGAATAACCAGTGGGTCAGAGATGAAATCAAGGAGAAAATCAAAAAGTTACTGAAAACAAATGACAATAATGACACAAACTATCAGAACTTATGGGACACAGCAAAGCAGTACTGAGAGGAAAATTTATAGCTTTGCAAGCACACATCAGGAAGGAAGAAGGAGCTTACCTGAGTAGCTTAATGACATACCTAATAAAACTAGAAAGTATTCACCAGAAGGACCCAAAAATAGGGAGACAAAAGGAAATAACAAAGCAGAGAGCAAAAATCAATGAAGTGGAAACCCAAAAAAACAATCTGAAAGATCAACGAAAGCAGAAGTTGGTTTTTTGAAAAAGTAAACAAGATTGATAGACCACTAGCAAAACTAACAAAGAAAGAAGAAGAGAAACTTGATAACTCGTATTAGGAATGAAAAAGGAGAAATCACTACTGATATGACAGAGATTAAAATGTAATCAGAAACTACTTTGAGAAACTCTATGCCACTAAAAATGAGAACCTGGAAGAAATGGATAAATTCTTGGACTCTTATAATCTTCCATGGTTGAAGGAAGAGGATGTAGCATATATAAACACCCCCATCACTATTGATAAAATTAAAACGGTAATCAAATGTCTGCCCAAAAACAAAAGCCCAGGCCCAGATGGATTCACTAATGAAGTTTTTCAAACTTTCCAAGAGGAACTACTACCAATCCTGGCAAGACTGTTTTATGAAATTGAACAAATGGAAACACTTCCAAATAGCTTTTATGAAGCCAACATCACCTTGATACCTAAACCAGACAGAGATGCTATGAAATAAGAAAATTACAGACCAATATTGCTGATGAATACAGATGCAAAGATCCTCAACAAAATTCTGGCAAATAGGATTCAATGCCTCATTAAGAAGATCATCCACTACAATCAAGTAGGTTTCATACCAGGAATGCAAGGCTGGTTTAACATCCGTAAATCTATCAACATAATACACAACATCAACAACAAGAAAAATAAAAACCACATGATCATATCAATAGATGCAGAGAAAGTATTTGATAAGTTCCAACTCCCATTCTTGATCAAAACTCTCAGCAAGATGGGAATGGAAGGAACCTTTCTCAATATCGTTAAGGCCATATACAACAAGCCAGTGGCAAATATTATCCTCAATGGAGAAAAACTAAAAGCTTTCCATCTAAATTCTGGCACAAGACAAGGCTGCCCTCTCTCACCACTCCTATTCAACATAGCACTGGAAGTACTCGCTATAGCAATTAGGCAAGAAAAAGATATCAAGAGAATCCAGATAGGAAAGAAAGAAATCAAGCTCTCAATGTTTGCAGATGACATGATACTCTATTTAGAAAACCCTAAAGACTTTACCAAAAAGCTTCTAGAAACAATAGACTCATATAGCAAGGTGGCAGGCTACAAAATTAACACACAAAAATCAATGGCCTTTCTATACACCAATAGTAATAAGGAAGAAATGGACATTAAGAAAACAACCCCATTCACAATAGTGCCACACAAACTCAAATTTCTTGGAATCAACTTGAATAAAAATGTGAAGGACCTATACAAAGAAAACTATAAAACTCTGCTCCAAGAAATAAGAGAGGACACACGGATATGGAAACACATACCCTGCTCATGGATTGGCAGGTTTAACACCATCAAAATGGCAATACTCCCCAAGGCATTATACAGACTTAATGCGATCCCTCTAAAGATACCCATGATATTATTCAAAGAAGTGGATCAGGCACTTTTGAAATTCGTTTGGAACAATAATGACCCTAGAATAGCTAAAGCAATCATTAGGAAAAAGAGTATGGAAGGAATTACTCTCCCCAACTTTAAACTTTACTACAAAGCAATAGTTATCAAAACAGCATGGCATTGGAATAATGACAGGCCCTCAGATCAGTGGAATAGGCTTGAATACTCAGAGAACTTTTCCCAGACATACAATCACCTAATTTTTGATAAAGGAGCAAGAAATCCTAATGGAGCATGGAAAGCCTCTTCAACAAGTGGTGTTGGCACAACTGGCTAGCCACTTGCAAAAAATTGAACTTGGACCCAGCAGCTAACATCATGTACAAAGGTAAAATCCCAATGGATTTAAGACCTCGATATCAGACCCAAAACCATAAGATATATAGAACAACATGTAGGTAAAACACTCCAGGACATTGAGACTAAAGGCATCTTCAAAGAGGAACTTCACTCTCCAAGCAAGTGAAAGCAGAGATTAACAGATGGGAATATATTAAGCTGAGAAGCTTCTGCACCTCAAAGGAAATAGCGCCCAGAATACAAGAGCCACCCACTGAGTAGGAGAAACTATTCACCCATTACCCGTCATATAAGGGGCTAATCTCCAAAATATACAAGACAGAACTTTACAAGAAAAAAACATCTAATCCCATCAAAATATGGGGAGAAGAAATGGACAGACACTTTGACAAAGAAGAAATACAAATGGCCAAAAGACACATGAAAAAATGCTCCACATCACTAATCATCAGGGAGATGCAAATCAAAAGAACTATCAGGTACCACCTTATACCACAGAGAATGGCACACATCACAAAGCATGAGAATAAACAGTGTTGGCAGGGATGTGGAGAGAAAGGAACTCTTATCCACTGCTGGTGGGAATGCTGTCTAATTCAACCTTTATGGAAAGCGATATGGAGATTCATTCAAAAACTGGAAATCGAGCTCCCATATGACCCAGCTATACCACTCCTAGGAATATACCCTAGGAACACAAAAATACAATACAAAAACCCCTTCCTTACACCTATATTCATTGCAGCATTATTTACCATAGCAAGACTCTGGAAACAACCAAGATGCCCTTCAACAGATGAATGGCTAAAGAAACTGTGGTACATATACACAATGGAATATTGTGCAGCTGTCAGGAGAGGTGAAGTCATGAAATTTTCCTATACATGGATGTACTCGGAATCAATTATGCTGAGTGAAATAAGTCAGAGAGAGTGAGAGAAATTGCAGAATGATCTCACTCATCTGTGGGTTTTAAGAAAAATGAAAGACTTTCTTGCAATAATAATTTTCAGACACAAAAGAGAAAAGAGCTGGAAGTTACAGCTCACCTCACAAAGCTCACCACAAAGAGTGATGAGTTTAGGTAGAGAAATAACTACGCTGATAATTGTCCTAACAATGAGAATGTAGGAGGGAAATGAAAAGCCTGTCTAGAGTACAGGCAGGGGTCAAGTGTGGAGAAGGGAGATTTGGGATATTGGTGATGGGAATGTTGCACTGGTGATGGATGGTGTTCTTTACATGACTGAAACCCAAACACAATCATGTATGTAATCAAAGTGTTTAAATAAAATATATAAAAAATAAAATAAATAAATAAAAGATTTATGTGGTAAGAATAAATATCAAAATTAAACCTAAAATGAAATACAAATGCTCTCAGTGGTATTAATTTTGTTAAACTATCTTTGCATAGTAAAAAAAAAAAAGTATGACAGGCTATACAATCTCTGTGCCCTGGTTTTAACCTGAGTATTTATCCCTAGGTAGAGTTTTACTTCTATAACTTCATGCCAAGCAGACTTCAAATGAGTTAATATGTATGTATAAATATATATAATTAAAAATTATATATAGCAATTAAAAATGAGAAAATCAGAAACTAAAAAGAATTTTAAGAAGAAAGGAGGAAAATGGGGAATGGAGGAGGCTACTCTTATATTTGGAAATAAACACACTTAAAGACAATTATTGATGTATTATACATAGAGAAAATATAGATATCCCCTCCATTAAGTCTTTTGAGATATTCTTGTGGGAGTAAGAATCAGGGCCCATTTCCTTCCCACACCGTGCTCTTGTCGGGTTTGAGAAATGGTTTGCCCCAATAATTCCTTGAGCTGGGGCTCCTTTACATTTAAGGTGTGTGTGTGAAAAGAAATGCCACCGAGAATGAGTCTGCTGCAGTGGTGGTTTCAGCTTCTTAACAGGGCTTGAGATGTGGGACTGAGAAGGTAACCCTTAGCTCTGGGAGCTGGGTGGTGGTTTATTGGGGCTGATGGTTGGTCTCGGTACCTAATGAGTTAAGAACTGAGGGTAAAAAGGATTATCAGGATTGAGTAATGAAAGGATTTCACGAGTTCTGAAGGGAGGGGAATATAATATATGAGGAGCTATCTACAGTATAGGGATGTATCGTTTACAGCAGGAGTGCTCAAACTACACATGTGTCCCACTGAGGACATTTTTCTGTCCCACTGGCCTACCAGGCCAGCTGCTGCCTGTCATTTTTTTTTTTTTTTACAGAAGGAGGATAGTCATTGTGGGAACGGGGGAGAGAATTATCGATGTCCAATCTTCAGTTAGTGAGAGGATTTGAAGCAGCAGGATTACAACTACCCAGGATTCAGAGGAATCATTTGGGAGGGCTGCCTGCATGGTGGCTTGTGGGCATTGAAGGTGGGAGAGCAGGAGAGAGCAAGAGACACAGAGGCACACTGCAGAGACAGCTTAGAGGAAGGTGGCACATTATTAAGAGGTGAGTTCCATGGTCACTACCAGAACGAATTGTGTAAAAAAAGAAATGTAGTTAATGGTGAAAAGAAGGAGACATTGAAAGATGGAGAGAAGGAAAGTAGAAAGGAGGAAAGAAGCTTTCATGTGAATAAAGAAAGAAGGTGGAACAGAAGGAAAGGAGAAAAAAGCAGGAAAAAATGAAAGCAGGAAAGAAAGAAGGAGAGAAGGAAAGATGTTAAGCTGTATGGGTGCTAACAGAGTGATTTCTGATCTCTGGATGGTCTGCCTGCTATTCTCCCCTGCTTGTCAGTGACTAACAGAGATAAGGAGTAGCAAAACTCAATTTAAAATACAATGAATGCATTTATATTCAGTTGTATAATGTTATATGTTGCATGTTGTGTAAACCCCAATTTATACTGTTATGATTTCTGAACAAAACCATGGGTATAATTAATTTTTTCACTACTTAGGGACTGCTATATTATATAAATGATCATAAAAAATAACATTCACTATACTTGTTAATTTACAAAAAATATAGAATCACAGAAGCGATCAAGTAGTCTTAACAAAAGCTCTAGATGTGGTGGGGAAAGTGCATTGACTTAATCACTCATACTATGTGGTATGTCTGAGCAATAAACCCTTAAAGAAGAGCACAAAATTTTTTAAATGGGCCTAGTCTTTAAGGAGGTGGAACACTGCAGATATCAAGAGGTTAATGGCAGCTGCACCAGTGTGAGCCTGAGGTAAAAGCAGTTTACATTGCAGTCTCTATGTCTCTGTGTGGGCAAAGTTATTGCTGAAATAGTTTTTGTAGTATATACCTCTCTATATATATGCATATATATGTATATTGGTATTTTACTAAGACTAATTTGGAATCCCTAGGAAACAATGATGTCAAGAAAGAGAAAAGTAGAGTCGGAGTGTAGGATATTCAAAGAACAGTGGACTTTTGATTATTTTTTTATGCAATACAAGGAAAGATCTGTGTGTCTGATATGCCAGAAAATAGTGTCTGTGTTCAAAGAATAAAATTTTCATCAACACTATAAAGTTCAACATGGAGAAGTGAGAACAGATAAAGTATTAAAACTGAAAAGTACATTAAAAACTCAGAAATTCTTTTGTGAAACAGAAGCAGCTAAATATTTCATCACTACAAGCAAGTTTTCAAGTGCCAAGATAATAGCATGTACTGGCAAACCATTCATGGAGGAAGAATTTGTGAAAGAATCCTTCCTTCTATTGTCAAAGAGATGTGTCCAGAGAAGACCGATATTTTTTAGGACAGTGAGTCTTCCAGGACCTACAATTACATGGCAGATTGAAAGAAATGGGAGACAATTTGCATCAGCATTTGCAAAACTGCACCAAAAAACTTTCATATTTTTCCTTGACACTCAATGAAAGCAATGATGATCATGATTCTTCACAACTTCTAATTTTTATTCCTGGGAGAAATGATTATTTCAAAATCACAGATCTTGCTGTACTGAAAAGCATCAAAGGAACAACTATAGGCAAGGATATCTATGAAAAGTTTTTCCAAACTGTGAATGATTTGGAGCTGGACTGGGCTAAACTAGCCAGTATGACAATTGATGGTGCTACTAGCATGGGGTCTAAGAAAGAATTAATTGCTCACATTAACCAAGAGATGGACAAAAATAACTATTTTCATCCACTAGCCATACATGGCCTCATGCAACAAGTGCTTTGTTGTAAATGACTGAAGTGGGACTCTTTTATGAAAATTGTGATACATTGTGTTGACTTCATTAGAGCTCATGCACTAAACAAGAGACAATTTCAGGAATTATTATCTGAGCTAAATATTGACTATGAAGATGTTCTGTATCACAGAGAAGTTCAATGGCTGAGTTGAGGGAGTTTTGAAACATTTCTATGAGTTATTTCCACAGATTACACTTTTTTTATTTCAAGAAAAGAAGTAGCAGAGCTCAATGTTGCAGAATGGAAATGACACCTTGCCTTTCTGACAGATGTAACAGAGCTACTCAACAAAAAGGGAAGCTCATCTGTGAAATGATCAAATGTCAAAGCATATGAAGTAAAATTAGGCTTCCTCATCAAACAAGTGAAGGAGGAAAACTTCTGCCATTTCCCCACAACTCAAAATCTGTTAGAGGAAAAACCATTGGTTGCATTCCCAAACAAAACATGCGTGGATTCACTGGAAATATTTCAAAATAAATTTCAAATTATATTTAAAGAGCTTTATCTCCATGAACAGGACATATAGCTTTTCCATAACCCATTTTCTATTGACATTGAAGATGTGGATACAATTTACCAAATGGAGTTGCCTGAACTGCAGAATTGTAACTCTCTGAAAGATATATTCAAGTCAAGCAGCCTTCTTAATTTTTATGTCTCTCCCTTCTGAGATATATAATCATTTCAGAAACAGTGCACTCAAAAAGGAACCATCTTTGGGAGTAATTATGTCTGTGGACATACATTTTCTAGAATTAAACATTGAAATCTTCCACCAGATCAAGACTAACTAATACACTTTTGCATCATTTGTTACAACTAGCAGTGACAAATATGGAACCAAACAATGAACATCTCATTAGCCAAAAGCAGGCCCATAGTTCCCATTGAAATACTAGTGAGTTTGTTGATTTAATTTTACTTCATTTTAAGTGTTGTGTTTGTTCCCGTTTTGTTTCTTCACTTCATAATAAGATATATGCAGTGTACATAGAAATTTGTTCATAATTTTTGTTTTTACTATCTTCCAAACATCCAATGATCTGAGGAACAGTGAAATGACCCCCTTTTTAAAAAGTTTGAGGACCCCTAGTTTGCTGGGGTATACAAAGAGTAGTCCACTGTATACAAACTCATGCCCTCTTATAGACAAGCATTAGAGATCTTTCCATAAGTTGTTGTTGGAAGCCTGACCCTCATAAAATGGGTCTGGGCTCTTAAAAAATAATTGCATTAATAAAATATAAATAAATAGGTAATATATAGATTAGGAGGAAAAGAACAGAAAAAAGAAAATAAAAAGAAATAAATAGGAGAGGGAAACTTAAAGGGAAAAAAAGAAAAAGGAAAAGTAGGCCAGTGTCTCAGAGTGGGAAGGTTTTCCAATTTCTAGGCACTTCAACATCTACAGGGTAAACTTTGCTAAATGAAGCCTTCAGGGTTAAATTGTGTCTGGTTCATTTTAGGATAAGCATAATTTTCCCATCTGGTTTACTAAGCAATATGATAGTGAGCACTATAACAATTATCTACCCTATGTAGTGTCATCTGCCATGTTTTGTGCATCAAGGTTCATATCCTATAAAGACACTGGCAGCATGTGCTTTATATCATACTTGGAAATGAAGGAGAAATAAGATGGAGTAAGAAGAAAAATGAAAAAAAAAAAGAAGAAAAGGGGGGAAGGAAAGGGATAATAGTAATTGTCAAAAAATGTACACGGTGATTGGACCTGTTCATAATCTGGTGCACAGTTGTTTGTTTCAGAGGTCTCAATGGTCATATGCTTTAGGATCTAATAGAACTTACTCTAAAGGAAATGGATAAGGTTGAAGACCAAATTAAAATATTAGGGTGTCCACTCTATATCACCACAAACCTCTGTGGACAAAGAAGATGAACTTATTTTATACCTATTAAATTTAAGGCATCAATAAGCAGCACTGAATTAGGGTTCTCTGGTTTCCAATCACATTCTGCACCTAGATCTGTGAATAAATATATTAGAACATTATTATAGGCCATTGTGGTGGGAGGATTGTTGAACAGCTGTTCATTTTAAACAGCCTTTTCCATTTTTGCTGATATCTTTATGATATAAAAGATCTTAGAGGCTTTGTGTTTCCCCTTTTTCATTTGATTTTGATTGATTCTCCTCATTATATCCTGGAACCTATGGTTTTCAGAAGTTCTACCATTTAGACCATTGTGTTTATGAAGTATTATAAATATATATGGTTTATATTGTAAATACCTCAGATAAGTGTTATCATTCTGTATTTATCTTGACTTGCTTAATTCAACATATTTTCTTGTTCCATCCATGTTACTGCAAAATCCATGATTGTATCATTTCTAACTGCTATGTAATATTCCATTGTGTATAAATACCACACCTTCATAATCCACTCATCTGTTGTTAGAATCGAGGTTGATTCCAATGGTTAGCTATTGTGCTGAATGCTGCAATAAATAGTGCATACATACTTTGGGATAAATGTCCTTCTGTCTTTGGGATAGATTGCTAGGAGTGCAATTGCTGGGTCATATGGCAGCTCAGTTCTGAGTTTACTGAGCACCCTCCATACTGTTTTTCATAGGAATTGGACCAGGCAGCAATCCCATCTGCAGTGCATGAGAGTTCCTTTCTTACCACATCCCCTCCAATATAGATTGGTCCTGTTAGTTTTGATGTGTGCTATTCTCACTGGTGTGAGAAGGTACCTCATTGTTGTCTTGATTTGGAATTTTCTAATGATGAGTGATGGTGGTGTCTATTGACCATTTGTTGATTTTTCTCAAAGCAATGTCTATTCATTTCTTTTCTCCCCAATTTTCTATGGTTTTATTAATTTTGGGGCTAACATTTCTGAATGCTTTGTATATCCTGGATATCAATCCTTTATCTAATGGGTTGAGTGCAAATTGTTTTTTCCATTTCTTTAGCTGTCTTATGGTTTAGATCGTGTCCTTTTTTATGTTTGTTTGTTTGTTTCTTGTTTTTTTTTTGGTTTTTGGGTCACACCCAGTACTCAGGGATTACTTCTGGCTCTGCACTCAGAACTTGCTTCTGGCAGGCTCAAGGGACCATATGAAATGCTGGAAATTGAAACACCATCGGTTCCAGGTCAGCTGTGTGCAAAGCAAATGCCCTACTACTGTGCTATCACTCAGCACTTTAGCTTGTGTTTCTTTTGTCATTCATAAACTTTTTAGTTTGATGTAGTCCCCTTTATGGTTTTTTTTTGGGGGGGGTCACACCCGGCAGTGCTCAGGAGTTATTCCTGGCTCTACACTCAGAAATCACTCCTGGCAGGCTCGGGGGACCACATGGGATGCAGGGATTTGAACTACTGTCCTGCACCTAGGACAAATGCCTTACAGCTGTGCTCTCTCTCCAGCCCCCTTTATTTAGTTTTGATGCTACAACTCTTGCCATTGGCATTACATCAATAAAGATTTTTTTGAGGTATAAGTCTTGAAGTGTTCTGCCTATTTTTTCCTCAATTAACTTTACAGATACGAGTCTGATTTCAAGATTTTTAATTCATTTTTGAGTTGATTTCTGTATATGGTGTAAGGTATGGATCAATCTTTAGTTTCATCCAGCTGGTCATCTAGCTGTTCCAACACCATTTGTTAAAGAGAATGTCTTTGTTTCATTTCAAGTATTTGGCTGTTTTGTCAAATATTAGTTGACCATATAATTGGGGGTATGTTACTGGATATTCTATTCTGACACATTGGTCTGAGACTTTTTGTTCCAGTACCATTCTGTTATGATCACATTGGGTTTATAGTAAAGCTTCAAGTTAGGTAAAGAAATGCAGCCCAGTTTCTTGTTTTAGTATGGATTTGGCTAAGCTAGATCTTTTGTGGTTCCATATGAACTTTATAATTAATTGTTCTAATTCCTTAAAAAACTATGTCTGAATCTGATAGAGATAGCATTGAATCTACATAATAGTTTATGTAAGATAGTCATTTTGATGTTGATTCTTTCTATCTATGAGCAGGTGATGTTATTCCATATACTTAAGTCCTCTTTAATTTCTTTCTGAAGTGTTTTGAAGTTTTCATAGTATAGTTTCTCCAATTCTCTTGTCAGGTTAATTCCTAGGTTTTTGATATTTTTGGATATTATTTTAAATGGTATCAACTCTTTAATCTCTTTCTTCTCTGCTTCATTATTTGTTTAGAGGTATGCTGCTGTCTTATGTGTATTGACTTTGTATCCAACAACTTTGCTTTATTGATTGTTTCTAGGAGTTTTATTCTGGACTATCTAGGGTTTTTGAGTATATCAACATATCTGCGAAAAAGATAGTCTGACTTCTTTTTTTTATTTGGATTCCTTTGATTCCCTTCTCTTGTCTGATTGCTATTTCTATCATCTGTTTGCTGGTAGGGATCCCAGAGTCAGGCGGAAAGTTTGCATGGTTTGGGTGTAGGGGATGGGGTGCAGAGGTACCTGGTCTGTTGGTTTTTATGCCCAGTGGAGATTTTATGCAGTCCAGTGGTTGGGGGTGAGGCACAGTCTAAGATGGATTTTAAATGACTATTTTTCTCAAAGTTATCTAGAATAATATGAAGTTTATCTAGTTTGATACAATGCATACTTTTTTTACTTTTTATTTTAAAACAAGACCCTTTTGTTTTGAATGTCCTGTCCAAAAACATTTGTTGCTAATACTGGAGTCAAAACTCTTTATTCTAAATTATTTTCTAGTAATTTCATAAATTTAGAACTAAATGTTGGCACCTTATCTATTTTAGCCATTTATCTGGTTTTTAGCCATTTATCTGAGTGAGAAGGGATCCCACGATTCCTCTCTATAGATAGCCAATTCCCACCTCATCTGTTGATGATCCTTTTCTTCTTGCCTTGTTGTGCATTCATGAACCCATGTGAAAGATCAGTTAGTCTTAATTGTATGAATGTTCTGAGCTTTCCTATATCTTGAGTCTATATGACTGATGATCTACTACTACCATAGTGCTTTAGTACGGTATGCTTTAGCATCCTAGTATCAGTATGATATGCAGCTGAATGCCATCAGCTTGATTTTCTGTGCTCATGCTCACTTTGGATTTATTGTTTATCTTTTGATGATCCCTCTGTTTTTTTGCCCAGCATCAAAACTCAAGTCTGTTCACTTTATCATCATCATCCTCATCATCACAGTTGAGAAGGCAGCAAGTTGACTCTTGTCCTCTTTGTTCATACTACACAAATCAAAAACCAAAGTACATCAGAGCATTGACCTAGAGCAAGAATGCATGATTTAATCCATTTTCTGCTTTTTCTGAATCGCCATGCTGTACCTTTTGCATATCTGCATTTCTTCTACTGTGAAGAGGATTAGAAAAAGTACTAGGAACTCAAAGGAAAAATAAAGTCCCATTTATTTGTTTTTATTTGGGGGCATACCCAGAGATGTTCAGAGGTTATTTCTGGTTCTGCACTCAGGCATTACTCCTGATAATGCTCAGGGAATGCTCTGGAATGCCATAGATGGAATCTGGATTTCCCAAGTGAAATGTAAGTGATCCTCTCAATGTAGTCCCTCACCAGCTTTATAATGACCTCATTTCTGTATGCAAAATACAGAATAGCCAGCATAATGGAAACATTCACACAGAAACATCATTCTGGAACCTATATGGTTATTCAGAGAAATAAGAGTTTGAAGTCCTGGAAAAAATAAAAGAAAATGAGCAAAAAAATTGAAAAATCTATACTTTCTAAATATTCTGGCTGTCATCTTAGACTGAACAGAAAAGGGCATGGAGGCATTAGGAGGAGAAACGAGGAAGATACTTTCGCAAATATATGATGATGATGATACCTAACATCCCATAAAAGAAAATATAATCCAGGGAAACCTAGGGACAATGTCTTCAATAATGGTGGGTTACTCAGAAAAAGGGAATGTTTCAGAAAAAGTGAATACAAGGAGTATTGTTGTGTGTATTTTTTTTTTTACCGTCCTGTCTCCTAAACCTCTCGGGAGTGAGCCATAAGGGGCCCAGAAAAATCGCTCCCACAGAGACTCAGTCACAGGCCTGAATGCCAAGGAACTGCTTCCAATCATGAAAACCAGCTACCAGCAGTACTTTGCAGAAGGCAGGTCCCCTGTTTGTGACGTCAGGCTGGGAAAGTCTATGCCTGCCCAGTGGTTCCTGACTGTGAGAAACTGTGAGTGTTGCCTCTGTGTGTTTTTCTACTGTCCTGTCTATGTCTGTCTACTGTCCTCTTGCGTGAAACTCTTGCGAGTGGGGCAAAAAGAGCCTCCAGAAACCTCGCTCGCCCAGACGCCATTTTCTGGGAGGGATTTCAGAGCATAAAAACCGGCTAACCTTTGCAAAAGCTGGCTCCCTGTGTGTGACACCAGGCGGGGAAAATCCGCGAAAGTACACCGGCCCAGTGGGGCTCAGCTGTGAAAGACTGTGAGTGTGACCTGTCTATGTCTGTCTACTGTCCTCTTGCGTGAAACTCTTGCGAGTGGGGCAAAAAGAGGCTCAGAGGAGCACGGCCGCTCTGCTTCGCTACGCGGCCGTGCACTCTTTCTAAGGAAAGAACTCCATTGCAACAAGAAGGAAAAATCACACTAAGAACGGCGCTATATCACAGAAGCAAACATTTCTCTCTGGACTGTCTTCTCTGTTGCATGCTCGGGCCTAAGATTTGACCCAGTGTGAGGCTTCATCCACGGAGGACTCCCCTCCCTTAGAGGCAAGTCAGCCCATCCAGAAAGGGAGGAGCCAGAGGAGTGTGCTGCCTACATCATATAGACAATGAATACCACCACAACACGTAGAAAAACCCACAATACAAGTGTGACAATGGGGAAACAACGCAGGCCAGCATCAGACATAGAGAATGAAGATGACAATTCTGAGGACCAGATAATGACTGAACAACTAATCAATCACTCAGATAAGGACTTTAGACTAGCAATATGGAAGGTGCTCAACAGACTCCAAGAAACCATGGATCGAGTTGAACAGAACACTAATAAGAACCAAGAAAATATGAAGGCAGAAATGACAAAACTCCAAACTGAAATAACATGTCAACTAACAGGACTGAAAAAGTCAGTAAACAAAGTGAATGACAAAATGGATAAGCTCTGGGACAGGGTATCAGAAGCTGAGAATAGACTTGGTGCTGTGGAAGATGAGATACATAACAATTCCATACAGCAGGAGAGATTGGACAAAAAACTTAAAGCAAATGAGCAGACAATGGAAAAATTAGTCAAAGAATGGGAACAGATGAAAATAGAAGTCTATGATAAGATCAACAGAAACAACTTAAGAATCATTGGAGTCCCAGAGACCCAGGAAGAAAATTTCCAGGAAGAATCAATGGTCAAGAACATCATTAAAGAGAAACTTCCAGAGCTAAAGAATATATGTGATCAAATCCTGCATGCCCGAAGAGTACCAACCAAAAGAGACCCCAGAAAAACCACCCCAAGACACATCCTAGTCACAATGACAAATCCCACAGATAGAGACAGAATTCTGAAAACAGCAAGATCAAAAGGGGAAATCATGTTCAAGCAAGCTTCCCTGAGATTTACAGCAGACCTGTCACCAGAAACACTCAATGCCAGAAAGCAGTGGTGGGATATTGTGACAAGACTGAATGAAATGAATGCTTCACCCAGAATACTATACCCAGCAAAACTCACTTTCCGGTTTGATGGAAGAATACATGGTTTCACAGACAAAAAACAGCTCAGAAACTTCACAGACACAAAACCAGTCTTAAGAGAAAAACTGAAAGACCTAATCTAAGACAAGACTACCCAAAAGACACACCAAATTTTGAAATAAAGATGGCGTTAAATCCCAGGACAATTCTTTCTCTCAACGTCAATGGACTAAATGCACCAGTTAAGAGACACAGAGTGGCTAAATGGATCAAAAAACTCAATCCAACCTTCTGCTGCCTACAAGAAACGCACCTGAATAGTCAGAACAAACATAGACTCAAAATAAAAGGCTGGAGAAAAGTTATCCAAGCAAACAACACCCATAAAAAAGCTGGAGTGGCCATACTAATATCAGATAATGCAAACTTTATACTCAGGAAGGTTGTAAGGGACAAAGACGGACATTTTATATTAATCAAGGGGTACGTAGAGCAGGAAGAATTCACTCTCCTAAACATATATGCACCGAATGAGGGGCCAGCAAAATATTTAATACAACTGTTGACAAATCTGAAAAATAATATCAACAACAACACAATAATTGTGGGGGACCTTAACACGGCTTTGTCAACACTGGACAGGTCAACCAGAATGAAACCCAACAAGAATATACTAGACCTGAGGAGAGAAATGGAAGAAAGAGGCCTAGTGGATATATATAGGACACTCCATCCCCAGAAACCTGGATACACATTCTTCTCCAATGTACATGGGACATTCTCCAGGATAGACTACATGCTGGCACATAAAACATACCTCCATAAGATCAAGAGGATAGAAATTTTGCAGACTACCTTCGCTGACCACAAGGCTCTGAAATTATTTGTGAACTCCAAAGGGACTCAGAAGAAACACTTTAACACCTGGAAGTTAAACAGCCTCATGCTCAATAACCAGTGGGTCCGAGATGAAATCAAGGAGGAAATCAAAAGGTTCCTGGAAACAAATGACAATAAAGACACAAACTCTCAGAACTTATGGGACACAGCAAAAGCAGTACTGAGAGGAAAATTTATAGCTTTGCAAGCACACATCAGGAAGGAAGAAGGAGCTTACCTGAGTAGCTTAATGACACAGCTAATAGAACTAGAAAATGCTCAACAAAAGGACCCAAGAATAGGAAGACAGAAGGAAATAACAAAGCTGAGAGCAGAAATCAACGAAGTGGAAACTCAAAAAACAATCCGAAAGATCAACGAAAGCAGAAGTTGGTTCTTTGAAAAAATAAACAAGATTGATAGACCACTGGCAAACCTAACAAAGAAAGAGAGAGAGAGAAACTTGATAACTCGTATCAGGAATGAAAAAGGAGAGATCACTACTGATATGACAGAGATTCAAAGGGTAATCAGAAACTACTTTGAAAAACTCTACGCCACTAAAAATGAGAACCTGGAAGAAATGGATAAATTCTTGGACTCTTATAATCTTCCGCGGTTGAAGGAAGAGGATGTAGCATATCTAAACACCCCCATCACCATTGATGAAATTAAAACAGTAATCAAATGTCTGCCGAAAAACAAAAGCCCAGGTCCAGATGGATTCACTAATGAATTCTATCAAACTTTCCAAGAGGAACTACTGCCAATCTTGGCAAGACTCTTTCATGAAATTGAACAAACAGAAACACTTCCAAATAGCTTTTATGAAGCCAACATCACCTTGATACCTAAACCAGACAGAGACGCTACCAAAAAAGAAAATTACAGACCAATATCACTGATGAATGCAGATGCAAAGATCCTCAACAAAATCCTGGCAAATAGGATTCAATGCCTCGTTAAGAAGATCATCCACTACGATCAAGTAGGTTTCATCCCAGGAATGCAAGGCTGGTTTAACATCCGTAAATCTATCAACATAATACACAACATCAATAACAAGAAAAATAAAAACCACATGATCATATCAATAGATGCAGAGAAAGCATTTGATAAGGTCCAACACCCATTCTTGATCAAAACTCTCAGCAAGATGGGAATGGAGGGAACCTTTCTCAATATAGTGAAGGCCATCTACCACAAGCCAGTGGCAAATATTATCCTCAATGGAGAAAAACTGAAAGCCTTCCCTCTAAATTCTGGCACAAGACAAGGCTGTCCTCTCTCACCACTCCTATTCAACATAGCACTGGAAGTACTTGCTATAGCGATTAGGCAAGAAAAGGATATCAAGGGAATCCAGATAGGAAAGGAAGAAGTCAAGCTCTCACTGTTTGCAGATGACATGATACTCTACTTAGAAAACCCTAAAGACTCTATCAAAAAGCTTCTAGAAACAATAGACTCATATAGCAAGGTGGCAGGCTACAAAATTAACACACAAAACTCAATGGCCTTTCTATATACCAATAGTAATAAGGATGAAATGGACATTAAGAAAACAACCCCATTCACAATAGTACCACACAAACTCAAATATCTTGGAATCAACTTGACTAAATATGTGAAGGACCTATACAAAGAAAACTATAAAACTCTGCTCCAAGAAATAAGAGAGGACACACGGAAATGGAAACACATACCCTGCTCATGGATTGGCAGGATTAACATCATCAAAATGTCAATACTCCCCAAGGCATTATACAGATTTAATGCCATCCGTCTAAAGATACCCATGACATTCTTCAAAGAAGTGGATCAGACACTTTTGAAATTCATTTGGAACAATAAACACCCTCGAATAGCTAAAGCAATCATTGGGAAAAAGAATATGGGAGGAATTACTTTTCCCAACTTTAAACTGTACTACAAAGCAACAGTTATCAAAACAGCATGGTATTGGAATAAGGATAGGTCCTCAGATCAGTGGAATAGGCTTGAATACTCAGAAAATGTTCCCCAGAGATACAACCATCTAATTTTTGATAAAGGAGCAGGAAATCCTAAATGGAGCAGGGAAAGCCTCTTCAACAAGTGGTGTTGGCACAATTGGATAGCCACTTGCAAAAAATTAAACTTAGACCCCCAGCTAACATCATGTACGAAGGTAAAATCCAAATGGATTAAAGACCTCGATATCAGCCCCAAAACCATAAGATATATAGAACAGCACATAGGCAAAACACTCCAGGACATTACAGGCATCTTCAAGGAGGAAACTGCACTCTCCAAGCAAGTGAAAGCAGAGATTAACAGATGGGAATATATTAAGCTGAGAAGCTTCTGCACCTCAAAGGAAATAGTGCCCAGGATACAAGAGCCACCCACTGAGTGGGAGAAACTATTCACCCAATACCCATCAGATAAGGGGCTAATCTCCAAAATATTCAAGGCACTGACAGAACTTTACAAGAAAAAAACATCTAACCCCATCAAAAAATGGGGAGAAGAAATGAACAGACACTTTGACAAAGAAGAAATATGCATGGCCAAAAGACACATGAAAAAATGTTCCACATCACTAATCATCAGGGAGATGCAAATCAAAACAACGATGAGATACCACCTCACACCCCAGAGAATGGCACACATCACAAAGAATGAGAATAAACAGTGTTGGCGGGGATGTGGAGAGAAAGGAACTCTTATCCACTGCTGGTGGGAATGCTGTCTAGTTCAACCTTTATGGAAAGCGATATGGAGATTCCTCCAAAAACTGGAAATCGAGCTCCCATACGATCCAGCTATACCACTCCTAGGAATATACCCTAGGAACACAAAAATACAATACAAAAACCCCTTCCTTACACCTATATTCATTGCAGCTCTATTTACCATAGCAAGACTCTGGAAACAACCAAGATGCCCTTCAACAGACGAATGGCTAAAGAAACTGTGGTACATATACACAATGGAATATTATGCAGCTGTCAGGAGAGATGAAGTCATGAAATTTTCCTATACATGGATGTACATGGAATCTATTATGCTGAGTGAAATAAGTCAGAGAGAGAGCGAAAAACGCAGAATGGTCTCACTCATCTATGGGTTTTAAGAAAAATGAAAGACACCCTTGTAATAATAATTTTCAGACACAAAAGAGAAAAGAGCTGGAAGTTCCAGCTCACCTCAGGAAGCTCACCACAAAGAGTGATGAGTTTAGTTAGAGAAATAACTACATTTTGAACTGTCCTAATATTGAGAATGTATGAGGGAAATGTAGAGCCTGTTTAGGGTACAGGCGGGGGTTGGGTGGGGAGGAGGGAGATTTGGGACTTGGGTGATGGGAATGTTGCACTGGTGATGGGTGGTGTTCCTTTTATGACTGAAACCCAAACACAATCATGTATGTAATCAAGGTGTTTAAATAAAAAAAAATTAAAAAAAAAAAAAAAGAGACACAGAGTGGCTAAATGGATCAAAAAATTCAATCCAACCTTCTGCTGCCTACAAAAAACGCACGTGAATAGTCAAACCAAACATAGACTCAAAATAAAATGCTGGAGGAAAATCATCTAAGCAAACAACATCCATAAAAAAAAAAAAAGCTGGAGTGGCCATACTAATATCAGATGATGCAAACTTTATACACAGGAAAGTTTAGGGGACAAAGATGGACATTTTATATTAATCAAGGGACACATACAGCAGGAAGAAATCACTCTCCTAAACATATATGCACTGAATGAGGGGCCAGTAAAATATTTAATACAATTGTTGACAAATCTGAAAAATAATATCAATAACACCACAATAATTGTGGGGGACCTCAACATGGCTTTGTCATCACTGGATAGGTCAACCAGATTGAAACCCAACAAGAATATACTAGACCTGAGAAGAGAAATGGAAGAGTCCTAGTAGATATATATAGGACACTCCACCCCCAGAAACCTGAATACACATTTTTCTCCAATGTACATGGGACATTCTCCAGGATAGACTACATGCTGGCACATAAAACATAACTCCATAATATCAAGAGGATAGAAATTTTGCAGGCTACCTTCACTGACCTCAATGCTCTGAAATTATATGTGAATTTCAAAGGGACACAGAAGTAAAACTTTAATACCTGGAAGTTAAACGGCCTCATACTGAATAACCAGTGGGTCCAAGATGAAATCAAGGAGAAAATCAAAACTTTCCTGGAAACAAATGATAATAAAGACACAAATTCTGAGAACATATAGTACACAGCAAAAGAAGTACTGAGCGGAAAATTTATTGCTATGCAAGCTCACATCAGGAAGGAAAACGGGGCCTAGTTGAATAGCTTAATGATGCAGCTCATAGAATTAGAAAGTGCTCAAGAAAAGGACCCAAAAATAGGGAGACAGAATGAAATAACAAAGCTGGGAGCAGAAATTAACAAATTGGAAACCTAAAAAACAATTTGAAAGATCAACGAAAGCAGAAGTTTGTTTTTTCGAAAAAATAAACAACATTGATAGACCATTAACAAAACTAACAAAGAAAGAGAGAGAAAAAAACTTGATAAATCATATTAGAAATGAAAAAGGGGAGATCACTACTGATATTGCAGAGATTCAAAGGGTAACCAGAAACTACTTTGAGAAACTCTATGCCACTAAAAATGAGAACCTGGAAGAAATGGATAAATTCTTGGACTATTATAACCTCCCATGGTTGAATAAAGAGGACATAGCATATATAAACAACCCCATCACTATTGATGAAATTAAAATGGTAATCAAATGTCTGCCCAATAACAAAAGCCCAGGCCCAGATGAATTCACTAATGAATTTTTTCAAACATTTCAAGAGGAACTACTACCAATCCTGGCAAGACACTACCATGAAATCTAAAAAACAGGAAAACTTCCAAATAGCTTTTATGAAGCCAACATTACCTTGATACCTAAACCAGACAGAGATGCTACCAAAAAAAGAAAATTACAAACCAATATACCTGATGAATACAGATGCAAAGATCCTCAACAAAATCCTGGCAATAGGATTCAATGCCTCATCAAAAAGATCATTCATTATGATCAAGTATGTTTCATCCCAGAATGTAAGGCTGGTTTAACATCTGTAAATCTATCAACATCATACACAACATCAAAAACAAGAAAAATAAAAATCACACGATCATATCAATAGACACCGAGAAAGCATTTGAGAAGGTCCAACACCCATTCTTGATCAAAACTCTCAGCAAGATGGGAATGGAAGGAACCTTTCTCAATATAGTGAAGGCCATCTACCACAAGCCAGTGGCAAATATTATCCTCAATGGAGAAAAACTAAAAGCCTTCCCTCTAAATTCTGGTACAAGACAAGGCTGTCCTCTCTCACCACTCCTATTCAACATAACACTGGAAGTCCTTGCTATAGTGATCAGGCAAGAAAAAAATATCAAGGGAATCCAGATAGGAAAGAAAAAGGCAAGCTCTCACTGTTTTCAGATGATGTGATATTCTATTTATAAAACCCTAAAGACACTACCAAAAATCTTCTAGAAAAAATAGACTCATATAGTAAGGTGACAGGCAACAAAATTAACACACAAAAATCAATGGCCTTTCTCTCCACCAATAATAATAGGGAAGAAATGGACATTAAAAAAACAACCCCATTCACAATAATGCCACACAAACTCAAATATCTTGTAGTCAACTTGACTAAAGATGTGAAGGACCTATACAAAGAAAACGATAAAACTCTGCTCCAAGAAATAAGAGAACACACGTAAATGGAAACACATACCCTGCTCATGGATTAACAGGATTAACATAATTAAAATGGCAATATTCCCCAAAGCATTGTATAGATTTAATGTGATCCCTCTATAGACTCCATGACATTCTTCAAAGAAGTGGATCAGGCACATTTGAAATTCATTTGGAACAATAAATACCATCGGATAGACAAAGCAATTATTGGGAAAAAGAATTTGGGAAGCATTACTTTTCCCAACTTTAAACTGTATTTCAAAGCAATAGTTATCAAAACAGCATGGTATTAGAATGCAGACAGACCCTCAGACCAGTGGAATAGAAATGAGTACTCAGAGAATGCTCCCCAGACATACAATCATCTAATCTTTGATAAAGGTGCAAGAAGTCCTAAGTGGAGCAAAGAAAGCCTCTTCAACAAGTGGTGTTGGCACAACTGGCTATCCACATGCAAAAAAGGGAACTTAGACCCCCAGCCAACATCATGTACAAAGGTAAAATCTAAATGGATTAAAAACCTCAATATCAGACCTAAAAGCATAAGGTATATAGAACAACACGTAGGAATAACACTCCATGACATTGAGACTAAAGGCATCTTCAAAAAGAAAACTGTACTTTCCAAGCAAGTGAAAGCAGAGATTAACAGATGGGAATATATTAATCTGAGAAGCTTCTTCACCTTTAAGAAATTAGTGCCCAGGATACAAGAGCCACCCACTGATTGGGAGAAACTATTCACCCAATACCCAGCAGATAAGGGGCTAATATCCAAAATATACAAGGCACTGACAGAACTTTACAAGAAAAAAATCTAATCCCATCAAAAAATGGGGAGAAGAAATGGACAGACACTTTGACAAAGAAGAAATACAAATGGCCAAAAGGCACATGAAAAAAATGCTCCACATCATTAATTATCAGGAAGATGCAAATCAAAACAACTATGAGGTACCACCTCACACCACAGAGATTGGCACACATCACAAAGAATGAGAACAAGCAGTGTTGGTGGGAATGTGGTGAGACAGGAACTATTATTCACTGCTGGTTGGAATGCAGACTAGTTCAACCTTTCTGGAGAGCAATATGGAGATTACTCCAAAAACTGGAAATCGAGCTCCCATACGATCCAGCTATACCACTCTTAGGAATATACTCTAGGAACACAAAATACAACACAAAAACCCCTTCCTTACACCTATGTTTATTGCAGCACTATTTACCATAGCAAGACTCTGGAAACAACCAAGATGCCCTTCAACAGATGAATGGCTATAGAAAATGTGGCACATATAAACAATGGAATATTATGCAGTCATCAGGTGAGATAAAGTCATGAAATTTTCTTATACATGGATGTACATGGAATCTATTATGCTGAGTGAAATAAGTCAGAGAGAAAGAGAAAGACGAAGAATGGTCTCACTCATCTATGGGTTTTAATAAAAATCAAAGACATTTCTCAACAATTTTCAGAGACAAAAGAGAGGAGGGCTGGAAGTTACAGCCGACCTCATAAACCTCACCACAAAGAGTGATGAGTTTAGTTACATAAGTAACTACATTGCAAACTATCCTAACAATGAGAATATATGAGGGAAATAGAAAGCCTTTCTAGAGTACAAGTAGGGGCAGGGAGGGGAGAGGGATATTTGGGTCATTGTGACGGGACGGGAATGTTACACTGGTGATGAGGGGGTGGCATCTTATATGACTGAAACCCAACCACAATCATGTTTGTAACCAAGGTATTTAAGTAAAAAATATTAATAAAATAGAATACAAAAAAAGTGAATACAAGAAGAATGATAATACAAGAAAAAGTGGACAGACAGGATAAGAACAAGAAACCCTGAGGTGATTGAAGAATCAGTGATTGAACTCAAGACAAATTACTTTTCTGAGAATTTTCACACAGGTATCCTCAGCAACCCAAGGATTCCACTTGAGAAAGAGGAGAAGTGAAAGGGGGAGGTATTCATCCACAGCCCCACCCATCTGTGGTCAGGAAAGGGGAAAAAGAAAGAAGAGACTCCAGTGCTCTAGCATTTAATTTGAGGGCTTTAGAAGGTCAGGACTAAGCTGAGAGGGAGATTGGTGCTCTTGACAGAGAGACCAGCAGATTCTACCTCTGTCACTTGGGTGGTACCCATCTTTCCTCACCTACTTTCTATGAGAAATGCAGCCTCAAGTGTCCAGCACAAATCAATGTTGCTACTCTCTTAATTTTAATTTTAAACTTCTATATTTACATAACTGTGATCAAAATGTATCGTTTATATTTTTGTTGTGTGGGGTCTTCTTATTTCAGAAGAAATAGATCAGATATTTGTAAACACTTTTAGGAACTTAGTATAGCTGCCTGGCACTGTTTTGGATATTCAGTAAGAAGACTGACTCAACATCCAAAAGAACATTAAAAAGGGGGAAGTATTGTTAGATTTAAAGTGAAATCATGATATCCAAACTAAAAATCAAAATTAAAAATGGGCTTGTCATGTGGCAGTTTATGGGACAGGGTGGTGGCATGAATGCAACTCAGAACACTGATGGAGGAAGGTCAATACTGGTGGTTAAATTGGCCCTGAAACATTGTTTGTTTAAAACTCAACTATGAATAACTTTGTAAATAACAAAGGTTTCAATAAAATATTAAGAAAATATAATTTAAAGTATTAAGTGGTTTATTAGTGGATGTGAGTGCTCAAGTCATTGTGGAGGCTAAGCTTCAGCAGTTTCACAAACATGAGACACAAGCACCCCAGACCATTGTCTGAGACTTGATGATTAACATTAATTTTAATCCAGGAAGAGAACTGATCCTGAATTCAGTGAAGTGGTCCTGTGCTGCTTGGATGAAGCTTCTCTGAGTAGCCCAAAGGCCCCACACCTCACTCTTCCCTTTCTTCTCAGCAGTGCAAGGCAAAGAAACGCCAAACACCGAGGAGTAAGGAGCCGATTTCTAAGCCCACCAATGGGGACCCTCCTCTCCTGCCATCAAGTCCCAGGCCATGAACTCTGATGATGTCAGTATAGACACTAACCCCAGAGAACCCAGGGCCCGGAGAGGAGTAAACAGGGGAAGGAAAGGCAGATCCTGAGGGACTTTGGGAAGTCCTGCTGGTCCATCTCTGGCCATGAAGGGCGGGCTGGACAGTGGCTGCTACCCTACAATGGGTTATGGGGGTGGAACAGAAAACTTGTGTCTTGACTTTGCCACATTCCCTCAGAATGAATTATGGATCTCCTGAGGAAATTGTGTCTTTGGGAGTTTTAGGGTGAGTTTGGGGACCCTGGAATTGGTTGGACAGGCCTTTGTCCAGTAGCATGAGTCTCTGTGGGGTTTGGGTTGATTGGGGATACTGGGGATTCAGACAGAACTTGCCAGGGCCACCCTGGCCCCCGAGGAGAAGCTCTGCTGTCACCCCCTGATGTACACCCTCTTCCCTGCAGAGAGGCTAATTAATTTTAGAGGAGGCGGGAAGGAGAAAACTTGGAGGGGCTAATGAGAGGGTAACTGTTCTTCTCTTCTCTTGTACCAATTCAGGGCCTAGGGTTGCCTCTCCTGCACAGAAGGAGGAGCCATGGAGACGGGTGCAGCAGCCCCAGAGTGGTTGGGGATACTGTGACATCATGTGGCATTTGGGGCACTGTGACCTCAGGGACCCTAGACAGGAAGGGGGTGGGAGTGGGATTTCTGGGTCTCTCCCTTAGCCTGGCTCTGGGGACTTTTCCTCCCCTCTCCAGGGACATCCATGTATTCTTTGCCTTCTGCAGATGCAGACGCAGGCCCTATCGCCGTCACCCATGGGCAGAACGCCACCCAATGTGAGCAGAAAGCGGCATCTCCTCTGCCCAGGCCGACTCACCCAGACTGGCATCAGTGTTCCCTTACAGGCCAAGCGGGGCCCCTTCTGAAAGATCCCAGTCTCACACCCTGGGTGTCGAAGGGCCTCTTGGTCATCCTCCTAAGGAAAGGGGGCCCCTCTCTGGTGCCAACTTCTGGCCGGCCCCCCACTTCAGACCTCCCTGCTCCCCCCAAACAGGACCTCCTCCCACCACCGACTCAGGACAACACACCACCACGAGCGTGCCCCCAACGAAGAAAATTTGTGTCTTCAACGATGTCTCTGACTTAGAAAAGATAATGGAACACCCATCTTGCATGTCAGCAGACCCCAGAGGACAGGCTCAGAGGCTCCTTGTGGCCACAGGTACCTAGCAAATCCGTCTCAAGTCCAAAGACACTGCTTGAGTCCCATCTGAAGAAAGTCATCTCAAGAAATGGCAACCTCCACCTTCTGCCACTCCCAAGTGGGGAAATAATTATTGGAGGTCTCTGAAAAACAAAATGGTAACACATCTGAGCATGTTTTGCTCTGGATGTAGCAAAAAGCACCCGCACTAAATTTGACAACCTGACAAGTCATGATCAATTAATAAAAAACAAATGACCTGTCACTTGCCTGTCACTGTGTGGCGGGGGACAAGGAAGATGGGAGATGAAACAGTCCAGATAGTCTTAATACCTGGTGACAAATACCTGGGGCCCCCTCTTGCTGTGAAAGTTTTGGGTGATCTCTGTCTTTAGGAAAATATAATGCAGTAATCTGCCCCTCTGCCAGTGTACTAGAGCCTTTGCTGGAAAAGAACCAAGGGTGTCGATATATCCGGGATGCAGAAAGTGGGACCTGATCAAGATGAAATTGGAAGATAAGGGGTGGGCATGGGGATTTCTGTGAATGTCTAAGTGTGGAGGGAGAGCACAGAGACACACCCTCGCAGAGGAAGAAACTGCTGGGCCCCCTGGAAAATACCCATGAGAAATGAGGCCCATCCTGAAATTGTCCCTTAATGAAACAGCTTCAGAGAAGGGACGGAACACTGAGAGGGCACTTTCTGGAACCCTGAGAGGAGATGGAGATGGAGATGGAGATGGAGATGGAGATGGAGATGGAGATAGAGGAGAGGAGAGGAGAGGAGAGGAGAGGAGAGGAGAGGAGAGGAGAGGAGAGGAGAGGAGAGGAGAGGAGAGGAGAGGAGGGGAGGGGAGGGGAGGGGAGGGGAGGGGAAGGGAGGGGAGGGGAGAGGAGAGGAGAGGAAAGGGAAGGGGAGGGGGGAGGGGAGGAGAGGAAAGGAGAAGAGAGGGGAGGGGAGGAGAGGAGGAGAGGGGAGGGGAGGGGAGAGGACAGGAGAGGAAATGAGAGGAGAGGGGAGGGGAGGAGAGGAGGAGAGGGGAGGGGAAGAGAGGAGAGGAGGAGAGGGGGAAGGGAAAGAGGGGAGAGGAGGAGAGGGGGAGGGGGAAGGGGGAGGGGAGAGATGGAGGAGGGGAGGGAGGAGGGGAGAGAGGGAGGAGGGGAGGGGAAGGGAAGGGGAGGGGTGGGGAGGGAAAGAAGGGAAGAGAAGGGAAAGGAAAAGGGGAAGGGAAAAGTGGAAGGGAATAGGGGAAGGGAAAAGGGGAGGGGAGGGGGAGGGAAAGGGGAGGGAAGGGAGAAAATTAATCTGGAAATATTTGAGGTTACATAATACAAGGAGCTTGCCTACCTTGTGACTAACCTAGTTTGATCCCCAACTACTACATATTTTCTCCCCAGCACAACCAAGAATAACTCCTGAACACAGAGAGATAAGAGTAAGCCCTGAGCACTTCTTTGTTTTAGTCTATATCACCCCCTGAAAATAAGTAAATAATAGAAAACCCAAATGAAATATAGAGGAATATAAAAACAACTAATATACTTAAATTTATGTTCACATCATAAGACACTCATAATGAATAAAAATTAAAATTAATGGATCAATGACTACTTCACACCTATTCAAAAGGGAATCTGTGTAACATCAACTATTGTCACCAATTATTATGTGAAATAAAAAATTTTATATGCAGCAGATAAGAATATAAACATCTTCATCATATTGAAAAGCAATTTTCAATTGTAAAGAAAGTTATTATTTTACTATTAAACAGTGATTTATTCTCAGTAATTTTTAGAATGTTGCATAAATCTATAAGGCCAACACATGCAAATATTATCATGAAAATTAATGACAATCTAAAACGAAGACCTAGAAATTTAAATGCATGTTGTAGCACAAAAATTCTGCTAAAAATGCAAATAACTTATCTAAGAAACTAAATATTACGCTTTGTTTAAAATATATAAACAATAGTAAGTTTCAATCTAAAACAATTTCAAAAAGTGAGATGAATTCACTAGATTTCCATACTTCCATAATTCAAGCTATCAAGATCACCTAACCAAATCACCTAACCTAGTGGTTGGCAATCCGCCACATGCGGCTCTTTACACATTTTTTTTAATTTTTTATTTTTAACTATGAGAACAAGGATGCAAAAAGAAAGAGGACAAAGTAAAGTTACAGTGGAAGGAAGTTATGGGAAGTCACCCATAACATAATTCTCAGAAGTCCCCTTGCTGATATCTTAACTTTGAAATTTCAGCCAAAGAACATTAAGATAAATAAGACAAAATCCATGTACAATTACTTTGTCCCTCAAGTCCCCAGATTGTAACAAATTATAATATTTCTTAACAGCACACAAGGCAATCTAAAGCCATAAAACTTACGTAACTCCTTAAACATTACAGGCATAGTATTTTTTTACATTTCTATATATATGCATATTAGCTTAAGTTAACCTCAAATTTTAAGTGGGTTCTTTTTAAGGATTAGAGTCAAAGGAGCACAGTAAAAATGGTGTTAGAGTGGCAATTGTTGTTTGCATAGGCCCACCAAAATATGAGGGACATGGAAAGAAATAACCTTGGCCTAAATACAAAGAGACCCGACTTCTGAAGGTTCCTGGCACAAGACCAACTCTAGGCTCCAGGCAAGCTAGATCGTCCAATCCAAGACATTGTCTGTAGTGCCAACACACTTTACACATTTTAATGCAGCTCTTTTTTGTGCTGGATGGCCGCTCCAGGAGTCAGGACTCTGCTCCTAGCCTCTGTCAGTGTGCTCCCTGTGTGGCTCTCAAAATAAATTTCAATCGTGGTTTTGGCGAGATTTGGCTCAGTTGAAAAAAAGGTTGCCCACCACTGTGTCTAACCAAATTCCAATTCTTTAATTCTATTACTGGCAGTAATCTTTTGAGTGTAAGACCATCATTTTTATGTATTTAGTTTTTTTGGTCACCGTAAGATTAAAAGTTATTCAAGTTTGGGTTTCAGGCGTATGGTGTTTCAACATCAACTCCTTTATCAGTATCCACTTCCCTTTACCAGTGCCTCACTCCCATTCGCCACCTACTCACCCATCAGTCTGCTTCTAGAAGAGGTGCTTTTTAAATAAGTCTGCAATTTTTCTCTACACCATCATTACTGAAAAGGCTTCATGCTAACACTTTAGTACCTTTCAGCATCCCCTCTTCTTCCTGGTTGAACACTTCCCTTCACCATAGTCACCTCTGCCACCAACTTTTCTAAATATCTTCTATGGTTTCATAGGACTTACTTTCAAGAGAAAGTATAGAGTCTATGAAGTCTGACTTCATTATGGTATGATTGATTTTTATTATAAAATTATAAAGTGGCATAAGCTTTATAGATCACTTATTATGATTTTTGCCAGTTAATTGCCAGTTCTCTACTGGCAATATCTTTTCATTTCTAGGACTACACATATCCCTATATGAATCTAATAGCTAGATGACAATAACACCACTATAGAAATATATAGCTATTAAGGCTGGAGTCATAGACATACAGCAGGTAGATCACTTGCCTTGCATGCAGCCAGTCCAAGTTCAAATCCTTGCATTCCATATGATCTCCTGTAGACAACTTGAATGATTCCTGAGTGCAGAACCAGGAGTAACTTTTGAGCATTGCCAGGTTTAGTTCAAAATTTAAAAAAACGAATAAACAAAAAAAAAACAGAAGGAAAGAAAAATAAAAGGAATATATAGGTCTTATTGCGTACCTTCCAACTATAGCAAAATACATAGTAAATCTTCATCTTATTGCTATAAATAAGGGCAGAAAATAAATTTAAGAGGAATAGATATCTTAACATTTCTTTCACAGTAATATTTGAGGAGCATAGTAACAATGAGTGAGGGGCATTCCCACCACCAGTGTTGTCCATTCTCCACCCGTTTCCAGCATGCATCCCACATCTCCCCCTTCTTTACCCCCATAATACTACTGAAACAGTTCCACCATATACAGCTTGTTGTAGTTTGGGTATCTATTCTGTTGTCATTGACTTTGGATTTGGGATTCATATCTGATCAGTTTTTATTTCCACCAAATGAACATTCAACTGTCTGGTCTTAGTACCATTGAGGGAAGAAAAAATAAGGGCAAACAAAAAAGAGACAAAGTAGGAGGAGTCCATCTAGGTGTTATAAATATCCATTTAGAAGAAGGGGGAAAAAAAGAAAAAGGTAGTAAAACAAAACAAAGCAGAAACAAAAGACAATAAAGGAGTATCCAAAAAATTACAAAAAGAATAAAGGATAAAGCAAAAGCCAAAACCATCGGCTACAGCAGGGATCTCAAACTCGGGACCTGCAGGCCGTTTGCAGCCCTCCATACAACATTTTGTGGCCTGCGGCTGGCTTTCAAATATCGCAGTATTCGCGATTATTCACTTACCAAATAATCGCAATAAAAATCGCATTAGTAAGAAAAAATCGCATTAAACATCCGCATACCCCAAGCAGTTCCATTCGGGGTATGCAAATGTTTAATGCAATTTTTTGTGATTTTTTTTCTTACTAGTGTGATTTTTTTTGCTTGTATCCATTTTTATTTTACAATCTTTTACGAATCTACATTTTATTACTGTATCATATAGTAAAATAGTTATCAATATTAATTATATTTTATTAATTGCTCCATCCTATCAATTTAAATAATAAAATAAATTTACGTACACAGAGATAATATAAAAATGCTCTGTTGTTACACAAAAACTGCAAGTAGACCAAGATCCCATTTTCTTGTTTCACTTTGAACACTGTATGACGTGAAAAAAAAATACATGGTGCTGAGACTACACTGCTAGATGTTTATAGGACAGTTTTCATTACAAAGGGATAGAGCAATAATAACAGTTATGCTACACAAAAAGTACAGAAATATATAAGTAGAAGAGCTGAAGTGATAACACAGTGGGGAGGACATTTGCCCTGAAAGTAACAGATCTGAGTTCAATTCATGGCATCCTATATAGTACCCCAAAGCACTGCCAGGAATAGAACTTGACCTCAAAGCTAGGAGTAACCCTGAGCAACATAGGGGTGGCCCAATAACAAACAAACAAACAAACAAAACCTGCTGAAAAAATTAATGGGAAGTGATAAAGGAAGGAAGAATATTTGAATATTTGTAGAAAACTTAGTAAAGAACAAAATAGGGCTACTCTACTACTCTACTATTATTTTTCAAGGCCCAATATATGACATACCATAAAAATATTAATTTACTCAGTTTAACAAATTTTTCATCCAAATTATAAATAAGGAAGAAACTTTCTATTGTTTTATATTAAACTGCAAATTGAATGTTTTTAAATTTGTATGCTTCCATTGCTTTCAGAAAAAAATAAGAAAACACATAAGACAATATATAGCCAAATGCAAACCTTTGTGGAGATGGACTTATTATATGAAAATATTATTATATATCTTAAGTTTTATCTATGTACTCTAAAGTTATTATGTTTTGTTTCTAAAGTATTAACAATGAAAATTTCAACTAAACAATTAAAATGACCCTAATAAAATATATTATAAATAAAATTATAAAATCAATATATACATTTGCTTTTTTATTATTTTATTTTTTACAGCATTATTTATGGTACATAGTGACAAAGAATATGGGGCACTCCCATCCCAGTGCTCTCCTCCCTCCATCCCCGTTTCCAGCATGCATCTCATATTTCCCTCCCTTTCCCCCCAGAATACTAGTGCAACTGGTCTCTACTTTATAGCTTGTTGTAGATTGTCTATTCTGTTGTCGTTTGCGATAAAAAGGATAAGAAGAAAAAAGAAAAAAGAAAGAAAAAAAGAGGGAAAAAAGGAAGAGAGAAAAAAATTGGCTGCAACTACCAAAAAAGAAAGAGAAAAAGAAGAAAAAAATGCACCCGGCTAATGAGAAAAGAAAAAAAAAATCACCAAATATAATCTCAGGAGTGAAAAGGGAAGAGAAAAGTGGAGGAAAGAAGGAAAGTAAAGTAAAAAACTAACAAATCAAAACAAAACAAGAAAAAGAAGGGGTGCTGCAGTGGTAGGGTTTGGTGTTCCCTCCATTTTTTTTTTTTGTATAGGCACAATAAGCATTGGGGGAGAATGGGAATTCCCGTGGCCTAGGAGATTCAGGGCTTCTCCATCCTTGGAGCATACCATCATGGGATCAATCCCTGGCTCCATAGGTGTTCATTACCTCATCCCAAGGGCTTTGTATGTGGTGCCAGGAAACTTTCCTCTCAGTTGTGAGGGAGACAATGAGGCTGCTGTATCCAGCATTCTTGGCATTTGTACACGTCCAAAGACAGGGTCTAGGTTAGAGTCTTTACAGTTCTAAAGGTTCTGTTCCACCATTGTGTACAGTCTTCTGTATCAGATGCTCCCTGTTTTCATTCAGTCCCCAAGCTAAAGTATGAGATATTATGGATCTAAGGGTTCTGCTCAGTCTCTGTTGTCCAAGTTGGACCTCTGCAATAAGAAATCTTTTTTTTTTTTTTAAATAAGAGTTCTGGTCCAGTCTAGGGCAGGGTTTTCCTTATCAGTCCCCAGGATAGTTCTGCCCAGTCGCAGCTGTCAAAGTCAGTTTTCTGTACATGGTACTCTTATTTTTCGCTGTTCAAAAGATAGTACATCTTCTGGTTTCCATCTAGTGTTAGGTGAGGTGATAAGACGACTTGGTCTTGGGTCAAATTGTCATTTCCTCATTGTCATATCATAACTGGTACAAGTTAGTACCAGAGCTGTACTATAATTCTCCCAATGGAGTTGGTTCCTGGAGTTGTTGCCCAGAGCTGTTTAAGTTCTACATCTGGGTTCTGGGGTTTGGAGTTGAACTGCCACTGTCCAATCTCCTGGAGACTGAGTTGTATCCACATGACACATGTCCAGAATGGGAGGCACCCTAGTGTTATAAAAAGTGTAAGGTCTTGCCTCCCAGTTAGAGGGGGAAATAAGGGAGGCACCAAGACCAAACAGGTGCAAGACTACTAACTAGTAAACTAGGTACAGAGGGGACCACATTTCTAGCAGCCCCAGGGGTGAGGGAGGAGGATTTGGGAGGTAGGACGAAAACGGAGGTGTAGGGAGAACAAATTGGTGATGGGAATCCCCCTGATTTTATGTAAATATGTACGTAAAATATTATTGTCAACAATATGTAAGCCACTATGTTCAAAATAAAAATTATATTAAAAAAGTGTAAGGTCTTATACCTAGAAGATAAGATTTATTTCTGTGTTTATGGTTTCCCCTTGTTTACTGTTCCCATACAAAAAAAGCATAGTTTCATGTTGGATTCCTACTGCTATTCTGGGTAAGGATGACTGGTTATACTCACACTTTCAGTGGTCCGTTTTTGATCCGCCATTTTATCCCAGGCAAGGCTTTACTACCAAGCAGCACCAAAAATGATAATGATAGCAAAAATATGAACACTATTAAAATAGAACAGATAAATAAACCTGTGTTTGAAGATAAAAGGAAGGAAGGAAGGAAGGAAGGAAGGAAGGAAGGAAGGAAGGAAGGAAGGGAGGAAGGGAGGAAGGAAGGGAGGAAGGGAGGAAGGAAGGGAGGAAGGGAGGGAGGGAGGGAGGGAGGGGGAGGGAGGAAGGAACGAAGGAAGGAAGAAGGAAGGAAGGAAGGAAGAAAGAAAGAAAGAAAGAAAGAAAGAAAGAAAGAAAGAAAGAAAGAAAGAAAGAAAGAAAGAAAGAAAGAAAGAAAGAAAGAAAGAAAGAAAGAAAGAAAGAAAGAAAGAAAGGAAGGAAGGAAGGAAGGAAGGAAAAAAGGAAGGAAGGAAAGAAAGGAAAGAAGGAAAGGAAGGAAAGAAAGGAAAGAAGGAAAGGAAGGAAGGAAGGAAAGAAGGAAAGGAAGGAAGGAAGGAAGGAAGAGAGAGAGAAAGAAAGAAAAGAAAGAAAGAAAGAAAAAGAAAGAAAGAAAGAAAGAAAGAAAGAAAGAAAGAAAGAAAGAAAGAAAGAAAGAAAGAAAGAAAGAAAGAAAGAAAGAAAGAAAGAAAGAAAGAAAGAAAGAAAGAAAGAAAAAAGAAAGAAAAAGAAAGAAAAAAGAAAGAAAACAAAGGTATTTGAAGACAACAGGTGATAGTTGAGTTTGAGACATGTTTTGCGGCATTACGGAACCCTATTTGTCCTTGAACTAGGGGGTTTGCTGAAGCTGATTCCAGTATCATGCAACAGTCCATAGTTTGATGGAGGCAAAAGGAGCCACCAAGCATGGGTCAGCAGGCATGTTGGTTGTAGTTATTTGTCGAGGCATGAGATGGTGACTGAGAGGGTGTCTTTCAATGAGGAGCTGGATGGTGGTCTGTTGGGGCAGAAGGTCAGTCTTGGTGTCTACCCAGTTAGGAACTGAGGATAAAGAGGGTTAAATAAGGGGAAAATAATGATTCAGGGTTGGGGGATGAAAGGGTAGGAGAGGCACAGGGGTATGGGGAGAGGCAATACATGATAGAGACTATATACAATATATAGATGGACTGTTTATGGTTTAAGTCTTTGAGTCAATATGAAAAGTCACGTCCACAAAAAGACTAGAGAATAAAGTTCTATTTGTTTTATCCAAATCTTGGCATCCTGATTCCATTCCTAGGAACAGTCTAGGATAAGGAACGTTTTTGAATAATGCTTAAAAAGGATTTGTCACTAGCGCGCTTGTGCCGGCAGGGTTTTGAAAAATACTATTAGTAGCAAACAATACAGTGTGTCCAGTATGCATAGGGGAGCACCTCCAAATTCCACAATACTGCCAGCCTCGTAAAAGCACACCAAATTCTATAAGAAATAAAAGCCAACAAAACTCAATAAACTAAAACAATAACACAGAAGGCTCCATTAGCAACTCACAGCTGAGTAAACCCTCAGACAATGACTTTAATGACTTTATTTGTGAGTTAAAACATTTTCACAAATTTTCTTTTACTGAGCATTTTTTAATAATTACATTAGCCATTTTTAACAAGCAATATAAAGGGCTTTGTTGTTGTTTTTCCTGCTAAAGTGACAGGTTTCAAGAGGGACAAGAGTGAAGGGAAGGTTACACTGTTGGTGGGATTGGTGGTGTAATATTAAGTGCCAGAAACAACTGTATTGTGAACAACTTAGTAAATTATAGTGTTTAAAGTTTAAAAGAAAAAGAGGAACTAGACTGAGAATAGAGTGGGTTAGGCAGTTCCTTTGCATGTGGCCAACCTGGGTTCATTTCCTGTCATTCCATATGGTCTTTTTAAGAATACTAGGAATGAGCCCTGAACTCAAAATCAGGAGTAAGCCCTGTGCACCGCCAGTGTGGCCAAAAAAAAACAAAAAACAAAAAACAAACAAACAAAAAAAAAAGAAGCTCAAAGCAAAAGACCTAGATTTGTACATCAAAATTTTTTAAAAGAACACAATAATCCAGAAAATCTAATAAATTTTTATTTAAGCCCCATGATTACAAGCATGTTTATAGTTGGGTTTCAGTCATAAAAATTATACCTCCCTTCATTAGTGCAACATTCTCACTACCAATGCCCCCTCTCCTGCTCCTGCCTGTATTTGCAATAGGCATTCTACTTCTCTCATTAAGTAGAAAATTTAAATGGGAAATGTGGAAACAAAATTAATTACAGAAACCAATAAAACCAAAATATGTTTTTGAAAGGTCAATTAAATCAAATACTTTTGACAAAACAGAAAGCAGCAGAAATTAGTTATCAATGACTGAAAAGATGGAATTAAAACTCTGATCCTACCTCTTCCCCAGATGATTAAAAGAATCGTTGAGTCACAAAAACTACAGCACTCATGAGACACAGCATAAAGTTTTATCTTTCTTTTATCTGACAAGGTGTACTTCATTAATTTTCATATGGTCTACCGCCCTTGCATCATGGGAACAAATCCTACTTGTTAGTAATAAAAGATTCTCCTAGTGTGTTATTGGATTCTATTTGGAAAGACTGTTTTGAATATTTGACTTTATGTGAATCAGAAGTATCAGTCTGTAGTAGTTCTATAAAACAGTTAAAACTGCCTCTTTCATTTATAATTCTATGACTTTTCATACTTTTTCTGGTAAATGTGATATGGGTTTTAGTTTGTTTTATTCTTTTGCAAATCAACTCTTGGTTTCACAAAATGTTAAAAATTACTTTTAGTTGGGGCCAGAGTGATAGTGCAAATGGTAAGGTGTCTGCCATGTCCTTGCTAGCCTAGGACAGACCTCAGTTCATTCTCCCAGTGTCCCATGTGGTCCCCCAAGCCAGGAGTGATTTCTGAGCACATAGCCAGGAGTAACTGGGTGTGGCCCCAAACCAAAAAAAAATATTTTTAGTTTCTTTTTTACTTATTTCCATTCTGGTTTTTCTTCTTCTTTTCTTTTTAGGTTATTGTTTTTCATCCATCTATTTTTCAAGCATAAAGATGTTGATTCTCTATTTGACATTTTCTTCCTTATTTATCATATGACTGTCTGCATTATACTTTTTCTAGATTCCAAAATTAGTATCCCAAAAAATATTGGTAAAATATCTCCTTGTTTTCGTTTTCTTCAGCTAATTTTTTAATATTTTTTGTTGGCTCAGGAAATTTTGAGAAGCATTGTTTATTTTTGATATATTTGGAATTTTTACTGTTTTATTTTGTCAATAATTTCTACTCTTGTGCCATGCAGATTGAACAAGATATTTAATATAATCTCAATATTCTCATATATACCAAGTCTTTCTGTGTGTAATTCAACATTGTAATTCTACTTCATCATATTTGAATCACGATTTTCCCATAATTTCTTCTGTGGTCTAATATGAGCCTTTGTATATCTCATAAGAAAAATTTAGTTGTGTTTTTACCTTTTTCATTTCCCTAGGTTTGTAATGCTGTCCTCATAAGACTGTATAGTGTATTTATGACATAAAAAAGTTAATATAAAAGGGGTTGGAGTGATAGCCCAGCAGGTAGGGTTTTTGTCTTGCATGATATATACCTAAGTTCTATCTTGGGCATTCCATATGGTTCCTTGAGCATACCAGGAACAATTTCTGAGTGCAGAACCAGGAATAACCCGAGCACTTCTGTGTATGACAAAAAAATAAACTAATTAACATAAAAACATGAATCTTTGACACCCACATAACGCAGCAACTCCCATGTGGTTGGCTCAATGGTCCAGCTCCACAGACTTACACTTATTTCAGTAAAGATTCTAGCTAGCCACTAAAATGCACAGAAACATTAATCTGGCTGAAAACTCTGAGGTACCCTCAGAAAGGAAAAAAAATTCTACTCATGCTAAAGTTTCAGAAGTTGCATCTACACCCAACATTTCCTGCCAGGCCAAATGCTCAAGTTCACTTCTACATGACTAATCTCTGAAGACACACCAAATTAGCAAAACACTAGGTGCACTGGTTTGGGAGCTGAAGGTTCTGAGGTCTTCTCAGAGTGAGTGTGGACATATTATCACCTCTGTAGGAGCTCCAGCAGACATACCCACAAACCACAGACCCTACCATATAAACTGATCAGCCCAATTCTATAAATCTTGGGGTTCCTGAATGCCAATTTCAAATTCCTCAGTACTGATACCAACTCACTATATTTACCTCAAATTAGATAGAAAAGTAGCATAGAAGTCACTCAATCTCAACAAAAAAAAAACACAGAACACTCAACTAACAGTAAAAAACTTAGTAAACCTTCAATAAATGATTAAGTGGCCTATTGTGAGATATAACAAAGTAGTCATGTTTTTTCAATAATTCCATTGCCATTAATTGTGACACGGAATATACAATGAATTGCTTTGTGCCTTGGCAAGCTGGAAGTGAATGGGAAATGAGAAACAATAATGAGAAAAATGTTACACGGGATTGGTGTTGAATTATTGAATGCCCAAAACAACTTTATTTTTTAACCTTTTTGATGCTATCCTTAACAAGGCCTAATTTATCCTTAAAGAAGCAACATTCTTCTTTTAAGCAGCACATACTCCCCCCTCTTTTAATAATGCAAGACCAAGGCCACAGCAGTTTTGCAGCACCATTTCAGTTAAGGAACCAATAGTTTGTTCTAAGTAGTCTAAACCTTTTTTAAGTTCTTTAACGTCCTTAACAACAGTTCTGGTTAAAACATTAACAGCTTCTTGGGTATGAACCAATGAATAAATTCCTGTGCCTGTAACAGCAACACCTAAGCTTAACACCAAGACAAGAGTGAGTGCAGTTACAAGTTTTCTTTTGCACCTGTAAAGGACAAGGGAGGTATCCTTACAAGGCAATAAATCTAATTCAGGTCTGACAATTAATTTAGGCATTAAAACAGTCAATACACAATAATTCTTATGCTGGAGAAAAATATCAGAAACAATATGGGAAGATAAACCCAAGGAACAGGCAAAAAATGTTAAATTGGGAGCAAGTATAAACTAAAAAGATGAATTAACAACAAGAGTTTGCTTACAAATTTCAATATGGGGAATAGGGGGAAGCATATTGTGTCCCAAAAGGCAAAGTTCAATTTTCACCACTTATTTTAAAACCATGCCATGGCGTTGAGGCTCCATACCCCATCGCAGACGGTTGGTATTGTTGGTGAAGTGAGGCAGTCCGAAGGCAGCAATTACTTCATAGAATGGTGGGATGGTGTGAGGTGGTATCTCATCGTTGTTTTGATTTGCATCTCCCTGATGATTAGTGATGTGGAGCACTTTTTCATGTGTCTTTTGGCCATGCGTATTTCTTCTTTGTCAAAGTGTCTGTTCATTTCTTCTCCCCATTTTTTGATGGGATTAGATGTTTTTTTCTTGTAAAGTTCTGTCAGTGCCTTGTATATTTTGGAGATTAGCCCCTTATCTGATGGGTATTGGGTGAATAGTTTCTCCCACTCAGTGGGTGGCTCTTGTATCCTGGGCACTATTTCCTTTGAGGTGCAGAAACTTCTCAGCTTAATATATTCCCATCTGTTAATCTCTGCTTTCACTTGCTTGGAGAGTGCAGTTTCCTCCTTGAAGATGCCTGTAATGTCCTGGAGTGTCTTGCCTATGGGTTTTAAGAGAAATGAAAGACATTCTTGCAATAATAATTTCCAGACACAAAAGTGAAAAGAGCTGGATGTTCCAGCTCACCATAGGAAGCTCACCACAAAGAGTGATGAGTTTAGTTAGAGAAATAACTACATTTTGAACTTTCCTTATAATGAGAATGTATGAGGGAAATGGAGAGCCTGTTTAGAGTACAGGCGGGGGTTGGGTGGGTAGGAGGGAGACTTGGACATTGGTGATGGGAATGTTGCACTGGTGATGGGTGGTGTTCTTTACATGACTGAAACCCAAAGACAATCATGTATGTAATCAAGGTGTTTAAATAAAAAAATAAAAAAAAAAGAATGGTGGGATGGGTGAATAACAGATTCAACAGTGTTCATAGCTGGTGCTGGAGAGCACCTGTGCGGAGGCGTTGACCATTTGCAGGATGAGGTCCAAGGTGGAAACCGGACCAACAGGTTTGATGGTTAATCTAGGCATTAACAAGGCTAAACACAATAATCATGATAAGCAAGAAACATTTCAGTAACAATATGGGGAGAAAGTCCAGTGGAGCAAACAAAATAAGTGGAGTTGGGGGCTTCAATAAAGATGGAAGAGTTGTTAACCACAATGGTTTAATTGCAAATGTCTGATAGTTGAACAGGGGGGCACATATATGGTCCGAGTAAGCAAAGTCCCATGCCCGTGACCTGTCTTAAAGTTAAGGCTTGGTGCGACGGAGGTTGTTGGTGGCAGTGGGAATATCACAGGAGGCAATTCCTTTAAGGGCTGCCAGGCAGAGTACCAAATCTATCATTCCCCTTAGGCATAGTCAGTTAGAAACAGGTTTGGCAGGAATGGTGGGCTGAAGGACTGGAACAGAGGGTGGGTAACACAGAGGTGGCAGGGTCTGAGCTGGCTGTTCCCTGAGGCCGGCAGGAAAGAGGCTGAAAGATGGGCTCAGGGCTGGCCCAAGCAAAATGTACTGAGTAAAGGGTACATTAGGCCCAGAAGTTTTAACAGCAAAGTGCAGATATTGCAAGGTTTTATGGCTTAGCAGCTGATATTTTGTAATTATCCTGCTCACTGGGCCCTTAGGATTATTTGTAGGTGCCGCAGCAGTTTCTGTTTTACAGCACTCAGCCTTACCCTCATCAGCCTGTCCCTCTGAATTCTCAAGTGGGGGGCCTGGCCTTGGGATAGGGTGGGCAGAGGACAGACAACTTTAGATTTAGGAGGGCGGGGGAAAGCCTGAAGGGCAGAAACTTGTGAATTAAGAGAAGCAACCTGTTCTTGAAGGCTTAAAATTCATTTAAGATCTTCAATTTGGCCAAGTAGTTTCTTTTCTATAGCTTTAAGAGGGGGAGCGGCAAGAGGAGGGAATCTGCCATGGTCATATTGTGCCACCGAGTCCTGTAGGGACTGAGTGTTCTTAGCATCTAGAATGTCCTCTTCTGGGGAGACGCTGGCCACAGCAGGATAAAAGCCTTTGGAAGGTTTGAAATCTATGAGGCTGTCAGATTTAGGAGGGGTGCTACTGGCCCGGGACTGGCTGCGGGAGGCCATTTCTATGCTGGCCTCGGCTTTTTCAATAATTTCTTTCTTAAGGGGGCTTCCCCCAATTGGATTTAACTCTGCACCAGTAACAATTTGACTAAGGATGAACCAATAAAACTGCATAATCTTTTTATATTGTTCCTTACCATATTTACTGTAACATTGCCCTAATTTATCACTTATTTGTTTCCAAGTACTAGAGACTATACGTGGTCTTGTGACCACAAACCAAGGACAATATCATGAACACATATAAAGAACTTAATTAAGTCCTTTTTTTTTAACTTTAATTTTTTTTCACCCAGAGCTTTCTTAAGATCTTTAATGAAAGCCTCCTCTTTAGATAAAGTAGTCCCCATTTTTCCTGGGACGAATGAACGGTGGTGAAAGTGATCACTGTTAGCTAACCTCCCTGCACCCTGCCCTTTATAGGGACTTACCAGTGTCTTATGAGAAGGCTCCGGACCCGTGCCTTTGCCGTTCGACCGGGTGATCCATGCTTCATACCACTCGTGGGGCGCCACTCTGTGGCCCCCCAGGAACCCCGATCCTGACCAGTGGGAGAGGCTGGAGACCACAACAGTTATTCACTAGTCACGAAGAGGATCCCGGCCTGAAAGAAAAGAGGGGCTGGGAAATAAAGAGACTCAAGATGAAAGGTTCCGATCAAGAGTCCGTTTATTGTGGGGAAAGGTGGACCTTATATAGTCAGGCCAAACAAAGAGAAAGGGGGCAAGGCATTCTTGGAATAACTGTAACTTTCCATAGGCATATCTTGTTTTTTCAAAATTAACAAGGTTATACATCATGAGGCTGGCATTCATCAGTCATGAGGCCCACATTGTGTTTGAGCAACAAAGTATAAGATCTAATCGCTGCTTAGGCCCACCAGCCTCTATGTTTATGGGAACATCTTGGTGTCTATGGTCGACTCCCCTAGTTCTGAGGTATGCAGTAACTCCCCTTTTCTTTAGGTCCAAGGGCAAAGGCCACATCTGCTAGCTGCTCAGGCTGGCAGCTCCTGCTAATTGTCACATAGGCACTTTTGCTCAGACTTTCAGAGACTCCATTTTGATTTTAGTAAAAAGGGCTTTCAGTTATGCCAAACAGTCTCCAACAATAAACAACTTTGTAAATCATGGTGTTTAAAGCAATGTTTAAAAACTAAAATTATGGGGCCGGAGTGATAACACAGGGGTAGGGCGTTTGCCTTGCACATGGCTGACCCAGATCAGACCTTGGTTCGATCCCCAGTGTCCCATATGGTTCCCAAAGCCAGGAGTGATTTCTGAGCATATAGCCAGAAGTAACCCCTGAGTATCATCAGTGTGGCCCAAAAACAAAGCAAAAAATAAAAAAAATTAAACACTTTGTGTATATAATAAGTAAGTTTATGGTCATATAAACATTAAATAAATGTATAAATTTTATAAATAAATTTATAACTTATAAAGTTATAAGATTTGTTTTATAAATTTTTATTTTATAACATAAATTTTATTTATAATATATTATTTATTTTTATAAATATTTAATTGTTTTTATAAAAATACTTATTTTTATAAATAAATTTCTTTTTTATAGGTCAATGTTTTAAGAAATATATAATTGTAGGGACCGGAGAGATAGCACAGCAGTAGGGCATTTACCTTGCCTGCACCTGATACAGGAGGGACAGTGATTCATATCCCAGCATCCCTATATGGTCCCGAGCCTGCCAGAGAAATTTCTGAGTGCAGAGCCAGGAGTAACCCTGGAGTGCCTCTGGGTGTGACCCAAAACCATCCCCCTCAAAAAAAATGAAAATACACATATAATGATTTTTTTCTTAATGGTTACATACATTTGCATTGATTAACATTTTATTCCACTATTTTCATTTTTCATAGATGATGACTTGGCAATTTATGAGCTTTGCAACTTAAAAATTACAATTCCATAATTCTTTAAAGTAATATCTTTATTAAGCACCACGATTACAAACATGTTTGTAGTTTGGTTTCAGTCATAAAATGAACACCATCCTTCACCAGTGCAACATTCCCACCACCAATTCCCAATGAAATACTTATTGGGGACTATGGAGATAATATAGTAAATAGTTAAAAACACTTGCCTTATTGACTCAGCTTTAATCCTTGGCACATTATATGGTCCTCTGAGCTCTCTAGAAGTGATACCTGAGTCAGCAGTAAGCCCTGAACACTGCCAGGTGTGACCCAAACACCAAAAATAATAAGAATTACCATTTTCTGATATGTTTTATGTATTATAATTGATAGATAAAATTTTATCATATTCGCATATTTAGAAAATGCCTTCTGATCGTAAAATCTTGTTTTATATGTAGCTTTCAATATTTAAAGATTATTCTGGAACTCAATTAAGATCCCATTATCCCAATGGAAATAAATCTACCCATACCAAATAGAACTGAGCATGAGCAGTTTTCTACATGTATCTCTTTATAAGTCTTTTCATTACTTTTATACTTCACTACCAATATTGGAAAATTTACTTGAACTGTGCTGTGCTAACATTTTTCTAGGCATGAAAGAAAAGAAAATGTAATCACAAGATCAGAAGCTCTTTAAATCTCTTTCCAAGAAGTTTGGATCAGGTCTCACACTATGTCTGAAAGTGGATATTTATAAATTGCTTTGAATTATATGACACCTTTCTTCTCCCAAGGAGCTTATTCTGATAGTATTCATTCTGTGGCATTTCAAATAATTGATTTGTTTTGGTGTGCATGTCCAAGAGCCCTGGGGACATAGCTATGTTTTTCACAGACATAATAAGTAAAATTAACTTGGGGCAAAAACCAATGGAGGTAAACTAATGCAATGTAGTGAGAGCAACAAAGACTCAGCATGTTGTATATCATTCATCTCATGGATTATTTTTCTGCATGCCACAAAAATATTAAAGATATATAAGCTATTAAGTTTTCTATTTCGATTTCTGGTCATATGCGGATTCAGAAAAGCCCATGGGCAAGGAGTCACTAAACATTTTGCAGCTGCAATACATTTGTTTATTAGAAATTATGGTATTGGCCAGTTGTGTTTTAGCAGTATTACCTGCCAGACATTACAGTGACTGATGAGCTCATACTAAAATAAATTTAAATTCCTTAGATGGTGAGAAGTAGCAAATCATAGCTCATACCATCCTAGTGAACAAATGTACTGCAGCTCCACTCCAGACCCATCCTAACATTACTGAGACCCTGTGCTATAACACTTTGCAATAACACTTTGCCTCAAGCAAACTTTACAATATGCTCCAAGTTGAAATACCAGTGACTAAAACTCTCACTAAGAGATATTGAAAAAGAAAATGGTGTTAAATGGTGCAGAAAATTGTTGTAGATACATTTCATAAAACATTGTTAACATGTACTATGTAAATTTCTTGAATTTATAAAACACAGTTAATTTAGCTAATACATTATTTAATTTCATGTATTCCATTAATTAGTTTATAGAAAACATTGCAAAGAGTAAAAAAAAGCACATCTTAATTCACCATTCACTATATTACTTCATTCAATTTGAATTTGATATCTATTTCTACATTCTATAAATTATGTTTCATTTTAGTAGAATTAAAATGTTTATACATTTGCAAGTAGTATATTATTCACCATTATCTACATTATCTGTTTTAGAATTAGAAAATAGCAGATGAGGGGGCCAGAGAGATAGTACAGTGGTAGGGATTTGCCTTGCACAGAGCTGATCCAGGACAGATGATGGTTCGAATCCCGGTATCCCATATGGTCCCCATACCTGCCAGGAGCAATTTTTTTTTATCTATTTTGGATTTTTTGGGCGAGGGCATGCCCAGTGATGCTCAGAGGTTATTCCTGGCTATGCCCTCAGAAATAGCTTCTGCCTTGAGGGACCATATGAGACATCAGGGAATTGAACCTCCGTCCATCCTAGGTTAGCGCATGCCCTACCACTTGTGCCACTGCTCCGGCCCCAAGGAGCGATTTCTGAACACAGAACCAGGAGTATCCCCTGAGTGCTGCTCAGGTGTAACAAAAAAAGAAAAAAATAATAGATGAATATGATATAACACGTATATTATTATTCTATATTGGATCTTTAAACTTACTTGAAATAAAATGTACTTGATACATTAACAAAAAATTGATCAATAATTCTTAGTAAAATCTCACCATGAATTTTAAAGAGCAATTTTAATAAATCCTTTTTAACAGGTTTTTTTTAATTTTTGCCTGATTAGTTAATAGATAACTAATTAACTATTAACTGCCATGATATATACTAAGAGACAATAAGTAGGCATGGATCTCAGACTTCTGACAAATATCGTCAATAGAGGCAGTGGATATCTGCAACCAGTTAAGGTGTTATACCACTACCTCTAATTACTATGATGTCCTGAGTATTGATGCACTAAAATGCTGTGTGGTTTGCATTTCCATGTATCTGAAATGATATCACAAACTCAAATATTTGAAAATCAATGGTTTCAAAAATGCTATATACTAACCCATCTCTGAAAATATTTACAGTTATAAGATGAATTTATATCTTCAGTTATAAGGTGAAAACTAGGCAATTTTTTTACCTATAGTTTTATATTAACTATTTCTTTAGCAACCTCAATATTTATCTTTAACCTTAATGGACACATTATTATGTAGTTTAAGCAGTTACAGTTATCCTAATTGTGTATATCAGAACTCAAGTTAAACTACATTATTGTCTCCTAACATAGTTATAGGGTTTTAAATAACATTAAAAATAATAAATCAGAAGATGGAGGGAAAATCCAGGCACTATGGTTTTTGCTTTGTACACAGCGAACCCCAGTTTGATCTCAGCAACACATAATTTCTTAGCTCAGACAGGAGTTTCCTTTGAGAACAGAGATTGTACACTTCTCAGATCCAAATTAAAGCAATTCCCCCCACCAAAAAAAAAAGTGATCACTAGTTTCTCAAAAAAGAACAAATGCCTATCATGTGCAAGGCCTTGAGTCTGATACATGATATTATGTAGAACTCTCGAGTATTTCTAGATAGAGCTTTGGTTGCTCCTAGCTTCAGCACCACGTATTTATAAAACATAAATTTAGCAGAAGCAGATTTTTCTTTATATCTAGAATGTTTAAAAACATTTAAATGTAATTTGATCTGTCTACTTTTGTCACCAAACATAATGGAGTAAAAGAACAGATTCATTTTCTTGTCTAAAATAACTAAAAGTACCTGAATAAGACACAAAAATAATCAATATTTTTTCAGAATGCTCTCTGAAATAGGATCAAGAAAAATAAAAGATAAACCCTAACATGCCCCACCTTGCTACCTAGGGAAATTGCCATTGTATGCATGGGAAATCAAAGAAAGCCTGCAAATGCATTTTTTTAATAGAAAGACAAGTTCCATTTCCAAGAGGCCAGCACACTCCAAATATACAGGGCAAACAGATGGCTGCATAAAGGAGAACTCAGAAGTCTAAAACTATTTCCCTTTGGACCTACACCATAAGCGTGAACAGAATTTATCCAACCCAAGTAGTCACTAAATTATGAAGTATGCTGTAAATATCTCAAAAGGTTATTGCTTGAATCCATGTCTAGAAGAGATCAACGTGTTTCCAGTTATATTACTGCTTCTCAGAATAAAGTCCAAAAAACTGTTTAAATGCAAAATTCTATAATACCACTTATAAAATTTATAATGTGGCATCCAATTAAAATATAATAGTCTAGACATGCAAAGAAGCAGAAGAAATAGCAACCATGTACACAGCTATAGAAATGAAAGAAATTAGTAGACAAGAATATTAAGTCAGTTTAAGGGCAAAGGACTTGAAGGACTAAAGCACAAGCCTTCCATGTCTAAAGTCCTAGATTTGATACCTAAACACCAAAATGCTTCCTAAGCAGTGCTGGGGAATACCGTGAATTCCCAAGTACTGCCAGGATAGCCCTCATGGCTGGTCTCTAGCACTACTGGGTTCATAAAGGAATGAATTATTTGGTGAACACTGAGCTTAATAGCCAATCAATCTAGTACTGAAAGTCTAGTCCTTGGTAGCAATAATTATTGCTTGGGAAACCCTCTCCACAAAAAAAGACATAAATAATGCTCTACTATGTCCAGGATATAAGAAAGCAGACATAGGATTAAAAATACAAAATTTCAGGGCTAGGGAGATAGTACAAGTGTTAATTGCAGATGCTTTTAATGTGGTCAATCTGATAGCCATCCATGATACCACCACATGGCCTCTCATACACTGCTAGGAGAGACCCCAAACCCGGAGTAGACACTGAGCACAACTGCTTTGGAACCAAATACCCCAAACACCCCAAAAATAAATAAAAGAAATAATATAGAAACTTTCATATTTTTTGAAAACTTAATGCTGAAATAAATTTTTAAGGATTAAAAATATAACAAAACATGTTATTTTAGAACATTTGCTAAAATAAAAAATATTTGGAGCTATAAAAGATGCTCTCTATGCATAAAAGTTTTCAAAATACAAAAAGTAAATTGCCTGATTACAATTAAATTGGAAATCAATAACAGGAAAAATAAAAGGACCAAGTTTATAAACAATTGATGGGTCAAAAAGAAATCACACACACTAATGAGGAAATACATGAAAGAAATAGAAATAAAAATGAAAACACATGTTAAAATTTATGAGAAGCAAGTAAACCAAAACTTTTATAGAAGAATAATTATAGTTGCTTATATAAGATAAACAGGAAGCTCAGAAATCAGTATATTAACCTTTCACAAAGGAAATTAGGAAAAAATGTAGCAAATAATAGTCAATATAAACGGAACAACGAAAATAAAGAATACGTTAATCAAAATTTGTAAAAATATAAATGTACATATTAACTATAATAAATATTATGTAATCTCTGTTACTATGTTAGTCTTCAAATATGATTTTAGACAAATGTTTACAATACTGTTTCTGATAGGGTTTCAGGCATGATACATTTCAGCAACCACACCCTCTACCAGAGTGAACACCTTTCTCCACTATTGTACTAGTGTGTTCCTTTTCCTGTCTTCTCCCCTTTCCTTTTTCTCTGTGGTCTGAGTCCTACTTTCATTAAGATGAATAGAAGCCAGGTAAATAGAGGGCAGAGCCCTTGTCTTGTGTACAGCCAATCCAGGTTTGATCCCCAGTACCACCTATGATTTCCCAAGCATAGCTTATGTTACAATGTTTTATAAATTTTATCATACTCTCGGATTCTTCATTTCATTTATTTCTATAAATCTATTAGGTAAGTATATTAATATATTAGGTAAGTATATTAGATAAATATATTAATGTTCTTAACACCATTTTCCAAGTAGTTCTGCAATCTGTCAAACATCACATGGTGGGAAATTCGAATCTAGTTCGTTCAAATCCAGATTTTGAAGCAGTCTGTCTACTGTCCCATATATCCTTCCAAAAGACACTGTACAGATCACTTTCCAATTTCATGTGTAAGCAGTTCAGTTGGACACCAAAACAAATGCCCTGAAGCCTTTGTTCTCAGGCTGAGCTAAAATATAAAATAGTTTGTTGTTAAAAATCAAAATTGCCTTTGAGTTTCAAGAACTTATAAATGCATCTTTATCTCAACAACTACTTTTACTCAAAATTAAATCTAGATTAACATCTGTTTGATGAAAATAGAACTTCTGAATAGGAGGTTTTTCCATTTTTTTTTAACCTGGAGAAGGTTAGGGGTTTTTGTTTTGTTTTGTTTCCACCAGTAGTTAATTCTAGTAAGTTCCAGATGTCATATTTCAAAAAAAACTGTTCCTAAACTTGTTCCTACTAACCAAAAAAATATCTTCTCCTCTTGAAGTGTATGTCCAGTGTTTCTATCACCATTTATCTAAAAATCAACTATCATTTTAACCTTTTTCTTTTCTTAAATGATAAGTCTCCTTATTTCTTATTCTTATTAAGAATTGTGCAGTAATAGGTTTGTTTGTTTGTTTTTTTAATGGCACTTAGAAAAGATCATGCCTGTTCCTGGGAGTCATTATATTTAAATTTTAAACTCAGAAAAGTATCCTAAGTAAGCAAAAATGAACACAAAACAAGCACAACAACTAATGCTCCTTTTTATTCCCTTTTAGGGGGCAGGGGGCAGGTTGTGACAGTGGGAGTGAAGTTTTGTTTTGTTTTGTTTTACATTTGGTCAGCTGGCACTGTAACGGGATAATTTTTCTCTCTCTCCTTTTGGTTGCTTTAAGATGTGTCCTAAATTAGCTTTTATTTAAGTCTCTGAGGAATTTGGCCTCTATTCCCTAAAAGAACAATAGTTCTTTTTGAGTGAGAGTGTCAAATACTTATATTATCTCTCCTGTTCCCAGCAGAAACATTCCAGTGCCTGCTCAGAAAAAAATTGTCAAATGGATTTTTATTTGGGATACTGAGTGGCTAACCTTGAACCGTTTCTCTATTTTTGTGTCTCTTTTTCACTAATACTTTAGTAGATGTTTTCCTTTTTCCTCATGACAGTCAAGAATGAACCCACCTTTGGAAAGTTCCAAGAATTTGGGGCACATTTGGTCTGTAAATGCTTAGTAGTTGGCCCAATTCCATTTTGGCTAATTACATTCTGTTCCTCAAAAAAGTCTCTTTGTATTTTCATTTGGAGATGAAAAAGATTGTTTTTCAATCTCCCCTTCTAAGCTAAGGCTCAACCCTCAAAAGCCCAGCATGGATCCAACTGAAGTTGCCTCAGGACAAATGCCCCAAGTGTGAGAGAATCCAAAAGAACATAGCCATTCCCAGAGGATAAAGTGGTCATCCTCATAGCCACCCCAAAATCAGTATTCAAAGAAAAATATATGATTATCTGGCTAGAGCAGATTGCTTTTTGCTGAAAAGAGACATAGATTTTAACTAAAGAGTAGTAATGTTGTATTTGAGCAGTCACAATAAATAGCGTCTGAGAGGCAAGAATGCCCTAGAAACATTTTTATTTCTTTTTGTGAAAATTCAAAGCATTGCAATAATCTATAAAGTCAAATTCCTGTCCTTTCTGGCTTTTTTTTCATGCAACATGTTGCATACTCTAAACATGCCTACTAAACTAAAAGCATTCAGTTAATATATATAAAATGTATTAGAATATCTATTTTGATACAATACTTATAAGAACTTACTTTTTATTTCAATTACATAAAAATTGCCATTTGCCTTTGTCATTTTAGCTTTATTTAAGAAGTTTCTAAAATGCTTTTAATTGTAAGATTTCCTTGATCTTAAGAAATAGGAAATTGATTTAGACTTTGCTGAATTAACACAATTTTCTTCTCATGAAACATTGTTTGATTTAAAATCAAATGATGTAACCTACTAAAACAATATAGAATTATACTAATTATGGTCTAAGGTGACAGATTTAGACAGATTTAGAAGTAGTCACACTTTTTAATGTATGCTCTTGTAGCTTATAATAATAATTACCTATCAAGTATTCACATGTTAATTGTGAATTTTCCAGCTCTTAAAATGACTGTTACACAAAAAAAAGAAAAAGTGAGAGAGAAAGAATAAAAAAGAAAAAGTATAAAAGAGAAAGTAAAGAAAGAAGAAAAGAGCAAAAGGAAGAAAGGAAAAGAGGAAGGAAGGAAGGAAGGAAGGAAGGAAGGAAGGAAGGAAGGAAGGAAGGAAGGAAGGAAGGAAGGAAGGAAGGAAGGAAGGAAGGGAGGAAGGGAGGAAGGAAGGGAGAAAGGAAGGAAGGAAGGGAGGAAGGGTGGAAGGAGGAAGGAAGGAAGAAGAAAGGAAGAAAGAAAGAAAGAAAGAAAGAAAGAAAGAAAGAAAGAAAGAAAGAAAGAAAGAAAGAAAGAAAGAAAGAAAGAAAGAAAGAAAGAAAGAAAGAAAGAAAGAAGGAAGGAAGGAAGGAAGGAAGGAAGGAAGGAAGGAAGGAAGGAAGGAAGGAAGGAAGGAAGGAAGGAAGGAAGGAAGGAAGGAAGAGAGAGAGAGACAGAGAGAGAGAGGGAGGGAGGGAGGGAGGGAGGGAGGAAGGAAGGAAGGAAGGGAGGAAGGGAGGAAGGGAGGAAGGAAGGAAGGAAGGAAGGAAGGAAGGAAGGAAGGAAGGGAGGGAGAAAGGGAGGAAGGAAGGAAGGAAGGAAGGAAGGAAGGAAGGAAGGAAGGAAGGAAGGAAGGAAGGAAGGAAGGAAGGGAGAAAGGAAGGAAGGAAGGGAGGAAGGAAGGAAGGGAGGAAGGAAGGAAGGAAGGAAGGAAGGAAGGAAGGAAGGAAGGAAGGAAGGAAGGAAGGAAGGAAGGAAGGAAGGGAGAAAGGAAGGAAGGAAGGGAGGAAGGAAGGAAGGGAGAAAGGAAGGAAGGAAGGGAGGAAGGAAGGAAGGAAGGGAGAAAGGAAGGAAGGAAGGGAGGAAGGAAGGAAGGGAGGAAGGAATTTCTAAAGAAGTTTGCTTATACATCTACATATTTTTCAGCATTGGAATCTATACCTCAGGAGCAAAAGAAGCCAAATTAGTTGCATTTTTATAAAAGTAATCATAATGACCAAGAGAAGAGTTTCTATTTAAGGATAAAAGTTTCAATTATTGTCCTCTGAAATTATGGCTATATAGTGTCATATTTTTAATTTTAAGAATATAAATAGCAAAGTTAACAACAGTCAATAAATGATAAAAGGATTTTTCAAAGATAAAAGTAAATTTGTGATATGCATTATGCTAAGAAGTAAAGTACCATTTTCCATAATAAGGGTGGGTACACATTATAATGTAAAATATTTAATGCAAGTAATAGAGGAAGATCTATTAATATCTGTTATAATCCTAAAACTTTTATATCTATATTATAAGATTTAGCTACTGTGCTCAGCTAAAACATGTTTATTTTCTTCCAAAAAATATTATGGAAAGAAAACTTGACCAAAAACTAAATTTTTGTTGAATTTGAGTATCTTTTCCTAGAGAAAAAAATATCTGAAGATAGCAAAAACATGGAAAATAACAAATGTTTGAATAAAGACTAATTTTTATACTAAAGAATAGAATACTTTTAAACCAAAGGGTAGAATACCAAAGAATAGCCAATAGTGCTATGAACTCTACTGAATATTTTATTACTTTCCACTGACCACTAGTCCTTAGGGTTCTTTTGAACTTGGAAGAATTCTAGATAGTTCTCAGATGTACTTTTTTATCATCTTGGTTACAATCCACATTATAAAATGTCAAGACTCTTTAGTAGGCCTGTACTAAATGTTTAACTCTGAACACATATAAAATGGTAGTCAAACTTCTGTTCCTAATTTAAAATGTCAACCTCCCTCTGAGGGCCCAGAGTCTACATAAATTGTCTGTAACATTTTCTCTTACTGTCTCTCTGAACTTCACTAAAGATAACAAAAAATGAAAGTGTACTAAAGTAGTATCAGACTCTGAGAAATTTTCTTAGATTTTGACAAAGAGAGCAGGTTTTTCTTTTTCTTTTCATACTGGAAAATTTTATACAAAGTGCAGATTTCTATTTCAACACCTAAGAATGGTGTATGATTTTCTCAGATATTATGTGAATATCAAGAATTATGCAAGTTTGAAAACAGCAGCAACTCAGAGAGAGAACAAAAAATATATAATCCATTAACCTCTGCTGCCTGGAAACCACAGAAATTTAGAATTTGAAATGCTAAAATGCTTTAACAATATTATAGTTACCATATTCTTAATTTTACTTCCTCACTCAAGTGTAATTGTACCATTTAGCTGAGTTAACAAAATAACAGAAAGAAATTTAAACCACAGTGCCATTTGAAACATAATAAACTATCTTTCATGAGTAGTGCAATTATTTCAAACTCTAACTGTACAAGATAAACCTGCATGAACATTGGCTTAAGTACTTTGGCTTCAGTTTCAAATGTTGTAATAGCTGTAGCAAAATTTTCCCTTCTAAATTTGTTGAAGGCAGAAAACATCTTCATAAGTGAGTAAAACTTTGATTAAATAGGCACTCCCTAGAAGCAAAACACGAAGTGTCCAAGAGCAGATGTTTTTATTTTTACGTAGATTAGTTTAAACTTAACAAAGCTATTTAGTGTATACTTAATGAAAGATGAAATTATAACTTTAATTAAGACAATTAAAGGTGATAGACCCATGTGATCTAACTCACTGTTTGGAAGAAGAATCCTGGGCCATTTGTGGGAAAATCTGTGATGGAATGTTAATAAAACTCCAGATATTCAATAAAAAGGTAAATCTTTTGAATTCAAGTGATTCACTTGTTTCTGGCTTGTAAAATTCAAGAAATATTGTAATGAGAAGATGGGAATAGTTATTATGAGAGTTCCTATGTATTGTGTATTGGAAGAACACAAAATTGATACTTTAGGCAAAGCAGCATATTGAAGAAATAGACAGATTAGACTTAGAGAGTAAAAGGCACAGTCCAATGACGAGCTTAAGCTCCTCTATCATAGCAAAGGAAGATGTATTGCTCACACCCTAAATTGAAAATGCCTGGGTTTTTCATAGAAACTTTTTACTATGCAGTGTTAAGTTTCCGAGCATTACTGACACAGTGCTCCAATTCTAGTTTACAATATGAAGTTGAGCTGGCCTTGGGACTGCAACACCAGCTGTAACACAATATCTGTTCCTTTCAAATATAACCTATTCATGAAATAGAGACTGTATAATTTTCAATAAATAAAAGTATTGAGGTTTATCTAATCCTGAAGAGCTTAAGTATAAGTAATGTTCCAGAGGATAGCAATCAAAATGATGAATGAGTTAGATTGTTTTATTCATGTGGAAATATAAATAAAGCATAAATTACCCAAGAGAAATTTGCTAGAAAATATAAAATCTTGGTGAAAGTGTGTGATGGTCTAAAGATAATAAAAGGCACAGACATCAAGTCTAGAGAAATATCTTGGTAGAATTCAAAGGTTAGTAGCACAGACAGTGAGAATATTACCACAGTAACACAGATTGTCTCTCTATTTGAAAAAAAAAAGGGTAGATTAACAACAATAATTTTAATGTGGTCTAGAAATAAAACAACCGGGGACAATTTTAGCATATATTTCCATGGTGTAAAGTAAATCAGTCAAACTAGGACAGCAATTAAAATTTCTTTACATTTTTCTAAACATGTCATTTGATCACTAAGATATATTTTTTGTGAATAATGAATTCAACCTATTTGTTACTAATTCTTACAATCCTTTCAAAAGTTATAATCACATATGCATGACAAAATAGTTGTTTTACCCTGAACCAAAATATTGTCAGCTGCATGATAGTAGTTTTAAAGTCAAGATGACCCTATTTGCAATGATAAATGGCGATCTCACAAATCCTTAATAATCCCAAATATTACTTAGTAGAAAAGAATATTAAACAACATAGGTATTTTTAAATTGCCATGTACCCACATTTTGAAAATAATAAAACAAATCAAAGTTATTTAATAACATGTTATATTTATTCCTTTGTATCTAATGTATTATAACTTCAACTTGAGGCATTTGTATTTTAAATATTCAGTAAATACATTAATCCAATTGCTGCATTGTACAGAGTAGAAACTAAAAGGAGAGTAAACTAAAAGAAGTCAAAGTCATACAGTCCATTACAGGTCATTGGAGGAACATTCTTTCCGTATGATGATTATATGAGGGCTGTATAGATAATGTCACGAATACAGGACACATACACTGGCATAGTGTGTGAGACCGAGTAAGAGAACAAAAAAGACTGACTCCTCAATGTGATTTCTGTTTAAAATTGAAATGAAGGGATCAGAGCAGTGATGCAGAGGCAAGCCAGGAGCAATTTCTGAGCGCATAGCAAGGAGTAACCCCTGAATGTCACCAGGTGTGGCCCAAAAAGCAAAAAAAAAAAAGAGAGAGAGAGAGAGAGATAGGAAAACACTTTCAAAAATTAAATAGGGGTACAGAGAGAGTACAAGGGTAAGGGCCTAAGGGTCTATCTTGCACATAACTGATCAAACCATATGTTCAAATCATAGCATTGGTTTCATTTCTGGAATCCCATATGATCCCCCAAGCAACTTCTAGAGTGACTCCTGAGCAATGAGGTAAAAGTTAAGTATTAAGAGCCACCAAGTATATCCCAGAACAAAATAAAATTAAATTCCTACCCCTATTTTTATTGTAGCATAATTCACAATAACCAGTATGCAGAAACAGCCTAAATGCTTTGCCATGGCTGGATGTACAGAGAAGTTATGGCATAAATAATAAGTGGACTAGATCATTTTCTCCCCAGTGACTTTTTGTTAGGAGTGGAGAGGTGGTACTCCTACAAACAATGCTCAGGAAATCCAGGTATTCCCAGAGACAATTTTTGGCTATCCAGACCAATAGCTCAATGCAAAGTATTAAAGGATGAGATGATGCTTTGGTGCTGGGGTGCTGAGGCATCCATGATCACACTCAGTAGGGCTCCATACTTCCAGGGCACGCCCACCAACATTCTTCGGAAGATATGGAGCTTGAAATTGAATCAACATCTGGAGCACCACTGTACTATCTCTCAGTCTGGCAATATCATAGGTGGAAATTGAGATGACTATTCTAAACAAAATAAGTAGAGATGAGACATACTCAAGTAATTTCATTCATACATGGAATATATAACCAAAGCAGAAAAACTAGGAATTCTCTACAAAAATATCTCTTAAAATACTTGGAAAACTTGGTCATTACCAGAAGGAAGGTGACAAGGAGTAACAAAAAATAGTGGAAAAGATCAATCTAATAATTGAATAGCACTAGTACTTGGCTGACAGACTCAGAAAGGCTTATATATAACAGTGGCTATGAAACTGGACTTCTGCAATCTATACAGTGTTCTAAGCCATTGCTGAGTCATTAGAATTTTAATTGAAGAGGAGCAAAATGAATGAGCCCCTTACTCTGATTTGCATAGGTTAATTTTAGAATAGCAGTATATGTAACCTCTCTAAAAAGTCATTCAATTATATCAAAACACAATTTAAGAAATACAAATGAAAATGAAAGAAACATTAAAATATTGTGAACAAAGAAAATGTTACAATAAAAATTATAAACTGAACATCAAATTAGCCCATAAATCTAGCAATTAAAACCTTTTACTATAATTAAATATGGCCAGAATTAAAAATGATAGTTTTAGATATTCACTCATAAATGTACCAATAATTTAACACTTTATTCACTTAGTTCTCTTTTGTGTTGATTATGGAAAATTTTCTAGGACCTGATAGTAGAGTAGTAAGTAATAATAAGCAAAAATAGCAGATATAAAATAGGGACATAATAGCACTTGTCTATCAATATTTTGATAAATTGTTTTTTCAGAGCTTTTTTTTTTACCATTGTATAGCACTAGAGTTTTCTCTCTTAAGAGAACATATTAAATCTAATGGTCAGCCACAAGAAGTCAAGAATCTGTTTTATCTTTCATTTATTTCAGCACATAGCAGAGGTCCTTATACATTATTTAATGGTATTATTGAATTAAGTGAAATCAAACCAAATATAAATAAGTAAAATTGAATTTAACTGGAGATAAGATAAAAGATTATCATCCCTTTGTTAAAATCTAAATTCCCAAAAAAAGAAATTTCTGCATTCAAAATTATCACCAAAAACACATTACAGAGATCAATATTTTTCTTAACCAAGAAAGTAGTGCAAAGCAACAGCAAAGCAAATTCATATAGAACATGAATTTTATGACTTAGCTAAGTAGAATTTATTCCAGGTATATATAAATGGCTCAGCAAGAAATAATTAATATATTACCATTTAAATATACTAAAGAAAAATCTATATGATGATATCAAATGATTCAAGAAAAATATTTGCATGTCAACATCACATTAATATCAACAATGAAGAATCAGTAAAGTAGGAATACCTGTAATTTCCTCCACTTGAACATTTGGGTAAATCTGTTAGAAGGCTCATTTGTAGGGTGGGTTAAACTTTTTGTGGTGAAATTGTATATGAATGCACATGTTAATTTTGAGAAATTAAAAACCTGAAAGAAACATGATGCTAGAATCCAATGTCACTCTCATAAATAAATAGTTAAATTTCTTTTAAAAACAATAGCTGAAACTTGCAGGTGAAGTTTTAGGACAACAATCTCAAAAGAAATATTTAGAGAAATAAAGAAATTTTAATGAGGAATGCACAAGTGAAGAAAATACAATTAGAAGTCACACTCATATGTTCTATTGAAGTGAGGAAAAAGAATAAATGTTAAATTTTCACTCTGTTCTTTCATTTATAAAGCGTGTATTTATAGCTGTATTCTCTGATTGTCATTTTGCATACTAAACTTGTTTTCACTTTATTCCCCAAGCCCTCTGAAGCAAGGAAAATTTTTTACAGGCAGCATAATCTTGGAAAATACATATATACATACATACATACATACATACATACATACATACATATATATATGTGTATGTATATAAAAATCTAAATAAAAGAGAACTGGTAAAAATCCTTTCCTTATATTGCTGTCAAGTTGGGTTCAATATCGGCACTGCACACAATTACCATGCCAGAAGTGATCAGTGAGTGAAAAGCTCTGAGCACCACTGGGCGTAGCCCCAAAACAAACAAATTGAAACTAAAAAAAGAAAACCCCTAAAATTAATATCATGTTCAATGGCAAGAGACTAAATGCTTTCTCAGTAAGACTGGGAACAAGGTAAAAATATCTCTAATATCACTATTCTTTTTTATTAATTATATTTTTTATTTAAGTAACATGATCATACTTGGGTTACAGTCATAACCAGAACACCGCTCCCCTTCACCAGTGTAACATTACCCCCTACCCCCTTCACATCCCCTGCCTGTATTCAAGACAGGCATTCTACTACAGTTATTTGTTTTTAAGTTCACTAAGTTGTATTTTTTTTTGCCTTAAAGGATAAGAGTAAAAAAATATATAGTAAAGGTGTGATAGTGGTAATCGCCGTTGTTTGCATAGGTCCAGAAAAATGGGGAAAATGGAAAAAAATGCTTGATCTGATTACAAAAAGGCCTCACCACAGAAGTTTATTGGCATAAAACCAACTCTGGGTTCCAGGCAAACCAGTCCCTCTAACTCAAGTCATTCTCAAGGTCCCAGTGAAACTTTTTCACACTTTAGCTATTGTTGGTATCAGATTCTTATATTTAAAGACCCTGGATTCTGTGCATTTCTTTCATCGATGTCAGGCTGATGTGGAGCATCCTCTAGTTTCAGCATACCATTAAATGCGGAGCGATCTGCCCTGCACGCAGACTGTTGCTGAGTTGTCTGGGTGTTGGGAGCACTCTTTGGAGTAAGACAATGCCAAAGCAGTGGTAGGTTTTCCCTGGTAGAGGCTTGGATCCTGGTAATGTTATAGACAATTGTGGTTGTTTCCATAGATGGTATCCATTGTTCAGGTGTGTGTGGGTGATGCCCATTCTTCTGAGGCCTGAGCCAAATCATTATGCCAATGTTCAGGGTAAAAGGCCTAATTACATTACCAAATTTGTGTTCCCATCTCTATTAGATAAGAACTTGTTTGCATATGTATTGTTTTCCCATTTTAATGTGCCTATGCAAAAGAGAAGCAATGCCACAAGATATTGTTGGTGCATCTGGGGGCTGACGAATAAAGTCTAACATTCCCCGTAACTTGGTACATACATGAAATCTATACAGAGATACTCTTCTACCAGTATTGCTTATAAAACAGATCTCAAAGGGGGAAAATCAAACAATCAAATAACAATCCAGTAGGCAAAATTGTCACTATATGAGGATATTCTAAAAGAGTTATAGATGTTAAGGGAATACATCTGAGATATACAAAGGAGATACACGTGACCCTTTTATGTTTTAAAAGTAGTCAAGAGAGAGGGGGGTGTTTCCGAGACACCACTTTGGTCTGTGATTTGGACAAGCTAAGAGCACATGGATCCATGTCCTCCTCTTGTTGCCTGCTGAAGCTTCTGACACCCTGAGAGGCATTTCCTTCCTAATTGCTGGAAGTTGAAAGTTCAGCAGTCCCTTCCCAGCCCCTTGCAGGAACAAGGAAGCCTGGGGTCTCTTTTATCACTATTCTTAATAACACTATCAAGAATCATTTAACACTTAAGAATTATATTAATAACTTAATAACACTATTCTTGGACTCATAGCTATTACAGAAAGAATCTCCCCTCCAAAGAAATAAAATGTAAACACCTTAAGTAAAAACATAAATTTTCATTTGTTTAGAGATATTGTGATTATCAAATGTTAAAAAATTGAAATCACTGGGAAAAAATCCTACTGGAATATGTCTAATCACAACAAAAGTTCATGATACAAGGATAATTGCAAAAACCAATTTATTTCCTACCTACCAACAACAACAAAAATTAGAATTTGAAATTATAAACTATAATACTATTCTCTATTACCATAAAAATAATAAAATACTTTAAATTGGACAAATAATTCACAGGCTATATATAAAAATGAAGATAATTAGAGAACATCAAATAAGTGGAGAGCTATTCTATGTCTATGAAGATATTATTGTTTAAATATTAATTTTTTGACCTCCATATTTGTCATCTTAATTAAAATCTTTAGAAGTTTTCTTGTGGATACCAAGGAATTTTTAAAGCTCATATTAGAAGATGATTAGACTGAGAGTAGCCAACACTATATTAAAAAATATATTAACTATGACACCTGACCTAGTTGTAGCACGAAGGATTGTCTGGTGGTCCAAAAACCACAGACTCTAAGCAACAATACATCATCAGGTCCTAGTACTGAGTGACTGGCCCAGTTGACTGACTATCCCTAGTAGTAACCCCCAAGTTTCAAAATAGCTCTTGGGAGTCCCTACAAAGAATATACAGTGAAGGTTTGAGAACCAATAGTGTCTAACTTTAAGAAGTAACTTAAGTCATTGCTGAAGGATGTTGATCACGTGGTGGGAGTAAGATTCAGTAACTGTACCCCAAGATCATAAATGTTTAACACTAATATAAAGTGCTACTTTACCACAAGAAAGAAAATATCTTTCATAATATCTAATATAAATCTACAATAATCAAAATAGCATTTTTTGTCAAAAAAATTAGCATGGTGATCAAGGAAAAAATAATTCTTCTCTGAGGAAAACTAGGGACATTGGTGGCAGAAAATGTGCATTGAAGGTTGTTGTGCATTGTATGATTGTAATTAATCCATAAACAACTTTATCATTCAGAAATAAAAACTGTATTATGAACAACCTTGTAACCACAGTGTTTAAAAAAATTAAAATAAAAGTTGGTTTTTTCTGGCTTAGTATTGGGAACATACCCACCAGTGTTAAAGTTTTACTACTAGCTTTGTGCTCAGAAATCACTCCCTGTTTGCTGGGAATTCAACTAGAATTGGCTATATTTAAGACAGGCTATTTAATCTCTGCTATTACTCCAGCTCTAAAGTTGTCTCCCCAGGGTTTTTTCAATAAATTTAATTTCATTGTTGTCATTAAAAACCCAAATTCACAATGGGTATTAAAAATTGTAGTTTGTCAAAATAAAAAACTGTCTGGAAAAGATATTAAGAAGATAAAATATAAGCCACAGATTGAAATAACATTTTCAAAACATATATCTCATAAAGGACTTATTTTTAAAATATACAAACAGCTCTTAAAATATAAGAAAATCCATCAATAACTAAAAGGGAAAATAACCTAAGACTGCACATTACCCAAGAAGATAATCAAAAAAGCAAATAAATGTATGAGATATATTTATTATCATTTGCCATTAGAAAACTGTAAATAAAAATATTAGTGATTCACCCCTATCTTTACTAGAATGCTTGAAATTTTAAAAGCTAACAATAATAAATGCCTAGTGATTTGAATAAGAAGCACAAAGATCATTCCTAGTAAGAATGCAAGATGGTATACCCTTTGAAAGACAATTTCTAACTTTCTTACAAAACTAAATTCATAATTTGTGTTTCCATATGATTTGACTAAAATCCTAGGTTCCAACTGAATACAGACATGGCATGCACAAAAATACTTGCACTCGGATGCTTCTAGCTGATTTATTTATAACTACACAAAAGTGGGAGCAAGCAAGATGTTATTCATAAGAGAAGAAACTCTAGTACATCTAAGTGATTGAATATTATTTAAAAATCAAAAGAAAAAAATTTACCAAACGATGAAAAATGAGATTTTACATGCATTTGCAAGTGTAAGAAGCCAATCTGAAAACACTACATAGTCTAAAATTCTAATTATATTACATCCTGGAAAAGATAAAACTAGATTGATGGAAAAATGATTGCTAAGTTAAGAGATATGATAAAAAGAAATGAATGCATAAAATAAAGTGCTCAAAATTTGAAATGATTGTTGAAGATCAAAGTGATACAGGATCTAACTTACAGAGTTTCCAAAGATTAATATGAAACAATTGGAACAACTAAGTTAAAAATGTCATTGGGAATAAAATAGAATTCTGTGTTTCCTGATATTAAAAAATTATTAATTTAATGACTTAGAAAAGAGACAAATTTCCTTATGTAGATGAACTCCACATAAATTTATAAATTTCACCCTAAGTCTTCAGAAGCATAAGCTTCCATCTTAGATTGCATTTAGATTCCATCTAGACTACATATAGAGTCTGCTTCCAATAAGTACACTTTGGAAGGAGATAGAAGAGTAACCATATTTTCCCTATGTGTCTTTTTTCAAAATCTTCTCAAATATCATCATCTTAAACTAATTATGAAGAAGAAATTTCAATAAAGAATCATGCTATAATATGCCTAAACAATACTCCCTCCAATTAAAAATGATATATGTCTTAGACATTATCAAAGCAGAAAAAAAGAAAATTACACAAAAAGGGTTAAAAGAAAAAGATGCCGTTGAATAAAGCTAAATAAATAAAATGTGCATTAAGAGCTTTCATTAACACTAGTCTATTGATAATAGTTCTTTTTTTTTTATTTGCTTTTGGGCCACACCTGGAGGCGCTCAGGGATTAATCTTGGCTATGCGCTCAGAAATCGCTCCTGCTTTGGGGGACCATATGGGACATCAGGGAATCAAAACAAGGAATGCCCTAAGTTAACACATGCAAGGCAAATGACCTACCACCTGCACCACCACTCCAGCTCCTAGTTCATTTTCTTTTAACAAATAGATAACACTAATAAAATTAATTGACAATAGAAAATATTTGTGCGAGGTTGGAAAGGAGATGGAAGAGTTTAGAATTGAAATATATAAGAACTCTCTGCTACATGTTTAATATTTTCATAAGTCTAAACCTTTTGTAAAGAGATTCAAAGGGTAATCAGAAATTACTTTGAGAAACTCTATGCGACTAAAAATGAGAACCTGGAAGAAATGGATAAATTCATGGGCTCTTATAATCTTCCATGATTGAATGAAGAGGACGTGGCCTATCTAAACACCCCCATCACTATTGAGGAAATTAAGAAAATAATCAAATGTCAGCCCAAAAACAAAAGCCCAAGCCCAGAGGGATTCACTAATGAATTTTTTTAAACATTTCAAGAGGAAATACTACCAAGCCTGGCAAGACTCTTTCATCAAATCAAAAAAAAAGAAGAATTCCAAATAGCTTTTATGAAGCCAATATCACCTTGATACCTAAACCAGACAGAGATACTACCAAAAAAAAAAAATTACTGACCAATATTGCTAATGAACATAGATGCAAAGATCCTCAACAAAATCCTGACAAATAGGATTCAATGCCTCATTAAGAAGATCGTCCACTACGATCAAGTAGGTATCATCCCAGGAATGCAAGCATGGTTTAACATCCATAAATTTATCAACATAATACACAACAATAACAACAAGAAAAAAATCACATGATCATATCAATAGATGCAGAGAAAGCATTTGATAAGATCCAACAACCATTCTTGATCAAAACTCTCAGCAAGATGGGAATGAAAGGAACCTTTCTCAATATAGTTAAGTCCATCTACCACAAGACATTGGCAAATATTATTCTCAATGGAGAATAACTAAAAGCCTTCCCTCTAAATTCTGGCACAAGACAAGGCTGTCCTCTCTCACCACTCCTATACAACATAGCACTGGAAGTAGTTGCTATAGCGATTAGGCAAGAAAAAGATATCAAGGAAATCCATATAGAAAAGGAAGAAATCAAGCTCTCGCTGTTTATAGATGACATGATACTCTACTTAGAAAACCCTAAAGACTCTACCAAAAAGCTTCTAGAAACAATAGACAAGGTGGCAGGCTACAAAATTAACACACAAAAATCAATGGCCTTTCTATACACCATTAATGATAGGAAAGAAATGGACATTAAGAAAACAACCCCATTCAAAATAGTGCCACACAAACTCAAATATCTTGGAATCAACTTGACTAAAAATGTGAAGGACCTATACAAAGAAAACTATAAAACTCTGCTCCAAGAAATGAGAAGACACACAGAAATGGAAACACATACCCTGCTCATGGATTGGCAGGAATAACATCATTAAAATGGCAATACTCCCCAAAGCATTGTACAGATTTAATGTGATCCCTCTAAAGATACCCATGACATTCTTCAAAGAAGTGGATCAGGCACTTTTGAAATTCATTTAAAACAATAAACACCTTAGAATAGCAAAAGCAATCATTGGGAAAAAGCATATGGGAGGAATTACTTTCCCCAACTTTAAACTTTACTACAAAGCAATAGTTATCAAAACACATGGTATTGGAATAAAGGCAAGCCCTCAGATCAGGGGAATAGCCTTGAATACTCAAGAAAATGTTCCCCAGATATACAATCACCTAGTTTTTTATAAAGGAGCAAGAAATCCTAAATGGAGCAAAGAAAGCCTCTTCAATGAGTGGTGTTGGCAGAACTGGCTAGCCATTTGCAGAAAATTGAACTTAGAGCCCCAGTTAACATCATGTACGAAGGTAAAATCCAAATGGATTAAAGACCTCGATATAAGACCTGAAACCATAATATATATAGAACAACACTTAGGCAAAACACTCCAGGACATTGAGACTACAGGCATCTTCAAGGAGAAAACTGCACTCTCCAAGCAAGTGAAAGCAGATTAACAGATGGTAATATATTAAGCTGAGAAGCTTCTGCACATCAGAGGAAATAGTGCCCAGGATACTAGAGCCACCCACTGAGTGGGAGAAACTATTCACCCAATACCCGTCAGATAAGGGGCTAATCTCCAAAAAATACAAGGCACTGACAGAACTTCACAAGAAAAAATCATTGAATCCCATCAAAAAATGGGGAGAAGAAATGGACACACTTTGACAAAGAAGAAATAAAAATGGCCAAAAGACACATGAAAAAATGCTCCACATCACTAATCATCAGGGAGATGCAAATCAAAACAACTATGAGTTACCAGCTCATACCCCAGAGACTGGCACACATCACAAAGAATGAGAACAAGCCATGCTGGAGGGGATGTGGAGAGAAAGGAACTCTTATCCATTGCTGGTGGGAATGCCATCTAGTTCAACCTTTATGGAAAGCAATAAGGAGATTTCTCCAAAAACTGGAAATTGAGCTCCCATAAGATCCAGCTATACCAGTCCCAAGAATATACCCTAGGAACACAAAAATACAAAACAAAAATCCCTTCCTTATACCTATATTCATTGCAGCACTATTTACCATAGCAAGACTCTGGAAACAACCAAGATACCCATCAACAGATGAATAGCTAAAGAAACTGTGGTACATATACACAATGGAATATTATGCAGCTGTCAGGAGAGATGAATTCATGAAATGTTCCTATACATGGATGTACATGGAATCTATTATGCTGAGTGAAATAAGTCAGAGAGAGAGCGAGAAAGACACAGAATGGTCTCACTCATCTATGGCTTTTAAGAAAAATGAAAGACATTCTTGCAATAATAATTTTCAGACACAAAGGAGAGAAGGGCTGAAAGTTACAGCTTGCCTCATGAAGCTCACCACATACAGGGATGAGTTTAGTTAGAGAAACAACGACATTGTGAACTATTCTAATAATGAGAATGTATGAGGAAAACAGAAAGCCTGTCTAGAGTACAGGCCGGGGTTGTGTGGGGAGGAGGGAGATTTGGGACATTGGTGATGGGAATGTTGCACTGGTGATGGGTGGTGTTCTCTACAAACACAATCATGTTTGTCATCAAGGTTTTTAAATAAAATATATACAAAAATTAAAAAATAAAAAAATAAAATATGAATTATAATGAGTAACCAGATTACAGATCTAAATTATGTCCACTGAAATGCAAAGCAACCATAGTTGCTTTGGTTAGTAAGGATCAGAGAAAACATCGAGAATTTGAAGAGACCAGTTAAGTGAGAAAACTGGGAGGAAGTGGGGTAGCAATGATTCCTAGAACTAAACCCATTATTTCCTTATATGAGGTTATGAGGTGAACAGAGAAACTCATCTTCAGAGAGAACAAAGATTACTCAGGCTGGGAAACATGTATCACAGTATAGACATAGAGAGAGGTTGACCCTGCTATTTTTAATGGCTTTCCATATTCACTCTATGGTAGGTGAAGCTGTGTCCATCTAATTTGTGTTCTATGAAATGCATGCAACTCCTTAAATATCCCCTTTTTCATTAATAAATCAAAATGTCAGGATGATACAGTCTAAAATAATCTGTCATCCATATAATTATAAAAAATAAAAAACTACAGTTTTTAATGGGACTAATTCCCACCAAAATATGAAACACTAAAATCTTTGCAGTCTATTCCATGAACTACCTAAATTTTTCTTCCCATGTATAGCTAATCTTTAAATTTCTCTGAATTTTTATTTTTCTCTTTTCTAATAATATATTAAATCATATGTAACATCGTTTCTGCTTAATTACTCTTACAGCTTTAACAATGATATAGCTAAATATGTGGACCTTTTTCTGTTATTTTACCATTTTTTGAAATATGTAACACAGTGTTCCTTTCATTTAAAACAATTTCTTTGCGATCACTCAATTCAATTTCCTTGTTCATTGTTTTCTGATTTCTTCTTGTGTATGTGTATTCTTTGTGCAAGTCATATCTTGTCTGTCATTGTTAGGGTCATTCAAGTTAAGCAAATTCATTTTTTTCTATATTTCTCTCAAATTTATTACTTTAGTTGATGGGTACAGTAAATATTATATTCTGATATATACCAAATTTCAATTTTCTTTCTAATGTTTTTCATAGCTATTTTCATAGATATTATTTGGAAAAATAATATCCTACTTACAGTTGTATTTTCACTTGGCATCTCTACTGACATAAAACATATAAGGGAGGCTAAACCAGACTCCTTTTCCCAAACCCTTTAAATACTTAAATATTCTGTCTCTGTAATTGGCAACACAATAGGCTACTCAAGAAAATATTGCAGCCATTACAATATTACAGAACATACTCAACTTCATGTTCACTTCCAATAAAGAAACTTTCCTTAATTATTTTATAAATTATTTGGCTTATACTACTATTAATAATGGTTTCTTGTGGACTAAACTGCAACAACACACCATCAAAAATCATTATTGGTTTATAATATTATGAATAATGGTTTCATCATAGACATAATTTCAAGGTCCATCTCCCATTTGTTAATTGTTCTCAACACATCTCCTACAATTTTTCTCCAATCCATCAAATTTTTAACGATCCTTAGAACTACAATCCTACTTTGTTTTGTTCTATTTTTGGTTGGGTCTGTATTTAGTGGTGTTCATGGCTTATTCCTGTCTCTGAACCCAAGGAACACTCCCAGGGTTCCATAAGGAACATTGGAATTGAATTCAGGTTTGCCATGTACAATTGCACCCTATGTGTTGTACTATTGCTCTGGCCCTACAATCCTAATTTTAACTATCAACTCTTGCCTAGATTTTTTAAAATAAAAATGGGCCTTATTCAAATGTACTGAATGAGGGATGGCAGAGAATAAGAAAGGTAGAGAGTAACATGTCAAGAGAGAATGTGGGCTTCTCCAAAGAGTCTGGGTAAACAACCCAGCAATGAAAGTAGAAAAGTACATCTCAAGAAGGAAGATACAGACAACATGTGCTCAGGCATTATGTGCAAGGGCTGGAAACACATATACACAGCACCAACCTTAAGAAGCACATGTGCCTCTTGCCTGTATCCTTGCAATAAATACACACTACTCTTCATATTTCCACTTATCCCTCCAATTCACTCCATCTTACCCCTAAACACTTCAATCATGCCCTGTTGCTGGAGTTTCATCCAGATAACTTAATTAGCTTATTAATTAATTATCATATTAATAACTTATTAAATTATTAACTTAATAACTCAATCCAAATACCATTATAGTCATTGAGTATCAGGTAACTTTAACCCTTCAGTCTTTTTTTACCATTTCTTTCCCTACTTCACTTCATACTACACTACTCTGTTATCCATTCCTGAAAAACTATATTGCCATTAAAATCATTACATTACCCACCTCAAGTGCCGCTCACTTTTAACTTTAGGGTTCAGTCTAAAAAGTCTATTAAAAGTCTGGGGGGGGGTGCAGAGTGATAATATAACAGAGAGGGTATTTGCCTTGCACATAGCTGACCGAGGCTCACAGATGGCGCCCCCAACCCTGCCATGAAAGCAGAGTCAGGAGTAACCTCTGAGCATTGACAGATGTGCCCCCCACACTCAAAAAGGCCTTCTCTGGGACCAAAGGGATAGTACATTAGTTGAGCATAATACAGCGTACTGCACGATGTTAACCTAGATCTGATCCTGGAACCACATATAATCCACCAAGTATGGCCAACAGTAATCGCTGAGCACCGCTGGGTGTGGCTCACTGACAAACAAACAGAAGTCTTCTCTGAATATTCAAATCCTAGATAGTTGTCTCTGCTACGTATCACCACAGAGTTATTTTACTTCTCTTAAAACTTAAGATATAAAAAATATTAAAAAAAAACTTAAGATAAATGTAAAAAATTTTGCTTTGTTTCATTTTGGGTCCACACCCGGTGACGCTCAGGGGCTACTCCTGGCTATGCACTCAGAAATCGTTCCGGGCTTGGGGGACCACACGGGACACCAGGAATCTAACCCAGGTACATCCTGATTCAGCGCGTGCAAGGTAAATGCCCTACTGCTGTGCTATCGCTCCAGCCTCAAGTGTACAGAATTTTAAAATTTTGGTTAAGCAAGCAAACTGCATAACAACGGGAAAATCATGGAAGAACAAATACTGTTATTCATTATTATCTTCCCATGGACATTTATAATGATTTAATACTCAGAAAATATTTAATATATGTTGATAGACTGAAGCAATTAGAGGCAGGTATTAAAATTACTTCCATATAAATACTTAAAAAGTCAAATATATGTTTAAACTTTGATTTAGGAAAACAAAAGGGAAAATAAATAAGCCCACTCTGTACTTCTTTAGTTACTGCTTTGCAAGTTTTTTATTCTAACACATCTTCTAAAAAAAATAGCTGTTGGAGACAGGGTCCTGTCAGAGATCAATTTTTCTGTCTTCTGTCTTTTATGCAGCCTTTCGCCTAAGGCTGCCTACCTGCAGACTTTGCTGTAAGCTTTTGAGCTAACAGGAAAGGTATTTCACAGCTGAAGGAGATTTTTCTTTGAAGCCAAGGAGAAAAGTAAACACCCCAATACCAGTTCCAGATTTAGACCACTCCCTTTAGCTTCTTTCCGGAGTTAATAGCTACGCTTCAAAAACCTGCCCCTTCACAGACTGATGTTAGCCCAGATAAGCGGGCTGCAGATCCCACTTTGGAGACATAAGGTCTCCCTCCCCTCTGAATATTTTACTGCCTTTGTTCTATGACCTTCGCGCCAAAAAGTATGATTGACATGTCCTTTTTACCTGCCCATTTCTCCTCCTCTATAGAAGAGATGCTGGACCAATAAATTTTACCTCTGATCGGATATTTCGCCTGAGGTCTTCATTACTAACCTCTCTCAGATTTTTTACAGGTGTGGTTGTTCTTTTAACCCAGCCAAATAAAGGTGCGGACGTCCAAGAGCCTCCCAGCCGCTTCCCCGCTGGCCGGGCCCCTCCAGGGGGCTTTAGGACCACGCAAATAGCTGTGGGTTTTACACACAATAGCAATTCATAAAGAATGCCCAGGTAACATGTGAATATTTTCTAAAAAATATTATCATAAGTTGCACCATTCCTGTGAATCTCCTAATATCATGTTTGAGTTACACATGAAAGGATAAGACCAAAATTTTAAGATATCCAAAGACTCAAGTTTAATAATAACAGCTTGGAAGTGATCAGAGAATTGTGAAGGAAAGAATTGTCAGCAACTGAAGAATAATATTAAGAATAATCAGTACATATATAAGACTATGACCACAATTCAATATGTAACATATAAATAAATCAAATTCTGGCTCAAATATCTTCTAGACACAACAATTCAACAATCTAGGAAGATCTCAAAACAAAGAAGATGAAAGCAGGATTAGGAAGATTTAAACATTATATATTATATATGTATTAGAAAAGTGATCAAAGACATTTTCATGCTATGTGACAGAAAAAATTTTAAAAAAATTAAAGTGGAGCAAAATTTATGGAGAATAAAATTTAAATATTGTATTTTCTCTACAGTTTTTCTCACTCAAAACACCAACATGTATGTTTGCAATCACATCCAGTGATGCTCAGGGCTTACTCCTGGCTCTGTGCTCGGTGATTACTGCTGGTGGTGTTCAGGCAACTAGAAGGAGACGTGTGGATCAAATCTGGGTCTGTTGCATGCAAGACAAGTGTCCTCCCTCTATATTATTGTTGCAACCCCTAGACACCTAGTTTAAATTGCATCTTCCCACTTTTATGCCTTCCAAGTATTGTCAGGCTGGTTACTCCATCTCAGCCGCATAAAGAATTCCATTACTGGCTTCACTAAGAACCTCTAAACTAGCCTGGGCTCATGATTCTCTGATGGTGCTGAGTAAAGATCTAGCTCCAAGGTTCTCCCCTCGACCATTTGGTGTGGCCCAAAAACAAAGAAGCAAACAAGCAAAAAAAGCAAAATACCAACTGGATTAAGTGAGAGTATGTTTAGAAATTTCCTTCTTACCTGCCTTCAGCCAAAGATAATTCTTATTCTATTCTAAACTAGATTTGCTTTTGTCTCTTTTTGTCTTTATTTCAGTAGACTTATTCAATGACTACTCATGTGTCTTCTCAATATTATCTCTGTGAAAATCATCCCTGGTGTTAATCAGTTCTCTATCCACAGTGGTGTTCCTTCTTATGGTTAAAGCTGCTGTGAACATTCTTAATAAAGCAAAAAAAAAATTAATAAAAATAAAAACAACTAAATAGTTATAAAATGCATTTTTCTTCTTTTTTTTGGGGGGGGGCACCTGGCAGCACTCAGGGGTTACTCCTGGCTTTATGCTCAGAAATTGCCCCTGTCAGGCACAGGGGACCATATGGGATGCCAGGATTCAAACCACTGTCCTTCTGCATGAAAAGCAAATGCCTTACCTCCATGCTATCTCTGCAGCCCCCAAAAATGCATTTTTCAACATTTTATTTTGGCTATAATAAATTTTAAAATATAATTAACTTTAAATGAAAATTAAAACTCTACATTAAACATTAGAAAATCTCTTACTGGGGCCGGAGCAGTGGCTCATCTGCCTTGTTCACTCTATCCTAGGATGGACCATGGTTCAATCCCCTGGCATCCCATATGGTCGCCCCCCAAGCCAGGAGTGCTTTCTGAGTGCATAGCCAGGAGTAACCCCTGAGCATCACTGGGTGTGGCCCAAAAAAAAAAAATATATATATATATATGGAGTATTTTGTGAATAGGTATCAAAGTAATATTAGTGTCAATCTCCATGTTGCACAAATTAAAAAAGAGCGATAGGTAACATCTTCCTCTTACCTTCTATTGTAATGTCCACACTATCATACAAGTCATTATTGAGTGTTTTCTATGATTTAGGATATCATCAAAGAGAAAATTCCATTACATTCTGTTACTGATGCTATATTTACTTACATTATTCACAAAATCATTCAGTTAGAAAACAACGATGCTTTACTGAGTCCCAACTGCTTTAGAAATCTTACTCTAAAGATCCATATTTGGTTGTTTCAAATCCTCTACTTGATCTTTTCTGTATAGATTTGACCTACCATATGTTCAACAGCATTGAAAACCTCTTGAATCTAAGTGCTCTTCAGCTTTTGTTTTTCGTGTCTCCAACCTGCCTTTCTTTTGTAAAAAGAAAATGACATTTTCATAATAAGTGTTCAAACTTACTTGTTTGGCAAAGGAATAAACTAGGAGCAGGAGATATAAATCTCTTAATCTTTTGCTCACCTTGTACAAAGTATTACCCCTAGATAAAGAGAATAATTAGATTTTTTTTAACAACAATGTGTACCCATAATATGAAACTACCATGCTACTGATTTCTAAGTGGTGTGAGACAATTTGGCTTACATTGTTTTGTTAGTTTACTTTTAGGATTTCCACATTTTCTCATTAACTCTCTTTTCGGGCACTCATTATGAAACTAATTTCTTTTAAACTATAAACAAATAGTAGTTTCTTTGATGAAGAATACCACTTGACAGGTTAATTAGATTAAATTATTTAATAACCACCTATCTTTAAATAACCAAAAGAGATGCAATTCATTTGCTTATGTTTAGTCCTCAGATTTTGTATAGACTGTTAATATATAGGATGGAATTAAAGCAACATTATTTCTGCTGTAGGTACTAAGGTTGTTACATATGTATTTGAAATTTCATATAGCCAGTTGGCAATTATATTAAAGCTATTTAGACTTCTTTAAAACTTAAAAACACATTCAATAGTAAAATGAAATTTAAAATATATGGAAAATGTATTTGACCAAAGCCTGTGAAATATTCTTCACATAAATTTCCCACTGAATTAAATGTATAAATGCAAAATTTTATGAGATAATATTAAGTTTGCCTTTGTGAAAACAAATTTCCTGATAGTTTCTCTCAAATATAAAGCATTAATATAAAATAAAATCAATAGTTAAGTTTAAATCTTAAAAAGATTAATTGCTCCAAATTAATAGCCTACCTATTCATTTAAACTGATAAAAAATTGTTGATTTTCTATTAATTCAGTTATTATATTCAAACAGGTTTTCTTCTTTAAATTTAATTGACCTTTTCTGAATTTTCTTGAACTAGTTTAATTTAATAATCTTTTAAGTTGGAAGTTTTTGTGTTTATTGCTTATTTTATGTTTAAGCAATACAATATATACTGTATTAGTTCCTTTTCACATTCCATTTCTTTATAAAACAGCATAAGAAAATATTTAGATTTCAATATATCTCACTATAAGAAAGCATAAAATTTCATTAAGAAAGTTAGATTCACAAAATATTATCATTTTATAAAATTTGTAAGGTTTTATATAGTCTTGATTTGTGAATATGCTGCTTAAACCTCTAAAATAGGTGAATCTAAGTGAGTGTTGGGTATATCAGTTTTGATGACTATTATTTCATAAAAGGCCTCTTCTTTTGGCATAGTAATTAAATATAAATGCTGAGAAAACAAGTATTATAATTGTGCTACAACTCTAAAGAAAACTTAGGGACATTTTCTTCCCTTAAGATCTTCACAATTTTGTAGCTGGCTACTCTTTATTTACATGTGAATGTTAAAAACTGGAGCTTTTTATTATAAAGAAAAACAAGGGGCAGGAGAAACAGCATGGCGGTAGTATGCCTGCAAGGCAAACAGAAGGACAGTGGTTTGAATCCCAGGATCCCAAATGGTCCCCCGAGCCTGGCAAGAGCAATTTCTGAGCATAGATTCAGGAGTAACCCCTGAGAGCTTCTGGGTGTGACACCCAAAAAACAAAAACAAGATCCTTTAAGCCATTACCTTTTTTTAATTAAATAATTTTTATTTATTTTTTTATTTTATTTATTTTACAGTAATATTTTAGGCACATGATCCAAAAGTAAGTATGGTATGGCCCCTTTTCCTAACTCTCCCAAGTCCCTCAAAAAATTGAGCTTTCTGAATAACCTTTAAAGAAATGAACATATTGGAAAAATGTTAATAGTGAATTATGATATTTATTTTAAATATATTTTGTATCCTAGATGTTTCATATTTTAAAGTCTTTAATTAGCTGGAAGACAAGCTCTTTCGACTACTTGTCTCTGAAAAACCACTGATTTTTTTTTCTTTCTTTTCTTTTTTTTTTTTTTTTTTTTGGGTTTTTGGGCCACACCCGGTGACGCTCAGGGGTTACTCCTGGCTATATGCGCTCAGAAGTCGCTCCTGGCTTGGGGGACCATATGGGACGCCGGGGGATCGAACCGCGGTCCGTCTCCTAGGCTAGCGCAGGTAAGGCAGGCACCTTACCTCCCGCGCCACCGCCCGGCCCCTTTTCTTTCTTTTCTTAAAAAAAAAGTTTAATATGGATAAAATGTCAATATTCATACTTTTGCTATACAAAGTTGCTTCATTTTTAATATCACCAAAAGCAGGATTTTCTTTGTGTGTCTTCCAGTATTCATTAACAACTAAGTACAGGTTATCTGAAATCATCAAAAGAAAGGGACTTTTCATTTTGTCACCTATAGTCTTAAACCTATGTCAGTGCTCACCCAAAAAATACAAACAATATCTGAAGATATCTTTACTTCTATACCTATATTTATAACTATGCTTTATAGATTTTTATATGTTTTGTTTTTTGTTTTTGTTTTGTTTTGGCGTTACACCCGGCAGTGCTCAGGGGTTACTCCTGGCTCTACGCTCAGAAATCACTCCTGGTAGGCTCGGGAGACCATATGGGATGCCTGGATTCGAACCACTGTCCTTCAGCATGCGAGGCAAACGCACTACCTTCATGCTATCTCTCCCGCCTCCGAAATTCATTAATGTCATTTTCAGAGACATTAACCTTCCTATAAAAATTATATGCATCAATTCATAGGACCATACTTTTTCTAATCATATATTACTTATATTTTATAATGCCTTTAAAATCATGACTAATTGAAAACAAATAACTGCATTGTAAGAAATTGTGTTCAGCTGAATAAATGACAAACTACAATATTTGTTATTTTTATTTGGAGCATTTTAAAATTAGTTTGGTACTCAGTTCTGAAGTATTTGGAACTCTAGTTTCCATCTTTGTATTCTGAAAAAATTTTGTTTAGCTCCAGGCTCGAGATCTGACCCACAAAAACTAGGGGAGACATCATTAATACAAAAGCAAGGGAGCTTATCAATTACCAGCATGCTGGAACTGCACTTCTCCCAGGTGGCAACGACCCAGACGGAACTTACAAGCCCTTTTATAGGGCTTCTGGGGCTTCAGTCTAGGGGCAAAACTCGAGGTTCTTCTACATGTTACATCAAACAGGTTTAAACTGGTTGGCTAAAGTAATACAGGAGGGGCTTGGGCACCTGCGGGGTGCTCCGACCTTGGCACCTGTGTCTCAAGCAATGAGATAGAAAGGTAAATGACAGAGGAGTTGTCAGTCTGAAAGCTAATCAGAATGACTGGACAGATTTAGTTAAGTATTGTGCCCTGTAGGAGAGAATCTTCTCTTGGCCCAGGAAGTACGGAGTGTTTAAGAGACTAAGTGAAGAACAGCCATAGCATAAGATTTTGCTCATTTTTTTGCATGTTAATGAGTCTGCTATAAAAGAAATTGTGAAATTTCAGGCTTATGAGGGAAAAGTTAGCAAGCAGATAGATAAGGAGACACTATATTTTTTAAAAATATAATAAAATTTAAGAAAAGGTTGGTAAACCCTGAAGTAGACCAAAGGCACCAAGACCACATTCATTTGAGATGCAATCCTGAGCTCTTTGGAGATGGAGAAACCATCTCCAACTGGAAAAAGTACTATGAAATGGACTACACAGAAAAGGAGCCATGGGAGAATCTGAAGGTCTTGTTTAGAATATGAAATGGATTATCAACAGCACAAAACTACACACAAATTAACTTTTCTGTATGCAGAGAAATCCAGACCATGTTCTCTCTTGACTTTTGTTGACTCTTTCTTTCCTCCCACACTTCCTTAAGTAAATTTTAGTCAATAAAAATAATTTTGCTTCACTAATTTTTATAAAATAAACATCTTTTCCTAAAGTACTAACAGATTCAGCAGATTCTATAAAAATACCCATGACATAAACCAAACACTGTTGAAATTTACATAAAGTAATAAAATTAACCAAGTAGCCAAAGCAATTCTAGGAAAAAGAAAATGGGAGTCCCTTTTTTCTCCAAATTTAACTGTAAAACTGCAATAATCAAGACAGTATGTTGCTGGAGTAGACAGATTCTCAGGCCAATGAAATATAACTGAGAGACCAGAGGCAGACCCTCAGTGATGAACATATTTACTCTTCAACAAAGGAGCTAAGAGTTTGAAATATAGCAAGAAAAACCATTTTAAATGGTTCTGGGAAATATGCATATTAGAAAAAAACAAACAGATGTATATTTTAAATATATATTCAGATCCCTATCTCACACATTACATAAAAGTAGATTAAAAATGTTAAAAGTTTTGACATCAAAAAGATTGACATGAGAAGATACGTAATGATATCACTTATAAGTGATATTTAGAATTACTGCATTAAGAAATGGATTGATCTAAATGGGAGTTGTCTTGAACATCATTGGCACAGAGTATAGTGAGGAGAAGGAAAGAAACTGAGTGGAGAGGAAAGACACAAGAATGAAAGGAAGGGGACCAGGAACTAAGAGGTCTCAGATGCATTAGTGGAGATTTAAAAAAGGACAGAACTAAATATCCAAGCTAAAGTCAACAACAATGAAATTAAGAAACCCAAACTCTAATAATCTAAATTTTTAAATAGGCCTTACTGACAGGGTAGAGGCAAAGGATGATGGTATAGGTTACATTTTAAAACATGGTGGAAGGAAATCGACCTTGGGGGTGGGATTGGCCATGATTCATTGGATGTCTGAAACCCAACTATGAAGTACTTTGTAAGTCACAATGGTTTCAATGAAAAAATAACTAAATTCTTAAAAATATTCGAATGACCCCAATATTTACTGTGCCTGTGCAGGAGGGAGAAATAAAGGCAAAAAGCACAAAACATTTTTTATTTTTATTTATTTATTTATTTTATTTACCTATCTACTTTTTGTCAATTTTTTTGTTTTGGTTGGTTATTGAAGTTGTTGTCTCCATTTATATTTTTTTTCTTTTTTCTTTATGTGCTCTGCCATGTTTGTTTGTTTTTTTTTTTATCTCAGACCATGTCTTTTTTGTGGTGCATATCTTTATTGTTGAAATGCTCACTGGATATTTTATTTGACACTTCTTTTGTACTGTTGGGGTGTTTCATCTTCTTTTTCCCCTTCGTCTCTCAAACCAACAACGAGAGCCTCTAGAAGGATTCCGCCCATTTTCGGCATATTTGATTTTTTACCCCAGTTTATTACTTTTCTCTTCTTCAAACAAAACCACATAACTTGAACTATCTAGTCCTGCCTCCCAGTTAGAAGGGGAAATAAGGGAGGTACCAAGACCAAACAGGTGTAAGACTACTAAATAGTTAGCTAGGTACAGAGGGGACCACATATTCTAGCAGCCTCGGGGATGAGGAAGGAGGATATGGGAGGTAGGACGAGAACGGAGGTGTAGGGAGGTATAGGGAGGACAAATCTGTGATTTTATGTAAATATGTACCTAAAATATTATTGTCAATAATATGTAAGCCACTATGATCAAAATAAAAATTATATTAAAAAATAATAATAATAAATCTTGATATCAGACTTCAATCCATAAATCATACCAAGGAAAACAATGTCAGAACTTTATGAAATTAAATCTAGTGGCATCTTCTATGACTTAATGCAGTTACTAAGCAAACAGAAGCAAAAATTAACAAATGGTATTATCTCAAATTAAGAAACTTTTGCACGGGAAAATAAAATATTAATAGAAATTTTCTTTTATAGTAGTGCCTCTACCTACTTACCTTTTTTAAATTTTCATTGTGAACAAAGTGAATTATGATTATTTCACAGTAATATTTAAGGTATATAGTGACAATCAATCAGGGGCATTTCCACCACCAGTGTTGTCCTCCCCCTCCACCCCTGTTCCCAGCATACGTCTCATATCTTCCTCCTTTGCCCCCTGGACTGCTAATGTAACTGATCCCCTCTGTGTATAGTTTGATGTAGATTGGGTATTGATTCTGTTGTCATTGACTTTGGGTTTGATGTTTAAGTCTGATCATTTTTTATTTCTACTCAATGTTCATATGACCGTTTGGTCTAGGTACCATCCTTTTTTGTTTCCCCTTAGTTTATAAGTCAGAACAAGATGATTCAAGTTATGTGGTTCTGTTTGAAAAAAGGAAAAAGGAAATGGAAGAAAACTGGAACGAAAGAATGAAAATAATAGTATAGAAGGCAGGGTATTTACTTGCCTTGTGCACAAGCTGACCTGGGATTAAGCCCAGCACTACATTTTGCCCATTGAGAACTCCCATGAGAGATGTCTGAGTTCAGATAGATGAGTAAACCCTGTGCACAACCAGATATAAACTCAAAGTAATTTTGTTAAGCTCATTAATTTTCTTACACTTCTATCTGCCCATATTTTTGTTTCTTTGTTTCTTTGTTCATAAACTTTTGTGGGTTTTGACCATTCAATTTTATATTCCTGATTATTTCAGTATTGATCTGACTTGTTATGTTTAAAATAGGAGCCATTGCTATTCTTTTTTTTTTTTTTTTGTTTTGTTTTTTTTTGTTTTTGGGCCACACCCTGTGACGCTCAGGGGTTACTCCTGGCTATGCGCTCAGAAGTTGCTCCCGGCTTCTTGGGGGACCATATGGTATTCTGACTATTTACATGACCCTATAATGTTTTATCTTTGGGGCTGGCAGGTACCAGCCCCAAATTAGACTTATGTCTAATTTCTCTAGTGTAGGTATGCTGGGACAAATTTAAAATCTGTAATATTCTACTAGTCTTCAAAGTGCATTGGGTGGAAAGAATAGAGTAGTCCCATGGAAGCTAATGTTTCTGGGTTATTCTAGGTGTTAATGCCACTGGGACCACTTAACACATCTGAATGGATTTAGAGATGACTTTAGATCATTTGGGTTCCTAGGGCTGACTGGGGAGCAAAGGACAGGACAGTGAAATCTTTAAAGTTAACTGGGGAGGGTGAATAGACTGCTTTTTAAAGGTGTCATTGGATTGTCTTTCTTGATTTTTTTTTCAAAAAAGGTTCCCATACTTGTTGTCCCATGTTCTCTATGAAATCTTTAGTCTATAATAGTTGTTTATTTGTGATTTTGAAAGAAAATGTTGCTAAACCATGAAGCTACTTTTAACTATCACTTTAAATTCCAAAGCTTATAATAATATGGCATAGAGATTAAAAGAATATTAATAGCATCTAAACATTTTATATATTATAAAGCTTGAGTTCAGGCTTATTTCTCCTCTATTGTTAAGCTATTTCTTTCTTTTAATATATTGTTTTTTGGTCATTTGATTTTATAGCATCTTAACATTATTTTCCCCAAACAATAATTAAATTCTACACTCACAAATTCCTGTTTTTGGAAATCTTTCCTCTGACTACTGAGTGACAGAAAGTCACACAGAAAGTCTACTGGGTTCAGAAAGTACAAGTGTGCACATGACAACTGTATGCAGCAGCATGATAGCAGAAAACACATCAACACCATATTTCTCATAATTTATTATATTTGAAAACTTCCTAAGCACCCATCATTAGAAAAATTTTTCATTAGCACTGAACGGAACATGAGATATTAGTCATGAAACTAGTGCCGCTATAGGTACTTGAAAAGATTTGTGTTGTGTGATCACCAACAGAATATTAGTCCTACAAACTATTGAGCAAAATTAAAAAAGGAAAGGAAACTTAACTGTTTTCATAACAGAGTTAGTGATAAAGGAGGCCCTTCTTTATTAGGATAAGGCAAAAAAAGAATAAGCCCAGAAAAAAAATTGAGCTGTAAAGAACAACAGTTAATTTATGAAATTTTTTAAATAGAAGAAAAGAAATAAGATACCACATAATTAACCTAATATTAAAACATTAAACAATACATGATAAATATTGCAAAGGACACTTTTGCTTTTCCAAAAATGGAGTAGGTAGACAGAACTGGATCATTTCACGTAGAAGCCTTTGTTCTATGTGTATTTAGTGGCATTACGAAAATAATCAATATGGAAAGGAATTTGTCTCAGAATCTTCAAAACATGAACAAAAGATTGAAACTTTTTATTTGCTGTTTAAAAAACACAAATAGAAATACTGAATGAGCAATAAAATCTAATCAGTGTCACAAAGTGTCAAACTAACTTTAGTAGCACTAAAAATCTTAGGCAATATTTGTGCTTGGGAAAAAGATATGTTCAAAAATGTATTCCAGAAGCACACCCACTAATGCAGTCAATATGTTAGAAAGATCCAGCTCCATAGACTTTTTTTCCTGAAACAAGATATAAATCAAGCCATGATATATTATGGGTACATCAGCTTATGCAGCAGAAAGCTGGCCATCTCAGAGAGAGTAGGTCAAGTCTCTGTCTTGTCGAAGCCATGCTTGCTATTTTGGTTACCCTGAATCAACATAAAGAAATATTATCAGATAGATAGAAATATAGATAAAGAAGTTGACAATGTTCAATCAAGATAAATACCTGACTCTGACTAAATAATTGAAGTTCACTAAGAATAGGGTGAGAGATAGAGCCTGTTGGTCTTATGACAGTATGCTTCATAGGGAGAGATACCCTGTATCTTTTAGACCAAGAAAATTTTTTCTAATTTTTCCCAAAATTTACTTCACCTATGGAAAAAATATTGCCACATCTTCCCCCACTTTTTTCTTTGTTTCTTCTTTTAATTATATATATATAGCTTCTAGATAGTGCTCCTGTCTTTTTTCACAGAACCATAGAACATGAATCATCTTGTTTTGCCTCATATTTCTATGTCTTCCTACAAATTGAAAAAAAAAAGTGGATGTGACCCAGGGGCCAATCTCAGGAGCATTGAGTGGAAATAAAAAATGAACATATTTAAATACACAAGCCAAAATCAATGACAATAGAATTAAGACACCCAAACGATAACAAGCAAAACACAAAATTGACTTGTTACACTAGCAGCCAAGGTTTGGGATGCATTCTGGGAACTATGGTGGAGAGCAGCCAACACTGGTGGTGGGAATGGCCCTAATTCACTGTCATTGTGTGTCTGAAATACAATTGTGAAAGACTTTTAAGTCACATAAGTCTCAATAAAAAATATAAAAAATAGAGTGGGAGAAAGAATGAACAACATTCCTACGGATTATGCTGGAGGTCTGTATTGAAACTTTGGTAGTCGGAAGTGTATTGACATTGTATCTCTGAAACAAAAACATTTTACTGTTATCTAAACTATTTTAATTCAATAAATTATATTTTAAAAGTATCTAATAGAACTTTATATTCTCCACACAAATCAGAAAGCATATCTCTGACTTAAGGAAAGTGATTTAACATCTAATCTCATCAAAAAAGGGGCAGAAGAAATGAACAGACGCTTTGATAAAAAAGAAATACAAATGGCCAAAAGGCACATGAAAAAATGCTCCTCGTCACTAATCATGAGGGAGATGCAAATCAAAACAATGATGAGATACCATCTCACACCACAGAGATTGGCACACGTCACAAAGATGAGAACAATCAGTGCTGGCGGGGATGTGGAGAGAAAAGAACTCTTTTTTTTTTTTTTTTTTTTTTTTGGGCCACACCTGGCATTGCTCAGGAGTTACTCCTGGCTGTCTGCTCAGAAATAGCTCCTACCATTATTTTTGGAGTCCTCACTGGATAATGGACACATTTTGTTTGTTTGTTTGTTTGTTTGTTGTTTGTTTTTTTGTTTTTGTACTGATGGAATGTTTCATTTTCTTTTTTCTCCATCGCCCCCCAAATCAATGATGAGAGCCTATAGAAGGACTCTGCCCACTCTAGGAGTATTAGACTTTCACCCCAGTTTACTACTTTTCTCTTCTTCAGACCAAACCACGCAAACTTAACTAGCTAGGCCTGCCTCCTGGTTAGAGGAGGAAATTAGGGAGACACCTAGACCAATTAGATGCAAGACTACTATGTGGTGGGATAGGTACATAGGGGACCACATATCCTAGCAGCCCTGGGGGTGAGGGAGGTGGATATGGGAGATAGGACAAAAACGGAGGTGAAAGGAGGACAATTTGGTGATGGGAATCCCCCCTGATGTTATGTAAATATTTAACTAAAATATTATTGTCAACATGTAAACCACTATAATCAAAATAAAAATTATAAAAAAAGAAATAAAAAAAAAGAAATAGCTCCTGGCAGGCACCGGGGACCATATGGGACACCGGGATTCGAATCAACCACCTTTGGTCCTGGATCGGCTGCTTGCAGGGCAAACACCTCTGTGCTATCTCTCCGGGTCTGAGAAAAGAACTCTTATCCACTGCTGGTGGGAATGCAGTCTGTCCAACCTCTATGGAAAGTGATATGGAGATTCCTCCAAAATCTGGAAATTGAGCTCCCATTCGATCCAGCTATTCCACTCCTAGGGATATATCCTAAGAATACCATACAATAACCCCTTCCTCACACTTATATTTATTGCAGCACTGTTCACAATAGCCAGGCTCTGGAAACAACCAAGATGCCCTTCAACAGACGAATGGCTAAAGAAACTGTGGTACATATACACAATGAATATTATGCAGCCGTCAGGAGAGATGAAGTCATAAAACTTTCCTATACATGGATGTACATGGAATCTATCATGCTGAGTAAAATAAGTCAGAGGGGGGGGAGAGAGAGAGAGAGAGAGAGAGAGAGAGAGAGAGAGAGAGAGAGAGAGAGAGAGAGAGAGAGAGAGAGAGAGAGAGAGAGAGAGACGCAGAATAGTCTCACTCATCTATGGGTTTTAAGAAAAATAAAAGTCATTTTTGCAACAATCCTCAGAGACAATGAGAGGAGGGCTGGAACTTCCAGCTCACTTCATGAAGCTCACCACAAAGAGTGATGAGTGCAGTTATAGAAATAACTACACAGAGAACTACCATAATCATGTGAATGAATGAGGGAACTGGAAAGCCTGTCTGGAGTACAGGTGGGGGTGGGGTGGGATGGAGGGAGATTTGGGACATTGGTGATGGGAATGTTGCACTAGTGAAGGGGGTGTTCTTTACATGACTGAAACCTAATCACAATCATATATGTAATAAAGGTGTTTAAATAAAGGGGAAAATAAAAATAAAAAAGAAAGTGATTTATAGAACACCAAAAGTTCCACTGTGAATAATATGTTCTTATAAGATTATGATATTATGATTATTTATATTATGATTATTAATTATGATATTAATACAGTTAATACTGATGTTAATAATAATAATACATTATTCCCTATTGAAATAGAACTATGCCATCATACTGATATTAATTTCAGAAGATCATTTACTCTATATATGCCTGCATCAATCTTAAGCAGCTTTATATTACTTAGTGATCATAATCCTTTTTACATTAATTAGTGCATTCCTCTGTCAACCTAAATTAGAATCACAAAATAATAAGTCACGAGATTTGCCTATACGTGGATAACGTGGAAACTATTCTGCTGAGTGAAATTAGTCAGAAAGAAAGAGACATAGAATAGTCTCACTCATCTGTGGGATATAAGAAAAATAAAAGACAATATTGTCATAATATGCAGAGACAATAGAAATGAGGGTCAGAAGGTCATGATAAGTAGCTTACCACAAAGAGGAGTAGGTGCTGTTATAGAAATAACTGCACTGACATCTATCATGACAATGAGAGTCAAAGAGATGTAGAATGCCTGTCCCCAAAGACAGGCAGGAGTTGAGGAAGGAGGGAAATGGAGAACATTGGCAGCAGGAAAGTTACGCTAGTGAAGGGTGGTGTACATTCGATGACTGAAACCCAACTATAAATATTTTTGTAACCACAGAACTTAAAGAAATTACTAAAGATTAAAAAGAAACTGAATTTATTGTGCTATTTCAAGTCTACTCAACTAAAATTTCTGAACTACGATCAAGTAGCTGGACTTAAATGTCTAAAATTTCTTGTGCATTTGTCAGTTGCCCTCTCCTGAGAACTCAGAAGACAAGCATATTTGCATTATACTTATTTATATTTTGTACAACTTTGAAGTTAACCAATAGCAGCCAGTTAATAGTAAATGGAAGGTTGAATCTAAACATTTTGAAAGTTATGCAAAACTGTGAAGCTACTGCCAAAAACAGCCTCTAAAATTAATCTTTGGCATTATACCTGACTATATTCCCAGTATTACCTTTCTTGGTGAAGAAAGAGAATTCATTTTCTAGAATGATTTTTCCACTCCATCTACACTCCTCCAGCCCACATTATTCTTTAATACTGGTGTTAATATATCCCAAATAGCTGTAGTTGTGTTCAGTTAAGATGAAAAGGAAAGAACATTATGTCCTATAGAACTTTAAATATATTATTAACTTAACCTTTAAAAACTTTAACATTATAAGTCATGAACTTGGGAAAAAGAAATCATAAGAAATTTAAAGCAATTAGCTTTAAATAAGTTTTTGTCCATTTACCAGTCCTTCTACTTTAAAGCTTCATTCCAAAAAAACCTTTCTTAAACATGGCCCAATCTAGGATAGAGAACGCACTATAACATAAAATGTAATCTTTAATTTTCTTTAGAAACAGCTTCTCTTAAGAGTTAAACAGTTTCCTTTTTTTGTGGTCATCTAAATAGAAACTCCATTTTGTTCTTCAAATAAAAAATCTGGGGTAGACTACATATCATAAGAAAATTTAGAATTTATACCTATAGAGCTGGATCCAGGCACACAAAGAGACCTCAATCCCAGAAATTCATCCCGACAGATTATTCTTACTGACTACCATGGAAGAAAATATTGTTTCATGTATATATAAAATTTAACATATAAGGGGCCCGGAGAGATAGCACAGCGGCATTTGCCTTGCAAGCAGCCGATCCAGGACCAAACGTGGTTGGTTCGAATCCCGGGTCCCATATGGTCCCCTGTGCCTGCCAGGAGCTATTTCTGAGCAGACAGCCAGACACCCCTGAGCAATGCCGGGTGTGGCCCAAAAACCAAAAAAAAAAAAAAATTAACATATAAAATAGTGCTAATAAACAGCATTTGAGTGATAATCACTTATGTTGTCAGATATTGGAGTGATTCTGGAGTCAGAATCCAACTTTGTTCACTGAAAATTCTTGGCCTGAGCCATGGATTAGTCCAGAGGTCTCAAACTCAATTTACCTGGGGGCGCAGGAGGCAAAGTTGGGGTGAGGCAGGGCCACATAAGGGATTTCACAAAAAAAGTCCTCAAACATCATTATTAATAGTTTTAATTATTTCTTCTGAATATGAATAGAACATTGAGTGAAGATCATGAACAGTTCTTCTGAACATGGCATTTTTTGTCTATCCCTTGCTGCCAGAGACTTGACAGCTTCTTCTCACAAATCTGAACCTCATTTAGCTTTAGAGAGGAAGAAGTTGAGACCCTCAGTATGGCTTGAAGATGATCATCATTAAGTCTAGACCTGTACTTTGACTTATTGAAGTTCAATGTGGAGAATAACTTTTCACACAAATATGTGCTCCCAAAAAGGCACATGGTGCGCTTGAACATTCGGGAAAGCTCAGGGAAGCTGAGGGTCATGCCCATGCATGTCTGCTTTTCCACTCATCTCCCTGAACTTGGCTTTGAGTTGTTGTGTATGTAAGCATTTTTATGGGATTATTATGTTACTGACCCTACCCTGATCGGTGATTGTGCCCTACTCTAGGGTATAACCTGGCATTCTGCTCCCACCCTAGAGTGGTACCTGATTCTGCTCCCACCATTGGGTGGTACCTGATTCTGGGGCATAAAAGCAAGGGTGTGTGGAAGGTGAAGGGCTTTTTCCTGGGGCCTATTCTTAGGACTTTTGGCTTCGGTCTCTTCACGGAATAAAGAGCTGCTTTCTTCGGAAGCCTGACTGCCTGTTGGCTTTCTTCCCGCCGCATTCATGTCAGTACCACCAGCTGAACAGGGTAACAGATGCGTGGTCTGAGCTGGAGGAGAAAGGTCTCATCCTCCATCACTCCATCAGTCAACCTCATCACGGGCTGATTTGCAACAGATCAGAGTTGCATTGCTGGTCAATGAGCTCCAGTTGAAGCACAGGAGGGGCATCTTGCATATCAAAGGAAAAGGGGTTCACAAAAATTTGGAAAGTGGCTCTGTGCTTTTTGAAGTCTGCAAATCTGTGATCAAATTCCTTCTCTAGCTTAAAAATATCATCAACATATTTCTCACCACTGAATGGTATGCCTGCATCCACAAGTTCCTTGCATGCTGGGAAATGGCAAAGGTTTGTCTGAGAAAGCTGGGATTTCCATAACACAAGTTTCGTGAAGAATGCTCTCACATTGTCATAGGCAGCACTGATAGGCTGCCCCGGACCTTGTAACATCTTGTTTAGTACATTCAGCTTATGTGTGATGTCAACAAGAAAAGCTAAGTCCATCACTTATCACTCAACTCAGAAACAGCATTCCCATCCTTTTCCATGAAGGCTTTCACTTCTTCTCTCAACTCAAAAAATCTTTTCAGGACATGTCCCCTGCTGAGCCAACATATCTTGGTGAAATAGAGCACATCTTCATATTCTGACTCTATTTCCTCTAAAAAATAAAGCACGGAACCTCCTGTGCTTTAAGCCCCTGGCTCTGATTTGGTTGATGCATTTCACAACAGACATCACATTGTCATAAGGCAGGCATTTACTGCAAAGGGCCTGCTGATGGATAATGCAGTGAAGAGCAATGGCCTTCTCTATACAGTCCTCTTCAAGTTTTTTTTGAACAGGTGCCACCAGTCCATTTTTCCTCCCTGTCATCGATGGCGCTCCACCAGTTATTATTCCAACAAACCTCTTCCATGGCAAACCTGCATTCTCAATGGCATCACACAGATGCTGAAATATCTCATTAGCAGTGGTCTGACCATGCATTGGAATTATTGTGAGCAGCTCCTCTGTCAATTCAAAGTTGCTATCAACACCACGGACATAAATTGTGAGCTGCGCAGTGTCTGTTATATCTGTGCCCTCGTCAAGAGCAACTGAGTATGCATCTAAACATTTGGCTTTCTCACACAGTTGATGATAAATGTCACTTGACATGTCAGAAATGCGCTCTGCCACAGTGTTGGCAGAAAGGCTGATTTTGCTAAACTGACCTTTCTTTTCCAGACAGATAATACTTGTAGCCTGTAACATGTATTTTTTAACAAACTCTCCTTCTGTGAATGGTTTCCCTGCCTTAGCAATCATCTCACTAGACATGTAACTAGCTTCGACTGATGCAACATTCTCTTTGGTTGCTTTCTTGAAGAAATCTTGTTGTCTTATTAGACATGCTTTAAGACTGACAATCCACTTGGCTCTCTCATTTTCTTGATATTTTGTACATTCCTCAGCATGTTTAGTTGAATAATGACATTTCAAGTTGTATTCCTTGTTCACTGCAACTTTCTCTGAGCAAATAAGACATGTGGGGATGTCCCTGTGCTCAACAAGAAATACTGTGTCTCCCACTTTTTCTGAAATTGTCTGTGCTCGTCATCAATCTTTCTCTTCACTGCAGGCTTTGATGAAGTCATGATGAAGGTATGACAAAATCTAATTCTGTAATAAACTTCTCTCCCTTCTCTCCCTTAGGCCTCCGATAATACAAGGGACAGCGGGCAGGAGCAGCAGAAATGACGTCTGCGCTAGGTGCAAAGTATTTGTGATTATTCACTTACCAAATTAATAAAATATAATTAATATCAATAATTATTTTACTATATGATACAGTAATGAAATGTAGATTAGTAAAAGATTGTAAAATAAAAATGGATACAAGCAAAAAAAATCACATTAGTAAGAAAAAAATCGCAAAAAATCGCATTAAACATTTGCATACCCTGAACAGAACTGCTCGGGGTATGTGAATGTTTAATGCGATTTTTTTTCTTACTAATGCGATTTTTATTGTGATTATTCGGTAAGCGAATAATCGTAAATACTGCGATATTTGAAGGCTGGCCGCGAGCCACAAAATGTTGTACAGAGGGCTGCAATGGCCTGCAGGTCGTGAGTTTGAGACCCCTGGATTAGTCAATGTGATAGTTGATAAATATTTATTCTGATTATAATGAAGCCTCAACCCTCTAAAAGGGTGATAGCAGGGGACCCTCATCAAATGCATCTTCCACCAATGTTTCTTAAAACAATTATCTCAGTCTCTTCTATACTTCTTTATCTTCTATAAAGATTCCATACTACATATCAGATAGTCCTCCAGAAGCTTCAACACACATAAGTCTGAGACAGTTTTCTCATTAATGCGGATGGACCACAGATATTTTCTTTTGCTTCTCTTGGAAGCAATGGTAGAATAAATACTAATATTTGTCTTAATACATGAGTGAAAATGGTTGAGCATTCCCTGTACATGGAAACATTTGTAACAGTTTAACCGGAAATCCTTTTTTACTAAGTCCTGTACAGATAGAATTGTGTGAAAACCATAGGTGGGAATCAATGTTGGAAATACAATAATCTAGAAATGCAGTAAACACACAATACAGAATTCATGAAAAGACATGATTGGAACATCCCCTTCACCAGTGCAACCTTCCCACCACCAATGCCCCCATCTCCCTCATCCCCGTTCCCCTGCTTGTATTCCAGACAGGCATTCTATTTCTCTCACTCACTTCCATTGTCATGATAGTTCTTAGTGTAGTCATAAAATTTTCCTAATTTTCCTATACATGAATGGACATGGAAACAATTATGCTGAGAGAAATAAGTCAGAGGTAGAGAGATAGACACAGAATAGTCTCACTCATTTGTTGAATCTAATAAAAGGCAGTATGTTAATAATACCAAGAGACAATAGTGATAAGGACTGGAAGGACTGGCCCACGATATGAGGCTTACCACAGAGTGGTGAGTGCAGTTAGAGAAAATCTTATTTCTGATGGTATTTTTTGAGGCACACCCAGCAGCCCTCACAAGTTAAACCTGGCTCTCTCCTTAGAAATCACTCCTGGCAGGCTCAGGAGACCAAATGGGATGCTGGGAATCAAACCCGGGTCTATATCAGGCAGGTAGTGTGTAAGGAAAACACCTTACCACTGTGCTATCACTCTGGCCCCATGATGGTATTTTCTTTTAAGATATATAACTTTATATTAATAAGTATTGGACTACAATTTCAATGAAATGTTTCTATTTACTCTATCAAAAATATCTGACTATTATCAAGTTTGTTTTAAATCAGCACAAAACTGCTCTTGAAAATATAGGGCTAACAAGATCCTTTGATGAAGGTAACTAAAAGTCATTAAATTTGGTAAAGTACTCCAGTGAAATCAACAAGTTCCTTAAGGGTTAGCTATTAAACCCAAACATCTCAGGTCAACATAAAATAATGCAAAAGCCAACATAAAATTTTGCATAAAAAATTTCAAAAGCTCTTTTTTAGGAGTGTCATGTTATCTTAAAGTACAATTTCCAATACAGTTCTAAAACCTAAATGTTTCTAATATACCTTTCTGTCATCATATCTTCTAAACCTTTATTTATCTATTCCAGTTAAATTCTAATATCTGTATCTAGTGAGAGTAACATACAATTGGAAATTCACAAAGAACTATATAAATAATATGTCAAGGCCAGTGCTCAAAGAACTAAAAATGTTCCTTTATTTTTCTCTTCATACAAAAATAGAGCAGAAAAATTTTAAAGAGTGGGTTTCACAAAATGGAAAATGGAAGACATATCGTATGCATTTAAAATTAATGTAGAAAGTATAAAAAATCTTTTTTCTCGCTGATTTCACTCTTCTTCCACAATGAGGGTATGAAACTTTAGAAGGAGCCAGGAGAGCTATAATACATGAGAAAGTTTTTCACGATTCCAAATCATTATCCATATGTGAATTTTTTAAATCCATTACTCTTTTGGGATTGTTTTTAATTTCTAAGGTCCCACAGGAAAATTCTTTGGTCTCATGTTTTATAGTCTTCTTTTGTTTGGATGTTATAAAGCAATACAGAAACTCCATAGTTAACACTGATGAATACCTTTATTTATTTGAGACTATAATCATCCTAGAAGGAGTCAATGCAATTATTTGGTATGTAGATTTCAAATTATAGTTTTCAGTAGTCCTCTGCCATACTTAATCCTCAACACCCATATGTATCTAACATAAAAAGAGACCTGATTCCCCTGGAATGCTTAATATAAAACAAGAATTTTTTAAAAGAAAACAGATTTCAATGAGACCTCTGGTTATACCAATTAATGCATATGGGAACTTGTAGATCATGTAACTTGCAACTGCTATCATGTTGCTAATTTAGAAATGCTAATTTAAAATATATTTAGTTTATTTCATCATAGCTTATGTTCAAAATTTTTATTGTTTTAATGGTGGCACACATCTGGCTGTGCTCAAGCTTACTCCTGACTCTGTGCTCAAAGATCATGCTTAGCCAAGTGCAAGTTAAACTTTATTAGCTTAACTATCTCCAATTCTGTAAAAATATTTTTACATTAACATTTCCTGCAAATCAAAGAGTATAGGCAATTTTCAAATACCAAGAATCTATCATGTACATCAACAAGACACAAAACATGTGGAAAAAACCTGATCCCTGCTCTATACTACCATGTTAGACTCAGGGAAAGGTGTATCTCAATAAAGGAAACTAATATGCACTAAAATATAGTATCTACATTAATCTTGTCCCTAAAAGTTCTAAGTCCTATAGAAACTTAGTTCAACATCAATAAAAAAAACAGACTGTTCTTCTGAATATTCAGTACTAACTCCAGAAATATATTCCATGGAGAGATGCTCTCCTTTCTGGAGAAAAGTGTGCTTCTCTTGAAGGTACATCTAAATCTGCCTCTCTCCTTTCATCCATTTATGTCCCAAATAAATATATATATATACTTGGGGCCTGAGTGATATATAGCAGTTAAGGTATTTATCTTGCAATATGGCCAACTGGGGTTCAACCCCCAGCATCCTAAGCACCATTAGGAGTAATTTTTTAGTGTAAAGAAAAACTCCTGACCATCAATAGGCATGGCCAAAAACATAATAAATATATATGTGTACATATTATATATATATATATATATATATATATATATATATATATATATACTCTTCATTCCATATAGAAGTGTGTTTCTTGATTTGTCAATTCAGGCTTTACAAAAAATATAGTTAGGGCACAGTGGGTAAGGTGTTTACCTTGTACTCATCACCAGAAACCTATATGGATCTCCAAGCTTGCCAGAATCTATTTCTGAATACAGAGCCAGAAGTAACCCCTGAGTGCCACCAGGTGTGGCCCAAAACATATATATATATATATATATATATATACACACAAATATATATGCTGTATCAAACAAGCCATAATTTGTTAATATACAATGTGGGCACTATGTTTAATGAACATCTCCATATCCTCTCTAACTTCATGCTACTTATTCAGGTGAATAAGAAAACAACCTAGCTCGTCTTTTTTAGGACTATTAATATATAGCCACTATTGATTTCTTATTGATGACTATAAAATAATATCAACACCCCTTTATTTTCTATAGATTATTGCAAAAGATACAAGGCCATCTCTACCAATTGTTACAAAATACTACACATTTCAAGAGTCTAGTTTAGACTATTTCAATAGTCAATTTCCTGTCCACCAAACCAAAACTTCCAGTTAAGAACTTAAGCTTACCCAGACTACTTTCTAGCTTAATCCTTTATAATTTATTTATGCTCTCTATGATAACCTTGAGACCACAGCCCCTCCTTGTGGACCTGACTCACGATTCTTATTTTCCAATAGTTTTTAATTACATTGCAGTTTGACTATTTCTAAATTGATAGTAATAGAATTGAAATAGGGCTGGAGTAATAATAAAGCAAGTAAGAAACTCGTCTTTTCATGCAAGCAAGCTAGGTTTGATTCTAAGTACCCCAGATGACTTCCCAAGCATTGCCAGAGGTCATTGAGCACAGAGCTCTGAGAAAGCCTTGGTGTAGCGCGCGCGCGCACACACACACACACACACACACACACACACACAGAGAGAGTAAAATATTTAGCTTATTAGCCTAATGACAGCATTTGACACAATTTGTCTGAAAGGATCATAAAATCATACCCAATTAACAAGTTTAACAGTATAATCTCTGGATGTGGCACAAAAATTTGGCAGATTAAGGTAACAGAGAGAGAAATGGAAAAGGAGTAAGCACTTATTTGATTGCTCCCCACTCACTGAAGATGATCACCCAAGAAAAGTCATGAATGATCTCTAAGCAAAGAGCCAGGTGTAACCTCCAGGTATGATGCCGAAACAACAACAATAATAATAAAGATTAGCCTTTTGCCTTTTTACCTCCGAGAAAGCAAGGTGGGTCACTAGCAGCTCTATGGAGCCATTCAAAAATTTTGGACAGAGATTGCGATCCTGCTGCATCTGCTTGAAAGAGAAAGGCCGCAATCCAGAAATATGACCTCAATATGTTTTACCAGTGTTTCTGCCAGTACACATCAAGTTGAATTAAAGTGGATTTCTGGATTTCCGAAATTAGATATTAAAGACATCTGCCTGACATTGGATGATACAAGCCCTTTGCACATAAAATAAAATTACTTCAATTAAAATTGATATTAATATCAATATTAATATGCCCAGCATATAAGATGACTTTTTAACCCATGAAAAACTTCTTAAAAGTCAGGGCAGTATACAGCATGCTGAAACTTACTCCAGCTTCAGGGACGATCTATCGACCCCCTCTTACTGCCGCATCCCACCCAGCTGCCAGGTACCATCACACAGTCCTCTGCTTGTCCTGATTCATTCTGCTTGTCCTGTCTTTCAGAGCAAACAAAGGAGCTGAGTTACTGAGTGCCGCATCCCATTCAGCCACCAAATGTCATCGCTGGTATGTGGCTTTCCGGTGCTCAGTCCTCTGTTCAGCTTTAATGGGACACAGAGGAGGCGCTCTGTCTCTCTCTAGCGGTCCTATTAATCACTGCACCCCAGCCAGTTGCTCTTGGAGGAACCCCCTCTCCCAGCTTTCAATGTAGATCACAATTAAAAAATCACAGTCATTCACTACAAATGACAACTGTAAAATGATTGTTGGCACTCCAACTTCTAGTTTTATTAAGCATATACTGTTAACCTTGAAGGGTTCTATTCTTTCTCTAACGTTTTTTAATTTCCATTTGGTGTGCATTAAAAGAGAGGTAGTCTTATATGTTGAATATAGCTCAAAACCTATAATTTTAACAGGAAAAGTAGGGATTGTCTTATACGCCCAGTCTTCTTATTTGCCAGAAAATGTGTAATAATAATAATAAAGAGTAATATCCAGAGAGATATCACAGTGAGTAGGGCTTTTGACTTGCACATGGTACCCCAAGCACTGCCAGAAATGACTTCTTAGTGAAAAGCCAGGAGTAACACCTGAGTACAGCCAAGTGTGGTTCCAAAACAGTTAACAATAAATATTAAAGATTAAAGCTGGAGTCATAGTGTAACTGGTGTGGTGTTTGTCTTACACAAAGCAAACAGGGTTCAATTCAGAACTCCAGTGGCCCTTCAAATACCACCAGGATATATCCCTGAATATAGCTAAAAGTAAGCCCTAAGCATTTTGTGTGTGGCCCAAAACAAAACAAAGAAAAAAAATAGAAAGAGCTTAATTAATCAGCTTCTATTGTTGACTTGCTTTTCTAAATCTTCTGGAATGCTCAAATGAGAAGAATCCAAAATATCTGAATCTCAATCCCTTCTTTTCCCCCCAATTATATCACCTCACTTGATTTTTCTTTTATCCTTCAGGTCTTTATCAAACTATGAATATTTTCCCAGCCTTCTACAATCTTCCATATTTTCCATTCCTATTCTTTCTAGCCCCACTAATGGTCTCTCTTATAGAAAGATTAAGTCCATTAAGTTTACTACAGACCTCTCAGAAAACCAACAGCAGAATCAAGTGGAAAAATCTACTGCTATAACCGTCAAGGCAGGGTACTGGAAACCTTATAATTTGGAGCTTGGCTGGTACATGAGTAGCAACTGAAATTACTGACAAACTTATTTAAGTATTTCATGATTTTGCTCAGGTTTTTTGTTTTAGAAGGGATTTTTCAGCTCTTTGCCACCTTTCCTTACTCTAATTGTACCTTATTTCCATTTTCAATTTAGTTACTGTATTTTTCTATATGTGCAATCAAATGATTTAGATTAAACTTAAGTGTTGGTGACTGAGAGGATTTTTGAATTTTAGAAAATGAAAAGTCACTAGATCAATGCCAGTTCCTTTCTCTCTTCCTGCCACACAAGCAACTATTCATCCCATACAGAGATATAGTAGTAGGTTCTGATTTGTGCTGAAATGAGAAATTTTTCCGAACATCACTCCTTTTCATTGTTTTCAGTCTTATTTAAAATAGCTCTTTTATACATCATTAAATTAATTTTTGAAGTACCATTTTATATGACTAGCAATTCTGATTTCAGCTGTTTGGGTACAAAATATAAATGCAACAATATATAAAAAAAATGTCCTTCTTACTTTAACTTATAAAGAAAAGGTCAACTGTCCCTAAATCTATATTCTTTGCCTTATCATTTAAAATATTATAGGTATTAAGTGTATTCAAACAGCTGATCTTAAGAGATCTTAAGAGATGCTTTGTATAATAAAATGGAAGCAAATCAGACCTTCACCAAAATGTTTGAAAAATAAAGACTCCTACTTGGTTGTGATATGTGAATTAATTGTGTATTTATTTGAATAATTTTCCCTACCCATCACTCTGAAAACTTCTAAATGATCAAAACAGAGCCTTAAGGCATAACATCGCCTTTCTGAGAGACAGTCTTAATTTGGAGAACTAAAGAAAATTTTATAACTTATTCACATAATGATCTTTTTATGTAATATGTGGGCTTTATTTATATATTTGCTTAGCTTAGGAAGGAAGGAAGGAAGGAAGGAAGGAAGGAAGGAAGGAAGGAAGGAAGGAAGGAAGGAAGGAAGGAAGGAAGGAAGGAAGGAAGGAAGGAAGGAAGGAAGGAAGGAAGGAAGGAAGGAAGGAAGGAAGGAAGGGTCACAAAGAAATAAGTTATCCTGCCAACCCAGTTGAATAAAAGTGATCACTTTAATGACAACATGGCAATTTTTTAATATATTAAATCATTTAAGAGAAAAATGTGGTAGATTGCTGGATTTTTAGATAGAAGTCAAGGATGCCAATGAATATCCAACGCAATGATTAATAGAAACAGCATATCCCAACAACAAAAATATATATATATAATCCTGGATATCAGCAATGTTTTTAGATTGCTGATTTTGAAAATCAGTTTTCAAATACCTGCAATGAATTTGCTATCTAATACAGATCCTTCATTTTGTAGGCACTAAAATCCAGAGAGGCAAAGCATCATTCCTGTTTCAAGTTTATTCATCTCCTAAATCCAGAGTCCATAGAATAAATCTAGAGCCATGACCTCATAGAAAGTATGTGTTCTCTGAGATGTTTTAAAATTCTTCAGTAAAAAACAACTTGAACATGATAATCTAAGATGCTTTTAAGTTGAACATTTTCCTCCATAGGTGGGAACTTAAAAAGTAGGAGCAGGATAATTGCCCCTAAAATTTCTGTTTTTGTTGAAAAAAATTGTTCATAGTAATATTAATGTAAAACATTAAAGCCAAGATGCTTCAATGAATGTGTATAATAAATGTTCAAAACTAGTCAGAATGCTAGAATCAATATTAATGTCTATGTTGCTTTATGAACTGCCAAATTTGAATTCTCTCCTCTAATACTCATGTGAATTGGTTGTTGATTATTATTTGACAGGACACATTTTACCTGCAGCAAAATTCAACATTTTACTACCAGTAGCATTTGTTGAAAGATAATCGATACTTTTTACTGAAGCTCCAGGCACTAGAAGCTAATTGTATGCAACATTATTAGGTGGGAAATATAAAATCAGATTTACATGTTGCTGACTTCTTTAAAGAAGGCAGTGAGTTATAATTATAACATAAGATTTGCTTCTTTTTAGATCCTTTACTGAGTTGAGGAACTCTGGCAAACATTTATTATTTATTTGATAATATTTTATCAGTTATTTTTTTAATTTTTTAATTTTTAATTTTTTGGGGGGTCACACCTGGCAGCACTCAGGGGTTACTCCTGGCTCTATGCTCAGAAATTGCCCCTGGCAGGCACAGGGGACCATATGGGATGCCGAGATTTGAACCACCGTCCTTCTGCATGAAAGGCAAATGCCTTACCTCCATGCTATCTCTCCAGCCCCTAGTTATTTTTTTAAAGTGACTAAAAACTCTATGCTGAAAAGTCAGGGAAAAGTAGAAAGCATAAAATATAACTTTTCCAGGAGATCTAACATTTATTTGGATCAGTTTTGTGAATAAAGACTAGAAGAAATGCATATACTAACAGACGTTAAAAATTATCCTGAAACCAAGCAGTATATTTTCCCACCAAGAAAAGTAAGCTTATACTTGATTAAATGGAGGAGTGTAAATTTGCCTAATATATTTGTTTTCTGTCACATACCTTAGATGTACATTTCAATGGGTGCAGGAAGCCAGTTAAATATTAGCTCCCAAAAATGCTAATTTAGTAATTTAAATATTAGAGAATAGTTTGTTTAAATGGCTGATATAATTCTTAAACACATTTCTCCTGATTGTATGTTTTAAAACTTGAGTCTCTCTTTTTTTTTTTTAGAGTCCCTTTCTCCCCACATGTGCATCAGCACTAGTTATACTTTTTTTTTTAATTTAGACAACTTTATTACATACATGATTGTGTTTGGGTTTCAGTCATGTAAAGAACACCACCCATCACCAGTGCAACATTCCCATCACCAATGTCCCAAGTCTCCCTCCTCCCCACCCAACTTGAGTCTCAAAAATTTTAACTTCATGATCACATTCCACAAAGTTAATGAAGTCATGAAGTCAACATGTTAACATAAAAGTTAGTGAGTTAATTACTTATTCTTGTATTGCCTGTGTATGTCTAAATGTTGAAAAATTCATGTTGCATCTATAGCATCCAGACTTAACCAAGAATTCACCTCTGTAAACTATTAATAATAAAATAAAGCATGCATTACCATAATTTTTGATTTACATGTCAAACTAGAGTAAGCTTCACTAGCTTTTCCTTGCTAAAAGACTGCCTTTAAAATAAGTCAGTTTACCATTATAATGTATGAATTAATGTGTCTTTTAAATATGCCTTGTTAACTGATTAATGAAATGTTTATAATTGCAAATTGTAAATTAGATTGAGGAGATAGATAAACAAATATATTTGAAAATGTACTTCCTATTGCCATTAAATCAGACCTTCTGTTGTGTTTGGATAATAAATTTTCAGGTTTCAGGGTGATTTTCTGCCCTAAGCACTGATCACTCTTTCAATCAGCATGAGCAACTGAAACAAGCATTGCTCACACTCTACCCTTCAAAACATTAACTCAGAATTGATTTTTTAAAAATCATTTCTCCAGTGCAGTCAGCAGGTAATCACCTCAGGAAGAAACCCAATGTCTTGCCTGTAATTCTTTTTATTTTCCCTAGCTTCCTAACAATGAAGTCTTGTGATCATATATGGCATGCAAATTTACTCTGACTGCTAGCTGGATTTCATAAATGTTCCTCCCTTTTGTGCCTATATTCTTGAATAATCCCCTTAGAGTTAATGCAAATATAACAAATACTGTGTAGGCAAAGCAATGATCTGAAAGTATAGACTATATGGGAAAGAGATTACCATATTAATTCACTGCACCACCATAAGAATTGAACTGATGATTTGAACAAAAAAGAAATGATTATTTGAGGAAAGAAAAAGAATCTGTTTGAATCAATTAAAAAAAAAACTGGATAAAATGTTGTATGGTGACAAAAATAATGATTTACACAAGTTTCATGGGGCTTACCGTATTTAAATTTAATGTAAATTAAATTATATAACTATATATATATATTTGGAAAAAAAAACAAGTAGAAAGAATTAGAAAGCTCTCCTAGTGAGTATGTTTTAAAAATAAAAATAAGTCAGGGTAATAGTACCAGGTTCATATCTAGCACCATCTGACACCCAGGCACGACCCAGTGACTTTGGTAGTCTTTGGCACTGCAGACTCTGAGCTGCACCATATCCTCAGACCACATTCACTGAACTACTGGCCTGGTTGACCAAGAATTGTTGGAATATCCCCTGTCTCCCCCTGATACTGTTTGGGAGCTCCCCACACCCCCAAAATAAATAATTAAAATCAGAAAAATTCAAACAAGATAAAACACAGAAAAAAAGGTCATTATAAGGAAATATATCAAGTTTAGAAAACCAAAGTACCTTTACAGTAAACTGCTTGTAACTATTATACTGTATAAGCAGATTTGAGAAAATTCCAAAATGTATCCTAAGCAAGAGATGAATCCAGATGATATTATGTATCTCTACTCTGATGTATCCATTGTGAAGTTTTTGGGTTTTTTGTTTTTGTTTGTTTGTTCGTTTTGGGGCCACACCCAGTGATACTCAAGGGTTACTCCTGGCTATGTGCTCAGAATTTGCTCCTGGCTTGGGGGACCATATGGGACACCAAAGATCAAACCGTGGTCTGTCCTGAGTCAGCTGCGTGCAAGGCAAATGCCCTACCACTGCACGATCGCTCTGGCCCCCATTGTGAAGTATTTTGGAGAGAATCTGGACTTTTTATAAATTTATCTTAATATGTGCTGACTATTTTATTTCATATCATAAAATGGTGCAGAGTACAACATAGGAAGGAGGTGGATAGAGGGTGGCATCTAACAGTCAAGGTTTTTTATCTGGACTAATTTCAAAATACTGTGTAAAGACCTAGTTTTTATAAAAGCTTAGATTTGAGTGTGGATTCTTTCCAACTTCTTGATTTGTGTCCTTGAACAGAGTATTCATTCTAGTTCTTTAAAAAAAAGAAAATAATAACATCTGTCCATGTTCAATTCATTCAGTAACTCAAGAGTTTTTTTATACATTATGTATTGTACATTTCTGATCATCCTTACTTGTAATATAGAATTGTGATGTACCTAATCAGTATTTAAAAGATGTATAGTATTCCATAAAAATGCAATGATACTCAAACAGTCATGAATAGTTAGCCTAATAATCAAGTTCATCATATTCTTCCAAGATTGTGTGTCTTTTGTAACTATTGAGTCTTTGTGCCTATTTTGTTCAGGAACTCATGTCTTAAAAGATTGAATAGATTGTTTCTGACTCTCTCTCTATCTTATCCCAAACATTATTCACCAAAGAAGAAGGAACCATTACCTAGCAGCCCCATGGTTTCAGAAAGATGTTTGAGCTCATATTCACTTGTACTTTGATGATATCTGAGATAAGTTATGTTGTATCTTCAATGACCATGTTGGACAATTAGACATGAGACTGCATACAACTAGACAACAGATAATGTAACAAAATGATTTTGCCTGGGTATTCATTTTTTAAAAAAAAAAAAGTACCATATGAAACAAATCATTTCATTACATTATCTTTAAGTCATAAATTTAGAGAAAAAGTAGTTAAATAATTGTGGATGAGTTTATAATTATGTACATTATTCTTTAAAGTAATTAAAAATTAAAAAGTTAATTTTACATGACAACCAGGAAAGGAAAACATATAAATTGGGCATGTATCATGTACATTCATTTTAATTCACCAAAAACTTACTAAATATTTAGGTTAAGGCATGAAATTTACCAAAAGGATATTATTTTCATTTATCTGATACAAATATGTAATTAGATAATATAAAAATAATTTAAAGCCAAAAAGATATACAAAGGGCGAAGGCATTTGCTTTGTTTGATACTAAACTGATTTGATCACCAGTACTACCCTCTGAACATCACCAGGGGTCAAGATCACTCCTGTGCACCACTGTAAAGTATGTATTAGTGTATATATATCTACATATATATACACAAACATATATATAAAATGAAAGGGTAAAGTACATTTGGCCCAATTTATAGAAGAAGTGATGTAAATTTCTAGAAGAAGGAATATCAGTAGAACCTCCTGCAGAAGTTAGGAGAACTCCAGGAGTTGGCAGATATATTGTGGAAGGATAAGCACTGGTAGGAAGAGGATTTAGGGGGCCAGAGCAGTTGCACAAATGGTAGGGCATTTGCCTTGCACACACTAACCTAGGACAGATGGGAATTCAAACCCCCAGCATCCCATATGGTCCCCCAAGCCAGGAGCGATTGCTGAGCTCATAGCCAAGTAACTCCTGTCACTGGGTATGCCCCCCCAAAAAAAAAGAAAGAAAAAGAAAAGAGAAGAGGATTCAGCTAAGTTATAAAAGCAAGAATGTATTTTATTTCCATTATCTGTAAGATGGAAAACTATAAGAAAATACATTTCACTCAGCATAATAGATTCTGTGTACATCCATGTATAGGAAAATTTCATGACTTCATCTCTCCTGACAGCTGCATAATATTCCATTGTGTATATGTACCACAGAGAGAGAAAAACGCAGAATGGTCTCACTCATCTATGGGTTTTAAGAAAAATGAAAGACATTCTTGCAATAATAAATTTCAGACACAAAAGAGAAAAGAGCTGGAAGTTCCAGCTCACCTCAGGAAGCTCACCACAAAGAGTGATGAGTTTAGTTAGAGAAATAACTACATTTTGAACTGTCCTAATATTGAGAATGTATGAGGGAAATGCAGAGCCTGTTTAGAGTACAGGCGGGGGTCGGGTGGGGAGGAGGGAGATTTGGGACATGGGTGATGGGAATGTTGCACTGGTGATGGGTGGTGTTCCTTTTATGACTGAAACCCAAACACAATCATGTATGTAATCAAGGTGTTTAAATAAATTTAAAAAAAAAGAAGAAAATATTATATACATTAACACTAAGAGAATCTTGGTAACGTTGCTTCTCCCATTATAAACATATATATATCTTCTCATTGATTATAGAATTGACTATATATTGATTTAGACCTCTGGGTGTTAGAAGACATTTTTGCAATAAGCTTCTTATTGGCCATTTGCACTGCTAAATTTCTACATGATTTTGCTTTAACTGGCTTGTTATTCAGAAGACAATGAGCCCATTATTTACGCAGAGTCCTGAGGTTTAGAACCAACCCCAGTATATATCAGCCTAGATTCATCTCTTTTCAAACTGACTGCCAGACATATCCATGAATTGAATGACTTCTATTTTAAATTTCTAGATTTAGGGGAAAATATGTACAGATAGCTGCCAACACATTGTTTGAACATGGTTGTCTCTGTGCTGAAATGTATCTTATATTACTTGCATTTCACATATTTTGTTTATTAATTTTCCTAAGAAACAATTTTTCAAATAAACTTTATTTGAAAAATCAAAATGGTACAACAATATCTGAAAAGCTTACATGCCTGGTATCCTTCCTGTTACACATTATCAGTCATTAGATTTATCCTAAGGATTGGTTTAAGTTACAGTATTGTCATTCTCAATTACATTTGAGGGTTCACATGTGGCAACATGAAATCCTCTGAGTATTCTGAGATACAATTCTCTAAAACACCTCTGCTTACTCTTTTAGGATGAGATAAGATCCAGATACTGGGGGATTCTGATCAAAAAAATGCCAATTTAATAGACTTAGAAAATAAAGTGCTTCATACAGTATCTGGAAAAGAGTAATATCTAATCAAGAAACATTTAATTCATGATCACAGTCTTCCCTAGTATTCTGATTAGTTGATTCAGAAAAATACTTGAGGATGTTGAATTTCATACTCTAATTTTGGTGATGTTCTAATTAAATGGTGCTGTGATTCAAGTATAGTATAAAGAGAACAAAAGTCAAGAAGATACTATTTTTTAGATTTTCATGGAAATTTCTGTCTGTTTTAATATTCGAGTTTCAGATTGTCTGTCATGTGCCATTTATGAATGCTACAGTGAATAAATAAGAGCCATTAAATGGTGGCACAGTTTGAAGGATTTTTCACAGCCCAGTTGTAGGGCTCTGCAGGAGATCAATGAGGATTAAGCACAAGAAAAGAGACAGGCATTTTAATTTGAGATATATTAGCATTCACAAACTGTCACATTATGAAAATTATTGGCAGAGTATGAGCTATAATATTGGTACAAAAGTGGGGAAAAAAAACACAAATAACCAGAATTCAGAATTTCCTGGATGCCCTCAATGGCTGGCAGTTATGCAAGCAGGTGAGCATCTAATGTGGCAGCTGAGAAAAACAAGTGTAGAACTAAGGAGACATCTAGGGGAAGACCACCAGAAAATTTTTGGATTCTTAAAGCACCATGTGTTTTAACAAGATTTCATACATTACACATGCACCACACCCCACACCAGAGTATCAGTCCAAGTAATTTTCGGGGGGTGGGGTGGGAGTATATGTCAAAAAATGAAATTGCTGGATCCTATGGAAGGATCAATTCCTAGTTTTTTTTTAATTTTTTATTTTTAATTATGAGAACAAAAATGCAAAGAAAGAGGACAAGGTTAAGTTACAGTGGAAGGACAATCACCCATAAACAGAATTCTCAGTAGTCCCATTGCTGATATAGTAAATTTGAACTTTCAGCCAAAGAACATTAAGAAAAATAAAACAGAACCCATGTACAATTACTATGTCCCTCAAGTACCCCAGATTGTAGTACATAATATTTCTTAGCAGCACACAAAGCAATCTAAAGCCATAAAACTTATGTAACTCCTTAAACATGGAAGGCAAAGTACTTTTTTACATTTCCATGCACATGCATATTAGTTTAAGTTAACCTCAAAAGTATAAGTGGGTTGCTTTTCTTAAGGATTAGAGTCAAAGGAGCACAGTAAAAACGGTGTTAGAGTGGCAATTATTGTTTGCATAGGCCCACCAAAATATGAGGGACATGGAAAGGAAAAGCATTGGCCTAAATACAGGGAGACCCTATCCCTGAAGTTTCCTGGCATAAGACCAACTCTAGGCTCCAGGCAAACTAGTTTGTCCAATCCAGGTCATTGTCTGTAGTGCCAATTCACACAGTCTCTGTTGTTGGTATCATGTTTCTGTATTAAAAATCCTGGAATCTGCATATTCTACACTGCAGTCAGGATGGTGCAGAGTGTCCTCTCGTTTCACTTCACACTTAAAGGGCAATGCAGAGAACCCTGTCCTGTAGAGTGGGTCATTGTTGTTGTCAAGTCTTCTTAGTGCTAAGGGAAGTCTCTTTTGAGCAGGCTGATGTCAGAGCAGTGGTAGGGTCTTCCCTGGTAGAGGACTGCTTCTAGGTGTTGTTATAAAAACCTTGGATGTTTTGCAGATAGCTTCCCTGGTTCAGGGGTGAATGGAGGATGCCCATTCTTCTGAGGCCTGTGCCAGGTCATTTTATCAATATTCAGGGTATAAGGTCCCATTGCACTACAATATTTGTGTGTTCCAATCTCTATTAGATAAGAACTTACTTGTATGTACAGTATTTTCCCATTTTAATGTGCCTATGCAAACAAGGAACAATGCCACGTGGCATTATCAGCGCATATGGGGGCCATAAGAACAAGTCCAACAATCCCCATGACATGGTTCAATCATAAGCATTAAACTGAGGAAGTCTTCTACCAAAATTCCTTATTGAACAGCTCACAAAGAGAAGACAAGATAAAAAGTGGATAGAATCTTCACAGTAAAAGATTATTTAGAAAGAGTTATAGCTGTTAAAGAAAATACACATAAAATTTTCAAAAGACATATGTATCCATTTTAGGTCTTTTGAAATAGTTGGGGGTTGTTAAATCCAATGCACGACTTTGGTCGTAATTAGGACTGTGTAGTACTGAAGTTAAAAAGGGTAAATGTGTGGTACTAATGGTTGGGGGTGAGAGAGCTAAGGAGTAATAATGAGCTTTGTAGGGGTGTGCGAAAGGACAGAATCTGTTGGGGCAGAAGGTCGGTCTTGGTGCCTAACAAATTAAAGAACGAGGGTAAAGAGGGTTAATTGAGGGGAAGATAATGAATCTGGATTGGGAGATGAGGGAGTAGAAGGGGCTCTGGTGGGGGGAGGTGAAATATATCAGAGGGGCTATATACGTTATATAGATGAATTGTTGCAGGGGTCCTCAAACTTTTTAAACAGGGGGCCAGTTCACTGTCCCTAGACCATTGGAGGGTCTGACTATAGTAAAAACAAAACTTATGAACGAATTGTTATGCACACTGCATATATCTTATTTTGCAATGAAGAAACAAAACAGATACAAATACAATATGTGACCCAAGGGCCATAGTTTAAGGACCACTGGATGGATTAGGCTTAGCAGTCAGAGAGGACCACTGTATAGGAAGTCAAGTCTACATATGCACTGATTTTAGAAACCTATTTGAATATTATCCTCCAAATCTAGGGAATTCCATTTTTTTCCTATAAACAGTCGAGAATTAAGAATATGTTTGGGTGCTGTTAAAAAGTATATATGTCAATGCACCTGCGCACTTTTGAAAATGAGTACTAGTCCAGCACCCAAGCAAAGGGACACCCAGTCAAACCCACACCTTGTCCCCTGCAAGAAAAGGCAGCCAACCCCCCGCAGATTCATGCTGCGTGGCCCTCCCTACCAACTTCCCCTAACGTGGACTGTTACTTGAAACCAGACTTAGCTCCAAAAGTATCCCCAATGCAAGAACTCTTCCAAGACTTCCCTGCCGCAAATCTTTTGCCAATCACAAGAAGGTCAGGGGGTGTGATGGAAAGGTGCCTGGGAACCCACACACCACAAGAAAAACCCAAAAGACAATGGGAAAACCTGTACTTCCAACATAAGTATAAGACCTGTATTACACCACCTCTTTACCTGCTTTTCCCCAAAAGTAAGGTAGTCTTTTGCATCACTTTGTTCCTTTAAATACTTTGTTAATTCATTTTTTAAAAAAAAAATGTTTGTTCTACATATACATATGTGAGCACATATATTTTTATTCCTATTTTTATCTTTTTTGGGTGTGTGACCTGTTTCTGTTTTCTTCTATGTCCACCCCCAAATGCACCAACAATATAATGTAGCACCATTTCTCCCTGCAAAGGCACACTAAAAAAGGGGAAAATCTTACATGTAAAAAAGAGCTCTTATCTACTAGGATTAGGAACTCATACTTGTTTACAATACAGGGATATCTCCTACATTGAAAATATATCATATGGACCCAACTCAGGTGATTAGACACCATCTGTCCAGCCTTGAACCCTGGGTCCCAGACATAGAAATGACACAGTTCTTCACAACAGCTACAGGAAACAAATCCCATCTGGGACAGCCTTAATACTGCTGGGTCACCAACAAGTGCCAGCTCTAATATGATATCCTGAAAACGAGGAAAATGGGAACAACTTGACCTAAAAGCAGGTTATCCTACCTTACCAGCTAACAATAAGACAAAATCAGAAGACTTGTCACCCTTTCATAGATCGAAAAGCCAAGATCGCGATTTGCAGATGACTGGTTGCTAGAACCATGACCAGACTGTATATAACTTGGGACCAATAAAAAAAGCCCTAGTCTAGGGTTTGAACTACGACCTGCACAATAACCATGATCCCCAGTTCCAAAGGTCTGGCAGAGACAATTGCAACGAAATGGGGCTTCTGGAAACATAATGAAAGACGCTATCCTAGGTGCCATCCTAGGATCAGTGCAAAGACCAAGACCACCAACCACAGAAGATGGATTAAAATGACACTGAGGGAACAGAACTTCTAGAACCACAAAGAAAGACTTCATCATAAGTCCCACTCCTGGACCTGTGCAGATACTGAGATCTCTAGATACAGAGGTCTGATTTTATCACCCAGGACAGAGCATAAGTCTTCCAAACACCATGAAAGCACCACCAGGACAGTAAATGAACCTGAACGGAGTCTATAGTTAATCCCATGACAATATACTCCAAGGGTGGAGAAACCCCATATCTCTTAGGCCAAGTGAATTTCTTTTTGAATGACCCCAATATTTACTGTGCCAGTGCAGGAGGGAAAAAAAAGCACAAAACATTTTTTATTTTTTATATTTTATTTTTTATCTTCATTTATTATTATTATTTTTTATTTACCTATCTACATTTTGTCAATTTATTTGTTTTGGTGTGGATATTGAAGTTGTTGTCCCCATTTATTTCTTCTTTTCTTTCTTTATATTCTCTGCCAGGTTTCTTATCTCAAGACCATGTTTTTTTTGTTTTTTGTTTTTTTGTGGTGCTTATCGTTATTGTTGGAGTCCTCACTGGATATTTGACACTTCTTTTTGTACTGTTGGGGTGTTTCACCTTCTTTTTCTTCATCTCTCAAACCAATGATGAGAGCCTCTAGAAGGATTTCGCCCATTTTCAGCTTATTAGACTTTTACCCCAGTTTATTACTTTTCTCTTCTTCAAACAAAACCACATAACTTGAACTAGCATGTCCTGCCTCCCAGTTATAGGGGGAAATAAGGAAGGCACCAAGACCAAACAGGTGCAAGACTACTAAGTTGTAAGCTAGTCACAGAGGGGACCACATATTCTTGCAGCCCCAGGGGTGAGGGAGGAAGATATGGGAGGTAGGACAAAAACGGAGGTGTAGGGAGGACAAATTGGTGATGGAAATTGCCCCTGATTTTATGTAAATATGTACCTAAAATATTGTCAACATATGTAAGCCACTATGATCAAAATAAAAATTATATTAAAAGAGAAAATAAAAGAAAATGAGTACTAGTAAGAAAAGAACTCCTGAATGGGGTCCAGTATGCATAGGGGAGGAATTTCTCTCCCATCCCTCCCCCCAGGGCCCTATTTACCAGGCGTGGCCATGAAGATCAGTCTGGCATGGAGGTATCTCAGTCCCCTGGACTAAGTGGTCAGTCCAGGGGGCCTATGGCTAGCTGTTCTGCCCAGAGCCCCCAACATACCAGTCAAAGACACCCTGAAGTCCTGGCATGTTGAGTCTTCTGAGCCCAGCCCCTGCCTCTGTAGTTTGTGTATGCATAGGGGAGGGATTTCTCTCCCCCACCCACCCCCCAGGGCCCGATTTACCAGGTGTGGCCATGAAGACCAGTCTGGTGTGGGGGGATCTCAGTCCCCTGGACTAAGTGTTCAACCCAGGGGGCCTATGGCTAGCTGTCCTGTGCAGAGCCCCCAACATACCAGTCAAAGAAGTCCTGGCATGTTGAGTCTTCTGAGCTCAGCCCCTGTCTCTGTCCAATTCCTAGTTTTTAAGGTGTCCATGTTTTTTACAATAAGAGCAAAACATTCCCACCAGCAATCAATGAGAGCTTTTTTTGCTACATTCACACCAAAGCTGATTGTTTTTGTTCTTTGTGATATGTGCTATTTGCAGTGGTGTGAGATGATAACTCATCTTTGTTTTGATTTGTATTCCTTATTTATTAGCGATAAAGAGCATCTTCCATATAACTTTAGGGCATCTGTGTGTAGTTTCTCTTAGTACATCATTTTTTGGGGGGGTCACACCCAGCAGCACTCAGGGTTTACTCCTGGCTCTATGCTCAGAAATTGCTCCTGGCAGGCTCAGGAGATCATATAGGATGCCAGGATTTGAACCACCGACCTTCTGCATGCAAGCAAACGTCTTACCTCCATGCTATCTCTCCGGCCCCAGTACATCTTCTTTTTTGATAGAATTATTGTTTATTTCTTGTAAGTTTCTGCTATATACATGTTTTATGTATCTTATATAACAATCCTGTATTGGTTGAGTGCTGAAATATCTTCTTTAAGTCTATGAAGTATTTGTAATATAAAATATTGTGGTTATATTTTTTTTTGCAGTGCAGAAGCTTTCTAGTTTGATATAGCTCCATTTGTTTACCTTTGCTTCCATTTTCTTGACCAATAATACTAAAAAAGGATTCAAGGTACTATTAGCTTCAATGTCATGGAGTATTCTGTCTATATTTTCCTCAATATAGCTTCAGAATCAGATGTGATACTTGTTTTCATTTGACTTATATACCTAAAGTTAAAAAGGGGTCTGAATTTCTTTTCTTTTCATGTGACTAAAAGTATCCAGTACCGTTTGTCGACAAGATTTTCCTTGCTCCACACCTTGTACTTTTTGTACCTTTATCAAAGTAATTTTTTTAAATTACTTCATTACTCTATATAGCTTTGGGCTATATTGCAGTTTTGACAATGTTGATTAGAAGTAATCCACGAGCAAAGAACATGTTTTCATTTCCCCATGTCCTCTTTTATTTCTTTTTGTGTTTTGTAATTTTTTATGTATAATTCTTTTGTATCTTGTTAATCAAAATTTTAATCAAATTTTTAAATCCTTGCCTTTTTGAGGCACAATTTTAATTCATATTTTTATCTCTCATCTCTTTCACTATTTGCATATAGAAAAGCCATTATTACTGCACATTAATTTTGTAGCCTGTCACTTCAATGCAAGTCAATTATTTTAAGAGCTTTTGGTGTAATCTTAAGGGTTTTCTAGGTATTGTTTCATACCAACTGTATATAATGAGAGTTTGACTTCTTTTTCTATATGTCCATAATATTTCTTTCTTGCCTACTTGCTATGGCCAGGACTTCCAATACTATATTTAATAATAATAACCAGAGTGGGCAAACTTGCCTTGTTCAAGATCTTAAAGGAAACAATTTTCTTAATATTGTCAAGTGGGGGACAGAGCAATAATACAGCACTTAGAGTACTTTCAGTGCATGTAATAGAGCTGGGTTCAATTCCTGGTAACCCATATGGTCCTCCCAAGCGTGAAAGGAGTGATACCTGACTACAGAGTCAGGAGTAAATTCTGAGCACTGTTTTTGTGTGGATCAAACACAAAACAAATGTCGAGTGACCTTTCAGAGATTATATACTTTATGTCAAACTTCACACTAAAAAAATCACTTCTAAGAGTCATAAATGATTATCCCTTAATAATCAAGGATATATACATCAGTAAGAATTCACACTTCTAAAGACTTGTGCATCTAATGATGAACCATTAAAATATTTAAAACAACTTCTAATGAACTTGAAATAAGATATCGACTAAAACACAGTAAGAGGTGAAGACTATAACACTGGCTTATCATATGTAGATAGATGAGCTAGACAAAAATGCAATAAATGAACAATGTATTTGGCTTTGAAGGAAGAAATGAAAAGTTGGGCTAAGTAGATATATAGGTCTTTTAATCACCAAAGTAAATTACACATTATTACCATCAGCAGAGTCACAAAACATACTCCATAAAAGTAAGAGCATAGAAATTTTATTAGTTATCTTTTTGATGCATAGCACACTGAAATAGAAATTAATCATAAACATATAAGGGAGAAAACTCAAACACTTGGATATTAAACAGATCACAACCAAAACCAGTGGGTCAAAAAAAATATTAGAGAGTAAAACAAAAGATTTACAAAAATATATTAAAATGAAGATATGGGTTACTAGAAAATATTGGACATAGCAAAAGCAGTGTTAAGCAAAAAGTTCATAGCAATGCATGCGTTCATGAGAAAAAGAGAAAAGGGCCCACATAAATAACTTGCACATCTTGATCAACTGAAAAAGAAAATGAATACAAAGTAAGCAGAAGAAAGGATATTATAAATCATTGAGCAGAAATTGATGACATTGAATGTCTTAAATTCAAATTACGAACAAAATCAAAAATTGGTTTTATGAACAAATAAGCAAGATGGACTGGTGGACAGGTCATTAGCAAGACTTACAAAGAAAGAGAGGACATTTTAATAAATTGAATCAAATAAATATAAGGAAAGTTTCCTCTAAAATCTAGTGCAAGACAAGGCTGCCCTATCTCACCACTCCTTTTCAACATAGTGCTGGAAGTTCTTACCATAGCGATTAGGCAAGAATAAGATATCAAAGGCAACCAGAGAGGAAAGGAAGAAATCAAGCTCTCCCAGTTCACAGATGACATGATACTATATTTAGAAAACCCTAAAGACTCTGTTCAAAAAAATTCTAAAAACAATAGATTCATATAGCAAAGTAGCAGGATACAAAATTAACACTAAAATTCAATGGCCTTCTCATACACCAAAAATGATAAAGAAATGGACATTTAAAACATAATCCCATTCACATTAGTGTTACACAAACTCAAATATCTTGGAGTAAAGTGAACTAAAGATGTGAAGAACCTATACAAAGAAAACTTACAAAACCCTTCATCAAGAAATAAAAGAGGACACAAGGAAATATAGACACATACCCATGGATTGGGAGGATTAGCATTATTAAAATGGCAATACTCCCAAAGCATTTACAGATTTAATGCAATCCTTTAAGGATACCTATGACATTCTTCAAAGAAGTGGATCAAACACTCCTGAAATTTATCTGGAACAATAAATACCCTCAAATAACTAGAGCAACCCTTGAAAAAAAGGAATAGGCATCACTTTTCCCAACTTCTAAATTGTATGACAAAGCAATAGTTATTAAAACAGCAAGATATTTAAATAAAGACAGACCCTCAGATCAGTGGAATAGACTTGAGTGTTCAGAGAATATTCCCTAGACATACAATCTATTAATCTTTGATTTAAAAAATGCCATGAAATGCAAAATGGAGCAAGGAAAGCCTTTTCAACAAGAGGTGTTGGGACAGCTAGTCAGCCACATGCAAAAATGTGAATTCAGGTGGCACAAGTGGTAAGGCATCTGCCTTGCCATGCTAGCCTAGGACTTACCGTGGTTTGATCCCCCAGTGTCCCATATGTTCCCCCAAGTCAGGAGTGATTTCTGATTGCATAGCCAGGAGTAACCCCTGCGAGTCACCAGGAGTAGCCCAAAAAAGCAACAACACAACAACAAAAATCGGACTCAGACCTCCATCTAAGACCAGGCACACGGTCAAATCTAAATGGATTAAAGATCTTGATATCAGACCCAAAACCATAAGGAATGTAGAGCAAGACTTAGGTAAAACACTCCATAACATTGAGATTAAAGGCATTTTCAAGGAGGAAACATCACTCTCCAAACAAGTGAAAGTGGAGATAAACAACAGGGACAATATTAGATTGAGAAGTTTTTGCACCTCAAAGAAAATAGTGTCCAGTATACATGAGCCATCCACAGAATGGGAGAAAATATTCACCCAATACCAATCAGATAAGGGGCTATTATCTAAGATATACAAGGTACTGGCAAAACTTAACAAGAAAAATAAAACATCTAACCCCATCAAAAAATGGGGAGAAGAAATGAACAGACACTTCTTCAATGAAGAAATATAAATGGCCAAAAGCACATGAAAATATGCTCCACCTCACTAAATCATCAGTGAGATATAAATCTAAACAATAATGATGTATCATCTCATGCCACAGAGACCGGCACACATCACAAAGAACAAGAACAACCAGTGCTGGCAGGGATGTGGAGAGAAAAGAATTCTTATTCACTGCTGGTGAGAGTGCCATCTAGTCCAGCTTTTATGGAAAACAATATGAAGATTCATCAGAAAACTAGAAATTGAGTTCCCACATGATCCAGCTGTACCACTCCTAGGAATATACTTTAGAAACAAAAAATCACAATACAAAATGCCTTCCTCACACCTATATTCATTACAGTACTATTTACAATATCCACACTCTGGAAACAACCAAGATGCTATTCAACAGATGAATGGCCAAAGAAACTTGTTGCATATAGAAAATGGAATATTATGCACCTATAAGGAGAGATGAAGTCATGAAATGTTCCTATACATGAATGGACATGGAAACTATTATACTGAGTGAAATAAGTCAGAGGGTAAGAGTTAGACACAGAATAGTCTCACTCATCTATGGGTTTTAAGAAATGTAAAAGACATTATTGTGATAATGCCAGAGACAATAGAGATGAGGGCTAGAAGGACTGAGTCATGATATTGAAGCTTACTACAAAGAGTGGTGAGTGCAGTTAGAGAAATAACTACTCTAACAACTATCATGACAATGTTAGTTAATGAGTGAGAGAAGTAGAATGCCTGTCTCAAATATAGGCAGGGGGGGGAGGGAGATGGAGCACATTGGTGGTGGGAATGTTGCATTGGTGAATAGGGGTGTTCTGTTTATGACTGAAACCCAACTACAAAAAAAAACAAATATAAGGAAAGTTGTCACAACAGGTATAACACAGATATTAAAGGGATCATTAGAGATCACTTCAAAACACTTAATGCCATAAAATAGAAAAACTTAGAAGAAAATGATAAGTGCTTGTATCCTATAATTTACCAAGATTAAACCAAAAAAAAAAAAAACAGAGCACTCATACAGTACAATTACAATCTATTGAGGAAATTTAAATGACAATCAAAAGTCTCCTCAAAAATAAAAGCTTTGGCCAGATGGGTTGATTGAATTCTTCAAAACCCTACTACTCTTAGTCCTTTTCAGTCTCTTTCAGAAAGCTGAAGCAATAGGAATTTATCCAAACAACTTCTATGAGGCAAACTACTCTGATATCTAAATCAGAGACATAATCATAAAGGAAAACTATAGATATGTAGAAATCTAATCCACTAATACATCAAGAATATCAGACATCCTAACCAAGTAGAATTAATCAAGGATGCAAGAATGGTTTAGCATATGCTAGTCAATCAACATGTCACCATATACTGAAAAAAATAAAAATCATATGATCAAATCAATAAATGCAAACAAAGCATTTTATGAGATACAACACCCATTTATGATAAAAAGCCATCAATGCAATGTGAATTTAATTAACTTTCTCAACATATTTAAAGACATTTGCCACAATCCCACATTACATTAGACTCAATGATGGAAAAATTGAAGACATTACTAGAAGAGGATCCTTTATTCTTATCTTGGGAAGACAGTCAATGTGGGTTACTGAGGAAAAGACATTACCCCTCTCCAAAAAAAAGGTATATTATATTGATGACACAGTCCTAATTTGAGTTTCTTGATGAAACTATACCACAGGCGTCTGCACTGAGCAATAAGTGAACATGAGGCCAGAACATAAAAGTGATTTAATGTAGTTCAATATGGCTCAAAATTTATTTACAAATACTGTAGCAGCAAGTTATTAAGTCTAGTGAGCCCAACTAATAAAGGATAACTTCCTGTAACAAAGTAATGAGCACCATAGTTAAATGAAAAAGTTATCAAGAGAATAAATTTAGTGCATATGTCAGGGCAATAAGGGCATTTCATATCCTCCTCTCTCTTGGAATATGTTATAACTTTCCTTCTGGTAATGTAGATCCCCCTTTTGCTTTCCTTGCTCTCAGAAAGCAAAATAACAAAATCTCTTCCAAAACTACAATCCTGAGACTATCTGGTAGTCTGTAGTGGTTACTAAAATTTACATAATGACTGAACTCTATTAAAGGCTAAAAAATTTTATTTGGTGAGAAGAGAAAGCATGGACAAATTCACTTGCAACTGTCCTAAACAAGTCTTATGCGAACATTCCCTTGTTTATGAAAAGTACTGTCAACCAGTAAGGCGTAACCCTGCCTCTTTTTTTTTTCTCTCCCACTTGCCCCATTTGACCAATTTTATATTATACATTGGAAGCTCCATAGGCTGAGGCCCAATCAGTGGGTTGTGGTATGATGGGAGCCCAAACTGACAGTAGCAGATACTCTATGATTGATAGGACACCAACTCAAATACTATGGTCCCTGAGTTATAATTTACTGGTTAGATTATTGAGACTAGGGGAAATTGCATACCTAATAATTAGGATTTGAATAAATGGAGAATGACAAAAATAACTCTATCATGAAAATCAACCTCATTCATTTTCATTGAAAAGAAGGAGAGTAGGTTCATATACTGGATAAATGAATACACATATTTCCTTGGGTGACAAAAGATGTACTAAAAGAACTGTGAATAAGAATGTAAATTGTTTCTATATATCCAGTATATGTTCATGGAAGTATTGAGAATCTTTGTCTTAGGTTCTTATTATTCTTCAATTGAATTCCAGTTATTTGTTTTTATATCATATCAGAAAAATAATTATTTGATATTTGATGCTAAAATAAACCTAGAGAGTCACTAAAAGAATTTCTGTACTGGGGCCGGTGAGATGGCACTAGAGGTAAGGTGTCTGCCTTGCAAGCACTAGCCAAGGAAGGACTGAGGTTCGATCCCCCGGCCTCCCATATGGTCCCCCCAAGCCAGGGGCAATTTCTGAGCGCTTAGCCAGGAGTAACCTCTGAGCATCAAATGGGTGTTGTCCGAAAAAACAAACAAAAAAAAAAAAAAAACAAAAAAAAGAATTTCTGTATTGTGCTAAGAATTATATGTAAAGCAAAGGATGACCTAAAATTAGCCAACTCTATTTCCTCTTTTTTATTTTATAAAATTCTTCTATATGGTTTTATTTTCTTGCATTTAGATTATTATATTTTAGGGCAAAAAGTGTCTTTATACAAAAACATTTTCCAATTATTTCAGAAAACTCAGCAAATGAAAATTTACATGTCAATATTCAAAAGAAATTATAATAGAAGATGCTTAAAACATAACTTCAGAATAACAGCATGAAAAATAGAAGGTACAAGAGATAGGTAATTTCTATTGAGAAGCAATAAAGAAGACTAGAAGATAACAGGATCAAATTAGGATTCTATTTATAGGATGGAATTTTCCAAATATCCCCTTATACTTATCCCCATCAATGAAGAATTTCTTTGAGGATTCCAGGGCCCCAGCTCTCCTGAAAAAAAATTACTCTATTGAACTTGGTGCATCCTGCTCCTGATGTTATTGCTTTTGCTTTATGGTGTAAATAACCTTGCACTATTATATACTTGAAGGAGTTCATGTTTGCTAACAGTGAATCATGTGATCCCATATATGCACAAAACCTGACTTTTTAATACACTATCAATACAATAATTTTCTTAATTCAAGACAACCCTTTTAAAATCTTTTTTACTTTCTTTTTCCCCTAACCCTCAGCTACTCTTTATTCATTTTAAGTCCTCCACTATTCTGCTTTCTACAGATGGTAAACTTATACAATCTTCAATGAAATATAAATTCAGAAATTTCTCTATGATTCTTAGTTGAAATTCCTGAGAGATAATGATTATCCCAGATTATCATGTAGACCAGTCCATGAGAGTAAGTGCAGTGCTGGTCATCATCTCTCCATTCATACTGGCTGGAAAAGGAGGAGAGGAGGGTATGTAATGTGGGCTTGTTTACGTGTGATAGTGCGTGGTCCACCTTAACATTGCTCTTTTATGAGAAATCTAGAGAAAGAGTGCTCACAGACACAGATCTGCTTGCTACAAATGCTTTTGCTCACAACTCAAAAATCTTTGAAAATGAAAATTTTTATACAGCATGCCCATTTTTAGCAATTTTTTTCAGTCAGTAAAAGATACTTTACTTCTTAATCATTTTGTCACATGAGTAATGATTAAGAAATAAATTTAGTTCTTTCTATAAAGTGCCATATCCAGGATCATGTGAATTTCCATAATTAAAGATGACATGCAATTGTTTCTAGAGATAATGAATTTTGGCTGGATATAAAATAGCCGTCAGCTTTAATCTTGAAAAATTCTGGTTTGGAGCCAACACCTTTATATGACTGTGCCTGATTTAATCCAGATAGGCAATGAGAAAATATGTAACTTCTTACCTATTTTTTTTATTTTCATTAAAATCCAAATGCTTCTCGTAAAAACTCTTACAAAGTGATCAATATATATTATTTCTTTAAATATATACTTCTACTCATTTGTCTTAAGATAAATATTGGCAACTTCCTTTATTATTTGTCTAAAGACTGGGGTATTTGTCTGCATTCGTAATAAATATATGATGTTTGTCTCAACTTAATTTTCAAAGAAAGCCTGTAATAATTAATTTGAAATCTTACAATAATCACTCTTATGTTTTGCAAAAGTTTTTCTACCAAAAACCAGTAATTACTTAATGAGAATGATAGAAATTCTATTTAAATTTTGATGGTTGTATTTATCTATGTTTAAAGCAATGTTACTTTTTCCCTTCAAAGCCTACTCCCCCTTCATTCCTATTAAATTTTAATCAAAACCAAAATTTCAAAATTTGTTTTAAATTTAATCTTATTAAGTAATATCCTATTTTTAGACGAATTGTCATTTTTCTCTAAGAGTGCTAGAATGTATCTGCAGGATCTGAGGACCTTGGAGAGCTTACAGCTTTAAAATTCTCCAGTGTGTGAAACAAATGCCTTTATCTTATATCATAAGAGAACAAGTACCCTTACCTGATATCATTGGGTCACATTCTTGCTACTCGTGGCTTTAGGCTTTCATTAAGGAGACCTAACTAGACCAGTCAACAAGTTTTCCTTGGAGATCTGCTGTTCTTGAGTCTGAACATAGTACTTGTTTTTTATTAATTAACCGTTATTATAAGATATAAGAATATTTTAATGTGTTTTCAAGAAAGACTTGTGATTTTTATAGACTCGTTTAATCTTTTATTCTCTTCCCAAAGCTTCAGTTGTACCTCAAAACTCTATAAAAATTCAATGCTTACTTATACCCATGCAAAGGTATCAAAAACTTAATATAATGTTCCCTTATTGCATTTTCAGCTTTTAAATTTGGGTGGGGGGGCTTGGTTTTTGGGCCACACCCGGTGACACTCAGGGGTTATTCCTGGCTAATCACTCAGAAATTGCTCCTGGCTTGGGGGACCATATGGGAGGTCAGGATTCGAACCACCATCATCCTGTAATGTCTGTGTGCAAGGCAAATGCCCTATTGCTGTGCTATCACTCCAGCCCCTAATTTCTTTTAATTTGGGCAGTAATTTACAAGGTAAATTTGTATTTAAATGTAAGGCATGCAATGTTCCAACACTGATCTCATCAGTAGTATCAACTTCCTCCATAACACTTCAGGTTCCCTCTTACCTCCTAACTTGCCTCCTTCACAGGAATATTTTTTAGTTTGGATGATGTAGTTTAGTTCTTATGTTTTCATTGTTGTTAGATCTGTGATGTGATATATAGATATACCAGTCTATCACAGATGTGCTTGAGGTCCCTGTTCTCTGGTCCTGTTATTCCCTGTCCACCTCTTTGGACTTCCCATTTCAATTTCTTTCCTTCCCTGTCAGTATCATTTCTCTAGGTCAAGGGCCTAAGGTCAATGTGTAGCCCCCCCCCATTGATTTGCATTCTCCTATTCTGTTATTCCCTCTTTCAGTATCTATTCTCATACTCAGTTATCGATATTCCACAGATAACTGAGATCATTTATTTTGTGTGCTTATCTTTTGCAACATAGCATTTCATTTCATGAACTCTTTAAAGTTCATTAGGATTAGTTGTCAGGATTACTTGTACTCAATATTTCTATTGACTAATCATTAAAGAGTTAGTTTTAAAATCCCATATTAGCATTGTTTCCCAAAATATTGTCATCAAACCAACTAACATGTTAATTTGCATGCAAGTAAAATCTGAAATAAAAAGAAGAAAATTGAGAGTTCTTATGAATATATTGATCATTGGGAGAGCTGAATAAAGGCTAATTAGAAATGAGGAAGAACTTTTGCTTGTGGTAAAAGTCTTAACATAACTTTAGTCAAATACATAGAAAGTTTTGAAGCGAGCATGATTCTTCAGATAGCCTGAACTGAATAGAAAGGATAGAACTTACAAATTGTCATTCTCAATTAACAACTGAATATGTATATATGTATATATACATATATATATATATTATTTCTACCTCATATGCATCCTATCCCAGAAAGGGAGTGTGCAAGGCCACTCTACTAAATCAAAAACAATTTCCAGAGAGGGCAGAAAGCTAAGTGTCTACCTTCAATGTTAGGGATAACTGGTAATATAACTTCTAGTTCTAAAATAGTCTGTGTGCTAATATAATATATATGTATATGAATATATAGATATATGAATATGTATACATAGATGTAAATATATATGTACATATACATTTACATATATACATGTACATATATATTTATATACATGTACATATATATTTACATCTATGTATAATATTCATACTTATGAATTTACATGCTTCACATAAGTGCTAGCATTTATGACTAAAGGATTAAGTACTGATAGGGCCAATATGCATCCAAAGAAAATAGAACTCAGATTGAATAAACTATTAGCTAATTTGGAGCTAATATAAATATCAAAATTAACATTGATTAAAAAGATACTGAGTTCATATACATAGTATATCTATGTACTTTAATAGTACAAAGCTATATTACAAAGGTGACAGGATGATCACTCTTTTTTATATAGAACAATGCACAGTGATTTTTATTTTTAAGTTAAAGACCATTTCAAACACCAATATAGGGTGTGAAAAGATAGCATCAGGTTTAATAAGATAGCTTTGCATGCTGCCAACGCTAGCACCAGAACATCATTCTCAAACTACTTTCAGGAGTGACCCATGAGCATAGAACCAAGAGCAAGTCCTGAACACCAACAAGTGTAAACCACAAAGAAAACACTTGCCAATGTTGTTATTTAGTTACTAACTGTTATTGCTAAAGCTGTTGACTGTCTGATATTATGTCAAAATATTGATATATTACTAAGTAGATACTAAGTAGGTACCTTTACAATGGGAAGGTCTTGAAACTACCAGATTTAATGGCACCATTAAGAAAAAGATACATTATCCCAAGTCTCCTTCCTCCCCACCCCACACCGGCCTATACTCTAGACAGGCTTGGATATTGGTGATGGGAATGTTGCACTTGTGAAGGGGTTTTATATATGTATAAAAAAATAAAAAAGAAAGAAAAGGTAAGGCCTCCCAATGCTTACCACAGGCTGTGTTCTTTACACTGACTCTATAGAAAGAGGCGGTACAGTACATGAACTCCATATACACCTTCACACAGGCCCTTTGCCTGGTCTGTATTGTGAATGGGGGACAAAAAAAAGGACACATTAGCCTTCTGATCTGATATAATGAACATCATCCATATATTATTCTTGACGAAATATTAGCTTTTAATGCTTACCTGTAATAATAAGGAAGGGAATTTTTAAAAATCCAGATTCTGATACTTCAAAATATCATAATAGGGGGCGGAACAGTGGCACAGCGGTAGGGTGTTTGCTTTGCACATGACTGACCTAGGACGGACTCTGGTTCAATCCCCTGGCATCTCATGTGGTCCCCCAAGCCAGGAGCGATTTCTGAGCGCATAGCCAGGAAGTAACCCCTGAGCATCAGCGGGTGTGGCCCAAAAAACAAAAACAAAATGAAAAAAAAAACAAACAAAAATGACAAATGTATAATCATTATGAATCTTATACCAAAATTGATAATAAAAAATACTAAAAAATATTGTGCCTCATTTGGTAAAATGAGTACAGGTTATGTTTTAGGCATAATTTAGATATTAGTATTGCTCTATCAATACTATATATATATATATAGTTAGTGTAATAATGAAGCTCTGATTATGTCAGTATTTGACTATTGATATTTAAGGGAAAATTATCTTCATATTGCCAACATACTTTTGAAAATTTTATTGAAAGTGAGATACAGAGACAGATTATAAAAATAATCAAGTTGTTAAGGGTTATATAGAAATTTATAATATTGTGGGCCCGGAGAGATAGCTCAGCGGTGTTTGCCTTGCAAGCAGCCGATCCAGGACCAAAGGTGGTTGGTTCGAATCCCGGTGTTCCATATGGTCCCCCGTGCCTGCCAGGAGCTATTTCTGAGCAGACAGCCAGGAGTAACCCCTGAGCACAGCCGGGTGTGGCCCAAAAAACCAAAAAAAAAAAAAAGAAATTTATAATATTGTAAATTTTCGATGACTTCAGTTTTAATGCATAATTTTGGAAGGAATTCTAAAATTTGATCCAAGTTATGACATATTTTTATAAATGTATTAATAAAATATGTTAGATTTAATGTTTTTAAAAATTATAATCTATTTTGAATTCTTATTTTGTTCTTCACATCAGCCTTTCTTTTTAGAAAAGTAAAATAATTTTTAAGCAAAAATATATGCAATGCAACATTTATTTTAGCTAGATTTCCATGATTCTGGAACAATTTTTGTTGTTGTTGTTCGGTTGATTTGGGGGTCCACACTGAGTGATGCTCATGAGTCACTCCTGGCACTACACCAGTGCCACACAAATAGTGGGGCGTGTCCCCAGGGTGGGCACGAGGCTCCGTAAAGGGGAGCACATTTGACCTCGGCAAAGACTGTCTTAACAAGCTAAGCCCCATGTTTATGTTTCTGTATGTCTCTGGAGCTGAGAGTTGCTGTTTCCTGTTTCAAACCCCGCTTAGAAAAGCTATGCATTGCAAAACATGCTCATTGTAGCCATTAATCCAGACATCATCTCTGATTAAAAATCAGCTCAAATTATTTTATATATTTTTGTTTTTTAGGTTAAAGTTTTTTAACAAAGATACTATTTACAGTCGCGGGGGGGGGGGGCGCGAAAAATGTTTTCTTCCTAGGAGAGCATGAGAGAAAATAATTGAGAAGCACTGCTCTACACTCAGGAATAATTCATGGCAGACTCAGGAAACCTTATGGTATGCTGGGGATTTAATCTGGGTTAGGGATGTGCCCAACCCACCATACTGTATCTTTGGCACACTGCTTTTTTGTATTTAATTCTGAAATGCTTCTACCTCTATAAAAACAAAATATTAACTCTAATAATAGTCACAAACATATCTTTTTGACATGTTTCAAGAGGCTTTTTCTTTGAATAAAATTAAAATAGTCCCTAATTGATTTAGTAAAACAAGGGCAACAATTATTTAAAAGCAAAAAAGAAATATGTTTCAACTTCAGTTCTCAGAGTAAGGTTTACTTCTTATTAACTCACTTCTTCGGGGTCATATATTTAAGGAAAACTAAGTTTGAGAAGAACTAAAAGTAAAATTTGTTCCATATTAACCGCTGTTTTTAGAAGTAATCAAGGAAGCTAGAAGTTGAGTATATTCTAATAGGACCTAAATAAGCACTTCAATGCCTTGTTTCAAAAGAAGTTAGGAGAGCAAATCAGGGGTATTCTGCTGTGCCCAGGGCTTATACTTGACTTTGTGCTCTAGACGCAGGGGTCCTCAAACTTTTTAAACAGGGGCCAGTTCACTGTCCCTCAGACCATTGGAGGGTCTGACTATAGTAAAAACAAAACTTATGAACAAAAAAAAAAAACTTTTGAACGAATTCTTATGCACACTGCATATATCTTATTTTGCAATGAAGAAACAAAACAGATACAAATACAATATGTGGCCCGCAGGCCATAGTTTGAGGACCACTGCTAGAGTCACCCCTGGTGGTGCTCAGTGAACCATATTGTAGTGCTGAGAACCCATATAGGGTTGGCCACATGCAAAGCAAGTGCCTGTCCTACTGTGCTTGTATGTTTGTTTTGTGCAGCAAACTTGATGGTGCTCAAGGATTACTCTGTCTCTACACTCAGGGACCATTTGGGGTGTCAGGACTCAAATCCATGTCAGCCTCGTGCAAAGCAAGTGCCTAATCCATTGTATTGTGTTGCTGGCCATAGTAATTCTTAAGATAAATATATTCTCATTTAAGATAGCACACACATGTGAATCAAGCTCAAGTGCCTACAAATGAATCTAATCTTTGAAAAATTCTCTTAATTACAATTTTCCAATTATTTCAAATATAAACATTTGCCTTCTTAGAGCATTTCCTAAAGCAATTACATTTCAAATAGGATTCAAGCAAACTTTAGCCAGTATGTATTTGTTCAATATTTTAGACTTTGCAACTTATGTGTCTCTAATTACTCAATGGGTCTAGTAGCCTCAGACTCATATATTAAATATGTGCACATAGATAACTATAAATCCTTTTAATTTACTTATACAAAGGTGCTCTTACCTCCACATAAAACATAAAGAAGGTGAGCTATTTTTACTAATACCATGGGAAATATATAAAGTTAATGGGAAAGAAGATAAAACAGAATCCCAACTCACTGATTTTTTATTGGAAAAACACTCTAGATGTTTTGGGAAAAGAGAAAGTCTCTATAGGACTGAATTGCTGCAGAAATTTTATGTAAAGCAGTTTTATTTGAAATATATTGTCCCAAACAGCAGCAAAGAGAACAATTTTAATACAAATGCTCCCAGACTCAATCCCTTCTGGCCAATTAATTTGATTTCAATAATGCTCTGGTTGTCTCTGCTAGCACTAGCTATTAAACAAAGTGCTCTGCCTTTTAGAAAACTTTTACTTTATATAAGACTCAAAAGTAAATCTGCACAAAATTGGACCAGAATTTGAAATATGATTTTGAAAATGGAAAAACATATTAGCTCAAATTCTGGCAAATGAAAAACTTTTTTAAAAAATTAGGTGATCAAAAGTGCCAATTAGTGTCTGTCAACCATCAGTCACAAGTGGAACAAAGAGAGGGCAAAACTCTCAACTACACACACAGCTTTCTAAATGCTGTTCTTTAATTTAATTCCAGTTTGGAAGGAAATGCCAACATTTTATGGAAACATTAGGATGAAGTTCAACAAATATTTATTGAAACATAGTGGAATGGGCACTGCACAAAGATAACTAAAGAAAAGTTCTCTATATACTCTTGAGGGTAAAAATCAGATGAATTGAGCAATAGAAAAAGGACTAAGACAGCCATGCTGGTGTTTATCTCAACACTTAGTATTTCAACACACATAATTACTTATTCACAATTGATTGTGACTTGGAGAATCTGACCGAACTTTGCTAATATTTTTGTGGTGTTTGGAATGTCAGCTGTGAACTGAAAAATTAATAATTGCTTCTGAACCTATGGTGGTTGGGAGGGAAAGTGGGATGGACATGACACTTAAATAAAATGAATGTGTCTTTTGTATTTAAAGTTTACTCCACTCTAAACAGTGATTAAATTCACTGTAAGCAATACATATTGAAACTGTTACGTCTTAACCCATATTATACCATCTCACTATTATCTCAAAGAGCTTTGTTGGGGGATTATGAGTGACACATAAATATAATAAATAATAAATCCATTAACCCTTCTAGTAACTCAAAATTGCTGTTTCTTCAAATAGCAGTAATTTATGGACTACCAAAGAATATTTGCTTCTTTCTTTTCTTCAGCTCCATATCTGATAATGTTCTACTTCTCTGAGTTGTGTTTCCAGATTCCCTAGTCACATTTCTATGCCCACAGCTTTCAGTTTATCTCCCACTGTTTGGTTCCTCCCTAAAACATAACCTTCCATAGTCTCATCACACTGAAGTTTGCTCTACAAGTCTATCTAACTGCTTTTATTTCTCCTCTTAAATCTTAACTCTAATCAGGACAATTCTTTTGCACAGAAGATTCTATAGTTTCTCATTCTTATCTAGATTTGTTAGACTAGTGTTAAAAAGATTGCCATACTTAATGCTTTTTATATTTATTTCATGTATTGGTTGGGGTGTGGGTTGGGCCATATCTAGTAATGGTCAGGTTATTACTTCAGGCCCTATGCTCAGGGATCACTCCTGATGGTCAAGAGATATATGTTGTTGCCCAGGATCACACCTGAGTGGGCTGCATGTAAACCAAGTGTTTTACAAAAACACAGTATAATATCTCTGGCTAATTCACTTTATATTTATAAACTATCATTTCAACTGTTCTATAGCACCAACACTTTATCTGGCAAAATGGAATCCTGGACAGTCTTTCAAATTTAAAGATTTAATTTCTTTTTATCTGCATGGAATGTCTACCCTGATCTAAAACGTTCCAAATTCCAGTTCAAAAATTCACTTCAGATCGTAAATAAATGCTTATTTGAAGAAATTTATATTCATCATAGTTGAAAGTTATCTTTCTCTGAATTATATTTGAGGTTTTTGCCACCAATGTGGTCATTATTTGTACTGTAACTATTTAAATATTTTAAATTCTTTAAGAGATTATATCACATTTTCCTGATAATGTTTTAATATGCACATAGAATCTCATCTAAGAGCTACTAATATCTGACAAAAGGAAGGAAAAAAGACAAGTGTAGTTTAATAATATTTTAAAGAGTTTCCACTCTGGAAAAATATGTGTCACCCCTAAGAGGTTGATGGGATTGGGTCTTAAATAATAACCAGTTTTCTAATCATCAAGGAGAAATCCATTCAGGCTAAGGGAACAAAATCCCTCAAAAGCATAGAAGTTTACCAGGCCCCATATATTTGTAAACTAGAACTGTATTTGTTCTCTACTCTATAATGATCATTTGTGGGAGTAGTGAAAGATCAGGTATATAATTTAATTTTATTGAATTTCACAAGCCAAAATCTTTTTTCTTAAAATGGTGTTCCTGAAATTATTGCTACATAAAGATATTAGAAATTAATAATAAAAAATCTATAAAAATGCACATCAATACAAATAAACAATTTAATCTTCTCTTTCTTAGAATTCTTAATCTAAACTCAAAGATAATGTCTCTTTATGGCTTTTTTATACAAAATTTAGGTTTCAAAATACAACTCATAATATTTTCTCAATGATTATTTTCTCAAATGTAATTGATTCAAAATATTTGGGAAATATTATTATACATTACACAAATGGAAGGTAGTAAATATGTAAGAACTTTAAGCACAGACTCAATCCTATATTATATTCAATCGAAGCACAGAGGCAATCCCATATTATATTTTATAGAACAATCCCCAGTAGGTTGTTTTGGTAAGAGCTAAGATAACCAGTGTTGAAAGGCTACATATCTCAGATGATGAGGGTCTATAATACAGCATAAAGAACAGCAGCAACAAACAAGCACTCATATTATTCATATAAAATTGAATGATTCAAGAAAAGTGAGTAAAAATGGATACTTCTCATTTGGGGATATAAAAATGAAGAAAAATGCAGCTGTGTGCAGTGGAAATATTAATGCACTCTCTTTTAGATACCTGGCAGCCACCTATTGTCTCATAACCAATTACCTCAAAACATAGTGACTTAAGATAGTAAGCATTTTTGACTCATGGTTTCTATGGGTCTCAAACTAAGGACTGTTTCCCAGGATGATTAGAGGTTAGAGTCGCTCATTTGATTGCATCTCATTTTTGCTTGTCAAGGCTAAAATAAAGACTAAAGCACAGAACTAAAACTAAATTACCTACTTCCAAACTCATATGTGTGATGACTGTAAAGAGCAGATCCCCTTTCTTTCACTTTCTGAGTCTCTCTGTTGGATTGAGTATGAATATAAAAAAAAAAAAAAAAAATCAGACCTGACCCAAAGAAGAAAGTCTGGAAGAAGTTGCGGGAGATCATCCAAACAATTATCCTAACAAAAAACACCATGTCCAAAGTCCAATAGTATCTTGAACAAACAGCATATGTCTCAGGGTAGAAATGGACAGCAGAAATGTTCCCCAAAATGAATAGATTTAGGGTCTTCCTGATGTAGAGCACAACATAGGCAAAAATAAATTAAGAGACTGTTCAAGTCTATACTGCAATAGTGACTGCTGATTGGTTGTGTAAAATATCCCAGTCTCAGCTCTTAATATACCCATTGAATTTTGATGTACTTACTAAATATATTTTTAACTAAATGTCCTTAATGTCTCTGTCAAATAAGAACGCATGTGTTGGGAACCAGGGTGGGAGGGTGATACTGTATTGAATAAATGTCCCATCTGTGTGCTTTTTTAAGGCTACCCAAATGACCCTAAATCTTGGACAATTAGTGTGAGTTGGCTTCCTTAACTATTTTCTTGTTTCATTCTCTGCAACTAACCCCAATTAGGTACAGGTCAAAGGTGCTAATTCCAACAGTTCCATACAAGAAGTAATTTATGACTGTCAGAAAGTAATCTCAGAACTTACAGAACATCGTTTTTGCCACATTCTACCTATAAAAAATTGGTTCAAGTTCAACCCACATTCAAAAGGTGGATTGCTGAGTTTCAACCTATGAGGAAGGAGTATATAAAATGTGTGCATTTTAAAACCATTATAGACATAATTGATTAGTTTGAGATTTCTTTTTTTTTATTGATTACATACATGATTGTGTTTGGGTTTCAGTCATGTAAAGAACACCACCCATCACCAGTGCAACATTCCCATCACCAATGTCCCAAATCTCCCTCCTCCCCACCCGACCCCTGCCTGTAGTCTAAACAGGCTCTCCATTTCCCTCATACTTTCTCATTATTAGGACAGTTCAAAATGTAGTTATTTCTCTAACTAAACTCATCACTCTTTGTGGTGAGCTTCCTGAGGTGAGCTGAAACTTCCAGCTCTTTTCTCTTTTGTGTCTGAAAATTATTATTGCAAAAATGTCTTTCATTTTTCTTGAAACCCATAGATGTGTGAGACAATTCTGCGTTTTTCTCTCTCTCTCTCTCTCTCTCTGACTTATTTCACTCAGCATAATAGATTCAGTGTACATCCATGTATAGGAAAATTTCATGACTTCATCTCTCCTGACAGCTGCATAATATTCCATTGTGTATATGTACCACAGTTTCTTTAGCCATTCGTCTGTCGAAGGGCTTTGCAGAAGCCGGGTCCCCTGTTTGTGACATCAGGCTGCGAAAATCCACAAAAATTTCTTAGTTTGAGATTTCTTCGGTAAACATTCACTCAAAAATTTTCAATCAAGATTTAAAAATAAAATACATTTATAAATCATTAACCAATTATCAATGAAACTGGTGTTATGAATGATAAAATAGTGAACAAGATTAAGATAATTCTATTAAAAACTGGAATATTTAAAAGCTGAAAGAGGGCCAAATGTGGCTTAGGAAAACTAACTACATTAAACTACTAGGGGTGAAAGTCATGGAGCAGGGAACCTAAATTTTTTTTTGAGAACTTCATGGTTCCAATTCTTAACTTAGTTAAAGATTCTTTCATTTGTTTTTTTTTTGGGGGGGGGTATTTTTTTGGTTTTGTTTGTTTGTTTTGGTTTTGGGGCCACACCTGTGACACTTAAGGGTTACTCCTGGCTATGTGCTCAGAAATAGTTCCTGGCTTAGAGGACCATATGGGATGCCAAGAATAGAACCCAGGTTCATCCTGGGTCAGCCGTGTGCAAGGTAAACATGCTACCACTGCGCTATTGCTCCAGCCCCAAGAACTGAATCTTAATTTAGTTCTTAACTCATTGTAAGATAACTTCTTAGCATGCTATGAAACAGTAATTCAGCTTCATTTATTTTTATACCTAGTTATCTATTTTTACCAGTTTTCATCCTGCATTTTATGTTCCTGGATCTTTTATCATAAATATAAATATATAATAATAATATAATATAATAATATAATATAATATAAATAATACATATTACATAATATGATATATTATATATAAATATATAAATTTTATCATAAATATATAAATATATTTATGTGTGAAGATTTAATTCTGGACTCTCAGAATTAAAGAATGGTCATTTCCATTCTTTCATCAGTGTATCTTTTTATTCCAACACCATGCCATTTTATTCAGTGTAAATTTTTGAATAGTTTAAATTGGAGAATTTGATGCTTCCATTATTCTTTTGTATCAGGTTCGCTTTGGCAATTCAGTTCCTTTAATGGTCTCATAAAATTCAGCAATACTTGTTTTAATTCCTTAAAGAATGTCATTGGGAACTTGAAAAAGATTTAATGCATCTGAGTAATGCTTTGGGTAGAAAGGTAATTGTTTTTAATATTGATCCTACAGATCTATAAGCATAGAATGTCTTTCAATTTTTTGTCTTCTCCTATTTTTTTTTTCTGTTTGCTTTGTTTTGGGGCCTAGCTTCACTGAGAGATTACTCCTGGCTCTAGAATCAGAAATTACTCCTGAAGAGCCATGGAATGTCAGGGATCAAACTCAGGTCAGCCATATGCAAGGCAGAAGCCATATTAGCTGTGCTATTGCTCTGGCAATATTTCTTTTTTTTTTGTTTGTGTGTTTTTTGTTTTTTTTTTATAGATCACACCCAGCAGTGCTCAGGGGTTACTCCTGGCTCTATGCTCAGAAATCGCTCCTGGCAGGCTCAAGGGACCATATGGGACACCGGGATTTGAACCATCAACCTTCTGCATGCGAGGCAAACACCTTAACTCCATGCTATCTCTTGGGTCCTGGCAATATTTTTTTTAACAGTTTTCCAATTATGAATCTTTAAGACCCTTTTTAAGTCTATTCCTAAGAAATTAATTATTTTAGATATGATAGTAATTTTTTTATTTTATAGTTTGTTGTTAGCTTATTAAAATACAAGTTAATACATGTTAATTTTGTGGATCACCATTTTATCAATTTATTAATGCTACTAGTGTTTTTTATAGAGTATTTAGGATTCCCTATGTATAATATTAAATAGTCTTTGAATACCAGATAATTTTACATTCTGGTATACAATTTGAATCAATACTTTTTCTTTCTAACTGCGCTGATTGTGAGTTCCATTACTTTGTTGAACAAAGGTGGTATAATAGATATTCTTTTTATGTCTTATCACAGGTGAAAAACTTTTTTTTCTTTGTCTTTGCCATTGAGTAGATGTCAGCTGTGTGTCCATTATGTATGGTCTTTTGAATGCTGAGATGTTTACCTTCTACCACCATTTTGTTGAGGTGGGTTTTTTTTTGTTTTTTTGTTTTTGCCATGAACACATTTTAAAGTAAAATTAATCTGTTCTATCTATTTCATGAGGTAGTACAAAAGGGAAGCTACAATACCCAGCACATAATACATATAAACGTTTTCTTCCCTAAAGTCTAGTCATGGAAACTGCTTGCCTTGATTCTTTTTTTTAAAACACCTACACCACACTCTTATCTTCCAACCTTTGAGACTGGCACTGACCTCCTCAGACAGAATACTGAGTATGTCGGAGGAGTCGTTTAATCAGACCCAGAGAGTAGGCATACTAGTAATGTCACAACATAAATCAGTTCTCTCCTCTCCAACCCTGACACATTCACAGCAGTGACTAGAACTGTCTACATACCTTCCAACCTGACAACAAACTGCAAAAACAGCTCTCGATACTAACAAAATCCAGCAAGGCAAAAATCAAACAGATCCATAAATCCACAGTGCCACACGCTGAAAATGAAAAGTAGTTTAATACTCAGATTCTCTTATATTGTTTATATTATTTTCTTAATTATCTTCCGGATAGATGAAAATGGGTAAGTGGGAGAGGGAGAAGGAAAGGGAAGGGAAGGGAAGGGAAGGGAAGGGAAGGGAAGGGAAGGGAAGGGAAGGGAAGGGAAGGGAAGGGAAGGGAAGGGAAGGGAAGGGAAGGGAAGGGAAGGGAAGGGAAGGGAGAGGAGGGGAGAGGAGGGGAGAGGAGGTAGGGAAGGGAGGGGAGAGGAGCAGAGGGGGGTGAAAGGGGAGGAGAAGATGGTAAAGGGAGGGAAGGGGGAAGGAGATGGGAAGGAGAGGGTAAGGGAAAAGAAGGGAAGGGAAGGGGAAGGAGAGGGAAGGGAAGGGGAAGGAGAGGGAAGGGAAGGGAAGGGGAGGAGAAAGGGAGGGAAGGGGGAGGGTAAGGGAGGAGAAAAGAAGGGAAAGAAGAGGAAAGGGGAAGGAAAGTGGAGGAAGAAAAAGGAGAGTGGTGGGGAGGGGTTTGAAACTATAGTTTGATATAGTTGATATAGTTTGAAATAGTTGATAATGAAATTATCAAGTGTCCAAGACGAACAGAAAATATCTAAAGTAGCTAAGAAAATACATAAATTATATTAATCCTGGTAAGTTTTCAGCAGAAACTGAACAGGCTCTCAGCAGAAATTCTCCAGGCCAGGATAAAACTAAATGGCATATTTAAATATTCAAAGATAAAACTTAGTAGCCAAGAATACTTCATTATATATGATTCTCCTTCGCATATGAATGATATATAAAAGCTTCAAAAAATAAACAAAAGTTTTGAAGCTTGCCAACATTATACTCTTACAAAAAGTGTTGAAAGGAGCTTTTCAAACTAAATTAAAACAAAAATTAAACCCGCAAAATAGAACAAAATAAAATGTTAAAACCTAAAACTAAATGGCCGATAAAACAAGCCCTTACATATCAATAATCACCCTGATGTAAATGGACTAAAGTAACTACTCAAAAGGCAAAATAAAATGTAAAAAAACTCTTGGGGCCTTTATGAGGCTGAGAACAGTATCTTCTTAGATTAATATTTAGTGTCCTTGAAAAAGATTCTAAGCTCACTGTTTAAAGAATCAGGAAAAGATTTGAGCCCAAAAATTCAATAATCGAAACTGGAGAGGGAGCTCGCAGTTGGACCCAGCAGAGTGCACATGCCAGGAAAGCTGTCCCTCTTTTTTTCTGGTATGTCAGGGTCGCTGGTCAGACAGCAGGCCACAAATCTCCTGGACTGAACACTTGGTCCAGGAGACTGGGACCCCCCACGCCAGGCGGGTCTTCATGGCCGGCCCTGGCAACTTGGGCCCTCGGGGGCGGGCAGAGGTGAGAAACCCCTCCCCTATGTATATTGGACCCCCTGTTTTGTTTGCTAGTAATACTGTTTTTCAAAACCATGTGGGCGCAATACTTTTTTTTTTTACATTTTTTATATAATTTTTTATTTTGATCATAGTGGTTTACATGTTGACAATATTTTAGTTAAATATTTACATAACATCAGGGGGGATTCCCATCACCATATTGTCTTCCCTTCACCTCTGTTTTTGTCGTATCTCCCATATGCACTTCCTTCACCCCCAGGGCTGCTAGAATATGTGGTCCCCTATGTACCTATCCTACCACCTAGTAGTCTTGCATCTGATTGGTCTAGGTGTCTCCCTAATTTCCCCCTCTAACTGGGAGGTAGGCCTAGCTAGTTAAGTTTGCGTGGTTTGGTCTGAAGAAGAGAAAAGTAGTAAACTGGGGTAAAAGTCTAATACTCCAAGAGTGGGCAGAGTCCTTCTAGAGGTTCTCATCATCGATTTGGGGGGCGATGGAGAAAAAAAAATGAACATTCCATCAGTACAAAACAAAACAAAAAACAAAAAAAAAGTGTCCATTATCCAGTGAGGACTCCAACAATAATGGTAAGCACCACACATGCACAAAACAAAAACAAAAACAAACAAACAAATAAAACAAAGCAAAACAACACAAACAAACACAAAAAAAAAGAAAAAAAGAAAAAAAGAAAAAGAAAAAACCGCCATGGTCCTGATATAAGAAACATGACTTAGCCCATAAAGAAAGAAAAGAAAAGAGGAGAAAAAACTAGGAATATCTGGGGACAACAGCTTCAATAACCACACCTACACAGAGAAATCGATCAAAAAAATCGTTATGTAAGTAAAAATAATAGTAATAATAATAAATGAAGGTACAAAATAATATATAATAAGTAAACAATGCTTTGTGCTTTTTTTTTTTTCCTCCTGCCCTGGCACAGTAAATGTTGGGGTCATTCGAAAAGGAATTCACTTAGCCTAAGAGTTATGGGTTTCTCCGCCCTTGGACTATATTGTCATGGGATCAACTATAGACTCTGTTCAGGATCATTTACTCTCCCGGTGGTCTTTTGTCGTGTTTGGGAGACTTTCGTTCTGTTCTGGGTGGTACAAACAGACCTCTGTGTCTTGAGATCTCAGTATCTGCACAAGTTCAGGATTGGGATTTACGATAACGTCAGTCTTTGTAGTTCAGGAGTAGTTCTGTTCCCTCATTGTCATTTTAATCCATCTTCTGTGGTTGGTGGTCTTGGTCTTTGCACTGTACCTAGGATGGCACTTAGGATAGCATCTTTCTTTGTGCTTCCAGAAGCCAGATTCCTTTACGATTGTCTCTGCTAGACCTTTGGAAGTGGGGTTCATGGTTGTTGTGCAGGTCGTAGTTCAAACCCTAGACTAGGGCTTTTTTTTTATTGGTCTCACGGTGTATACCGTCTGGTTATGGTTCTAGCAGCCAGTCATCTGTAAATCGCGATCTTGGCTTTTGGATCTACCAAAGGGTGACAGGTCTTCTGATTTTGTCTTATTGTTAGCTGGTAAGGTAGGGTAACCTGCTCTTAGATCAAGTTGTTCCCATTTTCCTCGTTGTCAGCATGTCGTACTGGAGCTGGGACTTGATGGTGACCCTGTCGTATTAAGGCTGTCCTGGCTGGGATTTGTTTCTTGTAATTGTCATGGAGGACTGTGCCGTTTCTATGTCTTGGACCCAGGGTTCAAGGCTGGACGGATGGTATCTAATCATCTGAGGTTTAAGTTGATTCCACATGACGTTTTTTCCAAAGCATTATCCAAAAACGTTCCTGATCCTAGACTTTTCCTAGGAATAGAATCAGGATGCCGAAGATTTTGATAAAACACTCAAATTGACCTTTATTGTCTAGTCTTTTATGTATTGCCTCTCCCCTCACCCCTGTGTCTCTCCTACCTCCTCATACCCAAACCTTTGAGCCATTATCTTCCCCTTATTCAACCTTCCTTATCCTCAGTTCCTAATTGGGTAGACACCAAGACTGACCTGCCCCAACACCACCATCCACCTCCTCATTGAAAGACACCCTCTCGGTCCCCAGCTCATGCCTCTACAAATAATTACAACCAACACGCCTGTTGACCCATGCTTGGTGGCCCCTCATGTCCCCATCAAATTATGGACTGTTGCATGATACCGGAATCAGCTTCAGCAAAACCCCTAGTTCAAGGACAATATAGGGTTCCGTAATGCCACAAAACATGTCTCAAACTCAATTATCACCTGTTGTCTTCAAATACCCTTGTTTTCTTTCTTTTTTTCTTTTTAAAACATAAAAGGGTCACATGTATCTCTTTTGTATATCTCAGATGTATTCCCTTAACATCTATAACTCTTCGAATATCCTCATATAGTGACAATTTTGCCCACTAGATTAGTTATTTGATTATTTGATTTTCCCCCTGTGAGATCTGTTTTATAAGCAATACTGGTATAAGAGTAACTCTGTATAAATTTCACATTTATACCATGTTACGGGAAATGTTGGGCTTTATTATTCGGCCCCCAGATGCACCAACAATATCTTGTGGCATTGCTTCTCTTTTGCATAGGCACATTAAAATGGGAAAATAATACATATGCAAACAAGTTCTTATCTAATAGAGATGGGAACACAAATTTGGTAATGTAATTAGGCCTTTTACCCTGAACATTGGCATAATGATTTGGCTCAGGCCTCAGAAGAATGGGCATCGCTCACACACACCTAACAATGGATACCATCTATGGAAACAACAATTGTCTATAACATTACCAGGATCCAAGCCTCTACCAGAGAAGACTTACCACTGTTTTGGCAGTGACTTACTCCAAAGAGTGCTCCCAACACCCAGACGACTCAGCAACAGTCTGCATGCAGGGCAGATCACTCCGCATTTAATGATATGCTGAAACTAGAGGATGCTCCACATCAGCCTGACATCAACGAAAGAAATGCACAGAATCCAGAGTCTTTAAATATGAGTCTAATACCAACAATAGCTAAAGTGTGAAAAAGTTTCACCGGGATCTTGAGAATGACTCGAGTTGGATGGACTGGTATGCCTGGAACCCAGAATCTGTCTTATGCCAATAAACTTCTGGGGTGAGGCCTTTTTGTAATCAGGTCAAGGATTTTTTTTTCCATTTTCCCCATTTTTCTGGACCTATGCAAACAACGGCGATTGCCACTATCACACCTTTACTATATTTTTTTACTCTTATCCTTTAAGGAAAAAAATACAACTTACTGAACTTAAAAACAAATAACTGCAGTAGAATGCCTGTCTTGAATACAGGCAGGGGATGTGAAGGGAGGAGGGGGTAATGTTGCACTGGTGAAGGGGGGTGTTCTGGTTATGACTGTAACCAAAATATGATCATGTTACTTAAATAAAAAATATATTTAAAAAATTCAATAATCATAAAATTTATAACAGAAATTAGAGATCAAAATCGTAATCTCAAAAATGTTATTGTATCTACTTACTATTTACAAGATACCAAGAGAAAGTTTTCTATGTATCATTCAACCAAAAGTAAATTAATAGACCTAATTATTTCTCTGTACTACTTAAATTGAAGACTTATTCTACTTTACTATGTGGTCTCCATTGGCAGTATATGTCTGAAAAAGTAAAGGCCAATAATTGTATAGCAGAATTGCTTAATGAGCAGCAGTAGTTATGCTTTATCACCTTAGTACCAAAGATGTATTAAGTAATTATCTCTCTGATTAATGTAATAGTTCCTGTACAATTTAAAACAAAATGTTAGCAACCTAACAGAAATTCAATGCAAGAATCCTTGTTGAGTATTTTCTATATCATAAATTGAAAGCCTAGACTCCTGTCTTGTAGTTCCAATTTTCTCACATTCCCTTGGTAAATGTCTAATTTCTTAGCTATATGAAAAGAAATAAGGAGAACACTATAAACTTTGGCTATGCAGTTGCTTTGCATCAATAGCCTCAAATTATGAAAAGGAAAAAGAAACAGGTTGAAATTACTTGTTAAGAATTAACAATTCCTTTTTGTTTTCCAAAATCTGTAACTAGTATCTATTTTTTAATCAGTTTAGACATTCATAAAAGGTTCAAAAATAATTTAGAGAATCTCCATCTATTATACCTCACTCAACTCCTCCAAAAGTTAACATTGATAAACATTTTATTTTCAAGTGCCAAGTAGGATAATAAATTGCTGGAGAATTGAGAATAAGTGTGCCTCCCATTCATTGCAATATTTTTAATACCCAGCAGAGTGCCTCTTCCTCTGCAGTACTCACCATATAATTGTCAGTAAAAGCATTGTGAATGCACTCCCTTTCATCCTAATTACCTCTTCCTTACTTATTATTAATATCCAAGGCTTATTACACAGAAGAGGAACTAATTATACTTTAATTTTCATTAGTTATAAATAAGAAATTATGCAGTTTAAACTGGAGAAGCTATGCACCTTGACTGCAACTACCATGGTCCTTGAATGAAAATCCTTTTCTATTTTGAATATTTGTATGCAGACCCTGAAGAGAGTAACTTAACATATTTTGTTTGTGAAATATTCTTTACTCTCATGATTTACACTAATACCACTCTTTCAAAGTCTCTGGCTCACAATTTAGTTTATCATGATGCACTCTTTAAAACTGATCCTTCTCATTCTAAATTTTTAATTGATTTAAAATAATTTTGAAATTACTTCAGACATGACAAGATCAGCCCCCTTCACCTGCGCAACATTCCTAAAATCAATGCCCCCCATCATCTTCTCCCCTACCTGCTGCCTATATTTGAGACAGGTATTGTATTTCTCTCACTCATTACCATTGTTATAATAGTTTTAGTGTAGTTATTTCTCTAACTGCACTCACCATCATTCGTGGTAAGAATAGCTCATCATCTATGGGTTTTAAGAAAAATGAAAGACATTCTTGCAATAATAATTTTCAGACACAAAAGAGAAAAGAGCTGGAAGTTACAGCTCACCTCAGGAAGCTCACCACAAAGAGTGATGAGTTTAGTTAGAGAAATAACTACATTTTGAACTGTCCTAATAATGAGGATGTAGGAGGGAAATGGAAAGCCTGTCTAGAGTACAGGCAGGGGTTGGGTGGGGAGGAGGGAGATTTGGGACATTCGTGATGGGAATGTTGCACTGGTGATGGGTGGTGTTCTTTACATGACTGAAACCCAAACACAATCATGTATGTAATCAAGGTATTTAAATAAAAAATATTAAAAAAATAGCTCATATCATGAGCTAGTCCTTTCAGCCCTCATCTCTATTGTCTTTGAGTATTATTACAATAATGTCTTTCATTTTGCTTAAAACCCATAGATGAGTGAGACTATTCTGTGTCAAAATCTCTCTCTTTCTGACCTATTTCACTCAGCATAACAGTCATCTTGAATTTTAAATTAAAATTACAAAGAAGAGTGCTAAGGAGATAACACAGTGAGAAGGGTACTTGCCTTGCAAGCTACCAACCCAAATTTATACCCAACACACGACCTGATCTCAGTATTTTCAGGAGTGATACCTAACCACAGATCCAGGAGAAGCCCCAATTACAGACAGGTCTGGCCCAAAAGCCAAAATAATAATAATAATAATAATAATAACAATGGAATTATTTGGATAAATATGTCATTACTATATAAGCTCAAAACTTGTTAAAGAAAATCCTAAAAATAATTCAGTTCAGGTGTTTGTTAATAAAACTCATCCCTCTTTAACAACTTGTCATGATTCCATTGACAGCATTATCATTCCAAAGTTCACTAACAATGCAAGAACTATTTCATCAGTGTTTCTTAAATCTGCTTTGCTATATGAATTTAAATAAAAGATTTTATCAGTGAGAAATAATGGCAGGACAATGAAGGTAAGAGAATTGCCTTAAGAGAATAAAGAATTCCTAAGAAAATTAAAAATTAGCCAATTTGAGTAAAATCACAAGGCAATTTATTTGTAAAGATCGAGATTCTATCTCATAATCTCTACATCTGCCACTGCAGGAGATATTTTTCTTTCTCTAATTTGATTTCCACAAACAAGATTTAAACTAGAAAGCCTACATGTACAATCATATGCCCCTTAGGTTCAACATCATACTCTATTACCCCCAAATAAATGCCTTCTTGTGCAAAACATATTTTACAGTCACTATATATAACATTTAAACCATAACTTCACAGAGTTAAATAACAGAATTTCAAACAAGAAACCTTCCTAAATTCAAAGCATTTTAAAATTCTCTTAAATACTCTTAAGATATAACTGATGTTACTAAAACTAGATAGCATTTCTTAGAGTACACTTTTTTCTTGTATTTATTGCATTTCTTACATGGTAAATTCATTCCCACTAACCATGAAACTGATTTCCTCCCAGGTGACCTCCTTCAAATTACTTTTTCTCCCTCTCCTCAGAGCCTATGAATCCAATTAAATAAAATAAATTTCCATCTGTTCAGTTCCTGACATTACAAGACTGTAGGCCTTTGTGTTCCCTTCCCAGTCTTGAGAAACCAAATACTTTCCATGCAAAAACTGTTTTCAGATCATTTGATGACTGTGAAGGACATGACCAGAACACACAAAAGATATAGACACCTCTCACTCTTTTACTCTAGGATGCAGTGTTCAAATATTCTCCTTCTCTTCTTTCCCTACTTTTTTTGTAGATGAAGAAAGGTAATTATTATCTTTACTTTGAACTTACTATTTTAATTCCTTTTGTCTTCTCAGGAAGAATTTAGCAACTCCAGAGAAATAAGAAATCAGAAGACATAGACTAATGAGGTGCTAATACAAATATATTATTATAATTGTTTAATAGGTAAAAAGGTAAACATCTATTCAATAAGGTAGAAAAAGAAACAGTAATCAACTAGATAAATGGCTAAGCATGCAAAATGATCAGAGTTGCATAGCAATTAGGAAACAATATCCATGTATCATAGGAAAATTTTAATGTCTAGCAATTTCCTAGACACTAACTAGTAATGAGATTCAGAGAACTACCTCACTTGCCCTGCCAATAAAAACAAGTTTTATTTAATTTATAAGACTGTTCTTGTTTCAACATTAATCATTCTTAATGATAAAGTAAACTCTAGTTATAAAAATAACAATGTCAAAGAGCAAATTAATTTAGCATCGTTGGCTTGGAATGACTGCAATATAGACATATATAGCATTGCCATTAGATTGTTTTTCCATTAGAAAAAATGTTATGGAAATCCAAGACTAAGGCTCCCAGAGAGAACCTTTTATATTACAATAATAATCTACAAATGACTCAAAGTAGAGTCAGAGAAATAGTACAGCAGGTACTATGCTTGATTTGCCTGTTGCTGACCCAGACTGAATCCTCAGCACAGCATATGGTCCCATGTCCTGCCAGAAATGACCCCTGAATACAGAGCCAGAAGTAAACATTGATAATCACTAAGAGTAGCTCCACAACAAAACAAAGTAAATAAAATAAATTTATTTTAACACATTGATATACTGTTTGTACAATATAAAGGCAAACGTGCATAAATCAAGTGTAATATAAAACTGTAAATCTAACCAGTAGAAACCTGGCCCAATACTAATGCTTCCACTAACAAAAATCAATTGTTTTAGATAATACCTTATTGCCTTGATAAATAATGGTTATTAGGAGATTTTTACTGAGGACTCTATCCTTATTCCTACACAATTTTAAAGCTGACTAAGTCATTTTTTTGTTTTAGTTTGGTTTTTTGGTTTTGGGGCCACACATAGTGACGTTCAGGGGTTACTCCAGGCTATGTGCTCAGAAATTCCTCCTCACTTGGGGGACCATATGAGACAACCGGGGATTGAACCATGTTCCATCCTAGGTTAGTGCATGCAAGGCAAGTGCCCTACCGCTTGTACCACTGCTCTGGCTCCTAAATCATGTTTTTAAAAATTGACTTATTATGTAACTATTTCTTCTATATAAAGTTTGTTATTGGGTTTATCTGGAGACCAGAGAAAGAAGAAATCCCTGTACTTCTTCCAAATTGTAGTCAAATGAATGTAGAAAAAAGGTTAATAAAAGAGAGAACTGGAAAATGTTCATTGAAGACTATAATAATACAATAAAACAATAGAAACAGGAAGGCATAGCAATCCCCTTTTTTTTTAGTATCACAAGACCAAATTTAAACTTGATAAATCCATTATTTTCAAAAAAATAACAAACTTATATAACGTGGTTATATGTAATATATTTCAATCATAGATAAGTTCATAATGTGAACAAGTATCTAACAAAATAGCAACTAACAGTTGCTTTAGGTGCTTTAGAAAATAAACAGGAACCAGGGAGATAGTATAGCCAGTAGGGTACTTGCTTTGCATGGCTTGACCCAGGCTCAATATATGATAACATAAATGGTCCTCTAAGCACTGCCAGGAATGATCCCTGAGCACAGAGTCAAAAATACTTCATGTGTCTCCAAAAACAAGTAACATTAACTTGAAAGACATACTCCCAAAATTCTCTCCTTTGTAAGTTGTAAAAATATTAAAATTATTCTCTAATTCAAGTACCTATTTATTAGTAAAGTCATTAAACACTTATTTGTATTTATTTCTGAAATCTATTTTGGGAACTATTTTAAAAGTTTAACCCGTGTTCGATCTCTGGCATCCCATATGGTCCCCCAAGGATGCCAGGAGCAATTTCTGAGAGCAGAGCCAGGAGTAGTAGCCCCTGAGCACTGCTGGGTGTGGCCCAAAAAACAACACACACACATACACACACACACACACACACACACACACACACACACACACACTCTCTCTCTCTCTCTCTCTCTCTCTTTAGGAAAAGCCTATATACAGGGGGACATATAATTTCTTTACAGAGGTGATAACCAAAATAAAAAAATCTAAATATAAGTTCATAACATTCAAATGTGGAAAATGGAATGATTCTATTCTAAGGAACACAAGGAGGGAAAAAAAAAAGGACTATTTGGCCAGAGAAAATCAAGAAGAGTTTAAGTAATTAGGTTAAAAAAAAATCAGAAGTTGTAGAAATTCGACATTATCCAGCAGGTTACTGCAGTAAGCTGCAAGTCCTCCTGATGTTCAGCTGCAAGGACCCAAGACTTGCAGGGCCTGGTGCTGCTCTCAGGGATCGGGGGGCCTCATGCCCACCCAGGGAAGCCAACTTATAGCAACGACCCAACTGGGACTCTGAGAGAGAGAGAGAAGAGAGAAGTAGAAGCCAAACATACCTTTTTTTTTTTTTCTGGAGTCTGAGGCCTGCTGCCACTGCCTGGGGGGTTCTGAGAGAGAGGTGGCCCCTGGAGGCCTGGATTCAAGAAAGAAAGCAGAGGAATAATATAAAGCAGGCAGCATCTCTCTGATGTTTTATCTCTTTCTCTGCCCCTCCACAGACCACCAGGCGCTGCTCTGGTCCCTATCTTGGTCCCCTTGCAACTAGCCAACTTTTTTCCTTTTATACCCAGTAGAGCACGGGGAAGTGCCCTAGGGGTGAGTCCAGGGCCAAGGGCACGTGCCCAAGGGGCAAGTCCAGGGGATGTCGGTTCAACTGTCTTATAGAGGGGTTATCCAAGGAGCGTGCCCTAGTCCAACCGCCATATATCAAGGAAAAATCAATTAAATTGGAGCCAGTAGGAATAGTCAATATCTTTCAAATATGTTTCAGTTGGGGAGGGGGAATGTGCAAATAGTTAAGCAGCAAGACTGAAGGTAGAAACGAATACTTTTCCTTCGGCGGTTATTTTGGTGCCATTGCAGAACTATTTCTGTCGATCAAACACTAAGAATATATATATCAAATAATTCAAGACATGTAAACTGTAGTGCCACACCCTAAAACCTGGAATAAACTGAAAAAATCAGTTACTTTCTCCACACAAGGACATCAAGCTGTGTAATTCTCAATATCCAAGACTTTGACTTTGTCAGAGCTGCTACAATGAGTCTCCTTTGAAAGTTGGTTGTGAATTCCTATTATCCCTATATCTGAGCAAAGAATCCGGAGTATAGTGTAGATCTTCTATTAATCAGAAGAACAGGACACTGAGATCTCTTTCTTTTAAGGGGCATACTCGGTGGCACATGAGGGTTAGTCCTGGCTCTGAGCTCAGAAATTTCTCCTGGCAGGCTAGAGGGGTCATTTGAGATGCCAGGGTTCTAACGCAGGTCGACCGCATGCAAGGCAAAATGCCCTACCTGCTGAGCTATTGCTCCTTCGGCTTGAGATCTCTTTTTTAGCAGAGAAAATTATTCAGATAAAACATATATATATGCTCACTCATCTCCAAACTCCTTTCTGCCCTCGTCTGGTAGCAATGACGTCACACATAATTGTAGCTGTGATAGAGGTCTGTCTTTTCTGTTCTTCTAATATTTTGTTTATTCTAAGGTAATAGATTTTTATGTACATGATTTTAAATGCAGTTGTCTTTTTATTTTTCTTCTCTAGTTCATGATTGCATGTAGGTATACCACAGTTTTTTGTTGATTTTATAAACTGCTACATAAGTTTTTTTGTTTTTGTCTACCTAATTTTAGTGACACATTGGGATTTTTCTATATATAATATCCTGTCATTTTCAAATATAATGATTTAACTTCTATTATATTTTATTTTTTTACTTTTATTTTTAACCTTTGACTGCTATGGCAAAAATTAACCAATTATATTTAATAATTGTGGAAAAATTTCACCTACCTACCTACCTGTCCTTTGCCTAACTTTAGAAGAAATATTTTCCTTTCTTTTTTTTTTTTTTTTTGCTATTTAATTCTAAGTTTATTACATTTATTGGATATGGATTTTTATTATCTGGAGGGATGTTTCATATGCCCATTTATTAAAAAGTTTTAAATCACAAAAAAAAATCGGGGTCAAATTCAATAAATATTTTCAAAACCTTGTTTGGCTAGATTGAAAGATACAAATGGCATATATTAAAATTGTTATACTAACAATTGATAATTTTTAAATACTAAAACTATAACAGTTACGTGTAATTATATTAGTATAACTACTATCATTAAACAAATTGTTAAGAAATGAAGTGTGGTAGCATTGTATGCCTGAAACACAGCAATTAACAGTTCTGTAAATCAGAATGACTAAATAAAAGAATTAAGAACAATACTAAAGGGAAAAAAGAAAGAAGTGTGTCTAATAATTCTCCCTCCTTCAATAATACAAATAAGCCTTTGGAGAAATAAAAAAAAGAAAAAGAAAGTGAATGTCAGTATCTGCTGTCCTTTAAAGAAACAGAAAAAATTTAAATATTCAAAGCATCTAATGTGAGAAGGGAAATACCCCTAGGCAAATGCCTCAAAGAGTGGATCACCAAGGAAAAAGACAGCAGATCTGTTAGGCTTTGCTCTTAAGTACATAATGCATTCAATTCCAGGAAAGTGTTTAGATGGGAACAAAGGGCTAGTTGAGCCAAACATGCTGCACTAGATCTTTTGGACACAGACATACTGTCAGGACCCTAAAATTACCTAGAAGAGAACAAATTATGTTCAGTTATTATTGGTCTAATAACCAAATTTGCACTCTTTGGGGAAGATAAGGAGAATAATTCCAAGAAAACAGAGGGAAAAGGATGATAAGAAAATAAACTGTACATGTACTACATATGGAATTCATTAAGTATTAAAAGAAAAATTCAAATATTAGTTAACACTTAATCATCTATCAAAATACTGGTTTATAAATCATTAAGAAGGTAGGAACAAATTCATTGAGTCATTTACAAAATTAGTATAATACTTAATTTTTTCACTAAAATGGAATAGGATATAAGGGTTAATCCAAATCCACAAAATTTAATATAGAGAAATACAGATATTCATAAAGGCATATAATGCTACTCATGTAAAAGCTTTTCCAATAATGCAAAGATAATTTAATCTTGTGCACAATGTAATTTAACACAAATAAATGAAATAAAGGAGAAAATACACAATCTGTATAAAAGCAAAATGTTATTAATAACACTTGATACCTACTTATGGTTATGAGAAAAATTTAGAAAACCAAATCAGTTTTGATAAAATGTAGTATCAACTGCAACAGTAATATACTAATTGGAAAAATTCCAGGCAATTCCCTTTAAGGAATGCAATTAAATAAGGATGTTCAGTACTATCATAATAGTTTTAGAGAAAACAAAATATCCCAGTTAAGGCAATAATATAAGAAAGAAATTAAGGATAAGAAAAAAGCAATTAAAATGCTTTATATCTAAGTGTGGTAAATATTTCTTGATAAATAAGACATCCAAGAGAATCCTAAAATGTTAGAACTAATGAACATTCATCAAGTTTATTAAATATAATATTAATGCATCAAAAATGTAAGTATTTTGGAGCCAGAGTAATACTACAGCATGTAAGATGCTTGCCTTGTATGAGGAAAACTTAGCTTCTATTCCCAGCATCCTACCCTGGAGAGTATGCCAGGAATGATCCCTGAGTTCAGAACCTGGAGTCAGTCCTGAGTACTGCAGGGTGTGGGCCAAAACCCAAACAAATTAATAAATAAAATTTAACTATTCTTCTACACCTGTAATCCACAAATAATGCTGATTTTTCCCTACTATGAGATATTTGGCATATATGGGGATATTTTGGTTGTCACAATTGGGCTTAAAGATACAGTATTAGAAGGCACCATTAGCATCTGGTGGGGAGAGGGGAAATGCAAATAAATATCCTACAATATGTAGGAAAGCCTCCCACAACAAGAAATTATCATTCCATAGTGAGATTGTCCAGTTCTACATTCACCTTAAACTGGTAATATAATATATATATAAATATTTTATCGGCAGCATAATATGCAAAGCACCTACACATTAATGTGATGAGTATTTATAGAAACATAATGGAGAAAATCTTAAATTCTTATAAATCTAAAATCTTATATATGTTAAAATCTTATAAATGAAGAAAATATCAAATTCTTATAAATGTCCTAAAGAAAAAACCAGAATTGATGGCTTTATATTTGTTAATTTTTTACTTAATATTAGATAAATTATGATTCCTATATTTTTAAATAAGTCCAACTTTAAAAATCATCAGTACTGGGCCCGGAGAGATAGCACAGCGGTGTTTGCCTTGCAAGCTGCCGATCCAGAACCTAAGGTGGTTGGTTCGAATCCCGGTGTCCCATATGGTCCCCCTTGCCTGCCAGGAGCTATTTCTGAACAGACAGCCAAGACAGCCTGAGCACTGCTGGGTGTGGCCCAAAACCCAAAACCAAAAAAAAAAAAAAATCATCAGTACTAAAGAAATGTTTCATCTGATTCTAAGCATGTTAGTCTATTTAGGAATCTGACCCTAGCCACAGCCGTCATCTTTCAGGCAGAAAACAGCTCTTCCCTCAAGTTCCAAAAAAAATAATGGCCATAGATACTTCCCAGGTAGTCTGGACCTGGCTGATACCTCTGTGGCATTCTTATAAGTAGTCTGGGGGGTGGGGGGGTTCAGATTTCTCTTTCTACCTTAACTATAGCAGCTCATAGCTACAACTCACACCCTCATACAGAAAAAGCTCAGCTTATGACTTAACTTTATTAAACTGCTAGCCACGAAATAGTTTAAGATCTTTCAATCATATACCTCAACATTTTAAAGTAGTGTCAGCCAGTAGGAAATCTAATGGGGAAAATTACATAAAAATCTACCAAGCTCAGGGAGCCTAAAATGTAATGCTGAAAGCCATAGCCCAGTAAATTCGTAGACACAGACTTTGGAAACCTCATAGAGAGATAAAACAATCATTTCAAATTGCCCAAGATAAGTTTTGATAATTCCATTTTCCTTTGTGTTATAGCAAACAATAGGAAGTAAATTTGTACATGCATGGAGGCAGGCTATGGCAAGGCAGAAGGTGGAAATTGGAAATACTGATGAAGGAAAAGTAACAGTAGTGGTGGCATTGATATTTGAACATTTAATGACTAAAATGACTGCATTATGAACAACTTGGGAAATCGCAGTGTAGGAATCTTAACCTAACATTAAAAAAAATATTGCATAGCAAAAATGTTTAATAAAGGACTCCTGTTTGAGGCACTGTTTTCTTTATCTAGTGCTAACTGCTGCAATACTCGATATATTAAATGTAGCCTTATTTGCAAGTACAGTTTTTTATTATGGAGACTTGAATTATGTCTATACTCAGAAAATTAATTCTAACAAATATTAGTAGTTCAGTAACAATGTTGTTATTTACAGTATAGATACTTGGAGTTATATGCTAAGTCTAAGTATAGCTATTGACTAGACCAGACAGAAGTTTTGAATGTCAGTTTTTCTTTGTCATTCCTTTTATCATTTTTCCTTTACATGCACTGTGCTAATTCTGGTACATGTTTTATATCAAAGCTCCCTAACTCTAATCTCACAGAAATTCATTAATCTGCATTAGCAGCCTTTCTGGGAAGCTGTCAGTTTAATCAATTCTTATTTGATAAGGGTCTCTAATGCTTTCACAAGAGGAGATGTTCTGAGCAACAAACTGTTTCAGAACCATCAGCATTTTCTAAAGCCATGTCAGCTGATGATAAAGTGAAATTCCTCATACAACACAGAAATGTAATTCTTGGTTCTTTATCCATTGAGAAGGTTAATAATATAGAAAGCCCTCAGGATGTTATCTAAATACTTGAAGAGCAGAAACTTAAACAAAATTGCATTACCTCTTAATCTGGGTACTTTTGTATTCAGAGAGTGCAAAATATTTTCAATAAAACCAGTTAGGCTCAATTTTTCAACAACTATCACAATGAAGGTGGGAACTAGGTAACTGTACTTTTTGCAGCAATGTACTAGCAAGAGCTGTATCTTAATTGATTACATCAATATAGTTTTTAAATATGCATATAATCTTTTACATGAGTCACCACTTTGTATCCTCGTGGCACAGGGAAGGATATTGCTGTGAGTAATGAGGAAATGGGTCTCAGTGATGTAGGTAAACAACTAGAAAGTAACACAGAACTGAAACCATACCTGAGACCTGAGACTCAGAAACACTGCCTTTCTGCCCACAGATCAGACCTTTTAGGGTTCTGAAAAAATGAGAATGTTCTAAGTAGTTGCTAGGGTAAGGGACGGTGCTCAGCTTAGTGGCAGAACACTATCCTTGCATGTATGAAGGACTGGGTTTGACCCTCAGTTCTGAAAAAGAAAGAAAAAGAAAACCTAGAAGCTGCTGCAGGAAGAAGTTAAAAAAGTACATGGACACAAGGCAGGTTTAAGAAAATATTTTATGGTTACTGACTGCAAAAGCAAAATAAGGTTAGCAATGTGGGGGTCAGGGGCCAAGTGGTCTCATATGCACTGGTGGGGAAAATATAAGAACAGAACTAAATATCCAAGCCAAAGTCAACAACAACAGAATCAGGAGACCTTCACTTTAATAATCTAAACTTAAATGGGCTTCTTATACTGGCAGGCCAGGAAGCAAAGAGTGGTGGGATATGATGCACTCTGGGTTCATTGGTGGAGGGAGGTTGACAATGGTGGTGGGAATGGCCTTGACTCACTATATATCTGAAATTCAACTAGGACTCTGTATTGTTTCAATAAAATAAATTTTAATAGAGGTAACGCAATAATTAATTACTTTTCTGTAAATGAGAAGTTGCTGCAGCTAGTCTGTTATCCCAAGATGCTTGATATTGGATACAGCCAACACTTCTGGTTTTTTACTCCTTTTTATTTTCCTTCTGTGAATGCTCTCATCCCATGTGTGAGGAACATGAAGGAGCTAGATTAGGTAGGAGGCAACCTGTGGCTAGTAGACTGAAGAATTTTGCGGGTGTTTCTCTTATCTTCCCTCTGTGCCCCCAGTATCTAGCATAATGCAATGTACTCTCAACTCCCAACTTATATGTATGTATGCATGGATATATGTTATATATACATGTATACACATAATTATTTGAGTTCAAGTATTAAGTTTAGTTCAAATCCTTTGAATTATTTAAGCTTTGAATTTCAACAGACTGCTCCTCTACGATGATACATGGCCAACACCCCTGCAGGCCTGCATTTTGTAAAACTCACCACTTGTGGCCTAAAGCTCACAAAATTTAAATATTTGGTAATATAAGACTTCAAACACTCTACTTCACACATCCACCCACATATGCCTTTACACATATTATTTCATTTCCTCTTTGTCCTCTAACTTTCTCCTCTTTTTTCAAAATCACAGAATACCTGTGACTTTCCTGTAAAACTTTTCTGGTTTTCATCCCAGTCGAAATTACAGGAACATCTCCCTGCTTTAGACCAGGACTGCACCTTTTTACGCCCTCAGTTGTAGAGTGAGACAAGGACTGTTTTGTAGTGGTTAGCCTGAGGAGAGATAATAACACTAAAGTATTTGAGATACGACAGCAAAACAGTTCTGGTTTGACATTTTTAAATAAGTTATTTCAATCAAGTCACTGCCCAGGGAATTTTAATTTCCAGGGATCCTGTGATTTAAAATTTTAATTTAAGACATAATCTCCAGAATGGAAGGCAAGAAGGATACTCCGTTGCTATAGCATCACTTTTCCTGTCCACCCTGTCAGCCAAGCACAGATTAGCTATTGTTAGGGAGGAATAGTTACGAATTGTATTGTTTAAAATTCTAGACACGTCATTTTAAAGTTAACTCCTTCCCACCTTGTGGTGCGTAATTGTTCTTCCTTTCCTTTATGGAATTCTTTTGCTTTCTCTCCCAAAATACAACTATTTATTTCACCAAAAAGGAATAAAGTAAAACCCTGTAGTAACCATTGTTATCTCCAATTACTTGTTGAAACTAATGTCTTACCTTCGATGTATTAATATTAAAAATAATATAAAAGGGCTGGAGATATAGCACAGCGGTAAGGCATTTGCCTTAGGCGCAGAAGGACGGTGGTTCGAATCCCGGCATCCCATATGGTCCCCCTAGTCTGCCTGCTAGGAGCGATTTCTGAGCATAGAGCCAGGACTAACCCCTGAGCACTGCCGGGTGTGACCTAATAATAATAATAATAATAATTAATAATAATAATAATAATGATAATAATAAAAATCACAAAAATATTAATGTATTTACCAGTTGCAATTCTAATTTTATTCAGTCATTCTGAACTAAGTTCTTGCCTTTTTTGTTTTTATACATAAATCAAAGTATGATAAAAAGCATTCTATAAAGTAGTGTTTTTGTTATATGCACATAAATTGTTTTAATTTTCTTGGGTGTTTTTTGTTTGCTTGCTTTTGTTATTTTTGTTTATAGGCTACATCTGGCTGCGGTCAGAAATTGCTCCTGGCTTGAGGGACCATATGGGATGCTGGGGATCAAATCTGCAATCATCCTAGATCAGCCACATGCAAAGCAAATGCCCTATCACTGTGCTACCAGTCCAGCCTTATATTTCTTAACTGTGGACTAGATTTCTCTCCCTAACTTAATCTATTTAAATAATAAATCAAATTCTTACATGAGAAAATGTATGAAAGCAGTTGAAAGTTTAACAATACTCTAATTATTCAAACTGCACTAAGCTAAACTATCTGAGAAGTGTCAAGGTGACATACAGTTCTCATAATCAGCCTGGGCACAGATGTACCTCCCCAGTTAGAATCCCTGTATCCCACTCTAAGAAGGAAATTTGCTTTCAGCAAATCTGAAAGCCGTTTCACCTTGAGTATTAGAATGCATTGTATACTCCCAAATCAATAATCAAATCACCTTAAAATGTGTTATAGTAAATCATATTTGCTCTGTTTTATTTTATTTCTAGTCTGTTTTTTATTATTTTTATTTGTTTGTTTGTTTTTCACCGAATTATTGTATATTGAAAACATTTTCCATTATTTTTATTTTCTAGAAATCATCAATATTGGCTCAGGTCTTGAGTTTTCCTTATTGAATTCTATCAGATAACACAAAAAAAATGAGCTTTACCATGTTCTAAAATATTAAAGAAAAACAAATACACATCATAACAAACAAATATGGTGTCTCTCTGTCTCTGTTTCTCTCTATTCCTTTATATCTCTCTCTCATTCTGTCTTTTTCTCTCATTCTTGTTATACATGTTCAACATGATTCAAACAATTCAATTCCAGGTGACGGCAGGTCCACAAATGTTCTATCTGTATAAATTCACTGCTAAACCAGAGGACTGACAACACTCAGGAATAAATAATAATTATCTGACTGTCTATGACCTATGAAGTTTATTGTAACTTCATCCAGAAGAAATAGAATTTTATTTTTTTAATTTAATCATAGTGTTTTTTAATTTATACATGTGTATTCCTGCCATGAACAATATTTTTGAGTTCTGCAAATATGATGTTTTAAAGCCTGGAAGTTGTACTAATAACTATTTTTTTCCAACATAAAAGAAAAAAGTAGGCTGAGTTTTTATTTGGTATATTGAAAGTTGCTTTAGTTTACTTTCCAACCTGAACAGGTCAATGACCTGTTGCAGTATTTTACCCACTGGAGTATAAAAACAGCTTTCACAAGCAAGATTTCACTCACCTTTCTTAGAAAACTTCCCATAATTATCCTCTTCTCATTTGGAAGAAGTATTTCGGTTTGGCTTTCCTGACATCCAGTCAAAATGTTTTTCTTTCTAGACTTAGTCTTGCTAATTATAGCTTCACTCCTCTGAATACTTCTCTTAGCTATCTGAATCTTAAGAATGAGAAGTTATTGTACTCTCTTTGTTCTTTATGCCAGATGATACATACTTTATATCCCATATTTTTTTCTTTATAAGATTTATTTTTTAAATAAATTTTTCTTCTCCAGGAATGTTTGCCAATCTGGTGTGAATCGATAGTCAGTACTAATTAACCCAGAACAGTCACTATTTTGAGCTGCTAACATTTATCCTCACAAGAGCTCTCTGAGGGCAAGCCTAGGCTTTCCGCAGTTTTACTGAAGAGAACAAAGAAGTTAGATAAGTTCCCAATGATTACTCAGCATGTACAGAGCTATAATTCAAGTTTTCTGTTTCTAAAATCTACATATTAATCCACTATACCACATTGTCTCTCACTAACAGCAAATTTTTAAATTACATCTGAACACTTGTTCCTTTTATTCATCTAATGAGTATATTTATGAAAAATCCTTTGGGAGGAAGTATACTTAAATGACTTTACCTTCTATATAATAACATAATTCAGTATATATTCTATCAGTTATTTAGTTTCAACTCAAAATATGAATAAAATAACCTGTCATGCTTACAATATTATTTATCATCTCTTGTAAATATTTTCACTGGAAGAGCTACCTAACTTTTACAATATAAATATTCCTAGGAAGAGTTGCCTTAGCTATTGTATGCATATCTTATTACTACTAAGAGAATAAGCATAATTTAGGTGATAGTCCAAGTATAATTCTTATCAATTATATGCTTATCAATTTATCTTCTACAGAACTATCAGTATGTCATCAGAAATATTCAAAATTAAAAAAACAGATAACTCTGACTTATAAAGTATCTGTTATCTTCTTTTATAACTTGAACAGAATCATTAAAATTACATATTTGACAGCCAGAACAATAGTACAGCAGGTAAGGTATTTGCCTTGCATGCAACAACCCAGGTAAACATCTCCAGCATCCCATATGGTCCCCCAAGCACCACCAGGAATACAGAACTAGGAATAATACCTGAACACTGCCAGGGGTGGTACAAAAGAGCAAAAAAAAAAAAATTACATATTTTCTCATTCATTCAGCAAATCTTGATGATTATTTATGGTATTATAGACATTGAAATAATATGGATATGAGCAGAGGAGCAATTCATTGTGCCTTGAAGCATAAAGACAATAAAAGAATTAAAGCATGTAACATTAATAAAATTATTAGAGATAAGACATTCCCAAATACAGATAGAAAATTAAACTTTTAGTTCTAAATTAAATCTAAATAAGTTTCTCTTAGAAAAATGGAGAAATAACAATAAAAAAGCTACATGGAACAGGAGTGATAGTGCAGTGGTAGGGTGTTTGCCTTGGACGCAGCTGACCCAGGATGGACCTTGGTTTGAGCTCCAGTATCCCCCATATGGTCCCCCCAAGCCAGGGGCAATTTCTGAGCACTTAGCCAAGAGTAACCCCTGAGCATCAAATGTGTATGGCCTCAAAAACCAAACAAAAAAAAAATTTGTAGAAGTAGCAATAACACATTGCAACTTTAACAGTACAAAAACATGTTTTTTACTTGATTTATTTAATGAACATCGTTCTTAAGCCCATATTTCATAGGGTATCAGAAGAAAATTGCATAATATAAACAGTAATAATAATGATAATAATCTTATCTTTTTTCATTATAAATCATTCTCTTTCAAAATAAAAAACATGAAGGAATATACTGTGTCAGTATTGGTTGGGATAATTACGAGAATTAGTATGGTATTATTATAAAAAAAATACACATTTCCGGAGAGATAGCACAGCGGCATTTGCCTTGCAAGCAGCCGATCCAGGACCAAAGGTGGTTGTAAGAAATTAAGAAATTAAAGATCCATCCATATCTCACACCTTACACAAAAAATCAATTCAAAGTGGATTAAAGACCTTGAAATTAGCCCCAGATCTATAAAGTTCATTGAGGAAAACAGAGGCAGCACACCCCAAGACTTCCAAAGAAGTCTTATGTAATAGAATGGCAATGGCAATGGCTATAGCATCAAATCTGAGTAAATAGGCCTACATCAAACTAAAATGTTTCTGTATGGCCTAAGAAACATGGGATAAAATTAGAAGGCAGCTAAATAAATTGAGAAAAAATGTAAATATCTTTATTTAGGCACCATGATTACAAACATGTTTTAGTTGGGTTTTAGTTATAAAAAAGGGGGGGCACATACCCCTTCATCAGTGCATCATTTCCACCACCAATGCCCCCCAACTAGTAATGTGAGAAAATGTTTCACTCAACACACCAGATAAAGTTTTATATCTAAAATATACAGAGTTCTCATCAAAGTTAACTCCACAAAATATAAAAATCCCATCAAAAAATAAGAAAGGAAATAACAGACACTTTTCTGAGGAAGACCAACAAATGGCCAACAGGTACATAAAATATTGCTCATCATCACTTATCATTAGTGAAATCTAAATCAAGACAACAATCTCATTCCAGTGAGAATGGCACATATCAAAATTAATGGGAACAATCTTTATTGGTTTGGATGTGGTGAGAAGCTCTCATTCACTGCTGGTGGGAATGCTGTCTGGTCCAACCACTATGGAAAACAGTACGGAAGGTTCTCAAAACTCAAAATTGAGCTGCCATACAACTCAGTAATCCCTCTTTGGGGTATTTATCCCCAGGACAGAAATACATTCACACAAAAGGTTGTATGAACACCACTATTCACTGCAGCACTCAGTACAATAGCTAAAACTTAAAATCAACCTACATTGTTCAACAACAGATGAGTGGATCATGAAGATGTGGTACATATATACAACAGAATATTACTTAGCTCTAAGGAATGATGCAGTCATGCAATTTGCAGCAACATGGGTATAAATGGGAGATATTATGCTTAAAGAAATAAGTCAGAAGAAGGATAAATACAAAATGATATAATTTGTATTTGGTATTTAGAATAACTGAATGAAGAAATGCAATGGTTAAAATGGGAGTTCTCTCAATCAGCCTTGGCCCCAGAATATAGTTTAGAAGGAAAGAAACTGAGTGAAGAAGAAACACAATATGAAAGGATGGGAGTCAGGGGCCAAGTACATTTGTGGACATTAAAAAAAAAAGACAGAGTTAAATATTTAAGCCAAAGTCAATAACAATGGAATCAAGAGATCCAAACTCTAAAAATCTAAACTGTACATGAGCCTATTGTACTGGTAAGCTGCGGGGGGGGGGGCATAGGTGGTATGATTAGGATATTGGGATACACTCTGGGAACTTGGTGGATGGAGGTCGAAACTGGTGATAGGATCACCCTGATTCAATATAAGTCTGAACTCAAACTATGAAGGATTTTGTAATCACAATGGTTTCAATAAAATCAAATTAAGTTTTAAAAAAAAGTAATAAAAACCCACAACCATAGCTATATAAGTACTTACAACAGCAGACTCAAGAGTATACACTACAACAAAGAATGTATTTTCTGTCAATGTGATTGAGAAACTTGATAGCATTGTAAAACTAGGTCATTATCTAACAGCATTCAAAAAACTAATTCAATGGACAGTAGAGGTAGTTCATGGAGCAAGAGCGGATGCTTTGTATAAAGAAAATATGGGTTCAATTCCTGGAACCTTATGGTATGGTTAAGAGGAACCCTAATGACTGCTCTGGGAGTAGTCTCTGAGCATTGCTGGGAGAGCAAAGAAAACAAACAAACAAATATTCAAATTGAATTAGAGACTTGCAAATTAGACTTGAAACCATAAAAATACCATAAAATAAAGGCAATAAGCTCACAGACATCAGCTTGAGAAATATCATTGGGGATGTGACCCACAAAAAATAAGGAAAATAAAATCAAAAGTAATAAATGAGACTGTGTCAAACTTCAAAAAGCTTTCGCACAAAAAAGAAGATTGAAATGAAAATATATTCTACTGAATGGGAGAGTATTTTTGTCATAACTCTACTATATTCAGCAGGTAAAAAAAAAGACGTAGTATGAAGAGAAGAAGCTGCCAAACAGAACTTTCACTTTTAAAGGGAAAGAGAGTCACAAATCAGAAAATATTTCCCCCTTTCAAAATGGCTTGAAGGCTTATAGATGTTAAAAAAAAAAAAAAAAAAAAAAGTGGGCGAGCTACACAAAGGGATCGTTATGGAACTTAATGATCCATGACAAAGTATTTCCTCCATATGGTTCAGTGCCAATATCAGAAATGGGATGTTCCATTTGCACAAGCAGATATTCCCCCCGGTGGGTGTAATCACCAGTATTTGTCACATGTAGGATATGGACAGTAAAGGTATACAGTGAGAGAGTTCACAAAAAAAAGGCTTTTTACATTTTCTGCCCTTGTAAGATGATTCCTGGACCAAGAACAGTTTTTAATGCATAAGAACTATCTTGGATGATTTCCTCTCACATACACTTCACCGGTATTAATAGCCAAAATATACCAAGAACTCAATATTCTTCAACAACAAAACAACCTAATTATAAAATCAGCAGAGGATTCAGAAGAGAACTTCAAGAAAGAAGACATACATATGCTGACAGGTACAGAACAAAGATGCCCATTATCTCTTTCCTATAAAGGAAATGCAAATAAAAGCTTGCTGTGAGTCACTTCATAGCTGTGACAATATCTAATATTCAAAAGACAAGAAACAACAAGTGCTGGAGAAAATAAGGAGGAAGAAAATCCATAAAGAGTATTGGTAATAATGCAAATTTGTACAGAGAATATAGAAAGCAGCATGGAAATTCTTCACATTTTTCAAAAGATGCATGCCAAATGATTGAGTTATTCTATTTTGAGCATTACCAAAAATACAAACAACCAACTTAAGGAGATAAATGTACCTACATATTTATTGCAGTATTATTTGTTGATAATCAATCACTAACTGGAACTTAAAAGCCCATTGATAGATGAAGGAATAAAGAAAATACAGTATATAAATGCTGAAATGCTACTCAGCTATGAAAATATCTAAATATTGATATTTGTAGTAGCATAAGCATATATAAATTTTGTGCTTAATCAAATTAGCCAGATGAGGAAGTCAAATACTGAATAATTTCACTCAAATGTGTTAAACTCACATATGGTTTGTGGTATGTGGCATAATTTTTACTTAGATGTAGATAAAACAAATTGATGAGCTAAAGAAAACAAACTTTCAGACTGTAAGACAAAAGTAATGGGTAACAGTGAATTGGGTAGTTACCTACAACGTAGCCAACCTGGGTTCAATTCCAGGCATCCTATATGGTTCCCCAAGCCTATCAGAGGTGACTCCTGAGTGCCAAGTCAGGAGTAACCCCTAAGCACCACTGGGGGTGGCATCAAAAAAAAAATAAGAAAAATATTAATGGTTATAATCAGGAAAGGAAAAAGTTTATACGTAAGATAGTTAAGAGTTTAATTATATAATAAAGAATAGAAGCTTAGATGAACATAATGTAATAAACATAGATATAATATATAATGTTACATATATAAAATCATGTTGTTTCAATAAAATATTAAAAATAAATGGCTTTGAGGCCGGAGAGATAGCACAGCGGTAGGGTGTTTGCTTTGCACGCGGCTGACCTGATGGGCCTCAGTTCGATCCCCGGTTTCTCATATGGTCCCCCAAAGCCAGGGGCGATTTCTGAGTGCATAGCCAGGAGTAACCCCTGAGCATCACCGGGTGTGGCAAAAACAAACAAACAAAAAAGTGGCTTTGAAAGGAAAAAAAAATCATTAAATCTAGATTCTAAATTCCAGGCTGGGTCTTCACTGCTGCACTGAGCAGCTTGTTACTCCTCTTTCTAAGGTAGTTGGTGGAAACCCTAGTCTATTTTTTTCCTTAATGTACAGTTTTGGCTCTTGATGAATTCTGTTTATGGCTCTATCCATGTCACACATTCATTCAGTAGCAACTGGGTATACTCAGTGATCACTTGTGATCTCTGAAACTACGTACTTTTCCTTTCCACCATGCTATTTTCTTACCAAATCTCATTCACCTATAACAATAGAGCTGAGTCTGAAAATGTACCAAGACAAACACTGAGAACAAAACAGATGGCTTCAAGTCTTTGGAATACTAAAACCACACTGGTGAAGGAAAAGGGCACTTTATTGATGGATGTGATTTTGGAACAAGGTATGCATAAAACTATATCTCTTTTTCAATTTTATAAATTATGATACATCAGTGTTATGAAGAGGAGAAAAATCTAGAAACACTCAGCTGCTCCCACTGTCTCAGCAATTTATTCACCCAGTTCTAGTTAGTTAAACATTCGGAAATCAGCTCATATTATTTCAATTGCTGGTCACTGTTATGTTTCCTTAATATTTATTTTTCTGAAAAATACATTTCATTTCTTTCAATCATTTTCATAAAGAAAAAACACTTTATCTTTTCTACATGAAGTTTGTGATAGCAAGCTGCACTAAAATAATAGCCTAGTTCTTTTGCAAGTCAGTTTTTTATAAGCATATATTTTGTTTAAAAGAAAAGAGAAACATACCAAGATAGAGCTATCTTTATAACCACTGTGGACTTACCCTTTCTCTCATCCCTAATTTCAAATAAGACAGTATAGAGCATCATGCTGGTATGGTAACAATGGTCAGGAAGAGAATGAGCTCAACTGTGTATGTAAAAGCTTAGTTATTTTTCTTTGATTCCGCTGATAGCATCACTCTGGCTCAGTTTCTTTTTTTGCTCTATCTTTATTGTTTCTGGTCTTAAAACAATAAACATTTCTAAGTGGTTTCTATTACAGCAGCAGAATTGTGCAAATGAACTTTGGCTTTGTTTCATGTTGAATAGGGGGTTTTATGATTTTATAAATGGTGATGTTTAGGAATCTTGCCAGCACTGTTCTGTAAACAGTGAAGAGTCACACTTGCCAGCTCTAGGTTCTTAATCACCCAAATGTTCTTCCCTGCAATGGATAAAATATTTTTAACTTTTTTCCAAGAAAAATAGGAGTGATCAAATTACCTGTGGATTCAATCATTTGCATAAATAAGATATTGGAACACTTAGGCTGGTTATGTATCCATAAGCTGATACTTCTGATTTTTCTTTTATATCTTCTTCAAGGAAGTTCTTTATTTTCTTTTTGTTGGTTTGTTTTCTGTTGTTTGTTTTAGGTCACATCTGGAGGTATTCAGGGGTTATTCCTGGCTCTGCATTCAGAAATTGTTCCTGGCAGACCATTTGGAATGGCGAGAATCGAACCTGGGTCAGCCACATGCAAGGCAAATGTCCTATCTGCTGTGCTATCTCTCTGGCCCCTAGTTGCAGGAAAATTCTTTTTGTTTGTTTTGTTTTGTTTTGTTTTGTTTTGGGGTCACACCTGATAGCGCTCAGGGGTTACTTTTGACACTTTAGATCCTGGCAGCCTCGGAGGACCATATGGGATGCCCAGGGATCGAACCTGGGTCCATCCCAGGTTGGCCACGTAAAAAACGAACACCCTAACGCTGTACTATCTCTCTGGTCCTGCAGAAAAATTCTTAAGTTTCACGACCTATAATTCTTAACAAATGCAAGTTTCACTTGTATCATATAAGTGATAAGAGGTAAAAGATAAATTTGAAGTAACTAGCAGTGCAGGGATACTTTATTCCCAATCACTATGGTTTCATGGAGTAAAACTTTATATATAAAAGTATGGAGTAAATCAGGAAGCCACCTTCAATTTTCCATGTCCACCTGAGGTGAGAGAAAATAACTCTAAAAAACTAAAAACCTGAAATTAATAATTAAATTCTCTAGAATAGAAACACAGACCCTCCATCCAAAAAGGGATTCAGACAATTCAACCTCTCGGATTCTTTAGACATTTTTCTCTACAGATTCTGAAGTTTCAATCTTATAGACTGTTTGGATGGGAAGTTATCTGTAAATGAAAAATATTAACCAGCTTGAGCTGCATAGTAAAATGAGCATCTCCAAGGTCTTAAACCTAGAAGTATGTTGCCAATCTGTTTGTTCTCTGTCTTTTGGGCATGCAGGTGGCTGTCTTCTCACTGAATCCTCACAGTTTTTCCCCCTGGGCATATATATTTTTTTGTGTCTCATACTCTTTCTATAAGAACATCAGTCAATCATATTGGATTACACCCCCACCCTATTGGCCTCATTTTCTTAATTACCTCATTGAAAGGCCAATCTCCAAATATAGTCACATCAATTAGGGCCAATAATATGACCTCATTTAACCTTAATTACCTCTTAAAAGTTTCTATCTACAAAAATAGTTACATCCTAAAGTGCTGGAACTAAGATCTCAACATAGAAATTGGGGGAGAATGAGGGTGACAATTCTACCCATAACAGTGAAGCATCACAGTCCTGTCAGTGAGTCTTTGCTGTTCAGATGTGTATGTCAAAAGGATTTTGCAAGCAAAGACAAGATCAAACAAACTTGTGATGACTTTATGTGACATTTGAAGAAGTTCAAAGTAAGAAAAATTTTCTAACTATAGAAAAAAATCTTGGATACGGCTTATTAGTAATTATAACTTTCTTTAAAAAATTTGAATAAAAATTAATATATTGCTTATATTGTTACAATTAGCTATTTCACGTTTCTGCAGAACAGTCTAAATCTCAATTATCATTAAAGTTAAAAGACAATTTTTCATAAAATTATTTCACATATAGAAGTAAAATTTGCTTTTCATAAAATATAAGAAATTATATTACTACAATTTTGGTCTTTAAAGATATGTGGCTTATACTGCTTCATCTGGCTTTTCACTCAGCATCTTGGCGGTGGGAGACTTTATAACACTATATTTATATTCCTGAGTTAAAGAATTTTAATGTGTGACTATGAAATAAATTTAGGTTGTATGTTTAACTCTAAGCCCATAATTATTTATGATTTTATATATATATATATATATCTGTATTAAACAGCTAAGTTTAATTAGCTTCAATTTCATTAAAAGATGATGAGACCAAATTTTCACTTTTAACAGAGGAAAGCATTCAAAAATAGGTTGTACATAGTGATTCATATAAAATGACATGAAATCCAACTTCAGAAAATAAAGATTCCTATGAAAATTGAATTTTAGTATGGCTTATTTGGTGGAAACATCAACAGAGAAAGGTCAGGAAAATGTTTGTTTTGGTCGAGGTAGGGGTGGGCCATACCCAGCTGTGATCAGGGCTGATCCTGTGCTCTGCTGATGATCAGGGGACATATATAGTGCTGGTGATCAAACCAGGGACATCTGGATGCAAGGTAGGTGTCTTAATGCTTAAATTATCTCTCTAACCAAGATTGTTATTTTTTTAATTCATTTCTATAATATTGCAGGGGCATAAACACTCAGTAATTCAATTCAGATTATTCTCAGTGTATCTTTATGTAAGTCATAGAACTATCACTTAATACAAGGGAAAGTACTCATCACCTTAAAATCAATCTATTTAAAATATATTGTATATGTGCTAAGATTGCTTAAATTTAAGTTTTTACTATACTAATGCAAAGACAACAATATAACAAATAGGAATATAGACATTATATTCACTTAAGAATGAGAAAGTGAGGAAGAAATATTGAGAGTAGAGAACAATAAAAAGATTAAATGTTACCCCAACAATGCTGTTTAGCTGGCATCTGCCCTAAGTACAACTCAGCCCATCTATTTATTACCTACACAAAAATCCCACCATATCATCCCCTTCAGGTATAACCTAAGCATGTCGGAGGTGTCCTAGATGCTTGTATGTTGACTGACAAAAATGGCATAAGAAAAAAGGGGATGTGTTGTGTCATCATAGGTGGCCCATTCTTGATGGAAGAACAAGCTGAGGAGGGCTTATGTTTTGTTACAATCACACTGGCACAGTGAATATCAGCAGTAAGAGCTCAGTGCCATTCTACTTGTCCTAGGATTATGTCAGAACTCCCAAAGAATTGCACAGGCGGTGGAGCCTGCACCTTTTTAGCCCCTCAAGAAGTGAGAGATTCTGAAAAACCTGCATGCAACCTTGGAGACCAACGATACCTAAGCAGAGAGCATGAAACTGGAAAGCAAACTCTGGTCATGAACTGATGCTTGGTTGGATCTTGAAGGACAAGGGGAAGCAAAATTTCTCAGCTTGACTGTCCCCATCCCCACCATCTTGGGTGTGACAGTGCTATTGTACTCCTCTAAACCCTCACACCTGCCAACTCTGGAGAGAAAGCAGAAAGATCTCAAAACTGAAGCTGCAGCGCCACCTACTGAGTAGGACAAAAGAAAATAATGCACGTGCCTAGAAAAAGCACAACACAGATGAAACTGCAGTGGAAAGATCAAGTTCCAGAGAACAATCTAAAAGGCATATAATTGTCATTCTTTGCAAAGGATTTGAAAGAGTAGAATTTAGAAGAGTTATCCAGAAGCAGCTCTATAAAGATCAAGAATCTCAGACACAGACACTAGGCTTTATGCTTTCAGAAAAGTTCATAAGAGTAGGAGTTTCATCAAAGAGGTTGAGATTACAAAAGACAGACAGACAGACAGACAGATAGACAGACAGATGATAGATAGATAGATAGATAGATAGATAGATAGATAGATAGATAGATAGATAGATAGATAGATAGATAGATAGATAGATAGATGTTGGATAAATTCAATAAAATATCAGAAGATAACCAGAAAATTAAAAGTAAGAAGACATCCTTGTGAAGAATAAATTATGAAGCAGAACACTGAAATTGTATTCATAAACCAAGTGTAAGAAAAAAGGCAAAATCAAATTTAAGAGAAATAGGGACCAGAGCGGGGGTCGGGTGGGGAGGAGGGAGACTTGGGACATTGGTGATGGGAATGTTGCACTGGTGATGGGTGGTGTTCTTTACATGACTGAAACCCAAACACAATCATGTATGTAATTAAGGTGTTTAAATAAATTTAAAAATATAATAAAAATAAATAAAAGAAATAGGGACCAGAGAGATAGCACAGCAGTAGGGCTTTTGCTTTGCATGCAGCCAACCCAGAATGGACAGTGGTTCAAATCCAGGCATCCCATATGGTCCCCTGAGCCTGCCAGGAGCGATTTCTGAGCTCAGAGCCAGAAGTAACCACTGAGCACCTCTGGTACGAGCCAAAAAATAAAAACAAAAATAAAAAAAGAAAAGAAAAGAAAAATTAACTCTCAGAGAAATACTACATGCCAATAAAAAAGAAAACTTAAAGTTCATGGGTATCCCAGAAAAAAAGTGATAGAAAGAAGAAAACAGAGGTCATATCCAAAGAAACAATAGAGGAGCTGGAACAATAGTACAATGGGTAGGGCATTTGCCTTATATGTGATCTATTCAGGTTCCATCCCCCACATCCCATATCAGGTTCCCAAGCCTGCCAGTGGTGATTTCAGAGTGCAGAACCAGAAGTAACCCCTGAGCACTGTGGGTGTGGCAAGAAAGGGAACGGAGAGAGAAGGAAGGAAGGGAGGGAGGGAGGGAGGGAGGGAGGGAGGGAGGGAGGGAGGGAGGGAGGGAGGGAGAGAGGGAGGGAGGGAGGGAGGGAGGGAGGGAGGGAGGAAAACAGCATATACACTAATATATATAACCCAAAAGAAAAGTTTTTTTAAATAAATCATGCCACCTTTAATATTAACAAATAATCTCAAAAACATATGGTCCCAGTGACCATTGGTCAGGGTAATTACCTTGCATGTGGCTTACCTGGGTTTGATCCCAATAACCAACATGCCTCTCCAACTCATCATAGGCATGAGTGATCCCTCATCATAGAGCGAAGAGCAAGCCAGGAGCCCAAAGAGCAAAAAGGAAAACAAAACAAATAAGGATAGTTGCAATTCTTTACACTTTAAGAAATATATTTCTTTTTTTTTTTGAAAATATCTTTTTCTTCTAAGGAAATGTATGCAATCATTTCTTACTCTGCATATCTCACAAGTCAAATGATGTTCATTTACAGCCTACTTCCAACTCAAAAGAAATGATTATTCCATGTTTCTGATGTTTACTCTGAATTTTTTCAACCTTTTACATCCAAAGCTCAGACTTTACAGTATCATTTCACAAATTCCAGACTAATTAACCTACTTTCCTTAGCCCTCAGACTCTTTTTCTTCCATTTGCTGGGCCACCTTTTCTATACAGCTTCCCCTTATTCTGTACAGCTTTCCCTTCTAGTCTGCCCACATATGAAGACTGCTTAAACAATTTCCATATGCTACATACCCACTTTATTTAGCTGGTAATATTCGTTATACTTCACAACTTATTTTCCAAGTTTGATTTAAGGCTGACAAAGTAGTTCTATCTGACTCGTTTCACCTCAAGTTTCTTGCGTTCCAAACAACTTGAAAAGGGCGTTTATTAATTGTAGTGTACTTGAGAAAAGCAATGTGCACTTATGATCATTTATCAATCAGAACTATTAAAAATATTTACTTATAAGAATTTCTTTTCTTAAAAAAACAACAGATACGGCTCATAAATGACAGTAAAAATGGCCCAAAATTCAAATTTAAAAAATTGTTAACATTTTGGCTAATATCCTTGCACTTCATTTTCAACTTTTTAATAATTTTAGGTAAATTTAACTTTATTGTTGTGTTCTCTTAACTTTTTTGGGGGGGGATGGAGGGCTGGTATTTTGTTTTTGTTTTTGATTTTTGGTATTTGGGTAACACCTGGAGGGACTCAGGGGATCACTCCTGGCTCTGTGCTCAGAAATCGTTCCTGACGGGCAAGGGAGACCATCTGGGATGCTGGGATTCAAACCACCATCTGTCCTGGATCGGCAGCATGCAAAGCAAACGCCCTACCACTGTGCTATCTCTGTGGCCCCATTCTCTTAAGTTTTTAATTATTCTATATTTATAAATAACCAACTAAATCAGAATCAAAATATTCACCATTTTGTATTCCATTGGTAATAATACTTTGACTTTCACATATAAATACTATTCAGTGCCAATTCTGCTCTATAGACTAAGAAAAAGATAAAAACTTATTTTGGTGCAGTTATCCTACTTTTAAGCAGATATAAAATCTTCACAATTTTATAAAAATCCAGCACCATAATTGAAAAAAATCTCACCTGCTAATATTTAATATCTTCCTTACTAGATGCCAGCTTCTTTATTTTCTCAAATCTATTCCTAAACTACCTATTTTTATCCAACTATTAGTATCCTGGTCATGATGGTCATGTTGTATATCCAGACTAACTCAATTATTGCTACTTTATTATATTTTAATATCAATCAAGTATTTTTTCTTCATTGCTCTTCTTTGCAAACTACTTTTCAAAAAAATCACATATTGGATAACACCTTTTAGAATGTGCAGCAGTGACAGAACATTTAGTTTTAGCTTTTCACATTCTCAGCAAATCATCTCATCATTTGAAATTTTAAAATTCATCCAGAAATCCATCTTCCAAGCTGCCTCCAAGGTGTCCTTCAGTCTTTACCTTGTAAATAACTCCTTTTCCCCCAAGTACCTTCTTTTCTCTAAACATATCATAACCACTATGATTTGTTTTTAGTTATCCTATAATTTTTAAGGTTCTTGCTTCATAAATAAATCTTTTGTTTTAATTTTTTGCTGTGTTTTTTTTGGTTTTGTTTTGGGGGGTTGGGGTTATTTGTTTTGTTTTGTTTTGGGGCTACACTGGGCTGTGCTCAGGGATTACTCCTAGTTCTGCACTCAGGAATTACTCCTGAGTGAAAAGTCTCAAGGGATCATGTGGGATGCTCGGGATCAAACCTGGATCATCCAAGTGCAAGGCAAGCATCTTAATAGCTGTAATATATCTCCTACCTCTAATTTTATTTTTTTAATCCATCAGCAAGCTAAAATTTTTATATCTTGTCTTTTATGGCATCCTTATTTCTGATGTCTTCACTAATTCTAAATTCTTCTTTCATGCTCTGATAACTGATTAGTAACATTTTTTTCATTCTACTTCCTGTGCTTCTGCTTCTCATACTTCTTATCCTATAGTATTCTATCCCCTGTGTTCTTCCCTCTAATTTCTACACATATTCCTTTGTTGTCTCAATTATTCTCACAATTTAAACTGAGATATCTTGCTCTATGAGAGTCCCAGAGAATTAAATCTAAATGTAGTTAGTATTTCCAACATTCTGGTAGGAAGAAATTTGATGTATGAGCCACAACTTATGTAGACTCTGTCTGAGTTCAGATGTCTTAATCTGATATTGCAGGAGTTCAGGGGTCCTCAAACTTTTTAAACAGAGGGCCAGTTCACTGACCATTGGAGAGTCTGACTATAGTAAAAATAAAACTTATGAACGAATTCTTATGCACACTGCATATATCTTATTTTGCAATGAAGAAACAAACCAGATACAAATACAATATGTGGCCCGTGGGCCATAGTTTGAGGACCATTCACACCAAGGACTTAACATGTTAATTTATTTGGTTTTTGTTTGTTTGGGGGAGCCACATTTGACAGTGTTCAGGGGTTACTCCTTGTCCGGTACTCAGGAATCACTCCTGGAGTGCTCAGAGGATCTTATGAGATGTAAGGAGAGAACCCAGATCAGCTGCATACAAGGCAGATGCCCTACACATTGTGCTATGGTTCAAGCCCATTATTAATTTTTTTCTTAGAATACCACTAAAAGGCAAATGATCAGGATTAAGTGAGAAAGAAAGGAAGGAAAACTTTTTATAAAACTAACTTCAACAAGGTAATTTTTTCCTTTTTTTGAACAAGTGGCCTTGTGTCTTCATTTTGAGATAGGCCACACAAAATGAACATGGCACCATGTAGTCAACTGGCTTAAGCAGAAGGAAATTGGTACAGAATTGGGTTGCATTACAATCACAAATTTAAAACAAGGCAATCACTTCTCTGAAATCCTCTCCTGAACACATTTTAGTTCTGTTTGCTGTTCTCAAAGCTTTCTTTGTTCTACCTGAAACTCTACATAATCTCCCTCCTCAATACATAAAAATTATGTCCTCTACCCCCCAAGTTACCTAGACTCTGTAACCTTTGACCCCACATTACCCTGCTACAGATTACTCTCTTATATTAAATTAAGAAGCTTTTATGTCACACACTAAACCCTGTGTACAATTGTCTGAGTAAAAAAATTTTGTGACCTTAATTACAGGTAAGACTATGTTAAGTTGAGCTGCAACAGATGTTCCATATAAAAATGTGATAACTCAATAATTTTTATGAAAATGCTGAAATTCAAATATTTCTTTGGGTATAAATTGTAAACTCCAGAAAGTTGGCCACAGAGAGAGCTTAAAATGCTTTGGTTGAGCTATTTTTGAAAGTGCTAATGATGGGAGGGACTATATATATGGATTTAATTCTGAGAGCAAAACTGTGCTGCTTTATATTTCATACTAGTGCTTGAAGCTGGCTTCTCTTAGAGCCCAAGAGATCCCCAATGCTGCATCAGGGCCAACAAAGAGAACCAGACCAAAGATGTCAGTTGAACAGGCCTTTTCCTGCACCCAGCAGCTTCGTGCAATAAACTAGACACCCATATGTTTCTGTTTAAAGCAACCATCCCGGGTCTTAAAGAAAAATACAGCAAATAAAAAAAAATCTCTCCCATAACTCCACATAACAACCTGGCCTTTATATGACAAAAAGAATAAAGATAAGGAAAACATAAAATTTTCTAATAAAGCTTTTCTTTAAGTTATTATTTTTACAAGGTCACCACTGAAAGACCAAATAAAATTATGCAGTTATAGTTCTTTCCACTTGAAAAGGGAAACTAGGAAACTATTAACTTGTGTCAAAAATTAGAATCCTTGAAAATGATGTGTAACATATTGATGCCCCAGGAAATACTGTACAATCTGAGCCATCTGCCTCCTACAGGAAGGAGAATTACAATGACTAATATCAGTAATATTGACTTAGTATCTACTTTCTGTACTTTTCTCCTGTCATTTTAGTCAAAAAGTATTACACTTACATTATAAATAAAATATATTCACTAATTTACATGATTCATTTATTAATTTTAAACTACATTGAGCTGTCACATTCTTCTTAGTTGTTTCTCTTGTTGAAGCTGTTCAGGGACCTAGGGTTAGAGGTGTTCTGGGGATCATACAACACCAGGAATTGAACCAAGGCTTGTACACTACCACTTAAGTCTCGTCCTCTTCCCATTCTTAAGCCCTTATTTTGGCATTTAAGGGAGAGTAAAGTTTAAAGCCTATGAAATTTAAATTCAAACATTCAGCTTAATTAGTCTGTGACCTGGGTGATCAATGCAATACTATTACAATATTTTATATGGAAGAAAGGGGTGGTTAACTTTAAGAGTTCTCCATTGACAAAGCAGATGAAGATATAAAACCAGGACATTTGTTAAAGAGGTTAGTATTCTTTACAAGTAGTTTGCAGAGCTCTGCTGTTCACTTGCCTCCATTCTTCAGACAAGGTACACTAGTCAGGTTTCAAGCTCTGTTTTTTCAACTACTGACATACCAAAGGAGGATATTTTTATCGACTACCTCTTCGAAGTCCAACCAAATACAGAAACTAATAAAAGCATTTTGGAAATCTGACAAGCAATGTCTTCTACTTTATGGAAAAATTACTAGATGGAGAATAAATTTCCCCCCGGATCAGACAATGCTAGCAAGCTTAACTCTAGCTTGGAAGTCTTCCGAATTATGTTTTTGGACATTTTGATTAGAATGATCTAAATGAGCTCCAACTAAAAAAAATATCACCAATGTATTGACATTTGTTAAAGATCATAAACAGGGTATCAAAATTAATATACAAATGCTGGGTATTTCAGATTGTTATCACCCCAGAAAGGATAAAAACAAAAACTAAAATTTGCATTTTGTGTCAGGATATAACTTAAATGACAGAGCATTTGCTTAGCGAACAAAAATCTGATGAATAATCTTTGTTATATAAAATGTTATCACAATACTATGAACATTTTCCATACTTTTGTGTTCAATAATGTCATTCAATGCAGAAGTAATAAAGTATTGTTAATCATTCCAATTAATCACATAATAATTAATCATAAATAATGATTATAATAAATTACATTGTTAATAGACTACCTGTTTTCTAATGGCAATATGAGATGGGTCTGTCTCTTTCACAGAGTGTGTTGATACTTTCCATAGTTGCATATTTTCAAATGTTCTGTCTGCTATAGTTAACTTTCCAAACAGAGAATTACTCGATCAAAAATAAAAAGGAAATTTGGAGCTTTTGTTCTTTTTTGTAAAATTTCCTGGATGGATTATGTTATTATTCTCCATTAATCTCCTTTCTTCTATTATGGGAATTATTAAGTCCATTACCATGTTACTTCCAGTGCCTTTTATGAAAAAAGTGGTATTTTTGCCTCATTTTCATTGCACTTAGATATATACCTTTATTTTGCCTGTACTACACATAAATAGAAGCTTTATGAGTCTTTCCTTTTTTCTCATAGTTCTTTTGTTGTTTTACTTTGTCTTTATAAATACATGTTCCAGATAAGGACTATTCCATAAACCTGAATTACTGAAGTAAAGTACTTAATGCAGCCAAGTTACCATAGTAGTTTCTACCAACCTACTATGGTGATAACAATAACTATATTTATAGTAAATTAGAAGATACTAAAGCTCACCCCACACACTTATATACACACATATAACATGAGCAAGAAAGACACAAGTACTGCTCTTGAATGGATACACAAATGGCTGCCTTTCTTTACTTATTTCCTATAATTACAACTGTTGACATTAATACTAATTTTTGTCACTGTCTTTTTGAGTTTCTGTCTATCTGTCTCTCTATCTCTCATACACACACCAAGAGGGTCTGAAAAGTTACATTGCTCAGGTAATAAGACTTTATGAAGAACAAACATACCTGCGAGCCTGATTCAAATATGGCTTGAAAAAAAAGAAAAGGAAAAGGGTCTGGCTTGGGATTTTATAATTGCTAAGAGCAAGTACTGGAATAAGGTTTCTGCAAAAATAAGGGACTTGAGTTACTTGAACTTTACCCCAGCTCCAAAGAAGGGCATCTGGAGCTCTCATCACCTTGCCCAGTTCCAGAGCAAAAGAGAAAAACATTGTAATAGATGATTAAGGTATGAGCAGTCAAATCTCAAAAGTTGAGTGACATTCCTGAAATATGTGTTTTAGAGATGTTAACATGTCATCCTTCTCATTGAAAAGTGAATTTCTCGGCGCTCACACGTGGACGACCCGCAGCCGCCAGCCACCCTGCGCGCGACCCCCCCCCCAGACTGCAGAGGCCAGCCGCGCCAACGGGGAGTAGGGACCCCCGGCGTCCATGGTGAGTGCACTCTCCTAGGGCGCTCACACGTGGACGACCCGCAGCCGCCAGCCACCCTTTGCGCGACCCCCCCCCCCATAGACTGCAGAGGCCAGCCGCGCCAACCGGGGAGTAGGGACCCCCGGCGTCCATGGTGAGTGCACTCTCCTAGGGCGCTCACCCGTGGACGACCCGCAGCCGCCAGCCACCCTTTGCGCGACCCCCCCCCATAGACTGCAGAGGCCAGCCGCGCCAACCAGGGAGTAGGGACCCCCAGCGTCCATAGTGAGTGCACTCTCCTAGGGCGCTCACACGTGGATGACCCGCAGCCGCCAGCCACCCTGCGCGCGACCCCCCCCCCCATAGACTGCAGAGGCCAGCCGCGCCAACGGGGAGTAGGGACCCCCGGCGTCCATGGTGAGTGCACTCTCCTAGGGCGCTCACACGTGGACGACCCCGCAGCCGCCAGCCACCTTGCCCGCGACCCCCCCCATAGACTGCAGAGGCCAGCTTGTTGGCACAGAGACCACACCACCCGTTGCTTCAACTTCCAGGCCCCAGAGTTCATCCCACCTGACCCGAGAGTGGACAGGGGAGGACATTCCCTAGTACCTAGTGGGCCGGAGTCACCTGCCCAGCTGGGACAGGTGGGACGAATAGACTAGGTGAGCTTGGGCCTGCCCCCTGGACCTTTAGGTAACCTAGAGCAACCTAGCCCCGAGCCCCAGAGTGGACCTGAGACCCCCCCTAGGGCTGAGAGCAGCTACTGGGAGGGCGTGACTGGGGGAATTTCTTCCGCGGTAACTCGGAGGAGCAGAGCTTCATTGACCCCCAGATAAGGGAGGGAACAGAGAGTCAGGCTCAACAGCGCCCGCAACCAGTGTGGCCAGGAGCGGAACTACACCTGCTGACAGGAATAAAGAGGAAGACTGACTTCCAAGTAGTAGAGGAGAGGAGAAAAAGGAGAGGAGAAACAGTGCCCCCCACCACTGTGGTCAGGAAAGGGCCAGTACTAGCTGCCAACAAAAGGGGAAAACAACTAACCAGGCCACATAAAGAGTACAGGAGGATCAAAACCTCAGCGAGTTCACCCAAAAGTCCCTCTAGAACCACCCTCAGGGAGGGAACCAACTCCCACACCACAGGGGATCAAAACACGTGAAAATTAGAAGCACAGCACTCTAAAACACACCATTAAATACAAAGAAATATGCGTAAATCAAGGAGATCACTAATATCTGGAGATATGGTGACAAACTCTTGCAAGCTTCCAAGTCCACCAAAATGCACAGATACACGCGATGAAGACCTAAAAGCAGCCATGAGGAAGGAAATGCAAGAATTAATAAAAGGAATGAGAGAAACCCTAGCTATCGAGTATAAGAAATCTATGGATGAACAAATCAGCCAAATTAAAGAAGAAATGTTAAAGAACATGAGAGATTCCATACAAAAAGAAGTGAAGGAATTAACAGACAAAGTAACAAGCCTCACAAGCAGAAACACAGAATTGGAGAAACACATTGAAGAACTCGAAGGAAAACTGCAAACAAAAAATGATCAAGAAACCAACAAAGAAATAAAAGGCAAAGCACTGGAAGGAAAGGTCCAGTATCTAATGAACAAGGATAAAAGAAACAACCTAAGAATTGTGGGTATACCAGAAGGGGAGGAAGTAGGGAAAGGGGAAGAACAAGTAGTCAGAGAGATAATAGCGGAGAACTTCCCCACCCTCTGGAAGGATACTGCAATGCCAATACAGGAAATAAAAAGAGTTCCCAATAAGATAGACCCCAATAAACAAACACCAAGACACATGGTAATCCAATTGGCAAAAAACAAAGAGAAAGAAGAACTCCTTAAAGCAATAAGGAAGAAAAGAAACCTCAAGTACCAAGGTAGGGACATAAGAATCAAACCAGATCTCCCATTTGAAATAATTCAAGCAAGAAGACAGTGGAATGACATATTTAAACGACTGAATGAAAGAAATTTCCAACCTAGGGTCCAATACCCAGCAAAACTTACATTCATATGGGAGGATAGACTAAAAACATTCTCAAACAAGAACGAATTTGAACTATTTGTGCAAACAAAACCGATCCTAAACGACTTACTCAAAGACGAATTACACAATCCAAACCCCCGATTGTAACAAAAACCACCCTACACAACACAACTACACAACAATCCTCTCTCTCAATAATCTCCCTAAATGTTAACGGACTAAACTCTCCAATTAAAAGACACATAGTGGAGAACTGGATTAGGAAAAATAAACCGGACTTCTGCTGTCTGCAAGAAACACACCTACAGATGCAGGATAAGCACAGGCTTAGAATAAAAGGATGGAAAGTAATTATTCAGGCCAATGGAAAACAAAAAAGAGCAGGGACAGCAATTCTTATATCAGACCAAATTGCATTCAACCTCAAGAAAGTGATCAGAGACAAAGAGGGTCACTACTTACTGATCAGGGGAACATTAGATCAAGAAACACTAACCCTGGTCAATATCTATGCACCTAATGTAGAGTCAGCAAAATATGTGAGGCAACTACTGGCAAACCTGGAGAAACACATGAAGGGAAATGTGATAATAGCAGGGGACCTCAATACTCCACTATCACCACTGGACAGATCCACCAAACAGAAAAATAGCAAAGAAATAAGAGCTCTGAATGAAAAATTAGAAGATTTAGGGCTAATAGACTTATATAGAGCCCTCCATCCCCAGAAAGCAGAATACACATTCTTCTCAAGCCCACATGGAACCTTCTCCAGAATAGACCATGTATTAGGATACAAAGCCAACCTATATAAGACCACAAAGGTAAGGATCATTAGAAGTACCCTCTCAGATCACTATGCCACAGAGCTCAAAATTGAGGTCAAGAAGAAGCAATGGAGAAAAACTAATACCTGGAGATTAAACAACATGCTGCTCAACAACAGCTGGATCAAAGAACAACTCAAGGAAGAAATAAAAAGATTCCTTGAGACAAATGACAATGAAGAGACAACATGTCAAAATTTATGGGACACAGCAAAAGCAGTAATTAGGGGGAAACTCATAGCAATACAGGCCTATATCAAGAATCAGGAAAATAACAAAACCAACAGTTTAAAAGATCACCTCAAAGAATTGGAACATCAGCAACAGAGAAGTCCAACCACATCCAGAAGGCAAGAAATAATAAAAACCAGAGCAGAAATAAACAACATAGAAACCAAGAAAACAATACAAAAAATCAATGAGACCAGGAGTTGGTTCTTCGAAAAAATAAACAAGATAGACAAACCATTGGCAAAACTCACCAAAAAAAAGAGAGAAAACACCCAAATCAGTAGGATCACAAATGAAAGGGGAGAGATTACAACAGAACCCCAAGAAATACAACATATCATGAGATCATATTATGAACAACTATACTCAACTAGGCTAGAGAACCCAGTAGAAATCGATAGATTCTTGGAAAAACACCTTCTTCCAAGACTGGAAAAGGAAGATCTAGAAATCCTAAACAGACCAATCACCTCAGAGGAAATTGAAGATGTAATTAAAAAACTCCCTAAGAACAAAAGCCCAGGCCCAGATGGATTTACAGGTGAATTCTATCAAACATTTCAAGAAGAGTTACTACCACTTTTCCATAGGCTCTTCCAAACCATAGAAAAAACAGGAATCCTCCCCAACTCCTTTTATGAGGCTAATATCACACTCATTCCCAAAGAAGGCAAGGACACTACCAAAAAAGAAAACTACAGACCAATCTCACTAATGAACATAGATGCAAAGATACTCAATAAAATATTAGCAAACCGAATCCAGCACTTCATCAAAAAGATCATACATCACGATCAAGTGGGATTCATCCCAGGAATGCAAGGTTGGTTCAACATACGCAAATCAATCAACATTATACACCACATCAACAACATGAAAGACAAAAACCACATGATCATATCAATCGATGCAGAGAAGGCATTTGACAAAATCCAACATCCTTTCATGTTAAAGACACTTAGCAAAATAGGGTTAGAAGGAACCTTCCTCAAGATAGTTACAGCTATCTATGCAAAGCCTACAGCCAACATTATACTCAATGGTGAGAAACTAGAAGCATTCCCACTAAGATCAGGAACTAGGCAAGGCTGTCCACTCTCTCCACTCTTATTCAATATAACCTTAGAAGTCCTAGCAATAGCAATCCGACAAGAGAAGGAAATCAAAGGAATTCAAATTGGGAAAGAGGAACACAAGCTATCTCTTTTTGCCGACGATATGATGATATACATCGAAAACCCTAAAGAGTCCACAGTAAAACTCCTAGAAACAATTAACCAATACAGCAAAGTGGCTGGTTACAAAGTCAATACACAAAAGACAGTAGCGTTTCTATATACAAACAATGAAGTTGAGGAGAGAGAGATTAAAAATACAATTCCATTTAAGATAGTATCAAAAAATATCAAGTATCTAGGAATCAACCTTACAAGAGAAGTGAAAGACCTATACCAGGGAAACTTCAAAACACTTCAGAAAGAAATTGAAGATGATCTAAAGAAATGGAAGAACATCCCATGCTCATGGATAGGTAGAATTAACATAATCAAAATGACTATCCTACCCAAACTCCTATATAGATTTAATGCAATCCCTATCCAAATCTGCGACCCCCGGAGGGGGACCCCCGACCTGCGGGAGTGGTTGGTTAAGGGTCGCTAGTTATTCGCAGGTTTCCCGAGCAGATCCGGTCTTATGCTGTAATAGAACTGTGAGAGGTTAATAGAAACAGGCTTAAGACAACTGATGCTGTTCAAAAGCGAAATTTATTGGGATACACACTGTTTATATAGAAAATGCATAAAGGGAGGCGTGCTCAGCCTGTCAATCAGGCCTGAGGCAAAGGTAATGTCCAAATAAGGCATAGGGCTAGCAATACCTGTTACAAATTTCTATTGCTTTATCTTAACTACATATTTTCTATGTATCATAATAGCATAAAATGGGGAGGGGGGAAAACTAGCAGTAACTAGGTCAAGCTTTTCACCACAAAATGTTCCAACCTGCATGTAAACTGAGGGCCCACCAAGGTGTTAAAGAGGGCATACCAAGGTGTTAAAATTCAACAGGACGTGTCTTTAAAGCTAATTGGTTCTGGCTATAGTTGCCAGGGTCTTAGATGTTATCTCACTTCTCCAAGCTATCTGGTTGAAAACTTCTAAGTTTTTTCAAGTTTTTGTGGTGAGCTATTTCCTTTGAGCTCTGGCTTATGCTAAACCGCATAAAGACAGGAGAGAAAAATGTCTCAGAAACTTCAATTTGCTCTAGATCCATGCAGCTTCCCACAGTTTCCCCCTTCTCTGTATAGGAAAAGCAAAAGAAAGTTAGTGGGTGGAATGCCTGTCTTAGGTTACTTGATGTGCTTCCAATTCTGGGCATGGCATAGACAGTATCTAATTATTCTGGCCAGAGAAGTTTTGCAGGTGAGTAGCCATGCTGCCTCCAGAGATTGGCATCAAGCTATCCCCGTCTTAAGCATTTCCACAGCCGGGAGCATAGAGAGCGTGGGCGTTTAGCCATTGCTTCAAACTCCAAAAAACTCAAAGGTTGGAGCGGTGGTTGCTCCTGATGATCTTCAGGGTCATACTGGGAAAGAAACTGATATTGGATACTTACAGAGCGTTTTGAAGCTTCCTCAACTGAGCTTTTAACAAAGTTAATTATGCGCCTAAATGCCCAGGGGCCAAAGGAAATCACCAAAATAAAGCCAATAAAAGGCCCTAAAAGTGAGGGCAATAAGGTAGATAGCCAAGGAGAAGTGGAGAACCAGTTTTGATACCAAGACTCATCTTTTTCTCTTTTCTTTTGTCTATCTTCTAAACTTTCTTCTACTCTTCTAATGCTATCTTCTACAAGTCCTAACTTGTCTTTAAAAAAGCAACATTCTTCCTTTAAGGCGGCACAAACCCCTCCCTCTCTTAAAAGAGCAAGATCTAAACCACGACGGTTTTGAAGAACAACTTCTGCTAGGGAACTGACTGTCTCTTTAAGATGTTTAAGTCCTTGTTTGAGCTCCCGGATGTCAGCATCTACAGCACGAGACAGTTGGTTAAAATTATGCTGGGAGCTAACAAGAGAATATATGCCTGTTCCTGCACTTGCAGCACCTAGGCCAAGCAACACTGCAATAGTGACAGCTGTAATGGGTTCCCTTTTGTGCCTAAGAAGAGAACTGGTAGAAGAAAAGAGCAAATCTTCTTTGGGCCTTATGGAAAGGCGGGGCATAAGGAGGATCAAGACACAATAATCTTTGTGAGATAAAAACAGGTTAGTGGCAATAATGGGAGTTAAACCAGTAGCACAAGCAAAATATGTGGTATTTGGGGAAATAACATATTGGGTACGATTTGAAACAACATAGGTTTGATTACAAGTATCAAGTAGCTGAACTGGAGGGAGCATATTAGGGCTTAAAAGGCAGAGTCCAATGCCAACAATTTGGCCAAGAGTTATACTTTGGTTAGGGTCCAGATCCCAAAAGGCATAGCGTTCAGAGTTAGTGGGGATAGGGTTACCAAAAACTGCAACACCTTCATAAAAGGGAGGTTGGGGAGAATAGCAAATCCAGCATTGTTCATAAGCAGGATCAGATAAGGCGGCAGCAGTTGCATTTACCATATTGAAGATGAGCTGTGAAGAAGGGATGGGGCCAGACGGAATGGTTGGCTGAAACATGGGAGAGTCACGCTGGTTGGAGGGCTGATTAGAAGATTTTGAGGCTTGTTTTGACTTGTATGCTTTTGCTTTCTTTGGGCGGTTGGCTTTTGAAGCATCTGCAGCTGGAGCAGGGTTGTTGTGTGAAAGCAAAAGAGAATTAGGTCCTATAGCAAGAGGTACAAGGTGGGGAGGTTCCTTTAAAAGTTTGATGGAGAAAAAGAGTCCAGGGTAACCATACGTGTATAAGCGAAGTCCCCAAGTAACTGGGTTGGTCCAGGAGGATTGTCGTCCAGCAGAGGTAAAGGAAATGATGAGTGGGTTACACCAGCGATAGCAGTCGGGAGGTGATGGACGGGGACCACGCTTGATTGTAATGTAGTCCCAGGAGGAGGTTGGTTTCCAGTAGACATCTCCAGCAGTTTCACAGCCCCAAGAGGGACAGAAAAACTCTGACTTAGAATCACACCGGCGGCTGAGGACTCGATTTGGGTGCGAGCTTGGGCAAATGTAGATGGGATGGTCGCCTAACTCTGTGCGGCCAGAAGGGTTGTGGCAGCCTGCATAGCGGCCTCTACGTCGGCTCATGGTTCTGGTGTTAACTGGTTTTGGCTGTGGTGCAAAATGATTGGGTGTGCCCCAGCCTGGTATTCCCAAGGCAAGAACGCAGAAATCAACATGCAAATCAGGCCAGGGGATGGTGGGAGCAAGTTTGGAGGTGGCGTTGGCAATATCACCAGTTTGATTAATAATGAGCCATGTGTAATTAAAAATTTGATAAGGGGAGCCATGAAGAAATGCAGGCAGGGCACAAAAATTAAAAATCAAAAGGGGAAGGAAAAATGGTGTTCGCCAGGACATCATCGTCTTGCAAGGCAGAGGTTGTCAATTCAGGATTGGGCAATGTGGATGGGTTAGCAGCTTCTGTGGAAAAAGCAGAAAGATCCTCAGGGGCGCTTTCCCTGGGTGGGTTATATAGCTTAACCAGTCTTTCTGGAAGCCAGCGCGTTTCATTGTTGTCTGTATTGTGCACGCAGGCATGTCCTTTACCCCATATAAGAACAGGGTGAGGACCTAGCCATCGGCCAGTATAAACATCTTTCCAAAGAACTTGTTGAAAGTTTGTTTGTGTGGAGGTGTGCCATAACCGATCAGCTGCGGATCGGCCTGCAGCATCTAAGGAAAGAAAATTGAGCACAAAAAGTGCATGGTTTAAAAGGAGGCGATGTTTGCCTCTGCGAGCATACAAGGTTTCACTTTCAGATGACAATTTAAAGAGCATATTTTTAAGGGTTAAATGAGCACGCTCAATTATACCTTGGCCCTGGGGATTTAGAGGAATCCCAGTGATGTGAGTGATGCCAAGTTTTGCACAAAAATCTTTAAATTTGGTACTGCTATAGCCTGGACCATTATCTGTTTTGATAGATGATGGTGTAGGCAGGATGGTGAGACAGGACAAAAGGATTAGCATCTCGACATAATGAAATCATATCATGCAGGGACTTCCCCCTAAGGTTGCCACGAAGGATGCTTTTGCAAGCAGGGTTTGCATTTTCAAAGGCAAGTTGTTTTACTAGGGCATTATCAGTGTCTGTGGCAGATACTCCCAAAATTCTTTCTACTGCTTCTAGGAGCCGAGAAATAAAACTATGATAGGGCTCATCTGATTCTTGAGTAATTTTTGCCAGTGGAGCCGTGGAGGCACCGGCACGGGGCAGGGACTTCCATGCCTGAAGGGCAGCTAAGGCTGTGCTAGTTAAAGTAGAACGGGGAAGATCTCGTTGTTGAGCTAAAAGGTTATAGGGAGCAGAGCCAGATATTCTTGCATAAAAATCTTGATCACTGCCTGCAATTTCTTTGCAGCGATTAGTAAATTCTACTTCCCAAAGGAGGTATAATTCTTGTTTAAGGGCAGTTTTAACAATTTCTTTCCATTCAAATGGCAGGACAAGACCTCCACCACCCATAGCCTCTAAGCAAGAAAGGGTATAGGGGGCAGACGTGCCGTAGGTGTTTACAGCTTTAAATAGTTCATGCAAATCCTTTTTATTAAGGGCTTTATATTGTCTAAGCTGGTTTAAGAGATGAGTTTCATTTTCTTCAATTGAGGAACTGTTAGGGGCAGGTGCAGCTGCAGCTTCAGCAGCAGCAGGCTCTTCCTCAATAGCATCGGGGTCAGGGTTTTGTCTAGCTTGTTGCCTGGTTCGGGGGCGGGGGAGCTTACTAGGTTGAGGAGTGGGAGCTGGACGAGGGGGCTCCTCTTCTTCCCCTCTCCCATCCAGAACGGGAAATTGCAGAGCAAGGTTATTTTTAGTTAGAAGCTTAGAGAGGCGCTGTTTAAGGGTTACAATTTCTTTTAAATCTTGCAGGGGGTTATCTTTATGGAAAAGTTTTGAGTTTGGAAAGGGTGGATGAAGAGATTGAGGGGGGTCTGGCATAGAGGAATTGTAGGGAGGTGGCTCAGAGAGAGGAGGGTAAGTAGCATGCTGATAAGTAGCAGCTGCATTTTCTAGATTTTGTGCATCAGCAGGGTCTAGGGGCTCTTCAGGAGGGGCAGTAGCCACTGCACGAGAGGATGGGTAAATACTTGAAGTAAGGGACCGGACTTCTGACCGGATTTTGTTCATTTTATCAGACAAAGATGGGGTTGACTCGGAGGATTTGTCAGGGTTGCTAACAGACAGATTGACAAAAGAACTGGACCTCGAGCAAGCCTGAGAACACTCGTGGGAGGCAATTTGCAGATGACTCTGTGCCTTTTGAAGGATGTCTCTGCTTTTGGAATCAACATCTGCCCTTACTATTATACTTTTTAAGAGATTCCAATATTGACTAATGGTTTTTTGGTCAGCTTTGCTTCCATGAGTAAGAAAGTGTTCATCTAATTCTTCACCAATTTGTTCCCAAGTGCTTAGGGCAATTTTAGGACAGGTAACTACAAACCATGGGCACACTTCATGAACAAAGAGCAAAAATTTTACAAGATCTCTTTTCTTAACTTTTATGTTTCTATTTAATAACTCCTCTTGAATATCTTTTATAAATCTAGCTTCTTTACTCACATTCGCTCCCATACTGGGAGATTAATGGGACGGCGGTTGCAGTTATAACTATTGAACTAACTTGACCCTGCGCCACCCGAGGGGCTTACCTGGCGTCTTAGGGGACAAGCTCCGGACTCGTTTCCTCTGCCGTCCGACCGGTGGTCTGTAACTCGAGCCCCACGTTGGGCGCCACTTGCGACCCCCGGAGGGGGACCCCCGACCTGCGGGAGTGGTTGGTTAAGGGTCGCTAGTTATTCGCAGGTTTCCCGAGCAGATCCGGTCTTATGCTGTAATAGAACTGTGAGAGGTTAATAGAAACAGGCTTAAGACAACTGATGCTGTTCAAAAGCGAAATTTATTGGGATACACACTGTTTATATAGAAAATGCATAAAGGGAGGCATGCTCAGCCTGTCAATCAGGCCTGAGGCAAAGGTAATGTCCAAATAAGGCATAGGGCTAGCAATACCTGTTACAAATTTCTATTGCTTTATCTTAACTACATATTTTCTATGTATCATAATAGCATAAAATGGGGAGGGGGGAAAACTAGCAGTAACTAGGTCAAGCTTTTCACCACAAAATGTTCCAACCTGCATGTAAACTGAGGGCCCACCAAGGTGTTAAAGAGGGCATACCAAGGTGTTAAAATTCAACAGGACGTGTCTTTAAAGCTAATTGGTTCTGGCTATAGTTGCCAGGGTCTTAGATGTTATCTCACTTCTCCAAGCTATCTGGTTGAAAACTTCTAAGTTTTTTCAAGTTTTTGTGGTGAGCTATTTCCTTTGAGCTCTGGCTTATGCTAAACCGCATAAAGACAGGAGAGAAAAATGTCTCAGAAACTTCAATTTGCTCTAGATCCATGCAGCTTCCCACACAAATCCAGACACAATTCTTTAAAGAATTAGAACAATCATTCTCAAAATTCATCTGGAACCACAAAAGACCCAGGATAGCCAAACAAATACTGAAAAACAAGAAGCTGGGAGGCATCTCCTTACCTAACTTGAAACTATACTATAAAGCCATAGTAATCAAAACAGCATGGTACTGGAACAGAGACAGGACCTCAGACCAGTGGGTCAGAACAGAATTCCCAGACATAAACCCCCAGGTATATAGCCAACTAATATTTGATAAAAGAGGCAAGAATCTGAAATGGAACAAAGAAAGCCTATTCAACAAATGGTGTTGGTACAACTGGAAAACCACATGTACGAAAGTGAAAATCAACCCATACCTTACTCCTTATACAAAAATCAACTCAAAGTGGATCAAAGACCTTGAAATCAGACCCGAATCCATAAAGTTTATTGAGAATAAAATAGGCAGAACACTCAAAGACCTATATATCAAAAAGGTCTCTGAGAATGGAGCACCAATGGCAAGATCGTTAGCATCAAATATAAACAAATGGGACTACATCAAACTAAAAAGCTTCTGCATGGCAAAAGAAACCCTGCTTAATGCAAGAAGACAGCTAACAGAATGGGAAAAAATCTTTTCACTCGACATATCAGATAAAGGGCTGATATCTAGAACATACAAAGCACTCAGAAAGCTGAGCCCCCCAAAACCAAACAAAGCTATAAAAAAATGGGGAGATGAAATGAATAGACACTTCTCTGAGGAAGACAGAAGGATGGCCAACAAACACATGAAAACATGCTCACCTTCACTCATCATCAGGGAGATCCAAATCAAGACAACAATGAGATACCACCTTACACCAGTGAGGATGGCCCACATCAAAAATAATGGAAACAACCTTTGTTGGCGGGGATGCGGTATGAAAGGAACTCTCATCCACTGCTGGTGGGAATGTCCCCTAGTCCAACACCTATGGAGAAAAGTCTGGAGAGTGCTCAAAGAACTCAGAATTGAGCTGCCATTTGATCCAGCAATTGCTCTCCTAGGCATATACCCACAAGATGGAAGGACATTCATTCCAAAATACGTATGCACCCCACTATTTATCGCAGCACTCAGTATAATAGCCAAATCTTGGAACCAACCTAGGTGCCCAACAACGGATGAATGGATCATTAAGATGTGGTACATATACACAATGGAATATTACATGGCAGTTAGAAATGATACAATCACAGACTTTGCAGCAACGTGGATGGACCTAGATCATGTTATGTTAAATGAAGTAAGCCAGAAGACAAAAGATAAATACAGAATGGTAGCACTATTCTGAAACACCTAGAACATATATTTTATACACAACCAATACCTAACAATCATATAACAGGGTTTAACAGGGTAGAAACTCCGATCACTGTAATAGTCAACATATACGTGGGAGCAGTATCCAAAATACATGAAAAAGGAACAATGCAAACTCTTGACTGCACATTATACCACAAAGAAAACAGCAACAACAGAAACAGCAACATGGAGAGAACAGGTATGTAACCAGACTCCTACAACAAAGGCCCACAATAATCCCTTAGAGATCGTAAACAGGAACACAAGTATAGAACACCGCGGGAAATCACGTAATGCAATGGCAACATACCATAACACTACGTTTTAATCCCTTTACCTTACTATATTTTAAAAATAACCTCTCAGCTTTTCTTTCCACAGGCGCCCTTAGATACAAAGGGCGGACAAACTAAGATGGCAACTCGGGATACCACACGAGATACCATACCTTGCTTGCACTATGAGATGGCCACGAGAAAACTCTTTAACATACACTTTATCTCTAGGTTAAACCTTCTTTTAGGAATCGAAGCACGTGACCAGTCAGACCACCAAAGCAGTACCTGCGATGTACAGACCTAAACTACAGGCCCTATTCACCGAACACATTCAACCAAACCAGCATTCCCTTGCTATTCTCTCCTTTCTTCTCTCTATTTTTTTTCTCTTTTCTTTTTCTCTTCTACTCTTCTCTTTACTTTTTTCCCTTTCTCTTCTCCCTTTCTTTCTATGGTATTTTCTCTTTTCTCTTCCTTCATACCCCTCCCATATACCTTCCCCTTTCTCCCCCCCCGGAAATCCAACTATCCCTTCACCCCTCAATCCCATCCAGATCTCCCACCATATTAAAACTCTCCATCCTCAGTCCTTAATCTTTTAGGCATCAAGATCGACCTCCTACCCAATGAACCAGTACCCAGCACCCAGGCGAGGGGACACCCAACCGAACCCACACATCGTCTCCTGCAAGAAAATACAGCCAACTCCCCTGTGGACACATGCTGCGAGACCCTCCCTACCAACTCCCCCTAACGTGGACTGTTTCTTGAAACCGGACTTAGGTCCAATAGTATCCCCAATGCAAGAACTCTTCCAAGACCTCCCAGCTGCAAATTTTTACCAATCTGAAGGGGGTCAGGGGATGTGATTGGAAGATGCCTGGGAACCCACACACCACAAGAAAAATCCAAAAGACAATGGGAAAACTGTACTTCCAACATAGGCATAAGACCTGTAATACACCAACTCTTTACCTGTTCTCCCCCAAATGCAAAGTAGTCTTTTGCACCACGTTGGTCCTTTAAAAACTTCGCTAACTCATTTTATTTTTTTTTATTTTTTTTAATTAACTTATTTATTTAAATGTTTGCCTTACATATACATTTGTGGGCACATACACTTTTATTTCCTTTTTTTTTTTTTTTTTAAATCGTCTTTGGGTATGTGACCTATTTCTGTTACCCACTCTGTCCACCCCAAATACTCCGACATATAATGGAGCACCACTTCCCCCTGCAAAGGCACACTAAATAAAGGGGAAATCTTACATATTTAAAAAAAAAAGAGCTCTTATCTACTAGAGATAGGAACTCATATTTGTTTACAATACAGGGATATCTCCTACCTTGAAAATATGTCATGTGGAATCAACTTAGACCTCAGATGATTAGATATCATCCATCCAGCCTTGAACCCTGGATCCCAGACATAGAAATGGCACAGCTCTTCACAACAGCTGCAAGAAACAAACTCCATCTGGGACAGCCTTAATACTGCAGGGTCAACAACAAGGGCCAGCTCTAACATGATATCCCGACAATGAGGAAAATGTGAACAACTTGACCTTAGAACAGTTTAGCCTACCTTACCAGCTAACGACAAGACAAAACCAGAAGACGTGGCACCCTTTGGTAGGTACAAAAGCCAAGATCGTGATTTACAAATGATTGGCTGCTAGAACCACGACCAGACTGTATACATCTTGGGACCAACATAAAAGCCCTAGTCTAGGGTTTGAACTAAGACCTGCACAATAAACATGATCCCCAGTTCCAAAGGTCCGGCAGAGACAATTGTAACGGAAAGGGGCTTCTGGAAGAACAAAGAAAGACGCTATCCTAGATGCCTTCCTAGGTTCAGCGCAAAGACCAAGATCACCAACCACAGAAGATGGATTAAAATGACACTGAGGTAACAGAACCTCTAGATTCACAAAGACTGACTTCACCATAAGTCCCACCTCAGGATATGTACAGATACTGAGACTGCTAAACACAGAGCTCTGACGGTATCACACTGGACAGAGCAGAAGCCTTCCACATACCAAAAAAAAAAAAAAAAACACAACCTGGAGAGTAATGATCCTGAGCAAAGACTAGAGCTGATCCCATGACAGTATACTCCAAGGACGGAGAAACCCCATATCTTATAGGGCAAGTGAATTCCTTTTCGAATGACCCCAATATTTACTGTGCCAGGGCAGGAGGGAAAAAAAAATACAAAAAACACAAAACCTTGGTTATTTATATATATATCTTACCTTCATTTATTATTGTTATTATTATTTTTATTTACCTAGCTATTTTGGTCGATTTCTCAGTTTGGATGTGATTATTGAAATTGTTGTCCCCAATTATTCTTTTTTTTTTTCTTTTCTTTCTCTTCCTTTCTTTTCTTTCGTTATGTGCTACGCCATGTTTCTTATTTCAAGACCACAGCGTGTTTTTTTGTTTGTTTGTGTTTGTTTTTTGTTTGTTTCGTTTTGTTTTTTATCTTTTTTTGTGGTGCTTATCGTTATAGCTGGAGTCCTCACTGGATATTTGACACTTCTTTTGGTACTGGTGGAGTGTTTCAACTTCTTTTTCTCCTTCATTTCTCAAATCGATGATGAGAACCTCTAGAAGGATTCTGCCCATTTTCGGGGTATTAAACTCTTACCCCAGTTTATTTATTTTCTCTTTTTCAGGCAAAACCACGCAACTTGAACTAGCTACCCCTGCCCCTACTTAGAGGGGGAAATAAGGGAGGCATCAAGACCAAACTGATGCAAGACTACTAAGTAGTTGGTTAGAGACAGAGGGGACCACATATTCTAGCCGCCCTGGGGTTGAGGGAAGAGGAAATGGGAGGTAAGACAGAAACGGGGGTGTAGGGAGGACAATTTGGGGATGGGAATCCCCCCTGATTTTATGTAAATATGTACCTAAAATATTATTGTCAACAATATGTAAGCCACTATGATCAAAATAAAAATTATATTAAAAAAAAAAAAAGAAAAGTGAATTTCTCTTTTTCTGCCTTTTGAACTGGGGTAAATTTATGACTTGTTAGGCAAATATAATTTTGTAGGCAGAACTTTTCAAATTTGAAGGCTATGTATCAAGCAACTGTACACTTCCCATTCTCTTAGAAACCTAAGACTACATATAAACAAGCCTGTTTTAACCTGCTTAGAAAATAGAGCATATTTGTCCCAGATAAAGCCATTTTAGATAAGCTTGATCTCAGATATATGAGAGCACAGCCAAGATTAAAATAGCTACCTAGCTCAATTGACCACAGATATGTGCTAAGTAAGACTCAGCATGCTAGCAAACCTGTCTTGCTGATTTGTAGAGAAATAATAAATATCTATTTTATTTTTTTGTTTGTTATTTTTTGGGGGGGTCACACCCGGCAGCACTCAGGGGTTACTCCTGGCTCCATGCTCAGAAAATCGCCCCTGGCAGGCACAAGGGACCATATGGGATGCTGGGATTCGAACCACCGTCCTTCTGCATGAAAGGCAAAAGCCTTACTTCCATGCTATCTCTCTGGCCCCTAAATACCTATTTTAAAATCACTAAATTACTTACATTATAGTAACTAATAATAATATAGTAACATATAAATGCACAAATATTTGTCAATTTGATATATACCAATAATCTTGGAGATATATAACCCTGTGCCTTTTCAATTCTAAGTAATATCATTTTCTAGAATACTTGGCAATTTGAACATTATTTTATTTTTGTCAATAATGTAAATGTATAACTAATGAGGTAGGTACAAACTTCCTGAAATATATTTTGTTTGACTTATATATTGATAAGAAACATATTAATACAATCAGACATATTGCTTGAGTGAATGAACCATGTTGGTAATATAAAATTAAGAGAAGTAGATATACATTTTCATTTGATATTGTTTGTTTTGTCTTTTAAATAAAAATATTTAAATAATAAATATCTCTCGGGGCTGGAGAGATAGCATGGAGGTAAGGCGTTTGCCTTTCATGCAGAAGGACGGTGGTTCTAATGCCGGCATCCCATATGGTCCCCTATGCCTGCCAGGGGCAATTTCTGAGCACAGAGCCAGGAGTAACCCCTGAGCACTACTGGATGTGACCAGCAAAAACCAAAACAAACAAACAAACAAACAAATAAAAGTAGTCTCATACTGCTACACATATCCCCATAAAAGTATTGCTCAAGTCCCATAAAAGAAAAGTCAAAAAAAATCCAAGAAAATTGACAAATATTTAGCTAAGATCACTAAGAAAATTAATACAAAAGTCTAATATATATAACAAAATATAAAACTTCCGTCAGACACTAAAAATTATAATACAACATGAAAAATTTAATGAGCACCTTTATATCAATGAATTGTATAAAAGAGAAGAAATGGACAAAATTTAGAAGCATGAACTCTTCAAAGACTAAATGATAAGAAACAAAAAACCTAAGAAAAGAACTAACATCAGAAATTAAAAGAGTAATCAAAGGTCCCCCCCAAAGGGATTAGAGAAATAATAAAGGGAATAAGTCTTGTGCCTTACCTGCAGCTAACCCCAGTTTGATCCCTGTGCAATGGTCCAAGACTCCAGGACCACTGAACTAGTCTGGGTATCTCCAGCACCAAAGGGCCCAAGTAGCACTGTGTCCTTAGGCTCTTGGATCAAACCAATGGCCTGATTGGCCAAAAATCTTCCACTTAAAGATGAAAAAAAAAAGAAAAGTTTCCCCAAAACAAAAGCACTTCCTATATATTTACTATATAGACATCTAAATAGTAAGCCTTCAGAGATAGCATAGTATATATCATTCTTTAAAAGGATATTCTTCCAAACATATATCAAGTGAATATTACCCTGATAACCAAAAGCAGAAATAGATAGAATAAAAACTACAAACCAATATTCTTACTGTATTTATATATAAAAACCCACAAGTCTACAGTTCTAAAAAAGGGTTGCCATTCAATATATATAAAGCACCAATAGAACATAAAAAGAAACAACCCATTATAAAGTAGAGGGACAAATTAAAAAATGTCATCGAAGAACAGAAAGAGATAGCTAAAAGGCATATTAACAGTGCTCTGCCTGGCTTATCAGAGAATGCAATTAAAGCAATAATGAGGTATCATCTTACTCTAGTGAAACTAGCACACATCACAAAGAACACAAACAGACATTGTTGTCATCATCATTGTGTGGAAAAAGGAATTGTCATTCTCTGCTGGAGGGAATGTGAACTGGTTTAACATTTGAAGAAAACAACATGTACGCCTCAGAAAACTAGGAATTGAGTTTCTATATGATCCAGCAGTTCAACTTTCTGTCATCTAAACCAGGGACAAAAAACTCCATTTAATGAAGACATTTGTATTCTGCTGTACATTGCAACGCTAATCATAATAGTTGAAGTCTGGAAATAATACAAGTGTCTAAAAACAGATGACTGGATTGAGGAACTATGCTGCATATACACAATGGAATACTAGAACAAATCATGCAACTAGACAATACTGTGCTGACCAAATTAGAAGGAGGAGAGATTCAGAATAATCTTTTTTATATGTTAGACATAAAAAAAACAATAGGACATAATAAATGCCCAAAGGCAACATAAACTAAGATCTGGTTTCCATGAGGAAACTTACCATAGCAGGGAGATAGAAAGCATCTTTGAAAGTGGGACACCGGGGCAATGATGAATCAAAGTAGGCACTCACTTGGAAGATATGTTATGAAACATTTTACACATGAAACTTTATCATTAACACTACTATAAATCAAAGTGCCTAAAATCAACCTTAAAAAATACACAAAAATCTTAGAAAAGTGAATTTAACATTACATTAAATGTATCATATAACATCATAAAATATTGGTAAGCCATAAAAAGATAATAAAGTGGTTAATTTTTTTGTCTTGCGGGCATTCAACGTGGCTTCAATTTCTGTTACCCTGTATAGGCCCCTAGTCCACCAAGTGATCCCTGAGAAAAAGGCCAGGAGAAATACTAGAGAGCTACGAGGTTTGTCCAAAATAAAAAAGAACAATTTAGACTAGCAAAAGAGAAGACAGACTAGAATGACAATACGGCAGGGAGGAGGTGGGCTTATGAATGTCTGTATCTAATTACGTTTTATTTTCTCAATAAAATTGAGAGCAAGTTTATCATCTGAGATTAAAACTGCAAATTGTTGTGCTTAAAGTCAGAGGAATATACTAAATATGTGCACAAAAATGGTGGCTAGTGGCTTAATGATAAAACATAAAATCATTGACTTTGCCCAGCAATAAGAGTCTATTTAAGATTAGTGTTCATGAATTAGTGATGCCAATAAATTTGTGTCATAAATGATCATTCTTTGATAGCTGATTCAGCTGCAGTTTCAATAAGCAAATGCAGTAAATGACCCCAAATTCTAAGCTCTTAGTGACTCTGGATAAATTATTTAAATACATTAACACATTTTAAGATGTCTCATACTAATCCTTAGCATGAGAGATCCTAGACTGTGTAGAGTTAACAACATAGGGATTATATATAATGTTTTCACAAAAATTTTAAAAATTATATAAACCCCAAAACTCCAATAATGTGCCTCATTTTGGAAATAGGAAATTTACAGATGGCATTAAATTTTAAAAAAATGTCATTGTGATTAGTCTTAGTTCAATGGTTTATAATGGTATATATTTTATAATTTTATAAATATTTCTACTTATTTTTATAAATATTTATAAAATATGTATTCTATTTTATAATGGTATTTTGAAAAAGTTACTATTTGAACACAGCAATGAGCGAAAGGATTTAAAAATCATATATAAACCCTAACCCTCAAAACTCCAATAATGTGCCTGATTTTGGAAACAGAAAATTTACAGATGTCATTAAATTAAAAAAAAAAAGTCATTGTGAGGGGTCTTAGTTCAATGGTTTATAATGGTATATATTTTATATTTTTAAAAAATTTATGTTTATTTTTATAATATTTTAAAAATATGCATTATATTTTATAACAAAATTTGGAAAAAGTTATTTTTACAGTAATGAATGAAAGGAAGATGGTATAAGAACACAGAGAGTATATAGCCATCAACAAGTCAGAAGAGAATGCTGGAGCCGAGCCTTCATTCTGGCCCTCAAAAGGAACTAGCACTGCCAATAGACTGATCTCAGATTTCTCGTATCCATAACAGTGAAAAATATATCTCTGTTGGTTAAACCATCTGTATAACTTTATTATAAGCAATCCTAACAAAGCAAGATACCATCTGGTGGCAATTCATAAATGACTAGGGCAAAAAACTATGAGTTGTCTCCATTTCTTTGGAGTAAAAATTCTAAATGATCTTCCACATAGAGTCCTAGCATGAGACCCACTTCAATGATGCACATTTTATTGATTTTTCCTTTTTCTTATCTTTTTTTTCCTCACCCCAGAAATCTTAGGATAACTTCCTAAAAAGAAACTACCCCCCAAGAGCTTATCTTGAACTCTCTCTTCACTAAATCAAAACATATCTTTTGAAAGAACATATCTTTTTGTATATTTCACTACCAGTTCTTTTTGAATGACTTTATTCTCTTGATGTTTTTTGTTATAATACATATAATTTTTCTTTTACCTGACTTACCATACTACCTCAGGCTTCTTCCTCTTCTGTTTAACATCTTAAGAGGGAAATAACCATCTGGATCCATTCAGCAGTCTTGGATCTCTCTGAATACTTTTCTAAGTCATCACAAAAATCAACACTCAGCCTTCATTATATTTTCTCTGTCTTTTACTACTTCTTAGCATGCCTTTTTAACAAAATTTTCAAAATACCGTGCCTCCCTTATTTTTCCACTAAATCTCTTCTCATGTTTCTCATAGTTTCTCTTTTCCCAAATCTCTTCAAATTCAGGAGTGCTAGACCTAAATCCTAATACTTATCACCTTCTCTATCACATATATCCCCTTAGTAAATACATTCTAGCTTTGATCATTAAAACCAACTATATACTGAAATTCTGTCCATTGCTTTTCTCAAATTCCAGGTTCATCTATTCAACTACTTAGTTAGCATTTTTATTGGGATTTTGTGGTGGCTTTGTTATGTATTAACTTGGCTAGCTTAAACTACATTTGTCAGAAATGGTATCATATATGTTTCTGGTTAAGTTGAATCTCAAGAGAGGTCCATCTGAAATATTTAGAAATAAAAGTGATGCAAAAGTCATTTTTTAATTACCACCTGTCTCTTGTATCTTCTAATTTTCCTTATTGGTACAAGAGGCAAAAGTTATTCCTAAAATTGGTCAACTTAGCCCTGAAGTATCCTTTTGCCTTTTGATCCTGGAAATAAGTAAATGAGTTCATATATCTTTTATTTTTTTCAGAAAATCTATGCCATACTACTCAAAGTTATCATTAATATGTATTGATTATATATTACATAATTTACTTCATTTTTTTTGCATCTCTCCTTCGTTCCCAACTGTTAGCCCTGTAGACAAAAGCATTACATAGCTATTTTTAAAGCTCTTCTTTAACAAATTATTTTATATATTTTTATCTTTATATATTTTACATGTAGTAAGAAATTACTATACCTAAATATAACATACAGATTAATATTATTGTTAATGTGAACTTCTGACTCTGCTTAAATCCTTACTCATACAAATATCTGATATTTATGAGAACGTTTTTAAATCTGACCTCCAAATTCCCATCTCACTATTCACAAAATTTGCCCAACCCACACCTTTCCCTATTTTTCCAAAGTCTCTAAGGCCTTATCTTTTTTTTTAATTTTTTTTTGGGGGGGTCACACCTGGCAGTGCTCAGGGGTTACTCCTGGCTCTATGCTCAGAAATTGCTCCTGGTAGGCTCAGGGGACCATATGGGATGCCGGGATTTGAACCACTGACCTTCTGCATGCAAGGCAAACACCCTACCTCCATGCTATTTCTCCGGCCTCATAAGGCCTTATCTTTAAAAGTTATCAGTTAATGTGACTTTTTCCAAGGCATTATACATCTAAACAATGGGAGTGATATTTTGCTAATTTAATATGTAACCCAAAATTAAGAATAACTGACATTATTAAAAGTTAGCATATTTATAATGAGACTAAGGAGTGATTACTAATGATCGCTGATTACACAAAATTACCTTTCTGGATTATATACATCTTTATGTAAGTATATATATGCACTTGTAAAGAAATCTTGCTAGAAAAATAAAACTCAAATTAATCAAGCTCCTCAAAAATCACTAAATCACTAAGTATTTTTCAGGAATTAAAAGACAGTGAAATTTTGAATATGACCAAACAAGTTTTCATTAATGTTATCTTAAATGTGATAAACTCCAAATGATATAATGTCACTACACACACACACACACACACACACACACACACACACACACAAACACACCACTTTAATCTAAGCAAAATAAAGACAGGCATTAATGGAGAGATGGTAACTGAGTAAGCAAACACCAAGAATAAAAGATTTAAATGGGACAGAGATGGTACATTGAGATATAATAGAGTAAGTAAGGTGCTTACTTTTTATGTTGCCAACCCAGGTTCAATTTCCAGCACTACATATGGTCCTCTATCATTGCCAGGAGTAATCCTTGGAAACAAATTAAAAAGTAAGTCCTGAGTACAGCCAGATGTCATCTAAATCACCCCCAATGATTTATAAAGACCTAAATGTCATAGTAATGTCTCCACAAATATAATGTGTGAACATTTCCCACTTATTCAAAGATACCAGTTAGAAAATTACAAGACAATTGAGAAAATGTATCTACTGAAAAATCATTGTATAGTTACAGTATTTTAGGTATAAGTATATGAAATTATATTCTTAAATATCTCTTAAAGGCATGGGAATAATAAATGCAGAATAAGTAATTCAACTGATGATTGTTTCAACAGTTTTAAAGCAATCCAAAAGAGAAATATGGAAAGGAGACCATATATGAAAACAGATTTACCATGAAAGCAGATTGACCAAAAACTCTGCAGTTTAGAGATATAGAATTATCCAATTGTGGGCTCCAATACACTTTATATTTAAAAATTCCTTTTGGTGGTGCCAGAGTGGTATAGTATAGCAGGTAATGGTTTGCCTTGCATGCAGCTGGCCTGGATTTGTTTAAAGATATCCCGTCTGAGCCTCCAAGCACCGCCAGGAATAATTCTTGAGGGCAGAGCCAGGATTAATTCCGAGCTCTACTGAGTGTGTCCCAACAAAACAAACAAAAATTCAATGGGGGATAATAAATAATAATGTCTTGCATAGGGCTGACCCAGGTTCAACCCATGAGCATAAAGTCAGGAATATACCCTGAGCACCTCTGGGCATGCCCCATAAAACACAATAAGTACATAGATTTCTGTGATTTTTAAAAAATCTTTTAAATCACTAAAATTTAATATTGGGGCTAGAGTAAAAGTACAGTGGATAATTCACTTGCCTTGCATGCAACCAACCAAGATTTAAATTTCAGCATCCCATTTTTGTTTCCTTGAGCCCAGCAGGCAGAAGTGATTCCTGAGTGAAAAGGTAAAAGTAATTACATCTGAGTCTGGCCTAAAATCCAATCAAATATAATAATGCAAAATTTAATATCCTGTAACTACAAAATAGAAATAAAAACAAACTGTTAAAGAAATCAAAGAAAAAGAAAAAGTACTACAAGATTTTTATGGCATTATTCTGATATAAGAGCAGATAATCTGATAAATATAGCAATAAAGTAGAACACAGGCTTGTGGTCAAAAGATATAAATGTCTTTTAGTAAAGTCATGTTTATTTTTCAAAATGACCTAATATAAAAAATTCTGATGATTGTTCATTAGGAAAGTAATTATTTTCAGAGTCAGCATAAGGTAAAACTCAATTCACAGGTTTCTGAAAATATGCTGCTTTTCTTCTTTCTTTTCTCATTTCATACCACTTGAGTCTATCTATTATTAAAGAAATCAGTTTGCCAAGTGGAAAATGCTTTTATGTGCTTTAAAAGATAAAGAAGCCCTTTTAGTAGTGTTATGTATTAACCTGTTTTGCTTTCTAAGTATTAATCACATGCATTTTGCTCATATGTTTTGACTTGTTTTGCTATGATGAAGGAAAACCTGTGTCTGTTGAGAATCTCAAAATTGTAACACTCTACTAAAGACCTAGTTGCTATAATCATTCATTGCCCAATGATAGTTGTTTCCAGTTAAATCTGTAATCATCAGGGATCTTGACAAAGTTATATAAAGCAGACAATTGATTTGTATCCATACTAGCTTTTAACTGTCATTCTCTGGAGTTGAAACTTGAATGTGGAAGCGGAACTTTTCTTGGAAGGTAAATGATTGCAAAGTGGAAAGATCAGTGTCACTAAGGAATCTGCCAGAAGTCATTTGAAAACATGGTCATCCTGACCATAAACAATATACCACAAAAAAAAAATCCACTAGAGACATTGCTTTTCTGATTTGGACATCAAACCAGTACAAAAGTATGCTGCAGTTACCAAAACATTCCTCATCACTCAGCTCAGAACCTGTAAATTACAATCAGAAGTTCCCCTCATTTTCCCACTATCTTCTTTATCCAAGCATAGACTTTAAAAATAGCCATAAAGTATAGTAGGGGGAAAAAAAGCACACAGATAAGCCTAAATGAAGATTCTGCACATTCATGGAAGGCCAAAGCTGCAAAAATAGTAAATTTTCTCTGTTCCCAATCTACATCAAAATATGACATTGGTTATTTCTTAAAAAAAAACATACTTCATGGGTGATAAATGAGACATAACTGATGATAAATAGGTCACAAAAGTAATAAAAAAATTTTCTTTCTTGAGGCTGGTTTCTTTCAGTCTTTATTGCACTACTAGAAGCAATTCAAATGTTGTAAGAACTGATCCATTTTTCTCTCTGAAATGCTCTTTCTTCTTTCTCAATACTACCTAAACTCCAAAATTTAGGTACTTCCAACCTGTTAGAAAAACAGGTAAAACTTCCAACCCTATTTTACTAATTCCCCACTAAAATCCCAGCAAGACCATTTCCCACCTTTCAGTGACTTCAATAATCACACAGTGATACTTCTTGGTTCTCGAGATCCAATATTGTTGGTCCAAAAACTAATAACTCTAGGTTTATACTCTCTACACTATAACCACTATAAAATTGTTATTAATGTTTCCCCCAATAAATACTAGACAATATATCTGGTTTTATTTATTCTATAATGAAAATGTATCTTTTATTTAAAAAAGTGAGATAAGAATCAGTAACAATTGGTTTTGATCACATGGAAATTATTATGCTGAATGAAATAGTAAAAGTAGAGAAATATACACAGAATAGACACACTCATATTGGGATTTAAGAAAAATAAAAGGCAGTATAGTATTAATACCCACTAACAACTATCATGACAAAGGTAGTGAGTGAGAGAAATAGAATGACTGTTTGAAGATAGGCAGGGGTTGGGGGAGGAGAAAGATGGAGGCATTGGTGACAGGAAGGGGGGTTTTCTTTTTTATGACTGAAACCCAATTACAAACATGTTTGTAACCATGGTGCTTAAGTAAAGATATTATTAAATAATAATAATTGATCCTTATTCTCACTATCATTTGATAATAAAGCTATTGTATAATGTTATATGTGTTTTATTGCATTCTTAAAAGATTTACTTTCCACAATCCTTAAATTACTAAAATAGTCTAAAATAAATTTATTTAACATATCTAATCAAAATACATATGAAATCAGAGAGATAATACAGGAATTAAGATACATAGTTTATCAGCTGATTTCTTTTTCAGTTCCCAGAACCACATGATCTCCTGAACATCACTGAATGTGACCTTAGAGACCCCTTAGTACTGCCGCCATGGTGGCCTGAGTAATCCTAGCACAGAGAACCCAATCAGCACTTCATCCTCTGGCCTAACAATAAGCCTTGATTGGCCAAGAATCATTGGTCTCCTGAGCACTGTTTGGGAGACTCCCTCAAATTCATATAAGGCAATTAACTATTCTGGACATTATTATAGAAAACACTAAGTTATTATTATAGAGTAGATGAATAGTTAAGAATTAAAGAAATTCCAAACAAAATAGTAAACAAATCATCTAGTTAAAAAAATGTATGTGTGGTTATGTTTGAGACATGAAATTAGAAATTATACTCTCAAAGACTCATGAGTTAGAATACTAAAGTACAATCTTGGAAACATAAGACATTTCTCTTCAAAATTTCAAACTCCAATATTATTTGTTTTGTTCAAATATACATATTTCTACTGAAATTTTTCCAAAAGAATAAATTGAAGTTTATATTTTATTTTTTTTATAAAATGTAAGAAAATATTAAACAAATCTTCATGGCGTTTTCATTCTAAGAAAATTTTAAGAACTGGATAAACAAAAAAATTATAACCAGAATATAAAGGACCCCAAAGGAATAATAGTGGAGACTTTTCTAGTCCCTTCGATTCTCAGAATAGATAAGCAGTTGATCTTCCCTCTTCCACCACAACTTTCAGATAATATTTATTTGACTGTATTGCATAATTAGTTGGTACATTTATAATTTTTTATGATTACAATTAACCTTATGAATGTTTTACTTACAGAATAAGGTAAATAATTAATTGCATAAATATATTGTCCCAAACAAAAAAATTCAAAGAACAGTAGACTCAGAGTATTCAAGACCTAGATGCAGTCTATTCCATCAGGATTTGCATGATGATCTTTAACCCATATAATTATTATTTATAAATTTTAGATAAAAAGATAATTTTTAAATACCTCATAGGACTGATATAAACAGCAAATGTAGCAATGAATATTCATGCTAATAAAATATAAAGTGCTTACTCAATATAATACCACTGTTTTTATTGGGTATGCTGAAAAAGAAGTTTAAAGTCTCTAGTTAATTGTCTTTAAAAATCTGAGACACATGTTGTAGTAATTATCCTTTTGTATCTCTCTTAAAGAATTCTTGAGTGATGGATGCTACATATCTGAAAATCATTATGCTGGACTATCTTCAGCCTTCCCAGCCACAAAAATGTGTCTATCAAGCAAGACTGTAGGTTACTGCAACTCCCTAATGGTATTAAATGGAGTAAAGGTTCTAAAATATTTTAAAAGTTCTGCTATTTCAAATGAGTTCATGGTTGCTTTAAAAAAAAATCAGGAGTTATTTTGAATGGTGCATTGAATTTTTACTATGTAATCCTCTATGTAAATTCACTTGAATGTTACAACCATTAGATATTTTTAATGAAAACAGACATTATAGGGAAATTTTCCTTATCATTATTGGCACAGTATTCTTGGAAGAAAATTGAACAACTAAACTGTCAGTGGTGCAATTATATAAGCCTATAATTAGGCTAAGAGGTATTTATTTCCTTCCAGTGGCTTTAAGAGAAGGTATAAATACCGCAGGAAATATGCAAGAGAAGTTATAGTTATGTATGTGAAGAATATATTAGAACATCTACTATATTATTTATTTATTTATTTAATAATAATGTTATTTATTATAGGTTTTTCTATATTGTACCATCCATGATTGTTTAAATATTTCTTATAGATAGAGATATAATTAAAAATTGCAAGATTTATACCATTAGGAAAATTTTACCCTTCATTACAATCGCTCTAGAAGGCACTCTAAAGGCTTCATAGAATAAACAGTCTTTAATAGTTTAAGTATAAACTTAAAAATCAAAAAATTATTATCTAGTTCAGTGTTTTTTAAAACATGCTTTGAGGAAAATAAAAAAACTGTGAGAGAAGGAAACGGGGAAGAAAGGAAGGAAGAAGTGAGAAGGTAAAAAGAGAGAAAGGAGGGAGAAAGAAAATAAAAAAGAAAGTAGGAGGGAATGAATGAAGGTAGAGGTAAATGAAGGGAGAAAATAAGGGAACAAAAGGAGGAAAAAGAAATAAAAACAAGGGGCCGAAGAGATAGCATGGAGGTAAGGCGTTTGCCTTGCATGCAAAGCGATGGCGGTTCGAATTTCCGTGTCCCATATGGTCCCCCAAGCCTGCCAGGAGCAATTTCTGAGCGTAGAGTCAGGAGTAACCCCTGAGCGCTGCTGGGTGTGACCCCCCCCCAAAAAAAATAAAAACAAGAAGAAATTGATCAAACCTTGTGACCCAAGAAGAGCTTATTTTCATCATCCACTGTCTATCTCAAATTAGGCTATTTATTTATTATTTGATATTTTTAGTATTATTTTTGATAATGATCTTTCATTGAGCAATTTTGTTATCATAGACAAAACCTCTTTGGAAGATAGTTTTGTTTTTACCTCTAATTTACAATATAAATAAATATTTTAACTACTGGAGTACTGGGGCCAGAGAGATAGCATGGATTTAGGGCATTTGCCTTGCATGTGGAAGGATGGGGGTTCGAATCCCGACGTCCCATATGGTCCCCCAAGCCTGCTAGGAGCGATTTCTGAGTGTAGAGCCAGAAGTAACCCCTGAGCGCTGCAGAGTGTGAACCAAAAAAAATGTAAATAAATATTTAAACTACTGGAGTATTAAAGCTGGTCCTCCAGATACCACTTCTCACTAGCACACCCAATTCTTGCTTCTATATAAGATTAGAGTCAACAAGTAAGAAAATGATATTAGTGAGATGTGATATCAGACTAAAAGAGAATAATTTAACATGGACAGAGTTAAGTCAAAAGACTTAAAAGCTATATAAGAAATAAAGACTACTGGGGCCGGGCGGTGGCGCTGGAGGTAAGGTGCCTGCCTTGCCTGCGCTAGCCTAGGACGGACCGCGGTTCGATCCCCCGGCATCCCATATGGTCCCCCAAGAAGCCAGGAGCAACTTCTGAGCGCATAGCCAGGAGTAACCCCTGAGCGTCCCAGGGTGTGGCCCAAAAACAAAAAAAAAAAAAAAAAAAAGAAATAAAGACTACTATATATAAAGCTACAAAAGAAATAAAAACTGGGGTCGGAGAGATGGCACAGTGTTAGGGTGTGGATGCAAGGCGTTTGCCTTGCATGAGACCAACCTGGGAGGGACCAGTTTGGATTCCCAACATCCCCAAACTGCCGGGGGTGATTGCCTTGAGTACTGCTGGATGAGGCCCAAAGACCAGTCAATCAATCAATAAACTAAGTTTAACAAAAAATAAATAAAAGCTACTAGAAGTAGATCAGTGAAATGCAAGAGAGGACAGATAATCTTATACATGTCACCAAACACTGGTTTACTTAGGGAGTCAGGTGGAAAAATAAAATCCATGGCTTTTTATGTAATACATAGGAAAAAAATAAGTCTTGTTAACCTAAATTTCAACCAAGTTCCACAGAATGTAAAGGCTGAGATTTGACAAAGTGCATTTGAAATTGTCATCCTGGATTCCTGGGAACATGCCAGAAATAGTGGTGCTACTCTTTTTATAAAATAGAGAGAGGAAAAATTAAAATTAAAAATATTGTATATTTTCTACATGCAGCAACAAAGGATAATTCTATACTGATCAAAAATTAAAAACTAAATATACATCTTTAAGTATTAGAGCAAAGGGTACAGATATCAGTAGCCTTAGGAATCTAAAATTGAAGGAACAATGTAGATAATTATGTGGTGGCTTCCTTTTTTGGCAGTTAATTTGGATACATTAATCATAATCAAGTCTCTTTAATCAGAATTTGGGATTTCCTGAGGACTTTTCATTAATTGCAAACTAGAGCAGTAGGCAATTTATTCTTCAGTGTAGATCAGAGTGCTCCTTTGTGGTTTCTGTTCATATCTCACAGAATTAAGTTCAAATAGAATTTTTACTGAATTTTGCTATCATATTACACAAGTCACCATTAATTCATTATTGTTAATAGGAAGCATATGTGTCCCTAAAATGACAAACCATGAAATGACTAAACTAATGAGTAAAAGTGAGCGTCAGCAGGTACAGCCAGGAGCAAGTAGGTGAATAGGTTTAAGGACCAATGTTTTATTAAGGACAAATGCAGTTAAACAGACTTCATATTATCTCTTTTCTATTGGCTTCTAATGACACCAGCTCAAGCAATATTTCTTTACAAGACTGAATGTTGTCTTTCTAATAAAATTGAAGTAGAACTGTGTGGAATCATTTTAATTAAAGCAGAAGTGCCAGCAGCTATGTTCTTTAAACCAAATAGCACCCGTTTTGTTTAACTTTAATAAGTGGTTCAGCAGCTTTATGTAAAACTTTCCACTTCTTTTGTTGGAATTTGACCAAAGCTTTGAAACTACAAATAAATTTACTTATCTCAAATAAAGAGATCCCAGAAAGAAAAGTTTAGTTTTAATATAATTACTTAAATTAACTTTTAATTTGATGATAACATTTTGAGAATAATTATCTAACTTTTTATATTTACATTTAGTAATTTTGTCTTTTCTGTATAAAGACAATTTCACCAGCAGTTTCCATAATCACTCTTAACTTTTCACCAAGGACTTCTTAATAACTCCTTCAACAATCTTGTTGAAGGAAAATCACTGATATTGGTCTTAGAGTTTACAACCCCAGATTCATGGACCAGAGGACTATTTCAGAGATTAAGATGTTTGCCATGCATGCAACCAATGCCTTGTTCAATTCTGGCACTTTCTGTGGTCCTCTGAGAACAATCAGGAGTGATCCAAGAATACATAGCCAGCAATAAGCATAAAGCAACGCTGGGGATGGCCAAAAATAAATAAATAAATTTATAAAATAATAATTCAAGGGGCCAAAGAGAGTACAATGGGTAGGGTGCTTGCCTTGCATGTATGTCATATGGTCCCCTTAGCACCACCAGGAATAAGCCCTGAGCATCACCTGAATTTTTTAATTTTTAAAAAATAAATAAATCACTTCTCAGCCTTTTGGCTAAGATCAAGTATAGTATCTGTTCTTATCAATTTAAAAATTAAATTAATAAAAATTCAAGTTCTAAAGCCACTAAGTATATATTTTTGCCAAAGTCTTTTAGCCTCTCCAAGCCTCTTCAATCGTAAGAATAAATAAAAATAGCAATTATTTAAAAAAAAAAAAGTGGGGGAACACCAAACCCTACCACTCCAGCATTCCTTTTTCTTGTTTTGTTTTGTTTGTTTTTGATATTATTTTCCTTCTCCTTTTTTTCTTTAATTTTTTTTCAGACCACACCCGTTTGATGCTCAGGGATTACTCCTGGCTAAGCGCTCAGAAATTGCCCCTGGCTTGGGGGGGACCATATGGGATGCCGGGGGATTGAACTGCGGTCCTTCCTTGGCTAGCGCTTGCAAGGCAAACACCTTACCTCTAGCACCACCTTGCCGGCCCCTCCTTCTCCTTTTTCTTCCACTTTTTTCTTTTTCACTCTTGTGGATATTATTTGGTGATTCTTTTTGGTAGTTGATACCAAATTTTTCTTCTCTTTTCCTTAACCTTTTTATCTCCAACAGAAAAGCATAATTTGAATCATTCAGCCTCATAAATTGAGGGGGGGAATGATGATACCAGGACCAGTCATATGAACATGAAATGCAAATAAAAAATGACCAGACTGGAGCATCCAACCCAAAGTCAATGACAGAATAGATACCCAATCTACAACAAGCTGTAAAGTGGAGACCAGTTACACTAGTATGCTGGGGGGGGGGGGGGGTAAAGGAGGGAGATTTGGGAGACATGCTGGGAACAGGAGTGGAGGGAGGACACCATTGGTGGTGAGAATGCCCTTCATTCATTGTCACTATGTACCATAAATAATTCTGTGTAATGCACTTCAGTTACAATAAAAATTTTTAAAAATATCTATTATTAATCATATTACTGCAAAAATAAACTCAACTAAAAGTTACTGGGTGCTCTCAGATGTCACATAGAAAATATACCATTGGATATCACTTAGTCACCAAAAATATTACATTTATGTTACAAATTATTTTCCCATTTTTCTAATGAAGACAGTGAAGTAACCAAAGGGTTACAAATGTGCCAAGTTCTTATAGTACAATAGAGAATAGAAAACTACTAGAACATGTTGAAAGGCCTATTCAATTCTAAAATTCACATTAGTATAGTAGGTAGGGCACTTACCTTGCATGTGGTTTAACCAGGTTTGATCCTTGGTATCCTATGCAATCCCCACGGTCCCACAAGGACTGAGACCTGAGCACAGAGCCAGAAGTAATTCTTATGCATCACAAGGTAAAATCCAAAAACCAAGAGATATTAAAAATTAGTAATCATCTGATATATTATAGTTCTGTACAAAGATAAAATTAACTTTAAAATTAAATTATACAAATGAAACAAACTTGTAGTTATAAAATTATTTTTATGAAACAGTTATAATTATACAATTAATAACTTATTATTGGTCACTATTTGAAAGGAAGACCTATAGTTTTTAGGATAATATTATTTCCTATAATCAAGAGATAACTTCCTTTTTAAAATATGTCTTCTTTTATCATAATCTGTGCTTTTTTGACTGTTTAATCAAGTTTTTTGACTAATTATATATATTTTTATTTGACCAAGTAACAATAATGAAACTATGTTTAGAGTAATTTTAGTATAGCATGTACTCTAAAATATTTTGCCCAGTAACAAAGCTTAAGTCAATTGTAGTTTTGACCAGTCCACATATCTCTAAAAGTAGAATTTACTGTGAATCCAATAATAGTAGTCTCTAAAATGTAACTTATTCATTTGTGTTTGTGACATATAGATGCCCCAGTCAGATGTGCCGTCCAAACCTTTACAACTCTCTTCCTCTACAGGAGTCTATCTCCACTCTAGACTCAAAGATATGCTTGTGTCTTATTTGGCCAATAGAACATGGTGGGAATGACTCTGTATCATTATAAATTAGTGTCGTAATTGGTCTTTAAACTTTGCTTCTATTCCTTCAGAAGTCACCTCTCATAGAAAGAGACTTAGAAATATAACTAAATGATGGGACACTACACAAAAGGAGTCCTGACACCCGGAAAAGAATCTAAATATCCTGCAACATTTGGTAACAAGATCCCAGATAAATGAGTATAGTGGTTTGAAATCCTTCAGCCCCAGTTTATTTGCTTCAGTCAATATAAGGAAAAGCAGAAACATCAACCCTGAGCTCTGCTTGAATCTTTGACTGAATTAAACATTTGACAGAATTCAAAATAAAAAATAGCTGCTGTTTTATGCCACTGGTCTGTAAGACGATTTGTGAAGCCACAAAAAAAAACTGAAACTGTGTTCAAAATGATCTGGAGGGAAGAAAAAAAGCCCATAAAATTGATACTGCAAAGTCAGAGACAGATCAACTGGAGTCATTTTATAAGCAATAATTACAAAATTGCTTAATCTGAAGTAAAGTATAATTTTTGGCATATAAGAAAATTGAACACATGGATATAAGTACTGTTGAGCTTAATTTAGCAAGCTGACAGAACATTGTAAACATTAATAAGTGTAATACAAATTATATACTTTAGTATTGTATAACTCTAAATGTTTCCACTTGATCTAAATTGTCTGTACCATTACAAATAATCTCTATCATATATAAGCATTTTAAAATTAGACAGTTAAGCTCACATAAAAATACAAGTCCCTAAGTAAGCAAATTAGAAAGACTTTATTCCTATCAAAATTTAACTAACTCTTTTTGAAAAGGGTCCACTGATAATATAAATATAAATATAAGTATCTTCTGAAGGAGTAATTTCAAATTGAGCAGAAGAGGAAACAACATTTGGGGAAATAAAATGGAAATCTCTGTGATGTGAAAATATACTGATGTACCCAAATGTCTTGAGAGCTTATATAACGAATAGAAAAGTAAACATGTTTCCAGTTTGAATTTAATTCTACCTGAATATATCACAGAGAGACTGTTTCATATCCAATACTGCAGAAAACTTGAGACTTCCTAGAAAATGTGAGCTGTTCAACTTTTGCAAGTCTAATCTGTTTCATCATTAACGGTACCATTATCATGAACATCACCAACAAGCAAAACAAATAAAATGGAATCGTCTGGAAAGTTTCCAAAGATCATTAAAAGTGAGGGAAGAAAATTCCATTAACTTTTCACTTTGACTATAGAATAGCAACAAGAGAGCATTTTAATTAGTTTGTACTCATTACATATTATATATTCTAATTCTTTATTGTTATGTGGACTATGTACTCCCAACACGTAAAGTGAGTCCCTCTAAATCATGATCCTTCATCCTGAGGGAAAATGCCACTGTTGGTGATCATATGAAGGGACCAATGAAGTCCTGAAGGAAGGAAAATAACCAAAGTCATTCCTTATTCACTTCATTGTTAAAAGATTATGTAATGCTACACACATGTTATATTTTTTTTCTGTTTTCAGTGAGTAGGCAAACTATTCAATTTTGGCTATTGTGCACAACTGCTGCTTGTATCAAGCAAACCATGGGAACATATTTTTGGTTGTTTGGTTTTTTTTTTTTTTTTGCAGGGGGGCCACAATGGGGTCACGCCTGGGTGTGATGCTCAGGGGTTATTTCTAGCTATGCGTTCAGAAATCTCTCCTGGCTTGGGGGACCATATGGGATGCCAGGGGTTGAGTCTTGGTCCATCCTAGGTCAGCCTGTGCAAGGCAAATGCCCTACCCCTGACCATCACTACAGCTGAAACATATTATTTTAATGTTTGCATCATTCATTGTTAAGCCATTGGTGCAGTTTGCAATTGCTCTCCTTTACTGTCCAGTAGCATGTGGCTCTGAAGCCATGATGTTTCTTCAGGTTTTTTTTTTTCAGTCAAGGAGTGTATGACTTGAGCCATAACAATTTTGATTAAAGATCTTTTAATTTAAATTTTTATTTTGGCACCACAATTTACTATACTATTGGGCCAGAACAATAGGACAGATTAAAATGCATGCCTTGACCAGGGTCAACCCAAGTTTAATCTCAGGCATCCTATAAATTTCACCAAGCATTGCCTGGAGTAATAGTGCCAGAAATAACCCCTGAGCTTTGCCAGGTATGATTCTCCCCCCAAAAAATTTACAATACTATTAATAATAAGTCTTAGGCTATATAATGTTCCAACACCACATTCACCATAAGAGTGCCAAATCTCTCCACCAAGGTCTCTCACCCTCCCACTTCATCTTCTTGATAAACTGAGTTCTGTAGTATTTCACATCACTAGATTGTAGAACTATTATATAGTGTAAAAATTGTATTTTTTATTTTCCTTTTTTTTCTTTTATTGGAGGGGTGGGAGTGGGAATATCCACTGGTGTCTCAGGGTGTACTCCTAACTCTATATTCAGGGATTCCAGGTCATCCAGTGAAAGAGAAGAGCCTTGCCCACTGTATTATCTCTCAGACTCCTGCTATGCTTTTATTCTTCCTACTTCTAGACAGGGAGTACCATGTTGCTGTTTCAAATAAAGTATGATTGATTTAGCCCACATAATATGAATAGAAGTAGCATGAAATAACTTGGTGTAGAAATTTTTAACTATGCACGTACAATTTGCTGTTTTGATTCCTGACCTGGAATCTTGAAAACATTGAAATAGAGTCTCTGTCAATATATTTCTAAAATATCAGAATAGGCAAAGCCCCTAGTCAAGAAAAAGATGAATGTGTAGTATTTATTATGTTATACCACTGAGATCTGGAGGCTGTTTGCAATACTGCATAAATCTAGCCTTTGGTGATTTATTCAATGTGAATAAAGCATTCAAAACACTTATTAAGAAAGATTTTTCAGTGAAGCATCCTGATCTATTGAATTTAAGGCTGAAAATGTGTAATGCTGTTAATAAAGAATAATTCTGACAAAAAGAAATGAATGCATTTGCAACTTAAATCCCTAGAAGGATAATATTTTCTCTCTAGAGTATTCAAAACCCCTCTCCTAAGTGCAGTGCAACAAGAACATAGCACAGAATGGCCTTGGCCTCTGAAGAAAAAGAGGGAATAGTGTGGGCATAGGACAAATTTTCTTTGATCGCATATAAAGTAATCAAGAATTCTAGTAACCTTATAGATTAAATTCACAAAAATTATAGACTATACTTTAAGTAATCTCATAATTATAGGTTTAATATTGTAACCCAAATATACAAATAAGACATCACAGTACAGAACAATACCACTTCCGAAGGCATAGTGGATCAAGAGATTAGAGACAATGGATACTCAAAAAAGAGCAGAACTAATTTTTTTAGAAAATAGTCTTTATGTTTCTAGTAGAGATAAATTAGATATTTTATGAAAGCCTAAGGTATAGTATATGTTATAGTTGCTGTTTAGAATTAAGCTCTCTTCCATCACATAAGAAAATATTGGTTTAACATCCTTAGAAAGCACAAATCAATGAAACCCTATAATTACTGTAAATACTATCAGACACCAACCTTGAGGAATATATTTATTTACACACATATAAATTTACACAATTATAAATATATATAATTATGAAGACAAGGTTATAGTTCTTAGAGTAAGAAATACTCACTTTGTTCCATTTTTACTTACTGCATAGAATACTATAATATATGGTCTCTAGGGAACTTGTCAAATTTAATGTGAAATGGAACTTGATAGTACTAGTGAAATACCCCTGAAGTTATATATAATAGGACTTTACTAACAGTCTCAAATATATATATAGAGAGAGAGACATAAAAGAAAAATTCAAATAAAATTAATAAATAAAATAAAATTAATGAGTTATGTCACTTCTATATGACCCAGAAATTTGACTCTTTATCTACCTAAGGACCCAAAAGCATAATGCAGAATTGTTATATATGCTTCTATGTTCATTGAACACTATTCACAATAGTCAAAATCTGGAAACAACCAAGGTGCCCAAGAACAGATTTTTTTTTATTTTTTTTTAAAAAAACCTGTGGTACATAAATACAATACAAATCATTTTTTTTACTCCACAGTATGAAAAGATGAAGTCATATCATTTGCTGCTATATACATAGATCTGGAGCGTATAGTTCTAATTAAATTTGTCAGACAGAAAGAGTGACAGACACAGAATGATTTCACTAACATGTAGTATACACAAAAACATAGTAGGTAAATAATAAATGCCCAAAGTGGAATAGGTCTTCAGTAAGTAGCTTGCACCAGGATGTGGGTGGAGTGGGGTTGGGGTAGTTTAAGGAAGGAAACAGTAAAGACAGCTATTGAGGGGGGAAAGTGACTGGCTTCTGAAATAGAGGCAAACTGTGGGGTGGGAGGGAAACAGGGGGCATTGGTGGAGGGAAGTGGACACTGGTGAAGGGAATTATGTTGTAACCTGGCATATCTGAAACCTAAACATGAAAAACTTTGTAATTCACAATGTCTCATTAAAAATAAATCAATTAGGGGCCGGGCGGTGGCGCTAAAGGTAAGGTGCCTGCCTTGCCTGCGCTAGCCGAGGATGGACAGTGGTTCGATCCCCCGGTGTCCCATATGGTCCCCCAAGCCAGGAGCAACTTCTGAGCACATAGCCAGGAGTAACCCCTGAGCATTACTGGGTGTGGCCCAAAAATCAAAAAATAAATAAATATATAAATAAATCAATTAGGGACCAGAGCGGTGGCGTAGCGGTAAAGTTTTTGCTTTGCATGCTGCTGACCTAGGACTGACCACTGTTCTATCCCCCGGCATCCCATATGGTCCCCCAAGCCAGGAGCAATTTCTTGGTACATACATAGCCAGGAGCAATCCCTGAACGTCACCTGCAAAAAATTTAAATAAATAATAAATCCATTAATTAATATATAAATAAATAAGAAGTTAAAACTCTAGAATATAGAGAGTTAAAAGTTAAGGTGCTTGTCCTGCCTGTGGCTGATCCTACCATAGAGTCCCCTGTGTACAGTGTAGTACTCCAACTAAGTCCATGCACCATCATCAGATATGGACCAAACAACAAAATTGAAAAAAAAATCTCTGTAAAAACATATATATCTATCACATAGGAAAAAATATGTTGAAAACTAGTAAATCAGACTGATGAAAAGAGAGAAATTATAACAACACAGAAATTCAAAAGATCATACAAGAATGCCATGAATAACTGTATAGCATAAAATTGTAAAGCATAGAAGGAATAAATAAATTTTTGGAATCTAAACCCTCCCAGGACTTAATAAAGAAAAAGTGAAATACCTGAACAAGTTAATTATTACCTGGAAATCAGAACAGTAATCAAATTTCTTCTCAACAACTAGAACTTAGATGAAGTTGGGTTCACTATTGAGTTCTTCCATATTTTCAAAGAGGATCTACTCTCTATTCTTCTCAGGCTTTTTCAGAAAGTCAGAGGAGGAGGCAGGATGGAGGAAGGGAGACAACCTAGTATCATTGATAGAAGAAAGCTGACACTCTGGGTTTGGTGTTAGAACATTGAATGCCCAAAATTACACGGAAATATCAAAGCAGTAATATACATAATAATTATAATGTGGAAACTGAAAATACTCAATTGATTACTGAATTTAGTAAGTCAATTATGGGAAAAATAAAATGCGCCATATTCACCCAATAAAATATGATCGATCAATAAAAAAATACATGAAATTTTGACTCACAGTATAACATGCAGGACCTTGAAAAAGTTATGCTAAATAAAAGAACCAGAATGCTTTATGATTTTATCTATAGAAAGTGTGCCCAGTTGATCAACTCACATGAACAAAAGAAGATTGTTAATTAGGGACTGGAACTTGTTGAGAATAAAGATAATGAATGGCTAATGGGAATGGACATTGGCTTTGAAATAAAAAAGGATCCTAAAAATGAATAATTATAATGGCTTCTCTTTTTTATATAAGTAAAAGTTTAGGGGAGGAACTCCTGGGGTGACAGTTTGACCCACAAACCCTTCATCCACAGTTTGCTTAAGAGTCCAATCATAGTTCACAAGCATATCTGATGTTCATTCTTACCAGTCTTCCCACAGTCACTGCTGCAGTTACCATTGTCAGCAGAAGCATCAGGACTATCTGCATTCTATCCAGATCCTGGGAGCTGAGTCAGCTGGATCTGCAGGGGATCCTTATCATTCAGGCTGTGACTCTCCACTGAGAAGAGAAAAAAGGTTGCTGTGTCTTCTCCAATCCTACAACTTAAATAGCTGTTGTGGTGGAGTAAACAACATAGGGCCCTAAAATCCAGTTGCCAAGAGAGAGAACTGAGAGTTGTTGCTTTCCTGCACTGGATCAGACAAAAATGCTCCCCCGCCCAACCCCGAACCTGGAGCTAATTCTTTTACCCTTAACTATTACCAGAGAAAGCCACAATCTTTGCTCCTTCATCACCCATTATATTTAGATATTAGTGTCTGGTTAATTCTTTCTATATGCCCTGACCTCTGGGACACGTAGGCATAGTGTAATTTCCCATTGACGTCAATGGCCTTAGCTAGTTGATATCCCATGACCCCTCTTGCCACTATTCCCTGATAGAATTCCTGCTAATCCTCCTGTGCACACTTTCCCTAGAGATTTTACCACCTTACAAGTCATTAAAGGGGAATTGTGGGTGAAGGCCCATCTTTTGTAATTTCTTCATATTGGCAAAGGACTATAGGCTCTACCTATAAGAAGGGTTAAAATCTCATGCTACCCAGTTCTTGATAAGGGTTCAGGTAATTCACTGGTTTGGTTCTGCAGTTATCAGCATCTGAAAAGAATAAGATTGATTAAACAGAGGTATATTATTTAAATCAATAAGACCTTGGAGAAGTAAATGGTCCTCTCTATCCTTTGAAGGGCAGAGAAGATGCTCCCTCTGAGATGATGACACCACAAAGTTAAACAACAGAAGCCAAAGCATCATAGCATTATACCTGTTTCCTGAATAATTCTGTCATCTGTGTAAGGTCATGCTGCTAGTCTTCCTCAAGATATATCTCTAGTGTTACACACCTGCCTGAAGAGGAGACTCAAGACTCCCAATAGGTTCAATAACAGCAAATAAAACACAGCTTTGAATTATTTCTCCTACTGTTTTATTCAGCATAAGTTCTCCCTGGTAAAGTTCTAATGACTTCTCTATTTTGCAAATATACACCGTAAAAGAATCAAATATGTCAATATAATATTTTTTCTTAGGCAGTATGATTTACAAGGAGTTTCAGACCTTCTATGTTCCAACTCCAACCTATCATCAGTATTAACATTCCTCCACGAATAACCCAAATTTTCCTCCGTCTCCCCACCCAGCCTCTCTACTTATTATTGCTTGTTACATGCTTACTTTTATGGTTTTGTTATACCGAGTTACCTCACTTTAGCATCATCAAAAGCTCAGCTTCATTAACCAAGTCCCTTATTTATTCACCAGTTGGCCTACTCTTCTGTTCCCCCAATCTTCTCTTTCCTTGTATTATTATATTTAATAAATAAATTAAAGTGAGATTTTAAAATACCAAAATTCATCACTGAAAATACAAAGAAGTTGTGAAATAGATTTCTTATTCTCATCCCACTTGAATTATTTTACTGTATTGTACCATCTAGAATCAATAAATTAGAAAAGATCTTCACTAAGATTGCTACATTCCTACAATTCCTCTACATTCTTCTGTAATTTAATGCAGATACACTCAAAGTATTTTTAACTTATTCGTAAAAAATATAGGGTGTTAGGAATAACACACCCCAGTGACTTTAATATGAAATCAGGATGAAAAACGAACTTTAAATTTATAGTTAAATGATGATATATTCAGAAAGCCTAAGAAAGTAGTTATCAATTTGTTTTTAATTCTAACTCATGAAGTAGAGAGTGTCTCATAAAAACAAACCTTGGGCTCATGCCATAGATGTTACCAAGCAGAAAAAGTGGGGATACCAAGCAAAAAAAGGGAGAAGGCACACTAGAAATGACCTAGGAACAGTGGCCAACAGTGGTGGAATGTTTGGGGCACATGAGTGGTAGTGGTGCTTCAGTAACTTCATAAGCCAATAACATAAATACCAATACTACTGTCAACCATGCTACTACAATAAGATAAGATTAAATAAATTTTAAAATCCCTTCAGTATGTAAAACTGGCTATTATTGGCCCAACTTTTCTATTCCATGCCTGTGTGTAACCACCCAAATTTAGTCCCCAGCAAGATATATGGTCCCTCCTAAGTACCTCCAGAAGTGTTCCCTGGGCATAAAGCTAAAAAAAAAAAAAAAAGGCTGCTTGAGATTACTTGGTGTGGCACAAAACATAAAAAAACTAAATTTTCTAATTAATTTCTAATCAATTTTCCAAACAATATTTGGAAGGCACATATTTCTACAATTCTATAGATTAGAAAGAAAATATAATTGTGAGTATATATATATTTATATATTTATTTGTTTTATGTTTACTATGTTCTCTGTCAGTCAGTATAATAAGTTGGATAATATATTTTTCTTAGAGTAAAGCAAAAGGACATAGATTTTCAGAGTATTAAGACACTTAGAAGTCATCTAAACCGGGGCCGGGAAGGTGGCGCTAGAGGTAAGCTGTCTACCTTGCAAGCGCTAGCGTAGGACCGCGGTTCGATCCCCCGGCGTCCCATATGGTCCCCCCAAGCCAGGGGCGATTTCTGAGCGCATAGCCAGGAGTAACCCCTGAGCGTCAAATGGGTGTGGCCCAAAAACCAAAAAAAAAAAAAAAAAAAAAAGAAGTCATCTAAACCAGCATTCATATTTTACATAATAGATAAGCTCAGTGCTGAAAGAAAATATTTGATTAATTGCAAAATGTGACATTAGAATGAGGGTTTCTTAATCTGTGAAATAGTTTTCCTTCACATGTTTAGTTTCATCTTTTCAGAGCAAATGAAATTATTTGAGAAAACTTCTCCATATTGTCCTACAATGTGTGCAACCTGCAAGTAAAATCCAAAGAAGAAAACTTAAGTTATTATATTGCTCCCCCAAATTCTGAGAGAATAAAAGTATCTATTTTCTTATATTAATACTGAGTTAATATTAGCAATTAATATTCTAAAATATTAAAATTATCTCAAAGACATGACTCTTTAGGATTCCTTTCTGAGAAACAAAATCTCAATCATATAGGTGACCACAGAGAAGAGTTTATTCACTAGCCTCCTTAATGATTTTTCTGTTCTTTTACATGTTGTTAAACAGTACTTTTCATTACCCCTTACCACAATGCCAAATCTGTTCAAATTGTCCAACAATTCATCAGAAATGTGGCTCAGTTATACAGAACGTGTGTGTGTGTGTGTGTGTGTGTGTGTGTGTGTGTGTGTATTTGTGAAATCATAGGTAAATTTTTTGCACCACAAACAAAGGAAGAGAAAAAAAAGAAAAGGAAGTAGAGGAGAGAGGAGTAGGAAGTATAAAAGAAAGGGGAGGGGAGTGGTGGGAAGAGGAAGAGGAAGGAAAGGGACAGGAGGGGAGGGAAGAAGAGGGGAGGGATGTGAGAAGAAAAGGAGGGGAAGGTAGATTAAGTGGAAGAAAGAGAAAGAGACTAGAAGAGAGTGGAGAGGAAAGTAGATGGTAGGAAGGGAAGGGGTGAAGGGAGGAAAAGAGAAAAAAGTGGAGGAGAGAAGGAGGGGCCGGGCGGTGGAGCTAAAGGTAAGGTGCCTGCCTTGCCTGCGCTAGCCTTGGATGGACCGCGGTTCAATCCCCCGGTGTCCCATATGGTCCCCCAAGCCAGGAGCAACTTCTGAGCACATAGCCAGGTGTAACCCCTGAGCGTTGCCGGGTGTGGCCCAAAAACCAAAAAAAAAAAAAAAAAAAAAAAAAGAGAAGGAGAAGGGGTGGGGAAAGAAGAAGATAGAGGAAAGGAGGAGAGATCTAAATGCCCAAACATATACCAAAAAAATCAAAAATAAACCAAGATGGGTAAGACCAAATTAGAGGGTTGAATCTGATTATTCTGCTCACTTGATTTGGAGCAAGACAATCAGTCTTTGTGGTCAATTTGGCCTATTCTTTTCACCAAAAATAATAAACAAGCTGTTCTACTACCTCCTTTCTTTTAGTTCAACCATGTTTATTTTAAGCATTGAAAAGAATTATACATAGATGGTAACCAGAAAAGGATAATAAGTCCTTTCACGATTTTCCATGAAAAAAAGATGTAGCAAAGGAGTTGGAAAGGATTGGAATTCTCAGCATCTATTATAATAATAGTATTTTGGGTTTTTTAAGTTTTAAACAAACTATAGTTTGGAAAAGAAATGTGTTATGTTTATCATGTCAAGTTCTTGGAAGTATTTAATTTGGATCTCATCCAAAACATATAGTTTACAATGTAATGCATAATTTTGCTGTCAGATGGCTGCAAATTTTTACACTTATTTTGCCAGGAATCACAGGTATGAATATGAAAGAGTTTTTTTTCTGAGATTTATTGTTTAGTATTCCATTACTTCCTCAGTCTATAATTGTCACACCATTATTTACCAAGCAGACTCACTTTAAAAAAAAATCACCCTTTCAAAGTTCTATAGATTAATTGATTGCTATAGTTTCCTGCTTACTATCATGAATTATTAATGCTGTAAAGTATCCTAGATAAAGATTTTCATAGGATCCAGGGAGATAGCTCAAGTGGTAGAATGTTAGAGTATCCGATTTTCACCCAAATCAAGATTTTTTTTTTGCATGTGCTTCTCCCACCTCGATGGAAATAATCTCTGGATTGGCCCAGTACCTCTACCTATTCTCCACTCTAGAGGGTGGTCCTACTCTTCCCAATAAAAACCTTGGATCAGAGAGATTTCCAGCTGTTTTGGTTCCACACCTTGTATGTCTGCCTGCCGCTGCCTTTTTGCCTGCTTGCAAATAGTTTGTGCTGGAAGTTCCTGAACCTGTTTTATCTAACCTATGTGGATAATTTTCTCTCTTGGTGTTGTTTCCAGGACCTCGTTCCCCAGTCCCCCCTTTAGTTTGGGGTATGAGGTATCCTCTGCAGTAGATCACATGACTAGACTGTGCAAAACTCTGAGCTCAGTCCTTGCCATCACTATATCCTCCTTCCAGTCCGCTGGCTGTGGAGCTGGTGGGCTCTAAGCATAGAGTTGGCCCTATTTTTAAGTGGTTTTTAATATTAAAAATATTATATACCCTTTAAATGTAGGTATGAACAATGAAATTTTCATTATTTTAATTTCACAAAAAATAGTTTGTTCCTTTCATGCTAACTGCTTCAAAATTCAGTTTCAAAAATATGTGTGATTATTGAAAGAAAAGCAGGTACGTTTTAAACCTAGGAACTGACTGATTAAAATTTAATAACTCCAAATTTCAGCATTTTCTGGGTTAAATCAGTTCTTTACTTCAGTATCTGCAATTCAAATAAGTCCTCTGAGAAATTGGCCAGTGATGTGCTGTTGAACTGAACAGATCTCCAAAATATCCTAACAGATTTCTTTCTTTCATTGTAGAATTGTTTCCATCTGGTGCTTAGATATTAAACCTGGAATATGTAAAGGCTGTCCCCTCTCACCCTGTTTGACTTCCAAATGCTGGCAAATAATTTGCATTGTCAATGAATTGAGGCTTAAAATTTTGAACTTAACTGCATAGTTGCGAGATGCATAATTTAAAGGAATAGATCTTCAAAGCAGTGGCTTTTTCTTTTAATTTTAAGAAATAGGAGAGGAAGATTGTGTTGTTTGTATAATATTTTAATTCAGACCTGTTGTGCTTAACAGAATAAAACTTTTCTCATTTTTCCCAAGTTTAGAAAATTAAAACATAAATTAAGAATATTATAGACCAGTTTAGTATATTTATATTTTCTATAGAACATGAGCATCTAAAACCAGATGATTAGTTAGGTAAGTATATGTTTAGATGTATATACATATAAGTTCCAAATGCCTAAATCACAAACAATAATTTCTTCATGAGAATTTTAAGGGTCCTTTATAGAAATAGCAATCTAGCTGACCTTTAAGACTAGAGAATTTTTTCATAGCCTCATAATTGGTAAGCACAGAGTTTCTTCTAAGAAACATAATTGCTTCCAGAACTGTTTAAACCACAAGGGGAATGTTTATATGAAGTGTGCAATAGTCACAGGAGTGAATAAACTAATTCTATGCAGTGTAAAACCCTGAAAGGATGCACATACACATATGAGAACCATGTGCAAGACTGCATTCAATCTCTGTCTTCTTGTCATTAGTCTTGCAGTATTTACCCATCCTTCTTTAACTTAACAGAGGACATCCTGCCTTCAGAGTCAGTGGTTATCCAGTTCTGAGATGGGGCAATAGTACAGCCGGTAAGGTGCTCGCCTCCTAAGTGGCTGACCTGGGTTTGATCCCCAGAACCACATATGGTAACCAGGAGTGATACTTCAGCATAGAGCCAGGAGTAAGCCCTAAACCCTGCTGGGTATGGCCCACAAAAAATCTTCACATTTCACGTCTCCTCACCATTGATTTTTTAAGTGAACTTTTAATTTTAATTTATTTAATTTTTATTGTAACAAAATGATTTACCAAACTTCATGATACAGTCATTTCAGACACTAAATGTTCAAATACCCAATCCTACCAGCACTAGGATCTTCCCTTCACCCATATCCCTAATTTCCCACCCACCTGCCACCTTTCCTGCTACTTTGCAAGCTCATACAAATTTTCTTCCTCTGGTTTGTTACTAGTGAAGTTAAATGGACTTATCAAGACTTACATCAATGAATGTCAATTTGAATAAATATATCTCTCCAAGGTGTTACTAAAATCAGCAACTTAGGAGTCACAGGGCTGTGTGTGGTTGGTGCTAGTTGAGCCAGCTGTGTTACTATTAAATCTCATTGAGCTTGGGAGTTTTCTGTTGTTACTTTCCCTTCATATTTCCTCTAATATTAGAAGGATGGCTGACACTCCGATTTTGAGGTATTACATAGATGCACAGTCCATTATCTATATATATAAATCAAATTTGTTACTTGTCAGTTTAATGAATTTGAGTTGTAGACCTGGGTTGTTTCTGCTTCAGGGCGTTGAGTGTGGCTGTGAGCTGCTGTGGCTTTGGTAGAGGGGGAATCTACTTCCACCCATTCTAAGAAGACCCCAAATATATCAACCCAGAACAGTATACTATAGAAGAGTCAAAGGTTGTTATTTCCTTTGGAGGTTGAAAGAGGAGCTGACCATTTTTCTGATGGGAAGATGGCTGGTGTGGCCATTCATTTCTTTTCTACTGTCCGATCCTAATTTTTTCCATGTTGCTTCTCACTGAATTCCTTCTTTGATTTCTTACTCTTAAAATTAACCTACCTTTATCCTTTGAAGTATTTTTAGATGCTCTTTTGGATAAAGTTATGCATTTCTTATCCATTTAATGACTAATAAAGAAAAGCTGATCTTTTTATACAAAAGATGGAGTGATTTACCATCTCAGTACAAAATGGACACCACTAACTTAAAAATAAAAGATTGAAGACACAGAGGAGGAAGTCACAGCTTGGGGGAGAACAGAAGTACTTTACTGATAAATATAAAATCATTTAATTTTAATAAGCATTTGTGGAACTCTTTTTGAAAGACCTTTAGTCACCAAGCACTAAAGAGGATCCAGAATGTAGGTCCAAATAACTCTAACCCATAAGATTACTCAAAAATGATCATTTTGGGGGCCAGAGAGATAGCATGGAGGTAAGGCATTTGCCTTTCATGCAGAAGGTCATCAGTTAGAATCCTGGCATCCCATATGATCCCCCGTGCCTGCCAGGAGCAATTTCTGAGCATGGAGCCAGGAGTATCCCCTGAGCACTGCTGGGTGTGACCCAAAAACCACAAAAAAAATGATCATTTTGAAATTCTCACTAAAAACTCTCACTTAGTAAAAATGAATAATTTCTCATACAACTTCAAGAGACCACGGAAGTGATTTCTAGGAGTTCCTGCCATGAAAACTGTTTGTGTAACTATCTTTGGCTAATATTGTAGCTAATATTCTAGAACAGACATTCTCAGAATAATAATATCTCCCACTGTTGTTTATAACATATATGTATAATAAGAATAAAACACAACATATATTTCAGGCTAATACTTTACAGTGTTATGCTATGAAAATAGAATATAATTGTTTTCTATCATTTCATTCATTCTAAAAGTTGGAAAAACCATTTTAATCCATCTGAAAAAAGTTGGACTTAATTTTGTTTCCCTTTCCCTTTCTTTTTCCCATTTGTCCTCCTTTCTAGTCCCCTACCCCTAAGTTTATTCCATTTGTATTACTGTGGTACAGATTCAGAGAGGGGGTGAGGTTTGATATTTTGGGTGGTCTTACTGAAGTCTGACTGGAGAGTAGCCAAGAATTTCCAATAATAGGGAAAGGCCCTTTGAAAAGTTGTATGTGTATATCAGAGTATGTGTCAATATATTTAGCATAATTTAATAAGCAAAACAGAACAGAGCCTTGTCAGCTAACTCAACAACTTAAAACACATCCTGTGTGGGTAAATGATGGTTCTTATTTGGTTTCAGTGTTCATTTATTTCAGCTTATTGTTGGACATCTCCCATAAGCTAAGCCAGGAAACTCATGGCAGTGCTTAAAAAACTCATTTCACCCCCACATTTACTTTTCAATTCATCTACTTGTTTACTCTCTCTTACACTCACAAAGTTTCATGTCATCAGTATCCAAAATAAAAAATTTGTTTTTGTTTTGCATCTAAGTATAGTTTTAGAAACTATACATAAAATTTTCCTCATGGTTTTTTCTTTTTATTATAAGATTATATTAGATACAGACTTGTTTGGAAAGGTCATTTGTATTTTTTTAATTAAGGGAATAATAAAAATGTTCTGTTTTCTAAAGTGAACTTTAAAAAAGAGAAGTTATTTCCCCCAAAGAGAGCTAAGTCTCTAGAAATTGAGTAAAGATTATGGGGGTGGTAGGGTGTGAATCATATACAGAAAGCATATGTTATCATGAAATTTGAAAGAGTCTATGCTTTTGATACTTGTTAAAACAGAGTAAAATTATATACAAGGTTTTGTAATTTTATATATATTTTGCTTCAATGCCAGCACCATTTCATCAAAAATAACCAAACTGATCCCTGATGACAAAATGGCATACCCTAAGCTCACTGGTAAAAAAAAAAAAAAAGTTTCATCTTCCCAAGTGAAGCCTTCATCAAAGATATATATGAGCATTTCCTTAAGAAAAATTTAAGGGGCCAGAGAGATAGCATGGAGATAGAGTGTTTGCCTTACATGCAGAAGGATGGTGGTTCGAATCCCGGCATCCCATATGGTCCCCTGAGCCTGCCAGGAGCGATTTCTGCTCATAGGAGTAACCTCTGAGTGCTGCCAATGTGACCTAAAAAACAAAAACAAAAAAAATTTAAAATGTTGGGACCTGACTGTTGTGATAAATAACGATGGAGCAGGATGGAGAAGAATGGAGGTGGATAGAGAAGGATGGAGGCCTTTTGTCCTGAGGCCCCGGCCACGTGGCTTCATCCACCATGAACCGGCGGGTCTGGAGTTCAGGAAAGCGACAGGTATTGAACTCACTCCCAGGCAGGCATCAGGAAGCATCAACTTTATTCATCCCCATCCACCACATGTGTGGCCTCTATCCTAACCTTTCAAGCATTCAGCCATTCTTAGCCAGCCCTGCCTCTTAACTCCTTTCAGCCATCTTCCCTTTGACCTCCATGCTGGTCAAAGATCAGAAGTGTGAGAGAGCCAGATTCTACAACTGGCGCTTGAACTGTGATTTGAATCCTGGACCCAAGAAAACAGCAATGATGGTGAGATTTCTGCTTTTCAGTTTCATTTTGGCTCTTTTCAGATGCACTGAGCCCAAAACCTTGGGCCACGTGCCACAATTTTCAAAGATGGCCGACACCCCATCTGGGGGCTCAAAGGCCATTGAAACAAAGGTCATGGAAGCTTGTATCACCTCCATCCCAGGCCCAGGCCCAGAACGGAAACTTTGTTATAAGAAACAAAAACCTAGACCTCCTCAAAGACTGATTAAAAGCCTAGATTCTAAACGGAGGAGAAAAAGACTGTATTTAAAGTGGACTCATTTTCTGAGAACAACCTACGGCTTGAATTTGGATTTCGACTTTGGAAATTTTGTACTGGACTTTTATAACTCTGAACATCCTAAAGCCCCCTGCAAAAAAGCTGTGGCCGAAAAAACCTTCCAAAGTGCCGCCCGGAGGGGAGAAAAGGCAGCTGCAATCAACCAAGAACTCGGCCCTGTACCAGAAAAGCGGTGAAAAGTGCCTAATCCGGCCCAAAGCGGCGAGCCTGGGACCCGCCCTCCAAATCAGAAAGGTGAAATAGCACGATCGGACCGGCTGCGGACCTGGAACCACATGGTCAACAACAGCGCGAGCAAACCATCTGCAGGGCCTGGAACTATGGAAGTAATTCACTTGGTGAGAACAGCGTGGGACAAATTAATCATCTGGATTTATGGTTTTAGGTGTAAAGACTAAGCGGGTAGTCATATATTTTACTCATAGTTGGTGATGGGATAAGTTTTAGTTAGTTGGTGGTTTAAAAAAAAGGGAGTAATAACAGTTTAGCCCACTTAAAGATCTGATTTCTAACAGCCTGCATCTTTGTCTTAATTAAGTCATTTTCTTTATCATTTAAATGTGTTTTGTTGTTTTCCATAGTTAATATTTTCAATTGTAAAATGTTTTACTGTGTGTATTTTAATGTACTTAGCCTGTTTTTAAAATGTATGTTATGCATTTATGCTGTAGTACTTGTGTGTAGGGAAGGTTAATAGAAACAAAAAGTTCCCCCAATATAGTTTAAAACTATAGGAACATAAAAGTTCCAGAATAATGCTTGGTAGAAAAGCATTAAAAGAATTTTAAGTTACAGGTGTATAGTATATTTTGCAAAAATGTTACGTTTTTGAAAAGGGCTGGTATGTTAATTTTCACTTTATTATGTTGTTGCTATAAAAATATTAACCCACCTTTGGCTAAAGGTGGAGTTAGGATTACAAAAGGGTCTTTTATATTTCAGAGAAGGGGGAGATGAAGCCTCATCCCCCACCCTTTCTCCCTAGGTAACTTGACCTTACCTGCAAGACCCCGCCCATTCCTGGGAGGGGTCTTGGAAAAGGTAGATAAAGTATGGACCAGAGGGGATTAGGGCTTTTGGCTGGCTCTCGCACACTTCTGGTCTTAGACCAGCATGGAGTGAAAGGGAAGATGGCTGAAAGGAGTTAAGATGCAGGGCTAAGAATAACTAGTGCTTGAAAGGTTATGAGATAGGCCACACACATGTGGTGAATAGGGCACGAATAAAGTTGATGCTTCCTGATGCCTGCCTGTGAGTGAGTTCAATACCCGTCGCTTTCCTGGACCCCAGACCTGCCGGCTGAATGGGGGATGAAGCCATGTGGGCGGGGCCTAAGGACAAAGGCCTCCATCCTTCACCATCCATCGCCATCAGCACCATCATTAATTATTTAACACAACACCTGACAAGGAGGGATGCCATTTTGTAAAGCTTCTTCTCAGGTTCTAAGCCCGGAGAGACACCGTTTTGCAAGAACCACATGGTGTAAGCCATAGGTCTTCACAAGCCTATTTCCATTAACACCACCCCAAGCTACCTAGTCATATCAGGTAGCTTTCAGGGAAGGACAAGGGAGCAGTAGGAATAGACAATAGCCAATCATTTTAAAGATGATCAGAAAGTTAGAACCTCCTTCTATCTCTTCCCTATATAACCTTCATGACCTTGGTCGGGGTTCATTTTCTTTAGGAGATGATCCTGACTTGCAAGTTTGGGGTCTTTTTAGCAGACAGATTAAAGGGTTTTTTTTTTTGGGGGGGGAGTTTTGGGGGTCTTGGTTTTTTTTTTTGTTTTGGGGCCACACCCAGTGACACTCAGGGGTTACTCCTGTTTATGTGCTCTGTAATTGTTCCTGGCTTGGGGGACCATGTGGGACTCTGGGTATCGAACCATGGTCTGTCCTGGGTCAGCCGCATGCAAAGCAAACTCCACTGTGTCACCTACTAAACTTTTTCTAATTGTGTGGTCTCGTCCTTCAAGTTAGACTCTAACAAAAAAATAAGTCACAATTGATACAAATTTTAAGAGTTACAAATTTCTACAACTCTCTCTCAGGAGAAATCTTATTTATTTATAGCTGTTGAGTCAGAAGTAAAAAAAAATCAACATTTAAAATGAAGAATTTGTAACATGGTACTTATTTCCTTCCTCCTAAGAAGGTCAAAATGATGTAATTTTTTTTAATTAGGTAGTGGAAAATATTTAAGTAACATTAGAAAATATGGTAATGGTTTTTATGAAAATATTTTATCCAAGTTAGCACAAATGAATATACCTTGCACCTAAAATTTTAAATTTCATAGAAACTATTGCACAAAAAAGGAGCAGTTCAAGAAAGATCATTTGATGGCATCAACTACCCAGCAGTTAATCTGTCCTAAAAATGGGTAATTTGACTGGGCAAACATTAGTACCTAGAAAGTATAATAGACTAATATTCAACGAACTAGAATCAATTTTTTGAGACTTTAACTAGAGAATGCCATGATTGAATTTTGAAGATGATAAAATACAGGAAAGCACCCAAATATGCAGCTTTAACAGAACAGTATTAGAATTAACTTTTTATTATAAAACTTTAGAGAAATCTAACTTTATGGTAATGATCTTTCTCCTTATTTTCTTTTTTCTTCCTTATAATTTTTAGTTGATAGAGATCCTATCAGAGAGTAGAGAAAATTTCCCATCTCCCTGGGTTCTTTGTATGCTCAATAGGAGAACAAACTGATATCAAAATATTAGTAGAAAAAAGTTAAATGCTAATAACATATACATGGTGGATATAACTTTGTAGGTTAAATGGGATAAGCCTAAGATATATCTAAATATCTAAATAGATCTAGATTAACCCTCTATACAGATCTATATATATCAATATATAAATTTATATAGATATAAATAGAGATAGAGATATAGATAGAGCTAAATAGATACAGGAGGATATAAATATAGATATAAATTCTGTGTTCAGGACTTGAGGAAAAAAACAAAAAAAAAACAAAAAAAAGTCTCACATAACCAAAAGGAAAAAAAATTCATCTTTATTCCAAGAATAATAAGGCTATTTTTCCAAGAGAGAATATGTATACAAATAAATCTATATCTAAAAGTAGGAAAGCAGTGACTGCTTCTACAATTAGGAAAAGACTAAAATGACCAAGGTAAGGACAAGAGCTTCTTTATACCTTTTAGAATTTTCATTGCTCTTAACTCAAAATAATCTGTATTTTTTACAATGGCACTTATAGGCAATGTACATTGTGTCTTAGTGCCATACCCAATAAACCCTGAGGCAAAGTGTACAAGCATCACAAAGAGATATATGTGTGACCCCTGGTCATCACAACAGAAAAAAAAAAAAAAAAAACAAAACAAAAAACAGGGGCTGGTCTGTTAATCTCTGCTTTCACTTGTTTGGAGAGTGCAGTTTCCTCCTTGAAGATGCCTGTTGTCTCAATGTCCTGGAGTGTTTTGCCTACATGTTGTTCTATATATCTTATGGCTTCGGGTCTGATATCGAGGTCTTTAATCCATTTGGATTTTACCTTCATACATGATGTTAACCGGGGCTCTAAGTTCAATTTTTTGCAAGTGGCGAGCCAGTTGTGCCAACACCACTTGTTGAAGAGGCTTTCTTTGCTCCATTTAGGATTTCTTGCTCCTTTATCAAAAATTAGGTGATTGTATATCTGGGGAACATTCTCTGAGTATTCAAGCCTATTCCCCTGATCTGAGGGCCTGTCTTTATTCCAATACCATGCTGTTTTGATAACTATTGCTTTGTAGTGAAGTTTAAAGTTGGGGAAAGTAATTCCTCCCATATTCTTTTTCCCAATGATTGCTTTAGGTATTCTAGGGTGTTTATTGTTCCGTCTAGTTCAACCTTTATGGAAAGCAATATGGAGATTCCTCCAAAAACTGGAAATTGAGCTCCCATATGATCCAGCTATACCACTCCTAGGAATATACCCTAGGAACACAAAAATACAATACAAAAAAATCCCTTCCTTACACCCATATTCATTGCAGCACTATTTACCACAGCAAGACTCTGGAAACAACCAAGATACCCTTAAACAGATAAATGGCTAAAGAAACTGTGGTACATATACACAATGGAATATTATGCAGCTATCAGGAGAGATGAAGTCATAAAATTTTCCTATACATGGATGTACATGGAATCTATTATGCTGAGTAAAATAAGTCAGAGAGAGAAAGACGCTGAATGGTCTCACTCATCTATGGCTTTTAAGGAAAATGAAAGACATTCTTGCAATAATAATTTTCAGACACAAAAGAGAGAAGGGCTCGAAGTTACATCTCACCTCATGAAGCTCACCACAAACAGGGATGAGTTTAGTTAGAGAAATAACTACATTGTGAATTAGCCTAATAATGAGAATGTATTAGGGAAATAGAAAGCCTGTCTAGAGTACAGGCAGGGGTTGGGTGGGAAGGAGGGAGATTTGGGACATTGGTGATGGGAATGTTGCACTGGTGATGGGTGGTGTTCTTTACATGACTGAAACCCAAACACAATCATGTATGTAATCAAGGTGTTTAAATAAAAAACATATATATATATATATATAAAAGCCAGGGGCCGGAGTGGTGGCACAAGCATTAAGGCATCTGCCTTGCCTGCGCTAGTCTAGGACGGACCTCAGTTCGATCCCCCGGCATCCCATATGGTCCTCCAAGCCAGGAGCAATTTCTGAGCACATAGCCAAGATTAACCTTCACCATGCATGGCCCAAGAACCCCCCCATCAAATTAAAAAGAAAAAAAAGGGGACCTGCATTTGAATTTCATGGATGTGACTCTACAATAAAGTTCCTTCCTCACCTCTGTGAGTCCATGGATTCAATTACCACCACCCCCAAGTAAAATAATCATGTGAATACTTTAAATAATAGTAACAGTTTCTTCTCAAGGCCCACAAGACCTCACTTAATCTTAGATCCACATACCAAGATGACATATATTTGAAAAGGCCTATCTGACTCACTTTTAAAACCCATCCAACAGGGCAATAATATAATCTATTTTGGGAAGTCTTATCAAACTGTACTTTAAGAAAATATTTTTTCTGAAACTGTTTAAATAATGCTATTATTCAGTTTCATCAAAAAAAAATTAAAAATAGGGCCAAAGAGATAGCACAGCGGTGTTTGCTTTGCAAGCAGCAGATCCAACATCAAAGGTGGTTGGTTCAAATCCCGGTGTCCCAAATGGTCCCCTGTGCCTGCCAGGAGCTATTTCTGAGCAGACAGCCAGGAATGACCCCTGAGCACTGCCAGGTGTGGCCCAAAAACCAAAAAAATAAATAAATAAAAATAGAACTATGGGGCCCCGGAGAGAAAGCACAGCGGCGTTTGCCTTGCAAGCAGCCAATCCAGGACCAAAGATGGTTGGTTCGAATCCCGGTGTTCCATATGGTCCCCTGTGCCTGCCAGGAGCTATTTCTGAGCAGACAGCCAGGAGTAACCCCTGAGCAATGCCGGGTGTGACCCAAAAACCAAAAAAAAAAAAAAAAAAAAATAGAACTATGATCTGATTTACCAATCCTCCTTCTGAGAATATATTCTAATGAAATAAAATCACTGTCTCAATGGCATGCAGTTATTCCCCCATGAAATAACATGCATGTCTATTTTGGCTGAAGCATCATTCACAGTAATGATGAGAGGGAAACAGCTTAAGGATCCAACAATAGACTTTTTAAGTGGTCTATTTTTATAGTTGAATATAATTCTACCTTTTAACTGAAGGAAATTCTGACATTTATTTTATGACAGCATAGATGGACAGAGACAATTTTCTAAGCGAAATAATCCAGACAGAGAAAAGCAAATACTACATAATTGATTGATAATGGACAGCAAAAAATATTCCATTTTGAAACTAACTGGGTGACAGAGATCCAAAATGCTACTCTTCAACCAATATATTTTCCCAAGTTCAAGTTAGGTTATAAGAAACTAGAAGACACAAGCCAGAAATATCCCAGGCACCCACAATGGAGAGATTAGCCACTGTTCTTGCTCCTCCAGGATGTTTCAAGAATTTTCTGTTCTTATGAAACAAGGCCCAGATGCTGAATTAGAGCAAATCAGCAGAATGTTTAGTGTAGGATGCATAAAACATCTGAACACAAAAAGATATCCATGTCAGCAATATTTCTAACAATAACTGCTATTTGCTCTTAGGTCTGATTCACATGGATAGTCCCCCCTTCACACTTAAGGGTTTTAAATGTTAATTAAAAGGAGGTTTGTAGGCCAGAGCAATAATACAGCAGGTAAAACAATTGCCTTGCATCCATTTAACTTGGGTTCAATCCTCTACATCCCATATGGTTCCCTGAGCATCACCAGAAGCGATTCTAGAATGCAGAGCCAGAGCAAGCCCTGAGTATCGATGAGTACTGAGCATCCCACAAAAAGATTATGCTTGTTCTCATATTCTGGAGTAGATGTCCACTTGCTTCCTCTTTATAACATCCTAAACCTTTCTTATGTTTATAATTCTCTCAGGGAATTCTCTGACAGATCTGTTCATCCATAGAACACACCCAATGATAATCTCACTTATATGTTAAATCTGACTTTGTCAAGTTTGTAGAACCAGAATGAAGAATGGGTTTGAATGAGGTTATGGGGAGAATAAAGATGCTGATCACAAGGTGGATAACTTCAGTTTTGGAATGAATTATTTATAAAAATCTAAATGTAGAGTATTGTGACTATATATAGTAATAATGTATCATATACCAGAAATCTCCTTACTATTCATTAAAGCAAACCAAGTTTTTTCTGTGAGTTGATATATGTTAATTAATTTGATTGTGATAATCATTTTGCAATGCACATGTAGCTTCAAATACCACATATTGTAGGTCAGGGAGATAGATAGTACAGTAGATAGATGCTAGTCTTGCAAGCAGATGACCTGCATTCAATTCCCAGTAGCCTACCTGGTTCCTTGTACCCACCAGGCGTTAACTCTAAACACAAAGCCAGAAGTAAGCCCTGAGCTCCTCCAAGTGTGTCCAAACCACCCCTCCACAACAAAACAAAAACAATTTTTTAAATTACATTGTGTCCATAACTATATTCCATTTTTTATGCTTTAATTATCCCTCAATAACGCTGAAAGTATTACAGTACACAGAAATAAGCATGAGAAAATATGAATGGGCCAAGATTTGATGCATAATTAAAATGATCAAACATAATACACAAATGTGCAATTATAAGTGTATTTTATGTGTCAGCAACTAAATAAAGTAATAAGTCATGGGATTTTAATTCAGCTCAGAATTTTAGAGCTGGTGGCCAGAGAGATAAGACAGCGGTAGGGCATTTGCCTTGCATGCAGCTGATCCAGGACGGATGATGATTCGAATCCTGGCATCCCGTATGGTCCCCCAGCCTACCAGGAGTGATTTCTGAGTGCAGAGCCAGGAATAGCCCCTGAGAGCTGCCAAGTGTGACTCAAAAACAAAAAATAATAAAAAAAATAATTCCAGCCTAAAAAGTTCTTAGGGGTCAGAGCAGTAGCCCAAGTGGTAGGTCATCAGCACTGAACGCACTAATCTAGGATGGACAATGTGGATCAATTCCGTCCCCCTGGCTTCTCCAAACCAGGAGCGATTTCTGAGAGCGTAGGCAGGAGTAGCCCCTGAGCATCACTGCTGTGGCCCGAAAACCAAAAAAAAAAAAAAAAAAAAAAAAAAGAATTTTAGAGATTAAATACTACATTTTCTGGGGCCTGAGAGAGTTCACTGGGTAAGGCACTTGCCTGGATATGGCCAACATGAATTCTGTCTCTGTCCGCCAAGACCCATAAAGAGTGATCTCTGATCACAGTGAACCAGGAGTAAGCCCTGAACACCACTACTGTGGAAAAAAATAGATTATCCAAAGTGAAACAATTCAGTATCTAATGTCATTAGTGCAAAAGAAACAAAATCACATACTTGGTGATATAGATGACACTGCAATTAAGAGAAATATATAGATTCTGTCATTCCAATGAATAAAATATATTTATATTTGGTCTTCATCCATAGGTTCTGACTCACAGCTATTACATGTCTTAGTATTTTCTTAGTACTGCGAGTGATCAAGGTTTCTTTTGTTATATTAAAGAGATGAATTTGGGGAACCCCCTAAGGTTGATGGCTGATTGCCCCAGAGAAACCTAACTTGTAATTAGAGGGTTGGAATTTCCATCCCCACCCACCTAGTCTCCAGAGTTGAGAGGCTAGGAGAAGAGTTCAATTGCTCAGGGACAAAAAGTTAATCACTCATGTTTTTGTAATAGTCTTTATAAAAGTCTAAATGTAAGGGCCAGGGGAGATGGATTTTACATGAGTTTTGTATGCTGAGCACCACCAGGTATGGCCCCCCCAAAAACAAACAAAAAAAACTATGAAGTAGAGCAAAAAAAGCCTCTTCAATACAACACTGGTGGTGGGAATGCCCCTCACTCATTGTCACTATGTAACTTAAACATTACTATGAAATATTTGTAATTTACTTTGGCCACAATAAAAACTGGAAAAAAAATGATTGCAAAATTGAAAAAAAAAATTTTTTTTTTTTTTTTTGCGGTTTTTGGGTCACACCCAGCAGTGCTCAGGGGTTATTCCTGGCTCCATGCTCAGAAATTGCTCCTGGCAGGCACGGGGGACCATATGGGACGCTGGGATTCGAACCGATGACCTTCTGCATGAAAGGCAAGCGCCTTACCTCCATGCTATCTCTCCAGCCCCGAAAAAAAAATTTTAAAGTCTACATTGATTAAAAAAAAAATAGTGGTGCTGAGAAAACTAATCAGCTATGTACTAAATAAATATAAATAAATAAATAAATAAATTAGATCTTTCTAATATCATGTACAAAAGTCAGAGCATAATGGATAAAGACCATGATATCAGACCTAAATCCATAGGTACAAAGAGAAAAAACAAAGAAATCTTCATATATTGAGATTAAAGACATCTTTAAGGATGAAACACTACTAACCAAACAAGTGGAGCAAAAATAAACAAATGGGACTACATTAAATTAAAACCATGACCAGGATACTAAAAGACGAAGCTTCAGTTTCCCCCTTGCCAACTGCTGTGAGCAGTCCCATTTGTGACTGCCAAGCCCTATATTTTTTAAACATAACAGTAATTTTTCAGGAAAATAAAGGTTTGTCCTGAGGAAAGGGTCACCTGAAGACTAAGTCAGTGGGCAGTGCCTAGAGCACAGATAACCCAAAAGAGACAGATAACCCAAAAGACTCAGATCAGATTCTTTGTACCATTCTTGTGAATAGATAGGAAATGCAAAGAGACTTTAAAAAGGTCTACACAAAACTTACTTTGTGACACAAAGAAACGTTCAACTTAGTCTTATACTAAGTTAAACTTAAGTTCCTTTTCCTTTCTCCTCTAATTTAATACAAGTTTCTACTTTCTTTAGTACAATTTTCAGCCTTGTAACTCTTGAGTCTGAGAATCATTACTACTAGAAACTCAATCATGAGCAACGTGGTAATTGTGTCTCTCATAGCGATTCAATTAAAAACTTATTTTTAAAAAATATAAAAAAATTATTGAGGAACCTGGTAATCATGTATAAACTCTTAGACCCACAGTCAATGCTCCTGTATCAATACAAAGACTGCTTATGGAATGAGAAAAAGTACTGACCCAACAATCATCTAATAAGGGGTTAGTATCAAAAAAAAATAAATAAATAAGGCACTGGTAAAACTTTACAAGAGAAAAGCACCCAGCCCCATTAAAATATTTTAAAAAATGGGAAGAAAAGAAACTTCCTTGAAGAACTACAAATGGAGAAAAAGGCATTAAGAAAAGAAAAACACTCCAGATTATTAATCAACAGGAAGAAGCAAATCAAAATAACAATGAAATATTATCTCACACCACATAGACTAGCACACATCAAGTACAAGAAAGTACAGAGCAACCAGAGCTGGTAAGGAAGATTCAGGAAGAAAAGAATTCCCATTCATTGCTAGTAGAAATATTGTCTAGTTCAGCCTTTTGGGGAAACATATGGACTTTGCTCAAAAAAAAAAAAAATTAGAAATTGAGCTTCTGTATCACCCAGCAAGACCACTATTGGAAATACACCCTAGTGACCAAAAAATACAATGCACAAAAGCTATCTGCACTCTTATGTCTATTGCAACACTATTTACAACAGTCAGAATCTGGAAACAACCCAAGTGTCCAAGAAAAGATGGATAAAGAAATTATAATACACAATGGGATGCTATGCAGCTGTTAGGAAAAATGAAGATATAAAATTTGTGTTATCTCAGGGCTCAGGATCCATCACACAAAGACCATCAAAGAGATGAACAGCAAAACAAAAGGAAGAAAGTTTTATTCCAGAATGCAGGGGCTGACCATCTCCTCAGATAGCAACCCCGCTTCTTAACAGTAAGCAGTATTTATAGTTGGATTTGGGGACTTTCCACATACAAGACTGACCTTTACATCAGGGGGCTATAGCCTTATATGGATGTCCTGAACATTGAGGCCAGTGGTTGTTCACAGCTGCAGGAATTTATTGCCCCATTTTTATCTTTGGGTCTAACAGGGGTCTCAAACTCAATTTACCTGGGGGCCACAGGAGGCAAAGTCGGGGTGATCCTTGAGTGCAAAGTCAGTAGTAAGCCTTGAACATTGGGGGGTGTGACCCAAACAACTAAAACAAAACAAAACAAAAAAAGATTTCTCTAGGGCCGGGCCACAAAATGTTGTACGGAGGGCTGTTTGCAGCCCATAGGCCATGAGTTTGAGACCCCTGCGTGCTTTTATGCCTGTCAGCAGTTGCAGTCAGCACTATTGCAAAGCTAAATTACAGAAGCCAAATAAGCAGTTATTCCTTAATCAAACTTAGATCCTAACATTTGCTTATATATATTTATATATTGTTATACATACATACATACATACATACATACATACATACATACATACATACAGTATTATGTTGAGTGAAGTGAAGCAGATAGAGGGACAGACAGAATGATAGCACTGATTTGTGGAAGTTTTTTTTTTAATATAGTATGATAATAATACCCAAAGACAATAGAAACAAGGGGCAAGAAGACTGGTTCATGGTAGAAAGCTTACCACAAAGAGGGAGGGGTACTAGGATAGAGAAGGGACCACTGTGACCATTATAGTTGGAAATGATCACTCTGGACAAGAACTGGGTGATTAAAGAAGACAAGGTGATATGCAAGGTACTCTTTCAGCATCAGAACTCAAACCACAGTGCCTAAAAGATAAAAAGAGAGAAAGAGACGTGTTTCATACTAGAGACATTGGTGGCAGGAAATGTGCACTGGTGAAGGGCTGCTGCAAGCGGCTTATGTCTCGTAGCGCCAGTGGGATTTCGATGAATTCACTTCAGGGAGAGTGGGTTGCCCGGACCGGCGTACGGAGAAATATGAAATATGAAATAAATGAAACCACACAGAGTATGTGGGGTCAACACGTCTTCTGACAGGAGTGCGACAAGTTTATTTTCCAAGCACGGGTTTTTATAGGAGTAAGCCAGTCCCAGGTGCAGAGAAGATTTACAATAACAAGGCAAGGTTAATTGCTAAAGTAAAGGTAACACTCAGGGCAGTTTTTAACGAACAACCTCAAATGCAAAACAAAGGTTAGGAGGAGGTAGGAAGTATCTAGAAACTTGATCCTCACTGGGCTGGTCTCTATTGTTTAGGAGGTCAAGCACAGGAAGAACCCTTATCTCCTAACCTGTGTTTTCTATTTTCTGAGCAGAGTCAATTTCGCCCTTATTTAGCAGAAACTTCAGCTGCAAGGACATATTTGAAACATTGTCTGAACTTTTAGGGCTATACATCTCCAGAAAAAGGGTTTTCTTAGTAATCTTTGGTGCTGGAATTTCTGAGCCAAATTATTTGATAGAGGCCACAATTTTGCCTGAGATAATGCCAAGCATCTCTTCAGAAATTCCTCAACCATCCAGGCAGGGGGAAAAGGCGTCCACTGCGGGCCTTTTGAGGAACCCCGAGGGGATATTGCAGTTCTTCCCACCAGGAAAATCTAAGGATACCTCTGGTGGGCTGAATTCCCCTAAAGGAAACCACAGTGCCTAAAAGATAAAAAGAGAGAGAGAGAAAGAGAAGTGTTTCATATAGGCAGGCTGGTGAAAGGAAACTAGAGACATTGGTGGCAGGAAATGTGCACTGGTGAAGGGCCTTGTAGCATTGCATGATTATTACATAACTATCAAGACTTAAGTCAAAAGTAGTAACCCAATAAATATATATATTTTTTATTTTATATATTTTATATATTTTATTTTATTTTATATATTTATTTAATATAAAATTTATTTAAAATTTAATATAAAATATATTTATTTTATTTTATATATTTTATATATTTATATAAATATATATTTATTTATTTAAACACCTTGATTACAAACATAATTGTGGTTGGGTTTCTGTCATGTAAAGAACACCCCCCATCACCAGTGCAGCATTCCCATCACCAATGTCCCAAATCTCCCTCCTCCCCACCACACCCCTGTCTCTAGACAGGCTTTCTATTTCCCTCATACATTCTCATTGTTAGGATAGTTCTCAGCGTAGTTATTTCTCTAACTAAACTCATCACTCTTTGTGGTGAGCTTCATGAGGTGAGCTGGAACTTCCAGCCCTCCTTTCTTTTGTCTCTAAAAATTATTGCAAGAATGTCTTTCATTTTTCTTAAAACCCATAGATGAGTGAGACCATTCTGTGTATTTCTCTCTCCCTGACTTATTTCACTCAGCATGATAGATTCCATGTACATCCATGTATAGGAAAATGTCATGACTTCATCTCTCCTGACGGCTGCATAATATTCCATTGCACCACAGTTTCTTTAGCCATTCATCTGTTGAAGGGCATCTTGGTTGAGTAACCCAATTCTTATCATCATCAAATGTTGATCTCTCTCTTTCCAAGTTATTACTAAGTACCTCAAAAAAGTGCTCTCTTTGGAAATTAAAAAAAATCACTTTTTCTAGCAATATATTATTAGAGCAATATACATTGCCTCAAGGAAGTAGCAACATATTCCTTTCTAGAAAATTAGCTATGAATAAAGCCACTGAAATCTACTTTCCTCTGAAATTCAGAAAAGAATAGTCCTTCCCTTTAACAAATCTCACAGATATTATTGTAAGATTAAATAATTATGATCCTCTGACTACAGGTGCTACTTCTGTGAATAAAAATCTTTGACTCTATCCCAGTCTTGCATTACAATGGTTCTCAAAAATGTAGCAAACTTCTACAATGGAGAGTCCAGCTCTTAAAACTTTAACTTCACAGTCCTTGACAACCTGTTATATTAGAAAATAGAAACAAAGTATTTCTTTAGAAAAAACTGTAAAAAACAATAATTTGAGGTGACTAATTTAAATCAAAGACAAATAGAAAATGGAGTCACTAACAATACACTAAGCATGACTTCTAATATGATCAGATTCTAATCTTATCATAAATGTAAACACTTGGCAATTAGTGATATAATTATTTGCATTATAATTATAGCTTACATTATATTTATAAAATTATTTTAATATTATAATATAATATATAATCATATAATATCATCAGAGAATTAGTAATATAATTTAAATTTTCTTAAAAAAATTCAAAACACATCCACATGGAAATATAACAAAAGTTCATATGTATAAACTAATTTTCCTAGAAAATATATATATTTATTTAAAATAATATTGTTTATTTGTTGCTTGGGTAGAAATATTAAAATACTTTAAGTTTAGTATTTTTTAATTTTTGAAAATATTTGTAAGAAATGTTACCATTCAAGACCCACAGCCATCGCCATGACTGCTCATTAGCCAGTACAATAGATTAATTATACTCTCAAAAGAGAGGCAAGTCAAGCTGTGAAAACTCATGGATACATCTGTGTCATAGCTGATTGCTCTGGGGAACCATGGAAGGAGGGCTAGAGTTCCCCCACCCTAATGAAGTTTTTGCAGCTGCACAAACACCCTACAACCACCATCACACCAATGACCCAACTTCACCTCTTACCCACTGATCTTTGCAGAGAATCTCACCACCCCAAACCCCAAGCATGCCCGTTTGGGAATTGAGATTTCTGTAAAGTCAGGAATGGCATCCTTCTCTTCATGCCCTCATAATTCCTGAAGCCCTGGCAACCACATCCACAACCCACAGCTTCCACCAAGTCAGTTCACTGGCCCAGCTCCACAGATTCTAGAAGTCCTGGAACACAACCACGTATCACAGCACCTCTATATTTTCAATACTGACATCCAGCAGGAATGCACCAAATTAGATGTGAACTTGTCATAGAACCACTCGGCTCAATAAAAACCAACAACAGAATTTTCAACTAGAAGCAAACAGCTTAGTAAATATTCAGACATACTTTAATGAGACTATTATGAGATACGATTCTCCACAAATTTTCCTTTAATGAAGTTTTTCATCATATTATACTTGATTGTAACAAGCAATATTAAGTAAGTTACACATACTTGCCAAGAAACAGACTTAAGGGAAGGTAAGAAACCAGGACAATGGTGGAGGAAATGTTACACTGGTAGTGAGATTGCTGTTCAAAATTGAATGCCAGAAATAACTATACTATGAACAACTTTGTAAACCATAGTATTTAAATAATTTTTAATTAGAAATGTTACCATTCAAGAACAAAATTTGGTTTAGAGCAAAATACATTTTATCTTTGTATTTTTAATAACATAGCATATCATGTTGTATATATGATCAATTTTTAAAAATATAGGAAATACAATTTGTTCTTCAGTAAATAAGAAAAAAGAGTCAGGTAGTACCAGGGCTAATCTACTTGCTTGCATGTGGCTGACACCAGTTCATTCCTAGAATCACATATGGTCAACCTGAACTAAATGGCTTAAAATACACACACACACACACACACACACACACACACACACACACACACACACACGTCTTCATAAGAAGAATAAAATAACAAAAAAAAATGATAGTACAAAATAAAAAAGTATAAAAATAAATGAAAACTTTGAATAAATGAATCATAGGGAATAAAAAGTAAAAGTTGAAAGAAAATAATAAAGGACAAAGTAAAATAATGCAGATAAAAATAGAGACAATATTAGGGATAGAGAGATAGTAAAATAAGTAGGACAGTCGCCTGTATGTGGCTGATGCAGGTTTGATCCCAGCATCCCCTTGAATTATTCTTCAGTGCAGAGACAGGATTAAAGCCTGAGACTTTTCAGTTGTAGCATATATATATAGTTTTATATATATATATATATATATATAGTCTCATAATATCATATATATATACAAATATCATATTGATATATAATATCTATATATGATATGTAATGTCATATATGTAATATCATATATATTGTCTTATTTAGTATATAGAGATAATATATTGGAATTATTTTGACATACACATGAGTACTGTGGCTAGGAATTCATAAGACTTAATGGATTATGTAGATGCTACAGAAATCATAGAATTATATTTCAAAAAGAAAGAAAAGTTGAAAAAAGTCATAAAAATAATAAAAATTGGATTTTTCTTATCACTGGGTTACTGAGATAGCATTTTCTGGAGACTTACAGATCACAGCTGAGAGGGGCTTCAAGCAGCTCATAAGTCTAAATTATGTTCTAATACCCAAGGCTCTAGGGGAAAGAAAATCTCCACCTAGGCTTCTTTGTATATAAAACTGGTTTTCACAGCTCACATAAAGCACATGTGACCATGAATGAACATCAATTTTCTGACAATTTTTGTGATGCAAATAACTCACACAGGGATGCGTTTTGACCAATGTCACACCTATCAAAAAACACGTCATTTGTAATGGAACAGTATGTTACATCTAACATGTTTGTTAAATATTTGTAGAATAAATACTTTAGGGTGTAACTTTGTCAACATATATCCATTCATTTAAGACTTCAGATCAACGTTTCAGTAACATAGTTTTCTGTTTGACTTATATTTAAACAAATCCACAAAGAATTTGAGGTAACTATAATTCCTTATAAATGTCATACAAGAAAATAACAGTAATTCAACCTATATTCCCTCCCTAAAAAGTAATGTTTACTTTAGTTGCTTTAACTTTTTTAGTTGCTTATACTTTTTATTCTGAAGGAAAATATACATAAATTATATTTATATCATTTAAAATAATTTCTTTTCAGGGCCCAAGAGATAGTAGAGTGGCTAGGGCATTTGCCTTGCATGTGGCTGACCCAGTTTTGATCCCTGGGATCCCATATGGTCCTGGAGGCAGTATAAGGAATAATTCCTGAACGCAGACCAAGGAAAAACCCCTGAGCACCACTGGGCATGGCCAAAAATAAATAAATAACAACAACAAAAATACTTTCTTTGTTATTGAATGGACGTGGACTTAAAATTTTTGCTAAAAATTTCCTGTTAGATAAATGGACAAAGAAGCTGTGTTATGTATACAATTGAATACATTGCAGCTATTTAAAAAATAATGAAACATGCAGTTCACTACAATCTTAATTGAACTAGGATGTCATTTTAAGCAAAGTAATTCAGAGTTATTGGAACAAATACTGAATGATTTCAGCAATAGAAACCCTTTCTTAACCCTTAGATTACAAAATTTATCAACAAAAAATGTGGGAAAGGTGTTGAGAGGGGATAATGACCCCAGCTAAAGCTGGTCTAAGCACAGTGAATTTAGGCCATAAACACTTTGGTGGTTGTGGTGTGCAGTAACTTTGTATACCAACATACTTAAACACTATTATAATCATAGTACATATAAATTATAAATTAAAAATTTAATAAAGTTTCTGTTAGCTTAATAGTGCTATTAATTAAATTTCCCCTATGGAAATTTGTATTTTTGATTAAAATATAATTTATTTTCCTTATTTTTAGAACAAACTGAAGTCTTGTAAGGCTATAAACATTTTTTGCTAAATTTTCTAAAGTAAAAGCAAAAATTTAATTATTTCAACAAATTATTACTTAAAGAAAGAAATATTTATAGAGTAGATAATGGTTAGATACATTTTAAAGATTTATTTTAAAATGACAGATAACAGATTCATTTTTAAAAAGTAAATGATTGACTCCAATTGTAAGCAAACTCAGAATCCCGGGGGAAAGACTAAGCATTTATTAAAATAATATGATTAACAAGATGGTAAAAAATAGAATGGATGCCAATATCAAAAGGAATGTTTATAAATGAAATGATTATGGTTTAAATTATTCTGTAACCTTGGACTATAACTCTTGTTATTATAAAAACAATATGATTAAACACAACTTTGAACTATATGTTTCATAGTTTGCTATTCATCTTCCAAATTACTTAATGACTGTTTATTTTGGGATAAGATCAAAGAAAGAAATCTTTTATCACTGGAGTTATAATTCATGTTTATTCTAAAAGATGTTTCATTGACAAAGCAATGTGCTTGACTAATTTATGAGTTCTATCAATGTAGGTCAAATATTGTGCATTTTTGAATTTTCACTTAAACCTCATCTCATTCATTAATGCAATTTGTGTAAATTAACTCAATTATTTTTTAACTTTTTTTGCTTTATAATATTTGGAAATAGTATAGGTAGGTATACTTCTGTAAATCTTCTACCACCAAAACAACCTCTCTACCCACTCTTACATCTTCCTTGCCCTTCTCTGGTAATCACCTTAGTTTTCAACTGTTAGTTATTTATTAATGAGCAAAGATCAATACAACATAGTGTCAAATAGTATTTAAGTTCAATTAGTAATTTAAAAATTGTCAAGTATATGTATTTGGAAATATAAATAGTCATTTTTAATGCTTTAGCTACTCTTGAGTAGCAAGGAACACTTCTGACCCTTTTTGATCAATGTAAGTATTTGTCTTTTCTCAATAGTTTTCAATAGTGATCCAAATATGTAGGGCAAGTTTTACTTTGTTCTGAACATGACCAGCAAAATATATAACAAATGATAAAAAATAGCTGTAAATCTACAAGTGCTGGAGCATAATTTTAGAGTGTACCATTTGTCATTTTACAACTCTTTATTAGAACCTGAATATATAGCTATATTAAATTTTAAAGATTGCACATAATACACAACTGAAATTAAGAGGCATAGATTCTAACACATCAGAGTAATAAGAGATTTAAATTAGCTTAATAAATTATTTGTTGCAATTTTTAAATAAGTTATTAAACCTCTAACAAAGATCTATTATATCTTCTATACAATGAAAAAATTATCATCATCCTTGATGCGTCTTGTGAATTTGGGAAGATGTGATAAAAATGTCTGGGACTGGGACTGGAGAGACAGTGTAGGGATTAACAAATTGCCTTGCATACTGCTAACCCTGATTCAAGTCTCCATAATGCACATGTCTCCCCAAGCATCACCAGAAGTGATTCCTGATCACAGAGATAGAACGCCCTGAGAACTGCCAGATTTGGTCCAAAAATAAAACCAAAAATAATATCAAAGACAATATGAAGTAATAGTTTACTCTCTGTGGAAATTTCCTGCCTCCTCCCCCATTGCCAGTGTCAATCTTTTCATTAGTATAGCTTTAATTACCCTCAGACCTCAGTTATACTCACAATGGTAAAAACCCAAAACAAAACAGAAAATTGAACTAATTTACATCTCAGTGTTATAGCAATGTCATGAGCAACTGTGCCAATATCTCAAGTAGCTGAACTTACTAATAATTAAATTACCAAGAAATACAGATATAATTTTCTAGGACACAATTGCTCCAAAATTATCCCCATTATAAAATAAAAACTAGTCATGGGGGCCAGAGAGATGGTATGAAGTTAGGGTGTTTGCCTTGCATGCAGGAAGAATGATGGTTTGAATCCTGGCATCCAATATGGTCCCTTCAGCCTTCCAGGAGTGATTTCTGAGCCTAGAGCCAGTAATAACCCCTGAGTGCTGCTGGGGGTGACCCAAAAACCAATAAAATAAATAAAATAAAATAATAAAATAAAATAAAATAAAATTAGTCACCTATTCTTACTTATAAGTTGAAGCAAATGAAATAGTTGCAAGAGTGGCATTGCTGAAAATGCAGAGTACTTTACCAATTGGTCAATTATAGATTACTATAGTTCTCAAAAATTACATTTTCTTCACTAAAATATTCTTAGTGATTCTATCTATGTATATGTCTTTAAAGGAAAATTCAAACTAGTTAAGCAAAAAAAATATTTAGTCTATTATTTTATATGCCAATTTCCTTCAAAAATCTTTGACATGACAGTTCCAAAGGAGAAATGGTTGAAAATAATTGGATTACATCATCTCTGAGGATCTTTTCAGTTGCAAACATTTGTGATTCTTTATGTCCCAAGTGTTTTGGCAAGTAAACACCCTTTTTAAAAAGAGACAATTTCAGAAACTTGGGAAATATTTGCAATAATGATAAACATTACTAAGTAATACACATCACTTCTGTGAAATACAGACAAAATTAAACATAATAAAACCTTTTTAATACAAACACTTTACTAAAGAATATTTCTAAAGCATGTTGCAACTATTCTGAAGGCGAAATTGGCAGTTCATAATCGAAGAAAAGAACCACCAAATTTGACTTGGTTTTGCTGTCAAAACCAAACCACAACAAAGTTGTGCTGCTTGTCACATTCACAACTCCTTGCATCTTATATTTTTTCTAATACAAAAGATATTATACACCTGGTAAAACAAGATAATATTTTATTTATTCTCAACCCACTAAATGTCAACTCAGAAATATAGTAGAAGACTTTGGAAGCAAAATGCAAGTATTTTATCTTTTGGACATATACATTGTATTTGTTTTTCAGAATTTTGTAACGAACTACAACAAAGTAGATGGTTTAAAACAATAGAGATGTATTCACTTACAGTTTCAGAGGACAAAAAGCAGAAACCTGGATTAATTCCTTCTGGAAGTTGTGTCTGCCAGAGATCTTTGCTCTTTGACTTGTAAATACTTTTCTTCATCTTTCCATGCTTGACCTCTGTGTGTTCTTTTTTGTGTTCTTTGTTATATGTTTCTATGTGTTCTTTTCTGAAATCTTCTCTTCTATATTATAAAGACTTGAGTCACTGGATTTAAGGTATATGCAAAATTCCAAGTAATCTCATCCTAAGGCCCTTAGCTATATATGCAGAGGCCCAATTTCCAAATAAGTTTCTATGTAGAGAAACCAGCATTTAGCATACAAATTAGACCTTTTTAATTCCTCTTCTTTTCCTTTGTGGTTACAATGACTGGGAAGTCTCATACATGGTTTATGTGGTTATACACTAACCAGAGACTGGACAACTTACTTGCATAGACTTTGTTTGAAGTACTAGCTGGGAACCATACATTCTGTGGTGTTATCATGCACACTGGGGTCACACGTTAGCTGTAGTGCTTACACACATCTTGTTGAAGTGTAGCACACAGATCATATACTTATAGTGCTAGCATTCAGCATGTGGGGCAATATCAGGATCAAATCAACCCAAAGCCTCATAATTCCATTCCTGCAATTCCCCTCAAATTCAAGTTGGTCCCACATGCAACATGTACTAAACACATGCAGTATCCCCCAAAGCCTCATTCATTAAAGTAGCAACTCTAAGTCCCAAACTTATCAAAATTCCACAAACTCAAATTCTTCAACTCTTAACTTTTAAATCAGACAAGTCAGATTCAAATGAGATTTTCTATATAATTCATTCTAGGGAAAATCCCTTTATTTGAGGACCTGTAAAACTAGAGGATAACTTCTCTGTTTCTAAAATTCAATGTTGAACTATGCATAGGACCAACATTAATATTCCAAAAAGGAAAGAATAAAAAGTATCGAAGGGATTACTGATCCTAAGCAAGTCTTAAATCTGATGGGAAATTCCATTACTAAAAAAAAAGTCTGATCCAGTTCAAAGTTTTTTTGCCCTGGGTTTATTAAAGATTTCTCCTCTTCCATAGACCACTGCCTCCAGAGCTCTAAAGTTAGTCAATCTCTGTATTTGCAACACTGTCCTCAAAATTATTTTTTCTTTTATTGAAGAGACATATGTTTGCATCTGAGTAGCTCTATCAGACTGTTTTATGTTTAGAATTTGGGGAAATCAGGAACATTCATTTTTTTGTTTAATTCCTGCCCCCTTTTAGTCCTAGCTAATGGTGTTTCTGATTATATAAAATTCTAAAAAAACTGTCAGTCTCCTGCGCAATTCTTGAGAGTTCATGTAACTCTCATGAATTATAAGAGGGGACTAAACAGTCATTCACTATTCCTGACTTCTGTTACAATAGCTGATAGATTCCAGGAGTCAATTAATCTCTTCAACACATTAGAACCTTTTTATTTCTAAAGAACTTGAGAAGCACACTTTTGCTTCTGTCTTGAGTATAGGTGAATTTCCTAACCTAAATATGACCTGTGATTTGAGTGAATCAAGTATCTTATAAGTCATTAAGTGCTGGTTGATATTTGCTTGAGAGATCCTTCCTCAGTTTATTATCTCATAAATTGTACTATCAACTAGTTCCAAAAAAATAGTACTTTGAAAATTTCTCATTAGCGAGCCAGTGAGTGAGTGAGAAATGGCTGCATGTGGGGGTTTCCAGGCAGAGTGCTGATTGCTCTACCTGCAGACTCTACACCGGGCTGTGCTTCTTCTGAGGAAATTGAGCACCGGAAGGGAGCCCTGTCCTACTCTTCTCTGTCTTTCCTGAACTCTGGAAGCTCTCCTCAGAGCCCTGGGAAGCGAACCCCAAAGAAACTACATTCGGGAGCTACCCAGCGAGCCAGTGAGTGAGTGAGAAATGGCTGCAGGTGGGGGTTTCCAGGCAGAGTGCTGACTGCTCTACCTGCAGAATCTCCACCGGGCTGTGCTTCTTCTGAGGAACTGAGCACCGGAAGGGAGCCCTGTCCTACCCTTCTCTGTCTTTCCTGAACCCTGGAAGCTCTCCTCAGAGCCCTGGGAAGCTAACCCCAAAGAAACTACATTCGGAAGCTACCCAGTGAGCCAGTGAGTGAGTGAGAAATGGCTGCATGTGGGGGTTTCCAGGCAGAGTGCTGATTGCTCTACCTGCAGACTCTACACCGGGCTGTGCTTCTTCTGAGGAAACTGAGCACCAGAAGGGAGCCCTGTCCTACTCTTCTCTGTCTTTCCTGAACTCTGGAAGCTCTCCTCAGAGCCCTGGGAAGCTAACTCCAAAGAAACTACATTCGGGAGCTACCCAGCGAGCCAGTGAGTGAGTGAGAAATGGCTGCAGGTGGGGGTTTCCAGGCAGAGTGCTGATTGCTCTACCTGCAGAGTCTCCACCGGGCTGTGCTTCTTCTGAGGAACTGAGCACCAGAAGGGAGCCCTGTCCTACCCTTCTCTGTCTTTCCTGAACTCTGGAAGCTCTCCTCAGAGCCCTGGGAAGCGAACCCCAAAGAAACTACATTTGGAAGCTACCCAGCGAACCAGAAACTGAGCACCTGAAGGGAGCCCTGTCCTACTCTTCTCTGTCTTTCCTGAACTCTAGAAGCTCTCCTCAGAGCCCTGGGAAGCGAACCCCAAAGAAACTACATTCGGGAGCTACCCAGCGAGCCAGTGAGTGAGTAAGAAATGGCTGGATGTGGGGGTCTCCAGGCAGAGTGCTGATTGCTCTACCTGCAGAGTCTCCACCCGGCTGTGCTTCTTCTGAGGAAACTGAGCACCGGAAGGGAGCCCTGTCCTACCCTTCTCTGTTTTTCCTGAACTCTGGAAGCTCTCCTCAGAGCCCTGGGAAGCGAACCCCAAAGAAACTACATTCGGAAGCTACCCAGCGAGCCAGTGACTCTCCTCAGAGTCCTGGGAAGTGAACCCCAAAAATACAGCATTCTGAAGCTGCCCAGTGAGCGAGTGAAAACTACGCCTGACCAGTGGGGCCCGAATGTGAAAAACTGTGAGTGCTGCCTGTGTGTGTCTCTCTGCTATCCTGTTGCGTAAACCTCCTGAGAGTGGGCTGAAAAGAGGCTCCAGAAGGCACTTAGCTCCACTTCGCTACGCAGCCGTGCGCTCTTTCTAAAAAAAGAACACCATCACAAGAAGAAAAAAACCACACTAAGAACTGTACTGGATCACAGAAGCAAGAATTTCTCTCCAGACTGTCTTCTCTGCTGCGTGCTTGGGCCTAAGATTTGATCCTGTGTGAGGCTTCATCCATGGAGGACTCCCCTACCTTGGAGGCAAGTCGGCCCATCCAGAAAGGGCGGAGCCAGAGAAGTGTGTTGCCTGCATCATATAACCAATGAATACCACCACAACACGTAGAAAAACCCACAATACAAGTGTGACAATGGGGAAACAACGCAGGCCAGCATCAGACATAGAGAATGAAGATGACAATTCTGATGACCAGTTAACGACCAACCAACTAATCAATCTCTCAGATAAGGACTTTAGAGTAGCAATATGGAATATACTCAAAGAACTCAAAGAAACCATAAATAGAATAGAACAGAACACTAATAAAAATCAAGAAAATCTGAAGACAGAAATCACAAAACTCCAAACTGAAATAACATGTCAAATAACAGGCCTGAAAAAATCAGTAAACGAAGTGAATGACAAAATGGATAAGCTCTGGGACAGGGTATCAGAAGCTGAGAATAGACTTGGTGCTGTGGAAGATGAGATACATAACAATTCCATACAACAGGAGAGATTGGAAAAAAGACTTAAAACAAATGAGCAGACAACGGAAAAATTAGTCAAAGAATGGGAACAGATGAAAATAGAGGTCTATGATAAGATCAACAGAAACAACTTAAGAATCATTGGAGTCCCAGAGACCCAGGAAGAAAATTTCCAGGAAGAATCAATGGTCAAGAACATCATTAAAGAGAAACTCCCAGAGCTAAAGAATATATGTGATCAAATCCTGCATGCTCGAAGAGTACCAACCAAAAGAGACCCAAGAATAACCACCCCAAGACACATCCTAGTCACAATGACAAATCCCACAGATAGAGACAGAATTCTGAAAACAGCAAGATCAAAAGGGGAAATTACATTCAAGCAAGCATCCTTGAGATTTACAGCAGACCTGTCACCAGAAACACTCAATGCCAGAAAGCAGTGGTGGGATATTGTGACAAGACTGAATGAAATGAATGCTTCACCTAGAATACTGTACCCAGCAAAACTCACTTTCCGGTTTGACGGAAGAATACATGGTTTCACAGACAAAAAACAGCTCAGAAACTTTACAGACTCAAAACCAGTCTTAAGAGAAAAACTGAAAGACCTAATCTAAGACAAGACTGACCAAAAGACACACCAAATTTCGATATAAAGATGGCATTAAATCCCAGGACAATTCTTTCTCTCAACGTCAATGGACTAAATGCACCAGTTAAGAGACACAGAGTGGCTAAATGGATCAAAAAACTCAATCCAACCTTCTGCTGCCTACAAGAAACGCACCTGAATAGTCAGAACAAACATAGACTCAAAATAAAAGGCTGGAGAAAAGTTATCCAAGCAAACAACACCCATAAAAAAGCTGGAGTGGCCATACTAATATCAGATAATGCAAACTTTATACTCAGGAAGGTTGTAAGGGACAAAGATGGATATTTTATATTAATCAAGGGGTATGTAGAGCAGGAAGAAATAACTCTCCTAAACATATATGCACCAAATGAGGGGCCAGCAAAATATTTAAAACAACTGTTGACAAATCTGAAAAACAATATCAATAACAACACAATAATTATGGGGGACCTCAACACTGCTTTGTCAACACTGGATAGGTCAACCAGACTGAAACCCAACAAGAATATACTAGACCTGAGGAGAGAAATGGAAGAAAGAGGCCTAGTGGATATATATAGGACACTCCATCCCCAGAAACCTGGATACACATTCTTCTCCAATGTACATGGGACATTCTCCAGGATAGACTACATGCTGGCACATAAAACATACCTCCATAATATCAAGAGGATAGAAATTTTGCAGACTACCTTCGCTGACCACAAGGCTCTGAAATTATTTGTGAATTCCAAAGGGACTCAGAAGAAAAACTTTAACACCTGAAAGTTAAACAGCCTCATACTCAATAACCAGTGGGTCCGAGATGAAATCAAGAAGGAAATCAAAAGGTTCCTGGAAACAAATGACAATAAAGACACAAACTATCAGAACTTATGGGACACAGCAAAAGCAGTACTGAGAGGAAAATTTATAGCTTTGCAAGCACACATCAGGAAGGAAGAAGGAGCTTACCTGAGTAGCTTAATGACACAGCTAATAGAACTAGAAAGTACTCAACAAAAGGACCCAAAAATAGGAAGACAGAAGGAAATAACAAAGCTGAGAGCAGAAATCAACGAAGTGGAAACCCAAAAAACAATCCGAAAGATCAACGAAAGCAGAAGTTGGTTCTTCGAAAAAATAAACAAGATTGATAGACCACTGGCAAACCTAACAAAGAAAGAGAGAGAGAGAAACTTGATAACTCGTATTAGGAATGAAAAAGGAGAGATCACTACTGATATGACAGAGATTCAAAGGGTAATCAGAAACTACTTTGAAAAACTCTATGCCACTAAAAATGAGAACCTGGAAGAAATGGATAAATTCTTGGACTCTTATAATCTTCCACGGTTGAAAGAAGAGGATGTAGCATATCTAAACACCCCCATCACCATTGATGAAATAAAAATGGTAATCAAAAGTCTGCCCAAAAACAAAAGCCCAGGCCCAGATGGATTCACTAATGAATTCTATCAAACTTTCCAAGAGGAACTACTACCAATCCTGGCAAGACTCTTTCATGAAATTGAACAAGTGGAAACACTCCCAAATAGCTTTTATGAAGCCAACATCACCTTGATACCTAAACCAGACAGAGATGCTACGAAAAAAGAAAATTACAGACCAATATCGCTGATGAATGCAGATGCAAAGATCCTCAACAAAATCCTGGCAAATAGGATTCAATACCTCATTAAGAAGATCATCCATTGGGGCCGGGCGGTGGCGCTCGAGGTAAGGTGCCTGCCTTACCTGCGCTAGCCTAGGAGACGGACCGCGGTTCGATCCCCCGGCGTCCCATATGGTCCCCCAAGCCAGGAGCGACTTCTGAGCGCATAGCCAGGAGTAACCCCTGAGCGTCACCGGGTGTGGCCCAAAAACCAAAAAAAAAAAAAAAAAAAAAAGAAGATCATCCACTACGATCAAGTAGGTTTCATCCCAGGAATGCAAGGATGGTTTAACATCCGTAAATCTATCAACATAATACACAACATCAACAACAAGAAAAATAAAAACCACGTGATTATATCAATAGATGCAGAGAAAGCATTTGACAAGGTCCAACACCCATTCTTGATCAAAACTCTCAGCAAGATGGGAATGGAAGGAACCTTTCTCAATATAGTTAAGGCCATCTACCACAAGCCAGTGGCAAATATTATCCTCAATGGAGAAAAACTAAAAGCCTTCCCTCTAAATTCTGGCACAAGACAAGGCTGTCCTCTCTCACCACTCCTATTCAACATAGCACTGGAAGTACTTGCTATACCGATTAGGCAAGAAAAAGATATCAAGAGAATCCAGATAGGAAAGGAAGAAGTCAAGCTCTCACTGTTTGCAGATGACATGATGCTCTACTTAGAAAACCCTAAAGACTCTACCAAAAAGCTTCTAGAAACAATAGACTCATATAGCAAGGTGGCAGGCTACAAAATTAACACACAAAAATCAATGGCCTTTCTATACACCAATAGTAATAAGGAAGAAATAGACATTAAGAAAACAACCCCATTCACAATAGTGCCACACAAACTCAAATATCTTGGAATCAACTTGACTAAAAATGTGAAAGACCTATACAAAGAAAACTATAAAACTCTGCTCCAAGAAATAAGAGAGGACACGCGGAAATGGAAACACATACCCTGCTCATGGATTGGCAGGATTAACATCATCAAAATGGCAATACTCCCCAAGGTGTTATACAGATTCAACGCTATCCCTCTAAAGATACCTATGACATTCTTCAAAGAGGTAGATCAGGCACTTTTGAAATTTGTTTGGAACAATAAACACCCTAGAATAGCTAAAGCAATAATTGGGGAAAAGTATATGGGAGGAATTACTTTCCCCAACTTTAAACTTTACTACAAAGCAATAGTTATCAAAACAGCATGGTATTGGAATAAGGACAGACCCTCAGATCAGTGGAATAGGCTTGAATACTCAGAAAATGTTCCCCAGACATACAATCACCTAATTTTTGATAAAGGAGCAGGAAATCCTAAATGGAGCAAGGAAAGCCTCTTCAACATGTGGTGTTGGCACAACTGGCTAGCCACTTGCAAAAAATTGAACTTAGACCCCCAGCTAACATCATGTACGAAGGTAAAATCCAAATGGATTAAAGACCTCGATATCCGACCCCAAACCATAAGATATATAGAACAACACATAGGCAAAACTCTCCAGGACATTGAGACTTCAGGCATCTTCAAGGAGGAAACTGCACTCTCCAAGCAAGTGAAAACAGAGATTAACAGATGGGAATATATTAAGTTGAGAAGCTTCTGCACCTCAAAGGAAATAGTGCCCAGGATTCAAGAGCCACCCACTGAGTGGGAGAAACTATTCACCCAATACCCATCAGACAAAGGGCTAATCTCCAAAATATACAAGGCACTGACAGAAATTTACAAGAAAAAAACATCTAATCCCATCAAAAAATGGGGAGAAGAAATGAACAGACACTTTGACAAAGAAGAAATACAAATGGCCAAAAGACACATGAAGAAATGCTCCACATCACTAATCATCAGAGAGATGCAAATCAAAACAACAATGAGATACCACCTCACATCACAGAGAATGGCACACATCACAAAGAATGAGAACAAACAATGCTGGCGGGGATGTGGAGAGAAAGGAACCCTCATCCACTGCTGGTGGGAATGCCGTCTAGTTCAACCTTTATGGAAAGCAATATGGAGATTCCTCCAAAAACTGGAAATCGAGCTCCCATACGATCCAGCTATACCACTCCTAGGAATATACCCTAAGAACACAAAAATACAATACAAAAATCCCTTCCTTACACCTATATTCATTGCAGCACTATTTACCATAGCAAGACTCTGGAAACAACCAAGATGCCCTTCAACAGACGAATGGCTAAAGAAACTGTGGTACATATACACAATGGAATATTATGCAGCTGTCAGGAGGGATGAAGTCATGAAATTTTCCTATACATGGATGTACACAGAATCTATTATGCTGAGTGAAATAAATCAGAGAGAGAGAGAAAAACGCAGAATGGTCTCACTCATCTATGGGTTTTAAGAAAAATGAAAGACATTCTTGCAATAATAAATTTCAGACACAAAAGAGAAAAGAGCTGGAAGTTCCAGCTCACCTCAGGAAGCTCACCACAAAGAGTGATGAGTTTAGTTAGAGAAATAACTACATTTTGAACTGTCCTAATATTGAGAATGTATGAGGGAAATGTAGAGCCTGTTTAGGGTACAGGCGGGGGTTGGGTGGGGAGGAGGGAGATTTGGGACTTGGGTGATGGGAATGTTGCACTGGTGATGGGTGGTGTTCCTTTTATAACTGAAACCCAAACACAATCATGTATGTAATCAAGGTGTTTAAATAAAAAAAAAAAGAAAATTTCTCATTATACTGATTTACTCAACATTATAGTATACCCAATGTTATATCACACATCTACATAAAAATTCCTGTCCTTTAATAACTATTATTGCCCATTCTCCAGTTTCTAACAATATCTGAGAACATGTCAGCAATGCCTTTTAAATTTCTACAAACTAAATTTCAAAAATATTGAAACAAGCTTTCTTAAAATTCAAAATTTCTCATCCATGAGTGGATAAAGGAATGATGGCATATCTACACAATAGAATACTATGTAGTTGCTATGAAAAATAAGGGCATGAAACTTTCTTTTTTATATAATTTTTATTTTGATCATAGTGGTTTACATATTGTTGTCAATAACATTTTAGGTAAGGCATGAAACTTTCTTATCCATGGATAAACATGGAAAGTACAGCACTGAGTGAAATGAGTCAGAGGGAGAAGAATGGAATAATCACACCTGTGTGCAGAATATAAACAAACAAAAACATTATAGTATGAGACTAGTACCTTAAAATAATAGAAATAAAAGTGCAGTTAAGACAGAGAAAGGACCACTATGACAATAATAGTTGAAAATTATTATTCTGGACAAGAGCTGAGAACTGAAAAGGAAGTGCTATGCATGATACTTCTTCAATAACTGTGTTGCAAATTACAATACAAAAAGGGCAAACAGAAGAGAAATGAGAGAGAAAAGAAAAGTATCTTCCAAAGAGGTAGGGAGGGATAACTGGGGAAATAGTGGGGAAAAAACACTGATGAAGAGATGGATGTTAGAACATTATATGTCTCTAGGATCTGTGCTAAAACCAAGATCTCTAGTTACAGAAAACTGACTGCGACAACTGTGAAAGAGAAAAACTTATACTAGGTCCGTGAAGAAAGACTTTGGGGTTAGATAACTTAGTGTGCCTGGAGTCTGCAGTTGGTCTTGTTGCAGGATGCTTCAAGAGTATGATCTCCCTGTTTTTAGGCCAAAAGTTTTTCCTTTCTATTTCACTCAACTTTTGCTGTGCCTATTAAAACACACAGACACACACAGACACACACACACACACACACACACACACACACACGCACGCACGCACGCACACACGCACACAAACATTCTCTTTTGTTTTTCTTCTTTTCTACTTTTTTCCTTTTTATCTTTTAAATAGGGTTCCCACTTTTTTCAGAGAATCTTGGAACATATTCTGTTGTTTTACCTCATATTTCTGCATTTTTAAATAAGATTAATAAGAAAAGAAAAAAAATAAAAGAATGGCGGCCAGGAGTCAAGTGGTCTCAGGCTCATTGGTAGAGAAAAAAAAGACAAACTATGTATCCAAGCCAAAGTTAACAACAGTAGAATCAAGAGACATAAACTTTAACAATCTAAACTTAAGTGGGCATATTATACTGGCAGGCCAGGGTGCAAAGTGTGATAGTATAGGATATACTCCGGGTTCATTGGTGGAGGGAGATTGAAAATGGTGATGGGAATGGCCCTGATTCACTATATATCTGAAATTCAACTATGAAGGACTTTGTTGATTACAATGGTTTCAATAAAATAAAATTTTTAAAAGAACATTATATGTCTGAAATTCAATTATCAATAATATTCAATATTTTACTCTGTATCTCACAGTGATTTAATTAAAAAATTTCTCATCCATGCAAACTTCAAAATTGAATCTGACAGATGAGCGATAAAGAAACTGTATTATAACCAGAGTGATTGCAAACTAAGTTGAAAAATCTTTCCTTTAGCCTTTTTTTTTTTGGGGGGGGGGGGCTGCACTTAGGGACTACTCCTGGCTCTGTGTTCAAAAATTGCTCCTGGCAGGCTCAAGGGACCATATGAGATGCCGGGATTTGAACCAGTGTCCATCCTGTATCAGCTGCTTGCAAGGCAAATGCCCTACCTCTGTGCTATCTCTCTACCCCCTCCTTTATCCTTTTCTTTTCAAAATAAGAAGAATCAGTTGCCATGATCACTTTAATTTTCAACAAATTCATAGTTTTTACAAATGATTAATTTCTAGAAATTATATGAATAAAAAAGAAATTCTGTTATTTATAAATAATAGAAATACTACTCATCTTTGAGAAAAGAAGATTTTTTCCAGCTTTCTGCAACTTGAATGAATTGGGAGTCTGTCACCCTAAGTGAAATGAGTCCAAAAATACATGGTAAATGCTAGATAACGTCGCTCATATGTGAAAAATAGTTTAGACAATCCCAAATAGATATGAATTCTGAGATGTGACTTAAATAATTTAGCACTAATAATATATAGGAGTGGGAGGAGACACTGTGTAATGATAGTGAAGGTAATTATATAGAGATTTAAAATGTAAATTGATGACATCAAGCAATACAATAATTTGTGTTAACTGTTCACGTTCAAGTGTGAGCCACCAGTGGCACATACCTAGCATAATTCTAAATAAATATATAGTCCTGCAGGGAAAAAAATAATCTTCTACAATCACAGGTTCTTGAGAAACAAGTTCAAAATCTGTACCGCATGTCTGTAAATTGGAAACACAGAATAAAACTAAATCTTTAATCCATATGCAGGATGCATTTTACCTCAGAGAAACTTCTATTTTCCTCATAAGGTCTTTCAACTGAACACAAGGTCATTTTTCTGGAACTATAAAAAGTTGATACATAAAAGCATCACATGTAAATTATCAGAATAAAATGCTTAAAATAAACAAATGCATATTGTAGACTTAGATAAAAACAGATATAAAAAATCAATGAGTATGTTCATGGAAAATATGATTTCCTACAATATTGGGAATGGTCTTTCTAGAATGCAAAAGTTAATAAAAAATGAATCTCAGGGGCCAGAGCAGTGGTGCAGGGCCTAAGGCATCTGCCTTGCATGCACTAGCCTAGGACAGTCCACGGTTCAATCCCAGGTGTCCCCATATGGTTCCCCAAGCCAGGGGCGATTTCTGAGCATATAGCCAAGAGTGACCCCAGAAGGTAACCAGATCTGGCACAAAAACCAAAAAAAAAAAAAAAAAAAAAGATCTCAGTAATAGATTTTTTTTTAACATAAAGAATTTCTTGGGCAAGATATTTCAAAATAAGTCTCAATCTATTTTTTACAAAATAACAATGTCGGAAGACTCCACATGCCAGGACTTCTGTGTCTCTTCAATTGGTATGTTGGGGGCACTGGGCAGGACAGCTAGCCATAGGCCACCTGGGCTGACCACTTAGTCCAGGGGACTGAGATCCCCCCACGCCAGACTGACTTTCAGGGCCAGGCCTGGTAAATCAGGCCCTGGAGAGAGGTTGGGGGAGAGAAACTCCTTCCCTATGCATACTGGACCTCATTCAGGGGTTCTTTTCTTACTAGTGTTTATTTTCAAAAGCACGTGGGTGCATTTGTGCCTGCATGACAAATATACTTTTTAACATCACCCAAAAATGTTCTTAATTCTTGACTGTTTCTAGAAAAGGAAATGGAATGTCCTAGATTTGGAGGATAATATTCAAATAGGTCTCTAAAATAAGTGTATCTGTAGACTTGACTTCCTATACAGTGGTCCTCTCTGATTGCCAAGCCTAATCCATAAACAGTTCATCTATACAACGTATATAGCCCCTCTGATATGTTGCCCCTCCTCCACACCAAAGCCCCTTCTCCCTCATCTCCCAACCCAGATTCGTTATCTTCCCCTTAATTAACCCTCTTTACCCTCAGTTCTTAACTTGTTAGGCACCAAGACCGACCTCCTTCTCTAACAGACACCATCCAGCTCCTCAATGAAAGACATCCTCTCGATCCCTCATCTTGTTTCTTGCCAAGAAACCACAACCAACATGCCTGCTGACTCAAGCTTTATGGCCCCTCTCACCCTCATCAAATCCTGGACTTTTGCATGATACTGGAACCACCTTCAGCAAAACCCCCAGCTCAAGGACACTACATGATTCTGTAATGCTGCAAATCATATCTCAAACTCAAGACCATGGTCTGTGATACAAAAAAGTGCCTTGGCTTTCACTCCCCATAAGAATATCTCAAAAGACCTAATTGGCAGGCCTATATTGCCTTTGTTAGTTTAATACCTATATAATAATGCATCTTAAGATGTATATTTCTAAACATACAGGTAGCCTCCTCCATCACTTGTTTTCTTCAAATACCTTTTTTTTTCTTTTTTTTAACTCAGTTTTATTTATTTGTTTTATTTTTTTATATATACATATTTTCTCTATCTTCACCAGCTTTGGTGCTGCTTGTTACAAAAACCAAGAAAATGTCTTGCCTGGTATAAAAGCTCAGATCAAAACCAAACCCCAGTATCTGTGATCTGTCATCCTTACCCAGACTAGCACCAGCAATACAATATTACACCATACGTTTTTGTATAGGCACAGTAAAAAAAAGGGGGAAATCATAGACACAGAAACTACATCTTATCTTCTAAGGATAAGAACTCACACTTTTTATAACACAAGAGTACCTCCCATTATGGACATATGTCATGTGGATACAACTCAGTCTCCATGAGATTGAACAGTGTTAATCCCATCTCAAACCCCAGATCCCAGACGTAGAATTGATACAGCTCCCTGCAACAACAACAGGAACTAAGCTCCATTGGGATATTTATGACATCGCTCTGACACCAACTTGTGTCAGTGTTAATGTAACACGAGGACAGCATGGAAATGACAACTTGACCTAAGATCAAATGGTCCTATCACATCACCTAACACTAAGTGGGAATCAGAAGATGTATCGTCATTGAACTGTGAAAAATAAGAGCACTAACTACAGAAAACTGACTTTGACAACAGTGACTGGGCAAAGCTTACCTTGGGACCAATAAGAAAAACCCTACCCTAGGCTGTAGCCCAGGACTCCTACAAAAATCAAGATTTCCTAATACAGAGGCCCAATTTCGACAACAGAGACTGAGCAGAACCTTTGGAACCATAATATCCTAGGGACTGAGCAAAAACAGGGAGCACAAGATACAGAAGACTGAACACAACAACAAAGATGGAACAGAACCTCTAGAACCATACTCTATCCTAGACCTTGCCCTATGACCTGCGCAATTACCAAGATTGCTAGCTACAGTGGCCTGATTTTCTAATCCACAACTGAGAGGAAAATTTCCTGGCACCACAAAAAAAAAAAAAAAAAAAAAAAAAAAAAAAACCTTGGGATATGGTAATGAGTATATATGGAGCCAGTAGTTGTTCCCATAAAATATGCTTCAAGAGGGGAGAAACCCTGAATCTCTTAGGCCATGAAAATTCTCTTTATTCCCCTATACTTACTGTGCCTATGCAAAACAAAAGTGGGGGTAACACCAAATTCTGCCACTCCACCACTCCTTTTTCTTGTTTTGTTTTGTCTGTTTATAATATTATTTTCCCTCTTTTTTCTTTTTTTTTTCACTTGTGTGGATATTATTTGGTGATTTTTTTTCTAGGTGCATTTTTCTTTTTTTTCTTTCTTTTTTTTTTGGTAGTTGCTATCAAATTTTTTCTTCTCTTTTCCTTATCCCTTTTATCTCCAACAGAATCACATAGCTTGAATCATTGAGCCTCATAAATTGAGGGGGGAAAATGAAGATACCAGGACCAGTCATATGAACATATAGTGAAAATAAAAAATGATCAAACTTGAACACCAAACCCAAAGTCAATGACAACAGAAAGATACCCAATCTACAACAAGCTGTAAAGTGGAGATCAGTTACACTAGTATTCTGGGGGGTAAAGGAGGGAGATATGGGATACATGCTGGGAACAGGGATGGAGGGAGGACAAGTGGTGGCAATGCCCTTCATTCATTGTCACTATGTACCGTAAATAATTCTGTGAAAGACTTGTAATACACTTTGATTACAATAAAATTTATTAAAAAATAACAATGCCATAGACTACATCAAACATTCACACACAAAAACTTAAAGGTTTTATTCCCAGTCCAGATATCTGTTCATTCATAGATAAATATCATCAATATTTCTCTTTGAGTGTGGGGCAGGCCACATTTAGTGGTGCTCAGGAATTACTTCTAGCTCTGCACTCAAAAATTATGCCTGGAGATGCTTGGGAAACCATATTAAATGCTGGGGATAGAACACATGTTGGTCACTTGCAAGGCAAATGCCCCACCCACTATCTTATAACTACAGTCCTATCATTAATATTTCTTATGAATATTTTCAGAGAGTTCCAAGAACCATTAGTCTTCTACATTTTTTCAAAAACAAAGATAAAAAATATATTTGACATTTTGTTCTGTACCTTATTTTTTCCTAATAAGTGATATGCCTTTTCTACATAAAAGTCTAGCATTCTTTTTAATGAATACTTTATCTTATACATAATATTTATACACTAGTACTTTTAACATCTTCTTATCACTGAGATATTAAAGTTTTTCTAGCATTTAATTTTCACATATGTGAGTTTTGGTCTTTTGCTCTTATTTCTTCAACCTGGCATTGCAAAAATCTATGTACTTTCTGTGTACACCTGCAGCTAAATAACTTCACAAAAGAATAAAAAAATGTTAAGAACCAGTTTCTTCTTACTTTTCTCTACTGAAATTTAAGAACAATAAAAGTAAGCAACTTATTTGTAAATTTTATGCTGCTCTAATTGAAAACAGATCCTACAGAATAATTTCAAATCTCAATCATCTATGCAGTATTGTAACAAGTTATGTGGCAAAAAGACAAAGAAGTATTTTTCAAAGTTAAACTAAAACAACAACATCTTATTATACTTCTTAAAAATTTACTTAATTCCCTCAGGAAACATACACCAGCCAGAACATCAATATATTATTAGTGTTTCTCTGGCCCAGATGCACATTTTCCTTTGGCAAGCAAAGACCTAACTTCATTATATGAAAGATATCTGATACTTCACAAAATCATTCTTCTATATTTATGTTTTTTAGAAAACATAGCATGCCATAAGGTATGTCTTAAACCTGACTTCTAGAAGCATTTGGGGCACAATATATCAATATTGTAACATGATTGTCTGATCCTGTAAATATCTTCTTTTTGGCCTTATTCAGAACAGATAGAGCCTGCCACACTTTGAATACAACAATTAAAGATCAATAGAAAGTTAATTCAGGACCAGACGGATAGCACAGCTTTAGGGCTTTTGCCTTGCACAAGAGCAACCCGGGATGGACTGGGGTTTGATTCCTGGCATCCCATATGGTCCCCTGAGCCTACCAGGAGTGATTTCTGAGCACAGAGCCAGAAGTAATACCTGGCTACTTCAGGTGTGCCCCCTTCCAAAAAAATTTAATTTGGTGGTTGAATGAACCAGGGTCAAGCAGAGTTTCACCCTGTTCTATGGGTCCCATGATGTGCTGGGGATCAAATCAAAGGTACTTGCATAGTATAAAGCAGACCCTGGTTGGATACCTCTACCATAAGTGGTTACATAACCTATGAATAAGCAGGAGTTATCCCTGAGAAGAGAGCCAGGAGTCAACTCTGAGCACCACCAATAGATGGATCATTCAGACAGAAAATCAGCAAGGAAATAACAGTTATAAATGCAAAATTAAAGTAGATGTGCTTAGTAGACATTACATGACTTTTCTTCTCCTCAACAGTCAAATATACATTCTTTTCTTATGCACACTTGCACGCGTGCGCGCGCGCACACACACACACACACACACACACACACACACACACACACACACACACACACACACAAACATTCTCAAGAATATGCCATTCTAACCATATAGTATATTCCAGGCATAGTATCAAGGCAGGTCAAGCTGCCTCCCCTAATGCTTCGGCACTTTTAGAAATCCTGACAGCCATGTTCACTCTCCAGAACTTTCTGTTTGTCTGCACAAGGCGTCAATGCCATAAACTCATCAAACTCTTGGGAAAGAGGCACATCTAGGAGGAGAAATTTATGGATATACCAGCTTCTTAGATGGCACATAAGAGTCATTCAAAGGGCCCTCATGAGCCACTGCTGTCTCCATATGAGTTTTTTCAGACCAGACCCACAGATCTCCACAATCATATACCAAGCACTTATTCAGCCACTCGATACCATAATTATATTCTGATTTCCCAGTAAAAATTTACCAAATTAGATGAAAAATTTTCATCGAAGCCACGTAAGTTTAACAAACAAAACCAACAGTAGAAAGATCAACTAGCAACATACAGCTTAAAAGATCTTTATAAAATGACATGAGATCCCATTGTGAAATGTCAGCTTTCGCAAATTTCCTTTCACTAAAATTTTTTTATAATTCCTTTACCATTTTGTTGTACTAAGCAATATTAAATAAATTAGTAATACCTGCCAAGTGACAGGAATCTGGGAGATCGGAAAACGATTAATTAGTGTGGAGGGAATATTATACTACTGGTGGGATTGGTGTGGATACTGAATGCCAAAAAATAACTGTAACATAAACTTTAACTCATAAAGCATAATGTCTATAATAATTAAATTAAATTTTTAAAAAACAATATGCCACAATAAAGTACATAAAATAGGTGTACATGAAGTCTAACTACTGATATCAAATACCTTTTCAGATCATTAAGGAATAATTCTAGAAATCAACTATAAAAAAATTTAAAAACTTTGAATACTAGGACTAAACAATTTACTGTTGAGTAACTATTGGACCAATGAGTAATTCAAAGAAGAAACAAAATTAGTTCCTGGAAGGAAATGAAAATGAAGGCACAAACTATCAAAGACATGGAAAAGGGAGGGAGGGAGGGGAGGGAGGGAGGGAGGGAGGGAGGGAGGGAGGGAGGGAGGGAGGGAGGAAGGGAGGATGAAAGGAAAGGGGGTAGGGAGGGAGGGAGGGAAGGAGGGAGGAAGGAAGGAAGGAAAGAAGGAAGGAAGGAAGAAGGAAGGAAGGAAGGAAGGAAGGAAGGAAGGAAGGAAGGAAGGAAGGAAGAAAGAAAGGAAGGAAGGAAGGAAGGAAGGAAGGAAGGAAGGAAGGAGTAAAATTAAACAAAGGGCTGTTTCTTTGGTTTTGTTTGGGGGCAGTGGGGACGGGGACATACCTGACTGTGAGTTCTGATTCAGCATTGAGTGATCACTCTTAGACAATATAGATGTCAGGAAGTTACCACAGGTTAGCAGCATGCAAGGCAAGCACCCTACCCCCCAGTATTATTACTCTAGCCCCAGGGTTGTTTCTTTGAAAGACTAAACAATATTGACAACCTCTTAGCTAGATTCATGAAGAAAAAGGAAAGAAACCCCATAAATAGTATCAGAAATAAAAGGTTAGTCTCATTCTTCAAGTCCATGTTCTCCCTTGAACACACATCTCATTTGCTGTCTTTATTTATTATTATTATATTTTTATTTAAGCACCATGATTGCTGTCTCTCTTTGCTTGCCTATTTTCACTCTGGAGAAGCCCATATGTCACTAAGTTGGAGAACTTCAAAAAATTGGGTATATTCTGGGGCCAGAGTGATAGCACAGAAGTGGAGCATTTGTCTTACATGCGGCTGCCCAGGATGGACCTGAGTTTGATCACCAGCATCTCATATGATTCTCTTATGGGCCAGGAGTGATTTCTGAGCACATAGCCAGGAGTAACTCCTGAGAGTCACCAGGTGTGGCCCCAAAATAAAAATAAAATAAAAAGGATATGCTTTTATAATCTCTTAACTCCCCAAAACTGAGTCAAAATAAAATAGAAACCCTGAACAGACCTATTATTAGCAAATAAATTGATATTTTAATCAAAAGTGCATACTGAAAACAAATAAGAAACTGAAAAAGAAAAACAAGCTCTCAAAAGACTTTTCCTCAACTCTAGAAGCAGAATATACACAACTACCTATGAAGTTGGAGCAAATACTACGAAAGTCTGAGATTATTTTTCAATTTCAAAAGTTCTTAGGAGAGAGTCTTTTCTAAAAGTTTTGTCTGAAATCAAAATCTTTTCACCTATGACTGCATCCAACAATTATCTCTGCAGCAGTTGGACCAGACCAGTTTGTAGAAGGTCCAAGAGATCTTCATGCTTGGAGGAAATACATCTTAATAATCAAATCTCTAAATAAGCTCTTGCAATTTAGAATCAGTATTTTAAAATGCAGTCACCATAGTATTTATTCACCCACTATAAAATTATCTGCTGTAATCTCCACTTATGGATATGGATAGCTAAATAGGAATATATAAACAAACAACATCAAAGTGCCTTTTTGGCCAACTGCCATCCTGCTACTTCTGTACTAGAGCCAATTATAATGACATCACTTCATGTCCTTTACTGACCTTCCTACTTATGTTGCCAAAATGAATTCAATTTCTTTTCTACAATTTGTCTTTTTCCCCCCTTTTCTTCATCTCTTTAAATAATGAGTTGACATCACTTGACCTCGACCTACAATTTTGGATGATAATATCACTGAGCCACTCACTTATATAAATGGCCATGCATAATCATCTATTGTGCCACAGAAAAGTTTGTGTGAAAGAAAAAAACTGGATGTGTATAGCATAGAGCTGAAGACAATTCTTTTATATATTCTGGAAAAGCATACCTCCATTAAGCAGTTAAAATAAAATGTTCTATCAAGCTGTAGATATCTACATGGTCCTATATATAAAATATATATAATTAGTACTCTAACTTGCCTGTGCTAATTTCCAAGTTCTTTGAATAAAAATCCTTCTATTCCTCAAAACTGAAAATGAGCATCAGGACCCAATAGCTGAGGTTTTCTAACATAACTGGTCTTAAATTTGAAATCCACAGAAACTAAGAAATAAAACTAAAATAATTGCTTATTTAATTGAAAGAAAAATAATCTCTTTGGAATATTAAAGCAAAGCAAATCTTTTGTTAAGAAATGACCTAGTTGCTTTATCCTGCTGAGCCAGCCTAGACACACCAAGGACCATAATCTCTCCAGGACCCAGACCTGGTAAGATGTGCCCACCCAACAAATGTGGGGCCGATTCCTGCCATGTGAATGGACACCCAGAGACTTAAAATGGACGGCAGCCATGCTCTCTGCCTTTTTCCTGCTGAACCAGCCTAGACACACCAAGGACCATAATCTCTCCGGGACCCCACCCAACGAATGTGGGGCCGATTCCTGCCATGTGATTGGGTAACAGAGACGTATAAAGAATGGCGGCCATGCTCTCTGCCTCTTTTCTGCTGAGCCAGCCTAGACACTCCAAGGACTATAATCTCTCCAGGACCCACACTGGAAAAGCGCGGCCGCTCCGCTTTGTTCCTCGATTGCGCTTATCTTGTAACCCCTGAATTCCATTTCTGCACATTGTAAGAAGCAATCTACAGCCTTACCAATGGAGTAATTTTGCAGTACACCCCCATATTTACAGAAGTCAAGATGGCTCCTCTAATAATCTAAAAAGTAGGAAACAGCTAGGTATCCTCTCAAATAAGAAGTTTAGAGTAGAATTATAGAAAATGTTCAGGGAGCTCAAAAAAAGCCTCAATAGACTTGACTGGAGCACAATTAAGCATCAAGAGGATTTGTCAACTGAAATTAGAAATTTTCACACTGAACTAACAGATCAGAAAAACTGAGCTTATGCAACTGTCGCCAGGCACAGGGTTTGGGGAGACCCCATGACAGATGCTTTATCCCAAGGCTGGGGAGTGCTGGGAGGCTTGGCAGGCCCCATAGCTTAACCCCTTTTTTTCCACTGGAATCCAGGCCCTCTCTGGGTGCCGGCTCAGGTGGCCAGAATGGGTTCAGGTGAATTCTTAAGGGTACTCAGGCTTCCCCCTCCCTCCGTACACCAGGGGGGAGGTGCATGGGGAGGAGGGAGGGCTGACTTCTAGCTTCGGTTTCCTCTTTGATTCTGGAGACCAGCTCTTGCCAGGTACGGGGTTTGGGGAGGCCCCATACCAGAGCCTTTCACCCTAGCCTGGGGAGTTCTGGGAGGCTTGGCAGGCCACCAGCCATTCTTGTCCTCTTTCCCTGAGTCCAGACATTCCCTGGGTGCCAGCTCAGATGGCCAGAAGTGGGTTCAGGTGGACTCTTCGTGGTCCTCAGGCTTCCCCCCTCCCTCCGAACTCCAGGGGGGAGGTGCATGGGGAGGAGGGCAGACAGACATCTAGCTTCTGGTTTCCTCTGTGATTCTGGAGACCAGCTCTTGCCAGGTATGGGGTTTGGGGAGGCCCCATAGCGGAGCCCTTCTCCCTAGCCTGAGGAGTGCTGGGAGGTTTGGCAGGCCCCCAGCCATCCTTGTCTTTTTCCCCTGACTCCAGGCCTTCCCTGGGTGCCAGCTCAGATGGCCAGAAGTGGGTTTAGGTGGATTCTTAAGGGAATTCAGGCTTCCCCCTCCCTCCGTACTCCAGGGGGTAGGTTCTTGGGGAGGAGGGAGGGCAGACTTCTAGCTTCCAGTTTCGTCTTTGATTCTGGAGACCAGCTCTTGCCAGGTATGGGGTTTGGGGAGGCCCCATAGTAGAGCCCTTCTCCCTAGCTTTAGGAGTGCTGGGAGGCTTGGCAGGCCCCCAGCCATCCTTGTCTTTTTCCCGTGACTCCAGGCCTTCCCTGGGTGCCAGCTCAGATGGCCAGAAGTGGGTTCAGGTGGATTCTTAGTGGTCCTCAGGCTTCCCCCTCCGTCCGTACACCAGGGGGAAGGTGCATGGGGAGGAGGGCGGGGAGATATCTGGCTTCCGGTTTCCTCTTTGATTCTGGAGACCAGCTCTTGCCAGGTATGGGGTTTGGGGAGGCCCCATAGCGGAGCCTTCTCCCTAGCCTGAGGAGTGCTGGGAGGCTTGGCAGGCCCCCAGCCGTCCTTGTCTTTTTCCCGTGACTCCAGGCCTTCCCTGGGTGCCAGCTCAGATGGCCAGAAGTGGGTTCAGGTGGATACTTAGTGGTCCTCAGGCTTCCCCCCTACCTCTCCCTACACTAATGGGAATGCGCTTTGGGAGGAGGGCGGGCTGTTCTAGCACTGGTTTATGTTGGGACAGTCACTGAAATTTTTTTCTCCTTGTTTTCCTATTGATAGTATTGTATGCATATATTTTATATATCCATAACATTCATCTTGTATTATGATCTTGATACTGCCCTACAAATCTCATTTCTAATATTTTACTGCCACAGTCCAACCCTTATTTCCCCCCATTTTCCCATGGAGGTGTGACTTATGACATGAAGCTCAGCACATAAAGTGGTAAGTGCAGTTAGAGAAATAACTACACTGAAAACTATCATAACAATGTGAATGAATGAGGGAAAAAGAAAGCCTATCTCGAGTACAGGTGTGGGTGGGGTGGGGTGGTGAGTAGGTAGATCCGGGAAATTGGTGGTGGGAGTCCTGCACTGGTGAAGGGGGGTGTTCTTTACATGACTGTAATCATAAAACTACAATTATATTTGTAATCATGATGTTTAAATAAAGATAATTTATAAAAAAAGAAATGGCCTAGTAATAAAAATAATTTACTTATGGGATAATTATATGATACAATTTTTTCTAGGCTATATTATGATGTTTACTCATTATCTATAAATTCACAGATATAATTAAGGATTATTAGAATTTTAGAGCAGGAGAGGATTTTTTCCTTTTATCAAAGAAAAATCATTTTTTATTCTGGACAAATGTTTTTAAAAACAAAGTCTAACACTACTCATTTTTTATATTGTCCAGATAGTGCTAAGCAAAGTGACTGCCACGTATTTTGTACTAATCCATGTGCTCTGAATCTTTCAGTAGTGTTGACTTTAGATTACTAACAGAGCAGTGGTGAAAAGCTGCTCTGAATAATTTATATAATTATTTGGTTCAAATCCTGGTTGAAGTATTTCCTTTATTGAGTATCTTATCTTAGACAAACTATTTTATCTCTCTTCAAATTTCTCATCTTAAAAGGAAGGTAATTAACATTCCTCAACTCAGGGGGATACAATGAGGATCAAATGATGACCTCATTCATATTTGCAAGGTAGATGCTGCTACTACTTAACAATCTCTGGGTCCTCATAGATGATTATTTGGAATGTGAAATCTCCAAGACAAACACTCGGAGGTTGGTCTCAGTAATAACTGGCCCACTGTGTAAATCAGATGGTTCAAATTGCTAAACTTGGGCATAGCAAACTTTGAAGGTTTGGGCCAGCAGTGCTGGACAGCATTTGGTATATACATGGTGGTATTTGGGAACCATGTGTTTCTGGGGGTCCAACAAGGGGCCTCTTGCATACCAGGCATGAGATTCAGCCCTTTGAGCTACTTCCTAGCTCTTATAGTGGGTCCCTTAACAATGCAACTCTTGCTGAAAAATATATCATCACTTGGCCTGTTCTCAAAATGAATAATTTAAAAAGATTAATTATATACATGTGTACAAATGTAGTTATGAGAGTGCTATATATATATATATATTATATAGCATAGAGAAAATAACTACTAAGAGAATGTTGTGATCTTTATTAGATAACTAGCATTTGGCAGGTGCCTACAGTTTTCTCCTAGAAAAAGAACTTGCTATCTTGAATTTACAATGTGTGTAAGGGTTAGAAAGAAAGCTCAATGGTGAGTGCCAGCAAAGCATGTGCTGCATGTGCATTGGTGAAGGGTCTTGGACATTATATGACTGAAGCTCAATTAGGAACAACTGTGTAATTGTATATCTCACAGTGATTCAATTAAAGAATTTATTTTTAAAAAAATATGTAATATGTAACAAAAAATAAATTGCAGGACTCCAATAAAAACATCATCAGGGGCCAGAGAGATAGCATGGAGGTAAGGCATTTGCTTTTCATGCAGAAGATTGGTGGTTCGAATCCTGGCATCCCATATGGTCCCCTAAGCCTGCCAAACGTGATTTCTGAGCATAGAGCCAGGAGTAACCCCTGAGCACTGCCAGGTGTGACCAAAACAAAACAAAACAAAACAAAAATCTTCAAAATAAAGAATAAAATTAAAATCATTATAAATGATATGATTAATAGCTTTAAAGATCTTTATTATGTGATGAAGTTATGTTGAAGAGACAAGTAATAAGGTACTTGCCTTGCACAAAGTCAACCCAGATTGAATTCCAGCACCACAGAGCAGTGTCCTGAACCCCAAACAGAACTAGGAAATAGCCCTGAGCAACTACAGGTATGTCGTCCCCCAAAAAACTAAAAGGGTTGACTCCTGGATCCCAGACAAAGAAACGACAGAGTGCTCCACAACAGCTCCAGAAAACAAATCCCCTCCAAGGCATCCATAATGCTGCTCTGATGCCAACATGTGCCAGTTCTAAATTGATAACCTGACAACAAGGAAATGGGAACAACTTGATCTAAGAGCAAGTTGTCCTTTCTCATCAGCCAACGATAAGACAAAATCAGAAAACAGTGTGTATCCAGGCACCACCACCACCAACAACAGCAACAAAAAGCTCTAGCCTAGCTTTTGGTCTACGATCTGTTCAACAAACAAGATCTCCAATTCCAGAGGTCTGACTGAGACAACCTCAATTGAACCGGTCTTCCGGAAACATAACGAAAGACTTTATCTCAGGCTCCATCCTAGGAGCATCATAATGACCAAGACCACCAACTACAGAAGATTAATTAAAACGACACTGAAGAAGCAGAACTGCTAGAACCACAAAGAAAGACTTCATTATAAGCTCTATTCCTTGAGCTGCACAGCCACCAAGATCTCTAGATACAGAGGTCTGATTTTACCATCCAAGACGGAGCAGAAGTCTTCCATACACCATGAAAGCACCGAGGGGAGAGTAAATGATCATGCAAGGAGTCTATAGTTCATCCCATGACAGTATACTTAAGGGGTGAAGAAACCCTGTATCTCCTAGGCCAAGGGAATCCCTTCTATAATATCCCCAATAGTTACTGTGCCTATGCAGGGGGAAAGAGAAAAGAAAAAAAGAGCACAAAACAATCATTTTTATACATATTTATTTATCGATTGATCGATTTTTTGATGTCTTTATTTTGGTGTAGATATTGAAGTTGATATATCCAATATTATTTTATTTTATTTTATCTTATCTTTCTCTTTCTTTTTGCACTCCAACATGATTTGATTTCAGAACCGAGACTATTATGTGGTGCTTGTTTTTATTGCTGTAGTACTCACTGGATATTTAATTTGATATTACTTTCTCTATTGTTGTGGTGTTTCAATAACCTTTTTCACATCCTCTCTCAATCTGAGGTTAAAAGCCTCTAGAAGGACTCCGCCCATTTTCAGCATATTTGACTTTTTTTCTTATTCTATTGCTTTTCTTTCCTTCAAACAAAACCACATAACTCGATTTATTTAACTCCGCCTCTAAATAGAGGGGGAAACAAGGGAGGGTACCAGGACCAAACAGATACATGATCACTAATAGTAAGCTAGACAAAGAGGGGACCACCTACTCTAGCAGCTGGGGGGGGGTGATAGTGGGGTATATGGATTGCAGAAAGGGAACTGGGATGGGGGGAGGACAAATTTGGTGATGAGTATTCCCCTGATTCAGTGTAAATATATACCTAAAATAATACTGTGAAAGATATGTAAGCCATTATGATCCAAATAAAATAAAAAAAGACTAAAAGGGAAATAAAGCAATATATAAGTGAACATTTTCAAATGTTCATGGTCCAAATATAAACTAAACTATAATTAAGCATCATTTGAGGAAAGATTTTTAAAATAATCCATTTAATCTTGATATTTGAAACACTTTACCTAGTGGAAAATATTTGCCGTGAAATATGATTCTGTGTATTTACTGTAAATTCAATCACACTACTTGATGCTATAGTAAATAGTATTTGAATTTCCATAGCATTTCAAAAACTCTTTGATTCTAAGATTTAGGGTTAGTGGAAAGAGTACACAAAAGTGTTAATTTTCAATTTAAAATAAACCAGAAATTTACTTTTATAAGCTAAAGCTGTAAAAGTTGCCAATAGACCAACCAAACATGGTATTTAGTTGGCAAACTAAAGGATCTACACTAATCAGAATATAAAGGGAGTGATTTTCTTTAGAAACTGTTCCAAAGAAATTGGGAGCTGAAAAGAAGGAAAGAAGGAAAGAAAGAAAGAAAGAAAGAAAAAAAAAGAAACAGACAGAGAAAAAGAAAGAAAGAAGAAAGAAAAAATAAAGAAGGAAAGAAAGAAGAAAGAAAGAAAGAAGGAAGGAAGGAAGGGAGGGAGGAAGGGAGTAAGAAGGAAGGGAGGAAGGAGTAAGAAAGGAAGAAGGAAGGAAGGAAGGAAGGAAGGAAGGAAGAGAAGGAAGGGAGGGAGGGAGGGATGAAGAAGGAAGGAAGGAAGAAGAAAGGAAGAAAGAAGAAAGAGAGAAAGAAAGAAAAATATGGAAAGAAAGAGAAAGAAAAAAGAAAGAACAAAGAAAGAAAGAAAGAAAAAAGAAAAAAGAAAGAAAAGAAAGGAGGGAGGGAGGGAGGAGGGAGGGAGGGGGAGGGGAGGGAAGGAAGGAAGAAGGAAGGAAGGAAGGAAGGAAGGAAGGAAAGAAAGAAGAAAGAAAGAAAGAAAGAAAGAAGAAAGAAGAAAGAAAGAAAGAAGAAAAAGAAAAGAAGAAAGAAAAGAAAGAAAAGAAAGAAAGAAAGAAAGAAAGAAAGGGAGGGAGGGAGGGAGGGAGGAGGGAGGAAGGAAGGAAGGAAGGAAGGAAGGAAGGAAAGGAAGGAAGAGAAGAAGAAAGAAAGAAAGAAAGAAAGAAAGAAAGAAAGAAAGAAAGAAAGAAAGAAAGAAAGAAAGAAAGAAAGAAAGAAAGAAAGAAAGAAAGAAAGAAGGAAGGAACGAAGGAAGGAAGGAAGGAAGGAAGAAAGGAAGGAAAGAGAAAGAAAGAAGAAAGAGAGAGGAAGGAAGGAAGAAGGAAAGAAGGAAGGAAGAAGAAAGAAAGATATGATAATGAATTAATTAATGAATGAATACAGGGCACTGACAGAACTTTACAAGAAAAGAAACATATAATCCCATCAAAAAATGGGGAGAAGAAATGAAAAGACACTTTGATAAAAAAAAAGAAATACAAATGGCCAAAAGGCACATGAAAAAATGCTCCTCATCACTAATCATCAGGGAGATGCAAATAAAAACAACGATGAGATATCATCTCACACCACAGAGATTGGCACATATCACAAAGAATGAGAACAATCAGTGCTGGCAGGGATGTGGAGAGAAAGGAACTCTTATCCACTGCTGGTGGGAAAGCCATCTAGTTCAACCTCTATGGAAAGCGATATGGAGATTCCTGTAAAATCTGGAAATTGAGCTCCCATTCAACCTAGCTATTCCACTCCTAGGGATATACCCTAAGAACACAAGAATACAATACAAAAACCCCTTCCTCACACCTATATTTATTGCAGCACTATTCACAATAGCCACGCTCTGGAAACAACCAAGATGCCTTTCAACAGATGAATGGCTAAAGAAACTGTGCTACATATACACAATGGAATATTATGCAGCCGTCAGGAGAGATGAAGTCATGACATTTTCCTATACATGGATGTACATGGAATCTATCATACTGAGTGAAATAAATCAGAGGGAGAGAGATAGACGTAGAATAGTCTCACTCATCTATGGGTTTTAAGAAAAATAAAAGTAATTTTTGCAACAATTCTCAGAGACAATGAAAAGAGGGATGGAACTTCCAGCTTACCTCATGAAGCTCACCACAAAGAGTGCAGCTATAAAAATAACTACACTGAGAACTACCATAATCATGTGAATGAATGAGGGAACTGGAAAGCCTGTCTAGAGTACAGGTGGGGGTGGGGTGGGATGGAGGGAGATTTTGGACATTGGTGGTGGGAATATTGCACTGGTGAAGAGGGGTGTTCTTTACATGACTAAAACCTAATCACAATCAGATTTTTAATCAAGATGTTTAAATAAAAATATTTTAAAAAGAAAGAAAGAAAGAAAGAAGGAAGGAAGGAAGGAAAGGAAAGGAAGAGAAAAAGAAAGAAAGAAAGAAAGAATGAAAGAAAGAAGAAAGAAAGAATAAGAAAAAGAAAGAAGAAAGAAGAAAAGAAAGAAAAAAAGAAAAGAAAGAAAAGAAGAAAGAAAGAAAGAAAGAAGAAAGAAAGAAGAAAGAAAAGAAAGAAAAAAGAAAGAAAGAAAGAAAGAGAGAAAGAAAAGAAAGAGAAAGAAAGAAAGAAAGAAAGAAAGAAAGAAAGAAAGAAAGAAAGAAAAGAAAGAAAGAAAGAAAGAAAGAAAGAAGAAGAAGGAAGGAAGGAAGGAAGGAAAGAAAGAAAGAAGGAAGGAAGGAAGAAGGAAGAAAGAGAAGAAGAAAGAAAGAAAGAAAGAGAAAGAAAGAAAGAAAAAAGAAAAGAAGAAGAAAGAAAGAAAGAAGAAAAGAAAGAAAGAAGAAGAAGAAGAAGGAAGAAGAGAAAGAAAGAAAGAAAGAAAGAAAGAAAGAAAAAAGAAAGAAGAAAGAAAGAAAGAAAGAAAGAAAAGAAAAGAAAGGAAAAGAAGAAAGAAAGAAAGAAAGAAAGAAAGAAAGAAAGAAAGAAAGAAAGAAAGAAAGAAAGAAAGAAAGAAAGAGAGAGAGAGAGGGAGGGAGGAAGGGAGGGAGGGAGAAAGGGAGGAAGGAAGGAAGGAAGGAAGAAAGGGAGGAAGGGAGTGAAGGAGGGAGGAAGGGAGTGAGGGAGTGAAGGGAGTGAAGGAGGGAGGAAGGAAGTGAGGGAGTGAGGTAGGCAGAGGGAAGGAGGGAGGAAGGAAAGAGAGAAATATAAAAAGAAAGTAAAAGAAAAGAAGGAAGGAAGGAAGGAAGGAAGGAAGGAAGGAAGGAAGGAAGGAAGGAAGGAGGGAAGGAGGGAGGGAAGGAAGGAGGGACGGAGGGAAGGAAGGAAGGAAAAAGAAAGAAGAAAGAGATTTGTACCTCAGGAAAACTTCCCATAACCGAAATGCATGGACTAATCCATTGTTCTGGAGCTCACCAACCATGTTCTTCACTGTTCTTTTCCATTAAAAATCCCTTCTTGTGACCATGCATGTAATATAATTGCATAGACTATAAGTGGCTGCCATCATCCTACCTGTCAGTTGGTTTCCAAGACTATTTTTTTTCAACCTGTCACCATTTCTTCTTTTTTATTGTACCATAAGCTGCAATGGATAGAGACACAGAATGGTCTCACTCATCTAAGAAAAATCATGGAGTTGAGGCATTTGCCTTGCATGCAGAAGGTTGGTGGTTCGAATCCCGGCATCCCATATGGTCCCCTGAGCCTGCCAGGAGTGATTTCTGAGCATAGAGCAGGGAGTAACCCCTGAGCACTGCCGGGTGTGACCCAAAAACCAAAAAAAAAAAGAAAGAAAGAAAAAAAGAAAGGAATTTGAGAAAAATTAAAGACATTATTGTAATAATGCCCAAAGACAATAGAGATAAGGGCTAGAAGGACAGGCTCAGGATATGAAGCTCACCACAAAGAGTGGTGAGTGACATTAGAGAAATAACTACACTAACAACTATTATGACAATGTTAATGAGTGATAGAAGTAGAATGCCTGTCTCAAATACAGGCAAGGGTGGGGAAGGAGGGAAATCAAGACATTGGTGGTGGGGATGTACACTGCTGAAGAGGGCAGTGTTCTTTTTATGACTAAAACCCAACTATGAACATGTTTGTAATCATGGTGCTTAAATATAGATATTATTTAAAAATTGAGTGCATGGTAATAAATACAAGATGATAAATATCTACTTTCTCAAGATATTTAAGCTTCCAGGAAGAAAAAAGAAAATAGGGCTTATAGTTAAAAATGAGAAGTTAGATTTGGAGTCAATCTGGATGTCTAACAGATGAGTGAATCATGAAGATGTGGTACATATATACAATGGAATACTAGTAGGCCCTAAAGAATGATGCAATCATGCAATTTGCTGCAACATGGATGGAACTGGAAGATATTATATTAAATAAAATAAGTCAGAAAAAGAATAAATACAGAATGATATCACTTTTATGTGGTATTTAGAATAACTTTTTGACCTCAGAAGAATGGGCACTCTCCATTCACCCCTGAACCAAGGAAGCCATCCACGAAATATCCAAGTTTGTTATAACATCACCTGGAAGCAGTTGTCTACCAGGGAAGACCCTACCGCTGCTCTGACATCGACCTACTCAAAAGAGACTTCACTTAACACTGAGAAGACTTAAGAACAACGACCTGCTTACAGGACAGGGCTGTCTGCATTGCCCTTTAATTGTGAGGTGAAACTAGAGGACGCTCCACATCCTGACTTCAATGTAGGATATGCAGATTCCAGGATCTTTAATACAGAAACGTACCAACAACAGAGACTGTGTGAAAAATAAAAGTGTGTTGGCACTACAGACAACGTCTTGGATTGGACAAACTAGCTTGCCTGGAACCTAGAGTTGGTCTTATGCCAGAAAACTTCAGGGGTAGGGACTTCTTGTATTTAGGCCAAGGTTTCTCCTTTCCATGTCCCCCATATTTTGGTGGGTCTATGCAAACAATAATTGCCACTCTAACACCGTTTTTACTGTGCTCCTTTGACTCTAATCCTTAAAAAAAACCCACTTAAACTTTTCAGGTTAACTTAAACTAATATGCATGTGCATGTAAATGTAAAAAAATACTATGCCTTTAATGTTTAAGGAGTTACATAAGTTACATAACTGCCTGAAAAATGCAATGGTCCAAATGGGAATTGTCTCAAACATCTTTGTCCCCAGAATATAGCGAGGAGAAGGAAAGAAACTGAGTAGAAGAGGAGAAACACAAAAAGGAAAGAATGGGGGCCAGGGGACAAGAGATTTCTGGTGCATTGGTAATGTTAAAAAAAAATAAGAACAGAATTAAATATCCATCCAAAGGCAACAAAAACGGAAACAAAAGACCCAAACTTTTAACAATCTAAACTTAAAATGGGCCTGTTATATTGGGAGGCTGGAGGAAAAGGAGGGCATTGTATAGGATGCACCTGGGAACATTGGTGGAAGGAGGTCAACACTGATGGTGGTATTGGCTCTGATTATGTCTGAAACCCAACTATGAAGGACTTTGTAAATCACAGTGACTTCAATAAAATTCAAATAAGAAAATTAATGAGAGCAGAGTCAATATTGTATTAGTTGTGATGACTGCAATATTAAAATGAGAGACATGTAAACTCATTTAAATGCAAATGAGAAGTATCACCTATGAAGAGAGGGCAGGATTAAAGAATATGAGGAAAAATAGCACGATAAATAAACTTTCTGTGAAACTAGAAAGTTAATTTTGTCTGTTGACTTGTCAGGACCAGAGGATACTCAAATGAAACTTTACTTCTGGGGATATCACTTTAGGGTGTTTCTGGATGAAGTTAGCATTGGAATGGTAAAGTCATTGTTCTCCCTTATGTGGGTGGCCACAATCCAATCTGTCGAGTGTCTAAAAAAGAAAAAGAAGAGAAGCTCTATTTCCTCCTACTTGAGCTGGGACATAAATTTTTTGACTTGCACTGGAATTTGCAGTGTCAGCAGCTCTCTAGGCTCACAGAGCTTAGAAGTCATTCAGGAATTGTACCATAAAAGGTTTTCTGGGTCTTTGATTTGCAGTTTGAAGATCATGGGACTAATCATGAGTCAATGTTTTATAATAAATATCTCCCTATATAAATATACATATATAAATGATTTCCTTGAAGAACCCTGACTAAGACAGGATTCTAATACTTGAAACCAAAAGCTAGAAAGCTGGACCCTAGCTAGGAAGACCTATTCAAATCTGTAAAAGAAGAATGGAGAGAGGGAATGTAAACATGTAACATATGTATAAATACAGCCATTTGGCCATGCAAAATTGAGAAATTGAAGAGTGAAGAAATGTAATAAAGTTGAACCCATAACTTTAAGTAGAAAGTTTTATAATAGTTTAAGCAGGAAAGGGTAGCGTATTAACCAGTAGTATGCAACAGGCACGAAACACAGTGTTTAGGATCCAAGTAAAAAGCTGATGAATTTAGGCTAGATTATCTCTAGTTGTATTCATTTTCTAGGGTAGATGCCTACAGAAAATAGGTATTTGTATTGATTCAAGGTTGATGTTCTACCAGAGAGGTGTCAATGACAGAAGAACAAGGCAATTTTGTTTGTTTGGGGGCCACACCCATTGACACTCAGGGGTTACTCCTGGCTATGCGCTCAGAAATTGCTCCTGATTTGCAGGGACCATATGGAACGCCAGGGGATAGAACCGCGCTAGTGCTCACAAGGCAGATGCCTTACCTCTAGCAACACTGCTAAAAATAACAATTTTTTTATTTTTAAAAAAGTATTAAAATTGGTGTACCTGTCATTTGCAAATAATAATATTGTATTTTCTCTAACATCTTTACTCCAAATCTTCATTTTACCCAATGCCTAAAGGAAAATATTTTAATGATAATAATACATGAAAACAGTTCTAGATAGGACAAAAAGGGAAATTCAAGAGGAAAAATTATTAGAAAGTTGATACAAAACATATTGACTTAAATAATTCCTTTCCATTTTTTGCAAATTTTGAACAGTCTGCCAGCTTAGTCTAGAACTGGTCTCAAAACAGAATAAGACAAGATCTGAAGATGATGTAATTTTCTATCTCTAGATTTGAGAAGTAAGTTTAGCAGTAAGTTAATGCTAAGTACTACCACTGTCCAGGATATTAAGTTCATACATTGGTAATTCTAACAGACAAATATTTTTTTATGTCAGCTTTTTCATGTGCCTTTTATTCAAATGAGAACAAAGATACTTAGTCACTCTATTTATTGTATTAACTGATGAAAGCTAATTTCCATCTCATTTTTATTTTTTAAAGTTAAATTCTAACTGTAAAAATAAGGTGCCAGTTAGTAGTCTAAAGCCTATGCTTCTACTTAAAATTAGTCTTCTGATGCCAGCACTAGATATATAGCTCTCTACTCCTTGAATTTTAAGTAAACTTAGTCACAAAAGCTTACACAGCTGAGTTATTTCTATCAACTCAAGTTAATCCTATCAACTCAAGTTAGAATCATCCTTTCCATCCACATACCATCAGTTTTAAAGAAACATTTTAAATTATTAAATCCAATCGTGTTACACTTTATACAAGTAATTTAAAGAAATTCTAATGTATATTCATTTAATAGTTCAGACTCTTCCCTAAATCAAACCAATAAAATATTTTAAGTTCAAATACTTTGCTATAATAACCAATTTGCTCATTTGTTTTATCTTTTATTTATATTACTTTCATAATATGGAGTTCACAATAATTAAACAAATATCCATTTAATATCTAGTAGGCTTATGGCTCAAGTGCATCAACTTTAAAAATATAGACTCACATTTAGTCTGCAGAACAGAAACATCAAGGAGTTTCAGCAAGGAAAAATATTTATTCAAGGCTTAGAACAAAATCCCAGGGAATGCAGACCCAAGAAAGATTATGTTTATGTTCTCAAGTTACTTATCCAGGATCTAGAGTGCTTTTATGATCAAAATGAAAATGAACTATTTCATGCAAATGAGAGTTTAGGTCCATGCAGTTCTGATTGGTGAAAAGTTCATCATGTGATGGATCTAATTTCAATTCTGGGTGATCTCTGAATGAATAGTTTGAGGTCAGGCTCTTCACTGAGGTTGACTTGTCTGGCAAGCCTGAAACAGACACTTAACAGACTTCCAACTAACCCTGTTTCAGTCACCCAGATTCAAATTACTCAAAAATATTTCATATTTCTATCATACACTTTTGTTATGAAGGATATAAATCCCCTGCTATGGACAAATCAAGTACACAGTAGATGTTAATAGTAAATTAGAGCTTGAACTAAGATAAGTGAAGAGCAATAAATTGTTCATTTATGGAGTGTAAAGGAAAAATTTTTTTCTTCTACCATTCAACTATTTGTGGTTAAGACTCTTGAAATAAAACAGTAAGAGGAAATAGAAACCAGAATTTTAATAACATATATACTTCATTATATATGGAAGATAGTCACGAAAACTGAGTTGCCAGAGTTATAGCACAGAGAGTAGGGTGCTTGCCTTGTATACATTTTGATCCCTGCATCCCAAATAGACCCCAAAAGCCTTTTAAGAGTAATTTCTGAGCAGAGTCAAGAGTAACCTCTGAGCACTCCTTTGTGTGGCCTAAGAAAAAAAAGGAATGAAAAGGAAAGAAAGAGAAAAAGAGAGGAAAGAGAAAGGAAGAAAGGAAGGAAGGAAGGAAGGAAGGAAGGAAGGAAGGAAGGAAGGAAGGAAGGAAGGAAGGAAGGAAAGAAAGAAAGAAGAAAGAAAGAAAGAAGAAAGAAAGAAAGAAGAAAGAAAGAAAGAAAGAAAGAAAGAAAGAAAGAAAGAAAGAAAGAAAGAAAGAAAGAAAGAAAGAAAGAAAGAAAGAAAGAAAGAAAGAAAGAAAGAAAGAAAGAAAGAAAGAAAGAAAGAAAGAAGAAAGAAAGAAAGAGGGCCGGGCGGTGGCGCTAAAGGTAAGGTGCCTGCCTTGCCTGCGCTAGCCTTGGATGGACCACGGTTCGATCCCCCGGTGTCCCATATGGTCCCCCAAGCCAGGAGCAACTTCTGAGCACATAGCCAGGAGTAACCCCTGAGCGTTACCGGGTGTGGCCCAAAAACCAAAAAAAAGAAAGAAAGAGAAAGAAGAAAGAAAGAAAGAAAGAAAGAAAGAAAGAAAGAAAGAAAGAAAGAAAGAAAGAAAGAAAGAAAGAAAGAAAGAAAGAAAGAAAGAAAGAAAGAAAGAAGAAAGAAAGAAAAAAGAAAGAGAGAGAGAGAGAGAGAGAGAGAGAAAGAAAGAAAGAAAGAAAGAAAGAAAGAAAGAAAGAAAGAAAGAAAGAAAGAAAGAAAGAAAGAAAGAAAGAAAGAAAGAAAGAAAGAAAGAAAGGAAGGAAGGAAGGAAGGAAGGAAGGAAGGAAGGAAGGAAGGAAGAAGGAAGGAAGGAAGGAAGGAAGGAAGGAAGGAAGGAAGGAAGGAAGGAAGAAAGAAAGGAAGGAAGGAAGGAAGAAGAGAAGAAATGAAGGAAGGAGAGAGAGAGAGAGAGAGAGAGAGAGAGAGAGAGAGAGAGAGAGAGAGAGAATGGAGTTAACTATTAAAAATAGTTCACACCAGGGCCCCGAGAGATAGCACAGCAGCGTTTGCCTTGCAAGCAGCGGATCCAGGACCTAAGGTGGTTGGTTCGAATCCCGGTGTCCCATATGGTCCCCCGTGCCTGCCAGGAGCTATTTCTGAGCAGACAGCCAGGAGTAACCCCTGAGCACCACCGGGTGTGGCCCAAAAACAAAAACAAACAAAAAAAAAGTTCACACCAACCTATCTTAAATATGAACTTCAGTCAAAAGAAAGGAATGTTGGGAAAATAGCTAGAGAGATAGTACACTAGGTAAAGCACTTGCTTTGTATGCAGTCAACCCCAGATGGCTCTCCAGCACTATATATGAGTTATGGTCCAAAAACAAGCAAAATGAATATTGAGGAACCAGAGAGAACCAATAAATGAAGGTTACCAGTGTGGTGGATTGATCATAAAGGAATTAGAAGGGGGGTATGTTAGACATCATATTACACACCATAGCTTACAAATATATTCCTATTTGGGCATCTTTCTGATCTTATTTGCTTAAGAGCAAGTAAAAGATATTTTATATGTCCCTATATGGACATATCAATCTGATTGATCATTTCTCACCTCTCAAAGCAATCAGTCTTACCATTATTTGCATGAGCAATAGGATTGGTTGTCCTAATTGAATAATCTTATAGGATATAACCAATTAAATGTTAGAAACAACAAGGGGTGAAGAATTGTATTCCAGATCACTGAATAAAAAAGCCCACAATTCTCCCCCTATTTCTGAACCTACTACCTACCAACCCACCTGCTTTACCTATATCAACTTTAGATGTTAAATAGAAGTTATTTAAAAAAAAATAAAGACATGTGGTAGTTGGCATTTTCTACACCATGTAAAAGAACTCAGAGCTTATTGCTCTCTGCTGTAACATTAGGAAGAAACACCAATTAGGAGAGAGTGTTACACAAATTTCAATCTACTACTTTCTCCATTGATGAGGTTCTTGTAATTTAGAATCTTCTTTTCTTCTTGAAAAAGATACCCTATATGTGAACACAGTACAAATGGAGATTTCCTCATAAAATCAAGTTTCTTGAAGAGAAATTTGTTTTTTCTCATCTCTAAAATGAATGATATAGGGATAAGTTATGTAGACTCACATAATTATTTCACTTAGGGCATAAAAATAACTCTTATGCCAATGAAGTATATTTTGTGGTGTGGTGGTACATTCTGCTACTTTTCAGCAAACTGAAAAATAGAAAAAAGATAGTTTTTTTAAAAAATACTAAAGATAATGTAAGTAGTAGAAATAAACATCATTTCATGAAGTGTAAAGCTTCTTTTGGAGAACTACAAAGTGGAATGGAAGACAACAAGCATTCACTGAATAAAGGAAAAATAACAAGGAGGCAGAAATAGAAAGAGGTTGCATATCCAACCTTGTTGAAAGTGAGATGGCCAAAAATTGTCTTGGCATTTGAAAATGAACTGATTAAATGTAATGTTTCAAGAGAGTTGAAGCACTCAAAATAATGTATCTGACAAAAACTAAAATTAGGAACCTTTTGTGAAGGTGAAGGATAAATCTGGTTTAAGAAATTTTTAGTCTAAGGGAACTTTAGAACATAAAAATGTCTAGCAATAGCATCCCAAGGGGGCAAATGAGAGGGATATGGGATGCATGCTGGGAACAGGGGTGGAGGGAGGAATGCACCTGATTCAATGTCACTGTGTACTTAAAATATTACTGAGAAACATTTGTAATCCACTTTGCTCAAAATAAAAATTATTTTTTAAAAAGTGTCTAATAAGCAGCTGAAAATTTCAGCTAGAGTTCTCTAATGAAACAGTAAGTATATATATAGAACTGGGAGTGATTTGCATGAAGAAATAAAATTTTAACTTAAATGGTCAAACTGAATAAATACAAGTTCAGTATGGGGAGGTGTCATGAAGAAATAAGCTTCTGAAGTAGATAATAAGCATATGAATATGAAAGTAATATTTAGAAACAGCCAAAGTATATCATAAGAGAATAAATGAAATATAAGAGAAAAGTTTCTCATAAGAGAAAAAGTGTGATCAACTATGCCAAATACTACAGAGATTTTAAAAATGATTTACTTCCAAAAATCCCTCAGCAATATTTATCTTGGGAATACAGAGCATGTTACTCTTAATAAGACCTACCAGCACTAATTAAATTTTCATTTTTATATATTTAATTATTTTAATTTAATATATAAATGCCCATAAAATCAAGCCTTTCTCTCCACCTTTGAAGCATTCTATTTTCTCTTGAGCATGTTACTCTCTCCCTTTCTTATCCTTTTTCTTCCTGAACTTGTCTAAGTTAAATTTCTCTTTTAAGGGGCAAAGATCTGGATGTGTCCCCAGATCTCATGCTGCCATTTGCCATGAGAATTAAATTCCTTTTTCTATCATTTCAAAGTAAATGTCACTGCTCTCCAAGCAAGATGGCACCTTTTCTTGACTCAACATTCACTGGAACATCTTCCCTGTTTTTTGTTTTGTTTTGTTTTGGTTTTTGGGGGTCACACTTGGTGATGCTCAGGGGTTACTCCTGGCTATTGCTCCTGGCTTGGGGGACCATATGGAATGCCGGGGATCTAACTGAGATCTGTCCTGGGTCAGCCACATGCAAGGCAAACGCCCTACCACTGCACTATTACTCTGGCCCCTTCCCTGTTCTGTAGTTTAGCTCAGAACAGTTGAAAAAAAGACTGAAGGCTAGTAATTTCATATCTACTGATGTTATGAAAAGCATTTTATTAAATTGAAATCAATTGGGGAAAAATCCTTAGGGACAAGTTTCAAAAAATCTTGGCTCTTGATTAAGGAGATCTTGATTAAGGAGAAGTACCTTCTCTTAATATTATAAATGTGGGTAACCTTTAATATTCTAAAAGAAACACTGTAAAATGAAGACATTTGATTTTGTTATTCTTTGAATTGTATTAAAGTAATACCATGATGTCATTATTAATGTTTCAGAAGCATTGCCATGCTCAAGGGTTTCTAAATGAATTCTTGCCATCAATTCTTATTACTCCTCTTGTATCTAGAGTTGAAGTTTGAGAAAACTTACTATTATACGCACAGCCAGTTTACTTGCATTGACTTTATATATGCATCATTTCTTATTATTTTAATGTTTCTAGGACATTCAAGAGAAAATCTTTCCTTACCTCAGTGGTTTCTTCTCTGCTTGGCCAAGTAGTTGACTGAACACCATGCAGATTAGTAGAACTGTGTCACATTTGGAGAAGGTACTTAGATGCAAATCTGAGGAAAACAAGGTAATATGAAAATTTATGCTGGCATAAGAAATAGTGGTGGGTATTAGAGTTTCAAGGTGCAAGGAGATGGACTTACAACCCAAAAGTATCATACTCTCTAATTAGGTATGTACTGCCATAAATATGCAATTCCCCCATAGAAAAGCTATTTCTAGAGATGACCCTACATCTGGGTAATGCTCCTATATTTATTTTTTTAGGTAGTCAAGGGGTGATATGTTTTACTTGAACTTACAAGGCATTCACTTTTCTTATCCCAAAATTCATAAGCCAAAGTAACAAGGCTTTAGAAGGCCTGTTCTGAACGTCTTGGTGAGACCTAGCCTTAGAGAGCTTCATCAACTGAGTCAGCCCAGTACTTCAATAGGTAGGGCTTGCACACAGCCGACCCTGAATTGGGGTGGGGGGGAGGTGACTCCTAGTGCAAAGCCCTAATAACCATAGAGTGTGCTCCCACCTCCACCCTACCAAAAAAAATATCCCCACCATCTTTTTTGTTTCATTTTGATTTTTTGGTTTTTGGACCACACCCAGCAATGTTCAGAATATATTCCTATCTCTGTACTCAGAATCACTCTTGTCAGGCTTGGGGGACTATATGAGATCCAAGGGATCCAATCAGGGTCAGCCACATACAAGGCAAACTCTTGTACTCCCCGTGCTATCTATCACTTGGGCCCCAAGATCTTCACCATCTTAAAGGTTGTTTTCTTTACCAGATTGAAGAGAAATATTACTTGAGAAAAAAACAAAGTCTTCATAAATATTTTAAAATATCATTATAGTGGAGCCTAGAAGACAGGACAAAGTAGCCAGTGACATGGAAAGAATTGGGAGGAGAAGACCCAAAATTGGGACTCGTGAGGAGACTCAAAATTGACACATTTAACCAAAGAGAGATTTCCATTATTTTACAACTAATACAGTCATATGGTTGCATACCCACTGGATTTCCTACCTGACAAACTTTGCTTTGAAAACACTTTCTTTGAAATGCAAGATCTCATTAGTTAAAACACAAGAAAAACTTTCCATATACTATTCTCCACTTGCAGGTTAAACCTACTAAAGATGTATAATCTCTGACTCAGCCCTGGCCTGTTAAAGGAGAGAAACTCAAGCATGTGGTGTTCTTTTGCATTATGGATTAATCTACCTCCCTAACACTTTCTCTTCCCCACTGTTCATCCTAAAAATGTATACACTCAAAAAGCCTCAGGAAAATTACAAAACGAATTTGTTTGCAGAATCTCCTGAGTTCAGAATTGTCTTGGGAACTTAAACTGACAAAAATGTAAATATAGAATATAAAGTTGATAGAGAAAGAATTCTAAAATAATTTTTATTTAGCTATGGTAAATGAATTTATGAATTATAATTTTAAATGGTTTCTGCCTTTTTTAGCATGTACAGTACTCAGGGACCAACTTTTTATTCAGAGATCATTTTCATGATAGTCCTTGAAGGACATACTTAAAGTTTTCAAACAGAAACACAAATTCAATAGAACATAGAGCATAGGTTTTTGCTGCTTTTAAATTTTTGAATTTGCATATTTATTTCATATATTTAAAATATTTTACTGAATAAAAATCCTAATGCCCTTAAGAGCAAACATCTGCTGACAATTTTCTTCTGTGTACAACTAATAAAAAAGTATTAATATAATTTATTTAATGGCATTATATAACATCACCTTTCCAAGTGCCTGAAAGAAAATTACAACCAGAATTATAAGCTTGAGTTAAAGATAGACTATTTATAATAACCTAGGGGAATATGAAAGCAAACTAATTTCTGACCTTCTTTAGACTGCTTAGGACACTATTTCATGAAGATCCTATGGAAGAAAAATAACTCTACTGTCTACTTGTACTATGTAAATATTACCACAGATAAATGCCATGTTTTGACTAAATAAGTCTGCATAAACATAAGACTGTTTTATGCTAGTTTCCTTAGCTTTTCTGCATTAATTCAAAATTCAAACCACGATTCCTTCTAAAAACATTATAAAACAGCATTCATGACTTCATACAGTGAGAATGATATTTTTCTTTATAAATGTCACATAAATCTGTGGTAAATTTTCAAATAGAAAAATTGTGAAAATTTAACATAACCACAGATTGCCCTGTATTTCTTTGACCAATAAATTCTATCCTTAAGTTTTTACCATCTGACAAAAATTTTTTGTAATCCTAAGAGGGGAAAAAAATCAACCTTTTTGTTTTTTGTATATTTGCCTATGTGTCTTTCTCTTTTCCAGCTGAGACTGGATTAGATCAAACATGATAATTTATCTGTGCTGAGGGAAAGTTTGTAAAGTCTTTTTTTTTCCTCCAAGAAGCTTAACAGATCATTTTACCATTCAGGGAGAAAAAAAATAAAAATAAAATTTTAAATATGCTGTAATTACTAAGAATATATTGAAACATAAGACAACTATTATTTGTCCAAGAATTGACAAATTAAAATAAATGGTATTTAATTTAAATGGACTTTACTGTTATAACCAAGAATAAGAATTTATGTAAAACTGGTTGATAAAAAAATTTTATTTTATAAGATTTTATTTTTTACAAAGTTATAAATATTAGCATCTCCTAACAAAATGTAGGAATTCGTTGAAATTAGCTATTATCATATTAATTCATATTAAATTATTAGAAACAGTAGGTATTAATGTTTATAACAAGATAAAATCCTATTTCTGTCATATATTACAAATTCATGACAAAGCATGCAAAAATTGTTTTCTATAAACCAATGAAAGAAAGTTCTTTTGCTAACTGATATGCATAATGAAGTGCATTCATTAAAGAGGGTTCAACCCTCTGTTGTCTATAAAATAAAATTTTAATTGCTCTTGTATTGACTGAGGAGAATGATCATATTTGAATCTTATTTACCTTTACATAGCTGGCTTCTGGAAACTTTCATTCCATGTCCCCTTTTCTTATTTTGACAACTGGGGGAAGATAAAGATTTTTGAGAGATAGACATTTCATGTACATGTAATATTTCATAGCCACCTTTAATAGACTGCATCTGTAGTTTTAAAATCCAAAAATGATACCAGAAACATTAATATGAATGTAGTCAATGCCCTGACCAACAGATATTTTGTAGATTAAAGCATCCTCTATTACAGACTGGGGGGACAGGAAATATAGAAAAACTAAAATACTAAATTCAACAGTAAAAAGATGTGTCACGTGGTAGCTATTTACCCATTCACCACTTTAAATAAGGAGATCCATATCTCTTCATTCACTGAAAGATGGTTACAACAAAGAACTTTTAAGGATATAAAACAGAGACAAACTGATGAGCATCTTGAAGGCTTCTTGGGAACTTTAAGTAGTTTCTTAAAAGAAAACCAGACAGAAGAAAATCATTAATATAGTCCATGCTCTTTTGAAATCTTTTGACATGCCAGGGAGGAACTTGTAATTTTGTCTTTTGAAATCACAGAAGAAAAAAATGAAGTATTCAACTTTTAAAACCCACTTTAGCTGAGGGCTAGTGAGGTGCCTCAAAAGACTAGATCTCATGGTTTCAAGTCCTTTGAATGCTAGAGGCCAGGCTTTGCTACCGAGAACTGGATAGTTTCAGAAGTTCTGTGGTGTAGACCCCAAGTTTGGAAGAAAAGAAACATACAAGATGCTCATCGTATTAATCCTATTATTTTCTTCTACATTTATTAAATGACCCAATGTTAAGAAATATTATAAACGTAATATTATGGCCAATAACAAGGGTCTTATTTTGGTTTATTATTTTGAAGTTGTCAGAACTCATTTTCATCCATTAATTTGATACTGATTTGTGGCTTGATATGATACTTGAAAGATGAGCCAGATTAGTATTTTTCTTTATTTACATTATTCACATAAAGAAAACTAAAGTATATGAAGAAATAAATTTGCACTAAGTGCTTTCTTTGGCTCTAATTATTATTATCTCTAGACAAAGAAAGAAACAGAGAAAGCACCACCTTATCAAAACCAAGAATAAATAAAACTTAAAATGTTAATAAAGTGAAATCACACACTGAAGAGTATGATGCAAACATGAGAAACACCCCCAAAAGTGCTGTGACCTGTTTAGGATCAAGTGCTGAATATTCAAAACTAAAATATATTCACTGCAAAAATAGTATAAACCATACCTTAAGTGCTGATTACCCACCTCACCTTTTTTTAAATAGAATTTTTATTGGGAAAAATAGAACCATCATATACACAGGGAAAAGAGCTAACAATTTCAACTGATATAGAAAAATAACTAAAGGTCACAATTATCCATGTCATAGAATAAAGCAAAGGACAAAGTGCTGTCTGCCTTGTGGGGGTAATTCTCCTGAATAGTGCAAATCACAGTGTCAAAAAGGGGAGGGAGGGAGAGAGAGAGAGGGAGGGAGAGAGAGAGAGAGAGAGAGAGAGAGAGAGAGAAGTAAAATGCCTGCCCCAGAGGCAGGTGGTACAGTATAAACTGTAGACATTACGGGGGTAGGGGGCAGGAAAAGTGCACTGGTAAAGGATGGTGTACATTCTATGACAGAAACTCTATCATGAGCAATTTTGTAACCATGGTGCTTAAATAAAGTAATTATTTAAAAAATGATTCTTGGTCCAGAGAGATAGTACGTGAGGTGTGTATAATTTAAGGTAATATAGTGTGTTTGCCTGGAGCTCAGTCAAACCAGGTTCGATTCTCTGTAGCACATATAGTCCTGGTGCCCTCCAAGAGTCATCCCTGAGCACAGAACCAGGAGTAAGTCCTGAGCACCTCTGAGTGTGATACAACAAAAAGATACTTTTTGTTCATCAACAGTGAGCATGATCTATCTGGGATAGTGGGGAGAATGCCCTCATGAGAACTTGTGTACAGAATCAAAAATTTCAAGTTTGGGGATAGGTAGCAGGGAACCCAGAGACAATGGTAGAGGGTAGTTGGTAGTTGTGGTAGTTAGCATGAAACTCTATCATTGACAGTACTTTAAATTCTGGTGTTTCAAATAAAAATATAAAATATATTTTAAAGATAATGTTCTCAAAATTATTCACTTGTTAGAATAAATTATTTCTCTTGTTAGAAATGAGGGTAGACTTCCATAGATTAGTTGGGTAATTTGCAATCATAAAGATGCTTCAGTGTGTTTAATATCTAAAATTGTTATTTAGTCATTTAAGTTTTAAGTGAAGTTTCTATACACAAAATTATGTATTTTTTTCCAATATTAACAACCATCAACTCAAAGAGTTAAAAATGATAATGAAGGGGCCGGAAAGATAGCATGGAGGTAAGGTGTTTGCCTTGCATACAGAAGATCAGTGGTTTGAATCCCAGCATCCCATATGCTCCCCCGAGCCTGCCAGGAGCAATGTCTGAGCATAGAGCCAGGAGTAACCCCTGAACACTCTCGGGTGTGGCCCCAAAACCAAAACAAACAAACAAAAAAAGGCAAAAAAAATGATAATAAAGGGGCCGAAGAAATAGCATGAAGGTAGGATGTTTGCCTTGCATGCAGAAGGTCCGTGGTTCGAATCCCAGCATCCCATATGGTTCCCTGAGTCTGCCATGAGCGATTTCTGAGCACAGAGCCAAGAGTAACCTGAACGCTGCTGGGTGTGACCAAAAATAAACAACAACAACAACAACAAAAAGATAATGAAATCTTGGAAAGGAAAATCTGAATTACCACCATCATTTTCTGATTCTATGATGTACCTTTGATCCATCCATAGGCTACAAAAACATTGCCAGCATTATTGGTTTAATGTACCAATCATTCTCTTTCTGTATTTATCTCTTAAGAGAAAAATTAAGAACAAAAGCTAATATAAAATAATAAACTATTAAAAATTTCTTAGAATCCACTAAGAGAAATTTTCTGCTTCTCAGGGGAAAATGCCTGCTGGGGTGGGGGTGGGGAGGAAACTCTGAAGTGCTCAGGGCTATTCCTAGTTCAGGAGTAACCCCCAGAAGTTCTCATGCTATGCCATGGCTGGAACAGAGAGGAGACCTGCATGTAAGGCAAGCACCTTAAAACCAGCACTAGCTGTTCAAAAGCTGACCCAATTTCTCCCAATGAATAATGAAATTTATCTATTTTGAGTAGTCAAATTTACAGACCACTTGTATTTATTTGTATTTATTTATCGGGTGTTAATCATATATTTTTCCCATTTCTGACTTTCCACTACTTCTTCTCTACTACTGAATCTCTATAACCTGCTTTTGTTCTCTGCAGGAAAAAAAATCTATGTTTTTAAAACACGCGTTGCTTTTTGTCTTTTAAGATTTTTGTCTTCCAAGATATAGCTCTTCTCCTACTTGAAGAAAAAAAATTTAGAGAAATTATCATAAATTGTGCAGTATTATTTTGTGCTTTTTCTGTCCTACTTGGAATACTCAAGTCAGGCCTCCAAAACCTCATCATGAAGATGTCCTTGTTCCCTTTACCTCTTCTTTTTCTATTTTATTAAATTTCTCAGACCTTCTCCAAACCTTATTAAGAATTGCTAGTTTCAGTAATAAAATAACCTTTAAAAAAAGCAAGAAAAGTTTGTATAGCTAGGGTGAATCTCTTAATATGACCTTCACTTTGAGCCAAGCCACAATTTTTCAAACATAAATGAGTTTACTAATCTACACTGAATTGCACAGGATTTTATTTACTTTAGAAAAGTCATTATAACATAATGTACCTGTCATAAATATTTTCCAGAAAATATCACGTACAGAATTCCCATGAATTGGGCCAGAGTGATAGCACAGCAGTAGGGCATTTGTCTTGTATGCAGCCAACCTGGGAGAAACCTGGTTCGATTCCCAGCATCCCATGTGGTCCCCCAAACTAACAGGGGCGATTTCTGAGTGCAGAGCCAGGAGTGACCCCTGAACATCGCTGGGTGTGGCCCAAAACACAATCAATCAATAAATATTTTTTAAAAAAAGAATTTTAGTGTCCTCATTTTAAAATTGCTAATAAAATATTAGAGGGGACACATCTTCTAGAAGTCAATGGTGTCTTTTCCTTTAAATTTTTTTCCTATTAAATCTAAACATTAGACAAACTAATATTTCTGGTTTCCACACTTCTAAATTTCAAACAAGCCTCAATTCTTAGAAAACACATGTGATTAGCCTAAACAAAACAGATAAAATTCTGCATTTTAATGCAAGTCAAGCTCCACTGACACATCTCAAATTTCCAGTCAAACCACCCTTAAGCTGCATAGTGCTTTCCATTCAATTGCTGCTATTTATTCTACATACTGAATATTTTTACTGGGTTCTTTATGTCACTTTAACACATAATTAGCATATCTAGATACCTTTCTACATGCTCCTAATTTTCTCTCATACATTTCTGGCACTGTGGTATTCAATGTTCATTGCTCTTTGATTTTAGAGGAAAAAAATTAAGAGCTTGAAGTTAGAATCAAATATACAAAGTTCTTTTTGTTTTATATTTGTACTACATTAAAAAGATAAACTTTCAATACCTATTGAATTGTTGAGCATATTTATTACTCTACATGTAAATATATTCAAAATTAATTTTAAATATTTTATTCATTTATTTTATGTTTTAAGAAAAAATATTTATTCAGTTATTTAACAGACTTGTTTCAATTAATCAACTTAAAAGATTTCAAAAAAAGAGGGCCATAGAGTTAAGCTCAGTAAGCTTGGTGCAAGCTGGAGCCAGTTCAATTCCTAACACTACATGATCTCCAAGCTCCAGCAAAAGTAGCCTCTGGACACTACCTGGTGTGGCCCAAAAATCCAAAAACACATCTCACAAGTAACAGAGTTTTCAGGCTTGACATTGCAAACTCCTTACAGACTTGAGATTATTTCCTGGGCTATTTTACAATCAATTACTGAAACAATATTTTTTGCATCTTTTATTTCTTTTTACATCTTATATTTTTACATCTTTTTTTAAATACCATGGTTACAAGGTAGGTCATAATACAGTTGGATTTTTTTCACAAATGAAATTTTTCATGATACATACAATGTACAACAATGTTTTGCAATGCACATTTCCTACAATCAATGTCCCTAGTTTCTCACTTACCCTTCCCAATGCCTGCTCCCCTTCATGTCTCTGAGAAAAAAAAAAATATTTTATTCTCTCTCTCTCTTTCTCTCTCTATTTCTCTTTTTCTCCTCTTTCTCTCTATTTTATTTCCATTTAGAGACTTTGATTTGCAATACAGTATATATTTTCCACCACCAATATCCTCAGTTTCTCTCTCACCAACTCTCTCCTGTCTACCTCTGGGGTAAATACTTCTTTGTCTCTGTCTCAAACATTATTGTTAATAAAGGGGTACTATGCATGCCATTTTTTCTCCTTTCAGCACCCAGTTCTTGTCCAGTGATCAGTTCCACCTATCACTGTCTTAATGGTCCCTTCTCTACTCCAACTGCACTCTCTGCTATTTGTGGCAAGCTTCCTACCATAGACTGGTCCAGCTGATCTTTATCTCTATTGTCTCTGGGTATTATTACCGTACTGTCTTTTATTTTTCTTATATCCCACAGATGAGTGAGATTATTCTATATTGGGGCCAGAGAGATAGCATGGAGGTAAGGTGTTTGCCTTGCATGCAGAAGGACAATGGTTCGAATCCCGGCATCCCATAGGGTCCCCCAAGCCTGTCAGGAGCGATTTCTGAGCATAGAGCCAGAAGTAACCCCTGAGCGCTGCCGGGTGTGACCCAAAAACCAAAAAAAAAAAAAAAAAAAGCGAGAGATTATTCTATGTTTATACCTCTCCCTCTCACTCATTTCACTCAGCATAACAATCTCCATTCTCTTCTATGTATAAGCAATTTTTTGTTTCATTTTTCTTAAAGGCTGCATAATATTCCATTCTGTAGAAGTACCAGTTTTTTTAGCCACTCATCTGTTGTCAAGGAGCTGAGTTGACTCCAGATACTGGCTATTGTAAATAGTGCTGCAATTAACATAGGACTGCAAAGGTCATTTTTGTATTGTGCTTTTGTGTTCCTGGGATATATCCCTAGGAATGGTATTGCTGGATCATATGGAAGCTCAATTTCCAGTTAAACAATATTTCTTAGCAAAAGTCCAGATGCCATTTTACATTTGCCTATTTATTAATCTGATAACCAGATTAAAAGACAAAAGAATGACAAAAATGTGTCATTTTCCCCCTAACCAATAAAAATTGAATAAAAAATTATTTATAAACTTAAAAAGTCACTTACTTGATGATATAATTTATCATTATTTTGGGGGGCTTTTTGGGGGGGCCACACCCATTTGATTCTCAGGGGTTACTCCTGGCTAAGCGCTCAGAAATTGCCCCTGACTTTGGGGGGACCATATGGGATGCTAGGGGATAGGACCATGGTCCTTCCTTGGCTAGCGCTTGCAAGGCAGACACCTTACCTCTAGTGCCACCTCACCGGCCCCAATTTATCATTATTTGAAAAAATTATCACCAAAAAATCTTATGGCCAAAATAATTCTTTCAAATATTTCGAAATTTAATCTGAGTACTCAATGCAATATTTTAAATAATATAACTTGAAATGTGACTTTAGTTATTACCCTGTAAAGAAATATCCATTTTCTTGAAAAGCTTTTTCTTCATTCAGTCAAAAAAATTCAAACAGGGACTGGAGCAGTGACACAAGAGATAAGATGTTTGCCTTGCACACACTAACCCAGGACAGATCGTGGTTCGATCCCCTGGTGTTCCATATGGTACCCCGAGCCTGCCAGGAGCAATTTCTGAGAGCATAGCCAAGAGTAACTCCTGAGCATCATCTGGTGTGTTCCCTCCAAAAAGTAATATATATAAATTTAAATACCCTAGAATTAAGTAGCTATTTATTGATTCTCAGTTGGTTGGTTGTCCACACAAATAGCTTTGCCTAAAATTTCAAACTAATAGATCTGGGCTGTAGAAAGCAGAAATGTATACAGGAGGCATGTATGGGCCCCTGAGCACTTTGGCACTGAGCTGGGAGCAACATCTAAACACTACCAGATGTGAGGGTCCCCCAAAAAGATTAATTGTTCTGGTAGTGACTTTTTGGAGGTATTAATGTTTGTTTGGGGGCCACACCTAGAGGCACTCAGGGGTTTCTCCTAGCTCTTCGTTCAAATATGACTCCTGGCAGTCTCTGTTGAATCAAATTGGATGACAAGGATTGAACCCAGGTCAATTGAACTCAGGCATGTGCAAGGCAAACACCCTCCCCACTATGCTATCACTCCACACCAAGGTAGTTGACATTTTTTAAGATAATATTACATCTAATATTTTTAATTATTTTTAAATAAACATTTGCCAAAATGATTGATCAAATAATCAAAACTAAGCAAACAAATTATATAAATAGAAATATTGATGAAGATAACAATAATATTAATTTGGAAGTTGGAAAGTAAGAAAGAATTTTTTTCTTTTTTAGAGAAACTAGTTAAATTAATCAAATATAAATTCTCTAAATAATATTCCAAATAGAATTATATACCCACATAAGTTATTAGTATAAATAAAAGATATTTCCAGATTGAGGAATATCTGTCAATTCTTCTATAGAGAGACGATAGACTTATGTTTGGTTTTTTAAGATACATTTACATTTTCTCCTAAATCAACATTTTGTCTGCCATTAAATGATCAGCTTTTATGGTTTGGTTTGGTTTTGGGGCCACACCCAGTGACGCTTAGGGTTCACTCCTGGCTATGCACTCAAAAATCACTCCTGGCTTGGGGGAACCATTTGGGACGCTGGAGATCTAACTGAGGTCCCTCATGGGTCAGCTGCATGCAAAGCAAACACCCTACCGCTGTGCTATCGCTGGGGCCCCTATGTGGAAAGCTTTTAACAATAAAAGAAAGATACAAAGTTTTTAAAAATTATAAATTTCTGGATGGTAATTTTTAGAATTGAGAAAAATTAAGTTCAGTACTAAAAAATAAATTCACTTTTCTACTTAAAAATATATATGCATCTAAATCTGTGCCATTTTCTGTCTAAAATTTATTTCAAAATGCTCTTTTGTATAATCTTTTCAAATTTCGACAAATTTTAAGTATTGGTTTCAGAAACCAATAAAAATTTAAAATGCCATGAATACTGATAGATTAATGTACGTTTGAAACACTAGTTATAAATAATAATAGGATATTAAAGGGCTTAATAAATACAGAATTGCTTGGAAAGCTCCTTTCTATTAGGTTAACTTTCTAAAATTTTTCAAACCAAATCAGTTTATTCTATAATACCAAAAAGCCAAGACTATTTATAAAAATCGTAAGTTCAAAATGCAAGCATTCATCCCTCTCAATGAAAATTGTTGAATGATCACTTATCTTCCTTTGTGTTTTAACTGAATCTGTGTGCAATTCATTGCTGTTGTAGTTCAAAAATCAAGTTCATCAGGAAGCCTTGTGAAAAACAGCTAACATTATTGCATTCAGAGTACATCCAGTTAACACAAGAGCATGAATAATATTTGGAGATCTAGCACACCTTAGTGGAAACAATTATAATTACAACGAATTTTAAAACTACCATTTTAAATACCATTGTTTTCCTGAAAGTTCTTTTCACCAAATTAAAGTTTGTTTGGTCTTTTTTTTCCTTAACTTTTGAGTATTTTTGCATCATTTGATATGTATCTTACACAATTTCCCCCTGGATAAAAAGATTAACTTGATAATAAATTTCTAAATATTTCTTAAGTGTCTATACAATAATATGTAATATCCTGACACTACAAAATTCTGAATAATTCCATTTCATTTTCCATTATTGCCATAAATAAATTATCCATTTTAATTTAAATGATTGTTGTGCATTTGACATGTAAAAGTTTCAGGTTAATTCTTAGTATGCTTCAGAGATTTGATTTCAAATAGATTGTACAATGTTCTACCATTAATGGCAAGTATAACTTCCTTTTGTTCATATTGCTAAATTGTCACAAGAAAAATAGAGTATAAATGGCATAAATATTCATTTTGTCAGAATTTCAAGAATATCAAGAGTTTTTCATTTTTACCTCATGGTCTACTGTTAGGTTAAGAATAGGAAAGGCATCCAAAAAAAAAAAAAAAAAAGAAGAAGAAAGAAAGAAAGAAAGGAAGGAAGAAAACCACAAGATAGCCACTATATCCCAAAACATGACAGAAATATTTTCCATTTATATACCTTTATTTACACATATATTTCTAGAAATAAGAATGCTATGAAACCAGTTAAAAACAATAGTTAATTTTTCAGGCATTTCAATCAGCCACACAACTGAAAACTGTAAGGAGACACCAGAGAACCATTAAAAAAGGTGCTTTTCTTGCACACAGCTGAACTCACTTCAGTCCCCGACATTGAACCAGAAGTTGAACCAGGAGTTAATCACTTCTGGTGGGGCCAGAGTACAGAATCAGAAGTAAGTATTGAGCGCATTCAGTCGAGACCAAATGAAAATTAAAACTTAAAGCTAGAAAAAATAATATTTATCAATAATTTAATATTACAGAACAGGATACTCTCATAAAGCATAATTTACCTAGCACCAAACAGTGAAAGAACTGAGAAAAGAAAAAGGAAGACCAGAAGTGATAAAAGATAGTAGTCTTGAGTCTTGGCCACATTAGTGGTGGTGAAGATGCAGTAACTAAACTTGTACTACCACCATAAAAGTTAACACTTGTAAACATGTTTTCTAAATTATAACAATACAGACACATATGTTCAGCAATTGTTTTCTTCTCAAAAATAATACCTGAGGGCTTGAGAAATAGCACAGCGGTAGGGCGTTTGCCTTGCACACAGCCAATCCAGGACAGACAGTGGTCATAGGACACTCTGTGCCTGCCAGGGGCGATTTCTGAGTACAGAGCCAGGAGCAACCCCTGAGCACTGCCGGATGTAACCCAAAAACAAACAAAAATATCTGGGCCCTGGAGCGCTAAGTACAGTGGGAAGAGTGTTTGTTTTGCACGTGGCTGATCTGCATTCAATGACAGCATCCCATATTATCCCTCCCCCCAAGACTGCCAGGAATGTTTACTGAGTGCAGAGTCAGGAGTAATGCCCTGAGACATGTGTGTAGACCAAACACACACACACACACACACACACACACACACACACACACACACACACAAATAATACATGGTTTTATCACCTACCACCAAACACCACAGAGAGCTACTCCAAGCACAGAGCTGAGATTACACCCCAAGGGTAAGTGGTTATGGATATGGCCCCAATTTATTTAAATGAGGAAATAAAAATAAATCAAACAAAATCCCATCTATTTTACCAAGGCATAGAAAATACTGAGATATTGTCATTTTTTTTTAAATAAAATCTGGGTGATTGGTCTTGATTTTAGAAATATTTGATGCACCTCTGTACATTTAACTTGATTTTTTCTGTTTTGGATTTTATGAAAGCTTGTGATAATTTTGTCTTGTAAGTTATTTATTGGCATAGGCATTAAAAATAACATTTGGAAAATTAAAAAAATAAATAAATTAAAATAAATAAATTTAAAAAATAAATAAATAAAATAAAATCTGGGGCCAGAGCAGTGAAGCAAGCGGTAGGGTGTCCGCCTTGCATGTGTTAACCTAGGATGGACTCATGGTTCATGCACTAACCTAGGATGGACTCGTGGTTCATTTCCTCGGCATCCCATATGGTTCCCCAAGCCAGGAGCGATTTCTCAGTGCATAGCTAGGAGTAACCACTGAACCTCACAGGGTGTGGCCCCTAAATCAAAACAAACAAATAAACAAAAATGAAATCTTCCAGAAAGAACAATGGCTGTCTGTAATTTTAGTCTGAAGGTACTCTTCTCCCATTGTCCCCTGACTTTAGGACCATACAAGCATTAGGATTCAAGTTTGTTCTCACTACATGCCACATATCAATGGCTCTGTTACTTAGGGTCTCTAGCACACCACAACCAAATATGTGTGATCACAACTTTTACATCTAGCAAGTAGCACAAGCAAGTGTGCAAACACTACATCCATCTACCCCTGGCAAGCACTGAAGTCAAATGTGCACAACAAAAATGATTAAGGAAGGAAAGAACATAAGCAATAAAAATGAGAGAAAAAAAAAGAAGTAAAGGGGGGACTGGAGAGCTAGTGCAGCGGTAGGATATTTGCCTTGCATGCAGAAAGACAATGGTTCGAATCCCAGCATCCCATAAGGTTCCCCGAGCTTGCCAGGAGCAATTTCTGAGTGTAGAGCCAGGAGTATCCCCTGAGCGCTGCCGGGTGTGACCTAGAAACCAAAACCAGAAAAGAAGAAAAAAGAAGTAAAGGGAGGGAAAAGAAATAACTAACATGGGCCAGAGAGATAGCACAGAGGTAGGGCGTTTGCCTTGCATGCAAACGAACCCTGGTTCGAATCCCGGCATTCCATATGGTCCCCTGAGCCTGCCAGGAACAATTTCTGAAAGTAGAGCCAGGAGTAACCCCTGAGCACTGCCGGGTGTGACCAAAAAAAAAAAAAAATTCACAGAGGAAGCCTAAAGAATCTCTGTCACATCATCAGACAAATTTTCTGAGACACTGAGGAATGAAAGAATGAAAGAGGAAAATAGGCAGGAGATTATTTGAAAAAGTAATGGTAACAAAGGTCCCAAAATTTGATATATGATGTGAACATATAAATATCCAAGAGTCTCAAAATATTACAAGTATGATGAATTCAAAGAGACCCCAAAACACATTATGATCAAGGTGCCAAAAGTCAAAACCAGTAACAGAATTCTTAAAAAGAGAAGCAACTCCTCTATACAAGGAATCTCCACAAGATAAGGAACAGATTTCTCACTACAAACTTTGAAAGCCATAGGATTGTTGTCAGATATAACCAAGGTTAAAAATGTCAGCTTAGGGGCCTGAGAGATAGCATGGAGGTAAGGCGTTTGCCTTTCATACAGAAGGACGGTGGTTCGAATCCCAGCATCCCATATGGTCCCTTGTGCCTGCCAGGGGTGATTTCTGAGCATAGAGACAGGAGTAACCCCTGAGCACTGCCAGGTGTGACCCAAAAACCAAAATAATAATAATAATAATAATAATAATAATAATAATAATAATAATAAATAGAATGCCAGCTTATATCTAGTAAAACTCTATTTCTTGATGCAAAAATAAATAAATAAATAAATAAATAAATAAATAAATAAATAAATACAAAGGAAAAAAAATGAAGGCATTCCAGACAAGCAATATCTGAGTTTTGTTGTCATTCAACCTATCCTGCTGGAGCAGGAACAATAGCACAGTGGGTAGGGCATTTGTCTTGTACACAGCTGACCCAGGTTTGATCCTCATCATCCCATATGTTCCTCCAACCCAGCCAAGAATAAGTCCTGAGTGCAGAACCAGGAGTAACTCCTAAGCACTGCATGGTCTAGCCCAAAAACAAACATTAAAAAACCTGTCCTGTGGCCAGAGTGATAGAATGGAGATGGGGCATTTGCCTTGCGTGCAGGATGGTTGTTCAAATCCCGGCATTCTATATGGTCCCCTAAGCCTGCCAGGAGCAATTTCTAAGCATAGAGTCAAGAGTAACCCCTAAGCACTGCCGGGTGTGACCCAAAAACCAAAAAAAAAAAAACTGTCCTGCTAGAATTACTAAAGGAATTCAATATAAATGAAATTAAAGATCTCTAGACAAAAAAAAAAAAAGATCTCTAGACAAAAAATTGTAGCTGTATGGAAAAATTAAGGATCTCAATAAAATTAATGCATGGGCTATTATAAGAATAAATAATAATGCAACTTGTTTGTAATTATACTTTTGTTTTTTATATGATTCAAGAGACTACTATATTGTTAGAAATCAATTTAAATGCTAAGTTATTGTAAATTTGATCTATAATCTTTTTTCTCTATATAATTTAAGAGATTAATATATCAAAATATAATGATCAGTGTATGCTTTATGAACATGCAATGTATAAAGATATAATTTCGTGCCATAAGTAATTGAAAGAAAGTAATTTAGGGTTTGCTATAAGAGCAAAAATTTATACGTTTCATTTAAATTAAGAAATCTGCTATAAATTCAAGTTATAATATTATAGTATTTATATGTTAATTATACCTGCTAAAGTACAGCTAAAACCCATTATAACTACAAAGAAATTAGCTATAGAGTATAAACAAAAAAATAGAAAATTTAAATCTTCCATTACAAAAAAAAAATAAGCACACCAAAAAGTCAGTAATGAGATATAAAAAATAAAAAAGCTACCGGCATATAGAAAAGAAATAAGAAAACAACAGAATTAGAGCCCCTCTTTATCAGTAATTACTTTAAATGTAAATGAATCAAACTCTCTAGTAAAAAGATTGATTGAGTTGGTGGGAGATAAAAACATATAATCCAATTAGAAGTACTCTAAAATGAGAGCCATTTTAGATAAAGACAGGAAAGGACTTAAAGTAAATTAATGGGGGAAGAAATCGTTTAAGTAGTAAACAAAAGAGAGCAAGAATGGCTATGTTAATTTCTGACAAAATGGATGTTAATTTTTTTCACTCCAGAGAAAAACGAAAACATTAATAAAAATAACAAGACACAATATTTATAAAAGTTCACAACTCTAATAAGATGTTATCAAAATATATGAAGTGAATATTGGCATAAATAATAAATATATAATTCTGTAATAACAGTTGGAACCTTTAGTAATCCCTGCTTGTAGGGAACAAGATAAATCAGAAACAAGGTAACTTAAGGAAATAATAAAAAGAAAAACACTGTAATCAAACTAGCTCTAACAGAACATTCTATACAATAATAACAAATTACAAACTATTTTCAAGAGCATATGGAATATTCTCTAGGCTAAAACATGTGAAACACAAATTCTCACTAGAGTCTGAAAGAATATTAAAATATGAAATTTATTCTCATGATTAATAAAGTATTGATTTCTTTGGTTTTTGGTTTGGGGTCACACCCAGCAGCACTCAGGGGCTACTCCTGGCTCTACACTCAGAAATCACCCCCAGCAGGCTCGGGGGACCAAATGGAATGTCAGGATTTGAACCACTGTCCTCCTGCATGCAAGGCAAAAGTCTTACCACCATGCTATCTCTCCAGCCCCTAAAGTATTGTTTTATACCTTGTTTATACCTTCAAATACTGTTTACTATGAAATCCTCACTTTGGTGCTAATGACTTTTTGTAACTGAATGACACTATTGTAAACATGTGACCAAAATTGTAGCAACTAAAATTTTTAAATAGAGTGATTTAAAAAAAATTACTGATAAGCATGGATGAGATTCATTTGCAGCAACATAAATGGCACTCAGAGTATTATAAGAAAAGATGTCAGATGAAGAAAGAGGAACATTTGATTTCACTCATATGGAATATAAAGAAACAAATTTAAAAAATAAATGTTTAGACTATAAGATAAGATCAAATTAGTGGTTACCAGAAAGGAAGAGGATAAATCAGATTTTAAAAGGACAATTTAATTGTGATGTATGAAATTGGACTTTTAGTGGTAACCTTATTATATACAGATGTTGATTTAGACTGATGTATAACTAAAACTTAAGTAATGTTACAAACAACATGACTCCAATAAAAATGTGGGGAAAAGAATGTTATTTTCACCAACCACCAACGTATGAAGTTAGAGATCACAAGCAAAAGGAAACTGGAAATGTCACAAAATACATGTAAATTTGACAACTAAGTTTCAAACAAAAAATTCAGAAAATATTTGTCATTTATAACAACATAAATGAATCTCAAAGCATATGGTAAACAAAATAGTCAGAGAAATAAGAATTACCATATGATCTTACTTATATGTGGGGTCTACCCCAAACCCACAAAAATGTAAACAAGCCAAAAAAATGAAGCTCACGAACACAGAGAACTGACTAGTGATTGAGGTAAGTGATGAGGTGAGGAATGAAAGAAATGGGTGAAGGAAGATCAAAAGTGATATACAATATGGTAAATGTGGCTGGTTAAACTGTATTCTACACTTGATGTTTTTAAGAGCACAGATTTTTAAAGTTCTTAGTACCAAAAAAATGTAAACAGGATAATGAATTTGTTTGATTTTGTTCATACCCAACAGTGCCATACCCAGCAGTGCTCAGAGGTTGCTTTTAGCAATTTCTGGTTAAGAGGTCATTCAAAGCCATGTTTGTGGGAATATATAGTGCTGGATATTGAACCCAGATCTCTATGCAATTCATGCCTACAACCCTTTGACTTGTTGTTCAATGTTAACTAGAATTATTGTAGTGACTAGCAGTGTATTCAAATATTGGAACATTATGTTGTATACCTGAAAGTAATTAAAGCAATACATCAAGTATGTACAATTAGAGGGGAAATAGTGCCTGAAGTTTTTGAAATCTTTGTTTGGGAGTCACACCAATAGGGCAAAGGCTTACTCCTGGCTCTCAACACAAAGATCATTTCTTCAGGGTTCAAGGGAACACATGGATTGCCACGTATAAAACACAGGTCAGCTACATGCAAGGCTAATGCCTTACCTGTTGTATTATAGCTCCAATCCCTTCGATTTTCTTTGGAGAGAAATAATTAGATATTCAAATCCATCAAGTTTATAGGTAATAAAAAAATTCAACTTATAAAGGTAATTTCTAAGAAGCTATTTAATAAAGCTGCCCACATAAATCAAATAACAAAAGAAAAAAAGCTTGTAACTTAAACACAAATTCCCTGGGCTGGAACAAGATTAGTCATTAAGGCTCTGGCCTTGCATACGCCAACCTAAGTTTGATCCTCAGTACCGCATATGATCTCCTGAGCCCCACCTTGATACAAAGACAGAAGTTAACCCTAAGCATCACTGAATATTGTTCAAAAATAAAACAAAACAAAAGTGAATTTTCATAAGGTCATTAGTATATTTTTTAGCAAAAATCTTGAAGATTAGTCTGGAGTAAAATAACAATTCAAAGTACTGAAAAACAAAACTGCCAGCTGAGAATATGCTGACAGAGCTATCCTTCAGAAATAAGGATAAACAACAATGTCTCAGACAAAAACTGAGAAACTTGCCAAAATTAAATCTACCTGAATAGAAATGCAGAAATGAATTTTTCAAGCTGAAATGAAAGGACTTAAAACAACATTAAAAATATGAGGCTGGATAGTACAGCAGGTGGGCATTTGCCTTGTACGTGGCCAATCCAGGTTCGATTTTCAACATCCCATATGATCCCAAGCCTGCCAGGAGTAAATTTTGAGCAGAGAAGGAAGGAGTAATCTCTGAGTACCACTGGATGTAGCCCCAAAACAACTTGATAGCAGCTGAAACCATGTCCAAAAATGTGGTAGCCATGTCTGTACCGGGCCAGCCCCATCAACTCATTCTGTTCTTGAAAGAGATGTAAACCAAACTGTGAAAAATTATGGGTACACTAGCCACCCAGCTCGAAGCTGGCGATCTCAGGAGGAGAGGGCAGGTCAAGACCCCACCTTGCTGAAGCCACACCTACTGCACTCATTACTCACAATTAGTGCTTCACCTATGGCCCTGCTTAACCACTCCCCTATGGCTCTCTGGAGACACTAATCTGACCAAAACTCCAAGGATTCTGGTACTTGGACTAATATTATCAGGACTTTTTTTGGTGTGTGTGCAGGCACCCTTCCCTGCCTTTGTATATTTCCAGAAGCCTTGGCAACTGAAAACAAGTCCACAAAAATTGCAGTATTATCAATAATGCTTGGAATTCCTGAATTAATTAATGTCAATGTATTAAATTTAAGCAGTACAAATATACTGACTAGATGGGTACAAAAGAAAACATCCAAATATACACAAACACATAAACTATAAGAGCATATGCTCAAAATGCAGAATAAAGATATTGAAAATTATAGAACTCAAAAGGAACAAAGAAAACTAGATTTTTATCATACAAATTGTATCAAAGTTTTTTAAGTAGCAAGAATCCAAAAATAGCCATTGTAAAGGATAAAGAAAAAGATTGCAAAGAAAAGGTGTATCCACCCAACCAACATTAGAGCACCTAAAATGTTAAGCAAATACATAGTTGAAGGAAGAATAGATAAAAATACAAATATAGATAATATTTTAAAACCTTTTATTTCAATTTTGAGGTTTATCCTATTAAAAAAATAATCTATAGACAAATCAGGCATAAAACTAGTACCTGTACTGTATATTTTTTAGAAAATAGAAAAATAGTCATACTCAAATGTTTTGTCAGCTTACATCATAATACACACTTAACATAATATATATATGTATATATATATGTTAACAGTCTGAATCAATAACCCATGATCAACCCTATGCAGCCCCTGGCACTGCATGTTATCCAGAAACCCCACCACTACCACCACATAATTGGGACTAGCCCCTGAGCACCATCAGGACTCATCCTAAAGCTCTTCAAAAGAAGAAAACAGCAAAAGATTTAGAAATTAAGAAAATACTTGATAAAAGCAAGTAATAATAACAATATTATTTTTTGTTTTCAGGGAAGCACATCTAGCAGTGATCTTGGCTCTGGGTTCAGACATCACCCGGCAGACTCCAAGAACTATATGACGTGCTGTAGGGTGATTCCAGGTTGGCTGTGTACCAGGTAAGTGCCTTCTAACTGTACAATTACTCCAGCCACAACAATGAAATGTGTTGTATTAAATTTAGCCATACTTGAAGAAATGGTGTGATGGCAGAGGGTATCAGCCAACACCACTTGTTGAAGAGGCTTTCCTTGCTCCATTTTGCATTTCTTGCCCCTTTATCGAAGATTAATTATTGTATAATTGGGGAGCATTCTCTGAATACTCTACTCTATTGCACTGATCTGAGGGTCTGTCTTTATTCCAATACCATGCTCTTTTAATGACTATTGCTTTGTATATAAGGCTGCCCTCTCTCACCATTACTATTCAACATAGTGCTGGAAGTTCTTGTCATAGAGATTAGGCAAGGAAAAGATTTCAAGGGCATCCATATAGGAAAGGAAGAAGTCAAGCTCTCATTGTTTGCAGATGGCATGATACTATATTTAGTAAAGACTCTAACAAAAAACTTCTAGAAAGAATAGATTCATATAACAAAGTGGCAGGATACAAAATTAACACACAAAACTCAATGGCTTTCTTATACACCAATAATGAAAGAGAAGAAATGAATATAAAAGAAAAAAAATCCCATGGGGCTGGAGAGATAACATGGAGGTAAAGTATTTGCCTTGCGTACAAGACAGTGGTTGGAATCCCGGCATCCCATATGGTCCTCCGAGCCTGCCAGGAGTGATTTCTTAGCGTAGAGCTGGAGTAACCTCTGAGCGCTGCTGGGTGTGATCCAAAAACAAAACAAAGCAAAAAACAAACAAACAAACAAATCAATCCCATTTACATTAGTGCCACACAAATTCAAATATCTTAGAGTCAACTTAACTAAAGATGTAAAGGACTTATAAAAAATAAAAACAAAACTACAAAACTCTGCTTTAAGAAATAAAAGAGGATATGTGGAAATGGAGGCATATACCCTGCTCATGGATTGGGAGGATTAACATCATTAAAATGGCAATACTCTACAAGGCATTGTACAGATTTCATGCAATCCCTCTAAAGATACTCATAACATTCTTCAAAGAAGTGGATCAAACACTCCTGAAATTCATCTGGAATAATAAATATCCAAAAATAGCTAGAGCAACCATTAGGAGAAGGAATATGGGAGGCATCACTTTTCTCAACTTTAAATTGTTTTTTTGTTTTTAAGGCCTCACTCAGTGACTCTCAGGCGTTACTCCTATTTCTTCGCTCAGAAATCACTCCTGGCAGGCACGGGGGCGGGAGGGTGGAGATCATATGGGACACTGGGGATCACCAAGTTCTGTTCCGGATCAGCCACATGCAAGGCAAAAACCCTAACACTTTGCTATAGCTCCAGCCCCTGAACAACTTTTCTTTACATTTTATATTTTTCTCTCTTACAGGAATCAACTAGGCATTGCTGTCTGAGATTTAACCAACTTTCTCCCTCCCTCTCTCTTTTACCTATAAAAAAAAAGTGTTTACTCGGGGCCAGAGAGATAGCATGGAGGTAAGGCGTTTGCCTTGAATGCAGAAAGTCAGTGGTTCGAATCCCAGCATCCCATATGGTCCCCTAAGCCTGCCAGGAGTGATTTCTGAGCATAGAGCCAGGAGTAACCCCTGAGCACAGCGGGGTGTGATCCCCCAAAAAACAAACAAACAAAAAAAGCATTTACTCAATAACTCTCCAATAATCAGATTATTTGCTTGTCAGATGGTTTTAAATAGATCTGAAACTATATATGACTGTGTAGTGACAAGTTATTCATACATGTAAAAATGCACTTGGGGCCGGAGCTATGGCATGGAGTAGTAAGGTGTGTGCGAACCTCTTAGGACATCACATCCTAAGCCTCCTCCTAAGGACAGTGATAACTCTCTGCTGGCTGGAGAGGAAGGAGATTTTGCTGATGAGAATGCTTGGAATGACGCAAATGCTTGGGATGACCCACAGTCTGTCCCTTGGTATAAGCCACCAGGCAACTCATGATTTGGTCCATGGAACCGTAAATATGGTCCTGCTAAGGTTCAGAGAAATAAGATCCAAGCCTTCTCACAGCAACTCCGGGATAAAGCCACCCACCCTGGCTATATTTTTCAGGAGACAATATTGTTCAGACCCCCATTCTTTGGACAACCCATCACAGTCTTCTCACCAAAAGAGAATTAAGAAGATTTCTGAGGCAGGTTTTTTTTTTTCTGGGATGCTGCCAAGAGGAGTAGATCCTTAATTCCACATAGGTGGAATTATTCAATGATGAATAAACCTCTGATCTGACTGTGGAGATTTGCCTGTCTCTGTGTGGTGAGGGACAGGGAAGATGGGAGATGAAACAGCTCAGATAGCCACAATACCTGGTGCTAAATACCTGGTACGAGTTTGGTGTGATGTCAGCCTTTAGGAAAAGGCCTATCTGCTAATGTTCTAAAGCCTTTGAAGGAAGAAGAACCAAGGATACAGATGGCCCCAGAAACAGGTGTGACCTGATTAACATGAAGTTGAGAAGCAAAGTGGATATGAGGTGTATGTGAATGTCCAGGTGCGGGGAGGCACAAAGTTTTCTTTCTAGCTTTCGAATTTTGCTGCACCTATGCAAAATATTGTCTATCTTTATCTTTAGAAGCATCCGCTCTTTTCTTAGAACCACGGGATTGATAAGGTTGGGAATTCCACATGCACCCCTCTAATGACTCCAAGAGGCAGAGACCATACAAAAGCAAGGGGTTTTATTATGCAAGCATATGCAGGGGCTCTCAATGTGGCCTAACATAAGCCAGAGGATGAGGACCTCGAACCAGATTTAACAAGCCTTTATATAGCTTTTCAGACAGTGGAAAATTACAGTAGAGTGGTCCATTTCAGGGAGTAAGTGACACTTGACATCTGCTTAGTCACATTTTTGCAAGATTTAGATAACCACAAGTCATAAGGGTTGAAACATTTAAAATGTATCTTTTGGTCAAGAGCAAGTTCTTGGGATTTAGGAAGGGGTGGGGTCCAGGGCATCAAGGGCGAGTCCTCAGGAAGCTGCAGAGAAAAATTATTTTATTTCTTTTACCTTTCAAGATGTGAATTACTTTTTCTATAAAGTCAATTAGGGATTGATGTTGGATTACTGAGTTCTACCCTAATTAGTATTCATACTCCACCCTAAGGTATGATCTGATGATGGGATTCCAGGATCCCTCCCTACTTGGTATTCCTTCTCCACCTAGGAACCTAGGGTGTGGTCTGGTTCTTGATAATAAAAGCCTGGGTTTCAGGAAGGAAATGGCTCATTCTTTCTTTTTTGTTTGTTTGTTTGTTTTTTATTTTGGGGTCACACCTGGCAGCGCTCAGGCTCTATGCTCAGAAATCACTCCTGGCAGGTTCGAGGAACCAGTCCTTTTGCATGCAAGTCAAACTTTTTTTTTTTTAATATCACTTTTTTACCTCATATTTTTACATCTCTACAAATTGAGGGGGAAAACAGTGGACAGGGTCCAGGGGTCCAAGTGGTCTCAGGTATATTGGGTGGGGAAAAAATGGTCAGAACTAAATACCCAAACCAAAGTCAATGACAGTAAAATCAGGAGACCCAAACTATAACAAGCTAAAATGGACCTGTTACACTGGTAGATCTGGGGCAAATGGTGGAGGGACAAGATGCATGCTGGGAACTATGGTGGAGGGCAGTCAACACTGGTGGTGGAAATGAACCTAATTCACAATCACTATATGCCTAAAATAATACAACTAATAGAACTATGAGGGACTTGTAATTCACAATGGTCTCAATAAAGATTTTTAAAAAATCTAGTTTAGTTTAGACAGTGATGGCTGCAAATATGTGCCCAGGAAGGAATAAAAGACTGCCATGACTTCATTGGTATATTAGGTGACCTTCCACTGTGCAGAACAGAGACACAGAGTAGTGAATCTAGAGATAGATTTATTAAAAGCTCAACACTGAAGGCAGCAAGGCAGAGAGATTTGGAGCCCCAGACAAGGGGAGAGCAGTCAATTTGTGAACAATTTTTCAAGGCTTCTCACCCCACATCATCATTTCTAGTAATTTACCTAAAGCAAAGCAAATGTACAGAAGCAGAAACAGTGATTAGGATATTCTGGCTAGATAGTGACTCACATTGTTTTCATCCTGCTCTACTGGCCATGATGCTCTGCAGCCTCACTTCAAGGCTCCAGGCAGTCTAGCCAGTCTAGCCCTCCTCCTGTTATTCTGAAACTATGACTTCTGCCAGGCCAGGTTACATTATTTTAAAGGCCCTTGCTGATTTTTTATCGACCTATGGCCAGAGCTATGTAAATATCTCCACCTTTGCTCTTGAAGTACCTGCTAACTGTTCTTAATGGACCTGTTAACAAAAACAATGGCTCACAGGTAGCAAGACAGGGAGTCAGGTTGGGGGAGCAGAAATTTTGTTTAATCCTAGGCCATTCTATATCCACTTATTTGAAGTTATTGAAGCTAACTTGCCATCTAGACAAGTCAGTATATCTTTTTCATTCTTTGCAGCTGAACTCTGGAGGTCAGTGCTAAAAGTTTGATTCTACTAGCTTTTAGTGGTCATCACCTACAGAGCACCACAACCATAATTTTTCTGTTTCAGCTAAGACTATGAGCCCTGGAGCAAATGTGCAAGCACCACAGCTAATAGGTGCATAAACTTTAGTGAAAACTGTAGCTGAGTGTGTGAAGACAATGCCTGATGTGTGACTCCAGAAAAGCACCACAGCAAAATATATGCGCGCACCAAAATTTGAAATACATGTGACCCCTGATTACTGCAACAATGACAATAGCAACTAAGAAGGCAAGGAGGGAATAAGAAACAATGCTTAAATTGTTTAAATTTTTAATTTGTTTGTGTTTTCGTTTTTGTTATTTTGGTGGAGGGCCACACTCGGTGACACTCAGGGGTTACTTCTGGCTATGCGCTCAGAAATCACTCCTGGCTTAGGGGATATATGGGACGCAGGGGGATTGATCTGCAGTCCGTCCTAGGATAGTGCCTGCAAGGCAGAAGCCTTTCCACTCTGCGACACCACTCTGCACCTAAATTTTTAAATTTTTAAACAATTTTTTTTAAAAAGAGAAAAACGTGGGCCCGGAGAGATAGCACAGCAGTGTTTGCCTTGCAAGCAGCCGATCCAGGATCAAAGGTGGTTGGTTCGAATCCCGGTGTCCCACATGGTCCCCCGTGCCTGCCAGGAGCTATTTCTGAGCAGACAGCCAGGAGTAACCCTTGAGCACCACCGGGTGTGGCCCAAAAAAACCATAAAAAAAAAGAGAAAAAGGTAAATAGTTGGTAAGAGTAAATTTTAATAAAAAGAGGAAAAAGGTAAAAAAAAAAAAAAAAAGAGAGAGAGAGAGAAGAATGATAATTGCTGCTATCTGTAAGGTTTGGTTTTGCTTTTAGGAGGACACACCCAGTGATGTTTATGAGTTACTTTGAAAAGGAAAGTCGGAAGTCGTCACTACCTCACTGCCCGCCCCCACCAATACCTCGAATTGCCTTGGCAAATGTCCCGCCCCTAAGGAAGTCATCACTACCCCAACCCCACCAACCTTGGCGAATGTCCCCCACTTAAGGAAGTGGTCACTACCTCGCCCCCACCAATACCTCGTATTACCTTGGCGGATGTCCTTCCCTTAAGGAAGTCGTCACTACCACCTCCCCTTATAGTATATAAGAAAGAAGGTAGAATGCCACGAGGTCTTTTGCCTTTGTCCTGTTATGGGCACATGGCAGTTGACCTTGACTGGCTAGAAATAAAGACCCACTTGCGCTTTTGCCTGAGTAATCATCTCTTCATTTCTCCGCGACGGAGTGTTATCTGGACTGCCGGACCTTTCAACTTCTGACTTTACTCTCAGAAATTGCTCCTGGAGGTGCTTGGGAGACCATATGGGATGCCCAAGATTAAACCTGAGTTGGCTGCATGAAAGACTCTACCTGTTATACCATCCTTTCATCCCCTGCTGCTATATTTAGTAATCTAGTGAACAAGAATGGCTAGCAACAGACAAGAGGGAAAAAAAAGGGAAGCCAGTACATGATCTTCAGCAGTTTGTAGTAGATTACTTTAGACAGAAACAGCACAACATTTTTTGGTTTGTCTTTGGTGGCATTGCTACACTTAAAACCAGTACAAAAGATTTTACAGTAAACTCTACACACTCCAAATAATAACCCTATTTTTTTTTTTATTTTACCTTATTTAATGCCAGAGATTGAGCCCAAGGCTTCACACATGCAAGGTGCACTCTACCACTGACCTGCATCCCTGGACCTAATCAAATTTTTTTTTAATTGAGCTAGAGAGCTGGGTGTTAGCTCAGTGGTAGAGTGAATCCTTTTCATACGTAGAGCCCTAAGTTGAATTCCTGGTGAAGAAGAGAGAAAAATAACTAAAAGTCAAGTAATATGCATTTATATATCAACCTTCTAGCTTCCATTTTTTAAAGCAAACTGACAAGAAGAAAAATAGACAGAGGCAAGAAGACATATCTTGGTTTTGGGATCCTAAATCAAATATGTCATCACCACCACTTTCAGTATTTCATACTGAAACTTTTTGCTTTAATCTCCTCTGGGGGAAAAATGTATTTTCAAAGTCTCTGTAATGACATCCAGAGGCTTTTACAACTATTAAATGACTCTCATATGGTTCTAAAATGGTGAGAGGTATCTCTTTCTTTTACAACATGAAAGAAGGGTATGAAAGGGAAATTATATCGGGAACCTGGAAGACCACAGAGAGGTTCTTTAGTGTATTCATTTCACAGGAGTGCTTGTGATGGAGGTGAAAACACAATTGACTTCCATATATAATTATGATGACAAATCCTCTAGACTCCATGACTGAGTCTAGCTATATTTATAAATGAGAATGAAAACTTGAGTATATTTTTTCTTGCACCTGTGGGCCATCTGCTGTATCCAGAGATTGAGGGAGGGATTAGAAGAAGTTGGTAATGTGTATTAGGAGAAGAACATTGTCTGGAACCTAAACCAGCCCAAAGCTTCTGAGGAAACTGGAAAATCTTTAAGCTGCTCAATTTCTGGCCCAGAGAAAGGTCAGACTCTCCTGTAAAATAGGCTTCACTGCTAGAATAAAGGTCAAGCTAAGATTATCAAAGACCATCAGCAGGTCCAACATCCTCTAAAGTGTGGCAGAAAGGTGTGCAATTTGAGAAAATTGTATGTGAACTAACTTGGACAGACATGCATTTCACCATTTTCGGGAACTGAACTCCATTTCTGTTTGACATATGTACTTTGTGCCTGAACAGTATTCTCTTCATTTTGAAGAAGCCATGATCTCCTTGTCTTATTACTTATTTTATTTAAAGAATATGCATCACATAGTTGACATAGTTGATCATTAATACATTTGTTTCCAGTAAATAAAAGCAAAATTATTGAAAATTAGAAAGAGAAAAAAATGGAAGAATTTTTTTTTTTAAAAAAGAAAGAATAAAGAGAAAATACAGTAGCAAGCACATTTGTGAAAATTGTTGTATCAGGGGCTGGAGAGATAGCACAGAACTAGGACATTTATCTTGCATGCAATGGACCCAGGAGAGACCCTGGTTTGATTCCCTGCATGTCATGTGGCCTCCCAAGCCTGCCAGGAGTGATTTCTGAGCACAAAGCCAGGAGTAATCCCTGAGCAACACCGTGTGTGGCCCAAAAACCTTAAATATTGTATTATCAATGAAGTCATTAAGAACAAAGTCAGAAGGGTTAGTAAGCTCTTGTTGTTAGCTGTCCATTCTGTTAAATTGATGTGTTCCTATATGGATGAAAACATCAAACAAATGAACTCATCCAGATCTTCAATTCAAAAGCATAATAATTGATACTGCAATGTTTAGGAGCATGTATTCAGTTGCCAGGAGAAGCCCATGACTTTTTATTACAAAATTATCTTCCCTCCTTCTTATTTCACAATTTGTGAAATGTCATTTATTTCACTTACCTTATTTCACTATTTGTCTCCTTCTGGAATTATTTTCTGTGAAGGAATGCGACAGATCTGTAAAACCTGAGTGCAATTTAAGACTGACTGACTTTCCTACAAAAAGCAATTTCTCACTCTGAGTTTTAGTTTTCTGAGAAATTAGGTGACAGAGAACGAGTGTGGCTCAGGTGTAGTTAGACATTTGCTAGTTGGAGAAGGTGAGATGTAATGTGTTAAAAGTATAAGAAATAACTGAGATTCCAGGTTCCAAAGGGATAATATAGAAGGTAGTGTGCCTTGCATACAGCAATTTCTGACACTCCCATTTAGTCCACCAAGTCCACCAGAAGTGATACTTGGGCACAGAGCCAGGAATAAGTCATGAGGAAAGAACGAAGAAATGAAGGCATAAAGAAAGGAGACAAAATGAAAGAAAGAAAGAAAGAAAGAAAGAAAGAAAGAAAGAAAGAAAGAAAGAAAGAAGGAAGAAAGGAAAGGAGAAAAAGAAAGAAGAAAGAAAGAAAGGAAGGAAGGAAGGAAGGAAGGAAGGAAGGAAGGAGGAAGGAAGGAAGGAAGGAAGGAAGGAAGGAAAGAAAGGAAGGAAGGAAGGAAGAAAGGAAGGAAGGAAGGAAAGGAAGGAAGGAAGGAAAGGAAGGAAGGAAGGAAGGAAGAGAGAAAGAAAGAAAGAAAGAAAGAAAAGAAAGAAAGAGAGAGAGAAAGGAAGGAAGGAAGAAAGAAAGGAAGGAAGGAAGGAAGGAAGGAAGGAAGAAAGGAAAGGAAGGAAGGAAGGAAGGAAGAAAGGAAAGGAAGGAAGGAAGGAAGAGAGAAAGAAAGAAAGCAAGAGCACTATAAAGAAAGGAAGGAAGGAAGGAAAGGAAGGAAGGAAGGAAGGAAGGAAGGAAGGAAGGAAGGAAGGAAGGAAGGAAGGAGTAAGAAAAGAAAGGAAGGAGAAAGAAGGAAGAAAAAAGGAAAGGAAGGAAAGGGAGGATGGAAGGAAGGAAGAAGAAAGAAAGAGAAAGAGAGAGAAAAAGAAAAAGAAAGAAAGAGAGAGAAAGAAAGAAGAAAGAAAGAAAGAAAGAAAGGAAGAAAGGAAGGAAGGAAGAAAGGAAGGAAGGAAGGAAGGAAGGAAGGAAGGAAGGAAGGAAAGGAAGGGGAAAGGAAGGAAGGAAGGAAAGGAAAGAAAGAAAGAAAGAAAGAAGAAAGAAAGAAAGAAAGAAAGAAAGAAAGAAAAAGAAAGAAAGAAAGAAAGAAGAAGAAAGAAAGAAAGAAAGAAGAAAGAAGAAAGAAAGAAAAGAAAAGAAAGAGAAGAAAGAAAGAAAGAAGAAAGAAGAAAAGAAAGAAAAGAAAGAAGAAAGAAAGAAGAAAGAAAAAAAGAAAGAAAGAAAAAAGAAAGAAGAAAGAAGAAAGTGTAAATATTTTGGGGATTATTATGTTACTGACCCTACCCTGATCGGTGATTGTGCCCTACCCTAGGGTGTGACCTGGCATTCTGCCCCCACCCTTGGGTGGTACCTGATTCTGTTTCCACCATGTTACTGACCTTACCCTGATCGGTGATTGTGCCCTACCCTAGGGTGTGACCTGGCATTCTGCCCCCACCCTAGGGTGGTACCTGATTCTGTTTCCACCGTTGGGTGGTACCTGATTCTGGGGGATAAAAACAAGGTTTTGTGGAAGGCGAAGTGTGGTTGGCTGGAACTGAGGCTGAGACCTTGGACTTCAGTCTTGTCCACCAAATAAAACTAATATTTCCACAAGCCTGACTGCGAGCTGTTTACCAGCCATTTCACCTCAGAACCGTCGGCTGGACAGGGTGGCAGACGCGTGCTCTGAGCTGGAGGGGAAAGACCTCATCCTCCATCCCTCCATCAGTCAACCTCTTCAGGGGCTGACTTGCAACAGAAAGAAAAAGAAAGAAAGAAAAAGGAAGGAGGGAAGGAAGGAAGGAAGGAAGGAAGGAAGGAAGGAAGGAAGGAAGGAAGGAAGGAAGGAAGGAAGGAAGGAAGGAAGGAAGGAAGGAAGGAAGGAAGGAAGGAAGGAAGGAAGGAAGGAAGGAAGGAAGGAAGGAAGGAAGGAGAATGAAAAAAAGAAGAAAGGAAAAAAAGAAAGAAGGAAGGAGAAAGAAAGAAAAGAAAGAAGGAAAGAAGGAAGGAGAAAGAAAGAAAAGAAAGAAAAGAATGAAGGAAAGAAGGAAGGAAAGAAGGAAAGAAGGAAGGAGAAAGAAAGAAAGAAAGAAAGAAAGAAAGAAAGAAAGAAAGAAAGAAAGAAAGAAAGAAAGAAAGAAAGAAAGAGAAAGAGAAAGAAGAAAGAAAAGAAAGAGGGGCCGGTGAGGTGGCATTAGAGGTAAGGTTTCTGCCTTGCAAGTGCTAGCCAAGAAAAGGACCATGGTTCGATCCCCCAGCATACCATATGGTCCCCCCAAGCCAGGGGGCAATTTCTGAGTGCGTAGCCAGGAATAACCCCTGAGCATCAAATGGGTGTGGCCCAATAAACAAAAAAAAAAAAAGAAAGAAAGACGGAAGGAAGGAAGGAAGGAAGGAAGGAAGGAAGGAAGGAAGGAAGGAAGGAAGGAAGGAAGGAAGGAAGGAAGGAAGGAAGAAAGGAAGGAAAAAGAAAAGAAAGAAGAAAAGAAGGAAGGAGAAAGAAAGAGAAGAAAGAAGGGAGTAAAAAATGGCTGACTGTGGGGCTGCCAGGTGAAGTGCTGATTGCTTCACCTGCAGAGTTTCTGCCCTGCTGTGCTTCTTCTGAAGAAGCTGAGGAACTAAAAAGAACCTGTCCTGTGCTTCTCTGTCTTTCCTGAATCCTTCAAGTTCTCCTCAGGGCCCTGGGAAGCAAACCCCCCAAAAACTGCATTCTGAAGCTACCCAGCGAGCGAGTGAGTGAGAAATGGCTGACTTTACAAGCCCAGAAAGGGGAAGCCGCTGAACTCTGCTGGAACGCAGATGCCAGCACCCCTATCTGCCTGTCTTCTGTGCTGTGCTCCATCTTCGGCCTGATTTCATCCTGTGTGTGGCCCATCTGCAGACGGCTCACCTTCCCCGGAGCCTTCCCTGAAGGTCAGTTTACAAGCCCAGAAAGGGTGGAGCAGAAGGAGCACGGCTGCTCTGCTTCACTTCCCGGCTGTGCACATCATTTAGCCAATGAATACAACCACAACACGTAGAAAAAACCACAATACAAGTGTGACAATGGGGAAAAAATGCAGGCCACTGCCAGACATAGAGAATGACGATGGCAACTCTGATGACTTGAACATGACCAACCAACTAGTCAGTCTCTCAGATAAGTAGTTTAGAATCACAAAATGGAAGATGTTCAAAGAACTCAAAGAAAGTATAGAAGAGAACATAATAAGAATCAAGTGAATATGAAGATAAAAATCAGAAAACTCCAAACTGAAATTTCAGGTCAAATAACAGGTCTGAAAAACTCAGTAGATGAATTGAAGAAAAACATGGTTGAGCTTTCCCTCGGGTTAACAGCAGCTGAGAATAGAATTAATACACTGGAAGATGAAATGAATAACAATTCCATACAGCAGAAGAAATTGGAAAAAATCCTTAAAGCAAACAATCAAACAATGGAAAAATTACTCAAAGAATGGGAACAGATGAAAATAGAAGACTATGATAAGCTCAACAGAAACAACTTAAGAATCATTGGAGTCCCAGAGACCCAGGAAGAAAATCTCCAGGAAGAATCAACGGTCAAGAACATCACTAAAGAGAAACTACCAGAGCTAATGAATACATGTGATCAAATCCTGCATGCCCGAGGAGTACCAACTAAAAGAGACCTCAGAAAAAACACCCCAAAACACATCCTAGTCACAATGACGAGTCCCACAGATAGAGACAGAATTCTGAAAGCAGCAAGATCGAAAAGAGACATCTTTGAGATTTACTGCAGACCTGTCACTGGAAACACTCAAGGCCAGAAGGCAGTGGTGGGACATAGTGACAAAACTCAATGAAATAAATGCTTCGCTTAGAATACTGCACCCAGCAAAACTCACTTTCAGGTTTGAAGCAACAATATATGGTTTCACAGCAAGCAACAACTCAGAAACTTTACAGACTCAAAACCATTCTTAAAACAAATACTGAATGGCCTACTTTAAGAGAAGACTGACCAACAGACACACAAAACTTCGATATAAAGATGGCACTAACTCCCAGTACAATTCTTTCTCTCAATGTCAATGGACTAAATGCACCAGTTAAGAGACACAGAGTGGCTAAATGGATCAAAAAACTCAATCCAACCTTCTGCTGCCTACAAGAAATGCACCTGAATAGTCAGAACAAACATAGACTCAAAATAAAAGGCTGGAGGAAAACCATCCAAGCAAACAACACCCATATAAAAGCTGGAGTGGCCATACTAATATCAGATGATGCAAACTTTATACTTAGGAAAGTTGTAAGGGATAAAGATGGACATTTTGTATTAATCAAGGGATATGTACAGCAGGAAGAAATTACTCCCCTAAACATATATGCACTGAATGAGGGGCCAGCAAAATATTTAATAAAATTGTTGACAAATCTGAAAAATAATATCAATAACAACACAATAATTGTGGGAGACCTCAACACGGTATTGTCAACACTTCACAGGTAAACCAGACTGAAACCCAACAAGAATATACTAGACCTGAAAAGAGAAATGGAAGAAAGAGGCCTACTAAATATATAGAGGACACTCCACCCCCAGAAACCTGGATACACATTTTTCTCTAATGTTCATGGGACATTTCCAGGATAAACTACATGCTAGCACATAAAATATACTTCCATAATATCAAGAGGATAGAAATTTTGCAGGCTAAACTTCAATGACCACAAGGCCCTGAAATTATATGTGAACCACAAAGGGACAAAGAAGAAAAACTTTAAACCTGGAAGTTAAATAGCCTAATACTGAATAACCAGTGAGTCTGAGATAAAATCAAAGAGGAAATTAAAACCTTCCTAGAAACGAATGAAAATGGAGACACAAACTATCAGAACCTATGGGACACAGCAAAAGCGGTACTGAGAGGAAAATTTATAGCTTTGCAAGTACACATCAGGAAAGAAGAAGGGGCATACCTAAATAGCTAAATGATGCAGCTCATAGAATTAGAAAGTGCTCAACAAAAGGAACCAAAAATAAGGAGACAGAAGGAAATAACAAAGCTGAGGGGAAAAAAAGCTGAGAGCAGAAATCAATGAAGTGGAAACCCGAAAAACAATTCAAAAGATCAATGAAAGCAGAAGTTGGTTCTTTGAAAAAAATAAACAAGATTGATAGACCACTGGCAAAACTAACAAAGAAAGAGAGAGAGAGAGAGAGAGAGAGAGAGAGAGAGAGAGAGAGAGAGAGAGAGAAACTTGATAACTCGTATTAGGAATGAAAAAGGAGAGATCACTACTGATATGGTAGAGGTCCAAAGGGTAATCAGAAACTACATTGAGAAACTCTAAAAATAAGAAACACTAAAAATAAAAACCTGGAAGAAATGGATAAATTTTTGGACTCTTATAATCTTCCATGGTTGAATGAAGAGGATGTAGCATATCTAAACACCCCCATCACCATTGACGAAATAAAAATGGTAATCAAAAGTCTGCCCAAAAACAAAAGTCCAGGCCCAGATGGATTTACTAATGAATTCTTTCAAACTTTCCAAGAGGAACTACTGCCAATCTTGGCAAGACTCTTTCATGAAATCAAAAAACAGGAACACTTCCAAATTGCTTTTATGAAGCCAACATCACCTTGATACCAAAGCCAGACAGAGATACTACCATAAAAGAAAATTACAGACCAATATCGCTGATGAATGCAGATGCAAAGATCCTCAACAAAATCCTGGCAAATAGAATTCAATGCCTCAATAAGAAAATCATCCACTATGACCAAGTAGGTTTCATCCCAGGATGAAACCAGCAAGGCTTGTTTAACATCTGTAAATCTATCAACATAATACACAACATCAACAACAAGAAACATAGAAATCACATGATCATATCAATAGATGCAGAGAAAGCATTTGATAAGGTCCAACACCCATTTTTGATCAAAACTCTCAGCAAGATGGGAATGGAAGGAACCTTTCTCAATATAGTTAAGGCCATCTACCACAAGCCAGAGGCAAATATTGTCCTCAATGGAGAAAAACTGAAAGCCTTTCCTCTAAATTCTGGCACAAGACAAGCCTGTCCTCTCTCACCACTCCTATTCAACATAGCACTGGAAGTACTTGCTATAGCGATTAGGCAAGAAAAAGATATCAAGAGAATCCAGATAGGAAAGGAAGAAGTCAAGCTCTTGCTGTTTGCAGATGACATGATACTCTACCTAGAAAACCCTAAAGTCTCTATGAAAAAGCTTCTAGAAACAATAGACTCATATAGCAAGGTGGCAGGCTACAAAATTAACACACAAAAATCAATGGCCTTTCTATACACCAATAGTTATAAGGAAGAAATGGACATTAAGAAAACAACCCCATTCACAATAGTGCCACACAAACTCAAATATCTTGGAATCAACTTGAATAAAAATGTGAAGGACCTATACAAAGAAAACTATAAAACTCTGCTCCAAGAAATAAGAGAGGACACACAGAAATGCAAGCACATACCTTGCTCATGGATTGGTAGGATTAACATCATTAAAATGGCAATACTCCCCAAAGCATTGTACAGATTTAATGCGATACCTCTAAAGATACCCATGACATTCTTCAAAGACGTGGATCAGGCACTTTTGAAATTCATTTGGAACAATAAACACATTCGAATAGCTAAAGCAATTATTGGGAAAAATAATATGGGAGGAATTACTTTTCCTAACTTTAAACTGTACTACAAAGCAACAGTTATCAAAACAGCATGGTATTGGAATAAAGACAGGCCCTCAGATCAGTGGAATAGGCTTGAATATGTACAGAATGATCCCAGACATACAATCACCTAATTTTTGATAAAGGAGCAAGAAATCCTAAATGGACCAAAGAAAGCCTCTTCAGCAAGTGGTGTTGGCACAACTGGCTAGCCACTTGCAAAAAATTGAACTTATACCCCCAGCTAACATCATGTATGAAGGTAAAATCCAAATGGATTAAAGACCTCGATATCAGACTCGAAACCATAAGATATATAGAACAACACATAGGTAAAACACTTCCAGGACATTGAGACTAAAGGCATCTTCAAAGAGGAAACTGCACTCTCCAAGCAAGTGAAAGCAGAGATTAACAGATGGGAATATATTAAACTACACCTCAAAAGAAATAGCATCCATGATACAAGACCCCCCCACTGAGTGGGAGAAACTATTCACCCAATACCCATCAGATAAGGGGCTAATCTCCAAAATATACAAAGCACTGACAGAAATTTACAAGGATAAAACATCTAATCTCATCAAAAACTGGGGAGAAGAAATGGACAGACACTTTGACAAAGAAGAAATACAAATGGCCAAAAGACACATGAAAAAATGCTGCACATCACTAATTATCACGAGATACAAATCAAAACAACTATGAGGTACCACCTCACACCCCAGAGATTGGCACACATCACAAAGAATGAGAACAAGCAGTGTTGGCGGGGATGTGGAGAGAAAGGAACGCTTATCCACTGCTGGTGGGAATGCCGTCTAGTCCAACCTTTATGGAAAGCAATATGGAGATTCCTCCAAAAACTGGAAATCAAGCTCCCATACGACCCAGCTATATCACTCCTAGGAATATAACCTAGGAACACAAAAATACAATACAAAAAACCCTTCCTTATACCAATATTCATTGCAGCACTATTTACCATAGCAAGACTCAGAAAACAGCCAAGATACCTTTCAACAGATGAATGGCTAAAGAAATTATGGTACATATACACAATGGAATATTATGCAGCTGTCAGGAGAGATGAAGTCATGAAATTTTCCTATACGTGGATGTATATGGAATCTATTATGCTGAGTGAAATAAGTGAGAGAGAGAGAGAGAGAGAGAGAGAGAGAGAGAGAGAGAGAGAAGCAGAATGGTCTCACTCATCTATGGTTTTTAAGAAAAATGAAAGACATTCTTGCAATAATAACTTTCACCACAAACAGGGATGAATTTAGTTAGAGAAATAACTAAGTTTAGAACTATCCTAATAATGAGAATGTACGAGGGAAATAGAAAGCCTGTCTAGAGTACAGGTGGGGGTCGAGTTGGAAGGAGGGACATTGGTGATGGGAATGTTGCACTGGTGATGGGTGGTGTTCTTTATATGACTGAAACCCAAACACAATCATGTATGTAATTAATTTGTTTAAATTAAATAAAAAGAAATAAGAAAGAAGGAAGAGAAGGAAGGAAGGAACGAAGGAGAAAGAAAAAAGAAAGAAGGAAGAAGGAAGTAGAAAGAAAAAAGAAAGAAGAAAGAAGGAAGAAGAAAGAAAGAAGAAAAAGAAAGAAAGAAAAAGAAAGAAAGAAAAGAAGAAAGAAAGAAAGAAAGAAGAAAGAAAGAAAGAAAGAAAGAAAGAAAAAAGAAAGAAAGAAAGAAAGAAAGAAAGAGAAAGAAAGAAAGAAGAAAGAAAGAAAGAAAGAAAAGAAGAAAGAAAGAGGAAGAAGGAAGGAGGAAGGAAGGAAAAAGGAAGGAAGAAAAAGAAAGGAAGGAAGAAGGAGAAAAAAGAAAGAAAGAAAGAAAGAAAGAAAGAAAGAAAGAAGAAAGAAAGAAAGAAAGAAAGAAAGAAAGAAAGAAGAAAGAAAGAAAGAAAGAAAAAGAAAGAAAGAAAGAAGAAAGAAAGAAAGAAAGAAGGAAGGAAGGAAGGAAGGAAAGAGAAGAAGAAAGAAAGAAAGAAAGAAGAAAGAAAGAAAGAAGAAAAAAGAAAGAAAGAAAGAAAGAAAGAAAGAAAGGAAAGAAAGAAGAAGAAAGAAAGAAGGAAGGAAGGAAGGAAGGAAGGAAGGAAGGAAGGAAGGAAGGAAGGAAGGAAGGAAGGAAGGAAGGAAGGAAGGAAGGAAGGAAGGAAGGAAGGAAGGAAGGAGGAAGGAAGGAAAAGGAAAGAAGGAAGGAAGGAAGGGTGGGAGGGAGGAAGGAAGGAAGGAAGGAAGGAAGGAAGGAAGGAAGGAAGGAAGGAAGGGAGGGAGGGAGGAGGAAGGAAGGCAGGAAGGAAGGAAGGATGGAAGAAAGGAAGGAGAAAGAGAGAAAGAGAAGAAAAAGGAAGAAAGATTTTATGAAATTGTGATTGATATTTAAAAAGAAAATATCTATTTTCCTTGTTTTTTTATTTTCATTTTGATCATAATGGCTTACATATATTTCACAGTAGTATTTTAGGTACATATCAACATTGAATCAGGGGGATACCCATCACCAAATTTGTCCTCCCCCAATCCCAGTTCCCCTTCTGCAACCCATATACCCCACCATCATCCCCCGGACTGCTTGAATAGGAGGTCCCCTCTTTGACCAGCTCACTATTAGTGATCATATATCTGTTTGGTCCTAGTACCCTCCCCTGTGTACCCCTCTATTTAAGAAGCAGAGCTAGGTAAATCGAGTTATGTGCCTTTATTTGAAGGAAAGAAGAGCAATAGATTGGGGTACAAAATAAGAGAGAAAAGAAAAAAAAAGAAGTCAAATATGCTGAAAATAGGCAGAGTCCTTCTAGAGGATTTCAGCCTTAGTTTGAGAGAGGATGTGAAAAAGGCAATTGAAAAGCCGCAACAATACAGAAAGAAATATCAAATTAAATATCCAGTGAGCACCACAGCGATAAAGAGAAGCACTACACAACAGTCTTAGTTCTGAAATCAACTCATGCTGAAGTGCAAAAAGAAAGAGAAAGATAAGATAAAATAAAATAATATTGGAGACATCAACTTCAATCTCTACACTAATATTAAGACGTCAAAAAATCGATCAATCGATAAATAAATATGTGGAAAAATGATTGTTTTGTGCTTTTTTGTTTCCTTTTCCCCCTGCATAGGCACAGTAACTATTGGGGATATTATAGAGGGAATTCCCTTGGCCTAGGAGATACAGGGTTTCTTTCCCCCTGAAGTGTACTGTTATGGGATTAACTATAGACTCCTTGCATGATCATTTACTCTCCCCTCGGTGCTTTCGTGGTGTATGGAAGACTTCTGCTTCGGCATGGATGGTAAAATTAGACCTCTGTATCTAGAGATCTTGGTGACTGTGCAGTTCAAGGAATGGAGCTTATGATGAAGTATTTCTTTGTGGTTCTAGCAGTTCTGCTCTTCAGTGTCGTTTTAATCCATCTTCTGTAGTTGGTGGTCTTGGTCATTATGTTGCTCCTAGGATGGAGCCTGGGATAAAGTCTACCCCAACGAGCCAGTACCCACTACACAAGTGAAAAGACACCCACCCAAACTCTCACCTCGTTCCCGGCAAGAAAATACAACCAACACCCCGACTGACCCATGCAGTGTAGCCCTCCTAATCATCTTTCCCGAATGTGGACTGTGGCTTGATACCGGAACTAGCGCCAAAGGATCCCCACTGCAAGAACTTTACCCAAGACCTCCCTGCCTGGGCCCCACACTTCACAAGGAAATCTCAAAAGACAGTGGGAAAGCCTGTACTTTCATCATAAAGATAGACCTATATAACACTACCACGTATCCTGTTTCTCCCCCAATGTAATCTCCTGTATCACTTTCTCCCTTTTTTTTCTTTTTTTCTTTTTTCTTTTTTTTAATCCTTCTTTTTTGTTTGTTTTTTTGTTTTGTTTTGTTTTAGTTTTTGTTATTTGATTTGATTTGTTTTTTTTTTCTTTTGGGGCACTCCTGGCACACTAGGAGGGTTCCCCTGGCTCTATGCTTGGAGATCGCCCCTGTTGGCATGGGGGACCATATGGGATGCCGGGATTTGAGCCACCATCCTTCTGCAGGAAGATGCCTTTTCTCCATGCTATCTCTCCCAGCCCCACTTTACTCCTTTAATTATGCCTTTTATTTAATTTTTTTTAAGAAACTCTTTTTCTCTTTAGATATGTGTGAGCATATATATTCCTAGTTTTTGTCAGGTGTGTGTTTTCTTTTCTCTCCACCCCCAAATCCACCAGCAATATAATGTAGCACCACTTCTTCCTGCAAAGACATATTAACCAAAGTGTAAAAACTAGCTCTTTTCTACTAGGGATAAGAACTCATACTTGTGTACAACACAGGGACATCTCCCACCCTGAAAGTATGTCATGTGGAACCAACTTCGACTCCAGGGAACTAGACACTGACCATCCAGCCTTGACTCCTGTACCCCAGATATAGAAACTACAGAGTTCTCCACAACAGCTCCAGGAGCCCAACACCCTCCAGGGCATGCATAATGCTTCTCTGATGCCAACATGTGCCATTGCTAAATTGATAACCTGACAACAAGGAAATGGGAACAACTTGATCTAAGAGCAAGTTGTCCTTCCACATCAGCCAACATTAAGACAAAATCAGAAAACATATCACCCTTTTGATCTGTGCAAAAGCCAAGATTGCTATATACAGATGATTGGATGTTACAACTAGGATGGGACAGTACACATACATGGACCAACAACAACAACAACAACAACAACAGCAACTAAAAGCTCTAGACTAGATTTTGGTCTACGATCTGTTCAACAAACAAGAGCTCCAATTCCAGAGGTCTGACTGAGACAAACCACAACTGCACAGGTCTTCCAGAAACATAACAAAAGACTTCAATTATCCTTATTAAGCATAAGTTAAACTGGATGACTATTTGAAACCAAAAAATACTTGATTAAAATACAAGTGCTCACACATATTTTCAAGAAAGAGTAAGATAATCTTTCTTAATATAATCTTCAATCTATATATATATAATATTATCTTAAGAAATTTGTAATATAAGGAATAAGACATATCACAGATTAGTCTCTAGATAGTTCTAATTTTAAGATGTAAATAAAATTGATATTATATAAATAATAAAATATGATTTTTATCTTCTGGGGCTGGATAGGTAGCATGGAGGTAAGGCGTTTGCTCTGTATGAAGGATGGTGGTTCGAATCCTGGCATTTTATATGGTTCCCCAAGCCTGCCAGGAGCAATTTCTGAGTGGAGAGCCAGAAGTAACCCCTGAACGCTGCCAGGTGTGACCCAACAATGAAAACAAAAAAAATTTTTTTCATCTCTGTCTTCTAAATTAGCAGTGTACTAGAAAGCTATGCCTCAATATCTGAAAACAGTAGAAAGGAGAGCTGACGCCTCTCTAATTTAATACCAAACTCCCATGAGAAGTTTACTGTCAGAGTTGTATCATGTATTATGGAGACAAGTATTGGCAGGCTTCCAGGAGATCCATATAAGCTTTTATCTCTTCCCTAGAATCATATCATGTGACCAAGAGCTGGATCCTTCTATAAGCTTTTACCATCCTTTTAGTAATACACTTGGTGATTGACTTGAGTTCCATAAATCTAGTCCAGAGTTACAACCCCACTGGGGTTTATACTGTTGATCCCCAACCATCTACCACACGTGTGCATTAGCATTTCATAAAAGCCCTACTTGCAGGTCTACTAAAAGCTTTCTCATAGAGAAACTAACATCTTTAAAGATCTTTTCCTTTCTCAATAACCGAAAATAGTTGTTCAAAAACAATAAATGAATAACTTTTATTCCATGCAAAATTCCACAATATGTTATTCAGACTGTAAAACTATATCAAAGTTATTCAATAACTTTAATTTCATTTAATTCAATTTAATAACTGAAGATTACTCCAATTTCACACGTAATTCTCATCTACCTCTATAATATCACAAAATATTAAATTTTGGTTAGTATTCATCAAGTCCAAGGGTTAAAAACTTCTCATACAAAGGTCATATCTGGTTCCAGAGATGTATGTTTGTATATAATCTCTCACTCTTTTGCGCACACACACACACACACACACACACACACACACACACCTTCCTCTTTGGCATTATTTATCATCTTTCTAAAATGACAATTACACATTTTTATTTAAAGATTTGGCAGTACTAGTTTGCTATTCCTATGATATAGTATGAACAGGAGGCTGGAATTCACTGATGTCTGTGACCAGATTTTCTGTTTTATTCTTCTTCAGCATTAACAGATACATAACTATGTCTATAATATTAAATTACTAGAATTTATATGATTATATAAAAGGATATGTGTTTGTAATTATCTCAACCAAGCTTTATCTGTAGGTTCATATAAAAAAGAAAGTTGGCCGGAGAGATAGCATGGAGGTAAAGCATTTGCCTTACATGCAGAAGGACGGTGGTTCAAATCCCAGCATCCCATATGGTCCTCCGAGCCTGCCAGGAACAATTTTCGAGTGGAGAGTCAGGAGTAACCTCTGAGCACTGCCAGGTGTGATCCAAAAACAAAAAACAAAAAAAAGTAAAAAAAAAAAAAAGTATTAAATATGCAATGCATACCTACACTCATTGTTGTCTTTAGTCCATAGCCAGGATATGTAAATATCCCAAATATTCAGTCACAAAAGAGCAGATAATGAAACAATGGTATATAGACACAGTGGGGTCTCAAACTCAATTAACCTGGGGGCCGCAGGAGGCAAAGTCAGGGTGATCCTTGAGTGCAAAGTCAGTAGTAAGCCTTGAACATTGGGGGGTGTGACCCAAACAACTAAAACAAAACAAAACAAAAAAAGATTCCTCTAGGACTGGGCCACAAAATGTTGTACGGAGGGCCGTTTGCAACCTGCGGGCCATGAGTTTGAGACCCCTGCTACAGGCACAAGTGAAATCATGGAAGTAGATGTCATATTAAATTAAGTAAATCAGAAGTGCAAAAACATATATAAACATCCTCACTAATTTGTGGTGTATAGAATAACACTGAAAGGAAATAGATGATATCAAAGTGTGAAAACCATTGACTTTAAACATGCTCTATCACTTGAGCTATAATCCCAGCCTCATGGTATGTCTTTTAACATTCTTAGTCTTCAAACTTCTAGTGATTTTTTTTCTTGTCTTTTATGTCAAATGGTTATGAAATAATATCAGATATTCTAGTTAATACCACTTTTCCTGCTGCACACGTATCTGTGAGCTGAATTCCAGGATAGATGCATGATTTAATTTGGGTATTCTCTTCAATGCTTGCTAGAGCTATATTGTTTATGTTAATATTGTCCCCATTATCTCAAAGATGCGAGGGTTTTTTTCTGCATTAATTTTCTTACATTTCTGGTTTAAGTCCAATTTCAAATAATCTCCTTTTCAACGATTCAGGAAATATGAATCATATAATATTATTCATTAGACCCTTAAAACTATTTCTTCAGAGGGCCAGAGAGATAATACAGTGAATAAAGCATTTGTTTTGCGTGGTTTTGACCTGAGTTCAATCCCTGGCATCCCATATAAGTCCATGAACCTGCCAAAAGTAATTTAAGAGTGCAGAGCCAGAAATAGCCCCTAAATTCTGACAGATGCGGCCAAAATAAACAAACAAAACTATTTCTTCTTTGTCTTCTAACATTTCACATAAATGAAACTATGATGTCAGACTTTTCATCTTTCTGGAGGCCACATTTTTTTCCTTAAGAAATAATTTAGCACGCTGTGACCAAAGAGTAACAGACCTCAGGACGCGGCAGCCGCTCAGGGAGCAGCTGTTTGTTCTGCAGGGCTACATGTACTGCCCTTCTCACATCCACCCCTGCCTGAAAACCTGCTCTGCTCTCTCTAGGCATCCCAGAGTGGAGGATGATGAAAACTGCACGCAGGGTGGGTGACTTAAATAAAACTTTATTTACACTTCAAAAAAAAAAAAAAAAAAAGAAATAATTTAGAGGGGCCGGAGTGATAGCACAGTGGTAGAGCATTTGCCTTGCATGCTGCAGACCCAGGACAGTCCTCAGTTCGATCCCCAGTGTCCCATATGGGCCCCCAAGCCAGGACCGATTTCTGAGCGGGTAGCCAGGAGTAACCCCTGAGTGTCACCGGGTGTGCCCCCCCCCAAATAAAAGAGGAAAGAGGTGTAAAGCAAACCATGAAAAAAATCATGAGTACACTGGCCTCATAGCTGAAAACTAGAACCTTCTCAGAAAGATGGTCCCTGACTTGCCAAACAAACAAAAACAAACAAACAAAAAACCTCTATCTAGGTCCTAGATAGTTGCACCCATAATCCACAATAGCCTCCAAGCCAATGGCCCGACTTCACTATCTTTACCAAAGCTCTCTGAAGAGACACCTAACCAAATAAAACTTAAATATGCCAGTATTTGGGCTGAGATTTGCAGAGTTTTGTGAGATTGAGTGTGAGAATCCTTCTCCTTCTTCTCCCTGTACTTTAGGAAGTCCTAGCAGCTAAAGCCATGCCCCACAACCTCTGTTACGTCAGCCACAGAACTTGGAATTCCTGGACCATAACCACATCATCTTCAAATGTTTCTATATTGACATCCCAGTAGGAACACAACATATTTGATGTCAAAATAGCATAAAATCCACATAGGGTTAACAAACAAAACCAATTACAGAAAGATCAACTAGGAAGAAACAGTTCAGTGACCCTTTCGACTTGACGATCCCATTTGAGATATAGTATTTACAAATTTTCCTTTTGCTATAGATTTTAATATAATTTCATTACCACTCAGTTATAAACAAGCAATAAAAAGTAAAAACTTTATGCCTGCTAAGGAAGTAGGTTTGGGGGTGGGTGAGAATCCAACAACAATAACTGAGGGAATTTTATACTGGTGGTAGGATTGGTGTTGGAACATGGAATGGAAGAAAGAAATGTATTTGGGCAACTACGTAAATAGTAGTGTTTAAATAAAGCAATAAAATTAATTTAAGGAATAAAAATTCTGTGTTCTACAGCTTGGTTATTCTAGAATGGTTAGAAAATAAAAGAATTAGAATGTTAGAAACTAAAAGAGTAAAAATTTATAAAGTTAATTTTAAAAATTAGCTCTAAAAGTTCTAACAAAAAAGAAGTATTTTAGAACCTAGTATTTTTAATCTGTATGTTTCCACAAAATTATGGATCTGGGTTTACTTTTAGTTTGTATTTTTTCACATAAAATTATGTATTTGGGATGAGTTACTTTTTTTTAATTTTGTTCTGCCAAAAAATCAGCAGTCTTTAATTGTAAGTTTCAGCATGAGAAAATAACGTGGTGTTTTGCCTTTGATAGTGTATGCTTTTTTTGTCCTTTCTGAAATTCCTGGATCACTGAATTCTTGCTTCTAAAATTATGCATCTCTTTTAGTTTTTGCTCTAATTTCTGCATAACTTACAAGCTTCATCTTCTAAGATTTCCATGAAATTATTCTAACAAGAGAGATAGTACAAGAATTAAGACACTCACCTTGCATATGGCCAACCCTAGTTTGATCCCTGGCACCACATATGGTCCCGAGTGCCACCATGAATAGCCCCTAAGCACAGATCCCTAAAAAGAGCTGGGTGTGTACTCCCAAAACATTTTTTATGAAAACACTATGAATCCATCAGGTCAATGCCCTTGACAGTTTTCAAGGCAATGATGTCATGAAAGGAACCAGGGGCACCAAATATGGTAAGGATGACAGCTGTTGACCTAGTGTAAGAAAGAAGAGGAGAGTGGCCTGAGAGCTAGTACAGTGGTAAGTAGATAGGGCCCTTGCCATGTACTTGACCAAGATGGGTTTTATCTCTACAATCTCATATAATCCACCATATACTACCAGGAGTAGTAATCCCTGAGCACTACCGAGTGTAGACAAAAAATAATAGAGATTGAAGTGTACATATGAAGGAATTCCACAGACTTCCAAAATAACATTCAGAGCACCTGGATATGACAAAGTAGCTGCCTTTAAATACACACACACACATACACACACACATACACACACATGCACGCACACACACACGCACGCACATGCACACACTCAGGAGTCTGGGGCAGTCATCTGGTCAATGGGAAAACATCAAGCCAGTATGAATGCTCCACTGCATAAATCTTAGAAGGTAATTTTGATAAGGTCGGGAATTCCACACGCACTCCAAGAGGCAGAGACCATGCAAAAGCAAGGAGTTTTATTATGCAAGCATATGCCAGGGCTCCCAACATGGCCTAGCATAAGCCAGAGGATGAGGGCCTCTAACCAGATTTAACGAGCCTTTATATAGCTTTTCAGACAATGGAAAATTATAGTAGGGTGGTCCCTTTTAGGAAGTAGGAGACACTTGACATTTGCTCAGTTACATTTCTGAAAGATTTAGATAACCACAAGTCACAAGGTTTGCAACAGTATCTTTTGGTCAAAGACAAGTTCTTGGGGTATAGGAAGGGGTGGGGTCTAGGGCGTTAAGGGCGAGTCCTATAGCCACTTCAATTCAACCCACTGATATCAAATTTGGAGGGGGGAGGGGTTGGGTCACATCTGACGGAGCTCCCAGGTTACTCTTGGCTCTACACTGAGAAATCGCTCCTGGTAGGCACAGGGAACCATATGGGATGCCAGGATTAGAATCACCTTCATTCCTGGATCAGCTGCAATCAAGGCAAATGCCCTACCGCTGGGCTATCTCTCCAGCCCATAATACCAAATATTTTAGAATAGAGTCACCAATGTTAATTCATTAAAAATTCAGATGCTACCATTCCCCATTTTGGATTCTCTGTGACACATAATTCTAAAGTTCCACATTTACATAAAATTTACTATTAAAACTAGAGCCTAGCACATGAAAAGATGCTCAACATCACTAATCGTCGGGGAGATGCAAATCAAAACTTCTATGAGGTACTACCTCACGCCATTGAGATTGGCACACATCACAAAAAAGGAAAACAAGCAGTGCTGGCGGGGATGTGGAGAGAAAGGAACTCTTTTTCACAGCTGGTGGGAATGCCGTCTAGTCCAACCCTTATGGAAAGCGATATGGAGATTCCTTTACAAACTGGAAATTGAGCTCCCATACAATCCAGCTATACCACTCCTAGGAATATACCCGAGGAACACAAAAATACAATATAAAAATCTTTTCCTCGCACCTATATTCATTGCAGTGCTATTTACAATAGCCAGACTCTGGAAACAACCAAGATGCCCTTCAATAGATGAGTGGCTAAAGAAACTGTGGTACATATCCACAATCGAATACTATGCAGCCGTCAGGAGAGATGAAGTCATGAAATTTTCCTATACATGGATGTACATGGAATCTATTATGCTGAGTGAAATAAGTCAGAGAGAGAGAAAAACGCAGAATTGTTTCACTCATCTATGGATTTTAAGAAAATGAAAGACATTTTTAACAGTATCTCAGAGACAAGAGAGATGAGGGCTGGTAGGTGCAGCTCATGACATGAAGCTCATGTGATGAGTGCAGTTAGAGAAATATCTACACTGAAAACTATCATAACAATGTGAATGATGAGGGAAGTAGAAAGCCTGTCTCAAGTACAGGTGTGGGTGGGGTGGGGAGGAGGGAAATTTGGGAAATTAGTAGTGGGAATGTTGCACTGGTGAAGGGGGGGTGTTCTTTACATGACTGTAATCATACAACTATAATCATATTTGTAATCATGGTGTCTAAATAAAGATAATTAAAAAAAAACTAGAGCCTAGACCCTAAGTCAAAAAAGAAACAAGGATAATGCTGTGACTTTAAGTGCCTGCATAACAAGTATATGATCTTGAATTCAAATCCCTAGTATCCACAATGAGGGCAATTATGGTAACTCTGCTTTTTGAGGTTGGTTCCTCTGCTGTCTGTGATCCCAGACACCACAAAAGATTTCCAGACATACCAAAGACAAATACAACTTGGGTTATTTGTTAGCTAGCTTTATATTTGAAATTTCCATAGATTATTCAGGCCTAATGTGACTATATGAACTCTTATAAAGAGAAAATAAAGAGAAGTATCAGCAGAAGAGGTATGACAGAAATATGCTAGGAGGCACGAGGCAAAGAGATCTGAAGTAGGGGCTAGAGTGATAACACAGCAGTAGGGTGTGTGCTCTGCAAATGGCTGACCCAGGACAGACATCCCATATGATCTCCCGAGCCAGGAGCAATTTCTGACCACATAGCCAGGAGTTAGCCCTGGGCATCACCAGGTGTAACTTGAGAGAGAGAGAGAGAGAGAGAGAGAGAGAGAGAGAGAGAGAGAGAGAGAAAGAGAGAGAGAGAGAGAAAGAGAGAGAGAGAGATCTGAAGTATGAGTATGACAGGGACTAAAGGTCATTGTTGTCAAGTGAATAAAGAGGATGTAGTATATATATATGCATATATATATATATATATATATATATATATACACACACACACAATAAAATACTCTGAAGCCATTAGTAAAGATGAAATAATACAGTTGGCTGCAGTCTAGGTGGAACTTGAGAGTTTCATATTAAGCAAAGTATCTCATAGAAAGAACAAATGTCACAAGTTTTCACTCATCTATGGTATATATATATATACATATGGAACATATCAAAGAATGAAAATATAAAGACAATGTAAATACAAAATGGAAATGTAAAAATATATAATATATAAAAACGAAATAATAATATAAGTTCGAATGCTAGGAAAGTGATGTTGGGAGTCAGGAGGGGTTGAGAACATGAACGGTGATTACAAAAGGTCACAGAGAGTGATAAGAGAAGATCAAAGGTTGATCAAAGGTCTTGAACATCTCAGGGGTTTTCATGGATGGTGATAACAGAAGGTCACAGAGGGTGATCACAGAAAGCAAAAACAGAAGATCAAAGGTTGGTAAAAGATCTTGGGGATCTCATCTCAGGGGATTAGAAGGGTTGCAAAGTGAATAACTGCATCAAAATCTTAACAATTGGGGCCAGAGCTATAACACAGTGGAAGGGTGTGTTTGCCTTATACACTGCCAACCGGGGTTCGATCCTCAACATCCGATATTGTCCCCCGAGCCTGCCAGGCATAACCACTGAGTAGCACTGGGTGTGGCCCAAAAATTAAAATAAAAACCCTGGGGCCAGAGCGATAGCACAGCAGTAGGGCATTTGCCTTGCATGCTGCTGACCCAGGACAGATCTGTGTTCCATCCCTTGTCGTCCCACATGGTTCCCTGAGCCAGGAGCAATTTCTGAGCACATAGCCAGTACTAACCCCTCAGCATCACTGGGTGTGGCCTAAGAAAACAAAAACAAAATAACCCCTAACAATCAACATTGTCATAAACATTATAATAAGTCAAACTTTTATAAGTAAAACTATTGTAAGTCAAACTCTCTTAATGAGTTTACTGAGAAGTTAGGATTCGGGAGATGACAAGGTCGTTGGTCAAGGGATACAATCACTAGGAGTGGAATTAGATAGGAAACATTGAATGCACAAAACTTACTAAAATCATTATAGATTAAAATGTTTATAAATCACAATACTATTGAAAACAATTTTTTGGAGTTTGGGTCACACCTGACTGTGCTCAGGGGTTACTCCTGGCTCTGCACTCAGGGATCATTCCTTCGGGGGGCATTATGGGATACAAGCGATTAAACCCAGGTCAGTTGTATGTAAGGTAAATGCCCTACTTGCTGTGCTATCACTCCAGTTCTTCAATGAAATATTTTTAAATGCATTAAGTAAAAGTAGTACAAAACTGTTAAAGAGCCTTTGCTTAATTTGAAAATCATAAGCCAGAGAATGCAGACAACCATAGAATAATTCAACTAATGATCAGCAAGGAAAGTGAGGGTTCAATCTTCCCACAGGATTGAAAAGTTCTGCAAGCAACTTGAATGAACATGGTAGTGGATTCTTTCCTAAAACACCTAGAAAGAACAAGTATCTGAATTTTTGCATTGGAAAATTTAAATGAGGAATCAGATAAGAAATGCTGTTTGGTGGGAGCAGAGCTACAGCACAGAGGTATGACATTTGCCTGGCACACAGCTAACCCAGGACAGACCACATTTTGATTCCCCACCTTCCCATATGGTCCCCTGAGCCAGGAAAGATTTCTGAGTGCATAACCGGGAGTAATCCCTGAGCGTCACCAGGTGTGGCCCAAACCTTCTCCCCCCAAAAAAATGTTGTTGGGGGACTTCTAACAGAAATCCAAGATAATAAATAAGTTCTTTTATAAACTGTTAGATTTATAGCAATTTGTTATAGAGACAACAGAAAACTAATACAAGGCACTGTCTGTCTCCAGACGAGGCTCTGCAGGAGCATGGCTATTAGAGAAGACAAGCAGAAATACAAAATGCTTTACCTAGTGCAAAAGAATAAATTGCTTTTCCTCCACAATGCTCTATGCCCAATTTAATCAACTACGGTTGTCTTGGGAACTTAATAGCACACTGCAGTCCAAAGTTGGTTGACATTGGAGGCAAATTGGACACTCAGCCACAGTAGTTACCTTGGCTCTGGAATGAGAAAACACGATTTGTTAAAGTATAATCTATGTCTCTTGGTTATTATCACAATATTACCTTGTATCTGAACTCAGTAAGCCAGCTCTTAGTAAATGAGGGGAGAGGGTGGAATCAAATAACAGAACCCTTTTTCCACTTGATCCCTGAGATCTTCTCTACATAGCATCTCCTTTCATATGCATATTTCAGTGGTATATTCTCACACCCCAAAAGATTGATCTATTCATCACTTACTCAAGCATTCTTGAAACAGCCTCCAATGTTATTCTTCAGGAAATAATTCGGACACAGATCCAGTTCTTCAAGATAACTGGACCATGCAATGCCTTGATCCAAGTTTTATTAATTAGAGGGACTTCTCTCCCCCACTGTCCATCAGGGCCATTTCCCAGTCTATTAATTGATTTTGTTTCTAGAAAATAGCTAGATTCTATATTTAGTTAGTTCCTAGCCATAACTTAAATAGGCTCTTTTTTCTCTGCCAAGTAAACTCACATTATATGTGCACAATGAAATATTATGCACGAATGAAAGACATTCTTGCAATAATAACTTTCAGACACAAAAGAGAAAAGAGCTGGAAGTTACAGCTCACCTCATGAAGCTCACCACAAACAGGCATGAGTTTAGTTAGAGAAATAACTACGTTTTGAACTATCCTAATAATGAGAATGTATGAGGGAAATAGAAAGCCTGTCTAGAGTACAGGCAGGGGTTGGGTGGGGAGGAGAGAGATTTGGGACATTGGTGATGGGAATGTTGCACTGGTGATGGATAGTATTCTTTACATAACTGAAACCCAAACACAATCATGTATATAATAAAGTTGCTTAAAAAAAGAAATACTATGCATGTGTGATTATGAATTCATACAATTTGCTACAACAGTTGAAACTGGAAGATATCATGTTGAGTTACGTAAGTAAAAAGAAGGAAGACAAACACAGGATGAACTCATTTATCTATGGTATACAGAATAACTGGTTGATAAAATGGAAATGTCATAAAGGGAAATGCATAAATCATCCCTGACCCCAGAGCTATGGGAAGAGAAGAATGAGATAAAAAAGAAATCAAGGTGGGAAAGAAGATGAGAATGGGATGTAATGGGGAACAAGGGTCTGAGCTTTGGCTATACTGCTGATATACTGGTAGAGCTGTACATCCAAATCACAGACTCAATAACATTGAAAACATGAAAAGATAAACTGCAACCACCAAACTTTGTAATGTGCCTGCCAAGATAGCAGCTAGCAGAGTATAAGAGCATTGGAGGTGGGATTGGTGTTGAAATATGATATGACTAAAATGCAACTACCAATGACTTTGTAAACCATGGTTCTTTAATTAAATAAAAAATATTTAATTAAGTCACATTAAGAAACTCCCTCTTCGGGCCGGTGAGGTGGCGCAAGAGGTAAGGTGTCTGCCTTGCAAGCACTAGCCAAGGAAGGACAGCGGTTCAATCCCCCAGCATCCCATATGGTCCCCCCAACCCAAGGGCGATTTCTGAGCACTTAGCCAGGAGTAACCCCTGAGTATCAAACAGGTGTGGTCTGAAAAAAGAAAGAAAGAAAGAAAGAAAGAAAGAAAGAAAGAAAGAAAGAAAGAAAGAAAGAAGAAAGAAAAAGAAAGAAAGAAAGAAAAGAAAGAAAGAAGGGAGGAAGGAAAGAGAAGAAAGAAAGAAAGAAAGAAAGAGAAAGTGAGAGAGAAAGAGAAAGAAAGAAAGAAAGAAAGAAAGAGATAGAGAGAAGAGAAAGAAAGAAAGAAAGAAAGAAAGAAGAAAGAGAAGAAAGAAAGAAAGAAAGAGAGAGAGAAGAAAGAAGAAAGAAAGAGAGAGAAAGAAAGAAAGAAAGAAAGAAAGAAAGAAGAAGAAAGAAAGAAAGAAAGAAAGAAGAGAGAAGAAAGAAAGAAAGAAAGAAAGAGAGAGAGAGAGAGAGAAAGAAAGAAAGAAAGAAAGAAAGAAAGAAAGAAAGAAAGAAAGAAAGAAGAGAGAGAGAGAGAGAGAGAGAAAGAAAGAAAGAAAGAAAGAAAGAAAGAAAGAAAGAAAGAAAGAAAGAAAGAAAGAAAGAAAGAAAGAAAGAAAGAAAGAAAGAGAAAGAGAGAAAGAGAGAAAGAGAGAAAGAAAGAGAGAAAGAGAGAAAGAGAGAAAGAGAGAAAGAAAGAAAGAAAAAAGAAAGAGAAAGAAAGAAAGAAAGGAAAGAAAGAAAGAAAGAAGAAAGAAAGAAAGAAAGAAAGAAAGAAAGAAAGAAAGAAAGAAAGAAAGAAAGAAAGAAAGAAAGAAAGAAAGAAAGAAAGAAAGAAAGAAAGAAAGAAACTCCCTCTTCAATCAGAGGCAAAAGGAGAGATGTGGTACTGCAAGTTTGAATACTGAGAGCCAAACTATCTGATAATATCATTTAATTTGGACTTTCAGAACTATAATGCACCATGATAACTTGAAGTTAAAGGGCTACAGAAACACCGAAATGTTTAACTTAGATTTAATTAGCATACAGTCCTTGTTAAATACTATAAATCTTAGGAACTAATGCGATGTTACTAGGAATAAAATCTCTATTAGGTGAAATTGAGAATTACTTCTCAAAAAGAGTAGCTATTTATTATAAATATATAAATACATTGCAGGGTCTGGGTGCTATACGGGGCTTGTCTTGCATGTGAAAAGCTCTGGGTTTGATTCCCAACACAGGAAAGGAAGGGAGGAAAGGAACAAAGGGGGAAAGGAGGGAAGGATGGGGAGGGGGAAAGGGGAGAGGGGAAGGGAGGAGAGAAAGGAAGGGAGGGAAGGAGGGAGAAAGAATTAAGAGCCAGAGCAATTGTATAGCAGGTACAGGTAGGACATGTTTTGCATGAGGATAACCTGAGTTCTAGCCCCAGTATTTTATAAGGGCCCCCAAACACCACCAGGACCAATTCCTGAGTGCAGAGTTAGGAGTAACCCCTGAGCATTGCCAAATGTGCCCTACCCATGAGAGAGAGAGAGAGAGAGAGAGAGAGAGAGAGAGAGAGAGAGAGAGAGAGAGAGAGAGAGAGAGAGAGAGAGAGAGAGAGAGAGAGAGAGAGAGAGAGAGAGAGAGAGAAGAGAGAGAGAGAGAAGCATTTTGTTTTCTCTGTTAGCAGACAGGGCTGCAATGGCTACTTGCAATCACTAGCTTTTCATGGGTACACAGTAGACTGCTGCCCATGTAAAATGCCTCTTCCTCCTCTGGAATAGGTTGGCAGGCAGCCTTTTAGACCACTTGGTTATAGGTGTGGAGCAGATAAACATGCCCATTCTAAAATCCACAGATTACTGCTTTGGTGGTAACCAGGGAACTCTCGAAAGCAATGCAAAAACAAACAGAACCAACTGCTTTGTACATACTTACCTTCTGAGAATTCCATTTTAGGAATGGGAGTGGAATTACATTTTTATATGGTATCTGGAATTTCATACTAGTGTTAATCTCTGGAAGAGAAAATAATTTTTTTAATGTCTAGCACTGGAGAAATAGTAAAAAGTTACAGTGCTCGCTTCACAATTGCTGCTCTAAACTGTAGCAAAGCACTGAGCACTGCCCAGTGTGACCCCTGAGTATAGCCCCTAAGCAAAAAAGCCAGGTGTGAACAAAATCCTCCTCAAAATATTTTAAAATGTGGAGCCTAATAGTCCTATCCTGATAACTGCTTATTGATGATTTAAGCATATCAGTATTTAATCCACAGTCCTATGCAAAATATAAGGCTATATAAGGTGTGTGCTCAAAGATGCCTCATAAAGACTTTGATCCTTTTTCAGTTTCTACTCTACTGATTGGTTTTTGGTGGTTGGTTTGTTTTGTTTTGATGTCATACCCAGTGGTGCTTGGTATTACTCCTTCTGGAGATATGAGAGAGACCGTTATGAATTGGGGATCAAATTTCATACGCCAGAGTATGAAGCATATGTTCACTTGTTTAGCTCTCTTCCTGGCAAAACTGGCTCTTTGTATATTCACAAAAAATATTTATTTTTGTTTGTTTGTTTTTAGTTTTGGTTTTGGACCACACCCAGTGATACTCAGGGGTTACTCCTGGCTATGCGCTCAGAAATTTCTCCTGGCTTGGAGGAACATATAGAACACCAGGGGATAAAACGTAGTCCGTCCTAGGTTAACGGTGCAAGGCAAATGCCCTACTACTTGCCCCACTGCTCCAGACTCTCACAAAAAATATTTTTGAATGATTGATAGCATCATCAAAAATACAGTAGAGCCAAAAAAGTGTGGTTAGACTATAAACACCTCAGTCCTAATTTCATCTTTAGAGTTTGGAGGTTTGTTTTATTCCCTCTCACTGGAAATGGTCGACAATAAGGCATCAGTCCCTCTACTCACACAGCAGCAAAGGGAAATAAATTTGTAGATGGCCATATAGGTGAGGGTTGAGGGTGGAACACTCATAGATGTTCAAGATCTATTCTTTCTTTTGTGCTCAGGAACGAGCCCTGGCCAGCGACCATACGCGGTACCAAGGATTTGAATCAGGTAGTGAACCAAGTGACTTAACCCTTGTATGATCCTCTCTAGACATTCCCTGGGTACATTTGAAGCCACTAAGTCATGTTCTAGGTCTGTTTTATTTTTTTGTTGTAGGTGCCATGCAGGGTCTCATACATGGCATGTGCTCTACCACTGAGTCATGTCCGGGTCACCAAATGTCAACTCTCACACAGTTCTGGGATCCAGAGAAAATTGACTAAAATAATCCTTCATAAATGTCCACTTCTGAGTAACTGGACCTTCAGGAGTTTGATCACCTTTCCAGGAGCAAAAGACTCCTGGTAGAGGGACCAGAGTGGTAGCATAGTAGTAGGTCATTTTTCTTACACACAGCTGACCCAGGATGATGGATCTGGTTCGAGCCCCAGCATCCCATATGATTCCCCAAGCCCAAGTGATTTCTGAGCACAGAGCTAGGAGTAACCTCTGAGCACCACTGGATATGGCCAAAAACAAAAAGTAAATAAATAAAAACAAAAAAAAAAGATTCTTGGTAGATATTATTAAAATAAGGGATGGAAATTGATACTATCCATACTGTACTATTCATATAGGTCCAATATCACTACTAGTGTTCTTTAAATGAGGAAGGCAGGGGTCAGAGCTGTGGCGCAGCAGTAAGGTGTTTGCCTTGCACATGTCTGACCTAGGACAGACCATGGCTCGATCCCCTGGTGTTCCATTTGGTCCCCCAAGCCAGGAGTGATTTATGAGCTCATAGCCAGGAGTAACCCCTGGAGTCACTGGATATAATTAAAAAAAAAAAAAGTAGATGAGGAAGGCAAGAAGCTCAACATCAATGATTAAGCTGTACTGATGAAAGAAAAAGAATTGGAGGAACATGGCTCGGTAGAAGCTGACTTTCAGATTTCCAGAACTGTACGAGGTTAAATGTGTGTTGCTTTATTGTTTTGTTTTAAATGACTGAAACTGTGGTGGTTGGCACAGTTGAAAACGAATCCAGGCACTCCTACCCTTGGGTCTCTCGGGAAACATTGAAGCGATATATTTGCACTGTGAGGATTAAAAATCATTTTAAAGCACTCAGCACAAAGTAAGTGCTCGATAACTGGCAGCTAGCTATTGTGACACTTACTGTTGATCAGAGATGCCATTTCGTTTATTGGATATGAAACTGGGCTCAGGAATCAGAACAATGGGGATTCCCTTCCAGGTTCAACCATGGACCAATTTAGGCATCCACATTTGTAAAATGGAGTTAAGTTTGGCTCAAATCTTCACTGTATGAATTATCTGAACTATTTCTTATTTCTCATGCCTGACACAAGGTTAGCGTGGAATGAACGTTGGCTATGACTCCTACTGCTGCTCCTACTTCTGCTGCTTGTTTTTTGTTGTTTCACAGAAACATTCAAAACAGTCACTGTAATTTGTTTGTTTTGTGTTTTTGGACCATACCTGGCAGTGCTATAGAGTTACTCCTGGCACTTCATTCAGGGGACCATAAGAGATGCTGGAGATTTGGGCCAGAGTGATAGCACAGCAGTAGGGAGTTTGCCTCACATGTGACCAACACAGGACAGGCCACGATTCTACTCTCTGGCATCCCATATGGTCCCCCAAGCCAGAAGCAATTTCTGAATGAAGAACCAGTAGTAACACCTGAGCATCACCGGGCATGTCCCCAAACCAAAAACAAACAAACAAGTAAACAATAAAAAAGACAGATGCTGCTGGGGCCAGGCGGTGGCGCTGGAGGTAAGGTGCCTGCCTTGCCTGCGCTAGCCTAGGACGGACCGCGGTTCGATCCCCCGGCGTCCCATATGGTCCCCCAAGAAGCCAGGAGCAACTTCTGAGCGCATAGCCAGGAGTAACCCCTGAGCGTCACAGGGTGTGGCCCAAAAACCAAAAAAAAAAAAAGACAGATGCTGGAAATCATACCCAGGTTAACAAAGCAAACAACCTACCTGCTATGCTATTGCTCAAACCCAATCACTGCAATTTTAAACCATAAAAAAAAGAAAAAAAATCAGACATTTCATGTAATTTTCTGCCTCTACATGATCCTGTCTTGCCTGGGTCACTTCTTCCATACTTCAAAGAAGTTTGCCTGGGGCTAAATATGATTACTCTAACCTGAGCTTACCTAAGCTTACCCTCAATCATTAATTCCCTCACCTTTATTCCAAAAAAAAAAAATCTTTATTAACATCAACTGGATTTCAGCATACATTGACAATACTAAATGTTTCAGCTCTGTAAGCTAAGCTTTTTAGAAACAATTACATTAATCTTTCTGGCCCTAAACAGCTTTACCAGCTATTCCCATCTTGTCATAATATACAGCAAGTCTTCTTGATATTTATATAATTTAAAATACATATCCCAGTGTTCACACTTTAATGTAATATAAATTGTGTCTTACACAGCCTCTGTCCCAGCAGACTTCTTATGTTTACTAACTTCTAGTTATAACAAAAAATAAAAATCAAGTGTTCAACATGCACAGACATGACTTTAGTTTAAAATGAAAATAAAACTAGAAAATGAGAAACCTAAAAATGAGACAGAATTAATTTCAGGTTTTCTTTTTTTTTCCATAAATTTAACATAAACGTTAACACTAGGTTTCATTTTGAATTTGACCAAAGTCAAATCTAAATTTTTTAATAATATTTTTTATTTAAACACCTTGGTTACAAACATGATTGTGGTTGGGTTTCAATCATATAAGAAGACACCCCCCATCACCAGTGCAGCATTCCCACCACCAATGTCCCAATTATCCCTCTTCTGCCTGGGGATCGAACTGAGGTCCGTCCTAGACTAGCGCACGCAAGGCAGACGCCTTAACGCTTGTGCCACCACTCTGGCCCCTGGCTTTTTTTATATATATATATTTTATTTAAACACCTTGATTACAAACATGATTGTGGTTGGGTTTCTGTCATATAAAGAACACCCCCATCACCAGTGCAGCAATTCCATCACCAATGTCCCAAATCTCCCTCCTCCCCACCACACCCCTGCCTGTACTCTAGACAGGCTTTCTATTTCCCTCATACATTCTCATTGTTAGGATAGTTTGCAATGTAGTTATTTCTCTAACTAAACTCATCGCTCTTTGTGGTGAGATTCATGAAGTGGGCTGTAACTTCCAGCCCTCCTCTCTTTTGTCTCTGAAAATTATTACAAGAAGGTCTTTCATTTTTCTTAAAACCCATAGATGAGTAAGAGCATTCTGTGTCTTTCTCTCTCTCTGACTTATTTCACTCAGCATAATAGATTCCATATACATCCATGTATAGGAAAATGTCATGACTTTATCTCTCCTGATGGCTGCATAATATTCCATTGTGTATATGTACCACAGTTTCTTTAGCCATTCATCTGTTGAAGGGCATCTTATTTCAGGTTTTCATTAATTTTTCTGATAAGATGTTCCTAAGCATTATAATTATTGTCAACATGAAAAACAAGCAAAAGAAAAATAATATTTTGCTCATATGAAATTAATTTTCTATTTTAGATCAAGGTCAACATGTGTGTATATACAACACATATATTTATTTACACTGAATACATTAGTCAACAAAGGATCAGCCTGAGAAAAAAATGGGGGGGGGGGGTCACATGTGGCAGCGCTCAGAGTCTACTCCTGGCTCTATGCTCAGAAATCGAGAGGGAGGGAGGGAGAGAAGAAGGAAGGGAAAGAGGGAAGGAAGGAAGGAGGGAGGGAGGAAGGAAGAGAGGGAATGAAAGAGAGAAAGAAAGATAGAAGGAAAGAAAGAAAAAGAAAAAAGAAAGAAAGAAAGAAAGAAAGAAAGAAAGAAAGAAAGAAAGAAAGAAAGAAAGAAAGAAAGAAATGAAAGAAAGAAAGAAAGAAAGAAAGAAAGAAAGAAAGAAAGGAAGGAAGGAAGGAAGGAAGGAAGGAAGGAAGGAAGGAAGGAAGGGAGGAAGGAAGGAAGGAAGGAAGGAAGAAAGGAAGGAAGGAAGGAAGAAAGGAAGGAAGGAAGAAAGAAAGAAAAAGAAAAAAGAAAGAAAAGGAAGGAAGGAAGAAAGAAAAAGAAAGAAAGAAAGAGAAGAAAGAAAAGGAAGAAGAAAGAAAGAAAGAAAGGGAAGAAAGAAAGAAAGAAAGAAAGAAAGAAAGAAAGAAAGAAAGAAAGAAAGAGAAAAAAGAAAGAAAAGGAAGGAAGGAAGGAAGAAAGAAAGAGAAAGAAAGAAAGAAAGAAAGAAAGAAAGAAAGAAAGAAAGAAAGAAAGAAAGAAAGAAAGAAAGAAAGAGAAAGGAGAGAGAGAGAGAGAGAGAGAGAGAGAGAGAGAGAGAGAGAGAGAGAGAGAGAGAGAGAGGAAAGGGACCAGAATAGTGGCACAGGCAGTAGGATGTTTGCTTTGCACTTGCTAACCTAAACTGGACCCAGTTCGATCCCCGGCGTCCCATATAGTACCCCAAGCCAGGAGTGATTTTTGAGCCACCTAAAGTCAAAAAATATTCAACCAGCAACAAGCAACTTAGTTAATCTTCAGACAATGACTTAATGACCCTTTGTGAGATATAACAATTTTCACAAATTTTCTGTTACTGAAATTTATTCCAATAATTTCATTATATTTAGTTGTAATTTGCAACATATAGTATGTCACTTTGTGCTTGCCAAGGTGCAGTAGAAACTGGGGTCAACTGTAGAGGGAAAGTTGCACTGGTGATGGGATTGCCTTAAACACTGAAGGGCAGAAAAAACTATTATGGATAGCATTGTAAGCCTGTTGTTTAAATCTGCTGTTTAAATAAAATAAACTTTATGTGCTCACTTGGGCAGCACATATACTAAAATTGGAACAATACAGAAAAGATTAGCATGGCCCCTGAGCAAGGATGACACTAAATAAAGTGAACTTAAAAAAAAAAAAATTATTTTGGAGCCAGAGAGAGAGTGGAGGTAAGGCGTTGCCTTTCATGCAGAAGGTTGGTGGTTCGAATTCCGGCATCCCATATGGTCCCCTGAGCCTGCTAGGAGCAATTTCTGAGCATAGAGGCAGGAGTAACCCCTGAGCAAAGCTGGGTGTGACCAAAAACAAAACAAACAAACAAAAAATTTCAAACAGAGGTATGATATTAAAGCAAGCAGAAGCATTTCTGAGTGTGTGCCCCAGGGGATTATGCATGTGAAATACATATGTAATTATAATTCAACTTGTATTCTAAAGGACATACTGTTGGCTCCCAAAATTCAACCATGTTTATTTATATGTGTCCCCCAACTATACATATCCATAAACATATAAACTAATTGTTTTTAATTCACATTGAAGGTAAATTGTGATCATTTTACACTTTTAAAATGAGGCTCTCTATTAACTGCATTGTAAATTAAATCTACACTCTATTCACATAGCATGAATTATTAATCATCCTTGGAGGACACTTGGGGGATAATTTGAAAAGAAGGTTAAGTAAAAGCACACAGGGAGATCTTCCACTGAAAAATGACTCACTCTTCTGAGATAATATTATCACAGTTCTCTGAGACAAATAGAATACATAGTCTTGTAACAAGTACAACTTGTAATTAGCAAATGCATCCAGTATTGTTGCTAGCCTTTTATTTGTGACAGCAATTTGTCACCAAGCAATAGCTTCTTAAAAACCTTCATCTTAGCAGGGCTGGAATAAATCAACACAACAGCTTTTTCAGGTAGCTCTAACTCGGAGTCTTCCTATGCTTCTTCCTTGGAAGGTCCATTTCCTGCACCCAAAAGAAGCAATTCATATGGCACTCGTAGCATCCTCTGTGTCCTCCATCATCTGGAGAACTTCATCAACCCCTGTCCACTTTTGTCAATCCCACATGATTAAGAAGAGTTCAGCATTCAGCCCAGTGTTTCCATGTGTCTTGACTACGTGGACAAAACAGTTGGACAGGGGCAGAGACATACTCAGTGGCAAAGCACATGCTTCATTTGTATAAGAGCCTCATTTTGATTCTATCACTATATGACATCGCCAGCACCAAGAGTAACCTCAGAGCACTGAGTCAGGAGCAATTGCTCACACATGTAGATGTGGTCCAAAACCAAAGCAAAGATAAAAAAGAGAAAGCTGATTATTATTTCCTTACCACATGATCATATATACATCCAACAAATTTAGTTTGTAATGTGAAGAGCACGACAACTTGTAATTGCATGCAAAAATGTTGATGCAATCTGATTGGAGTTTTTTATTATTATTATTTTGATTTGTTCTTTTTCCTAGTGAACAAAAAGATTTTTTTATGTTTGTTATTTGTTTTGGGGCCATACCCAGTGATGCTCAGTGGTTACTTACTCCTGGCTCTGGGGTCAGAAATAGCTCCTGGCTTGGGGGACCATATGGGAAGCCGAGGGGTCCGCAGTTTTTTCTAGGTCAGCCGCGTGCAAAGCAAATGCCTTACCCCTGCACCACTGCTCCAGTCCCAACAAAAAGATTTTCTAACAGATTTATTTATCCAATATGAGCTACTCAAAGCTGTCTGATTTCACTCGAAGTCATGTGCTTTGAGGCTGAATTAAGGAAAACTTTCACATTTAATGTAATTAATAATGGTATATTTAATAGTATCAATAATTTTGTTTTGTTTTGTTTTGGTTTGGGGTCACACCTGGCAGCGCTCAGGGGTTACTCCTGGCTCTATGCTCAGAAATCGCTCCTGGCAGGCACAGGGGACCATATGGGATGCCGAGATTCGAACCATCGTCCTTCTGCATAAAAGGCAAACGCCTTACGTCCATGCTATCTCTCCGGCCCCGATAAAAATATTTTAAGGAAAAAAAGATCTTTTAAAAAGATGTTAATTTTTTCTGACAGTTATCAATAACCACCACTAGGGGGTGCTTTTTCCCTTCTTATTGTCAGTAAAACAGTTGTATTGAAGAGACCCATCAATCATCTGATATTTCTGTTGTCCATGCAAGTTGATTTATTGTCATTTTATGTTAAGTAGCATATTTATATATAATCCAATATTTTATTTATATTTATTGAATACTCTGATCACTTTTCTTACTGGAAGTTAATTCTTACAATTCCTTTCTCACCCTGTCCCATTTTCAGGAATCTGCTGTATAATAAAAAGCATTAAAAAATCTAAAACTTTCACTATAAACATATATAAATTTTGGAATGAGCTAAAATATTAGAAATTTTCATTAAGTTAATATTGAAGGGGACCTATACTAAACTCAAGTATAAACAATTTTAGAAACAGTGCTTAAAGTTAGCATTTATTAATAAAAAATAAGTCACAATCCAAATTTGTAAAATTTTAAATCAAGTTTTAATAAATATACTTTACCTGAAAAAAGAACACTTTATATAGAAATGGTTTAAATAAATTGAGTTTTACAAATGTTTCAAGTGCCCTGCATGCTTATGTGTCTTATTTCTGCATGATGTTCTAGGTGAAAGAGAGTAAATAAACACAGAGAAACAGAACAAATTAGTGTTGTAATGGCAAGGTATTGGCAATTGTGAAATATGTTGGTAAAGTTGGACAAAAGGTACAACTTAAAAAAGAAATATGAGGGCCCGGAGAGATAGCACAGTGGCGTTTGCCTTGCAAGCAGCCGATCCAGGACCAAAGGTGGTTGTTTCAAATCCCAGTGTCCCATATGGTCCCCCGTGCCTGCCAGAAGCTATTTCTGAGCAGACAGCCAGGAGTAACCCCTGAGCACCGCCGGGTGTGGCCCAAAAACTAAAAGTAAATCAATAAATAAAAATAAATAAATAAATAAAAAGAAATATGAGGAGTTGGAGCAACACAACAGTGGGGAGGGCATTTGTCTTGCACACAGCCAACTGGAGGGCTCAATTTCCAGCATCCCATATGGTCCCATCTGGCTACCAGGGCTGATGTCTGAACGTCAGAGTCAGGAGTGGCCCATAAAATAAAAAAAAAAAGAGTGAGAGTGAGAGAGAGAGAAGGAGAGAGAAAGAGAGAGAGATGATATAAAGCATAGTAACCGTACTTGGAATATTTGGGTGAATTTTAAGGTGCAAAGATAATAGATATTAAAAATTCTCAGTCAAAATGAAAAAGCACATAACTGTCTGATAAAAAATGTCAACTAAATTTATGTAGCAATCATTTGCATACATCTGCATGTCAAATCATGTAGTATAACTTAAAGTAAGTCATATATAAACTGTAATTCAGAAACCTAAGTAAAAGAATTTTAAAATGTAGATCAATATATGTAACTATTTCTCAAAACTATAAAAATGTCATACTAAGATGAGCAAGGAAAGATAAAATATTACCTTTTTCTGTTCAACAAGTTGTTTGGTGAGTTTCTATTCTAATAATATCTGCTTAGAAAAAATATTCAAATAAGTAGAAAGTACAATTATGTTTTTGTTTTATAATAATTCTAATATGTGGAGTCGGAGTGGTGGCCCAAATTTGCCTTGCACATGCTAACCTAGGATGGACCCCGGTTTGATGTCCCGGCATCCCATATGGTTCCCCAAACCAGGAGCTATTTCTGAGCGTATAGCCAGGAGTTACCCCTGACCGTCACTGAGTGTGGCCCAAAAAGAAACAAAAATAAATAAATTAATTAAATAAAATAATTTTAATATGTATTGCTGCTCACAGACGACCACAAAAATAAGTGGCTTGCGTAACAAGCCAGGAATCTGTGAGGGGTTCCTTGGTGGCATTTTCTCAACCTTCATCTCTCCTGAGGTTGCAATCAAGTTGTCAGATAAAGTTGTAGCCACCTAGTGGACTTACTTCTTTTTTGTTTTTGTTTGTTTTTTGCTCAGGGGTTACTCTTGCCTCTGCACTCAGGAATCCTACACTCCTGGTGGGCTCAGGGGATCATATGGGATGTCAGGATCAAACCCAATGTGGTAATGTGCAGGGCAAGCAACCTACCTAGACTATCGCTCCAGCCCCTGGACCCACTTCTTTTTTAAAAATATATGATTGCTGGGGCCAGAGTGGTGGCATAAGTGCAAAGATAATATGGGGAGCTGAAGAGATAGCATAGTGGTAGGGCATTTGCCTTGCAAGCAAGCTGATCCAGGATGATGGTGGTTCGAATCCCAACATCCCATATGGTCCCCAGAGCCTGCCAGGAGCGATATCTGAGCACATCTGCCTTGTACACGCTAACCTAGGTGTTTTTTGGTGTAGCTAAAAAAAAAAAAAATCTAAGATATACATATATATATATATATATATAATTATATATATATAATTGCTTTATTTAAGCACAGTGGTTATAAAATCAGTCTTGAATGTACACCACCCTTCTTTACCAGTGCACCCTTCCCACCACCTATATTCCCCTTGTCCATCTACCCACCCCCACCCCTACTTGCCTCTGGGACAGGCATTTTGTGTGTGTGTGTTGTGTGTGTGTGTGTGTGTGTGTTCTCTCTCTCTATTTCTCTCTCATTTTTGATACTGTGGTTTTCACTATTGTTAATGAAGGGGTGCCATGCATGTCATTTTATCCCCTTTCACACCCAGTTCATGTCCCCTGAATCCACTTCTTAAAAGACATCTTGACATGACACTTAAGAACCTTCAGCTCCCACCTGTGAATACCCCTTCATAGTACAAGTAAATGTCTTCAAATCATTGTAGCTGTTTCCTCAAAGTGAATTCAAGGAAGACCTTAAGGAGAATATTGTAATATCATTTAAGACATAGAGCTGAAAAATCACACACTTAATACTGCCATATTTTATTTGTTTGATGGGTTTGGTTTGGGGGTCACATCCTGCAGTGCTCAGGAGTTATACCTGGCTCTGTGATCAGGAGCAACCCTAAGTGGTGCTTGAGAAACCATACAGGTGACAGGGATTAAAATGGGTTTTGTTGCATGCAAGAAGAGTGCCTATTTTCCTGTACTATCGACCCAGGCACCATATTCTTTTTTTTTTGGCTTTTTGGCTTTTTGGCTTTTTGGCTATTTGAGTCATACCTGGCCACGTTCAGGGGATACTCCTGGCTCTGTGCTCAGATATCGCTCCTGGCAGGCTCGGGGGACCACATGGGATGTCGGGATTCGAACTACCATCCATCTTGGATTGACTTGCTTGCAAGGCAAACGCCCTACCACTGTGCTATCTCTCCAACCCCCATATTCTATTTTTTATAAATTAGTTATTAAGTCCAAGACACACTCAAAAATAATTTCATATCTTGAAAGGAAAGTTACCAAATAATTTTAGACACATTTTTCAACTATTTCAATTATTGGTAAAGTACATAGAATTGTTGGCAAATTGGATGGTTAATTTACTTATCTACTAAGGATAAAAGGACAAGAGATACTCAGAGGGTTAGTAGAACATTATTTCCGGGTGCTTGTAGAAGAGACTGGCACTGAAATTGGTCGATTGAGTAAAGATCATCCCTACAGAGTAGGTGGCATTTCTCAATCAGTTATGTTTACTCTTAGAACAAAAAAAAGGTCAATGTACTCTCTGTGTGACCTGGACTGTCCATTTACTCATGTCCTCATAGATCAACACTCCAATTTCTTGGGTCTTCGTCAGGTTTTTTGGTGTGTGTGTGTGTGTGTGTGTGTGTGTGTGTGTGTGTGTGTGTAAGTTTTGCAGAGAATTAAATCCAGAATCTTGTACACAAGAAGCCATTCATTCTATCTCTAAGCAACACCCCTAACTTACAATTTTTAAATATGGTTTTAGATTTGTGTATTTGTGTTGTGTGTGTGTATGTGTGTGTGTGTGTGTAGATTGTTTGCATCCTTGGACTCATCTAGTGTGTTTGCATGTCCAGATCCAACGTTATAAGATGAAATTTATAACATTGGCAACTCTATACCTTGGCCTTCAGGTTTAAACAAGAGCTACTTCATCATCTCCCCAAGCTTGCAACTAGGTCAAGCCTGTGACTTTTCAACCACCATAACCAAGTGAACCAATCTCTCATAGTAAATTTCCTTCCAAATATACATAATGATGTAGAAAATATATGCTACTGAATCTGTTTCTCTATAGAACTTTGTTTTTGTTTGTTTGTTTTTGTACTCAGGTTACTCTTGGCTCTGTGCTCAGAAGTTACACCTGGCAGGCTTAGGGTATCATGGGATGGTGGGGATCAAACCTGGGTCCATCCTGGGTCAACCATGTGCAAGAAATGATCAAAGTTACATGTTATTTAGGAACATAAAAATTAAGAAAAATTTAGCAGCTAAAGTTGATTATTCTCTTGGAATATTATTGATTTTCTAATTACTTAATTCTTGAAATGTTATATGTATCTGTGATGTAAATTAAAAGAAGCCCACATCCTACAACACCTGTCATGTAAAGGGTCCAGTTTCAAATACTCTGGAATGCTTTTGGTAAGGGGATGGACCAAATCCCCCACCCACCAGAAAATGTAGCAGCCTTCACCCACATTGGACATCTTCCTGGCAGAAAACAGTCTAGCTCCTCTTCCAAGTTCTAAAAGAATATAATAGAAGCCAACTCCTCCCAGCTTCCATTTTCATCAAGTACATGTAGATTTAACACAGGAGTTAATGGTACCACCAGATGGTACTGCATGTGAAAATACTGATGTAACACTTACACATGAACATCTGCATCCCTTTACAAAATGTAACATATTTTCTTTTCTTTTTCTTCTTCTTCTTCTTCTTCTTCTTCTTCTTCTTCTTCTTCTTCTTCTTCTTCTTCTTCCTCTTCTTCTATATATATATATTTTTTGTTTGTTTGTTTGTTTGTTTGTTTTTT